>NW_025963549.1:1378630-2757260 GCF_910591885.1 Bombus terrestris
GAACACTCTTGAACAAAGTAGAAGGAGGTACATGAGAGATCAGACAAGAAAAATCATTAGAACTCAAACCTTATTTAAGGAAGGAGATCGTATACTCCTTCACAACGATCATAAGTCGGATAAATTGGACGACGAATGGTTAGGACCCTACGTTATTAAATCAGTCAAGACACCGTATTATGAGATTCTCATTAGAGATCGAGTTAAGAAAATCCACGGTAACAGAATAAAACCTTATTTTTCAGGACGATCACCCTTGCCGTCGGCTTTGCCACCCTTAACGTTTAAAAATAACCCCTATTGACAATAATGGAATATTTCATGAGAAAATATCCAAAGCATATCTTTATAGCGAACACATAAATGTTATTATAGGACTAGATATTTGTGCTGTATTGGAACAAGTAAGATATATTGAAAAGGGAGTAGCCGAAGTTAGGAATCATTGCGAGACACGAAAAGACTGTAACATATTACCAGAAATACGCTCTTTACAAGCAAAACTAAATAACGTCAGAACACTTAGCATCGAATTACGATCCTTAGCTCACATTCATCTCAGAAGTAGATGAGGACTAGTAGACGCTATCGGATCTATTAGTAAAACTCTTTTTGGAACCCTAGCCGCGAACGATCTAGATATAATCAAAAAAAATATAGACAAACTCTTTGCAGAAGGTAACAGCCTAAAAACCATAGTAGCTAACCAGACAGCTTTGATTAAACGAATTTTAAATAACGACGTCATCCAGCGACTGAAACAAGTAGACACAGGTGTAACAAACGAACTTAAAACGCTTAACAAAAACGAGATCACCTTAATAAAAGTCATAGCTCTAGAAAGCTCACTCTCTGACTTACATTTTCAAATCGACGAAATATTCAATTTAATCATCTTAGGAAAACAAGGAATAATAAGCCCACAGATTATTGATCCCGGAACTTTTATTAACAATTACGCCCAAGTACTAGGTAGCAAAACAGTAGGAAACGCTTTTATACCAAAGGAAGAGAATTTCCAATATATTTCAGATATCTCAGAACTCGCATTGTTTACTCGACAAAACAAAGTTTTCTTTGTAATTTCTGTACCAACAGTTATGGACATGGAATGGGATATAGAGCAAATATATCCCATACCATTTCTCACGAACAAAGTGTTTTTAGCACCTTTAGTAGTTCATCCGATATTTTTAACGTCAGGACTAAATTACATCAATGTCGATCAAAACTACTTGGATAAGCAATGCCGTTCTATATCTGACTTTTACATTTGCAAACAAACTCAGCCGATTCACGACCGTCGAGTGAAGCACGATTGTAACTCTGAAATCTTAAGCGCAGAAAACACTGTCAAATTCTGTAAGGTAGTAGTTTATAACATTGAAGATATAACTTTTATCCCATTAAACGCTGAGAATCATTTTATAGCTATACCAGAAAAGCCAATAGATCTGAGCATTTTCGAAGAAAAGACACATCGAATTGTTAGACTAGAGAAACCATCTTTGTTACAAACTAATAAAACCGTAGACATATTGTACAAGAATATCCATATGAGAATCAGTGGTAGTAGCAAGGAAATTTCTTACGAGATTAAAATCAAAACAGTCAATGTAACTAATGATTCAGACTGAATCATTTTACTAAATAAACTAGAGAAAACTCCAAAACTTATTAACGGTAATTACGGATACAAAAACACTCTGGATGGAATCGAAGATCAAACGAATCAACTAACTTTTGCTCATAGAATCGATCAAGTTGAATCACGGGGAATATCTATATTACAAATTATAGGATATTTATCCATTGCTCTCATATGGTTATACTTTCTCAACAAAATAGGAATGCCGAAATTGTGTTTTCATTTATTCTGTTGTAAAATCAAGCGAAACACGACAAATAACAATCCACCAGCCAGCGCTCCGATGCCAATCAACCCGGCACCTATCAACGTATTCACCCCGATTCTACCTGTGCCCAGCACCAGCAACGATTCGCAAGTAACCTTCGACCTGGAAACACCCAAGGCAAAATTTCACCCATCTATCTTAAAGAGGAAAAGGAACTTCGAGGACTAAGTTCATTCTAAGGAGGGGGGAGTGTAACCACAAACACTTTTGCCCTGACGTCACCTTAGGCGACCACTTCTAAACATTCTCCAGACAGCCGAAACTTGAACATTACACATGGCGACCTTGGCGACAATGTATATTGCCGGAGTACCTGAGGGTTCATCTATGTCCTAACGGTCCTTCTACCGAATGTTCTAGAAGCGTAGCAACAGTCACGTACGCCTACAGGGTAGTGGGGATAATGAAGGATGAAAAACAAAAGAAGAAACAGATGTCACCGAAAGTAAGAAAATATTGTAAGAGCCTCAGTCTCGAACGGCCACGGCTAGAGTTCAGAAGTGTATAAACGAGGAAAAAATAAAGTTTTCTTCTTTCCTTTAAATTTCTTTCTCATTTTACGTGACAATAGCAACGGCGCACGCAGCACACAGCGGCGAGGCGAACGAGATAAGTAATAATGAAGTAATGTGGCTATTAGATAGCGATTGCACAGATCACATAATTAATAACGTAAATTATTTCGATAAATCTATTGACCTTAAAGAACCGGTAAATATATATTTAGGCGATAACAGATCGATAAAGGCAACAAAAGTAGGGAATGATATAAGTTATTTTGAAGCATTTGGAAAGCAAAATGAAATAAATATGAATAATGTTTTTTACGCGAAAGAAATGTCCGCAAACTTGATTAGTTTAGGCAAGTTAACAGATAATAAAAACACGGTTATTTCAAAAGGAAATATTGCAAAAGTAATAGATGAGGACAATAAGCTTACAGCGGTAGCGGTTAAAGAAAAGGGAACATATAGAATGAAAAGTATATTGAAAGGGAAGGAGCACTTAGAAAACAGCGCTGAACGTAGTGGTATGAGTAAAAAGGAAAGATGGCATAGGATGTTAGGACACGTAAATTTTAAATATTTAAATATTTTGGTTAAAGAGCAGCTAGTTACTGGTATACCGAAAGAATTTGAGAAGGAATTTTTGAAATATAGGGTGTGTATAGAAAGTAAAATGCACAATTTACCATTCAAAAATAATCGAACCAAGGCTAGGGAGATAATGGAAATTATTCATACGGACGTGTGCGGTCTCTTTAAGACTACCGGATTCAATGAAGAGAAATATTTCATCTCATTTATCGATGATTATAGCAAAATAGCTAGAATTTATTGTATAAAATCAAAGGGTGAGGTCTTTGATTGTTTCGTACAGTTTGTAAATGAAGCCGAGAATTTAACAGGCAAGAGGTTTAAAATATTGAGATGTGATAATGGAGAAGAGTACTTGAATAATCGAATTTATAAATGTGCTAGGGATAAAGGTATCAGAATAAATAATTGCCCAACCTACGTACATGAATTAAACGGGACAGCAGAAAGGTATAATAGAACAGTTATGGACATGGCGCGTTGCATGTTAGCGGAAGCGAAAGTACATAAAAGGTGCTGGCTGGAAATAGATTGGACAGCGGTATACTTGAAGAATCGAATACTGGCAAATACTATAGAGAGAACGACACCTTTTGAAATATTCTTCGGGAGAAAACCAAGTGTTGAAAATCTACATCTATATGGAAGTAAAGTTTTTGTAAGAAAACTAGAACAAAAAAGAGTTTCTAAATGGGATAAGAAGGCAGATATGGGAATTTTGTTAGGATATATTGAAGTAGGTTACAGAGTCTTATTAGGTAGGAAAATAACAATAGCGAGACATGTAGAGGTCATAGGAACAGACACAAAATGTATCGGCGTTGCGGAAAATTCATTCGATAAAGATAACGATGACATTGAGGATAATGATTTATTGGTAAACATGAATAAGGAAGAGTTAGAAAGTAGGGAAGATGAAAATGATAACAGTCTTGAAAGTTTAAACATCCCTAGTAGATCTACACGTAATAAGAGAACTCCAGTAAGATATCCAGAAAAAGAAAACATTAGTGAAATCCATGCAAATTATTGTAGAGTAGATATCCCTTGTACATTTGAGGAGGCGATTTGTTGCGAAGATAGTGAAGATTGGAAACAAGCTATGAATAAGGAAATAGAATGTCTTTATAAGAATAAAACTTGGAAATTGGTAGAAGGGTAAAAGGCAAAGACGTATTAGATGTAAAATGGGTTTACACGAAAAAATCAGATGACAGGTATAAGGCTAGATTAGTGGTAAGAGGATTCCGACAAAGAAACGTAGCTGATGACATATACTCCCCAGCTAGCGAGTAATCAGACCTTTAAGATATTGCTATCATATTGTTGTCAAAATGGATTAATTATTGAGCAAATGGATGTAGAAACTGCCTTTTTATATGGTGAAGTAACCTCGGAGGTATATGTAAATCAACCAAAGGGATATGCGGACGGAACGAATAGAGTTTGTAAACTATCGAAAGCGCTGTATGGGTTAAAAGAAAGTCCAAGGGACTGGTATGAGTGTTTTGATAAGTATGTGACGAGATTGGGTTTTAAAAAGAATAACATAAAGTTGTGCCTATATACACATGGAGAGGGAGAAATTGTTGCATATTTGCTAATATATGTAGACGATTTGCAAATTTGTAGTAAAAACAAAAGGAATATACAAAGCGTAAATAAGTTACTAACTAATAGATTTGAAATGAAAGATTTAGGTGAAGTCAAAGAATTGAGAGGATATTGGATAAAAAAATTTAATTGGCGCATTGTTGTATATTAGTGTAAATACCAGACCCGATATAAGTTATAGCATGAATTATTTGAGTAGATTTCAAGATTGTTGTAATGAGACACATTTTAAATATGCTTTGCGAATATTGAAATATTTGTACCGGACTAGAGATTTAAGATTAGATTATAAAAGGAATGAAAAATGTGAAGCGAATGATTGTTATGTGGACGCTGATTGGGCAGGAGATCATTTAGATAGGAAATCGACTTCTGGATATGTAATTAGATTGTATAGAAATGTAATTGGTTGGAAGTCTAAGAAAACAAAGGTGTGTCACAAAAGCCTCGACGTATGCAGAGTATGTAGCTCTATCGGAAGCGGTGAGTGAATTAATGTCTATTAGGGAAATTATGAAAATCTTCAATGTAAATCTAGACGATAACCCTGTAAAAATTTATGAGGATAACTCTGGAGTGATAAGTATAGCAAAGCACGGAAATTTTACAAAAAATTCTAAACTCATTGAAGTTCGTTACCACTATGTTCACGAGTGCTTAATGGAGAACAAGATAAACATACTTAAAGTAAGTACAGACGAAAATACGGCGGATATTTTTACGAAGGTACTGTGTAGAGAGAAATTCGAAAGGTTTAGGTCATGGATGAATGTAAACTAAGAGAAATGTAACTCAATAAGTGTTAAAGTTTACGTAATTCGTCAAAGCATGTAAATACGATTAAGTGTACAGTATAAATGTAAGGAGGCGTGTTGGGAATATGATACATTTACACTGTACATGTGAATGTGTGTGTAAGCGTCAGAGGACGTCCGGGTATTGGATGAGACAAAAGACAGGAGCCAGTCGTTAGAAGTATCTGGAAGAGTCGGTTGAAAACAAGCGTGCGTGCGAGTAGGATTTTGAGATCTTAAGAGTATAAGATATATGTATAACAGTTGTATGCTAGATAAAGGAAATTATTTGTATTTCCGAATCCATTCTATATCTTTTCAATTCCAGAACATGCAAAATTGCATTTTGGCAGGTATTGGCAGAGACCAGAGTTGACATAGCTCAAACAAGCTGATGAGTAATGTAACTGTAGCAAATGTAGAGTATAAGGCGTATCGAATTGTCGACATATGTGCAAAACAAGCGGAGAGACTTTGTAAGCAATATTTAAGCATTAATAGAAAAACTGCAATTCTGCTAGATATTACAGGGTCCATAGTTGGCATAGCACAAACCGGCTGATTTGGCATCAGATGTGGAATATAAGGCGCATCGTATGGCCAACGTTTTTGCAAAACAAACGGAGATACCTCGATTCGAATATGTAAGCATTAATATCCAAAACTGCAGTCACGCTGGATTTCACCGAGTCCAGTCTTGACAATGTGCAAACTGTCTGATGTGTGCTGTATTTGGCAGCAAATGTGGAGTATAACATGCATCCTATTGTGAACATACTTACTATGAAAACGGAGGTACATTCACTTGAATATTAGGCTTGAATGTGCAAAACTATAAATACGCTGGATTTGACTCGTTCCGTATTTAACATGGCTTAAACCAGATGAAGCGCCCAGTGTATGGCAGTCGGTGTGGAATATAACGCGCACCGTTTTGTCGACGTATCTGCAACAGAAACTGAGTCACGTCGATCTGAATATTGATCCCTGATCATGCATTACTGCAATTACGCTTGATTTCACGGGGTCCGGATTTGACATAGCGCAAACCAGATGATGTGAGCTGTATTTAGTAGCAACTACGGAGTATAAAGCGCATCGAATTTTCCACATATCTGCAATCGAAACGGAGATTAGTTGATTTGATTATTTAGGTTTGATAATGCAAAACTGCAGTTGCGTTGGGTTTGACCGGACCAGAGTGGACATAGCGCTAATTGGATGATATTGGTTTAATTTGCAAGAAATGTGGATTACAAGGCAAATCGTATTGTCGACACATTTCCAACAGTAACGGAGATGCGTGGATTTGAATATATAATAACGTATATGAAAACCTGCAATTACGCTGGATTTGTCGGTGATCGGAGATGACATAGTTTAAATCGAATGATGTGTATTGTATTGGCAGCAAATGTGCAGTATAACCTGAGTCGAATTGTCGGCATATCTGTAACAGAATCGTAGATACGTTGATTTGAATATTTATGCACGAATTTGCAAAATTGCAATTACGCTGGGTTTGACACGGGCCAGAGTTGACATAGCGCCAGCCAACTAATGTGCGCTGTATTTGGCAGCAAATATGGAGTGGATGTCGGCACATATGCTATAGAGGCGGAGACACATTGATCTGAACGTTTATTCCTGAGTATGCAAAACTACAATTACGCTGCACTTCACAGGGTCCAGAATCGACATAGCCCAAAGCGGCTGATGTGTGCTGTATTTGGCAACAATTTTGGCGTATAACACGCTTTACGTTGTCGGCATATCTGCAGCGGAAGCGGCGATACGTTGATTAGAATATTTCAGCCTGAATATGCAAAGCTGAAACTACGTTGGATTTATCGGAGACCAGAGATGACATAGCTCAAAGCAGCTGATGTGGGCTGTATTTGGCAGCAACTGTGGAGTATAAGATGCATCGAGTTCTCAGCATGTGTGCTATAAAAGAGGAGAAAAGTTGATTCAAATATCTGAGACCGAATATGTAAAACAACAATTACGCTGGATGTACAAGGTCCAGAGTTGACACAGCGCAAACCAGTTAATGCGCCCTGTATTCGGCAGCAAATGTGGTGTATAACGCGAATCGAATTGTCGGCATATCAGCAACAGATGCGGAGATACGTCGGTTTGAATGCATAATACTGAATATACAAAACTGAAAATACGCTGGATCTGGCTAGGTCTAGATTTTGCATAGCTCAAACCGGATTGTGTTCACTGTATATGGCAGCAAATGTGGAGTGTAGCGTGCATCGTATTTCCGACATACCTGATATGTATACAGCTAATAACAGCGCAATGTTTTCTAATGGAGGATTCAGCCTATGTAAGCAAAACTGCAATTACATTGGATTGCACAGGATACACAGATAACATAGCACAAACCCTCCGATGTGTGCTAAATTTGGGAGCCAATGTGGAGTATAACACACATAAATTCATCGTCATATCTGCATTAGAAACAGAGATACGTAGATTTGAATATTTAACCCTGAATATGCAAAACTGCAATTTCGCTGGATCTCACACGGTCCAGAATTGACATTGCGCAAACTGGCAGATATGCGCTGTATAGGTTTATTTGAACATTTAGGCATGAATATGCGAAACTACAATCGTGCCGGCATTGACGTAAACCAGAGAGGACATAACGGAAACAGGCTGGTGTGCGGTGCATTTGGCAAGAAATGTGGGGTACAAGTCACATCGAATTCTCGACATATCTGCCACAATAACGGAGATATTTCTCAGTCTGATTCGTGTATTTTCCATGTATGTTATAACAGATTTCTTGGATATTATTTCGTCACAGTGTAAAATGTGTCTTTTTTATACTTGCGAGCTGGTTAATTCTATCGTTGTTACTGAATGTTATAATATTCTGGTACGTTAGTGTATTTGTAATGGTATAGAATGGATTCGGAAATACAAATAATTCCCTTTATTTAGCACACAACATTTATACATATATCTTACACTCTAAAGACCTCGAAATCCTACTCGCACGCACGCTTGTTGCCAACCGACTCTTCCAGATACTTGTAACGACTGACTCTTGTCTTTTGTCCCAACTAAGGCCTGGACGTCCTCTGACGCTTACACACATATTCACATGTACAGTGTAAATCTGTCATGTTCCTAACAGCCACGAACAGATCGATAACCTTATTTCTGCTAGGATAATCGGGGTGGCTCAATTAAGTATACGCTGATTTAACAGGTATAAATTACAGTTCATTCAAACAACTTGATTAGAGAAATATAAACTGCTAGAGCATAATTAGGAACGTGACGCTAGGCAAATGCCTCAGCGATCAGCAGCTAAAGGACGTCGAAGACCTCATGACAAACCCCCCCAGACACGGGACGCTAGGATACCGACACTGCCTGGCGAAAATCGATCGTTTTTCGCGTTAGACCGAAGCCGTTTCCATCGCCGACATGGAGGCGGCAACCGTTGTTTCAGCCCTCCTTTCCACGTGGATATTCCGTTTCGACGTACCTTTAAGGATAGGGACCGATCAAGGACGCCAGTTCGAATCAAACTTATTTAACGAATTATGCCTGTTCCTCGGCATTAGGCATTTACGAACGACAGCCTATCACCCCGCGACCAACGGGATGGTAGAGCGCCTGCCCCGACAACTAAAAGCAGCAATCAAATGCCACGATACGAGCAACTGTGTAGAAATCTTGCCAATAGTTTTATTAGGCATACGAACAGCTATTACGGACGTGAAAACGACGACAGCCGAAATAGTTTATGGCACCGGCATACGATTGCCGGCAGAATTCTGTGCACCAACGAAGCAACAGGCCAAGTCGAAATACGGAAGCCGTCTAAAACTACGAATAGAAAAGATCAGGCCTCACCCGATTACGCGACACGGCGAAAAAGAAACCTCCGTGTTCCACTCGAAACATCGTCTTACGTATTTCTACGTCACGATGCCATCGGAAACCCCTTACAACCACCCTACGGCGGACCGCATCAATTTATATCGAGAGCAAAAAGGACCATTGCTATTGAAGTTAGCAACAAGAACGTAATCGTACCCGTAGACCGTCCGAAACGCGTGAATTTTTATTGCACGATAACACTGAACACCATTACAGCGAAAATCGCGAAGTAATAATACCACCTGATGTTTGAAACGAGCAAAACAAAGACGACTCAGGAATTCATCACTCCAGGCGCTCGGGCAGAAAGGTTCGCTTCCCTGATCGTTCCCAGCCAGACCGTCGATAAGCTAATGCGTGAGAACTACCAGCGACATAAATATAAATCGGAGATGAAAGAACACGGGAACCGTCCGTTTGGAATTTTGGGAAAATCCCGTAACATTGTAATCTAGATTCTATCATAGCTGTAATTCAACAATTGTAGCTATCCAGTCCGATTGTAATTGTTCGAAACTTGTGATACTGCAATTGGCCTCGAGGCGACAACCAGTCACCGAACGTAGCCGCGGTCAAGGGATGAACGTTTTGTCTAATAAAGGCATGGAGTAATTCTATAGCTGTCCTTAAATGAAATAATCGTAGCGGCACGTGACAGTAAACATTCCAACGGTTTCTGTCCCGTGTCTCGCCACACGCAGACTCTATCCGTCGGATAAGATGATTGTCAGATGTCAACGCATCTCAACAGTATATGTTTAGCTAGCCTGAGGACCCATTATAAACCTTAAGATTTAGTTAATTAAAGTCCTTAACAGTCCTAAACAGGCAAACAGTCTTCGTTCCAACTACGGGATGATAGGTGAAATCTATTTTTCCACGGACGACGCTTCCCGCTAGCAACGTTCCCTCAAGGGCTACTAGCATCCTTCTCTAACCATCAACATGGAAATTGTCCAATTAACAGTAACGTCACTATCAATCTCTTTCCGAGCGAAGTCTTTTCTCCACGAATCCGATGTTCCGGTGCCCTTAGACACACCCATCATTGTTTTCCACTGCAGCATCATCGTGCCGGAAAATCATTCTCTCGTGAGGTCACATTAGCCAGTTACAAAGAGCCTTAACACTCGGTGGATATTCTATGTTTTGACAAAGAGTTTGTTCAGTCCTACCTATAACGTAGTTAAGGAAGTATGGTACAACTTGGAATCAGGATGAAAACGAATTCTGTTATCCCGTTGACCGCGGCTTTGTTATTGAACCCAGGATCATTGTCATTAGCTTCTCGAGTACCTAATTACCACGACTACTTGTCAAATTATATAACAATCAAATTTACACTAGTAAATATCTGCTCTATTGCATAACTTCAACGTCTAAACCAAATGAAGATTCGTTTCGCGCCTCTAACTCTAATCATAATGTGAACCCGATGTAAGTGAAAATACATGCACATACCATCGATTCTGCCTGACCAGGACTCTCACCCGGAACCGGAACTCGCAGTGCACCGTGACGAACAGCACTTATATAAGCCTCCACTCTTAGCCAGACCGTCAGTCGTGCTCGCGCAACAGTAGAAGCAACATGGAGTTTTTTAGATCTCTACTACGCGTCGTTGGTTTGTTCGTGCCAAGTAAGGTAGATATCATTTCCGAACTACCACTGGAGGTTTCGCACTTGATACTTCGAAAATTGGATCCCTCTTCCCTGCAGAGCGCCGCGCTTGTCTCGCGCAAATGGTTCAACGTATGTAGATCCGACAAGTGTCTACGGCGGAAAGTGAGACGTCACATGCGACATACGAGAAAGCGGGTCAAGATGCAATTTCTCGGACCTGCAGCCGCTAAAGCTACCAACCAAGAATAAAGAAGTAGAGGACGTGGTGAGGGCAACCTGAGGCACGAAATAAGTTTATCCGCTGCTCGTACGGCGGTCGTCGTTGGAAGGTTACGCGGTGCTCCGAAAATTTCGATGCGAGATCGCCCTATCGATGTTGGACCAATAAAATGTATTAGACTCTAACTCATCTATGTACCGTGATATGACTGCTTGCTTTTGCGAGAAATTGAAACGGTCTTGTCCGGATTCAGAACTGTAGAGTGAAGCTTGAAATAAAATGGTTTTACTGAGACGGCAATGTGTTTCAGTCACGACAATACTATCTGTATCGTAATAGGCCCATTATTGAATATTGACTACAATGTATCACCGCTGCAATTGCAGATTTGTCGTCAATTAGGTGCGAGATATACTCATAATTGGCTGCCAAATACAGCGGACTTCAGCTGGCTCGTGCTACTATATCATCTCTGCTCCTCAACATATCAAGCGTAATTGCAGTTTTACAAATTAAGGTTAACATATTCAAATGAATGTATCTCCGTTTCTATTGCACATATGGCTACAATTCGATGTCCGTTACATTTCACATCTGATGTCACATGCAGCACACATCAGCAGGTTTGTACTATGTCAACTCCGGGCTCTGTCAAATCCAGCGAAATTATTGTTTTGCATATTCATGCTTAACTATTCAAATCACCGTATAGCCGTTTGCATTGCAAATATGCCGACAGCACGAAGCGCATTATACTCCATATTCGCTGCCGAATACAGTGCATATTATCTAGTTGGAGTTATGTAACGTGTGGACGCAGCCAACCTCAGCGCATTTGCAATTTTTGCATAGTCAGGCTTAAATATTCAAGTCAACATATTGTAGTATCGTGAGGAAAAAGCCTCATTAGAAATCGATCAAAACAATGTCGAATGTCCTTCGGTTGATTCTTTACATCGGGGAGAAAGCCTATGTGACTAAAGTCACCTTGTACTTGCTGAGCGTTAACAGAATGGGGTTAGAGAGTTGGAAAAACTAACGCTAATGGTAGGGGACGATTTAACTTTAAAGATTGGATGATCGAGAAGCGTTGAACGGTTGATCGAGAAATAAGAGTGAGTCGAGAGGTCAGAGTTAATCGAGGAGTCGAAGAGTAGAGTTGTTAGCGTTGTTGAGAGTGGAGTTGTTAGCGTTGTCGAGTTGTGAGAGGTCTTAGCGTTGCTGAGAGTAGAGTTGTTAGCGCTTTATATTTTCAGGATTAAATATTCAAATCAAGCTATTTCCTATTCCGTTGCAGATATGTCCACAATTCGAGTTAGCGTCGTACTGCCAAATGTATTACTCATCAGCCGGTTTGCGCTATGTCGATTCTGACCATTGTTAAATCCAGCGCAATTGCAATTTTGGATACTCATGCACGATTAATCAAATCAACGTATCTCCGTTATTGTGGCAAATATATCGAGAATTCGATGTGACTTGTACCCCACATTTCTTGCCAAATGCAGCGCACACCAGCCTGTTTCCGTTATGTCCTCTCTGGTTTCAGTCAAAAATTCGGTCTCAGATATTTGAATCAACTTTTCTCCTCTTTTATAGCACACATGCTGAGAACTCGATGCATCTTATACTCCACAGTTGCTGCCAAATACAGCCCACATCAGCTGCTTTGAGCTATGTCATCTCTGGTCTCCGATAAATCCAACGTAGTTTCAGCTTTGCATATACAGGCTGAAATATTCTAATTAACGTATCTCCGCTTCCTTTGCAGATATGCCGACAACGTAAAGCGTGTTATACGCCAAAATTATTGCCAAATACAGCACACATCAGCCGCTTTGGGCTATGTCGATTCTGGACCCTGTGAAGTGCAGCGTAATTGTAGTTTTGCATACTCAGGAATAAACGTTCAGATCAATGTGTCTTCGCCTCTATAGCATATGTGCCGACATCCACTCCATATTTGCTGCCAAATACAGCGCACATTAGTGGGCTGGCGCAATGTCAACTCTGGCCCGTGTCAAACCCGCGTAATTGCAGTTTTGCAAATTCGTGCATAAATATTCAAATCAACGTATCCACGATTCTGTTACAGATATGCCGACAATTCGAATCAGGTTATACTTTACATTTGCTGCCAATACAGTGCACAGCATTCGATTTAAACTATGTCATCTCCGATCACCGACAAATCCAGCGTAATTGCAGTTTTTCATATACATTATTATATATTCAAATCCACGCATCTCCGTTACTGTTGGAAATGTGTCGGCAATACTATTTGCCTTGTAATCCACATTTCTTGCAAATTAAACCAATATCATCCAATTAGCGCTATGTCCACTCTGGTCCGGTCAAACCCAACGCAACTGCAGTTTTGCATTATCGAACCTAAATAATCAAATCAACGAATCTCCGTTTCGATTGCAGATATGTGGAAAATTCGATGCGCTTTATACTCCGTCGTTGCTACTATATACAGCTCACATCATCTGGTTTGCGCTATGTCAAATCCGGACCCTGAGAAATCAAGCGTAAATGCAGTAATTCATGATCAGGGTTCAATATTCAGATCGACGTGACTCAGTTTCTGTTGCAAATATGTCGACAAAACGGTGCGCGTTATATTCCACATCGACTGCCATACACTGGGCGCTTCATCTGGTTTAAGCCATGTTAAATACGGAACGAGTCAAATCCAGCGTATTTGTAGTTTTGCACATTCAAGCCTAATATTCAAGTGAATGTATCTCCGTTTTCATAGTAAGTATGTTCACAATAGGACGCATGTTATACTCCACATTTGCTGCCAAATACAGCACACATCAGACAGTTTGCACATTGTGAAGACTGGACTCGGTGAAATCCAGCGTGACTGCAGTTTTGGATATTAATGCTTACATATTCGAATCGAGGTATCTCCGCTTGTTTTGCAGAAACGTTGGCCATACAATGCGCCTTATATTCCACATCTGATGCCCAATCAGCCGGTTTGTGCTATGCCAACTCTGGACCCTGTAAATTCTAGCATAATTGCAGTTTTTGCTATTAATGCTTAAATATTGCTTTCAAAGTCTCTCCGCTTGTTTTGCACATATGTCGACAATTCGATACGCCTTATACTCTACATTTGCTACAGTTACATTACTCATCAGTTTGTTTGAGCTATGTCAACTCTGGTCTCTGCCAAAACCTGCCAAAATGCAATTTTGCATGTTCAGGAATTGAAAAGATATAGAATGGATTCGGAAATACAAATATTTCCGTTTATTTAGCACACAACTGTTATACATATATCTTATACTCTAAAGACATCGAAATGCTATTAGCACGCACGCTTGTTGTCAACCGGCTCCTCCAGATACTTCTAACGCCTGACTCTTGTCTTTTGTCCCAACTAATGCCTGGAAGTCCTCTGACGCTTACACGCGCATTTACATGTACAGTTTAAATGTATCATGTTCCTAACACGCCTCCTTACATTTATACTGTACACTTAATCGTATTTACATGCTTTGACGAATTACGTAACAGAAACTTTAACACTTATTGCTTTATCTACATTTCTCTTAGTTTACATTCATTCATGACCTAAACCTTTCGAATTTCTCTCTCTGTACACAGTGCCTTCGTAAAAATATCCGCAGTATTTTCGCCTGTAATAACTTTAAATATGTTTATCTTGTTCTCCTTTAAGGACTCGTGAACATAGCGGTAATGAACTTCAATGTGTTTAGAATTTTTTGTAAAATTTCCGTGCTGTGCTATACTCATCACTCCAGAGTTATCCTCATCAATTTTTACAGGGTTATCGTCTAGATTTACATTGAAGATTATCATAATTTCCCTAATAGACATTAATTCTCTCACCGCTTCCGATAGAGCTACATACTCTGCAAAAGTCCAGGCTTTTGTCACACACCTTTGTTTTTTAGACTTCCAACCAATTACATTTCCACACAATCTAATTACATATTCAGAAGTCGATTTCTTTTCTAAATGATCTCCTGCCTAATCAGCGTCCACATAACAATCTATCGTTTCACATTTTTCATTCCTTTTATAATCTAATCTTAAGTCTCTAGTCCGGTACAAATATTTCAATATTCCCAAAGCAAATTTAAAATGTGTCTCATTACAACAATCTTGAAATCTACTCAAATAATTCACACTATAACTCATATCGGGTCTGGTATTTTCACTAATATACAACAATGCGCCAATTAAATTTTTGTATCCAATATCCTCTCTATTTATCACAGCTTTTTCAATTTTTAAGTTCGTCTCCATAGGTGCACAGTACAATTTGCTATTTTGTAACTTACATTTGTTTGCTAATGATTCAATGTATTTCTTTTGGCTTAATCTTATTTCATTTTTGAAATAATCATAGTCTATATTTATTCCACGATATTCTTTGACTTCACCTAAATCTTTCATTTCAAATCTATTAGTTAATAACTTCTTTACCCTTTGTATCTTGCTTTTATTTTTACTACAAATTAGCAAATCGTCTACATACATTAGCAAATAAACAACATTTTCTCCCTCTCCATGTATATATAGGCACAACTCTATGTTATTCTTCTTAAAACCCAATCTCGTCACATACTTATCAAGACACTCATACCACTCTCTTCGACTTTCTTTTAACCCATAAAACGCTTTCGATAGTTTACAAACTCTATTCGTTCCGTCCGCATATCCCTTTGGTTGATTTACATATACCTCCGAGGTTACTTCACCATTTAAAAAAGCAGTTTCTACATTCATTTGCTCAATAATTAAACCATTTTGACAACAATATGATAGCAATATCTTAAAGGTCTCATTACTCGCTACTGGGGAGTATATGTCATCGGCTACGTTTCTTTGTTGGAATCCTCTTACCACTAATCTAGCCTTATACCTGTCATCTGATTTTCTCGTGTAAACCCATTTTACATCTAATACGTCTTTGCCTTTTATCCTTTCTACCAATTTCCAAGTTTTATTCTTATAAAGACATTCTATTTCCTTATTCATAGCTTGTTTCCAATCTTCACTATCTTCACAACAAATCGCCTCCTCAAATGTACAAGGGATATCTACACTACAATAATTTGCATGGATTTCACTAATGTCTTCTTTTTCTGGATATCTTACTGGAGTTCTCTTATTACGTGTAGATCTTCGAGGGATGTTTAAGCTTTCAAGACTGTTATCATTTTCATCTTCCCTACTTTCTAGCTCTTCCTTATTCATGTTTACCAATAAATCATTATCCTCAATGTCATCGTTATCTTTATCGAATGAATTCTCCAGAAAACCGATACATTTTGTGTCGGTTTCTATGACCTCTACATGTCTCGCTATTGTTATTTTCCTACCTAATAAGACTCTGTAACCTACTTCACTATATCCAAACTAAATTCCCATATCTGTCTTCTTATCCCATTTAGAAACTCTCTTTTGTTCTTACAAAAACTTTACTTCCATATAGATGTAGATTTTCAACACTTGGTTTTCTCCCGAAGAATATTTCAAAAGGTGTCTTTCTCTCTATAGTATTTGCCAGTATTCGATTCTTCAAGTATACCGCTGTCCAATCTATTTCCAGCCATTTTATGTACTTTCGCTTCCGCTAACATGCAACGCGCCATGTCCATAACTGTTCTATTATACCTTTCTGCTGTCCCGTTTAATTCATGTACGTAGGTTGGGCAATTATTTATTCTGATACCTTTATCCCTAGCACATTTATAAATTCGATTATTCAAGTACTCTTCTCCATTATCACATCTCAATATTTTAAACCTCTTGCCTGTTAAATTCTCGGCTTCATTTACAAACTGTACGAAACAATCAAAGACCTCACCCTTTGATTTTATACAATAAATTCTAGCTGTTTTGCTATAATCATCGATAAATGAGATGAAATATTTCTCTTCATTGAATCCGGTAGTCTTAAAGAGACCGCACACGTCCGTATGAATAATTTCCATTATCTCCCTAGCCTTGGTTCGATTATTTTTGAATGGTAAATTGTGCATTTTACTTTCTATACACACCCTATATTTAAAAAATTCCTTCTCAAATTCTTTCGGTATACCAGTAACTAGCTGCTCTTTAACCAAAATATTTAAATATTTAAAATTTACGTGTCCTAACATCCTATGCCATCTTTCCTTTTTACTCATACCACTACGTTCAGCGCTGTTTTCTAAGTGCTCCTTCCCTTTCAATATACTTTTCATTCTATATGTTCCCTTTTCTTTAACCGCTACCGCTGTAAGCTTATTGTCCTCATCTATTACTTTTGCAATATTTCCTTTTGAAATAACCGTGTTTTTATTATCTGTTAACTTGCCTAAACTAATCAAGTTTGCGGACATTTCTTTCGCGTAAAAAACATTATTCATATTTATTTCATTTTGCTTTCCAAATGCTTCAAAATAACTTATATCATTCCCTACTTTTGTTGCCTTTATCGATCTGTTATCGCCTAAATATATATTTACCGGTTCTTTAAGGTCAATAGATTTATCGAAATAATTTACGTTATTAATTATGTGATCTGTGCAATCGCTATCTAATAGCCACAATACTTCATTATTACTTATCTCGTTCGCCTCGCCGCTGTGTGCTGCGTGCGCCGTTGCTATTGTCACGTAAAATGAGAAAGAAATTTAAAGGAAAGAAGAAAACTTTATTTTTTCCTCGTTTATACACTTCTGAAATCTAGCCGTGGCCGTTCGAGACTGAGGCTCTTACAATATTTTCTTACTTTCGGTGACCTCTGTTTCTTCTTTTGTTTTTCATCCTTCATTATCCCCACTACCCTGTAGGCGTACGTGACTGTTGCTACGCTTTTAGAACATTCGGTGGAAGGACCGTTAGGACATATATGAACCCTCAGGTACTCCGGCAATATACATTGTCGCCAAGGTCGCCATGTGTAATGTTCAAGTATCGGCTGTCTGGAGAATGTTTAGAAGTGGTCGCCTAAGGTGACGTCAGGGCAAAAGAGTTTGTGTTACACTATCCATGTGCCTGATCTTGAGTTACCATGCTCGCTCGTGCCGGTTGTTGATTGACGATGGAAATTTCCACGTCCCCTGCTCGTATTTCCTTTGTTTCCTCTTCCTCTGCTGCGACCACGTGTTGACCCACGCCAAAAACTGTTACTGCTTCCCGCTTCGACGCCACTTTGACACTCTCTCGCAGATGTTCTACTCTTCCACATCTGAAGCATCCTTCCTTTTTTGCAGAAAAGGCGTTGGTTTGCATTTCTCCTCGATTGGACTTATTCTTCTTCTCAGCTATTTCAATTTTATTTCTTACATATGCTACCGTTTGATTATCTGCTTTCAATGCATCTGCTATATCCGCTATGTAGGTGTATTCTTCGGGTAACGTATTCAGCGTGAAATTTAGTTTTTCCCTCTCACTCACTTGTGTACTCGCACATTTTAATTCGTTTATCAATTTTTCGAAATTACTAAAAAACGATGCTGAATCAGTGTAGTTCTCAAGTCTTATCTTTTCCAATCTCCTTCTGCATACGATCTGTAGTGCCGTCGAACCTTTCAAGTACATTTCATCAAACTTTTTCACTATCTCATACGCCGTTTTTTCTTCTCTAATATATTCCAATTGTCTATTTGTGACGGCACTATAAATTTTATTTATTGCCTTCAGATCCTTTTTGTCCCAGTCTTCATTGTCTGTTTCTGTCTTCACCCTAGTTGTGACAATCTCGCATTCTTTATATCTGAGAAACATCGTTATTCTTTGCTTCCACATACCGTAATCCTCACCATCGAAAATAGGTATCATGACTTCCGATCTTTCCATTTTAAATGACTCCTTATCTCTTACTCAAGCGTTCCTACGTGCACGAAGTGTATTTTTCCCCTTTGTAACCTTTGAATGTTTCTTTCCTTACTGAGAACTCACTCGAACTAACTCGCAATATTGAAAAACACGCACTAAAATAACTTGCAAAATTATGAACCACGCCCTGCTACAATGAAAAGATACAGAATGGATTCGGAAATACAAATAATTCCCTTTATTTAGCACACAACTGTTATACATATATCTTATACTCTAAGGACCTCGATATCCTACTCGCACGCACGCTTGTTGCCAACCGACTCTTCCAGATACTTGTAACGACTGACTCTTGTCTTTTGTCCCAACTAAGGCCTGGACATCCTCTGACGCTTACACACACATTCACATGTACAGTGTAAATGTATCATGTTCCTAACAGCCACGAACAGATCGATAACCTTATTTCTCTTAGGATAATCGGGGTGGTTCAATTAAGTATACACTGATTTAACAGGTATAAATTACAGTTCATTCAAACAACTTGATTAGAGAAATATAAACTGCTAGAGCATAATTAGGAACGTGACGCTAGGCAAATGCCTCAGCGATCAACAGCTAAAGGACGTCGAAGACCTCATGACAAACCCCCCCAGACACGGGACGCTAGGATACCGACACTGCCTGGCGAAAATCGATCGTTTTTCGCGTTAGACCGAAGCCGTTTCCATCGCCGACATGGAGGCGGCAACCGTTGCTTCAGCCCTCCTTTCCACGTGGATATTCCGTTTCGACGTACCTTTAAGGATAAGGACCGATCAAGGACGCCAGGTCGAATCAAACTTATTTAACAAATTATGCCTGTTCCTCGGCATTAGGCATTTACGAACGACAGCCTATCACCCCGCGACCAACGGGATGGTAGAACGCCTGCCCCGACAACTAAAAGCAGCAATCAAATGCCACGATACGAGCAACTGTGTAGAAATCTTGCCAATAGTTTTATTAGGCATACGAACAGCTATTACGGACGTGAAAACGACGACAGCCGAAATAGTTTATGGCACCGGCATACGATTGCCGGCAGAATTCTGTGCACCAACGAAGCAACAGGCCAAGTCGAAATACGGAAGCCGTCTAAAACTACGAATAGAAAAGATCAGGCCTCACCCGATTACGCGACACGGCGAAAAAGAAACCTCCGTGTTCCACTCGAAACATCGTCTTACGTATTTCTACGTCACGATGCCATTGGAAACCCCTTACAACCACCCTACGGCGGACCGCATCAATTTATATCGAGAGCAAAAAGGGCCATTGCTATTGAAGTTAGCAACAAGAACGTAATCGTACCCGTAGACCGTCCGAAACGCGTGAATTTTTATTGCACGATAACACTGAACACCATTACAGCGAAAATCGCGAAGTAATAATACCACCTGATGTTTGAAGCGAGCAAAACAAAGACGACTCAGGAATTCATCACTCCAGGCGCTCGGGCAGAAAAGTTCGCTTCCCTGATCGTTCCCAGCCAGGCCGTCGATAAGCTAATGCGTGAGAACTACCAGCGACATAAATATAAATCGGAGATGAAAGAACACGGGAACCGTCGTTTGGAATTTTGGGAAAATCCCGTAACATTGTAATCTAGATTCTACCATAACTGTAATTCAACAATTGTAGCCATCCAGGCCGATTGTAATTGTTCGAAACTTGTGATACTGCACTTGGCCTCGAGGCGACAACCAGTCACCGAACGTAGCCGCGGTCAAGGGATGAACGTTTTGGCTAATAAAGGCATGGAGTAATTCTATAGCTGTCCTTAAATGAAATAATCGTAGCGGCACGTGACAGTAAACATTCCAACGGTTTCTGTCCCGTGTCTCGCCACACGCAGACTCTATCCGTCGGATAAGATGATTGCCAGATGTCAACGCATCTCAACAGTATATGTTTAGCTAGCCTGAGGACCCATTATAAACCTTAAGATTTAGTTAATTAAAGTCCTTAACAGTCCTAAACAGGCAAACAGTCTTTGTTCCAACTACGGGATGATAGGCGAAATCTATTTTTCCACGGACGACGCTTCCCGCTAGCAACGTTCCCTCAAGGGCTACTAGCATCCTTCTCTAACCATCAACATGGAAATTGTCCAATTAACAGTAACGTCACTATCAATCTCTTTCCGAGCGAAGTCTTTTCTCCACGAATCCGATGTTCCGGTGCCCTTAGACACACCCATCATAGTTTTCCACTGCAGCATCATCGTGCCGGAAAATCATTCTCTCGTGAGGTCACATTAGCCAGTTACAAAGAGCCTTAACACTCGGTGGATATTCTATGTTTTGACAAAGAGTTTGTTCAGTCCTACCTATAACATAGATAAGGAAGTATGGTACAACTTGGAATCAGGATGAAAACGAATTCTGTTATCCCGTTGACCGCGGCTTTGTTATTGAACCCAGGATCATTGTCATTAGCTTCTCGAGTACCTAATTATCACGACTACTTGTCAAATTATATATCAATCAAATTTATACTAGTAAATATCTGCTCTATTGCATAACAACAACGTCTAAACCAAATGAAGATTCGTTTCGCGCCTCTAACTCTAATCATAATGTGAACCCGATGTAAGTGAAAATACATGCACATACCATCGATTCTGCCTCACCAGCACTCTCACCCGGAACCGGAACTCGCAGTGCACCGTGACGAACAGCACATATATAAGCTTCCACTCTTAGCCAGACCGTCAGTCGTGCTCGCGCAACAGTAGAAGCAACATGGAGTTTTTTAGATCTCTACTACGCGTCGTTGGTTTGTTCGTGCCAAGTAAGGTAGATATCATTTCCGAACTACCACTGGAGGTTTCGCACTTGATACTTCGAAAATTGGATCCCTCGTCCCTGCAGAGCGCCGCGCTTGTCTCGCGCAAATGGTTCAACGTATGTAGATCCGACAAGTGTCTACGGCGGAAAGTGAGACGTCACATGCGACATACGAGAAAGCGGGTCAAGATGCAATTTCTCGGACCTGTAGCCGCTAAAGCTACCAACCAAGAATCAAGAAGTAGAGGACGTTGTGAGGGCAACCTAAGGCACGAAATAAGTTTATCCGCTGCTCGTACGGCGGTCGTCGTTGGAAGGTTACGCGGTCCTCCGAAAATTTCGATGCGAGATCGCCCCATCGATGTTGGACCAATAAAATGTATTAGACTCTAACTCGCGTAAGTACCTTAATTTGACTGCTTGCTCTTGCGAGAACTTGAAACGGTCTTGTCCGGATTCAGAACTGTAGCGTGAAGCTTGAAATAAAATGGCTTTACTGAGACGGCAATGTGTTTCAGTCACGCTAATACTATCGGTATCGTAACAGGCCCATTATTGAATATTAAATAAAACGTATCACCGCTGCGATTGGAGATTTGCCGTCAATTAGATGCGAGATATACTCCTCATTGCCTGCCAAATACAGCTCACATCAGCTGGCTCGTGCTATTATATCATCTCTGGTCCTCGACATATCAAGCGTAATTGCAGTATTACAAATTAAGGTTAACATATTCAAATGAATGTATCTCCGTTTCTATTGCACCTATGGCTACAAAGCGATGCCCGTTACATTACACATCCGATGTCATGTGCACCGCACATCTGCTTGCTTGTACCATGTCAACTCTGGTCTCTGTCAAACCTAGCGAAATTGCTGCTTTACATATTCATGACTAATTATTCAAATCACCGTATCGCCGTTTGCATTGCAGATATGCCGACAATTCGATGCGCGATATACGCCACTTTTGCCGCCAAACACAATGCATATTATATGGTTTGAGTTATGTAACGTGTGGGCGCAGCCAAACTCAGCGTATTTGCAATTATGCATTTTCAGGCGAAATATTCAAATATTACATATTCAAATGAACGTATCTCGGTTTCTATGTCGCCTATTCGATGCGCAGAATACTCCACATATGATACCAAATCAGCCGGTCTGTGCTATGTCAACTCTGGACCCTGTAAAATCCAGCGTAATTGTAGTTTTTGTTGTTAATGCTTAAATATTGCATTCAAAGCTTCGCCGCTTCTTTTGCACATATGTCGACAATTCCATACGCCTTGTACTCCGCATTTGCTGTAGATACATTGCCCATCAGCTCGCTTGCGCTGCGTAAACTCTGGTCCCTGCAAAATCCAGCCCAAATGCAATTTTGTATGTTCAGGCTTAAATATTCAAATCAACGTGACTCCGATTCCATAGCACATATGTCGACAATACGATGCGCGCTATATTCCACATTGACTGCCATACGCAGAGCGCTTCATCTGGTTTAAGCCGTGTTAAATCCGGACCGAGTCAAATCCAGCGTATTTGTAGTTTTGCATATTCAAGCCTAGTTATTCAAGTGAAAGGACCTCCGTATCCATTGTAGGTACGTCGACAATAGGATGTACGTAATACTGCATATTTGCTGCCAAATACAGCACACATCAGCCCGTTTGCACACTGTCAAGACTGGACTCGGAGAAATCCAGCGTGATTGCAGTTTTGGATATTGATGCTTACATATTCGAATGAAGGTATCTCCGCTTGTTTTGCAGAAACATTGGCCATACGATGCGCGTTATATTCCACATCTGATGCCAAGTACAGTGCACATCATACGGTTTACGCTATGTAAAATCTGGACCCAGCCAGATCCAGCGTAGTTGCAGTTTCGTATGTTCAGGATTAAGTATTCAATCCGACGTATCTCCGATTCTACTTCACATATGGCTACAATTAGAGGCTCGTTATACTCCAAATTTGCTGCCAAACACAGTGCACGTTATCCCGTTTGATGCATGTAAAATGGGGACCCAGCCGAACCCTGCGTATTTGCAGTTTTACATATTCAGTATTAAATATTCGAATCAACGAATCTCCGTTTCTATGGCACACTTACAGACAATTCGGTGCGCGTTATATTTGACATCTGATGTCATATACAGCGCACATCAGTAGGTTAGCGTTTTGTTCACCCTTGTCCCTGTCAAATACACCATAATTGCAGTTTAGCATAGTCATGCTTAAATATCGAAAGCAACGTATCTTCGTTTCTACGGCAGATATGACGACAATTCGGTGAGCGTTATGCTCCTGATTTTCTGGTGAGCACAGAGCACATTTTCCGATTCTATCTTCTCTTCTGTCTTAAGTCTGCTCTGGTCACTGACAGATTCAGCGTAATTTCTGTTTTGCATAATCATGCCTAAATGTTCAAACCAACGTATCAGCGCTGCTATTGGATACATGTCGCAAATGCGATGCGCGCTATACTCCACAATTACAGCCAAATACAGTACTTATCCGGTTTGCGCTATGTCGACTGTACTTTCGAACTATCGCGGGGAGACGCGGTCGTTTGAATACGCGTCAATGGGAGTCGTAAATTCCCGTTACGATTGGAATAATCGACACCACGAATAGTTCGATCCCCGTATTTCGCTTAGGATAATAGGTGTAGTCGTTGTGGTATAACACTGGGAGTCACAAAATTATAAAAAATATATGTATTTCCAACGATTTATACAATCACACTGAGTAAAAACGCCGTTGCTTAACATACAAATAACGAAGAGAAGGATTATTCTTAGATGAGAGTGTGAGCTATAGGTGCTCTAGGTCCGTGAGAGCAGTAGGAGCTGTCGGACTTCTGGATACTGTGAGAGAAATAGGAGGCTCTTAGAGATATAGGAACGGTGAGAGTTATAGGGATTGCAGGAACTTTAGTCACCGTGAGAGACGATGGAACTCTGAGAGATATAGGAACGGTGAGAGTTATAGGGATTGCAGGAACTCTAGTCACCGTGAGAGATGATGTAACTCTAAAGTTTATTCTGATGTGAGTACGGAGCTTGGTATGGTTGTGCCCTTTGAACGAAGAACGCGGATTCGATGCATACATTGTTAGTTAGGAAAGTGAGGGCAATGATCCGCGATGCCGATTGGTTATGACTAATGTTAGGAAGGAAGAGAGGAGGAAGAATCCTCCTACCAACGTGGGTCCTAGGCGACATTGTTTATGGGAAAACCCAAATTTTCCGTTAGGTAGATGTCCGCTTTTTTCGTCAGGCCACTACCCGCTTTCTGCGTAATTCTTAAGAGCGCGTAATAAACCCAAGGACCTTTCTAAAAACCGACCGTCAACACTTCTAGAATTAGAAAGTCTTTTCGAAACAAACAGATTGACTTAGACCATATGTGCGAACAATGCAGTTAGGATTTCATCTTTATGGTGGGTCCTTGGGCCTATGGAGGATTCGAAGGATGGCACATGGACCGTTGACTGTCAAGCAGCGTGGGATTGAGTGCAGATGTGTTGCGCGGCAGAACATCGACTCTGGTCTCTGTTATATGCAGTGTAATTGTTGTTTTGCAGATTCAGACTCAAATATTCAACTCCACGTATCTCCGTTGCTGTTGCTGATATGTCGACAATTCGATGTGCCTGGTATTCCACATTTCTTGCCAAATACATCGTTTACCAGCCAGTTTGCGCTATATCCAGACTGGTCCCAGACAGATCAAGCATAAATATAAATCGGAGATGAAAGAACACGGGAACCTTCCGTTTGGAATTTTGGGAAAATCCCGTAACATTGTAATCTAGATTCTACCATAGCTGTAATTCAACAATTGTAGCCATCCAGTCCGATTGTAATTGTTCGAAACTTGTGATACTGCACTTGGCCTCGAGGCGACAACCAGTCGCCGAACGTAGTCGCGGTCAAGGAATGAACGTTTTGTCTAACAAAGGCATGAAGTAACTCTATAGCTCTCCTTAAAAGAAATGCTTGGGACGGGGCACGACGGTAAAAATTTCAACGATTTCTGTCCCGTGGCTCGGCACACGCAGACTCTATTATTTGAGTAAGTACATGATCAGCTAGTCCGAGGACCCGCTATAAATCTTAAGATTTGTTCAACTAATGTCCTTCAAACCGACAAACAGTCCTCGTTCCAACTACGAGAAAATAGGAGAAATCTATTTTTCTCACGAACGACGCTTCCTCTTCTCGAACTCTCTCTCAAGGGCGGCTAGCACCCTTCCCTAACCACCAACATGGAAATTGACCAATTAACAGTAACGCCAATTTCCCTCACTTTCCGAACGAAGACTTTTCTCCACGAATCCGATGATTTCGTGCCCTTAGGCACACCCATCATAGTTTTCCTCGACAGCGTTACCGTGATGGAGAACCACTCTCCCGTACGATCTCAACGACGATTTAAGTAACCCTCTGATACGTAGTGATTGCCCCATGCATTAACATTGAGTACAACTTAGACGCTGAAGAAAAGTAGAGTTCGTCATCCCGTTGACCGCGGATTCGTTATTGAGCCTAGGATCATTGTCATTAGCTCCTCGAGTATCTAATTATCGCGATTACTTGTCCAATTCCATCATAGTCATATTTGCACTAGTAAATATCACCACTATTGCATAATGATCACGTCTAGCGCCAAAAGGGATTCGTTTCACGCCCTTAACCCTAACTCTAATCTTAACGCCAACCCGACATCTGAAGTGGGATCAGTGCCGACTATAACAGTGCTAGAACTTACGACCATCGTGCGCAAGTAATTCAGTCGCTAGTGCAAAAATCGAGTGTGAAACCTAACAATTTTTCGCTACCACGTTTTAACCCTTAAAATCGCGTGCTCCGACTCCGCTGCTTGGGGCGCAGCTGCCAACCTGATTATGGAAGGAAACTATAATTTCAATAACGAGTGGCGTGTCGACTCGTGCGTACTGGAAGCATCAACGGATATATCAAGTCATCTGGGTGAATCGTTTCCATTTTATTGCGATTCGGGAGCCGAGCGTTCACTAATTAAAGAGTCCGCGGCCTCGAGATTTTCTGGCAAAGGAATGACTGACTTATTAGTAATGCGAGGAGTAGGGAATTCCTGTATTAAACAAATGCCACCCATTTGTATTAATGATTTTTACATCGAAGATAATTTCTCATGTCCTTCCTGACAGTTATTTAAAATATGATATCGCGATTAGTTGCGGAACTCTAAGTCTGGGTTTTGACGTAACATTACACAAAATAGCCTCGCTATGTGTAAAACAAAAATAATTAATGTCTGTAATGAAACCACTGCAAACGAGATCGTCGTTAATGAAGTTGACACTGATGTACATGGTAATAATAAAAGTCGATCAATTTCTCTTCTCGACAAATTCAAAGATTCATTCGTTACGGGTTTCCTACGTATTCGCGCAAATACAGGCCGGTTAGAAATACGATTAATTGATCCTAACACCACCGTACTAGGAAGTTCTTATAGACTTAGCGAGGAGAAGCGAAGAGCGGTACGTGAGAAAACAAGCGTTTTAATTAAAGCAAAGATCACAAGGCCTAGTAATTCGCCATTTGCGAGCCCTACATAACTCGTGAAGAAGAAAAACGACTCAGATAGATTATGAGCAGGTTCCCGAGAGCTAAGTCAAAATATGGTCGCGGATCGGTACCCTTTACTCCTTATTGCGGATCAAGTCGCGAGATTGCAAGAGGCGAGATACTTTATTAGCCTGGACATGGTCATCGGGTTTCACCAAATTCCTATTTATCCTAATTCAGCGGAGTATACAGCGTTCGTTACCCCCGACAGACAATATGAATTGATAACGATGCCGTTTGGACTGAAAAATTGCACCGTCCGTCTTTCGGAGGGCCATTCGTAACGCCCCAGGCTACCTCGCTCATTCGTACGTTGATATTTATTTCGATAACGTCCTAATTATTACCGACTCGATAGATCAAGCTTTAGAAAGATTGAAACACCGTATTAGATACCCTCGTAAAAGCCGGATTCTCTTTTAACTTTGCGAAACGTTCTCTTAAGGACATCGGTGCTCTATTTGAGATGTGTAATTCATAACGGAGAAGTTCGTCCCGACCCGGGTAAAATACACACTTTAAGTTCTTAACCTGTGCCAACCACCGTCACACAGTTCATCCCTAAATTCTCACAGATGAGGAAACTACGCGCTCATCTCAGATAACAGAAATATAACTTGGACAGATAGACACGAGAGAATAAGACAACAGGTAGTTTCCGTCCTGACCGACGCGCCGGTGCTGATGATATTCAACCCCAATTACCCGATAGAACTACATACTGATGCTAGCTCGGAGAGTTACGGGGCGATTTTGACGCATCAAGCCGAAGGTAAGAACAAGGTAATAGAGTATTACAATAAAAGAACCAGCCCCGCGGAATCTAGATATCACTCCTATGAACTCGAAACATTAGCTATCGTAAACGCCGTAAAACATTTCCGTCGCTATCTACATGGACGGAAATTTCTTGTCGTCACGGATTGCAACTCGTTGAAAGCGCTGAGTAATAAAGTACATTTAAATGACAGGGACCATAGGTGATGGACTTACTTGCAGACTTTTATTGATGACATTATGTGTCGGGAAAGTAAACGGACGGCTCGCGTAGATTTCTTTTCGCGAAACCGCACAGGCGTTGACCCTATTAAATTCGACAAAATCAAAGAGAAAATAGTTAATCTGGCAGAAATTTCGGAAGATTGGCTGTTAGCGGAACAACGTCGTGATTCTCAAATCTTGGAAATCGTCAAGGAATTGCAAAACGATGGGCTCGCGGGAGACATCGCGAATACATACGAATTACGGTCCGGTACTATTTACCGTAGGATACAAAGAAACGGCAGGACTCTCTGTTTACCTATAGTCCCAAGTGGTTTTAGATAGTCTGTTATTAACCATGTGCACCAGTCAATTATGCACTAAGGTTGGGAGAAAACGCTCGAGAAACTATACGAGTATTACTGTTTCGAAGGGATGGCGAAGTACGTTCGCCGATTCATTGAGATCTGTCATGCTTGTCAAGATTCGAAAGCTAGTTTAGGTAAGATACAAGCCGAACTGCATCCTATACCTAAGACCAGCATACCTTGGCATACGGTCCACATGGACATAACAGGCAAGTTGAATGGTAAAAGCGATAAAAAGGAGCACGTCATTGTTTTGACCGACGTCTTCACTAAATTCGTATACCTGCATCATACTCGTAAGATAGATTCCCTTAATACCATTAAAGCGCTTAAATCCGCTATATTTTTATTCGGGAGTCCCTGCCGGATAATAGCAGATCAGGGAATATGTTTTAAGGGTAAGGAATTTCGAGAATTCTGCGAAAGCAAACGAATTAAAGTTCACTTAATAGCGACCGGTGCTAGTAGAGCCAATGGACAGGTAGAGCGTGTTATGGGTGCATTGAAAATTATGTTCACGGTAGTGGAATCGACCGGGCGGCCGTGGCAAGACGCGATTGGGGAAATACAGTTGGCTTTGAATTGCACCACCAACCGCGTGACAAACTCGAGCTCATTAGAACTAATAATAGGTAGAACGACAAGACCGTGCGATCTATTGTTACCCGATAACATCAAAAGTATCGATATCTCCATTATAAGACAACAGGCAATTAAGGGGATGGAAACTAGTGCTAGGTATGATGAGTATGGATTTGATAAAACTAAAGTTAAAGCGGTTAGGTTTAACCTCGGTGATTTCGTATTACGCAAAATGAGGAAAGAAATCAAACCAAATTAGATCCAAAATTTAGAGGTCCATTTGTAATAGCAGATGTTTTGGAAGGAGACAGGTATATCTTAAAGGTATTAAACGGTAAGCGATCGTTCAAGTACAGTCACGACATGTTGAGGAAAATGCCAGATGGTTGCACCCCTGCCGTGTTGGATGTCTGTAGTGAAGGCCATAACAGTGGCCATGACGATATGAGTACTTCGATCTTGGAAGATTAGTAGCACTATGCCAATAACACCCGGCAGGGCGAGTTCGCACGTGTTTCGGGGCGATAATGTGATAAAGCTCAGAGAGAACGTGTGATGTGGCTCACACGCTTTTCATGATAACAGTGTGATACAGCTCAGAGAGAACGTGTGATGTGGCTCACACGCTTTTCATGGTAACAATATGATAAGGCTCAGTGAGAACATGCGATGCGACTTGCATGCTTTTCGGGGTGACAATATGATAAGGCTCAGTGAGACCGTGGAACGAAGCTCTATGTGCTCATACGATCTAGAAGGCCGAGATCCTTTGGAGTGCGAAATCGAAAATGGTCCATCATGCCGTTACGATCCGACTGATAACTTGCAGGATGCAACTATCACCTTGGATACTAACTATAACGCTACTAATTTTCATAATCTTTTATTTTTTTGCTGCCAAATCCCCGAACAGGATTTGTTGCTACACTGGACCCTTGCCTTATTCGAACATCTAGTTAAATTGTGAATAATGTTAATTGTATCGAGTCTAATGTTAGGAAACTCAATATTTTAGTTACACACGAGGACGTGTGATAGTCAGAATGGCCGTGTCGGAGATGAAAGAACACCTGAAACTTCCCTTCGGAACTTTGGGAAGACCCCTAGTACTGTAATTTAGACTTCACCATAGCCGTATTATGAAACTGTTGTCATTCGATCCGACTGTACTTATTTGAGATGAGATAACGTGCGTGATAGGTATAGAAGAATCACTCGGTATTGTTTAACAATAACTGTTTATTTGCTTGTGTTCGTGGTATACACTAGCGCGCCGAAAGCACGGTACAATTATCGATTCAAGATTACAAGTTCAAGCTCGGCGCGATACTTTACGCGGTGGTTCGAGTCGAGACGATTGCACATATGTCGAGAGATTCAGATTCGCTATTACGTACGACTGCGGACGAACAATCCAGAAGGCGTCTTCCAACTTGCCTCGCGGCTCGCGATAGAACAGAATGAATTTGTGTCGCGATGATGCTCCTTAGAAAAACTGTGTTTGGGTGTGTCTAAGGATACGGGATCATCGGATTCGTTAAGAAAAGTGTTAGTTCAGAGAGTGAGGGAAACGGACGTCGCTGTTAATTGGCAAAATTGTGAGTTGGTTGTTGGAAAGGGATGACAACTGCCCTTCAGAGAAAGTTGCTAGCGAGGAGCGTCGTACGTGAGAAAAAGCAGATTTCCCGTAGTGGGTGGTATGTGTAGGGACTATTGAGACAAAGACTATTTGTCCCTTTAGAGAATCTCAGCTGCATGAATCCTAAGATTTATAGCGGGTCCTTAGGCTCGCTGTAAATATTCGGTGAGAATCTGTATCTGATAGACATCTGGCAACCATCTGTTCGAAAGGTAGAGTCCTTGTGTAGCGAGGCATGGGACAGAAACCGTTGGGAAGTTTGCTGTCGACTGCCGCTACAGAGATTTATGATAGTGAGCTCGGACTCGAGGAGACAATCAGTCGCCGAACGTAGTCGCGGTCAAGGGATGAACGTTTTGTTTAACAAAGGCATGAAGTAACTCTATAGCTCTCCTTAAAAGAAATACTTGGGACGGGGCACGACGGTAAAAATTTCAACGATTTTTGTCCCGTGGCTCGCCACACGCAGACTTTGTCCTTCGGGTAAGATGATTGCCAGATGTCGACGCATCCTCAGGGTATATGTTTAGCTGGCTGAGGGCCCGCTACGAATATTAAGTTTCAATTATACAAAGTATTTCAAATAGACTAATAGCCTGTGCCCCAACTACGGGAAGATAAGAGAAATCTATCCGTCTACGAACGCTTCCCACTGGCAACTCTCCCCAAGGACGGTAAGCACCCTTCTCTAACCACCAACATGGAAATTGACCAATTAACAGTAACGTCAATTTCCCTCACTTTCTGAACGAAGACTTTTCTCCACGAATCCGAGCCCTTAGACACACCCATCATAGTTTTCCTCGACAGCGTCGCCGTGATGGAGAGACACTCTCTAGTGCGGGCTCATCAGCAATCGACCTGTCTTTCTTATACGTAGTAATTGCTCCTTGCTCTAACATGTAGTGCAACTTAGACGCTAACGTAGGGTAGAGCTCAGCATCCGTTGACCGCGGAAACGTTACCGGAGCCGAGACCATTGTCATAGTGCCGCGAATGTCGAAACATTGCGATTACATATCGACGCTGTAATCTTTCTAATTTGTGTCAATAAACTAAACTATTGTTACACCGCACCGATGGCTAATTTCAACGAAGATTCATCGAACACCCCCACCCCTAATCCTGACGTTGACCCGAAAAATATATCTTATACTCTGAAGACATCGAAAACCTAGTCGCACGCACGTTTGTTGTCAACCGACCCTTTAAAATGTTTCTAACGGCTGCCAATTGCCCTTTGGCCCAACTAAGGCCTGGACACTCTCTGACGCCTACACACACATTCACATGTACAGTTCAAATGTATCATCTTCCTAACACTATTTTATATTTGGTTACTGTCAAATGCAATGTAATTGCAGTTTCGCATAGTCATGCTTAAATATTCAAATCAACGTATCTCCGCTGCTATCGCAGATATGCCGACATTTCGATTCGCGTTATACTCCAGATTTGCAGGCAAATACAGAACACACCAGCCGCTTTGCGCTTCGTCCTCTCTGGACCTTGTGAAGTGCAGCGTAAATGAAGTATTGCGTATTCAGGAATAAACATTCAAATCAATGTGTCTTCGCCTCTATAGCAAATATGCCGACAACCAATCCACATTTGCTGCCAAATACGGAGCACATTAGCTGGTCAGCGTTATGTCGACTCTGGTCCCCGTTATATGCAGTGTAATTGTAGTTCTGCAGATTCAGACTCAAATATTCAACTAAACGTATCTCCGTTGCTGTTGCTGGTATGTCGACAATTCGATATGGCTGGTACTCCACATTTCTTGCCACATACAGCGCTCATCAGCCAGTTTGCGCTATATCCACACTTGTCCCAGACGAATCAAGCGTAATTGCAGTTTTGCATAATCAGGATAAAATATTCATACCCACGTATCTCCGTTTCTGTTGCAAATATGTCGACAATTCGATGTGCCTTATACTGCACATTTGCTGCCAAATATAGTGCACACCAGCCATTTTTCACTATATCAACTGTTACCTTGCGTGATAGGAACCGTGCGACGTCCCTCGATATTTAGCCGCCAAGGGGCCGCTGACCGTTATTTACACCCTCATCAAACCTAAGGACCCACCAAAAACTTAGACTTTTTAAGAAATTCTAGATGGTCCCTTTCATCTTGCACGTCCAATTTCTTAAATGTTTTTGATTGATGTGTATTCCTTAGAAAAGTCCTTATGTTTATTGTGCGCTCTTAGGAACTACGGAAAAGCTGGTAGTTATGTAATGGGAAAACCGGTAATTACATAATATTAAACCGGACATTTATCTGATGAAAATGTGTGGATTTTCCCATGAACAAGGTCATCCATGAGCCACTTTGGTAGGATGCTTACTCCTCCTATCTTCATTCATTAACGCTGATCATACCCAATGGGTATCGCGAATCTTTGTCCTCCCTTTTCATAACAAAAAGAGTGAACAACGAATCGGCTTCCCTTGATCAAAAATTACCTACATACCGAGCTTTCCTCCGTAAGTATATAAGAGGGGAATTCGAGTTATATCTCGGTTCGAAAATTCTCTACACCCATGACTTCTTCGAAAGTCACTTATCTATTTATACTCAATCTAGGTTTTCAGATCAGTCAATATATCTAGCCGGATTCTCTCATATCAGATCAATCCATTTCTTCGTCACCTATATCTTAAACGGCGGAGTTACTAACTTGTGCTGTTGTACAAAGTTGTTGGAAATACATATTTCATAAATATTGAAATATGTATAATTTTTGTGCTGGACTAGGTCCAGTGCGTAGTGGAGATCTTTGTAACGGGATATCACTGTGTGGAGATATGTGTGTGCGCGGCGACTGAGAAACAGACGAATGTAAACAGTTCTATCGGTTAACAGTCTTCAAAATGTCGGGTATGAATAAAAGTGCTGAGACGCACGCAAGTGTACAACGATAAATATTCTAAAAATCGTTTATAAAGTAAATATTTGTCTACGTTAATAGTAATGGCCAGCGTAAATTTAATGTTTCCATAACAATATTTCGGCCATCAGGATCCACAATTCTCAACATAGTAGCAAAAATCGTGGTTGACGCGATTTAAGGTTATGGGACCACGTGTAACCGGGAGTGAATGTATAAAAAAGGTTCATTTTGAAAGAATTGGAAATATGTTCTGAAGAGATAAAAAGGCTGTTGGCGGAGCAGATAAAAGGAATCTGTATAGTGAGGAGAACTATTTTTGAAAAAAGGGTGAAGATGAAAAGACGAATCAAGATGCCAATGGACGATAAAACTAAAATTCAAGTATTCGATGTACGTGATTACAAAGCGTGGAAGAAAAGAACATTAATGTATTTAAAGTGTAAAAAATGTTATGAACTGGCTACACAAGAGACAATGGACACGGATGCGAAAGACAATTGGGATAAAAAGTATCAATGGGCGATGAACTACATCTATTGTAGTATAACAAATGAGCAATTAGAATTTGTTGGTGATCAAGACACTGTTTACAAAATAATTACAAAATTCGATGAGATGTATATGAAGGAATCAACAGCATTTCAACTTTCTATAAGACGTAGACTCGACATGATGAGGTTGAAAGATATTGAGGAATCAGGTTCATTTTTCACGGAATTTGAGAAGACGATAAATGAATTAAAGAGTGCTGGTGCAAACGTAAGTGAACGTGAAAAACTCGATTACATGCTGAAAACACTACCAGAATCATTGATATATATTGATGACTTAATCGACTCATTGAAAGAAAGTGATTGAACTTGTGATTTTTTAAAAAATAAAATTATAATGTGGGAAATGCGTAGGGAGAGTAAAAGTGATAGGAAATGGTCAAATGTTTTCAAAGTTGAGAAAAGAGAGAAATAAAGTGCCATGGCTGTGGAAACTACGGCCACGTGATAAAAAATTGTGTGTTCAGCGTGGATTTGGTCAACGAGGACGAAGCAGAGCTTGGCAGCAACGCTACAATGGGGCAAGTCGACAAGAGGCAAATTATTTAAACAGCCAGGACTACGACGACCAAGGAATTGACTCCTTCCTAACGCGAGTGCAGTGCGATAATACTAAGGATACTATCACAGTATATACCAGCGATACGCGAAAAATAGATTGGATATTGGATAGTGAATGTTCAGATCACATTGTAAATGATGACTCGTATTTTTTTGAATACGAAAACTTAAGGAACCCGATAAACGTAAAACTAGGAGACGGTAGAACATTAAAAGGAACAAAAGTTGGAAAAATTTTAACTTACTTTGAAGTAAACAAAAGAAGGGTTAAAATTATAATGTCAAATGTATTTTGTGTGGAAGAAATGGATAATAACTTGGTTAGCTATGCGAGAGTAACGAATAAAAATAAGATACTCTCAGCAGGGAATACTTCAAAGATCTATAACAAATATAGAAAGTTGATAGGGATCGCATTCAAACATCATGGTTTATATAAAATAACTAGTTACATTGGAAGGCAAGAATCTCACGCCAAAAATGTAGAAAAAAAATGAAGAACAGGGAAAAATTTCACAGAATCCGAGGACATGTAAACTTTACTTATTTAGATACGACGTGTAAGAAAAAATTAATTGAGGGAATGCCAGACAAATTGGAGCAAGTTCAATTAAATTGTGGTGCGTGTATGCAAAATAAGTAGCACAATGTACCTATCCAGAGTAACCGTAGTAGAGCACGCGAGAGTTTAGAATTAGTACATACCGATTTAAATGGAACTTATAAAAATACCGGGTTTGATGGATCTAAATATTTCTTAACATTTATGGACGATTATAGTAAGTGCGCATTAATTTATACTTTGAAATCGAAAGATGAGGTTTACGATTGAATCCTTGATTATATAAATAAAGTTGAAAATCTTACTGGTAAGAAGATAAAGAGACTAAGATGCGATAATGGAAAAGAATATATGAACAAAAACATGTACAATCTAATTAGGGAAACGGGAATTCTCCTAGAACCATGCCCACCTTATGTTCACTAGTTAAATGGAACAGCTGAGCGCTACAATAGAACAATCACGAATTCCGCTAGATGCTTATTACATGATTCGAAACTAAATATTAAATATTGGTCGAAAATAGTTAGAACCGCGGTGTACTTAAAAAATAGAACCATTACGAAAACATGTGAAAATAAAACACCAATCGAAATATTGTTGAGAAGGAAACCGAATATAAATAATTTAAGATTGTACGGGAGTATAGTTTTCGTAAGAATATCTGAATTTAAAATAAATTCGAAATGGCACAAAAAGGCAGATATTGGAATACTTGTAGGTTATGAAAACGTTGGATATAGGATCTTAGTTAATAATAAAATTATAATTGCAAGACACGTAGAATTTATAGGTGAAAATGATAATTTAGTAGGATTTCAAGGAATGAATGAATCAGATAATGAAACGGAAAAGGATTTTGAGGAACATTCGGATACAAACGAAATTCATGAAAGTGAAGCAAGTGACGAAAAGTGTTGAGGTTATTCGGTATATAAAGAGAGAAAAACGCGTGGATAAAGTGTAAGATACAAAGTATATATTTGACTTCATAATGAAATACAGGAATACAATTTGAGCTGGTCCAGATCCGCACGCTTGCAGTGTTACTTTATGACTTAGAACCCCGAAGCCAACGTCGCCTGTCTACCGTTTATGGTCTGCCTCCTTGCTATTCTTTTGTCTATATGCTGTCGATGGCTTCAGCGCTTGAGAAAGCTAAAAACACCAGATGTGGAGTTTTCCTAGAAGTGCTGACCACTTCAACACCCTTCCTAAAACTCTACATCCCTACAAACAATTATATCTTAATATTTTTCTAACTCTTGACTTTGTCAATGTCTTCACAAATACATTTGCCAGCTGCCTTTCTCTTTTCCATTCAAATTAGTATATTACTAAAACACGAGAGGACTAAACAGATCATGTAGAGTTTTTTTTTATTAGAAGTGATAGTCACTTCGGCACCCTCCCTAAAAACTCTACATCTCTATAAACAATTACCTCTTAACATCTTTTTTATTTTTCAAACCTAACTTTTGTCTTAAATATTTAAATCTTGGTTTTGGCAACGCCTTTGTACATATATCTGCCAGTTGCTCTTCGCTTGTTACATATGTTACATCAATTTCGCCTCTATTGTATAAATCTCGCAAAAAGTGGTATCTTATATCAATATGCTTACTTCTTTGATGGAATTCAGGATTCTTAATTAATTTTACGGCACTAGTATTATCTACACATAGCGTATACTGAAATATCTCTATTTTGCATTCGAGAAATATTTTCTTTAGCCACATAATTTCTTTCTTTTCGGATCTCATCGCTTCGTTAAAATCCACTGGTAATTTTTCCGCTACGTACGTTACTGGGTTACCATAAAAATCGGTTCGCTTGATCTTATCTCTATCTCTCAATTGTCTCACATTCTCGCTAGTTATAAAGGGTTGTTTTTCAGTTTCACTCTCTGCACTTTCATACGTGCATACTCTATCGCTCTGTGCACGCACATCTTCGCGCTCGACAATTTTCGGTAAACTTAAATTAACGAATTTTTCAGTTTCTAATTCGGGCTTAAATATTACGTCACGGCTTAATATTACATTTCTTACGGTCGGCACGTACACTCGATACCCTCGTCCGTCATCTAGATAGCCTACCAAATATCCTTTGTTAGCCTTTCTGTCCAATTTCCTTCTCTTTTCCGCAGGTATGTGTGCAAAGCATTCAGTACCGAAAACTCTAAACTTTTCTACATCTGGCGATTACCCGTACCACAGTTCATATGGTGTTTTCTTGTCTTGTCTTGTCGGCCCTGTCTTATTTATGATATGCACTGCGGTGTTCATGGCTTCGGCCCATAAAAACAGCGGTAGATTAGATTTCGAATATAACATCGACCTTCCTGCTTCTACTATTGTTCTATTTTCTCTTTCTGCGACGCCATTCTGTTCAGGAGTGTATGGAACGTTAATCGTATGCTTAATTCCCTGACTTCTTAAAAATTCTTTAACCTCTTTATTTTTGAATTCTTTCCCTCCATCACTATGAATTTCTTTGATCTTATCATTGGATTGATTTTCGACTTCTATGCAAAAAGTTTTCAACTTTTCGAGTACTTCTGACTTATGTCGTAAGAAGTAAATCTTTGTGAATTTGGAAAAATCATCTTTAAACGCAAGAAAATACAATTTTTTGCCTAATGACTCGACTTCCATAGGTCCACATACATCCGTATAAATAATTTCGCGAGGTTTAGTCGCACGCTTGGTTTTCTGGTGAAAACTCGATCTATGGTGTTTCCCGTACGCGCAACCTTCACAGAAAAAGTTACTATCCTCTACAACTTTTATATTCGAATTCTTTAAAAATTCCTTAACGTGTCTGATGTTTTGATGACATAGCCGTTCGTGCCATAACTGCAGTGTGTCCGCGTTTGACTCCGCTCTATTGCTAAGATTACAAACTGACGGTATGATAACTCGCATGTCGACCTTATATAAATTTCCAATAACAGAACCCCTTGCTATTATTTTCTGATGTTGTAAAAACATGCAGTTTTTCCCTTCCCTTAGAATACAGAAATCTATACCTCTTCTGGCAACAGATCTAATGGAAAATAGATTTCTTTTCATACCTGGTACATACAAGACATCGTTCATTGTACATGCTACCCATTTGCCGTCCACAAAAGTCTCTATCTTGATTTTTCCTTTGCCGTACGCATCCATGAACGTACCATCGCCGATTTCTATCTTCACCGTGTTATCGAATTTTTCGAAGACGCTGAACCATTCTTGTCGTCCTGTCATGTGATTCGTAGCTCCTGAGTCGATTATCCAAGCATCATGGTTTGCCACTTGTATCGTTGAGGTGCTTCCTAATAGACCAATTCCGCTGTGATCTCGATTTTCATTTCTGGGTTCCTGGTTGTCTCTGCTGTTGTTTCCTTTCTTATTTTTGAAGCAATTTTTGCTGGTGTGGCCTTTCCTTTTGCATGTAAAGCATCTAAAGCAATCCTTCTTTAGATGGCCAACTTTTCCACAGTTGAAACAGCTTGGTCCTTGTTTCTCGTATTCACGTTTGCTTGACTGCTTCTGCTGTTCCCTTTTATAATTGTTACCTTTTGTTACCAGCGCCAGCGATGTTTCCTGGCCGTCTTTCTTCCATCTGATTTCTTCCGCCATCAGCCTGGTACTAAGCTTGTCTAAAGTCTTCTTTTCTTCTTCCACCGAATCCCACGCACTGTGAAAATGGTCAAATTTGTTCGGTAACACCGATGAAATGCGTGTTATCAGCATTTTCTCGCCAATTTCACTCCCAAGAGTTTTCATCTTCGCCGCTATCAATTGCAATTTTGATAAGTTGTAAGATACATTTTCAGATTCTTCCCATTTAAAATTGAAGAACTGCTTCTGGACCATACTTAGATTCTCATCCGACTTCATGTCATATACTGTATTCAACTTTTTCCACATTTCATGTGCTGTTGAGCAACATAAAAGAAGATCCAACGGTTTCCTTCCTACTGAGGTCACAATTAATTTTCTTGCTAGCCGATCTGCCTTCAAAAATCTTTTACGGGCGATTTCTTTCTCCGCACTGTTACTTGGATGACACAGATTCCCTTCACACACGTTGATCAGGTCGTCATCTTCCTCCAAAAGTGTACGCATGACAAAACGCCACTGGAGCCAGTTTTCTTCGCCACGTAACATCTCGATATTCGCACTTGCTGATTCCATTTTAGCACTATCACTTACTTTACTAAGCACAATACTTTGACAATTTATTCACTTCGCGTTGCTATCTTACACTCTACAGCCCTGGGCCCATAACCTGTTGAGGTTATTCGGTATATAAAGAGCGAAAAACGCGTGGATAAAGTGTAAGATACAAAGTATATATTAGACTTAATAATGAAATACAGGAATACAATTTGAGCTGGTCCAGATCCGCACGCTAGCAGTGTTACTTTATGACTGAGAACCCCGAAGCCAACGTCGCCTGTCTACCGTTTATGGTCTGCCTCCCTGCTATTCTTTTGTCTATATGCTGTCGATGCCTTCAGCGCTTGAGAAAGCTAAAAAGACCAGATGTGGAGTTTTCCTAGAAGTGGTGACCACATCAACAAAAAGGTCGAGCAGGTTGTAATAAAAAAGGAGAGAAATTTAAGTAACGAATCAGAAGAAAAACTTGAGGACATAGAAAATAATTTGAGAAGGCCAGGACGGGAAACAAAGAAACCTCAAAGATATGGCCAAACGAGCTCATATTTCATTTATGTGAATGTAGTTAGCGCAGGCAGTCCTCAAACCTATGAAGAAGCTTTAAGTGGAGATGACAGCAGATCATGGAAAGAAGCAATGGATCGAGAAATGAATAGTTTAGTCAAAAATAAAAACCTGGCAATTAGTAGAGAAACCAAAAGATAAAAAGGTATTAGATTTGAAATGGGTATATACGAATAAATCCGATAATCGTAAGAAGGCGCGACTAATTGTTCGGGGTTTCCAATAAAAGGAAATACCGGAAGATTTATATTCTCCAGTGGCAAAAATGCAAACGCTGAAGTTATTACTATCTTATTGTTGTCAATATGGTTAGATGATTATGCAAATGGATGTAGAAACAGCATTCCTAAACGGAACTATAAAATCGGAAGTATTTGTAAAACAACCTATGGGTTACGCCGATAAAAGCGGGAAAGTGTGTAAACTATCAAAGGCGTTATATGGATTGCGTGTGAGTTCATGGGTTTGGTATGAATGTTTCGACGAGTATATTAAAAAATTAGATTTTCAAAGAAGTGAGAGTGATTATTGTCTGTATATGAAGTATGAGAGCGATCATGTTATATACTTAATTCTATTCGTGGATGACTTATTAATGTGTGGAAAAAACAAAAGAAAAATCGATGAAATTAAAAATAAATTGTCAAACAAATTTGCGATGAGGGACTTAGGTGAAGTAAAGACTTACTTAGGAATATACATTGAATACGATCATAAGAAGTGTGAGATGAAATTAGATAAAAGTAGTTATATAGAGTCATTAGCGAAACGATAGTATATAGGAAATAGTAAACTATATTTTACACCAAAGGAAAAAAACTTAAATTTAGAACCCGCACAGTCAGCCTCAGGCGATATAAGATATAGAAACCTCATAGGAGCTTCATTACGTATTAGTACTGGAATAAGATTAGACGTTAGTTATAGTGTAAGCTATTTAAGTCGATTTCAAAACAGTTAGGACGGGACCCATTATAAATATGCGTTGAGAATTTTGTAATACTTATATTTAACCAGAAAATTAAGGTTGACTTATGAAAGAAATTTGAACGCTGAAATCATTTATTGCTTTGTTGACGGTGATTTATCATAAGACTACTACAAGACTACTACGGGATTTATCATAAGATTTTTCGGAAACGCAATTTACTGGAAATCGAGAAAGCGAAACAGCGTGACAAAATCATCAACAGCCGCCGAGTAAGTAGTTTTGTCAGAAGCAGGGAGTGAAATAAAATTTCTAAAGAAATTATTGAAAAATTTCAAAATAATGATCGAGAGACCAATAAAAATTTACGAACATATTTCTGGGGCGATTGCGATATCAAAATTTGGAAACTTGACAAAAAATTATGAGTACATTGAAGTACATTTCCATTTTGTAAATGAAAGTTGGGAAAATAAAGAGATTGACGTTATAAAAGTAAATTCAGAAAACAATGTATCAGATATCCAAACGAAGGCTCTAGGAAGAAATAATTTTGAAAATTTTAGGTTACTTTTAAAAATAGTTTAATTTTCACAAAAGGAAATGAATATGCAGCACAATAATTAAGGAGGTGTATTGAGATATGTAAAATTTTTGTGCTGGACTAGGTCGAGTGCGTAGTGGAGATGTTTGTATGCGGATATCAGTGTGTGGAGATATGTGTGTGCGCGGCGACTGAAAAACAGACGAATGTAAACAGTTCGGTCGGTTAACAGTCTACATAAGGTCGGGTATGGAAGAAAGTGCTGAGACGCGTGCAGCTGTGTAACGATATATATTCTAAAAATCGTTTATAAAATAAATATGTGTCTACGTTAATAGTAAAGGCCAGTGTAAATTTTATGTTTCCATAACAATATTTCGGCCATCAAGATCCACAATTCTCATCAATAACTCTGTTGGTCGCAGAGTTATACCACCGCAACCACCCTATTATCTTAACGGAAATCAGGGGATCGATCAACACGCGGTGTCGTTTCCTAGAATCGTAACGGGAATTTGCGACTCCCGTTGACTCGCTTCCACGCGATCAAATCTCTCCACGGTTGGACAAATTGACATCAACTCTGGCCAATGTAAAATCCAGGCGTAAACCCTCCATTTTTACATTTTCAGACTTAAATATTCAAACCAACCTATCTCCGTTGCTAATGCAGATATGCAGACAATACGATGTGCATTGTTCTCCACTTTTCCTGCCAAATACAGTTCACATCTGCTAGTTAGAGCTACGTCAAGTCTGAACCCTGTCAAATCCAGTGTAATTGCAGATTTGCATATTCATGCCTGAACATTCAGATCAACGTATCGCTGTTCCTATTGATATGTTGATATGTCGACAAATGGATGCGCGATATACTCCATATTTGCTAATAAATACAGTGCAGATCATACGAATTACGCTATATAAAATCAGTATCGATTCAAATCCAGCTAATTGCAGTTTTTAATATACATTATTAAATATTCAAAACCACGCATCTCCGTTACTGTTGCAAATGTGTCGACAATACGATATGCCTGGTACTCCACATTCCTTGCCAAATACATCGCTTACCAGCCAGTTTGCGCTATATCTGCACTGGTCCCAGACAGATCAAGCATAAATATAAGTCAGAAATGAAATATCACGGGAACCTTCCGTTTGGAATTTTGGGAAAATCCCGTAACATTGTAGTCTAGATTCTACCATAGCTCTAATTAAACAATTGTAGTCATCCAGTCCGATTGTAATTGTTCGAAACTTGTGATACTGAACTTGGCCTCGAGGCGACAACCAGTCACCGAACGTAGCCGCGGTCAAGGGATGAACGTTTTATCTATTAAAGGCATGGAGTAATTCTATAGCTTTCCTTAAATGAAATAATCGTAGCGGCACGTGAAAGTAAACATTCCAACGGTTTCTGTCCCGTGTCTCGGGTGAGATGATTGCCAGATGTCAACGCATCTCCACAGTATATGTTTAGCTAGCCTGAGGATTCATTATACACCTATAGCGGCACTCGTCGGTAAAATTCATAGCGGTTTCAGTCGAGTGAACCCGCTACACAACAAATCGTGTTTACTGTAAGATGAGTTTATTATAGATCCGACAACCTTAGGCGGTTACCGAAGGTTAATCAAATTCCGTCGTTTTTGTCGTGATCATATGCCCTCTAGTCAACTACCCGAAATGTCAACATTTGTAATCAAGGTCGAGAGTTCAGCGTCCGTTGTGATTTTTCGAGAACACCTTGGAAATTTAAATCCCAACGCATTTTGTCAGCACCGACGCATATAAATATAGCGAACAGGGTAGCGAGGCATTCTTTGTTATCGAATGACACGAGCAGTAGCAGTTAAGTCGATACTTCATTGCGCCGATTTATTAGTAATCACGAATCAAGACAACAAGTGTATTATACGACTGGTGTACACGTAGGGTATATTTTAATAAACTACATAGTTAAATATACTCTTGTGCTTTTAAACCTAAATCGCTACCATACACCTCAAATCAAATTCGCACTAGTGAATATCTGCTCTATTGCATAACAACAACGTCTAGTCCAAATGAAGATTCGTTTCACGCATCTAACACTAATCATAATGTGAACCAGATCTATATGAAGATACATGCACATGCGATCGATTCTGACTGTCCAGGACTCTCACCGGAGCCGGAACTCGCAGTGCACCGTGACGAACGGCACATATATAAGAATTCATTCTCAGCCAGACCGTCAGTCGTGCTCGCGCCACAATAGAAGCAACATGGAGTTTCTTTAGATCTCTGCTACGCGTCGTTGGCTTGTTCGTGCCAAGTAAGGTAGATATCATTTCCGAACTACCACTGGAAGTTTTGCACTTGATACTTCGAAAATTGTATCCCTCGTCCCTGCAGAGCGCCGCGCTTGTCTCGCGCAAATGGTTCAACGTATGTAGATCCGACAAGTGTCTACGGCGGAAGGCGAGACGTCACATGAGGCATACAAGAAAGCGGGTCAAGATGCAATTTCTCGGAACTGCAGCTGCTAAAGCTACCAACCAAGTATCAAGAAGTAGATGACGTGGTGAGGGCAGCCTAAGGCACGAAATAAGCTTATCCGCTGCTTTTACGGCGGTCGTCGTTGTAAGGTTACGCGGTCCTCCGAAAATTTCGATGCGAGATCGCCCTATCGATGTTGGACCAATAAAATGTATTTGTCTCTAACTCGTGTAAGTACCTTAATTTGACTGCTTGCTCTTGCGAGAACTTGAAACGGTCTGGTCCGGATTCAGAACTGTAGCGTGAAGCTTGAAATAAAATGGTTTTACTGAAACGGCAATATGTTTCAGTCACGATAATACTATCTGTATCGTAATAGGCCCATTATTGAATATTAAATAAAACGTATCATCGCTGCAATTGCAGATTTGTCGTCGATTAGGTGCGAGATATACTCCTCATTGGCTGCCAAATACAGCGCACTTCAGCTGGCTCGAGCTACTATATCATCTCTGGTCCTTGACATATCAAGCGTAATTTTAGTTTTGCATATTCAGGTTAAAATATTCAAATGAATGTATCTCCGTTTCTATAGCGCAAATGGCTACAATGCGATGCCCGTTATATTTCATATCCCATGTCATAACCAGCGCACATCAGCAAGTTTGCGGTCAACTCTGGGCTCTGTCAAACACAGCGTAATTGCTGTTGCGCATATTCAGGCTTACATATTCACAAAAACGTATCTCCGCTTCTATTGCATATATTTCGACTATAAATAGCGCGTTACACATATTTGCACTCAGATACACCGCACATTAGCTGGTTACAGCTATATCAGATCTGGTCCTTGAAACATCCATCGTAATTGTAGTATTGCGTTTGCAGTCGTAAATATTCAAATAATGGTATGTCCGTTTCTACGGAACATTTTCGGAAAATTCGGTGCGCGTTATATGTCACATTTGCTGTCATGTGCACTGCATGTCAGCTGGATTGCGCTATGTCAACTCTGGTCCCTGTAAAATCCAGCGTAATTGTAGTTTTGCATATTCAGGTTAAAATATTCAAATGAATGTATCTCCGTTTCTATTGCACATGTCACGTAAAAATAAAGAGAAATTTTATTAGGAAGGAGAACACTTTATTCTTATTTCGTTTATACAAGTATAAGACACTTCCGAACTCTAGCCGTGACCGTACGAGAGTGAGTCCCTACAAGCTTTTTACTTTCGGTCATCTGTTCTCTCATTACCCCCCACTACCCTGTAGGCGTACGTGACCGTTGCTACGCTTCTGGAACATTTTATGGTAGGACCGTTAGGCCATAAATGAATCCTTAGGTACTCTGCCAATATACATTGTCGCCAAGGTCACCATGTGTTCCTCTCGTCGGTGCATCGGGTGCGAAGTATGCCGACCGGGACACCATCCTGCCCGAGGTGTGTGTATGTGTCCTGGTCTCTGATGTAATTTACGTTACACACACATGGCTACAATTCGATGTCCGTTACATTTCACATCTGATGTCATATGCACCACACATCAGCAGGTTTGCACTATGTCAACTCCGGGCTCTGTCAAATCCAGCAAAATTGCTGTTTTGCATATTCATGCTTAACTATTCAAATCATCGTATAGCCGTTTGCATTGCAAATATGCCGACAGCACGAAGCGCGTTATACTCCATATTCGCTGCCAAATACAGCGCATATTATCTGGTTTGAGTTATGTAACGTGTGGACGCAGCCAACCTCAGCGCATTTGCAGTTTTGCATATCCAGGCTTAAATATTCAAGTCAACATATTGTAGTAACGTGAGGAAAAGGCCTCATTAGAAATCGATCAAAACAATGTCGTCTGTCCTTCGGTTGTTAGTTTACATCGGGGAGAAAGCCTATGTGACTAAAGTCACCTTGTACTTGCGGAGCATTTACAGAATGGGGTTAGAGAGTAGGAAAAACTAACGCTAATGGTAGGGGACGATGTAACTTTAAAGATTGGCTGATCGAGAAGCGTTGAACGGTTGATCGAGAAATAAGAGTGAGTCGAGTGGTCAGAGTTAATCGAGGAGTCGAAGAGTAGAGTTGTTAGCGCTGTCGAGTTGCGAGAGGTGTTAGCGTTGTTGAGAGTGGAGTTGTTAGCGTTGTCGAGTTGTGAGAGGTCTTAGCGTTGCTGAGAGTAGAGTTGTTAGCGCTTTCCATTTTCAGGATTAAATATTCAAATCAAGCTGTTTCCGATTCCGTTGCAGATATGTCCACAATTCGAGTTAGCGTCATACTGCCAAATGTATTACTCATCAGCCGGCTTGCGCTATGTCGATTCTGACCATTGTTAAATCCAGCGCAATTGCAATTGTGGATACTCATGCACGAATAATCAAATCAGCGTATCTCCGTTTTTGTGGCAAATATGTCGAGAATTCGATGTGACTTGTACCCCACATTTCTTGCCAAATGCAGCGCACACCAGCCTGTTTCCGTTATGTCCTCTCTGGTTTCAGTCAAAAATTCGGTCTCAGATATTTGAATCAACTTTTCTCCTCTTTTATAGCACACATGCTGAGAACTCGATGCATCTTATACTCCACAGTTGCTGCCAAATAGAGCGCACATCAGTGGGCTGGCGCTAAGTTAACTCTGGACCGTGTGAAATCCAGCGAAATTGCAGTTTTGCATATTCAGGCCTAAATATTCAAATCTACGTATCTCTGTTTCTAATGCAGATATGACGATGAATTTCTGTGTGTTATACTCCACATTGGCTCCCAAATTTAGCACACATCGGAGGGTTTTTGCTATGTCATCTGTGTATCCTGTGAAATCCAATGTAATTGCAGTTTTGCTTACATAGGCTGAATCCTCCATTAGAAAACATTGCGCTGTTATTAGCTGTATACATATTATGTATGTCGGAAATACGATGCACGCTACACTCCACATTTGCTGCCAGATACAGTGAACACGATCCGGTTTAAGCTGTGTCAACTCTGGACCTTGTACATGCAGCGTAATTGCTGTTTTACATATTCGGTCTCAGATATTTGAATCATCTCTTCTCCTCTTTTATAGCACACATGCTGAGAACTCGATGCATCTTATACTCCACAGTTGCTGCCAAATACAGCCCACATCAGCTGCTTTGAGCTATGTCATCTCTGGTCTCCGATAAATCCAACGTAGTTTCAGCTTTGCATATTTAGGCTGAAATATTCTCATCAACGTATCTCCGCTTCCGTTGCAGATATGCCGACAACGTAAAGCGTGTTATACGCCAAAATTGTTGCCAAATACAGCACACATCAGCCGCTTTGGGCTATGTCGATTCTGGACCGTGTGAAGTGCAGCGTAATTGTAGTTTTGCATACTCAGGAATAAACGTTCAGATCAATGTGTCTCCGCCTCTATAGCATATGTGCCGACATCCACTCCATATTTGCTGCCAAATACAGCGCACATTAGTGGGCTGGCGCTATGTCAACTCTGGCCCGTGTCAAACCCGCGTAATTGCAGTTTTGCAAATTCGTGCATAAATATTCAAATCAACGTATCTACGATTCTGTTACAGATATGCCGACCATTCGAATCAGGTTATACTTTACATTTGCTGCCAATACAGTGCACATCATTCGATTTAAACTATGTCATCTCCGATCACCGACAAATCCCGCGTAATTGCAGTTTTTCATATACATTATTATATATTCAAATCCACGCACCTCCGTTACTGTTGGAAATGTGTCGACAATACGATTTGCCTTGTATTCCACATTTCTTGCAAATTAAACCAATATCAAACAATTAGCGCTATGTCCACTCTGGTCCGGTCAAACCCAACGCAACTGCAGTTTTGCATTATCAAACCTAAATAATAAAATCAACTAATCTCCGTTTCGATTGCAGATATGTGGAAAGTTCGATGCGCCTTATACTCCGTAGTTGCTACTAAATACAGCTCACATCATCTGGTTTGCGCTATGTCAAATCCGGACCCCGTGAAATCAAGCGTAAATGCAGTAATGCATGATCAGGGTTCAATACTCAGATCGACATGACTCAGTTTCTGTTGCAGATATGTCGACAAAACGGGGCGCGTTATATTCCACATCGACTGCCATACACTGGGCGCTTCATCTGGTTTAAGCCATGTTAAATACGGAACGAGTCAAATCCAGCGTATTTGTAGTTTTGCACATTCAAGCCTAATATTCAAGTGAGTGTATCTCCGTTTTTATAGTAAGTATGTTCACAACAGGATGCATTTTATACTCCACATTTGCTGCCAAATACAGCACACATCAGACAGTTTGCACATTGTGAAGACTGGACTCGGTGAAATCCAGCGTGACTGCAGTTTTGGATATTAATGCTTACATATTCGAATCGAGGTATCTCCGCTTGTTTTGCAGAAACGTTGGCCATACAATGCGCCTTATATTCCACATCTGATACCAAATCAGCCGGTTTGTGCTATGCCAACTCTGGACCCTGTAAATTCTAGCATAATTGCAGTTTTTGCTATTAATGCTTAAATATTGCTTTCAAAGTCTCTCCGCTTGTTTTGCACATATGTCGACAATTCGATACGCCTTATACTCTACATTTGCTACAGTTACTTTACTCATCAGTTTGTTTGAGCTATGTCAACACTGGTCTCTGCCAAAACCAGCCAAAATGCAATTTTGCATGTTCAGGAATTGAAAAGATATAGAATGGATACGGACATACAAATAATTCCCTTTATTTAGCACACAACTGTTATACATATATCTTATACTCTAAAGACCTCGAAATGCTACTAGCATGTTGTCACGCACGCATGTTGTCAACCGGCTCCTCCGGATACTTCTAACGCCTGACTCTTGTCTTTTGTCCCCACTAAGGCCTGGACGTCCTCTGACGCTTACGCGCACATTTACATGTACAGTTTAAATGTATCATGTTCCTAACACGCCTCCTTACATTTATACTGTACACTTAATCGTATTTACATGCTTTGACGAATTACGTAACAGAAACTTTGACACTTATTGCTTTATCTACATTTCTCTTAGTTTACATTCATCCATGACCTGAACCTTTCGAATTTCTCTCTGTGTACACAGTGCCTTCGTAAAAATATCCGCAGTATTTTCGCCTGTAATTACTTTAAATGTTTATCTTGTTCTCCTTTAAGCACTCGTGAACATAGTGGCAATGAACTTCAATGTGTTTAGAATTTTTTGTAAAATTTCCGTGCTTTGCTATACTTATCATTCCAGAGTTATCCTCATAAATTTTTACAGGGTTATCGTCTAGAGTTACATTGAAGATTTTCATAATTTCCCTAATAGACATTAATTCACTCAACGCTTCCGATAGGGCTACATACTCTGCATACGTCGAGGCTTTTGTCACACACCTTTGTTTTTTTAGACTTCCAACCAATTACATTTCCATACAATCTAATTACATATCCAGAAGTCGATTTCCTATCTAAATGATCTCCTGCCCAATCAGCGTCCACATAACAATCTATCGTTTCACACTTTTCATTCCTTTTATAATCTAATCTTAAATCTCTAGTCCGGTACAAATATTTCAATATTCGCAAAGCATATTTAAAATGTGTCTCATTACAACAATCTTGAAATCTACTCAAATAATTCACACTATAACTTATATCGGGTCTGGTATTTACACTAACATACAACAATGCGCCAATTAAATTTTTGTATCCAATATCCTCTCTATTTATCTCAGCTTTTTCAATTTTTAAGTTGGTCTCCATAGGTGCACAGTACAATTTGCTATTTTGTAACTTACATTTGTTTGCTAATGATTCAATGTATTTCTTTTGGCTTAATCTTATTTCATTTTTGAAATAATCATAGTCTATATTTATTCCAAGATATTCCTTGACTTCACCTAAATCTTTCATTTCAAATCTATTAGTTAATAACTTCTTTACCCTTTGTATCTTCCTTTTATTTTTACTACAAATTAGCAAATCGTCTACATACATTAGCAAATAAACAACACTTTCCCCCTCTCCATGTATATATATGCACAACTCTATGTTATTCTTTTTAAAACCCAATCTCGTCACATACTTATCAAAACACTCATATCAGTCCCTTGGACTTCCTTTTAACCCATACAGCGCTTTCGATAGTTTACAAACTCTATTCGTTCCGTCCGCATATCCCTTTGGTTGATTTACATATACCTCCGAGGTTACTTCACCATTTAAAAAAGCAGTTTCTACATTCATTTGCTCAATAATTAATCCATTTTGACAACAATATGATAGCAATATCTTAAAGGTCTCATTATTCGCTACTGGGGAGTATATGTCATCGGCTACGTTCCTTTGTTGGAATCCCCTTACCACTAATCTAGCCTTATACCTGTCATCTGATTTTCTCGTGTAAACCCATTTTACATCTAATACGTCTTTGCCTTTTACCCTTTCTACCAATTTCCAAGTTTTATTATTATAAAGACATTCTATTTCCTTATTCATAGCTTGTTTCCAATCTTCACTGTCTTCACAACAAATCGCCTCCTCAAATGTACAAGGGATATCTACACTACAATAATTTACATGGATTTCACTAATGTTTTCTTTTTCTGGATATCTTACTGGAGTTCTCTTATTACGTGCAGATCTTCCAGGGATGTTTAAGCTTTCAAGACTGTTATCATTTTCATCTGTCCTACTTTCTAACTCTTCCTTATTCATGTTTACCTATAAATCATTATCCTCAATGTCATCGTTATCTTTATCGAATGAATTCTCCACAAAACCGATACATTTTGTGTCTGTTTCTATGACCTCTACATGTCTCGCTATTGTTATTTTCCCACCTAATAAGACTCTGTAATCTACTTCACTATATCCAAACAAAATTCCCATATCTGCCTTCTTTTCCCATTTAGAAACTCTCTTTTGTTCTTACAAAAACTTTACTTCCATATAGATGTAGATTTTCAACACTTGGTTTTCTCCCGAAGAATATTTCAAAAGGTGTCTTTCTCTCTATAGTATTTGCCAGTATTCGATTCTTCAAGTATACCGCTGTCCAATCTATTTCCAGCCATTTTATGTACTTTCGCTTCCGCTAACATGCAACGCGCCATGTCCATCACTGTTCTATTATACCTTTCCGTTGTCCCGTTTAATTCATGTACGTAGGTTGGGCAGTTATTTATTCTGATACCTTTATCCCTAGCAAATTTATAAATTCGATTATTCAAGTACTCTTCTCCATTATCACATCTTAATATTTTAAACCTCTTGCCCGTTAAATTCTCGGCTTCATTTACAAACTGTACGAAACAATCAAAGACCTCACCCTTTGATTTTATACAATAAATTCTAGCTATTTTGCTATAATCATCGATAAATGAGATGAAATATTTCTCTTCATTGAATCCGGTAGTCTTAAAGGGGCCGCACACGACCGTATGAATAATTTCCATTATCTTCCTAGCCTTGGTTCGATTATTTTTGAATGGTAAATTGTGCATTTTACTTTCTATACACACCCTATATTTCAAAAATTCCTTCTCAAATTCTTTCGGTATACCAGTAACTAGCTGCTCTTTAACCAAGATATTTAAATATTTAAAATTTACGTGTCCTAACATCCCATGCCATCTTTCCTTTTTACTCATACCACTACGTTCGGCGCTGTTTGCTAAGTGCTCCTTCCCTTTCAATATACTTTTCATTCTATATGTTCCCTTTTCTTTAACCGCTACCGCTGTAAGCTTATTGTCCTCATCTATTACTTTTGCAATATTTTCTTTTGAAATAACCGTGTTTTTATTATCTGTTAACTTGCCTAAACTAATCAAGTTTGCGGACATTTCTTTCGCGTAAAAAACATTATTCATATTTATTTCATTTTGCTTTCCAAATGCTTCAAAATAACTTATAACATTCTCTACTTTTGTTGCCTTTGTCGATCTATTATCGCCTAAATATATATTTTTTCGGTACTTTAAGGTCAATAGATTTATCGAAATAATTTACGTTATTAATTATGTGATCTGTGCAACCGCTATCTAATAGCCACATTACTTCATTATTACTTATCTCGTTCGCCTCGCCGCTGTGTGCTGCGTGCGCCGTTGTTATTGTCACGTAAAATGAGAAAGAAATTTAAAGGAAAGAAGAAAACTTTATTTTTTCCTCGTTTATACACTTCTGAAATCTAGCCGTGGCCGTTCGAGACTGAGGCTCTTACAATATTTTCTTACTTTCGGTGACATCTGTTTCTTCTTTTGTTTTTCATCCTTCATTATCCCCACTACCCTGTAGGCGTACGTGACTGTTGCTACGCTTTTAGAACATTCGGTGGAAGGACCGTTAGGACATATATGAACCCTCAGGTACTCCGGCAATATACATTGTCGCCAAGGTCGCCATGTGTAATGTTCAAGTATCGGCTGTCTGGAGAATGTTTAGAAGTGGTCGCCTAAGGTGACGTCAGGGCAAAAGAGTTTGTGTTACACTATCCATGTGCCTGATCTTGAGTTACCATGCTCGCTCGTGCCGGTTGTTGATTGACGATGGAAATTTCCACGTCCGCTGCTCGTATTTCCTTTGTTTCCTCTTCCTCTGCTGCGACCACGTGTTGACCCACGCCAAAAACTGTTACTGCTTCCCGCTTCGACGCCACTTTGACACTCTCTCGCAGATGTTCTACTCTTCCACATCTGAAGCATCCTTCCTTTTTTGCAGAAAAGGCGTTGGTTTGCATTTCTCCTCGATTGGACTTATTCTTCTTCTCAGCTATTTCAATTTTATTTCTTACATATGCTACCGTTTGATTATCTGCTTTCAATGCATCTGCTATATCCGCTATGTAGGTGTATTCTTCGGGTAACGTATTCAGCGTGAAATTTAGTTTTTCCCTCTCACTCACTTGTGTACTCGCACATTTTAATTCGTTTATCAATTTTTCGAAATTACTAAAAAACGATGCTGAATCAGTGTAGTCCTCAAGTCTTATCTTTTCCAATCTCCTTCTGCATACGATCTGTAGTGCCGTCGAATCTTTCAAGTACATTTCATCAAACTTTTTCACTATCTCATACGCCGTTTTTTCTTCTCTAATATATTCCAATTGTCTATTTGTGACGGCACTATAAATTATATTTATTGCCTTCAGATCCTTTTTGTCCCAGTCTTCATTGTCTGTTTCTGTCTTCACCCTAGTTGTGACAATCTCGCATTCTTTATATCTGAGAAACATCGTTATTCTTTGCTTCCACATACCGTAATCCTCACCATCGAAAATAGGTATCATGACTTCCGATCTTTCCATTTTAAATGACTCCTTATCTCTTACTCAAGCGTTCCTACGTGCACGAAGTGTATTTTTCCCCTTTGTAACCTTTGAATGTTTCTTTCCTTACTGAGAACTCACTCGAACTAACTCGCAATATTGAAAAACACGCACTAAAATAACTTGCAAAATTATGAACCACGCCCTGCTACAATGAAAAGATACAGAATGGATTCGGAAATACAAATAATTCCCTTTATTTAGCACACAACTGTTATACATATATCTTATACTCTAAGGACCTCGATATCCTACTCGCACGCACGCTTGTTGCCAACCGACTCTTCCAGATACTTGTAACGACTGACTCTTGTCTTTTGTCCCAACTAAGGCCTGGACATCCTCTGACGCTTACACACACATTCACATGAACAGTGTAAATGTATCATGTTCCTAACAGCCACGAACAGATCGATAACCTTATTTCTCTTAGGATAATCGGGGTGGTTCAATTAAGTATACACTGATTTAACAGGTATAAATTACAGTTCATTCAAACAACTTGATTAGAGAAATATAAACTGCTAGAGCATAATTAGGAACGTGACGCTAGGCAAATGCCTCAGCGATCAACAGCTAAAGGACGTCGAAGACCTCATGACAAACCCCCCCAGACACGGGACGCTAGGATACCGACACTGCCTGGCGAAAATCGATCGTTTTTCGCGTTAGACCGAAGCCGTTTCCATCGCCGACATGGAGGCGGCAACCGTTGCTTCAGCCCTCCTTTCCACGTGGATATTCCGTTTCGACGTACCTTTAAGGATAAGGACCGATCAAGGACGCCAGGTCGAATCAAACTTATTTAACAAATTATGCCTGTTCCTCGGCATTAGGCATTTACGAACGACAGCCTATCACCCCGCGACCAACGGGATGGTAGAACGCCTGCCCCGACAACTAAAAGCAGCAATCAAATGCCACGATACGAGCAACTGTGTAGAAATCTTGCCAATAGTTTTATTAGGCATACGAACAGCTATTACGGACGTGAAAACGACGACAGCCGAAATAGTTTATGGCACCGGCATACGATTGCCGGCAGAATTCTGTGCACCAACGAAGCAACAGGCCAAGTCGAAATACGGAAGCCGTCTAAAACTACGAATAGAAAAGATCAGGCCTCACCCGATTACGCGACACGGCGAAAAAGAAACCTCCGTGTTCCACTCGAAACATCGTCTTACGTATTTCTACGTCACGATGCCATTGGAAACCCCTTACAACCACCCTACGGCGGACCGCATCAATTTATATCGAGAGCAAAAAGGACCGTTGCTATTGAAGTTAGCAACAAGAACGTAATCGTACCCGTAGACCGTCCGAAACGCGTGAATTTTTATTGCACGATAACACTGAACACCATTACAGCGAAAATCGCGAAGTAATAATACCACCTGATGTTTGAAACGAGCAAAACAAAGACGACTCAGGAATTCATCACTCCAGGCGCTCGGGCAGAAAAGTTCGCTTCCCTGATCGTTCCCAGCCAGGCCGTCGATAAGCTAATGCGTGAGAACTACCAGCGACATAAATATAAATCGGAGATGAAAGAACACGGGAACCGTCGTTTGGAATTTTGGGAAAATCCCGTAACATTGTAATCTAGATTCTACCATAACTGTAATTCAACAATTGTAGCCATCCAGTCCGATTGTAATTGTTCGAAACTTGTGATACTGCACTTGGCCTCGAGGCGACAACCAGTCACCGAACGTAGCCGCGGTCAAGGGATGAACGTTTTGGCTAATAAAGGCATGGAGTAATTCTATAGCTGTCCTTAAATGAAATAATCGTAGCGGCACGTGACAGTAAACATTCCAACGGTTTCTGTCCCGTGTCTCGCCACACGCAGACTCTATCCGTCGGATAAGATGATTGCCAGATGTCAACGCATCTCAACAGTATATGTTTAGCTAGCCTGAGGACCCATTATAAACCTTAAGATTTAGTTAATTAAAGTCCTTACCAGTCCTAAACAGGCAAACAGTCTTTGTTCCAACTACGGGATGATAGGCGAAATCTATTTTTCCACGGACGACGCTTCCCGCTAGCAACGTTCCCTCAAGGGCTACTAGCATCCTTCTCTAACCATCAACATGGAAATTGTCCAATTAACAGTAACGTCACTATCAATCTCTTTCCGATCGAAGTCTTTTCTCCACGAATCCGATGTTCCGGTGCCCTTAGACACACCCATCATAGTTTTCCACTGCAGCATCATCGTGCCGGAAAATCATTCTCTCGTGAGGTCACATTAGCCAGTTACAAAGAGCCTTAACACTCGGTGGATATTCTATGTTTTGACAAAGAGTTTGTTCAGTCCTACCTATAACATAGATAAGGAAGTATGGTACAACTTGGAATCAGGATGAAAACGAATTCTGTTATCCCGTTGACCGCGGCTTTGTTATTGAACCCAGGATCATTGTCATTAGCTTCTCGAGTACCTAATTATCACGACTACTTGTCAAATTATATATCAATCAAATTTATACTAGTAAATATCTGCTCTATTGCATAACAACAACGTCTAAACCAAATGAAGATTCGTTTCGCGCCTCTAACTCTAATCATAATGTGAACCCGATGTAAGTGAAAATACATGCACATACCATCGATTCTGCCTCACCAGCACTCTCACCCGGAACCGGAACTCGCAGTGCACCGTGACGAACAGCACATATATAAGCTTCCACTCTTAGCCAGACCGTCAGTCGTGCTCGCGCAACAGTGGAAGCAACATAGAGTTTTTTAGATCTCTACTACGCGTCGTTGGTTTGTTCGTGCCAAGTATGGTAGATATCATTTCCGAACTACCACTGGAGGTTTCGCACTTGATACTTCGAAAATTGGATCCCTCGTCCCTGCAGAGCGCCGCGCTTGTCTCGCGCAAATGGTTCAACGTATGTAGATCCGACAAGTGTCTACGGCGGAAAGTGAGACGTCACATGCGACATACGAGAAAGCGGGTCAAGATGCAATTTCTCGGACCTGTAGCCGCTAAAGCTACCAACCAAGAATCAAGAAGTAGAGGACGTTGTGAGGGCAACCTAAGGCACGAAATAAGTTTATCCGCTGCTCGTACGGCGGTCGTCGTTGGAAGGTTACGCGGTCCTCCGAAAATTTCGATGCGAGATCGCCCCATCGATGTTGGACCAATAAAATGTATTAGACTCTAACTCGCGTAAGTACCTTAATTTGACTGCTTGCTCTTGCGAGAACTTGAAACGGTCTTGTCCGGATTCAGAACTGTAGCGTAAAGCTTGAAATAAAATGGCTTTACTGAGACGGCAATGTGTTTCAGTCACGCTAATACTATCGGTACCGTAACAGGCCCATTATTGAATATTAAATAAAACGTATCACCGCTGCGATTGGAGATTTGCCGTCAATTAGATGCGAGATATACTCCTCATTGCCTGCCAAATACAGCTCACATCAGCTGACTCGTGCTATTATATCATCTCTGGTCCTCGACATATCAAGCGTAATTGCAGTATTACAAATTAAGGTTAACATATTCAAATGAATGTATCTCCGTTTCTATTGCACCTATGGCTACAAAGCGATGCCCGTTACATTACACATCCGATGTCATGTGCACCGCACATCTGCTTGCTTGTACCATGTCAACTCTGGTCTCTGTCAAACCTAGCGAAATTGCTGCTTTACATATTCATGACTAATTATTCAAATCACCGTATCGCCGTTTGCATTGCAGATATGCCGACAATTCGATGCGCGATATACGCCACTTTTGCCGCCAAACACAATGCATATTATATGGTTTGAGTTATGTAACGTGTGGGCGCAGCCAAACTCAGCGTATTTGCAATTATGCATTTTCAGGCGAAATATTCAAATATTACATATTCAAATGAACGTATCTCGGTTTCTATGTCGCCTATTCGATGCGCAGAATACTCCACATATGATACCAAATCAGCCGGTCTGTGCTATGTCAACTCTGGACCCTGTAAAATCCAGCGTAATTGTAGTTTTTGTTGTTAATGCTTAAATATTGCATTCCAAGCTTCGCCGCTTCTTTTGCACATATGTCGACAATTCCATACGCCTTGTACTCCGCATTTGCTGTAGTTACATTGCCCATCAGCTCGCTTGCGCTGCGTAAACTCTGGTCCCTGCAAAATCCAGCCCAAATGCAATTTTGTATGTTCAGGCTTAAATATTCAAATCAACGTGACTCCGATTCCATAGCACATATGTCGACAATACGATGCGCGCTATATTCCACATTGACTGCCATACGCAGAGCGCTTCATCTGGTTTAAGCCGTGTTAAATCCGGACCGAGTCAAATCCAGCGTATTTGTAGTTTTGCATATTCAAGCCTAGTTATTCAAGTGAAAGGACCTCCGTATCCATTGTAGGTACGTCGACAATAGGATGTACGTAATACTGCATATTTGCTGCCAAATACAGCACACATCAGCCCGTTTGCACACTGTCAAGACTGGACTCGGAGAAATCCAGCGTGATTGCAGTTTTGGATATTGATGCTTACATATTCGAATGAAGGTATCTCCGCTTGTTTTGCAGAAACATTGGCCATACGATGCGCGTTATATTCCACATCTGATGCCAAGTACAGTGCACATCATACGGTTTACGCTATGTAAAATCTGGACCCAGCCAGATCCAGCGTAGTTGCAGTTTCGTATGTTCAGGATTAAGTATTCAATCCGACGTATCTCCGATTCTACTTCACATATGGCTACAATTAGAGGCTCGTTATACTCCAAATTTGCTGCCAAACACAGTGCACGTTATCCCGTTTGATGCATGTAAAATCGGGACCCAGCCGAACCCTGCGTATTTGCAGTTTTACATATTCAGTATTAAATATTCGAATCAACGAATCTCCGTTTCTATGGCACACTTACAGACAATTCGGTGCGCGTTATATTTGACATCTGATGTCATATACAGCGCACATCAGTAGGTTAGCGTTTTGTTCACCCTTGTCCCTGTCAAGTACACCATAATTGCAGTTTAGCATAGTCATGCTTAAATATCGAAAGCAACGTATCTTCGTTTCTACGGCAGATATGACGACAATTCGGTGAGCGTTATGCTCCTGATTTTCTGGTGAGCACAGAGCACATTTTCCGATTCTATCTTCTCTTCTGTCTTAAGTCTGCTCTGGTCACTGACAGATTCAGCGTAATTTCTGTTTTGCATAATCATGCCTAAATGTTCAAACCAACGTATCAGCGCTGCTATTGGATACATGTCGCAAATGCGATGCGCGCTATACTCCACAATTACAGTCAAATACAGTACTTATCCGGTTTGCGCTATGTCGACTGTACTTTCGAACTATCGCGGGGAGACGCGGTCGTTTGAATACGCGTCAATGGGAGTCGTAAATTCCCGTTACGATTGGAATAATCGACACCACGAATAGTTCGATCCCCGTATTTCGCTTAGGATAATAGTTGTAGTCGTTGTGGTATAACACTGGGAGTCACAAAATTATAAAAAATATATGTATTTCCAACGATTTATACAATCACACTGAGTAAAAACGCCGTTGCTTAACATACAAATAACGAAGAGAAGGATTTTTCTTAGATGAGAGTGTGAGCTATAGGTGCTCTAGGTCCGTGAGAGCAGTAGGAGCTGTCGGACTTCTGGATACTGTGAGAGAAATAGGAGGCTCTTAGAGATATAGGAACGGTGAGAGTTATAGGGATTGCAGGAACTTTAGTCACCGTGAGAGACGATGGAACTCTGAGAGATATAGGAACGGTGAGAGTTATAGGGATTGCAGGAACTCTAGTCACCGTGAGAGATGATGTAACTCTAAAGTTTATTCTGATGTGAGTACGGAGCTTGGTATGGTTGTGCCCTTTGAACGAAGAACGCGGATTCGATGCATACATTGTTAGTTAGGAAAGTGAGGGCAATGATCCGCGATGCCGATTGGTTATGACTAATGTTAGGAAGGAAGAGAGGAGGAAGAATCCTCCTACCAACGTGGGTCCTAGGCGACATTGTTTATGGGAAAACCCAAATTTTCCGTTAGGTAGATGTCCGCTTTTTTCGTCAGGCCACTACCCGCTTTCTGCGTAATTCTTAAGAGCGCGTAATAAACCCAAGGACCTTTCTAAAAACCGACCGTCAACACTTCTAGAATTAGAAAGTCTTTTCGAAACAAACAGATTGACTTAGACCATATGTGCGAACAATGCAGTTAGGATTTCATCTTTATGGTGGGTCCTTGGGCCTATGGAGGATTCGAAGGATGGCACATGGACCGTTGACTGTCAAGCAGCGTGGGATTGAGTGCAGATGTGTTGCGCGGCAGAACATCGACTCTGGTCTCTGTTATATGCAGTGTAATTGTTGTTTTGCAGATTCAGACTCAAATATTCAACTCCACGTATCTCCGTTGCTGTTGCTGATATGTCGACAATTCGATGTGCCTGGTATTCCACATTTCTTGCCAAATACATCGTTTACCAGCCAGTTTGCGCTATATCCAGACTGGTCCCAGACAGATCAAGCATAAATATAAATCGGAGATGAAAGAACACGGGAACCTTCCGTTTGGAATTTTGGGAAAATCCCGTAACATTGTAATCTAGATTCTACCATAGCTGTAATTCAACAATTGTAGCCATCCAGTCCGATTGTAATTGTTCGAAACTTGTGATACTGCACTTGGCCTCGAGGCGACAACCAGTCGCCGAACGTAGTCGCGGTCAAGGAATGAACGTTTTGTCTAACAAAGGCATGAAGTAACTCTATAGCTCTCCTTAAAAGAAATGCTTGGGACGGGGCACAACGGTAAAAATTTCAACGATTTCTGTCCCGTGGCTCGGCACACGCAGACTCTATTATTTGAGTAAGTACATGATCAGCTAGTCCGAGGACCCGCTATAAATCTTAAGATTTGTTCAACTAATGTCCTTCAAACCGACAATCAGTCCTCGTTCCAACTACGAGAAAATAGGAGAAATCTATTTTTCTCACGAACGACGCTTCCTCTTCTCGAACTCTCTCTCAAGGGCGGCTAGCACCCTTCCCTAACCACCATCATGGAAATTGACCAATTAACAGTAACGCCAATTTCCCTCACTTTCCGAACGAAGACTTTTCTCCACGAATCCGATGATTTCGTGCCCTTAGGCACACCCATCATAGTTTTCCTCGACAGCGTTACCGTGATGGAGAACCACTCTCCCGTACGATCTCAACGACGATTTAAGTAACCCTCTGATACGTAGTGATTGCCCCATGCATTAACATTGAGTACAACTTAGACGCTGAAGAAAAGTAGAGTTCGTCATCCCGTTGACCGCGGATTCGTTATTGAGCCTAGGATCATTGTCATTAGCTCCTCGAGTATCTAATTATCGCGATTACTTGTCCAATTCCATCATAGTCATATTTGCACTAGTAAATATCACCACTATTGCATAATGATCACGTCTAGCGCCAAAAGGGATTCGTTTCACGCCCTTAACCCTAACTCTAATCTTAACGCCAACCCGACATCTGAAGTGGGATCAGTGCCGACTATAACAGTGCTAGAACTTACGACCATCGTGCGCAAGTAATTCAGTCGCTAGTGCAAAAATCGAGTGTGAAACCTAACAATTTTTCGCTACCACGTTTTAACCCTTAAAATCGCGTGCTCCGACTCCGCTGCTTGGGGCGCAGCTGCCAACCTGATTATGGAAGGAAACTATAATTTCAATAACGAGTGGCGTGTCGACTCGTGCGTACTGGAAGCATCAACGGATATATCAAGTCATCTGGGTGAATCGTTTCCATTTTATTGCGATTCGGGAGCCGAGCGTTCACTAATTAAAGAGTCCGCGGCCTCGAGATTTTCTGGCAAAGGAATGACTGACTTATTAGTAATGCGAGGAGTAGGGAATTCCTGTATTAAACAAATGCCACCCATTTGTATTAATGATTTTTACATCGAAGATAATTTCTCATGTCCTTCCTGACAGTTATTTAAAATATGATATCGCGATTAGTTGCGGAACTCTAAGTCTGGGTTTTGACGTAACATTACACAAAATAGCCTCGCTATGTGTAAAACAAAAATAATTAATGTCTGTAATGAAACCACTGCAAACGAGAGCGTCGTTAATGAAGTTGACACTGATGTACATGGTAATAATAAAAGTCGATCAATTTCTCTTCTCGACAAATTCAAAGATTCATTCGTTACGGGTTTCCTACGTATTCGCGCAAATACAGGCCGGTTAGAAATACGATTAATTGATCCTAACACCACCGTACTAGGAAGTTCTTATAGACTTAGCGAGGAGAAGCGAAGAGCGGTACGTGAGAAAACAAGCGTTTTAATTAAAGCAAAGATCACAAGGCCTAGTAATTCGCCATTTGCGAGCCCTACATAACTCGTGAAGAAGAAAAACGACTCAGATAGATTATGAGCAGGTTCCCGAGAGCTAAGTCAAAATATGGTCGCGGATCGGTACCCTTTACTCCTTATTGCGGATCAAGTCGCGAGATTGCAAGAGGCGAGATACTTTATTAGCCTGGACATGGTCATCGGGTTTCACCAAATTCCTATTTATCCTAATTCAGCGGAGTATACAGCGTTCGTTACCCCCGACAGACAATATGAATTGATAACGATGCCGTTTGGACTGAAAAATTGCACCGTCCGTCCTTCGGAGGGCCATTCGTAACGCCCCAGGCTACCTCGCTCATTCGTACGTTGATATTTATTTCGATAACGTCCTAATTATTACCGACTCGATAGATCAAGCTTTAGAAAGATTGAAACACCGTATTAGATACCCTCGTAAAAGCCGGATTCTCTTTTAACTTTGCGAAACGTTCTCTTAAGGACGTCGGTGCTCTATTTGAGATGTGTAATTCATAACGGAGAAGTTCGTCCCGACCCGGGTAAAATACACACTTTAAGTTCTTAACCTGTGCCAACCACCGTCACACAGTTCATCCCTAAATTCTCACAGATGAGGAAACTACGCGCTCATCTCAGATAACAGAAATATAACTTGGACAGATAGACACGAGAGAATAAGACAACAGGTAGTTTCCGTCCTGACCGACGCGCCGGTGCTGATGATATTCAACCCCAATTACCCGATAGAACTACATACTGATGCTAGCTCGGAGAGTTACGGGGCGATTTTGACGCATCAAGCCGAAGGTAAGAACAAGGTAATAGAGTATTACAATAAAAGAACCAGCTCCGCGGAATCTAGATATCACTCCTATGAACTCGAAACATTAGCTATCGTAAACGCCGTAAAACATTTCCGTCGCTATCTACATGGACGGAAATTTCTTGTCGTCACGGATTGCAACTCGTTGAAAGCGCTGAGTAATAAAGTACATTTAAATGACAGGGACCATAGGTGATGGACTTACTTGCAGACTTTCATTTATGACATTATGTGTCGGGAAAGTAAACGGACGGCTCGCGTAGATTTCTTTTCGCGAAACCGCACAGGCGTTGACCCTATTAAATTCGACAAAATCAAAGAGAAAATAGTTAATCTGGCAGAAATTTCGGAAGATTGGCTGTTAGCGGAACAACGTCGTGATTCTGAAATCTTGGAAATCGTCAAGGAATTGCAAAACGATGGGCTCGCGGGGGACATCGCGAATACATACGAATTACGGTCCGGTACTATTTACCGTAGGATACAAAGAAACGGCAGGACTCTCTGTTTACCTATAGTCCCAAGTGGTTTTAGATAGTCTGTTATTAACCATGTGCACCAGTCAATTATGCACTAAGGTTGGGAGAAAACGCTCGAGAAACTATACGAGTATTACTGTTTCGAAGGGATGGCGAAGTACGTTCGCCGATTCATTGAGATCTGTCATGCTTGTCAAGATTCGAAAGCTAGTTTAGGTAAGATACAAGCCGAACTGCATCCTATACCTAAGACCAGCATACCTTGGCATAATGTCCACATGGACATAACAGGCAAGTTGAATGGTAAAAGCGATAAAAAGGAGCACGTCATTGTTTTGACCGACGTCTTCACTAAATTCGTATACCTGCATCATACTCGTAAGATAGATTCCCTTAATACCATTAAAGCGCTTAAATCCGCTATATTTTTATTCGGGAGTCCCTGCCGGATAATAGCAGATCAGGGAATATGTTTTAAGGGTAAGGAATTTCGAGAATTCTGCGAAAGCAAACGAATTAAAGTTCACTTAATAGCGACCGGTGCTAGTAGAGCCAATGGACAGGTAGAGCGTGTTATGGGTGCATTGAAAATTATGTTCACGGTAGTGGAATCGACCGGGCGGCCGTGGCAAGACGCGATTGGGGAAATACAGTTGGCTTTGAATTGCACCACCAACCGCGTGACAAACTCGAGCTCATTAGAACTAATAATAGGTAGAACGACAAGACCGTGCGATCTATTGTTACCCGATAACATCAAAAGTATCGATATCTCCATTATAAGACAACAGGCAATTAAGGGGATGGAAACTAGTGCTAGGTATGATGAGTATGGATTTGATAAAACTAAAGTTAAAGCGGTTAGGTTTAACCTCGGTGATTTCGTATTACGCAAAATGAGGAAAGAAATCAAACCAAATTAGATCCAAAATTTAGAGGTCCATTTGTAATAGCAGATGTTTTGGAAGGAGACAGGTATATCTTAAAGGTATTAAACGGTAAGCGATCGTTCAAGTACAGTCACGACATGTTGAGGAAAATGCCAGATGGTTGCACCCCTGCCGTGTTGGATGTCTGTAGTGAAGGCCATAACAGTGGCCATGACGATATGAGTACTTCGATCTTGGAAGATTAGTAGCACTATGCCAATAACACCCGGCAGGGCGAGTTCGCACGTGTTTCGGGGCGATAATGTGATAAAGCTCAGAGAGAACGTGTGATGTGGCTCACACGCTTTTCATGATAACAGTGTGATACAGCTCAGAGAGAACGTGTGATGTGGCTCACACGCTTTTCATGGTAACAATATGATAAGGCTCAGTGAGAACATGCGATGCGACTTGCATGCTTTTCGGGGTGACAATATGATAAGGCTCAGTGAGACCGTGGAACGAAGCTCTATGTGCTCATACGATCTAGAAGGCCGAGATCCTTTGGAGTGCGAAATCGAAAATGGTCCATCATGCCGTTACGATCCGACTGATAACTTGCAGGATGCAACTATCACCTTGGATACTAACTATAACGCTACTAATTTTCATAATCTTTTATTTTTTTGCTGCCAAATCCCCGAACAGGATTTGTTGCTACACTGGACCCTTGCCTTATTCGAACATCTAGTTAAATTGTGAATAATGTTAATTGTATCGAGTCTAATGTTAGGAAACTCAATATTTTAGTTACACACGAGGACGTGTGATAATCAGAATGGCCGTGTCGGAGATGAAAGAACACCTGAAACTTCCCTTCGTAACTTTGGGAAGACCCCTAGTACTGTAATTTAGACTACACCATAGCCGTGTTATGAAACTGTTGTCATTCGATCCGACTGTACTTATTTGAGATGAGATAACGTGCGTGATAGGTATAGAAGAATCACTCGGTATTGTTTAACAATAACTGTTTATTTGCTTGTGTTCGTGGTATACACTAGCGCGCCGAAAGCACGGTACAATTATCGATTCAAGATTACAAGTTCAAGCTCGGCGCGATACTTTACGCGGTGGTTCGAGTCGAGACGATTGCACATATGTCGAGAGATTCAGATTCGCTATTACGTACGACTGCGGACGAACAATCCAGAAGGCGTCTTCCAACTTGCCTCGCGGCTCGCGATAGAACAGAATGAATTTGTGTCGCGATGATGCTCCTTAGAAAAACTGTGTTTGGGTGTGTCTAAGGATACGGGATCATCGGATTCGTTAAGAAAAGTGTTAGTTCAGAGAGTGAGGGAAACGGACGTCGCTGTTAATTGGCAAAATTGTGAGTTGGTTGTTGGAAAGGGATGACAACTGCCCTTCAGAGAAAGTTGCTAGCGAGGAGCGTCGTACGTGAGAAAAAGCAGATTTCCCGTAGTGGGTGGTATGTGTGGGGACTATTGAGACAAAGACTATTTGTCCCTTTAGAGAATCTCAGCTGCATGAATCCTAAGATTTATAGCGGGTCCTTAGGCTCGCTGTAAATATTCGGTGAGAATCTGTATCTGATAGACATCTGGCAACCATCTGTTCGAAAGGTAGAGTCCTTGTGTAGCCCGGCATGGGACAGAAACCGTTGGGAAGTTTGCTGTCGACTGCCGCTACAGAGATTTATGATAGTGAGCTCGGACTCGAGGAGACAATCAGTCGCCGAACGTAGTCGCGGTCAAGGGATGAACGTTTTGTTTAACAAAGGCATGAAGTAACTCTATAGCTCTCCTTAAAAGAAATACTTGGGACGGGGCACGACGGTAAAAATTTCAACGATTTTTGTCCCGTGGCTCGCCACACGCAGACTTTGTCCTTCGGGTAAGATGATTGCCAGATGTCGACGCATCCTCAGGGTATATGTTTAGCTGGCTGAGGGCCCGCTACGAATATTAAGTTTCAATTATACAAAGTATTTCAAATAGACTAATAGCCTGTGCCCCAACTACGGGAAGATAAGAGAAATCTATCCGTCTACGAACGCTTCCCACTGGCAACTCTCCCCAAGGACGGTAAGCACCCTTCTCTAACCACCAACATGGAAATTGACCAATTAACAGTAACGTCAATTTCCCTCACTTTCTGAACGAAGACTTTTCTCCACGAATCCGAGCCCTTAGACACACCCATCATAGTTTTCCTCGACAGCGTCGCCGTGATGGAGAGACACTCTCTAGTGCGGGCTCATCAGCAATCGACCTGTCTTTCTTATACGTAGTAATTGCTCCTTGCTCTAACATGTAGTGCAACTTAGACGCTAACGTAGGGTAGAGCTCAGCATCCGTTGACCGCGGACTCGTTACCGGAGCCGAGACCATTGTCATAGTGCCGCGAATGTCGAAACATTGCGATTACATATCGACGCTGTAATCTTTCTAATTTGTGTCAATAAACTAAACTATTGTTACACCGCACCGATGGCTAATTTCAACGAAGATTCATCGAACACCCCCACCCCTAATCCTGACGTTGACCCGAAAAATATATCTTATACTCTGAAGACATCGAAAACCTAGTTGCACGCACGTTTGTTGTCAACCGACCCTTTAAAATGTTTCTAACGGCTGCCAATTGCCCTTTGGCCCAACTAAGGCCTGGACACTCTCTGACGCCTACACACACATTCACATGTACAGTTCAAATGTATCATCTTCCTAACACTATTTTATATTTGGTTACTGTCAAATGCAATGTAATTGCAGTTTCGCATAGTCATGCTTAAATATTCAAATCAACGTATCTCCGCTGCTATCGCAGATATGGCGACATTTCGATTCGCGTTATACTCCAGATTTGCAGGCAAATACAGAACACACCAGCCGCTTTGCGCTTCGTCCTCTCTGGACCTTGTGAAGTGCAGCGTAAATGAAGTATTGCGTATTCAGGAATAAACATTCAAATCAATGTGTCTTCGCCTCTATAGCAAATATGCCGACAACCAATCCACATTTGCTGCCAAATACGGAGCACATTAGCTGGTCAGCGTTATGTCGACTCTGGTCCCCGTTATATGCAGTGTAATTGTAGTTTTGCAGATTCAGACTCAAATATTCAACTAAACGTATCTCCGTTGCTGTTGCTGGTATGTCGACAATTCGATATGGCTGGTACTCCACATTTCTTGCCACATACAGCGCTCATCAGCCAGTTTGCGCTATATCCACACTTGTCCCAGACGAATCAAGCGTAATTGCAGTTTTGCATAATCAGGATAAAATATTCAAACCCACGTATCTCCGTTTCTGTAGCAAATATGTCGACAATTCGATGTGCCTTATACTGCACATTTGCTGCCAAATATAGTGCACACCAGCCGTTTTTTCACTATTTCAACTGTTACCTTGCGTGATAGGAACCGTGCGACGTCCCTCGATATTTAGCCACTAAGGGGCCGCTGACCGTTATTTACACCCTATCAAACCTAAGGACCCACCATAAACTTAGACTTCTTAAGTAATTCTAGATGGTCCCTTTCATCTTGCACGTCCAATTTCTTAAATGTTTTTGATTGATGTGTATTCCTTAGAAAAGTCCTTATGTTTATTGTGCGCTCTTAGGAACTACGGAAAAGCTGGTAGTTATGTAATGGGAAAACCGGTAATTACATAATATTAAACCGGACATTTATCTGATGAAAATGTGTGGATTTTCCCATGAACAAGGTCATCCATGAGCCACTTTGGTAGGATGCTTACTCCTCCTATCTTCATTCATTAACGCTGATCATACCCAATGGGTATCGCGAATCTTTGTCCTCCCTTTTCATAACAAAAAGAGTGAACAACGAATCGGCTTCCCTTGATCAAAAATTACCTACATACCGAGCTTTCCTCCGTAAGTATATAAGAGGGGAATTCGAGTTATATCTCGGTTCGAAAATTCTCTACACCCATGACTTCTTCGAAAGTCACTTATCTATGCATACTCAATCTAGGTTTTCAGATCAGTCAATATATCTAGCCGGATTCTCTCATATCAGATCAATCCATTTCTTCGTCACCTATATCTTAAACGGCGGAGTTACTAACTTGTGCTGTTGTACAAAGTTGTTGGAAATACATATTTCATAAATATTGAAATATGTATAATTTTTGTGCTGGACTAGGTCCAGTGCGTAGTGGAGATCTTTGTAACGGGATATCACTGTGTGGAGATATGTGTGTGCGCGGCGACTGAGGAACAGGCGAATGTAAACAGTTCTATCGGTTAACAGTCTTCAAAATGTCGGGTATGAATAAAAGTGCTGAGACGCGCGCAAGTGTACAACGATAAATATTCTAAAAATCGTTTATAAAGTAAATATTTGTCTACGTTAATAGTAATGGCCAGCGTAAATTTAATGTTTCCATAACAATATTTCGGCCATCAGGATCCACAATTCTCAACATAGTAGCAAAAATCGTGGTTGACGCGATTTAAGGTTATGGGACCACGTGTAACCGGGAGTGAATGTATAAAAAAGGTTCATTTTGAAAGAATTGGAAATATGTTCTGAAGAGATAAAAAGGCTGTTGGCGGAGCAGATAAAAGGAATCTGTATAGTGAGGAGAACTATTTTTGAAAAAAGGGTGAAGATGAAAAGACGAATCAAGATGCCAATGGACGATAAAACTAAAATTCAAGTATTCGATGTACGTGATTACAAAGCGTGGAAGAAAAGAACATTAATGTATTTAAAGTGTAAAAAATGTTATGAACTGGCTACACAAGAGACAATGGACACGGATGCGAAAGACAATTGGGATAAAAAGTATCAATGGGCGATGAACTACATCTATTGTAGTATAACAAATGAGCAATTAGAATTTGTTGGTGATCAGGACACTGTTTACAAAATAATTACAAAATTCGATGAGATGTATATGAAGGAATCAACAGCATTTCAACTTTCTATAAGACGTAGACTCGACATGATGAGGTTGAAAGATATTGAGGAATCAGGTTCATTTTTCACGGAATTTGAGAAGACGATAAATGAATTAAAGAGTGCTGGTGCAAACGTAAGTGAACGTGAAAAACTCGATTACATGCTGAAAACACTACCAGAATCATTGATATATATTGATGACTTAATCGACTCATTGAAAGAAAGTGATTGAACTTGTGATTTTTTAAAAAATAAAATTATAATGTGGGAAATGCGTAGGGAGAGTAAAAGTGATAGGAAATGGTCAAATGTTTTCAAAGTTGAGAAAAGAGAGAAATAAAGTGCCATGGCTGTGGAAACTACGGCCACGTGATAAAAAATTGTGTGTTCAGCGTGGATTTGGTCAACGAGGACGAAGCAGAGCTTGGCAGCAACGCTACAATGGGGCAAGTCGACAAGAGGCAAATTATTTAAACAGCCAGGACTACGACGACCAAGGAATTGACTCCTTCCTAACGCGAGTGCAGTGCGATAATACTAAGGATACTATCACAGTATATACCAGCGATACGCGAAAAATAGATTGGATATTGGATAGTGAATGTTCAGATCACATTGTAAATGATGACTCGTATTTTTTTGAATACGAAAACTTAAGGAACCCGATAAACGTAAAACTAGGAGACGGTAGAACATTAAAAGGAACAAAAGTTGGAAAAATTTTAACTTACTTTGAAGTAAACAAAAGAAGGGTTAAAATTATAATGTCAAATGTATTTTGTGTGGAAGAAATGGATAATAACTTGGTTAGCTATGCGAGAGTAACGAATAAAAATAAGATACTCTCAGCAGGGAATACTTCAAAGATCTATAACAAATATAGAAAGTTGATAGGGATCGCATTCAACGATCATGGTTTATATAAAATAACTAGTTACATTGGAAGGCAAGAATCTCACGCCAAAAATGTAGAAAAAAAATGAAGAACAGGGAAAAATTTCACAGAATCCGAGGACATGTAAACTTTACTTATTTAGATACGACGTGTAAGAAAAAATTAATTGAGGGAATGCCAGACAAATTGGAGCAAGTTCAATTAAATTGTGGTGCGTGTATGCAAAATAAGTAGCACAATGTACCTATCCAGAGTAACCGTAGTAGAGCACGCGAGAGTTTAGAATTAGTACATACCGATTTAAATGGAACTTATAAAAATACCGGGTTTGATGGATCTAAATATTTCTTAACATTTATGGACGATTATAGTAAGTGCGCATTAATTTATACTTTGAAATCGAAAGATGAGGTTTACGATTGAATCCTTGATTATATAAATAAAGTTGAAAATCTTACTGGTAAGAAGATAAAGAGACTAAGATGCGATAATGGAAAAGAATATATGAACAAAAACATGTACAATCTAATTAGGGAAACGGGAATTCTCCTAGAACCATGCCCACCTTATGTTCACTAGTTAAATGGAACAGCTGAGCGCTACAATAGAACAATCACGAATTCCGCTAGATGCTTATTACATGATTCGAAACTAAATATTAAATATTGGTCGAAAATAGTTAGAACCGCGGTGTACTTAAAAAATAGAACCATTACGAAAACATGTGAAAATAAAACACCAATCGAAATATTGTTGAGAAGGAAACCGAATATAAATAATTTAAGATTGTACGGGAGTATAGTTTTCGTAAGAATATCTGAATTTAAAATAAATTCGAAATGGCACAAAAAGGCAGATATTGGAATACTTGTAGGTTATGAAAACGTTGGATATAGGATCTTAGTTAATAATAAAATTATAATTGCAAGACACGTAGAATTTATAGGTGAAAATGATAATTTAGTAGGATTTCAAGGAATGAATGAATCAGATAATGAAACGGAAAAGGATTTTGAGGAACATTCGGATACAAACGAAATTCATGAAAGTGAAGCAAGTGACGAAAAGTGTTGAGGTTATTCGGTATATAAAGAGAGAAAAACGCGTGGATAAAGTGTAAGATACAAAGTATATATTTGACTTCATTATGACATACAGGAATACAATTTGAGCTGGTCCAGATCCGCACGCTTGCAGTGTTACTTTATGACTTAGAACCCCGAAGCCAACGTCGCCTGTCTACCGTTTATGGTCTGCCTCCTTGCTATTCTTTTGTCTATATGCTGTCGATGGCTTCAGCGCTTGAGAAAGCTAAAAACACCAGATGTGGAGTTTTCCTAGAAGTGCTGACCACTTCAACACCCTTCCTAAAACTCTACATCCCTACAAACAATTATATCTTAATATTTTTCTAACTCTTGACTTTGTCAATGTCTTCACAAATACATTTGCCAGCTGCCTTTCTCTTTTCCATTCAAATTAGTATATTACTAAAACACGAGAGGACTAAACAGATCATGTAGAGTTTTTTTTTATTAGAAGTGATAGTCACTTCGGCACCCTCCCTAAAAACTCTACACCTCTATAAACAATTACCTCTTAACATCTTTTTTATTTTTCAAACCTAACTTTTGTCTTAAATATTTAAATCTTGGTTTTGGCAACGCCTTTGTACATATATCTGCCAGTTGCTCTTCGCTTGTTACATATGTTACATCAATTTCGCCTCTATTGTATAAATCTCGCAAAAAGTGGTATCTTATATCAATATGCTTACTTCTTTGATGGAATTCAGGATTCTTAATTAATTTTACGGCACTAGTATTATCTACACATAGCGTATACTGAAATATCTCTATTTTGCATTCGAGAAATATTTTCTTTAGCCACATAATTTCTTTCTTTTCGGATCTCATCGCTTCGTTAAAATCCACTGGTAATTTTTCCGCTACGTACGTTACTGGGTTACCATAAAAATCGGTTCGCTTGATCTTATCTCTATCTCTCAATTGTCTCACATTCTCGCTAGTTATAAAGGGTTGTTTTTCAGTTTCACTCTCTGCACTTTCATACGTGCATACTCTATCGCTCTGTGCACGCACATCTTCGCGCTCGACAATTTTCGGTAAACTTAAATTAACGAATTTTTCAGTTTCTAATTCGGGCTTAAATATTACGTCACGGCTTAATATTACATTTCTTACGGTCGGCACGTACACTCGATACCCTCGTCCGTCATCTAGATAGCCTACCAAATATCCTTTGTTAGCCTTTCTGTCCAATTTCCTTCTCTTTTCCGCAGGTATGTGTGCAAAGCATTCAGTACCGAAAACTCTAAACTTTTCTACATCTGGCGATTTCCCGTACCACAGTTCATATGGTGTTTTCTTGTCTTGTCTTGTCGGCCCTGTCTTATTTATGATATGCACTGCGGTGTTCATGGCTTCGGCCCATAAAAACAGCGGTAGATTAGATTTCGAATATAACATCGACCTTCCTGCTTCTACTATTGTTCTATTTTCTCTTTCTGCGACGCCATTCTGTTCAGGAGTGTATGGAACGTTAATCGTATGCTTAATTCCCTGACTTCTTAAAAATTCTTTAACCTCTTTATTTTTGAATTCTTTCCCTCCATCACTATGAATTTCTTTGATCTTATCATTGGATTGATTTTCGACTTCTATGCAAAAAGTTTTCAACTTTTCGAGTACTTCTGACTTATGTCGTAAGAAGTAAATCTTTGTGAATTTGGAAAAATCATCTTTAAAAGCAAGAAAATACAATTTTTTGCCTAATGACTCGACTTCCATAGGTCCACATACATCCGTATAAATAATTTCGCGAGGTTTAGTCGCACGCTTGGTTTTCTGGTGAAAACTCGATCTATGGTGTTTCCCGTATGCGCAACCTTCACAGAAAAAGTTACTATCCTCTACAACTTTTATATTCGAATTCTTTAAAAATTCCTTAACGTGTCTGATGTTTTGATGACATAGCCGTTCGTGCCATAACTGCAGTGTGTCCGCGTTTGACTCCGCTCTATTGCTAAGATTACAAACTGACGGTATGATAACTCGCATGTCGACCTTATATAAATTTCCAATAACAGAACCCCTTGCTATTATTTTCTGATGTTGTAAAAACATGCAGTTTTTCCCTTCCCTTAGAATACAGAAATCTATACCTCTTCTGGCAACAGATCTAATGGAAAATAGATTTCTTTTCATACCTGGTACATACAAGACATCGTTCATTGTACATGCTACCCATTTGCCGTCCACAAAAGTCTCTATCTTGATTTTTCCTTTGCCGTACGCATCCATGAACGTACCATCGCCGATTTCTATCTTCACCGTGTTATCGAATTTTTCGAAGACGCTGAACCATTCTTGTCGTCCTGTCATGTGATTCGTAGCTCCTGAGTCGATTATCCAAGCATCATGGTTTGCCACTTGTATCGTTGAGGTGCTTCCTAATAGACCAATTCCGCTGTGATCTCGATTTTCATTTCTGGGTTCCTGGTTGTCTCTGCTGTTGTTTCCTTTCTTATTTTTGAAGCAATTTTTGCTGGTGTGGCCTTTCCTTTTGCATGTAAAGCATCTAAAGCAATCCTTCTTTAGATGGCCAACTTTTCCACAGTTGAAACAGCTTGGTCCTTGTTTCTCGTATTCACGTTTGCTTGACTGCTTCTGCTGTTCCCTTTTATAATTGTTACCTTTTGTTACCAGCGCCAGCGATGTTTCCTGGCCGTCTTTCTTCCATCTGATTTCTTCCGCCATCAGCCTGGTACTAAGCTTGTCTAAAGTCTTCTTTTCTTCTTCCACCGAATCCCACGCACTGTGAAAATGGTCAAATTTGTTCGGTAACACCGATGAAATGCGTGTTATCAGCATTTTCTCGCCAATTTCACTCCCAAGAGTTTTCATCTTCGCCGGTATCAATTGCAATTTTGATAAGTTGTAAGATACATTTTCAGATTCTTCCCATTTAAAATTGAAGAACTGCTTCTGGACCATACTTAGATTCTCATCCGACTTCATGTCATATACTGTATTCAACTTTTTCCACATTTCATGTGCTGTTGAGCAACATAAAAGAAGATCCAACGGTTTCCTTCCTACTGAGGTCACAATTAATTTTCTTGCTAGCCGATCTGCCTTCAAAAATCTTTTACGGGCGATTTCTTTCTCCGCACTGTTACTTGGATGACACAGATTCCCTTCACACACGTTGATCAGGTCGTCATCTTCCTCCAAAAGTGTACGCATGACAAAACGCCACTGGAGCCAGTTTTCTTCGCCACGTAACATCTCGATCTTCGCACTTGCTGATTCCATTTTAGCACTATCACTTACTTTACTAAGCACAATACTTTGACAATTTATTCACTTCGCGTTGCTATCTTACACTCTACAGCCCTGGGCCCATAACCTGTTGAGGTTATTCGGTATATAAAGAGCGAAAAACGCGTGGATAAAGTGTAAGATACAAAGTATATATTAGACTTAATAATGAAATACAGGAATACAATTTGAGCTGGTCCAGATCCGCACGCTAGCAGTGTTACTTTATGACTGAGAACCCCGAAGCCAACGTCGCCTGTCTACCGTTTATGGTCTGCCTCCCTGCTATTCTTTTGTCTATATGCTGTCGATGCCTTCAGCGCTTGAGAAAGCTAAAAAGACCAGATGTGGAGTTTTCCTAGAAGTGGTGACCACATCAACAAAAAGGTCGAGCAGGTTGTAATAAAAAAGGAGAGAAATTTAAGTAACGAATCAGAAGAAAAACTTGAGGACATAGAAAATAATTTGAGAAGGCCAGGACGGGAAACAAAGAAACCTCAAAGATATGGCCAAACGAGCTCATATTTCATTTATGTGAATGTAGTTAGCGCAGGCAGTCCTCAAACCTATGAAGAAGCTTTAAGTGGAGATGACAGCAGATCATGGAAAGAAGCAATGGATCGAGAAATGAATAGTTTAGTCAAAAATAAAAACCTGGCAATTAGTAGAGAAACCAAAAGATAAAAAGGTATTAGATTTGAAATGGGTATATACGAATAAATCCGATAATCGTAAGAAGGCGCGACTAATTGTTCGGGGTTTCCAATAAAAGGAAATACCGGAAGATTTATATTCTCCAGTGGCAAAAATGCAAACGCTGAAGTTATTACTATCTTATTGTTGTCAATATGGTTAGATGATTATGCAAATGGATGTAGAAACAGCATTCCTAAACGGAACTATGAAATCGGAAGTATTTGTAAAACAACCTATGGGTTACGCCGATAAAAGCGGGAAAGTGTGTAAACTATCAAAGGCGTTATATGGATTGCGTGTGAGTTCATGGGTTTGGTATGAATGTTTCGACGAGTATATTAAAAAATTAGATTTTCAAAGAAGTGAGAGTGATTATTGTCTGTATATGAAGTATGAGAGCGATCATGTTATATACTTAATTCTATTCGTGGATGACTTATTAATGTGTGGAAAAAACAAAAGAAAAATCGATGAAATTAAAAATAAATTGTCAAACAAATTTGCGATGAGGGACTTAGGTGAAGTAAAGACTTACTTAGGAATATACATTGAATACGATCATAAGAAGTGTGAGATGAAATTAGATAAAAGTAGTTATATAGAGTCATTAGCGAAACGATAGTATATAGGAAATAGTAAACTATATTTTACACCAAAGGAAAAAAACTTAAATTTAGAACCCGCACAGTCAGCCTCAGGCGATATAAGATATAGAAACCTCATAGGAGCTTCATTACGTATTAGTACTGGAATAAGATTAGACGTTAGTTATAGTGTAAGCTATTTAAGTCGATTTCAAAACAGTTAGGACGGGACCCATTATAAATATGCGTTGAGAATTTTGTAATACTTATATTTAACCAGAAAATTAAGGTTGACTTATGAAAGAAATTTGAACGCTGAAATCATTTATTGCTTTGTTGACGGTGATTTATCATAAGACTGCAACAAGACTACTACGGGATTTATCATAAGATTTTTCGGAAACGCAATTTACTGGAAATCGAGAAAGCGAAACAGCGTGACAAAATCATCAACAGCCGCCGAGTAAGTAGTTTTGTCAGAAGCAGGGAGTGAAATAAAATTTCTAAAGAAATTATTGAAAAATTTCAAAATAATGATCGAGAGACCAATAAAAATTTACGAACATAATTCTGGAGCGATTGCGATATAAAAATATGGAAACTTGACAAAAAATTATGAGTACATTGAAGTACATTTCCATTTTGTAAATGAAAGTTGGGAAAATAAAGAGATTGACGTTATAAAAGTAAATTCAGAAAACAATGTATCAGATATCCAAACGAAGGCTCTAGGGAGAAATAATTTTGAAAATTTTAGATTACTTTTAAAAATAGTTTAATTTTCACAAAAGGAAATGAATATGCAGCACAATAATTAAGGAGGTGTATTGAGATATGTAAAATTGTTGTGCTGGACTAGGTCGAGTGCGTAGTGGAGATGTTTGTATGTGGATATCAGTGTGTGGAGATATGTGTGTGCGCGGCGACTGAAAAACAGACGAATGTAAACAGTTCGGTCGGTTAACAGTCTACATAAGGTCGGGTATGGAAGAAAGTGCTGAGACGCGTGCAGCTGTGTAACGATATATATTCTAAAAATCGTTTATAAAATAAATATGTGTCTACGTTAATAGTAAAGGCCAGTGTAAATTTTATGTTTCCATAACAATATTTCGGCCATCAAGATCCACAATTCTCATCAATAACTCTGTTGGTCGCAGAGTTATACCACCGCAACCACCCTATTATCTTAACGGAAATCAGGGGATCGATCAACACGCGGTGTCGTTTCCTAGAATCGTAACGGGAATTTGCGACTCCCGTTGACTCGCTTCCACGCGATCAAATCTCTCCACGGTTGGACAAATTGACATCAACTCTGGCCAATGTAAAATCCAGGCGTAAACCCTCCATTTTTACATTTTCAGACTTAAATATTCAAACCAACCTATCTCCGTTGCTAATGCAGATATGCAAACAATACAATGTGCATTGTTCTCCACATTTCCTGCCAAATACAGTTCACATCTGCTAGTTAGAGCTACGTCAAGTCTGAACCCTGTCAAATCCAGTGTAATTGCAGATTTGCATATTCATGCCTGAACATTCAGATCAACGTATCGCTGTTTCTATTGATATGTCGATATGTCGACAAATGGATGCGCGATATACTCCATATTTGCTGATAAATACAGTGCAGATCATACGAATTACGCTATATAAAATCAGTATCGATTCAAATCCAGCTAATTGCAGTTTTTAATTTACATTATTAAATATTCAAAACCACGCATCTCCGTTACTGTTGGAAATGTGTCGACAATACGATATGCCTCGTACGCCACATTTCTTGCCAAATACATCGCTTACCAGCCAGTTTGCGCTATATCTGCACTGGTCCCAGACAGATCAAGCATAAATATAAATCGGAGATGAAAGAACACGGGAATCTTCCGTTTGGAATTTTGGGAAAATCCCGTAACATTGTAATCTAGATTCTACCATAGCTGTAATTCAACAATTGTAGCCATCCAGTCCGTTCGAAACTTGTGATACTGAACTTGGCCTCGAGGCGACAGCCAGCCACCGAACGTAGCCGCGGTCAAGGGATGAACTTTTTCTCTAATAAAGGCATGGAGTAATTCTATAGCTGTCCTTAAATGAAATAATCGTAGCGGCACGTGACAGTAAACATTCCAACGGTTCATGTCCCGTGTCTCGCCACACGCAGACTCTATCCGTCGGATAAGATGATTGCCAGATGTCAACGCATCTCCACAGTATATGTTTAGCTTGCCTGCGGACCCATTATAAACCTTAAGATTTAGTTAATTAAAGTCCTTAACAGCCCTAAACAGACAAACAGTCTTCGTTCCAACTACGGGATGATAGGTGAAATCTATTTTTCCACAGACGACGCTTCCCGCTAGCAACGTTCCCTCAAGGGCTACTAGCATCCTTCTCTAACCATCAACATGGAAATTGTCCAATTAACAGTAACGTCACTATCAATCTCTTTCAAAGCGAAGTCTTTTCTCCACGAATCCGATGTTCCGGTGCCCTTAGACACACCCATCATTGTTTTCCACTGCAGCAACATCGTGCCGGAAAATCATTCTCTCGTGAGGTCACATTAGCCAGTAACAAAGAGCCTTAACACTCGGTGGATATCCTATGTTTTGACAAAGAGTTTGTTCAGTCCTACCTATACCGTAGATAAGGAAGTATGGTACAACTTTTTTTTTGCGTGTGGTTGGGAAAATGCTATTACGCATGCCCAGTGACTGGGTTATGTGGGAGTCGGTCGGATGTCGTTGCCATACCCACTAAAAACCCCTCCTCCTTCTTCCTCCGCTTAGAGGGCAGATAACCCCGGTAAATCCTGTCGGCAGTCATCAGGGTTGTCCTTTCGTGCCCCGTTGTATCTACTTCTTCGGGCAGTTACTGCTCATGTCGTCCTCTCAGCCAGTTCAGAATACTGGGCTGGTCTCCTTCTGCGGTTTTTCGTTGTTCCATGTTCTTGCCCTCATTGCTCCGCGTAGTTGTTGTTACGCTCGTTCTCCTCCTTGCCTCTTCCTAGGCCCTCGCTGTCACCCTCCTGTGACACATGACGGTCTTGCAGAATTGCCTGAATTTATTCCAGCTCTCGTCCTTGGCGGTCACCGTGGCGATCAGATTGCCCACGTCTATCTTCCCTCCCTGAGCGTTCTCCAGCTCGATCCTTCTGTCCGTCCACTTCGGGCACGCGAAGAGGGCGTGCTCTGCATCGTCGTTCGGGTCTCCACAGTCGAGACAGTTGCTGTCGCTGTCCCTGCCAATCCTTTTCCTATAGACACCGACGCTCCCATGCCCGGTTAGCAGCTGCATGGTGTGGTGATCGATGTCCATCTTCTTTTTGGTAAATAGCAGCGCACTGGGTATTAGCTTCTTTGTGATATTTTCTTTTTTGTAGTTGTTCCACTCCTTCTGCCAGTCCTCTTGGGCCTTCATGCAAATCCCCTCCAGTTCCTCCTTCAGCTTGGAGCCGTCATCCGTGCCAATCCTGGACCCATGGATCTTGTTCCTCTCGTAGGTCTCTCCGAGCATCTTTATCTTTATGTAAATCGGGAGATTCCCGGTCAACACGCAAAGTGCCGCGTGGGAGACGGTACGGTATGCCGTCGTTGTTATGCACAGGGCCGTTCGTTGTGCTCGTTTCAGCTTTTTCCTGTTCTTATCGGTATTCGCTGCTCTAGCCCACACCGGTGCTCCGTAAGTTACGATGGACTCCCACACATTGTAGTAGAGCCTACGAGCCAAGCTGGGCGGCCCGTTGATGTTGAGTAGAATTCCCCTAAGGGCTCCTATTAACTTGTCGGCTCTGTTACACACCATCTCGATATGCGCACCGAACCTCCGACTGGAGTCGATGACGACTCCGAGATACCTGATGCGATCGACCGTTTCGATGTCCGAGGAGCCCAACCTGAGTTTCACCACTCTCGGCACTCGCAAGCTTGTGATGAGCATGACCTCCGTCTTTTCCCTCGCCAGGGTGAGACCGACACTCGTGCACCAATCGTTGGCGATCCTTAGCATCGTGTTGACCTTGACGGAGGCATCTTCGTTCCTCCCGACGGAACATGTGATGGCCAGATCATCCGCGAAGGCGGTTGCTCTGACCATTGGCATGTTGTCGAGTCTCTCGAGCAACCGGTCGTATACCAAGTTCCACAGGAATGGTCCGAGGATGGATCCCTGCGGAACTCCCGCCGCCACCTCGTGCTCCACCGTGCCGTGCTGGTTGCTCACGATGATCCTCCTTCCGGATAGATAACTGCCGATTAGCCTTTTGACCTTCCATGGCAGCTTCCTCTTGTCAAATTACTCGTATATGCTCTTCCAGCTGAGCGAATTGAAGGCATTGCTAATATCCAGGGTGATTATCACGCATATTACCTTCTTCTGTTTGCAGATGTTGGCAAACTTCATCACCTGCGTGATGGCATCTACCGTGCTCCTCTTCTTTCTGAAGCCATATTGCCTCCGATGGAACGGGTCCGTCCCGATGCATCTCTCGATGATCCTCTTAAAGCATTTTTCCCAGATCTTGCACATGGTTGGGAGTATGCTTATCGGCCGGTACGCGTTGGGTAGACTGGGATCCTTTCCCGGTTTCCTTAGCAGTATTACTCTGGCCGTCTTCCAGCAGTCTGGGATCCTTCCTGATTCGGTGATGCCGTTGAACGCCCTTGTCACGAGCTCGCTCCTGCGACTCGCTACCAGCTTCGCGATCTCGCCCGGCACGCCATCGACTCCTGCAGCCTTCTTGGTGTTCATTCTTCCGGCGGCATCGACGACATCGCCTTCGCCGATGGCGACGCGGAGGCTAATGTCTCCTTCTTCTTCGGTCTCTGCCTCTTCGCGGCCCTCATAATGGGGGGGTCCGTGTCCCATGGTGAATAGCCTCTGTAGGACTGCCTTCACCATGTCGATCGGCATGTCGTTTGTTGGTCCCTTGCTTTTACATTTCTTCATGACCGTGCGATAGGGTTTGCCCCAAGGGTCGCTCTCCAGTATCTTGCAGTATTCTGCCCAAGCTGTTTTTTTGCTACAGGCGATCTCCTTTTTTAACTGCCTACGGAACTCCTTGTAGGCGTTGACGAGGGGCTCGGTGTTGCCGGCATTCTTCTTTCTTTCTCTCGTCACCTTCCTGAGCGCTTTGTGCGCCTGCGCTCTCAGTTCCGCGATCATCGGGTTTCACCAGTAGTTCGCGTACTTGCGGCTCGCCGCACCGTTCGACTTCCTTAGCATCCCTTCGCACGTACCTTCGATGCTCTTTTGCAAGGGCTCGGCGCCATCCTCTCCGATAGCCGCGTTGAGGTCCTCCTTCTTCAGTGTGTCGTCGAATCTGCTCAGGAACTCCTCCGGCGACATGTCCTTGGTCACGTACCTGTAGAACTTCGATTCGGTTCGGGTCTTCCTCGTCTTAAACCTGTGGAGCACGTACAGATGGTCCGAGGCCGAGTATTTGTCCAAGACCGCGCTTCCGGCGTGTAACTCGCTGACCTTGTTGGTTACGCTTATTATGTCGGGGAAGCTCGTCTTCCCGTTCATGAAGAAGGTGTACTTTTCCTTGAGCCTCAATGGAAACACCCGGTGGGCGCTTAGTGCCTCCATTAAGACTCCCCCTCTCTTGTCTGTGGTCGATCCTCCCCAACAGGTTGACTTTGCGTTGAAGTCTCCGGCCACGACGACCTTGTCGTGTCTTCTAGCAACGCTCTTCGTCATAGCAGACAGCGTGTCTATGTATTTGCAGTATGCTGGCTTATTCATTTTGGGCGAACAGTATCCGCTGAAGCAGAAGACGTCGCCAACGCGGACGCCCACTATCCCGTCGCTCTTGATCTCCGTTGTTTCATCATGCAGTTTGCCATTGAGGAGTGTGACCCATATCGAGGCGTCTCCTTTGGTGTCATTAAACCAGTGCGGTAGCTGCCTGTTCGGCTCGTAAATTATTATTATATCCGGCCTAAGTTCGATCGCGCATTGGTGCATCATGTCCTGCGCCAGCTGGCATTTGTTGGGGTTTATCTGCAGTATCCTCATTTACTCGCTTTCAACCGCCTTCTATATTCTGGACAAGCCAGGGATCCGGTTACGTGGTCAAATTTCACTCCTTTCTCCTTGCTGCAGATGGAGCAGCAGGGTGCGTTGACGCAGGCAGCTATCGTGTGGTCTTTGGCTCCGCACTTCCTGCAAATCTCCTTTCCAGGGCTTATCGCCGTGCACTTGTTCGCGATATGCCCAAACATGTGACATCTGAAGCACTTTACCACATTGGGTAGTGCCTTTATCGAGGCTATCGTCAAGCCGGTTCTGATCTTCCGGCTCGCCCCCTCTTTGGCCAGATAGGCTTTCGGCATCGTCACTATTGCCGATTGGGTGCCCCACGACGCCATTTTTAGGGTCTTTACTTCGACCTCAGTGATGTCGCTTACGCCCAGTTGCACTACTATCTCACTGGCTAGTTCTTCCTTGCCTACGAGCGGGTCTATATCCCTGATCTCTACGGAGGTCTTGTCGCGCATTGGTAGCGCTCTCACCTTGCCTCTTAGCGCCGTGTTCATATCCGCCGCGGTCTTTTTGGCGTTGCTACCTGCTTTCAGCTCGATCAGGATGTCACCTGTTCTGGTCCTCCTAATCCCACAGCTCTCTTTTAGGGTCTCCCTTGCCCCCATCAAGTCTTTGTAGACCTGGATCCACTCCTTGTCCTGCCCTACTTTGACGAGGATGGCTTCGGGTCTGTTACGTATCCTCTTCGGTCCCTCCGGCCTCTTTAGCTTGTCCAATGCCGCCCTTCCTGCGTTCGCCTTCCTGACCACCGTCGGGGTGTCCGTTCCTTTTCCTCTCCTTCCGCGGACAGGGATCCAGTCTTCCTTTACATCGCTGTCCGTGCATTCCGCAGTCGCTTTTGCCGAGCTGTTGCCGGCACAGGCTCCTGCGTATGAGGCCTCCACGGTCGTTGGTCTCTTTCTCTTGGTGTCGCCCTTCCCCTCGACGGGCGATATCTGCTTCCTTTTTCCTTCCTTCTCCTCAGTCCTCCCCGGAGGGGTGGTCATCCTGGTGGCCGTGACTGTCCTCGCGTTCCTCTTGAGCCTCATCTCGTCCAACATCGAGTGGAGCTTGATCGCTTTTTTACTGATGGCGTCCCTCCTTTTCTTGATGTCGGTATCCTTTTTGCTCATGAGGTAGAGTCTGCTACCTATGTGTTGGATTTCGCGGAAGACTTCTGTGATAATTTCCGTCATCGCCTTCCATTCGCTCATCTTAATGACGATACTGTCCTCGTCGTTGCCTTCGGTCTCGGCCGTTGCTCTGTTCGCCATGGCCTTCCTCCTGAGACATGCCCTTGGTGCCGCCGCTTCGCTGCCGCTGTCCGACATTTCCGCCGGTGTGTCTAGCTCCGAGGTGCCGGCCGCTTCGTCCCTAGTTGCCCTCAGCTGGCTCCTGGCCAGGCTTGTCGTTGTCTTGCACGCGCTCCCCTCCACTGGGGACTTTCTCATATATCTGGCGATCTTGTCACCTTTGAAGATTTTTTCCTTGGCGATTTGGGTCGCCTTTTCGGTGGGTGGTGTCTTATCCTTGAGTGCCTGCATTGGCATCTCGACATCCTCGACGATTCCCGCGATGTCTTCATCAAATTCGAGGTATCTTCTAGTGCTTTTCTTGCACGTCTTTTCCTCTGTGACAACTGCGGGTGTTTCTTGGTCCCCGGTCGTGTTTACCGAACGAGGGGAGGCCCTGGGATCGACCTTCCCCTCGCCGTTCGTCCAGTCGTTGGGTGACCGTCGGGTCGAGCCTGGGACGCTACTCGAATCCCCGACGGGGCCTGGAAGCTCCGAAACCCCCTGAGCCGTAAGTTTACTTGACTTACAGTACTTGTCCATATTGTGTTTGTCTTAATATACATATATACATGTCGGATACACGTCAGGATTGTGGGTGGGGGTGTTCGGTGTATCTTCGTTGGAATTAGCCATAGGTGCGGTGTAACAATGGTTGAGTTTATTGACACAAATTAGAGAGATTTACAGCGTCGATAGATAATCGCAAGGTTTCGATATTCGCGGCACTATGACAATGGTCTCGGCTCCGGCAACGTTTCCGCGGTCAACGGATACTGGACTTTACCCTTCGTTTGCGTCTAAGTTACACTATATGTTAGAGCACGGGGGCAATTATTTCGTATACGAAAGACAGGTCGATTACTGATGAGATCGCACTAGAGAGTGTCTCTCCGTCGCGGTGATGCTGTCGAAGAAAACTATGATGAGTGTGCCTAAGGGCACGAGATCATCGGATTCGCGGAGAAAAGTCTTCGCTCGAAGGGTGAGGGAAATTGACGTTGCTGTTAATTGGTCAATTTCCATGTTGGTGGTTAGAGAAAGATATTAGCTGTCCTTGGGGAAAGTTGCTAGCGAGAAGCGTCGTTCGTGGAAGGATAGATTTCTCTTATCTTCCCGTAGTTGGGGCACGGGCCATTTGTCTATTTGAGAGACTTTGTGTAATTGAAATTTAATATTAGTAGCGGGTCCTCGCCCAGCTAAACATATACTGTGAAGATGCGTTGGCATCTGGCAATCGTCTTACCCGAAGGACAAAGTCTGCGTGTGGCGAGCCACGGGACAGAAATCGTTGAAATGTTTACCGTCGTGCCCCGTCCCAAGTATTTCTTTTAAGGAAAGCTATAGAGTTACTTCATGCCTCTGTTAGGTAAAACGTTCATCCCTTGACCGCGACTACGTTCGGCGACCGGTTGTCACCTCGAGCCCGAGCTCACTATCATAAATTTCGAATAAGTACAGTCGGATCGAATTACAACAGTTTCTTAGTGCGGCTATGATGAAATCTGGGTTACAGCGCTAAGGGGGTCCTCCCACCGCTCCAAAGGGGAGGCTCCGGTGTTCTTTCATCTCCGACATAGATATATATGTATGTTTGAGATGGATGTCCTTCGATGTAGCCGGTCGTCGTATAATCCCACTGTATCTTTCCGCGTGTATGCGATTCGTGTCTGTTCGACGCGGGGAGTTTTGACTGGCCCTCCACGGGGCGCTCTCCACCACTCCTTGGTTACCCAGGTAGCCCGCACGGTGGCGCTTCGGTCGCGCGACCCAAGATGACCCCCGCTCTGCCCCTAACCACACTTTTCACACAGCACTTTCAATCGTTTCTCTCGCTTTTATACAAGCGAGCTCACCTATCTCTTGTGTTCCCACTAATTCCGGAGCACTAGAAACTTCACTTTCGTGCACTTTCCGCCCGAATTCTTTAATATACCTAGATATTTCGGTTATGCCTACGGAGCGACGTGCACGTGTCCGTTCTGCTTGCCGCCATCATTTGAACTGATGGTACAACTTGGAATCAGGATGAAAACGAATTCTGTTATCCCGTTGACCGCGGCTTTGTTATTGAACCCAGGATCATTGTCATTAGCTTCTCGAGTACCTAATTATCACGACTACTTGTTAAATTATATATCAATCAAATTTATACTAGTAAATATCTGCTCTATCGCATAACAACAACGTCTAAACCAAATGAAGATTCGTTTCGCGCCTCTAACTCTAATCATAATGTGAACCCGATGTGAGTGAAAATACATGCACATACCATCGATTCTGCCTCACCAGCACTCTCACCCGGAACCGGAACTCGCAGTGCACCGTGACGAACAGCACATATATAAGCTTCCACTCTTAGCTAGACCGTCAGTCGTGCTCGCGCAACAGTAGAAGCAACATGGAGTTTTTTAGATCTCTACTACGCGTCGTTGGTTTGTTCGTGCCAAGCAAGGTAGATATCATTTCCGAACTACCACTGAAGGTTTCGAACTTGATACCTCGAAAATTGGATCCCTCGTCCCTGCAGAGCGCCGCGCTTGTCTCGCGCAAATGGTTCAACGTATGTAGATCCGACAAGTGTCTACGGCGGAAAGTGAGACGTCACATGCGACATACGAGAAAGCGGGTCAAGATGCAATTTCTCGGACCTGCAGCCGCTAAAGCTACCAACCAAGAATCAAGAAGTAGAGGACGTTGTGAGGGCAACCTAAGGCACGAAATAAGTTTATCCGCTGCTCGTACGGCGGTCGTCGTTGGAAGGTTACGCGGTCCTCCGAAAATTTCGATGCGAGATCGCCCCATCGGTGTTGGACCAATAAAATGTATTAGACTCTAACTCGTGTAAGTACCTTAATTTGACTGCTTGCTCTTGCGAGAACTTGAAACGGTCTTGTCCGGATTCAGAACTGTAGCGTGAAGCTTGAAATAAAATGGTTTTATTGAGACGGCAATGTGTTTCAGTCACGATAATACTATCTGTATCGTAATAGGCCCATTATTGAATATTAACTACAATGTATCACCGCTGCAATTGCAGATTTGTCGTCAATTATGTGCGAGATATACTCCTCATTGGCTGCCAAATACAGCGCACTTCAGCTGGCTCGAGCTACTATATCATCTCTGCTCCTCGACATATCAAGCGTAATTGCAGTTTTACAAATTAAGGTTAACATATTCAAAAGAATGTATCTCCGTTTCTATTGCACATATGGCTACAATTCGATGTCCGTTACATTTCACATCTGATGTCATATGCACCACACATCAGCAGGTTAGTACTATGTCAACTCCGGGCTCTGTCAAATCCAGCGAAATTGCTGTTTTGCATGTTCATGCTTAACTATTCAAATCATCGTATAGCCGTTTGCATTGCAAATATGCCGACAGCACGAAGCGCGTTATACTCCATATTCGCTGCCAAATACAGCGCATATTATCTGGTTTAAGTTATGTAACGTGTGGACGCAGCCAACCTCAGCGCATTTGCAGTTTTGCATATTCAGGCTTAAATATTCAAGTCAACATATTGTAGTAACGTGAGGAAAAGGCCTCATTAGAAATCGATCAAAACAATGTCGTCTGTCCTTCGGTAGTTAGTTTACATCGGGGAGAATGCCTATGTGACTAAAGTCACCTTGTACTTGCAGAGCGTTTACAGAATGGGGTTAGAGAGTTGGAAAAACTAACGCTAATGGTAGGGGACGATGTAACTTTAAAGATTGACTGATCGAGAAGCGTTGAACGGTTGATCGAGAAATAAGAGTGAGTCGAGAGGTCAGAGTTAATCGAGGAGTCGAAGAGTAGAGTTGTTAGAGCTGTCGAGTTGCGAGAGGTGTTAGCGTTGTTGAGAGTGGAGTTGTTAGCGTTGCCGCTGGTGAGAGGTGTTAGCGCTTTCCATTTTCAGGATTAAATATTCAAATCAAGCTATTTCCGGTTCCGTTGCAGATATGTCCACAATTCGAGATAGCGTCGTACTGCCAAATGTATTACTCATCAGCCGGTTTGCGCTATGTCGATTCTGACCATTGTTAAAGCCAGCGCAATTGCAATTTTGGATACCCATGCACGAATAATCAAATCAGCGTATCTCCGTTATTGTGGCAGATATGTCGAGAATTCGATGTGACATGTACCCCACATTTCTTGCCAAATGCACCGCACACCAGCCTGTTTCCGTTATGTCCTCTCTGGTTTCAGTCAAAGCCGGCATGATTGTAGTTTCGCATATTCATGCCTAAATGTTCAAATAAACCTATACGGCGCATATCTGCCAGTTTGCGCAATGTCAATTGTGGACCGTGTCAAATCCAGCGTATTTGCAGTTTTGCATACTCAGTCTAAAATATTGATATCCACGTATCTCCGCCTCAAGAGCTCAAATGACGACCATTCGATGCGCATAATACTGCACATATGCTGCCAAATCAGCCGGTTTGTGCCACGTCAACTCTGGACCCGATCAAATTCTGTGTAATTGGAAATTTGCATATTCAGGCTTAAATATTCAAATGATGGTATCTTCGTTCCTATTACAGATATGTCGACAATACTATGCAAGTTGTATTCCACATTTACTACCAAATAAAGCGCGCATCATCCGGGATGCGACTTTTCAACTGTGAACGCTGTAAAAGCCAATGTAATTGCGGATTTGCATGTTAAGGCTGAATTACTCGTTAGAACGTAGCCGCACTGGTATTGGATATATGTCGAAAATGCTATGCGCGGTAGCTGCACATTTGCTGCCAAATAGAGCGCACATCAGTGGGCTGGCGCTAAGTGTGAAATCCAGCGAAATTGCAGTTTTGCATATTCAGGCTTAAATATTCAAATCTACGTATCTCTGTTTCTAATGCAGACATGACGATGAATTTCTGTGTGTTATACTCCACATTGGCTCCCAAATTTAGCTCACATCGGAGGGTTTTTGCTATGTCATCTGTGTATCCTGTGAAATCCAATGTAATTGCAGTTTTGCTTACATAGGCTGAATCCTCCATTAGAAAACATTGCGCTGTTATTAGCTGTATACATATTATGTATGTCGGAAATACGATGCACGCTACACTCCACATTTGCTGCCAGATACAGTGAACACGATCCGGTTTGAGCTGTGTCAACTCTGGACCTTGTACATGCAGCGTAATTGCTGTTTTACATATTCGGTCTCAGATATTTGAATCAACTTTTCTCCTCTTTTATAGCACACATGCTGAGAACTCGATGCATCTTATACTCCACAGTTGCTGCCAAATACAGCCCACATCAGCTGCTTTGAGCTATGTCATCTCTGGTCTCCGATAAATCCAACGTAGTTTCAGCTTTGCACATTCAGGCTGAAATATTCTAATCAACGTATCTCCGCTTCCGTTGCAGATATGCCGACAACGTAAAGCGTGTTATACGCCAAAATTGTTGCCAAATACAGCACGCATCAGCCGCTTTGGGCTATGTCGATTCTGGACCCTGTGAAGTGCAGCGTAATTGTAGTTTTGCATACTCAGGAATAAACGTTCAGATCAATGTGTCTCCGTCTCTATAGCATATGTGCCGACATCCACTCCATATTTGCTGCCAAATACAGCGCACATTAGTGGGCTGGCGCTATGTCAACTCTGGCCCGTGTCAAACCCGCGTAATTGCAGTTTTGCAAATTCGTGCATAAATATTCAAATCAACGTATCTACGATTCTGTTACAGATATGCCGACAATTCGAATCAGGTTATACATTACATTTGCTGCCAATACAGTGCACATCATTGGATTTAAACTATGTCATCTCCGATCACCGACAAATCCAGCGTAATTGCAGTTTTTCATATACATTATTATATATTCAAATCCACGCATCTCCGTTACTGTTGGAAATGTGTCGACAATACGATTTGCCTTGTATTCCACATTTCTTGCAAATTAAACCAATATCATCCAATTAGCGCTATGTCCACTCTGGTCCGGTCAAACCCAACGCAACTGCAGTTTTGCATTATCAAACCTAAATAATCAAATCAGCGAATCTCCGTTTCGATTGCAGATATGTGGAAAATTCGATGCGCTATATACTCCGTAGTTGCTACTAAATACAGCTCACATCATCTGGTTTGCGCTATGTCAAATCCGGACCCCGTGAAATCAAGCGTAAATGCAGTAATGCATGATCAGGGTTCAATACGCAGATCGACATGACTCAGTTTCTGTTGCAGATATGTCGACAAAACGGGGCGCGTTATATTCCACATCGACTGCCATACACTGGGCGCTTCATCTGGTTTAAGCCATGTTAAATACGGAACGAGTCAAATCCAGCGTATTTGTAGTTTTGCACATTCAAGCCTAATATTCAAGTGAGTGTATCTCCGTTTTTATAGTAAGTATGTTCACAACAGGATGCATTTTATACTTCACATTTGCTGCCAAATACAGCACACATCAGACAGTTTGCACATTGTCAAGACTGGACTCGGTGAAATCCAGCGTGACTGCAGTTTTGGATATTAATGCTTACATATTCGAATCAAGGTATCTCCGCTTGTTTTGCGGAAACGTTGGCCATACGATGCGCCTTATATTCCACATCTGATGCCAAATCAGCCGGTTTGTGCTATGCCAACTCTGGACCCTGTAAATTCTAGCATAATTGCAGTTTTTGCTATTAATGCTTAAATATTGCTTTCAAAGTCTCTCCGCTTGTTTTGCACATATGTCGACAATTCGAAACGCCTTATACTCTACATTTGCTACAGTTACATTAGTCATCAGTTTGTTTGAGCTATGTCAACTCTGGTCTCTGCCAAAACCTGCCAAAATGCTATTTTGCATTTTCAGGAATTGAAAAGATATAGAATGGATTCGGAAATACAAATAATTCCCTTTATTTAGCACACAACTGTTGTACATATATCTTATACTCTAAAGACCTCGAAATGCTACTAGCACGCACGCTTGTTGTCAACCGGCTCCTCCAGATACTTCTAACGCTTGACTCTTGTCTTTTGTCCCAACTAAGGCCTGGAAGTCCTCTGACGCTTACAGTGGTTTCTCAGTCTGATTCGTGTATTTTCCATGTATGTTATATCAGATTTCTTGAATATTATTTCGTCACAGTGTAAAATGTGTCTTTTTTATACTTGCGAACTGGTTCATTCTATCGTTGTTACTGAATATTATAATATTCTTGTACGTTAGTGTATTTGTAATGGTATAGAATGGATTCGGAAATACAAATAATTCCCTTTATTTAGCACACAACATTTATACATATATCTTATACTCTAAAGACCTCGAAATGCTACTAGCACGCACGCTTGTTGTCAACCGGCTCCTCCAGATACTTCTAACGCCTGACTCTTGTCTTTTGTCCCAACTAAGGCCTGGACGTCCTCTGACGCTTACACGCACATTTACATGTACAGTTTAAATGTATCATGTTCCTAACACGCCTCCTTACATTTATACTGTACACTTAATCGTATTTACATGCTTTGACGAATTACGTAACAGAAACTTTAACACTTATTGCTATATCTACATTTCTCTTAGTTTACATTCATCCATGACCTAAACCTTTCGAATTTCTCTCTCTGTACACAGTGCCTTCGTAAAAATATCCGCAGTATTTTCGTCTGTACTTACCTTAAGTATGTTTATCTTGTTCTCCTTTAAGCACTCGTGAACATAGTGGTAATGAACTTCAATGTGTTTAGAATTTTTTATAAAATTTCCGTGCTTTGCTATACTCATCACTCCAGAGTTATCCTCATCAATTTTTACAGGGTTATCGTCTAGATTTACATTGAAGATTTTCATAATTTCCATAATGGACATTAATTCACTCACCGCTTCCGATAGAGCTACATACTCTGCATACGTCGAGGCTTTTGTCACACAGCTTTGTTTTTTAGACTTCCAATCAATTACATTTCCACACAATCTAATTACATATTCAGAAGTCGATTTCTTTTCTAAATGATCTCCTGCCTAATCAGCGTCCACATAACAATCTATCGTTTCACATTTTTCATTCCTTTTATAATCTAATCTTAAGTCTCTAGTCCGGTACAAATATTTCAATATTCGCAAAGCAAATTTAAAATGTGTCTCATTACAACAATCTTGAAATCTACTCAAATAATTCACACTATAACTTATATCGGGTCTGGTATTTTCACTAATATACAACAATGCGCCAATTAAATTTTTGTATCCAATATCCTCTCTATTTATCACAGCTTTTTCAATTTTTAAGTTGGTCTCCATAGGTGCACAGTACAATTTGCTATTTTGTAACTTACATTTGTTTGCTAATGATTCAATGTATTTCTTTTGGCTTAATCTTATTTCATTTTTGAAATAATCATAGTCTATATTTATTCCAAGATATTCTTTGACTTCACCTAAATCTTTCATTTCAAATCTATTAGTTAATAACTTCTTTACCCTTTGTATCTTCCTTTTATTTTTACTACAAATTAGCAAATCGTCTACATACATTAGCAAATAAACAACATTTTCTCCCTCTCCATGTATATATAGGCACAACTCTATGTTATTCTTCTTAAAACCTAATCTCGTCACATACTTATCAAGACACTCATACCACTCCCTTCGACTTTCTTTTAACCCATAAAGCGCTTTCGATAGTTTACAAACTCTATTCGTTCCGTCCGCATATCCCTTTGGTTGATTTACATATACCTCCGAGGTTACTTCACCATTTAAAAAGGCAGTTTCTACATCCATTTGCTCAATAATTAATCCATTTTGACAACAATATGATAGCAATATCTTAAAGGTCTCATTACTCGCTACTGGGGAGTATATGTCATCGGCTACGTTTCTTTGTTGGAATCCTCTTACCACTAATCTAGCCTTATACCTGTCATCTGATTTTCTCGTGTAAACCCATTTTACATCTAATACGTCTTTGCCTTTTACCCTTTCTACCAATTTCCAAGTTTTATTCTTATAAAGACATTCTATTTCCTTATTCATAGCTTGTTTCCAATCTTCACTATCTTCACAACAAATCGCCTCCTCAAATGTACAAGGGATATCTACACTACAATAATTTGCATGGATTTCACTAATGTTTTCTTTTTCTGGATATCTTACTGGAGTTCTCTTGTTACGTGTAGATCTTCCAGGGATGTTTAAGCTTTCAAGACTGTTATCATTTTCATCTTCCCTACTTTCTAACTCTTCCTTATTCATGTTTACCAATAAATCATTATCCTCAATGTCATCGTTATCTTTATGAATGAATTCTCCACAAAACCGATACATTTTGTGTCTGTTTCTATGACCTCTACATGTCTCGCTATTGTTATTTTCCCACCTAATAAGACTCTGTAACCTACTTCACTATATCCAAACTAAATTCCCATATCTGCCTTCTTATCCCATTTAGAAACTCTCTTTTGTTCTTACAAAAACATTACTTCCATATAGATGTAGATTTTCAACACTTGGTTTTCTCCCGAAGAATATTTCAAAAGGTGTCTTTCTCTCTAGAGTATTTGCCAGTATTCGATTCTTCAAGTGTACCGCTGTCCAATCTATTTCCAGCCAGTACCTTTTATCTACTTTCGCTTCCGCTATCAAGCAACGCGCCATGTCCATCACTGTTCTATTATACCTTTCCGTTGTCCCGTTTAATTCATGTACGTAGGTTGGACAGTTATTTATTCTGATACCTTTATCCCTAGCAAATTTATAAGTTCGATTATTCAAGTTCTCTTTTCCATTGTCACATCTCAATATTTTAAACCTCTTGCCCGTTAAATTCTCGTCTTCATTTACAAACTATACGAAACGATCAAAGACCTCATCTTTTGATTTTATACAATAACTTCTAGCTATTTTGCTATAATCATCGATAAATGAGATGAACTATTTCTCTTCATTGAATCCGGTAGCCTTAAAGGGACCGCACACGTCCGAATGAATAATTTCCATTATCTCCCTAGCCTTGGTTCGATTATTTTTGAATGGTAAATTGTGCAGTTTCCTTTCCTGTACACCCTACATTTCAAAAATTCCTTTTCAAATTCATTCGGTATACCAGTAACTAGCTGCTCTTTAACCAAAATATTTAAATATTAAAATTTACGTGTCCTAACATCCTATTCCATCTTTCTTTTTACTCATATCACTACGTTCGGCGCTGTTTGCTAAGTGCTCCTTCCCATTCAATATACTTTTCATTCTATATGTTCCCTTTTCTTTAACCGCTACCGCTGTAAGCTTATTGTCCTCATCCATTACTTTTGCAATATTTCCTATTGAAATAACCGTGTTCCTATTATCTTTTAACTTGCCTAAACTAATCAAGTTTGCGGACATTTTTTTCGCGTAAAAAACATTATCCACATTTATTTCATTTTGCTTTCCAAATGCTTCAAAATAACTTATAACATTCGCTAATTTTGTTGCCTTTATCGATCTATTATCGCCTAAATATATATGTCGGAGATGAAAGAACACCGGAACTCCTCCTTGGATTCGCGGGAATACCGCAACTCTGTAACTTAGATTAAACAAATGCCGCACCGATTATTCGAGATTTATGATCGTGAGCTTGGGCTCAAGGCGACAATCAGTCGCCGAACGTAGCCGCGGTCAAAGGGATGAACGTTTTATCTGACAAAGGCACAGAGTAACTCTATACCTCTCCTTAAAAGAAATAGTCGTAGCGATACGTGGCAGTAAATACTTCAATAGTTTCTATCCCGCGGCCCGCCACACACAGATTTTGTCCTCCGGGTAAGATGATCGCCGGGTGTCGGCATGCCTTTGTGGTGTATGTTTAGCTAACGTGAGGACCCACTATAGATCTTAAGATTTAGTCAAGCGAAGTCCGTCAAGTAGTCTTTGTTGCAACTACGGGAAGATAGGAGAAACCTATCTTCCACAAACGTTACCCCCCGTCAACAACCTCCCCTCAAGGGCGGCCAGCATCTCTTTCAAAACGCCGATATGGAGATCGACCAATTAGCAACAGCGCTAATTTCCCTCGCCTTTGGAACGAAAGCTTTCGTTGACGAATCCGAGGATCTCATGTCCTTAGACACACCCATTATAGTTCTCCTCGACGGCATCGTCGAGACGGAGATTCATTCTTTCGTACGATCTCATCGACGAATGACAGTGCCACCTTACAACCAGTGAATACCTCACATCTAGTTAACAAAGAGTTAGACTTGAACTGTGCGAGAACATACGTTTACCATCCCGTGACCGCGGATTCGTTTCGAACCTAAGGTCATTATCACTAGTGCTACGAGTGCTTAATCTTGTTAATAAGCCCGTGCTAATAAACTCTCCATTGTATCACGACAATGGCTAATTCTAATGAAAATTCATTAAACGCCCATCTCCATAATCCTGACTTCAATCCGACATATATTTACCGGTACTTTAAGGTCAATAGATTTATCGAAATAATTTACGTTGTTAATTATGTGATCTGTGCAACCGCTACCTAATGGCCACATTACTTCATAATTACTTATCTCGTTCGCCTCGCCGCTGTGTGCTGCGTGCGCCGTTGCTATCCATGTGCTTGATCTTGAGTTACCATGCTCGTGTCACGTAAAATAAAAAAAGAAATTAAAAAAAAAAAAAGAAACTTTATTTTTACTTCGTTTATACACTTATAAGACACTTCTGAGCTCTAGGCGTGACCGTTCGAGACTGAGGCTCTTACAATATTTTTTACTTTCGGTGACATCTGTTTCTTCTTTTGTTTTTCATCCTTCATCATCCCCGACACCCTGCAGGCGCACGCGACCGCTGCCACGCTTCCAGAACATTCGGTGGAAGGACCGTTAGGACACAGATGAACCCTCAGGCACTCCGGCAATATACATTGTCGCCAAGGTCGCCATGTGTAATGTTCAAGTATCGGCTGTCTGGAGAATGTTTAGAAGTGGTCGCCTAAGGTGACATCAGGGCAAAAGAGTTTGGGGTTACAGTGTCCTGGTCTCTGACGTGATTTACGTTACACTCGTGTCACGTAAAATAAAAAGCAGGAGGCTCGAACGAAAAGAAAAAAATTAAGGTAACAAAAAAAACAAGAGAATTTATTTCTTGTATTCTGAATTTACACTGGTTGCGACTTTGTTCTGAGCTCCAGCCGTGACTTTCCAAGACTGAAGCTCTTACAATTTGACTTTCGGTAACATCTGTTTCTTCTTTGTTTGTCATCCCTCAATATCCCCACTACCCTGTAGGCGTACGTGACCGTTGTCACACTTCTAGGACATTCGGTGGAAGGACCGTTAGGATACAGATGACTCATTAGGCACTTCGGCGATATACATTGTCGCCAAGGCCGCCACATCTCTATCTCCATCATCGGTCCATCGGACTTGAAGTATGCCGGTCGTGACACTCGCTCGTGCCTGTTGTTGACTGACGATGGAAATTTCCATGTCCCCTGCTCGTATTTCCTTTGTTTCCTCCTCCTCTGCTGCGACCACGTGTTGACCCAAGCCAAAAACTGATACTGTTTCCCGCTTCGACGCCATTTTGACACTCTCTCCCAAAATGTCCTACTCTTCCACGTCTGAAGCATCCTTCCTTTTTTGCAGAAAAGGCGTTGGTTTGCATTTCTCCTCGATTGGACTTATTTTTCCTCTCCGCTATTTCAATTTTATTTTTTAAATACGCTACCGTTTGATTTTCGGCTTTCAGTGCATCTACTATATCCGCTATGTAGCTGTATTCTTCGGGTAACGTATTCAGCATGTAAGTTAGTTTTTCCCTCTCACTCACTTGTGCACCCGCACATTTTAATTCGTTTATTAATTTTTCGAAATCGCTAAAGAACGATGCTGAATCACTGTAGTTCTCAAGTTTTATCTTTTCCAATCTCCTTCTGCATACGACCTGTAGTGCCGTCGGCACTTTCAAGTACATTTCATCGAACTTTTTTACTATCTCATACGCCGTTTTTTCTTCTCTAATATATTCCAATGGTCTGTTTGTGATGGCAGTATAAATTATATTTATTGCCTTCGGATCCTTTTTGTCCCAGTCTTCACTGTCTGTTTCTGTCTTTACCCTAGTTGTGACAACCTGGCATTCTCTATACTTGAGAAACATCGTTATTCTTTGCTTCCACATTCCGTAAATATCCATCGAAAATAGGTATCATGATTTCCAATCTCTCCATTTTAAATGATTCCTTATCTCTTACTCAAGCGTTCCTACGTGCTCGAAGTGTATTTTTCCTCTTTGTAACCTTTGAACGTTTCTTTCCTTACTGAAGAGTCACTCGACCTAACTCGCAATATTGAAAACCATGCACTAAAATAACTGGCAAAACTATGAACCACGCTCTGCTACCATGTAAAGATATAGAATGGATTCGGAAATACAAATAATTCCCTTTATTTAGCACACAACAGTTATACATATATCTTACACTCTAAAGACCTCTAAACCCTACTCGCACGCACGCTTGTTGTCAACAGACTCTTCCAGATACTTCTAACGACTGACTCTTGTCTTTTGTCCCAACTAAGGCCTGGACGTCCTCTGACGCTTATACACACATTCACATGTACAGTGTAAATGTATCATGTTCCTAGCAGAATTGTTATGCGACTGATGCATCAACATACCATGCAAGAAGAATTGGAAACTAGGACAAAAAGGAAGAACTGTGAAAGAGGTACTTATAATCATAGTAAACGACAAAAAATTCGCAGATGTTCAAATGAATCTGACGAGGAGGATATTGATGAAAAGGTAGTTGACAATAGAAGAATACAAGTAATAACACAAGAGTCAAACAATCTCCTCGATAACGGCAAAAGGATGATGCGAATGATGGGATATAAGGCGGTTACGGCTTCGGAAATAATGATCAAGGTCGTTTAGAGCCACTTCAAGCACCTAGACAGCATGGTCGCAGAGGCTTTGGACATCATGTTCCTGGACATGAAGATTCAGGTCTTAAATGGAATCCTGCAGAGGAAGTTATAAAGTGTGTAAAAGATATGAAATGGTGATATGAAAAGTTGACCACAGAAGAAGAAATTGATTTCTGTTGTGAAGATATAGTGAAAACTGTTATCAATGCGAAAACTTTTTTTAACACTTTTTTTAAATCGTGCTACTGTTAAAATGGCGAATACAGATAGAGCATGTAACTTTATGTTTACTAACCCAAAAGGTTTGAGGGAGAATGGGCTGCTATACTTTGCAGATGTATGTGCTGGAGCAGGAGGTTTTAGTAAACATGTTCTATGGCGAAAGAAATGACGTGCTAAAGGATTTGCTCTTACATTAGAAAATGAACATGATTTCAAATTAGAGGACTTTTATGCGGGTCCTTGTGAAACATTTCATCAATACTACGGACCAAAGGAAAGTGGTGATGTCTTTGACCCAGATAATGAATAGGCATTTACAAATCTTATAATGCAGCATACCCATGGCAAAGGAGTACATTTTGTGATGTTTGATTGAGGATTCTCAGCAGAACGACAAGAAAATGTACAAGAAATTCTTTCAAAACAACTGTATCTTTGTCGATGTTTAATAGCATTGATGGTTGAAAGAGAGGGTGGCGATTTTGTGACAAAATTATTCAACCTTTTTACACCCTTTAGTGCTGGTTTAGTTCATTTAATGTATCGTTGCTTTGAAGAAGTTTGTATTTTTACACCAAACTCTTCTAGACCAGGAAATTCAGAACGTTACTTAATATGTAAGAAGAAACGATCTGGGGTACAAGTTGTTGTTGAATATCTGAAGCATGTTATTCGTCTGCTTTTAAATGGTGGTGTAAATGACGACGTTTTACAACTATTATCATATAATGAATTAAAAAGAGAGAAACAATTTGTTCAATATCTACGTGCTTCTAACAAAGATTTGGCCGGAAAACAAATAATCGACCTGTGTAAAATTGCAGCAGTCTATGCGGATAATACTCTTGTTGAGACGAAACAAGCTGATATGCGCAAACAATATCTAGAGTTTTGGAAACTTCCAGATCAAACTAGGACAATCCCAAGACACATGAAACCAAAGACAAATGGAATACTCTTTTGAAAGATACTTCATTTCTTTCTATTAATCCAGCACAATTGATGGAATTTAACATTGAAAATGCATTTTTATCACTATATGACTGGTTTTGTATGCCATGTGGTACAAAGCCAAGGTCTGATGATGATAAGAAGCACGCTACATTTTATATGGGCGTGGGAAGGAGCAACGTATATAAATATACAAAGAATTCTTGGGTTAGTGTCGATGACATTGGCATAGAATTACCACCAAATACACTTGTGAACGCAGAGGTTGTATATGAAATGACTAAGGAGTTTATATATCAGCAAAAAGTACTTGCATTGCATATTATAGATGCATTCTACTTAGGAGGAGTGGACATTAGCAAAAAATATTTGAGGAGCAGGTAAGCAAGTGAATCTTATTGAGATCAATAATAAACTTTTAGATTTCCAGTAATGAAATGTTTTTTCAAGTAGTACGTTCATGTGATACTAATGTATGACTGTTGTTTAAAGGAAAGAGGAAGCGACGTTGTTCTGTGAAGCTTTGTGGAAACCAGCAGGAAATAACTATACTCGAATACGTGCCAAAGAACTACTTCCAGTTGGTACATATATCAGTGAAAAGTTGCGAGTAACACAGCGTAAACTGAAAAGTAATTCCGATGCCTTAGTATACGAACTTCCAGAAAAGACATTAGGTGTTAATGGTTATAATAAGGACAAATTATATTTTATACAACAGAGTGTAATATTTTTAAGAAGCACCGGAAATCCTTGGAATCGGTATGTCAGTAAAACACATTCCATAAAGTATGTCTTTAATTGAAAAACAAACGAGAAGCTATTCGACCTTCATAGACCAAGTTCAGCAGAAGCAAGTTTCGTTAAATTTTTTAAAGGTCGCCTTATTTGTCATTGGCCTAAGGATTCATCACTTAATATGAACAGATTTGCAAAATTTATTAAAGATAAGTGTCCGGCATACAATACGCGCTTAGAATATTAAAACTACAGGCTGTACATATATTCGTACAAGACTTGAACCGCATAGATGTCAAACAGATTAATTCCGTTAATTTGACTGTTATTTCAAATATGAAATACTTGTGATATATTTTAGTATTTAGCATTATATTTCTATAGAAATAGAAGTGTAGCGGTACATGAGTCATAGGACAAAGCAAATTACGTCGTTGTCGCCTCGAAGTACCTAGACCGCTGAGCTACAATTAATGTAAAAACAATGTCACGGCAACCAACAATTGTCGTCAGGTAGGCAAATACGAATTCTTTCAACCCCCCCCCCCCAACGACTAGTATAGGTAGCCTTAACTCAAATACATCTGACGGTTACAACAACAAAGACTCCGTTATTAGTCCACATGACCTTCGTCCTCTTCACACACGACAACTACAGAGGTAATACCGGAAAATATAATTAATAAGATGGTCTTCTGAGTGGTTTAATTGCAATACTATTTGAGATGAAATATACTTTTTCAAATCATATGCGGCATTTCATATAATAACTGAATGATTATAGGAAAGAATGATGACGTTAATCTGTACGATACGATTACATAGCATATTTTATAATTGTATAACAAATATTTCCCGCAGGGAGGGCTCGCTTATGTGAGCCTATGAGGGCTGGCAAACCCACTTTCCCGAAGCCAGGGGGACCGTCGGGACAAGCGTCCCGCTTACGTGAGTCCCTATGTACTCCGCAGGGAAGGTCGTCGGGGGTGTAAGACGTTTAATTACTATTACATTATCTCTACGTGGCCTTGGGCAGTAACGCACGATAATGATGCCGTGGATGGGACCGCCGGGATAAGTTCCCGGGTACAAAAGTACCTTGAGGCCCCCGCTTACGTGAGTCCCATCTGGAACTGCCGAGCTCGGTTAGCAGGTCGCTGACCGACAGTCACGACGCCGCACATCCATACGATAGTCCCACCAACGACTAGGTTGGTACCACGGGCGGTCGAGTTACAGCCCGGAGGCCAAGATGCTGGCAAGAGGGCCGATTTAAGGTGGAGACTCCACCGAATGGCCTTCGGCGGGTGAGCAGCGTCCCACCTGCTCCGAAACCGTACTGGTGAGACGGGAGGGCTTAGAATGTGCCCCGTTCGACCTGATACGAGCGACAGCTCCTGCAGGCTAAGCTGATCCAGCAAGCAAGGTATTGGGTGCCTTGTGCGATGGTTGGGCGTAATCTCAACCCCTATAGTCCTAGGGGGCCCGGCTACTGTGTGGAATTGTATCCGAGGAAAGCACCCGTTACCAAAAGACAATACTATTTGTATAACAAATATTTAGTCGACACAATTTGTCTTTATTTAGAATGATTAGATAACTGCTTGTGGCAGCTGCTCCCAGAATAGAATAAGTTGCAGTACCTTAGTCTACAATCCATTACTTCCCAACATCAATATTTGACTCGGGTCTTTTATAATGAAATATGTAGAGGACAGGGTATATGGGAAGTTTGACCGTCAGACTTATTTGAGGTTATCGATTGTCGTCGTAATCGTCGAATTTACTTAAAATAATAAAGTAAGGTACAGCCTATGGGCCCTTAGTCGTAGATACAATGTGTAAAAATATTCCATAAATGTTCGTCACGAAATTCAGCAGATCGCTCGTTGATACTCGTAGGTATTCGAAGATACTTTACTCTTTGGGTTGCCTCCGTTTATTTATACTGGTCGGGGCAGAAGTCGGAAGATTCAAAATCGTCTTTCTTCGAAGTAACGGCAACATTTTTATGCTCCGAGTGTATTTGCTTGTATCCTTACGATCCTGATACTCCGAGGCAAAGTAACAATAGGATTTGAATTTCCCTCTGGCTCATATGCCGCAAAAAATTTTTATAGTTTGTGCTCATGAATAAGTACTTATGAACTATCTAAAAAATATAATAAGCCGAAGTACTGTAGGAAAGTAATTTACAGTGCTACTAGGTTTGGTTACATATTTCAATATCGTTCACGCCATCGCAAAAGCTAGTATGACGCTGCGTCGGCGTATATGCACACGGGGAGGTGATGGACGAGGCGACGATGATAGCCTCTCGCGAAGTAGGGCCTGGCCCTGAAGGAGTCCCGCGACGGGAATGAGGGGAGATGATGCGGGTCATGGCACCTAGACTGCGACACCTATTTACATCGTGTTCGAAGGAGGGTGCCATCCCTCGGATATGGCGCACGGCGAGGCCGGTATTGCTTCGGAAGAAGGGACGACCAGCCCTTGTATCGTCCGGTATGCCTATAGGATGAAGTGTGCAATTTCTTCCAAAGAATCATTGCCAGAATCATTGTACTGTTCTCAGTCGAAAATATTCGTGAGATGTCAACAACGACTTTTGGCATCAATGACATAGTATAGTGATAACTACACTATGAGCTAGGGCCATCTATAGGCAAATTCCGGTTTCATATTTATAGACCTGATACGCTCGATTTGACAGGGATCAGTGCGGACATAGCGCCAATTGTCTAGTGTGCGCTGAATTGGGCAAGAAATCTGGAGTACCGGGCACATCGAATACTCGGCATGTCTGCAACAGCAAAGGAAGTACGGGGATTTGACCATTTGATTCTGAATATGGAAACCTGCAATGTCGCCGTATTTGACACGGCCGGGGATGTCATAGATGACATAGAGCAAACCGGCTGGAGTATGCTGTATTTGGCAGCAAATGTGCAGTATTACGTGCATCCTATTGTCGACATACCTACAATGGATACGGAGATACTTTCACTTGAATAACTAGGCTTGAATATGCAAAACTACAAATACGCTGGATTTGACTCGTTCCGTATTTAACATGGCTTAAACAAGATGAAGCGCCCAGTGTATGGCAGTCGATGTGGAATATAGCGCGCATCGTTTTGACGACATTTCTGCAATAGAAACTGAGTCACGTCGATCTGAATATTGAACCCTGATCATGCATTACTGCATTTACGCTTGATTTCACAGGGTCCGGATTTGACATAGCGCAAACCAGATGATGTGAGCTATATTTAATAGCAACTACCTGAGTATAAAGCGCATCGAATTTTCCACATATCTGCAATCGAAACGGAGATTCGTTGATTTGATTATTTAGGTGTGATAATGCAAAACTGCAGTTGCGTTGGGTTTAACCGGACCAGAGTGGACATAACGCTAATTGGATGATATTGGTTTAATTTGCAACAAATGTGGAATGCAAGGCAAATCGTATTGTCGACACATTTCCAACAGTAACGGAGATGCGTGGATTTGAATGTATAATAATGTATATGAAAAACTGCAATTACGCTGGATTTGTCAGTGATCGGAGATGACATAGTTTAAATCGAATGATGTGCACTGTATTGGCAGCAAATGTGAAGTATAACCTGAGTCGAATTGTCGGCATAGCTGTAACAGAATCGTAGATACGTTGATTTGATTATTTATGCACGAATTTGCAAAACTGCAATTACGCGGGTTTGACACGGGCCAGAGTTGACATAGCGCCAGCCCACTAATGTGCGCTGTATTTGGCAGCAAATATGGAGTGGATGTCGGCACATATGCTATAGAGGCGGAGACACATTGATCTGAACGTTTATTCCTGAGTATGCAAAACTACAATTACGCTGCACTTCACAGGGTCCAGAATCGACATAGCCCAAAGCGGCTGATGTGTGCTGTATTTGGCAACAATTTTGGCGTATAACACGCTTTACGTTGTCGGCATATCTGCAACGGAAGCGGAGATACGTTGATGAGAATATTTCAGCCTAAATATGCAAAGCTGAAACTACGTTGGATTTATCGGAGACCAGAGATGACATAGCTCAAAGCAGCTGATGTGGGCTGTATTTGGCAGCAACTGTGGAGTATAAGATGCACCGAGTTCTCAGCATGTGTGCTATAAAAGAGCAGAAAAGTTGATTCAAATATCTGAGACCGAATATGTAAAACAGCAATTAAGCTGGATGTACAAGGTCCAGAGTTGACACAGCGCAAACCAGTTAATGCGCCCTGTATTCGGCAGCAAATGTGGAGTATAACGCGTATCGAATTGTCGGCATATCAGCAACAGATGCGGTGATAGGTCGGTTTGAATGCATAATACTGAATATACAAAACTGAAAATACGCTGGATCTGGCTAGGTCTAGATTTTGCATAGATCAAACCGGATTGTGTTCACTGTATCTGGCAGCAAATGTGGAGTGTAGCGTGCATCGTATTTCCGACATACATAATATGTATACAGCTAATAACAGCGCAATGTTTTCTAATGGAGGATTCAGCCTATGTAAGCAAAACTGCAATTACATTGGATTACACAGGATACACAGATGACATAGCACAAACCCTCCGATGTGTGCTAAATTTGGAAGCAAATGTGGAGTATAACACACATAAATTCATCGTCATATCTGCATTAGAAACAGAGATACGTAGATTTGAATATTTAACCCTGAATATGCAAAATTGCAATTTCGCTGGATTTCACACGGTCCAGAGTTAACTTAGCGCCAGCCCACTGATGTGCGCTCTATTTGGCAGCAAATGTGGAGCTACCGCGCATAGCATTTTCGACATATATCCAATACCAGTGCGGCTACGTTCTAACGAGTAATTCAGCCTTAACATGCAAATCCGCAATTACATTGGCTTTTACAGCGTTCACAGTTGAAAAGTCGCATCCCGGATGATGCGCGCTATATTTGGTAGTAAATGTGGAATACAACTTGCATAGTATTGTCGACATATCTGTAATAGGAACGAAGATACCTTCATTTGAATATTTAAGCCTGAATATGCAAATTTGCAATTACACAGAATTTCATCGGGTCCAGAGTTGACATGGCACAAACCGGCTGATGTGGCAGCATATGTGCAGTATTATACGCATCGAATGGTCGTCATTTGAGCTCTTGAGGCGGAGATACGTGGATTTCAATATTTTAGACTGAGTATGCAAAACTGCAAATACGCTGGATTTGGCACGGTCCAGAATTGACATTGCGCAAACTGGCAGATATGCGCGGTATAGGTTTATTTGAACATTTAGGCATGAATATGCGAAACTACAATCATGCCGGCTTTGACTGAAACCAGAGAGGACATAACGGAAACAGGCTGGTGTACGCTGCATTTGGCAAGAAATGTGGGGTACAAGTCACATCGAATTCTCGACATATTTGCCACAATAACGGAGATACGTTGATTTGATTATTCGTGCATGAGTATCCACAAATGCAATTGCGCTGGATTTAACAATGGTCAGAATCGACATAGCGCAAACCGGCTGATGAGTAATACATTTGGCAGTACGACGCTAACTCGAATTGTGGACATATCTGCAACGGAATCGGAAATAGCTTGATTTGAATATTTAATCCTGAAAATGGAAAGCGCTAACAACTCTACTCTCAGCAACGCTGACACCTCTCACAACTCGACAACGCTAACAACTCCACTCTCAACAACGCTAACAACTCTCGCAACTCGACAGCGCTAACAACTCTACTCTTCGTCTCCTCGATTAACTCTGACCTCTCGACTCACTCTTATTTCTCGATCAACCGCTCAACGCTTCTCGATCAGCCAATCTTTAAAGTTAAATCGTCCCCTACCATTAGCGTTAGTTTTTCCAACTCTCTAACCCCATTCTGTTAACGCTCAGCAAGTACAAGGTGACTTTAGTCACATAGGCTTTCTCCCCGATGTAAAGTAACAACCGAAGGACATTCGACATTGTTTTGATCGACTTCTAATGAGGCTTTTTCCTCACGATACTACAATATGTTGACTTGAATATTTAAGCCTGAATATGCAAAACTGCAAATGCCCTGAGGTTGGCTGCGTCCACACGTTACATAACTCGAACCAGATAATATGCACTGTATTTGGCAGCGAATATGGAGTATAACGCGCTTCGTGCTGTCGGCATATTTGCAATGCAAACGGCTGTACGGTGATTTGAATAGTTAAGCATGAATATGCAAAACAGCAATTTCGCTGGATTTGACAGAGCCCGGAGTTGACATAGTACAAACCTGCTGATGTGTGGTGCATATGACATCAGATGTGAAATGTAACGGACATTGAATTGTAGCCATGTGTGCAATAAAAACGGAGATACATTCATTTGAATATTTTAACCTGAATATGCAAAACAACAATTACGCTGGATTTGACAGGGACCAGAGTTGACATAGCGCAAACCAGCTGACATGCAGTGCACATGACAGCAAATGTGACATATAACGCGCGTCGAATTTTCCGAAAATGTTCCTTAGAAACGGAGATACCATGATTTGAATATCTACGAATGCAAACGCAATTCTACAATTGCGATGGATGTTTCAAGGACCAGATCTGATATAGCTGTAACCAGCTAATGTGCGGTGTATCTGAGTGCAAATATGACGTGTAACGCGCTATTTATAGTCGAAATATATGCAATAGAAGCGGAGATACGTTTTTGTGAATATGTAAGCCTGAATATGCGCAACAGCAATTACGCTGTGTTTGACAGAGACCAGAGTTGACCGCAAACTTGCTGATGTGCGCTGGTTATGACATGGGATATGAAATATAACGGGCATCGCATTGTAGCCATTTGCGCTATAGAAACGGAGATACATTCATTTGAATATTTTAACCTGAATATGCAAAACTACAATTACGCTTGATATGTCAAGTACCAGAGATGATATAGTAGCTCCAGCCAGCTGAAGTGCGCTGTATTTGGCAGCCAATGAGGAGTATATCTCGCACCTAATCGACGACAAATCTGCAATTGCAGCGATGATACGTTTTATTTAATATTCAATAATGGGCCTATTACGATACAGATAGTATTATCGTGACTGAAACACATTGCCGTTTCAGTAAAACCATTTTATTTCAAGCTTCACTCTACAGTTCTGAATCCGGACCAGACCGTTTCATGTTCTCGCAAGAGCAAGCAGTCAAATCACGGTACTTACACGAGTTAGAATCTAATACATTTTATTGGTCCAACATCGATGGGGCGATCTCGCATCGAAATTTTCGGAGGACGGCGTAACCTTCCAACGACGACCGCCGTACGAGCAGCGGATAAGCTTATTTCGTGCCTTAGGCTGCCCTCACCACGTCCTCTACTTCTTGATTCTTCGTTGGTAGCTTTAGCGGCTGCAGGTCCGAGAAATTGCATCTTGACCCGCTTTCTCGTATGTCTCATGTGACGTCTCGCTTTCCGCCGTGGACACTTGTCGGATCTACATACGTTGTACGATTTGCGCGATACAAGTGCGGCGCTCTGCAGGGACGAGGGATCCAATTTTCGAAGTATCAAGTGCAAAACTTCCAGTGGTAGGTCGGAAATGATATATACCTTACTTGGCACGAACAAACCAACGACGCGTAGTAGAGATCTAAAAAACTCCATGTTGCTTCTACTGTTGCGCGAGCACGACTGACGGTCTGGCTAAGAGTGGAGGCTTATATAAGTGCTGTTCGTCACGGTGCACTGCGAGTTCCGGCTCCGGTGAGAGTCCTGGACAGTCAGAATCGATCGCATGTGCATGTATCTTCATATAGATCGGGTTCACATTATGATTAGTGTTAGATTCGTGAAACGAATCTTCACTTGGATTAGACGTTGTTGTTATGCAATAGAACAGATATTCACTAGTGCGAATTTGATTTGAGGTGTATGGTAGCGATTTAGGTTTAAAAGCGCAAGAGTATATTTAACTATGTAGTTTATTAAAATATACCCTACGTGTACACTAGTCGTATAATACACTTGTTGTCTTGATTCGTGATTACGAATAGATGGGCGCAAAGAAGTATCGACTTAGCTGCTACAGCTCGTGTCACTCGATAAAAAAGAATGCCTCCCTACCCTGCTCGCTATATTCATATGCGTTGGAGTTGACAAAAGGCGTTGGGATTTGAATTTTGAAGATGTTCTCGAAAAATCGCAACTGACGCTGAACTCTCGACCTTGTTTACAAATGTTGAATTTTCGGGTAGTTGACTCGAGGGCATATGATCATGACAAAATCTACGGATTTTGATTAACCTTCGGTAACCGCCTAAGGTTGTCGGATCTATAATAAAGTCATCTTTCAGTAAACACGATTTTTTGTGTAGCGGGTTCACTAGACCGAAACCGTTATGAATTTTACCTACGAGTGCCGCTACAGTACCCGCCTGCCAGTGTTAACGTTACTTCTTTTTATGTTTGTTTACGTATGTTAGCGCGGTGCCCTTGCTAACCGCTTAATTCAAACCCGTTTGAAAGCGGTGAGGAGAACGAACTCTCCTGCCCGAACGCGTGGTATAATTGGTTCTTGCGTCTCCGTCGCTTTGTTGCGCTTGCTCGCTGCTTTGCGGTCGGAAGATTTTCCCAGGCAAAAATACGTCGTAGGTTTCTGCGCTCCTTTGCAGATGCTCTATATCTTCCGACACGATGAAGGCGGGTTTTAGACGATCTACGGAGACTTTCACGCTTTTGTCCTTCATCCGTATGGTAATGGTTTTCATCCCACGCTGTGTAACCTGATAAGGGCCATCGTATGGTGGTTGCAGTGGACCTCCGATTGCATCGTGGCGTACGAAAACGCACGGCGACGTTTCTAAATCGCGGAACATGAACGTTTTCTTTTCGCCGTGTCGTGAAGTCGGCAGAGGTCTAATATCACTCATTCGCTCTCGCAGAGAGTTTGCGAATTCCGCGTTGGCCGGTTGTTTTGCTGGTACAAAGAATTTTGCTGGCAATCGTATGTCCGACCATAAATCATTTCGGCTGCCGTTGCGCTCAGGTCCTCCTTGATAGCGGTTCTAATGCCTAAAAGAACTATGGGAAGGCTTTCAACCCAGTTGCTCGAATTGTGGCATTTGATTGCGGCCTTAAGCTGCCTGTGAAAGCGCTCTACCATCTCGTTGGACGCGAGGTGGTAGGCTGTGGTACGCAAATGCTTAATGCCGAGCATCCGGCATAGTTCGTTGAAAAGACTGGATTCGAATTGTTGTCCTTGATCGGTTGTTATTTTTGCTGGGACGACAAAACGCGCTATCCATGTGGAAAGAAGAACCGAGGCAACGGTCGTCGCTTCCATATCTGGTATTGGAATCGCTTCGGGCCAACGTGAAAAACGGTCGATACATGTTAGACAATATCGGTAGCCTTGTGAATATTGCATGACGATGATGTCTAAATGTATATGCTCGAATCGTCCTGCGAGCTCTCCGAATGTTCCGGTCGGCGTTGATACGTGTCTCGTTATTTTACATTATGGACACGGGATGTATTGCCGTGTCCATGTTTGGCAATTTTTGTTTACCGCCGGCCAAACTATACGCGATTTTACGAATTTTTGGGTCGCGCGTATCCCTAGATGGGAAAGTCCGTGGAGCGAATTGAATACGTCGCGCCGCAAGGGTTTCGGTACGTACGGTCGTACGATGTCGCCTGATACGTCGCAGTATATTTCCGCGTCGTAATCCGGAAAACGAATTTTCTTAACCTGCAACGCGGATATATCGGAGTTGATGATGTCGCAGAGCTCCTTGCCTTTTTCTTGCGCGGCGGCGAGAGTTTTGTGATCCACGGATTTTCCTATGGCTTCGATGCGAGATAGGGCGTCGGCTGCATTGTTATTCAGCCTTTTTATATGCCTTATATCGGTCGTGAACTGCCCGATCTAATCTAGTTGACGGAATTGTCTCGGCGAACACTTGTCGGGATTCTGACTCAACGCATAGGTGTTGTGTTTGTGATCTATGAAAATAATGAAATTCCTCCCCTCTACGGCGTATCTAAATCGCTTGACCGCGGTATACATAGCGAGTAATTCGCGATCGTACGCGCTATATTTTCGCTGCGCGAAATTTGAGGCTTTAGTTAAGAAACCCAACGGTTGCCAAGTGTCATTCGCGCGTTACTGCAACACCGCCCCTATTGCAAAGTCGGTCGCGTCTACTGCGAGGCTGATGGGCGCGCCAGGTATAGGATGCCCTAACATCGTAGCGTCAGCTAGGGCGCGTTTTGACTCGCTAAAGCTCGTTTTGGCTTCCTCCGACTAAATAATGGGCATGTTGCCCTTTTTCGCCCCTTGTAACAAATCGTTGAGGGGTTGCAAAATTTTACCTGCCCCCGGTATGAAACGTCGGTAAAAGTTAATCGTACCGAGGTATCCGCGTAGTGCCTTGATGTTCGCGGGGAGCGGTGCTTCATTTATGGCTCTAACGCGATCGGCGAGCGGTTTCATTCCGTGCGCGTTTACCGCATGGCCTAGGAAGGCTATTACATTAATGCCGAACTCGCACTTTGCGAGATTGATTACTACGCCTTACTGGTTTAGACGTTCGAACAAGATCCGCAAGTGCCCGCGGTGCTGCTCCTCGGTTTCCGAAGCTACCAAGAAGTCATCTATGTACGCGTAAACGAAATCTAAGCCTCGCGTGATTACGTCGACAAATGTTTGACACGTTTGCGCGGCGTTTCGAAGCCCAAACATCATGTTGTTTGCCTCGAAAAGGCCGAATGGTGTCGAAATCGCGGTTTTTGTAACGTCCTCAGGCGCGATTGAGATTTGATGGTAGGCGCGCACTAAACCAATTTTTGAGAATATTCGCCGACCGTGTAAATGCTGCGCGAAGTCTTGTATGTGCGGTGGAGAGTACCTGTCGGGTACAGTGCGGGCGTTCAGTGCCCTGTAGTCACCGCAATGTCGCGGACTTCCGTCCTTCTTTGGGACGACGTGTAGTCGAGATGCCCGGGAATTCTTCGATGGGTCGCAAATTCCGCCTTGATTGGCTTGAGACGGTCCGGTGCGTGAGGACGGGGTTTGCAATATACGGGCAGGCGGGGTGTGGTTTCGATGTGGTGCTCCACACAGTGCCGTATTTTCTCTCACCCAAAGGCCGGTGGGCGCGTTAGATCTGGACATTTCGCCAACAATTGGTGGTAGACCAAATCCCTGTTTACGGTCTTAATCATAAGCTGTTCGCAGTTGGGCGTATCCCCTGGTCGATAACTGGTTTGTTGTGTCGAGAAGTCGTCTTTTTCTTGGATCCACAAGCAACCCGTAATGACTTAGGAAATCTAGGCCGATGATGAGGGTTTGCACATCGGCGACAGTGAAGTGCCATTTGAAGGCACGTCTAAGGGACAGGTTCAGCTCCATCGCTATAGTGCCGTACGTTGCGATGCGCGTCCCATTGGCAGCGAATAGTTCATACGTTGTTTTCTTTACGTCCCTAGATAGCCTGCTTCGGGGATGAACGCCGATATTAGCACCGGTGTCAACTAAGAACGAAGTCTTCGTTCTCTGGTCCAAAATAAAGATGCGGCGAGATCCCAAGCCGTCGCCGTCCTCCGCTTTTACGGACGGCTGGGATCGTTTCCCGACTTCCACTTACAAGCGTGACGCGATCGCCGAACCTCGCATGATAGAAGCAAATTCCGTCCTGGCGCGGATGGTCTCGCGAACGCGAACGGTGGCGGGGTCGAGTGAGAGAATTCGAACGTCTTCGTGGTCGATGATACCCGCCGCTTCCCATAGCCTTAATCTGTTCTCGCAGTCTGCTGACCTCGGCGGCCAGTGCGTCGTTTTTGCCTTCGTGTGATGCCGGTGGCTCGATTGTGACTACCTTGTGAGCGCGCTGCTCGTTACGATTATACGCCTCATCGATTTTATCCGCTGTCCTGGTCAGTTTCTCGATACTCGTATCGTCCACTGCAGCCAGGACTTCCCTGATGCGATCAGGGAGGCGATTCCTCCACAAGATGTGGATGAATTCATCGGAAGTGAGGGGGCTGGCTAATTTTTTAAGTCATTATAAAACTGTGAGGGTTTTCTCTCGCTCATCTCTTCACGTTCGACTAACCTTTCGAACTTGGCGCTGTCCGATTCGGTCAGGGCGCGGATCAGCTCGCTCTTCAATTTATCGTACTGGCCTGTGGCGGGGAGGTTGGTCACTGTATCCTCAATCTTCGCGAGGTAATGTGGGTCGAGGAATCCCATGAGGGCTAAGGATTTTTAATCGTCGTAGAAGATGCCGGCAACCCCGAAATATTTCTCTAAAATGGAAAACCAAATCCTGGTCATCGTGGGCATACAGGGCGGCACGCGGAACGATGAGCCGGCTGGATTTCGTTTGCTCTCCTTTTCCATTGTGTGAGTTGCGGACTATGATATTGAAACTGCGACTAGCCTATCGCTGTCACCTTTTACACAAAAATCACGTCGGTGTCACCAGTTTGAGATGTATGGTAGCGATTTAGGCTTAAAAACACAAGAGTATATTTAACTGTGTAGTTTATTAAAATATACCCTACGTGAACACTAGACGTATAATACACTTGTTGTCTTGATTCGTGATTACGAATAGATCGGCGCAAAGAAGTATCGACTTAACTGCTACTGCTCGTGTCATTCGATAACAAAGAATGCCTCGCTACCCTGTTCGCGATATTTATATGCGTCGGAGTTGACAAAAGGCGTTGGGATTTAAATTTCCAAGGTGTTCTCGAAAAATCACAACGGACGCTGATCTCTCGACCTTCTTTACAAATGTTGACATTTCGGGTAGTTGACTAGAGGGCATATGATCACGACAAAAACGACGGAATTTGATTAACTTTCGGTAACCGCCTAAGGTTGTCGGATCTATAATAAACGCATCTTACAGTAAACACGATTTGTTGTGTAGCGGGTTCACTCGACCGAAACCGTTATGAATTTTACCGACGAGTGCCGCTATAGGTGTATAATGAATCCTCAGGCTAGCTAAACATATATTGTTGAGATGCGTTGACATCTGGCAAGCATCTTATCCGACAGATAGAGTCTGCGTGTGGCGAGACACGGGACAGAAACCGTTGGAATGTTTACTGTCACGTGCCGCTACGATTATTTCATTTAAGGACAGCTATAGAATTACTCCATGCCTTTATTAGACAAAACGTTCATCCCTTGACCGCGGCTACGTTCGGTGACTGGTTGTCGCCTCGAGGCCAATTGCAGTATCACAAGTTTCGAACAATTACAATCGGACTGGATAGCTACAATTGTTGAATTACTGCTATGGTAGAATATAGATTACAATGTTACGGGATTTTCTCAAAATTCCAAACGGAACGTTCCCGTGATATTTCATCTCCGACTTATATTTATGCTTGATCTGTCTGGGACCAGTGCAGATATAGCGCGAACTGGCTGGTAAGCGATGTATTTGGCAAGGAATGTGGAGTACCAGGCACATCGAATTGTCGACATATCAGCAACAGCAACGGAGATACGTGGAGTTGAATATTTGAGTCTGAATCTGCAAAACAACAATTACACTGCATATAACAGAGACCAGAGTCGATGTTCTGCCGCGCAACACATCTGCACTCAATCCCGCGCGGCTTGACAGCCAACGGTCCACGTGCCATCCTTCGAATCCTCCATAGGCCCAAGGACCCACCATAAAGATGATATCCTAACTGCATTGTTCGCACATATGGTCTAAGTCAATCTGTTTGTCCGAAAAGACTTTCTAACTATAGAAGTGTTGTCGGTCGGTTTTTAGAAAGGTCCTTGGGTTTATTACGCGCTCTTAAGAATTACGGAGAAAGCGGGTAGTGGCCTAACGAAAAATGCGGACATCTACCTAACGGAAAATCTGAGTTTTCGCATAGACAATGTCGCCTAGGACCCACGTTGGTAGGAGGCTTCTTCCTCCTCTCTTCCTTCCTAACATTAGTCATAACCAATCGGCATCGCGGATCATTGCCCTCACTTTCCTAACTAACAATGTAAGCATCGAATCCGCGTTCTTCGTTCAAAGGGCACAACCATACCGAGCTCCGTACTCACATCAGAATAAACTTTAGAGTTACATCATCTCTCACGGTGACTAGAGTTCCTGCAATCCCTATAACTCTCACCGTTCCTATATCTCTCAGAGTTCCATCGTCTCTCACGGTGACTAAAGTTCCTGCAATCCCTACAACTCTCACCGTTCCTATATCTCTAAGAGCCTCCTATTTCTCTCACAGTATCCAGAAGTCCGACAGCTCCTACAGCTCTCACGGACCTAGAGCTCCTATAGCTCACATTCTCATCTAAGAATAATCCTTCTCTTCGTTATCTGTATCTTAAGCAACGGCGTTCTTACTCAGTGTGATTGTATAAATCGTTGGAAACACATATATTTTTTATAACTTTGTGACTCCCAGTGTTATACCACAACGGCTACACCTATTATCCTAAGCGAAATACGGGGATCGAACTATTCGTGGTGTCGATTATTCCAATCGTAACGGGAATTTACAACTCCCATTGACGCGTATTCAAACGACCGCGTCTCCCCGCGATAGCTCGAAAATACAGTCGACATAGCGCAAACCGGATAAGTACTGTATTTGGCTGTAATTGTGGAGTATAGCGCGCATCGCATTTGCGACATGTATCCAATAGCAGCGCTGATACGTTGGTTTGAACATTTAGGCATGAATATGCAAACCAGAAATTACGCTGAATCTGTCAGTGACCAGAGAAGACATAAGACAGAAGAGAAGATAGAATCGGAAAATGTGCTCTGTGCTCACCAGAAAATCAGGAGCATAACGCTCACCGAATTGTCGTCATATCTGCCGTAGAAACGAAGATACGTTGCTTTCGATATTCAAGCATGAATATGCTAAACTGCAATTATGGTGTATTTGACAGGGACAAGGGTGAACAAAACGCTAACCTACTGATGTGCGCTGTATATGACATCAGATGTCAAATATAACGCGCACCGAATTGTCTGTAAGTGTGCCATAGAAACGGAGATTCGTTGATTCGAATATTTAATACTGAATATGTAAAACTGCATATACGCAGGGTTCGGCTGGGTCTCGATTTTACATGCATCAAACAGGATAACGTGAACTGTGTTTGGCAGCAAATTTGGTGTATAACGAGCCTCTAATTGTAGCCATATGAGCCATAGAATCGGAGATACGTCGGTTTGAATACTTAATCCTGAATATACGAAACTGCAACAACGCTGGATCTGGCTGGGTCCAGATTTTACATAGCGTAAACCGGATGATGTGCACTGTACTTGGCATCAGATATGGAATATAACGCGCATCGAATTGTCTACATACCTGCACTCGAAACGTAGTCACGTTGATCTGAATATTTATTCCTGTTGGGAATATGATACATTTACACTGTACATGTGAATGTGTGTGTAAGCGTCAGAGGACGTCCGGATCTTGGTTGAGACAAAAGACAAGAGGCAGTCGTTCGAAGTATCTGGAAGAGTCGGTTGACAACAAGCGTGCGTGCGAGTAGGATTTTGAGGTCTTAAGAGTATAAGATATATGTATAACAGTTGTGTGCTAAATAAAGGGAATTATTTGTATTTCCGAATCCATTCTATATCTTTTCATGGTAGCAGAGCGTGGTTCATAATTTTGCAAGTTATTTTAGTGCGTGTTTTTCAATATTGCGAGTTAGTTCGAGTGAGTTCTCAGTAAGGAAAGAAACGTTCAAAGGTTACAAAGAGGAAAAATAGACTTCGTGCACGTCGGAACGCTTGAGTAAGAGATAAGGAGTCATTTAAAATGGAAAGATCGGAAATCATGATACCTATTTTCGATGGTGAGGATTACGGTATGTGGAAGCAAAGAATAACGATGTTTCTCAGATATAAAGAATGCGAGATTGTCACAACTAGGGTGAAGACAGAAACAGACAATGAAGACTGGGACAAAAAGGATCTGAAGGCAATAAATATTATTTATAGTGCCGTCACAAATAGACAATTGGAATATATTAGAGAAGAAAAAACGGCGTATGAGATAGTGAAAACGTTTGATGAAATGTACTTGACAGATTCGACGGCACTACAGATCGTATGCAGAAGGAGATTGGAAAAGATAAGACTTGAGAACTACATTGATTCAGCATCGTTTTTTAGTAATTTCGAAAAATTAATAAACGAATTAAAATGTGCGAGTGCACAAGTGAGTGAGAGGGAAAAACTAAATTTCACGCTGAATACGTTACTCGAAGAATACAACTACATAGCGGATATAGTAGATGCATTGAAAGCAGAAAATCAAACGGTAGCATATGTAACAAATAAAATTGAAATAGCTGAGGAGAAGAATAAGTCCAATCGAGGAGAAATGCAAACCAACGCCTTTTCTGCAAAAAAGGAAGGATGCTTCAGATGTGGAAGAGTAGGACATTCTGCGAGAGAGTGTCAACATGGCGTCGAAGCGGGAAGCAGTAACAGTTTTTGGCGTGGGTCAACACGTGGTAGCAGCAGAGGAAGAGGAAACAAAGGAAATACGAGCAGGGGACGTGGAAATTTCCATCGTCAATCAACAACCGGCACGAGCGAGCATGGTAACTTAAGATCAGGCACATGGATAGTGTAACCACAAACTCTTTTGCCCTGACGGTACCTTAGGCGACCACTTCTAAACATTCTCCAGACAGCCGATACTTGAACATTACACATGGCGACCTTGGCGACAATGTATATTGCCGGAGTACCTGAGGGTTCATCTATGTCCTAACGGTCCTTCCACCGAATGTTCTAGAAGCGTAGCAACAGTCACGTACGCCTACAGGGTAGTGGGGATAATGAAGGATGAAAAACAAAAGAAGAAACAGAGGTCACCGAAAGTAAGAAAATATTGTAAGAGCCTCAGTCTCGAACGGCCACGGCTATAGTTCAGAAGTGTATAAACGAGGAAAAAATAAAGTTTTCTTCTTTCCTTTAAATTTCTTTCTCATTTTACGTGACATTTTGGCGATCCTGCCAGGATACATCAACGTTGGATAAAACAAGATTACGGTTTTGGCCTACGGGACATCCGACCAAAGGTGTATCAAGCAACCTGGACTACGAAAAACGGTTTTATTAGTAAGTAGAACCATTTCCTCCAAAAGGATCGATCGATTGCATTCGATAACGTCAGACTCCGACGATCTATTACTCTGAAATGGACAAAAGGGACGATAAGAAAGTTACACCTGTCGCTTCGACTAGCGGTGATCCAAACCTGCGGGCAATTTTGGATATGATGCAGCGCCAGCACGAAGAACATGCAGTTATAAATGATTTGTATAAACTAATCCGCGATGAAAGCACTCAACGGATCAAGGAAATGGAACTAATAGGGAAGACTGTGGCCGAACTCAAGCTAGGAGTACAATCCTCCGTAGATACGTCTGAGTTCAACTGAATTATGACAGACGATACTAGTTCTGCCAGCATCTTACGTATTTCTACGTCACGATGCCATTGAAAACCCCTTACAACCACCCTACGGCGGACCGCATCCATTTATATCGAGAGCAAAAAGGACCATTGCTATTGAAGTTAGCAACAAGAACGTAATCGTACCCGTAGACCGTCCGAAACGCGTGAATTTTTATTGCACGATAACACTGAACACCATTACAGCGAAAATCGCGAAGTAATAATACCACCTGATGTTTGAAACGAGCAAAACAAAGACGACTCAGGAATTCATCATCCAGGCGCTCGGGCAGAAAGGTTCGCTTCCCCGATCGTTCCCAGCCAGGCCGTCGATAAGCTAATGCGTGAGAACTACCAGCGACATAAATATAAATCGGAGATGAAAGAACACGGGAACCGTCCGTTTGGAATTTTGGGAAAATCCCGTAACATTGTAATCTAGATTCTACCATAGCTGTAATTCAACAATTGTAGCCATCCAGTCCGATTGTAATTGTTCGAAACTTGTGATACTGCAATTGGCCTCGAGGCGACAACCAGTCACCGAACGTAGCCGCGGTCAAGGGATGAACGTTTTGTCTAATAAAGGCATGGAGTAATTCTATAGCTGTCCTTAAATGAAATAATCGTAGCGGCACGTGACAGTAAACATTCCAACGGTTTCTGTCCCGTGTCTCGCCGCACGCAGACTCTATCCTTCGGATGAGGTGGTTGCCAGATGTCAACGCATCTCCACAGTATATGTTTAGCTAGCCTGAGGATTCATTATACACCTATAGCGGCACTCGTCGGTAAAATTCATAACGGATTCGGTCGAGTGAACCCGCTACACAACAAATCGTGTTTACTGTAAGATGAGTTTATTATAGAGCCGACAACATTAGGCGGTTACCGAAGGTTAATCAAATTCCGTCGTTTTTGTCGCGATCATATGCCCTCTAGTCAACTACCCGAGATGTCAGCATTTGTAATCAAGGTCGAGTGTTCAGCGTCCGTTGTGATTTTTCGAGAACACCTTGGAAATTTAAATCCCAACGCCTTTTGTCAACTCCGACGCATATAAATATAGCGAACAGGCTAGCGAGGCATTGTTTGTTATCGAATGACACGAGCAGTAGCAGTTAAGTCGATACTTCTTTGCGCCGATCTATTCGTAATCACGAATCAAGACAACAAGTGTATTATACGTCTAGTGTACACGTAGGGTATATTTTAATAAACTACACAGTTAAATATACTCTTGTGTTTTTAAGCCTAAATCGCTACCATACATCTCAAACTGGTGACACCGACGTGATTTTTGTGTAAGAGGTGACAGCGATAGGCTAGCCGCAGTTTGAATATCATAGTCCGCAACCCACACAATGGAAAAGGAGAGCAAACGAACTCCAGCCGGCTCATCGTTCCGCGTGCCGCCATTTATGCCCACCATGACCAGGATTTGGTTTTACATTTTAGAGAAATATTTCGGGGTAGCCGGCATCTTCCACGACGATGAAAAATCCTTAGCCCTCATGGGATTCCTCGACCCACATTACCTCGCGAAGATTGAGGATACAGTGACCAACCTCCCCGCCACAGGCCAGTACGATAAATTGAAGAGCGAGCTGATCCGCGCCCTGACCGAATCGGACAGCGCCAAGTTCGAAAGGTTAGTCGAACGTGAAGAGATGGGCGAGAGAAAACCCTCACAGTTTTATAATGACTTAAAAAATTAGCCAGCCCCCTCACTTCCGATGAATTCATCCACATCTTGTGGAGGAATCGCCTCCCTGATCGCATCAGGGAAGTCCTGGCTGCAGTGGACGATACGAGTATCGAGAAACTGACCAGGACAGCGGATAAAATCGATGAGGCGTATAATCGTAACGGGCAGCGCGCTCACAAGGTAGTCACAATCGAGCCACCGGCATCACACGAAGGCAAAAACGACGCACTGGCCGCCGAGGTCAGCAGACTGCGAGAACAGATTAAGGCTATGGGAAGCGGCGGGTATCATCGACCACGAAGACGTTCGAATTCTCTCACTCGACCCCGCCACCGTTCGCGTTCGCGAGACCATCCGCGCCAGGACGGAATTTGCTTCTATCATGCGAGGTTCGGCGATCGCGTCACGCTTGTAAGTGGAAGTCGGGAAACGATCCCAGCCGTCCGTAAAAGCGGAGGACGGCGACGGCTTGGGATCTCGCCGCATCTTTATTTTGGACCAGAGAACGAAGACTTCGTTCTTAGTTGACACCGGTGCTAATATCGGCGTTCATCCCCGAAGCAGGCTATCTAGGGACGTAAAGAAAACAACGTATGAACTATTCGCTGCCAATGGGACGCGCATCGCAACGTACGGCACTATAGCGATGGAGCTGAACCTGTCCCTTAGACGTGCCTTCAAATGGCACTTCACTGTCGCCGATGTGCAAACCCTCATCATCGGCCTAGATTTCCTAAGTCATTACGGGTTGCTTGTGGATCCAAGAAAAAGACGACTTCTCGACACAACAAACCAGTTATCGACCAGGGGATACGCCCAACTGCGAACAGCTTATGATTAAGACCGTAAACAGGGATTTGGTCTACCACCAATTGTTGGCGAAATGTCCAGATCTAACGCGCCCACCGGCCTTTGGGTGAGAGAAAATACGGCACTGTGTGGAGCACCACATCGAAACCACACCCCGCCTGCCCGTATATTGCAAACCCCGTCCTCACGCACCGGACCGTCTCAAGCCAATCAAGGCGGAATTTGCGACCCATCGAAGAATTCCCGGGCATCTCGACTACACGTCGTCCCAAAGAAGGACGGAAGTCCGCGACATTGCGGTGACTACAGGGCACTGAACGCCCGCACTGTACCCGACAGGTACTCTCCACCGCACATACAAGACTTCGCGCAGCATTTACACGGTCGGCGAATATTCTCAAAAATTGGTTTAGTGCGCGCCTACCATCAAATCTCAATCGCGCCTGAGGACGTTACAAAAACCGCGATTTCGACACCATTCGGCCTTTTCGAGGCAAACAACATGATGTTTGGGCTTCGAAACGCCGCGCAAACGTGTCAAACATTTGTCGACGTAATCACGCGAGGCTTAGATTTCGTTTACGCGTACATAGATGACTTCTTGGTAGCTTCGGAAACCGAGGAGCAGCACCGCGGGCACTTGCGGATCTTGTTCGAACGTCTAAACCAGTAAGGCGTAGTAATCAATCTCGCAAAGTGCGAGTTCGGCATTAATGTAATAGCCTTCCTAGGCCATGCGGTAAACGCGCACGGAATGAAACCGCTCGCCGATCGCGTTAGAGCCATAAATGAAGCACCGCTCCCCGCGAACATCAAGGCACTACGCGGATACCTCGGTACGATTAACTTTTACCGACGTTTCATACCGGGGGCAGGTAAAATTTTGCAACCCCTCAACGATTTGTTACAAGGGGCGAAAAAGGGCAACATGCCCATTATTTAGTCGGAGGAAGCCAAAACGAGCTTTAGCGAGTCAAAACGCGCCCTAGCTGACGCTACGATGTTAGGGCATCCTATACCTGGCGCGCCCATCAGCCTCGCAGTAGACGCGACCGACTTTGCAATAGGGGCGGTGTTGCAGTAACGCGCGAATGACACTTGGCAACCGTTGGGTTTCTTAACTAAAGCCTCAAATTTCGCGCAGCGAAAATATAGCGCGTACGATCGCGAATTACTCGCTATGTATACCGCGGTCAAGCGATTTAGATACGCCGTAGAGGGGAGGAATTTCATTATTTTCATAGATCACAAACACAACACCTATGCGTTGAGTCAGAATCCCGACAAGTGTTCGCCGAGACAATTCCGTCAACTAGATTAGATCGGGCAGTTCACGACCGATATAAGGCATATAAAAAGGCTGAATAACAATGCAGCCGACGCCCTATCTCGCATCGAAGCCATAGGAAAATCCGTGGATCACAAAACTCTCGCCGCCGCGCAAGAAAAAGGCAAGGAGCTCTGCGACATCATCAACTCCGATATATCCGCGTTGCAGGTTAAGAAAATTCGTTTTCCGGATTACGACGCGGAAATATACTGCGACGTATCAGGCGACATCGTACGACCGTACGTACCGAAACCCTTGCGGCGCGACGTATTCAATTCGCTCCACGGACTTTCCCATCTAGGGATACGCGCGACCCAAAAATTCGTAAAATCGCGTATAGTTTGGCCGGCGGTAAACAAAAATTGCCAAACATGGACACGGCAATACATCCCGTGTCCATAATGTAAAATAACGAGACACGTATCAACGCCGACCGGAACATTCGGAGAGCTCGCAGGACGATTCGAGCATATACATTTAGACATCATCGTCATGCAATATTCACAAGGCTACCGATATTGTCTAACATGTATCGACCGTTTTTCACGTTGGCCCGAAGCGATTCCAATACCAGATATGGAAGCGACGACCGTTGCCTCGGTTCTTCTTTCCACATGGATAGCGCGTTTTGTCGTCCCAGCAAAAATAACAACCGATCAAGGACAACAATTCGAATCCAGTCTTTTCAACGAACTATGCCGGATGCTCGGCATTAAGCATTTGCGTACCACAGCCTACCACCTCGCGTCCAACGAGATGGTAGAGCGCTTTCACAGGCAGCTTAAGGCCGCAATCAAATGCCACAATTCGAGCAACTGGGTTGAAAGCCTTCCCATAGTTCTTTTAGGCATTAGAACCGCTATCAAGGAGGACCTGAGCGCAACGGCAGCCGAAATAATTTATGGTACGGACATACGATTGCCAGCAAAATACTTTGTACCAGCAAAACAACCGGCCAACGCGGAATTCGCAAACTGTCTGCGAGAGCGAATGAGCGATATTAAACCTCTGCCGACTTCACGACACGGCGAAAAGAAAACGTTCATGTTCCGCTATTTAGAAACGTCGCCGTGCGTTTTCGTACGCCACGATGCAATCGGAGGTCCACTGCAACCACCATACGATGGCCCTTATCAGGTTACACAGCGTGGGATGAAAACCATTACCATACGGATGAAGCTCAAAAGCGTGAAAGTCTCCGTAGATCGTCTAAAACCCGCCTTCATCGTGTCGGAAGATATAGAGCATCTGCAAAGGAGCGCAGAAACCTACGACGTATTTTTGCCTGGGAAAATCTTCCGACCGCAAAGCAGCGAGCAAGCGCAACAAAGCGACGGAGACGCAAGAACCAATTATACCACGCGTTCGGGCAGGAGAGTTCGTTCTCCTCACCGCTTTCAAACGGGTTTGAATTAAGCGGTTAGCAAGGGCACCGCACTAACATACGTAAACAAACATAAAAAGAAGTAACGTTAACACTGGCAGGCGGGTACTGTAGCGGCACTCGTAGGTAAAATTCATAACGGTTTCGGTCTAGTGAACCCGCTACACAAAAAATCGTGTTTACTGAAAGATGAATTTATTATAGATCCGACAACCTTAGGCGGTTACCGAAGGTTAATCAAAATCCGTAGATTTTGTCATGATCATATGCCCTCGAGTCAACTACCCGAAAATTCAACATTTGTAAACAAGGTCGAGAGTTCAGCGTCAGTTGCGATTTTTCGAGAACATCTTCAAAATTCAAATCCCAACGCCTTTTGTCAACTCCAACGCATATGAATATAGCGAGCAGGGTAGGGAGGCATTCTTTTTTATCGAGTGACACGAGCAGTAGCAGCTAAGTCGATACTTCTTTGCGCCCATCTATTCGTAATCACGAATCAAGACAACAAGTGTATTATACGACTAGTGTACACGTAGGGTATATTTTAATAAACTACATAGTTAAATATACTCTTGCGCTTTTAAACCTAAATCGCTACCATACACCTCAAATCAAATTCGCACTAGTGAATATCTGTTCTATTGCATAACAACAACGTCTAATCCAAGTGAAGATTCGTTTCACGAATCTAACACTAATCATAATGTGAACCCGATCTATATGAAGATACATGCACATGCGATCGATTCTGACTGTCCAGGACTCTCACCGGAGCCGGAACTCGCAGTGCACCGTGACGAACAGCACTTATATAAGCCTCCACTCTTAGCCAGACCGTCAGTCGTGCTCGCGCAACAGTAGAAGCAACATGGAGTTTTTTAGATCTCTACTACGCGTCGTTGGTTTGTTCGTGCCAAGTAAGGTAGATATCATTTCCGAACTACCACTGGAAGTTTTGCACTTGATACTTCGAAAATTGGATCCCTCGTCCCTGCAGAGCGCCGCACTTGTATCGCGCAAATCGTACAACGTATGTAGATCCGACAAGTGTCCACGGCGGAAAGCGAGACGTCACATGAGACATACGAGAAAGCGGGTCAAGATGCAATTTCTCGGACCTGCAGCCGCTAAAGCTACCAACGAAGAATCAAGAAGTAGAGGACGTGGTGAGGGCAGCCTAAGGCACGAAATAAGCTTATCCGCTGCTCGTACGGCGGTCGTCGTTGGAAGGTTACGCCGTCCTCCGAAAATTTCGATGCGAGATCGCCCCATCGATGTTGGACCAATAAAATGTATTAGATTCTAACTCGTGTAAGTACCGTAATTTGACTGCTTGCTCTTGCGAGAACATGAAACGGTCTGGTCCGGATTCAGAACTGTAGAGTGAAGCTTGAAATAAAATGGTTTTACTGAAACGGCAATGTGTTTCAGTCACGATAATACTATCTGTATCGTAATAGGCCCATTATTGAATATTAAATAAAACGTATCATCGCTGCAATTGCAGATTTGTCGTCGATTAGGTGCGAGATATACTCCTCATTGGCTGCCAAATACAGCGCACTTCAGCTGGCTCGAGCTACTATATCATCTCTGGTCCTTGACATATCAAGCGTAATTGTAGTTTTGCATATTCAGGTTAAAATATTCAAATGAATGTATCTCCGTTTCTATAGCGCAAATGGCTACAATGCGATGCCCGTTATATTTCATATCCCATGTCATAACCAGCGCACATCAGCAAGTTTGCGGTCAACTCTGGTCTCTGTCAAACACAGCGTAGTTGCTGTTGCGCATATTCAGGCTTACATATTCACAAAAACGTATCTCCGCTTCTATTGCATATATTTCGACTATAAATAGCGCGTTACACGTCATATTTGCACTCAGATACACCGCACATTAGCTGGTTACAGCTATATCAGATCTGGTCCTTGAAACATCCATCGCAATTGTAGAATTGCGTTTGCATTCGTAGATATTCAAATCATGGTATGTCCGTTTCTACGGAACATTTTCGGAAAATTCGACGCGCGTTATATGTCACATTTGCTGTCATGTGCACTGCATGTCAGCTGGTTTGCGCTATGTCAACTCTGGTCCCTGTCAAATCCAGCGTAATTGTTGTTTTGCATATTCAGGTTAAAATATTCAAATGAATGTATCTCCGTTTTTATTGCACACATGGCTACAATTCAATGTCCGTTACATTTCACATCTGATGTCATATGCACCACACATCAGCAGGTTTGTACTATGTCAACTCCGGGCTCTGTCAAATCCAGCGAAATTGCTGTTTTGCATATTCATGCTTAACTATTCAAATCACCGTACAGCCGTTTGCATTGCAAATATGCCGACAGCACGAAGCGCGTTATACTCCATATTCGCTGCCAAATACAGTGCATATTATCTGGTTCGAGTTATGTAACGTGTGGACGCAGCCAACCTCAGGGCATTTGCAGTTTTGCATATTCAGGCTTAAATATTCAAGTCAACATATTGTAGTATCGTGAGGAAAAAGCCTCATTAGAAGTCGATCAAAACAATGTCGAATGTCCTTCGGTTGTTACTTTACATCGGGGAGAAAGCCTATGTGACTAAAGTCACCTTGTACTTGCTGAGCGTTAACAGAATGGGGTTAGAGAGTTGGAAAAACTAACGCTAATGGTAGGGGACGATTTAACTTTAAAGATTGGCTGATCGAGAAGCGTTGAGCGGTTGATCGAGAAATAAGAGTGAGTCGAGAGGTCAGAGCTAATCGAGGAGACGAAGAGTAGAGTTGTTAGCGCTGTCGAGTTGCGAGAGTTGTTAGCGTTGTTGAGAGTGGAGTTGTTAGCGTTGTCGAGTTGTGAGAGGTGTCAGCGTTGCTGAGAGTAGAGTTGTTAGCGCTTTCCATTTTCAGGATTAAATATTCAAATCAAGCTATTTCCGATTCCGTTGCAGATATGTCCACAATTCGAGTTAGCGTCGTACTGCCAAATGTATTACTCATCAGCCGGTTTGCGCTATGTCGATTCTGACCATTGTTAAATCCAGCGCAATTGCATTTGTGGATACTCATGCACGAATAATCAAATCAACGTATCTCCGTTATTGTGGCAAATATGTCGAGAATTCGATGTGACTTGTACCCCACATTTCTTGCCAAATGCAGCGTACACCAGCCTGTTTCCGTTATGTCCTCTCTGGTTTCAGTCAAAGCCGGCATGATTGTAGTTTCGCATATTCATGCCTAAATGTTCAAATAAACCTATACCGCGCATATCTGCCAGTTTGCGCAATGTCAATTCTGGACCGTGCCAAATCCAGCGTATTTGCAGTTTTGCATACTCAGTCTAAAATATTGAAATCCACGTATCTCCGCCTCAAAAGCTCAAATGACGACCATTCGATGCGTATAATACTGCACATATGCTGCCACATCAGCCGGTTTGTGCCATGTCAACTCTGGACCCGATGAAATTCTGTGTAATTGCAAATTTGCACATTCAGGCTTAAATATTCAAATGAAGGTATCTTCGTTCCTATTACAGATATGTCGACAATACTATGCAAGTTGTATTCCACATTTACTACCAAATATAGCGCGCATCATCCGGGATGCGACTTTTCAACTGTGAACGCTGTAAAAGTCAATGTAATTGCGGATTTGCATGTTAAGGCTGAATTACTCGTTAGAACGTAGCCGCACTGGTATTGGATATATGTCGAAAATGCTATGCGCGGTAGCTCCACATTTGCTGCCAAATAGAGCGCACATCAGTGCGCTGGCGCTAAGTTAACTCTGGACCGTGTGAAATCCAGCGAAATTGCAGTTTTGCATATTCAGGGTTAAATATTCAAATCTACGTATCTCTGTTTCTAATGCAGATATGACGATGAATTTATGTGTGTTATACTCCACATTTGCTTCCAAATTTAGCACACATCGGAGGGTTTGTGCTATGTCATCTGTGTATCCTGTGTAATCCAATGTAATTGCAGTTTTGCTTACATAGGCTGAATCCTCCATTAGAAAACATTGCGCTGTTATTAGCTGTATACATATTATGTATGTCGGAAATACGATGCACGCTATACTCCACATTTGCTGCCAGATACAGTGAACACAATCCGGTTTGATCTATGCAAAATCTAGACCTAGCCAGATCCAGCGTATTTTCAGTTTTGTATATTCAGTATTATGCATTCAAACCGACCTATCACCGCATCTGTTGCTGATATGCCGACAATTCGATACGCGTTATACTCCACATTTGCTGCCGAATACAGGGCGCATTAACTGGTTTGCGCTGTGTCAACTCTGGACCTTGTACATCCAGCTTAATTGCTGTTTTACATATTCGGTCTCAGATATTTGAATCAACTTTTCTGCTCTTTTATAGCACACATGCTGAGAACTCGGTGCATCTTATACTCCACAGTTGCTGCCAAATACAGCCCACATCAGCTGCTTTGAGCTATGTCATCTCTGGTCTCCGATAAATCCAACGTAGTTTCAGCTTTGCATATTTAGGCTGAAATATTCTCATCAACGTATCTCCGCTTCCGTTGCAGATATGCCGACAACGTAAAGCGTGTTATACGCCAAAATTGTTGCCAAATACAGCACACATCAGCCGCTTTGGGCTATGTCGATTCTGGACCCTGTGAAGTGCAGCGTAATTGTAGTTTTGCATACTCAGGAATAAACGTTCAGATCAATGTGTCTCCGCCTCTATAGCATATGTGCCGACATCCACTCCATATTTGCTGCCAAATACAGCGCACATTAGTGGGCTGGCGCTATGTCAACTCTGGCCCGTGTCAAACCCGCGTAATTGCAGTTTTGCAAATTCGTGCATAAATAATCAAATCAACGTATCTACGATTCTGTTACAGCTATGCCGACAATTCGACTCAGGTTATACTTCACATTTGCTGCCAATACAGTGCACATCATTCGATTTAAACTATGTCATCTCCGATCACTGACAAATCCAGCGTAATTGCAGTTTTTCATATACATTATTATATATTCAAATCCACGCATCTCCGTTACTGTTGGAAATGTGTCGACAATACGATTTGCCTTGCATTCCACATTTGTTGCAAATTAAACCAATATCATCCAATTAGCGTTATGTCCACTCTGGTCCGGTTAAACCCAACGCAACTGCAGTTTTGCATTATCACACCTAAATAATCAAATCAACGAATCTCCGTTTCGATTGCAGATATGTGGAAAATTCGATGCGCTTTATACTCCGTAGTTGCTATTAAATATAGCTCACATCATCTGGTTTGCGCTATGTCAAATCCGGACCCTGTGAAATCAAGCGTAAATGCAGTAATGCATGATCAGGGTTCAATATTCAGATCGACGTGACTCAGTTTCTATTGCAGAAATGTCGTCAAAACGATGCGCGCTATATTCCACATCGACTGCCATACACTGGGCGCTTCATCTTGTTTAAGCCATGTTAAATACGGAACGAGTCAAATCCAGCGTATTTGTAGTTTTGCATATTCAAGCCTAGTTATTCAAGTGAAAGTATCTCCGTATCCATTGTAGGTATGTCGACAATAGGATGCACGTAATACTGCACATTTGCTGCCAAATACAGCATACTCCAGCCGGTTTGCTCTATGTCATCTATGACATCCCCGGCCGTGCCAAATACGGCGACATTGCAGGTTTCCATATTCAGAATCAAATGGTCAAATCCCCGTACTTCCTTTGCTGTTGCAGACATGCCGAGTATTCGATGTGCCCGGTACTCCAGATTTCTTGCCCAATTCAGCGCACACTAGACAATTGGCGCTATGTCCGCACTGATCCCTGTCAAATCGAGCGTATCAGGTCTATAAATATGAAACCGGAATTTGCCTATAGATGGCCCTAGCTCATAGTGTAGTTATCACTATACTATGTCATTGATGCCAAAAGTCGTTGTTGACATCTCACGAATATTTTCGACTGAGAACAGTACAATGATTCTGGCAATGATTCTTTGGAAGAAATTGCACACTTCATCCTATAGGCATACCGGACGATACAAGGGCTGGTCGTCCCTTCTTCCGAAGCAATACCGGCCTCGCCGTGCGCCATATCCGAGGGATGGCACCCTCCTTCGAACACGATGTAAATAGGTGTCGCAGTCTAGGTGCCATGACCCGCATCATCTCCCCTCATTCCCGTCGCGGGACTCCTTCAGGGCCAGGCCCTACTTCGCGAGAGGCTATCATCGTCGCCTCGTCCATCACCTCCCCGTGTGCATATACGCCGACGCAGCGTCATACTAGCTTTTGCGATGGCGTGAACGATATTGAAATATGTAACCAAACCTAGTAGCACTGTAAATTACTTTCCTACAGTACTTCGGCTTATTATATTTTTTAGATAGTTCATAAGTACTTATTCATGAGCACAAACTATAAAAATTTTTTGCGGCATATGAGCCAGGGGGAAATTCAAATCCTATTGTTACTTTGCCTCGGAGTATCAGGATCGTAAGGATACAAGCAAATACACTCGGAGCATAAAAATGTTGCCGTTACTTCGAAGAAAGACGATTTTGAATCTTCCGACTTCTGCCCCGACCAGTATAAATAAACGGAGGCAACCCAAAGAGTAAAGTATCTTCGAATACCTACGAGTATCAACGAGCGATCTGCTGAATTTCGTGACGAACATTTATGGAATATTTTTACACATTGTATCTACGACTAAGGGCCCATAGGCTGTACCTTACTTTATTATTTTAAGTAAATTCGACGATTACGACGACAATCGATAACCTCAAATAAGTCTGACGGTCAAACTTCCCATATACCCTGTCCTCTACATATTTCATTATAAAAGACCTGAGTCAAATATTGATGTTGGGAAGTAATGGATTGTAGACTAAGGTACTGCAACTTATTCTATTCTGGGAGCAGCTGCCACAAGCAGTTATCTAATCATTCTAAATAAAGACAAATTGTGTCGACTAAATATTTGTTATACAAATAGTATTGTCTTTTGGTAACGGGTGCTTTCCTCGGATACAATTCCACACAGTAGCCGGGCCCCCTAGGACTATAGGGGTTGAGATTACTCCCAACCATCGCACAAGGCACCCAATACCTTGCTTGCTGGATCAGCTTAGCCTGCAGGAGCTGTCGCTCGTATCAGGTCGAACGGGGCACATTCTAAGCCCTCCCGTCTCACCAGTACGGTTTCGGAGCAGGTGGGACGCTGCTCACCCGCCGAAGGCCATTCGGTGGAGTCTCCACCTTAAATCGGCCCTCTTGCCAGCATCTTGGCCTCCGGGCTGTAACTCGACCGCCCGTGGTACCAACCTAGTCGTTGGTGGGACTATCGTATGGATGTGCGGCGTCGTGACTGTCGGTCAGCGACCTGCTAACCGAGCTCGGCAGTTCCAGATGGGACTCACGTAAGCGGGGGCCTCAAGGTACTTTTGTACCCGGGAACTCATCCCGGCGGTCCCATCCACGGCATCATTATCGTGCGTTACTGCCCAAGGCCACGTAGAGATAATGTAATAGTAATTAAACGTCTTACACCCCCGACGACCTTCCCTGCGGAGTACATAGGGACTCACGTAAGCGGGACGCTTGTCCCGACGGTCCCCCTGGCTTCGGGAAAGTGGGTTTGCCAGCCCTCATAGGCTCACATAAGCGAGCCCTCCCTGCGGGAAATATTTGTTATACAATTATAAAATATGCTATGTAATCGTATCGTACAGATTAACGTCATCATTCTTTCCTATAATCATTCAGTTATTATATGAAATGCCGCATATGATTTGAAAAAGTATATTTCATCTCAAATAGTATTGCAATTAAACCACTCAGAAGACCATCTTATTAATTATATTTTCCGGTATTACCTCTGTAGTTGTCGTGTGTGAAGAGGACGAAGGTCATGTGGACTAATAACGGAGTCTTTGTTGTTGTAACCGTCAGATGTATTTGAGTTAAGGCTACCTATACTAGTCGTTGGGGGGGGGGGGTTGAAAGAATTCGTATTTGCCTACCTGACGACAATTGTTGGTTGCCGTGACATTGTTTTTACATTAATTGTAGCTCAGCGGTCTAGGTACTTCGAGGCGACAACGACGTAATTTGCTTTGTCCTATGACTCATGTACCGCTACACTTCTATTTCTATAGAAATATAATGCTAAATACTAAAATATATCACAAGTATTTCATATTTGAAATAACAGTCAAATTAACGGAATTAATCTGTTTGACATCTATGCGGTTCAAGTCTTGTACGAATATATGTACAGCCTGTAGTTTTAATATTCTAAGCGCGTATTGTATGCCGGACACTTATCTTTAATAAATTTTGCAAATCTGTTCATATTAAGTGATGAATCCTTAGGCCAATGACAAATAAGGCGACCTTTAAAAAATTTAACGAAACTTGCTTCTGCTGAACTTGGTCTATGAAGGTCGAATAGCTTCTCGTTTGTTTTTCAATTAAAGACATACTTTATGGAATGTGTTTTACTGACATACCGATTCCAAGGATTTCCGATGCTTCTTAAAAATATTACACTCTGTTGTATAAAATATAATTTGTCCTTATTATAACCATTAACACCTAATGTCTTTTCTGGAAGTTCGTATACTAAGGCATCGGAATTACTTTTCAGTTTACGCTGTGTTACTCGCAACTTTTCACTGATATATGTACCAACTGGAAGTAGTTCTTTGGCACGTATTCGAGTATAGTTATTTCCTGCTGGTTTCCACAAAGCTTCACAGAACAACGTCGCTTCCTCTTTCCTTTAAACAACAGTCATACATTAGTATCACATGAACGTACTACTTGAAAAAACATTTCATTACTGGAAATCTAAAAGTTTATTATTGATCTCAATAAGATTCACTTGCTTACCTGCTCCTCAAATATTTTTTGCTAATGTCCACTCCTCCTAAGTAGAATGCATCTATAATATGCAATGCAAGTACTTTTTGCTGATATATAAACTCCTTAGTCATTTCATATACAACCTCTGCGTTCACAAGTGTATTTGGTGGTAATTCTATGCCAATGTCATCGACACTAACCCAAGAATTCTTTGTATATTTATATACGTTGCTCCTTCCCACGCCCATATAAAATGTAGCGTGCTTCTTATCATCATCAGACCTTGGCTTTGTACCACATGGCATACAAAACCAGTCATATAGTGATAAAAATGCATTTTCAATGTTAAATTCCATCAATTGTGCTGGATTAATAGAAAGAAATGAAGTATCTTTCAAAAGAGTATTCCATTTGTCTTTGGTTTCATGTGTCTTGGGATTGTCCTAGTTTGATCTGGAAGTTTCCAAAACTCTAGATATTGTTTGCGCATATCAGCTTGTTTCGTCTCAACAAGAGTATTATCCGCATAGACTGCTGCAATTTTACACAGGTCGATTATTTGTTTTCCGGCCAAATCTTTGTTAGAAGCACGTAGATATTGAACAAATTGTTTCTCTCTTTTTAATTCATTATATGATAATAGTTGTAAAACGTCGTCATTTACACCACCATTTAAAAGCAGACGAATAACATGCTTCAGATATTCAACAACAACTTGTACCCCAGATCGTTTCTTCTTACATATTAAGTAACGTTCTGAATTTCCTGGTCTAGAAGAGTTTGGTGTAAAAATACAAACTTCTTCAAAGCAGCGATACATTAAATAAACTAAACCAGCACTAAGGGTGTAAAAAGGTTGAATAATTTTGTCACAAAATCGCCACCCTCTTTTTCAACCATCAATGCTATTAAACATCGACAAAGATACAGTTGTTTTGAAAGAATTTCTTGTACGTTTTCTTGTCGTTCTACTGAGAATCCTCAATCAGATATCACAAAATGTACTCCTTTGCCATGGGTATGCCGCATTATAAGATTTGTAAATGCCTCTTCATTATCTGGGTCAAAGACATCACCACTTTCCTTTGGTCCGTAGTATTGATGAAATGTTTCACAAGGACCCGCATAAAAGTCCTCTAATTTGAAATCATGTTCATTTTCTAATGTAAGAGCAAATCCTTTAGCACGTCATTTCTTTCGCCATAGAACATGTTTACTAAAACCTCCTGCTCCAGCACATACATCTGCAAAGTATAGCAGCCCATTCTCCCTCAAACCTTTTGGGTTAGTAAACATAAAGTTACATGCTCTATCTGTATTCGCCATTTTAACAGTAGCACGATTTAAAAAAAGTGTTAAAAAAAGTTTTCGCATTGATAACAGTTTTCACTATATCTTCACAACAGAAATCAATTTCTTCTTCTGTGGTCAACTTTTCATATCACCATTTCATATCTTTTACACACTTTATAACTTCCTCTGCAGGATTCCATTTAAGACCTGAATCTTCATGTCCAGGAACATGATGTCCAAAGCCTCTGCGACCATGCTGTCTAGGTGCTTGAAGTGGCTCTAAACGACCTTGATCATTATTTCCGAAGCCGTAACCGCCTTATATCCCATCATTCGCATCATCCTTTTGCCGTTATCGAGGAGATTGTTTGACTCTTGTGTTATTACTTGTATTCTTCTATTGTCAACTACCTTTTCATCAATATCCTCCTCGTCAGATTCATTTGAACATCTGCGAATTTTTTGTCGTTTACTATGATTATAAGTATCTCTTTCACAGTTCTTCCTTTTTGTCCTAGTTTCCAATTCTTCTTGCATGGTATGTTGATGCATCAGTCGCATAACAATTCTGCTAGGAACATGATACATTTACACTGTACATGTGAATGTGTGTATAAGCGTCAGAGGACGTCCAGGCCTTAGTTGGGACAAAAGACAAGAGTCAGTCGTTAGAAGTATCTGGAAGAGTCTGTTGACAACAAGCGTGCGTGCGAGTAGGGTTTCGAGGTCTTTAGAGTGTAAGATATATGTATAACTGTTGTGTGCTAAATAAAGGGAATTATTTGTATTTCCGAATCCATTCTATATCTTTACATGGTAGCAGAGCGTGGTTCATAGTTTTGCCAGTTATTTTAGTGCATGGTTTTCAATATTGCGAGTTAGGTCGAGTGAGTCTTCAGTAAGGAAAGAAACGTTCAAAGGTTACAAAGAGGAAAAATACACTTCGAGCACGTAGGAACGCTTGAGTAAGAGATAAGGAATCATTTAAAATGGAGAGATTGGAAATCATCATACCTATTTTCGATGGATATTTACGGAATGTGGAAGCAAAGAATAACGATGTTTCTCAAGTATAGAGAATGCCAGGTTGTCACAACTAGGGTAAAGACAGAAACAGACAGTGAAGACTGGGACAAAAAGGATCCGAAGGCAATAAATATAATTTATACTGCCATCACAAACAGACCATTGGAATATATTAGAGAAGAAAAAACGGCGTATGAGATAGTAAAAAAGTTTGATGAAATGTACTTGAAAGTGTCGACGGCACTACAGGTCGTATGCAGAAGGAGATTGGAAAAGATAAAACTTGAGAACTACAGTGATTCAGCATCGTTCTTTAGCGATTTCGAAAAATTAATAAACGAATTAAAATGTGCGGGTGCACAAGTGAGTGAGAGGGAAAAACTAACTTACATGCTGAATACGTTACCCGAAGAATACAGCTACATAGCGGATATAGTAGATGCACTGAAAGCCGAAAATCAAACGGTAGCGTATTTAAAAAATAAAATTGAAATAGCGGAGAGGAAAAATAAGTCCAATCGAAGAGAAATGCAATCCAACGCCTTTTCTGCAAAAAAGGAAGGATGCTTCAGACGTGGAAGAGTAGGACATTTTGGGAGAGAGTGTCAAAATGGCGTCGAAGCGGGAAACAGTATCAGTTTTTGGCTTGGGTCAACACGTGGTCGCAGCAGAGGAGGAGGAAACAAAGGAAATACGAGCAGGGGACATGGAAATTTCCATCGTCAGTCAACAACCGGCACGAGCGAGTGTCACGACCGGCATACTTCAAGTCCGATGGACCGATGATGGAGATAGAGATGTGGCGGCCTTGGCGACAATGTATATCGCCGAAGTGCCTAATGAGTCATCTGTATCCTAACGGTCCTTCCACCGAATGTCCTAGAAGTGTGACAACGGTCACGTACGCCTACAGGGTAGTGGGGATATTGAGGGATGACAAACAAAGAAGAAACAGATGTTACCGAAAGTCAAATTGTAAGAGCTTCAGTCTTGGAAAGTCACGGCTGGAGCTCAGAACAAAGTCGCAACCAGTGTAAATTCAGAATACAAGAAATAAATTCTCTTGTTTTTTTTGTTACCTTAATTTTTTTCTTTTCGTTCGAGCCTCCTGCTTTTTATTTTACGTGACACGAGTGTAACGTAAATCACGTCAGAGACCAGGACACTGTAACCCCAAACTCTTTTGCCCTGATGTCACCTTAGGCGACCACTTCTAAACATTCTCCAGACAGCCGATACTTGAACATTACACATGGCGACCTTGGCGACAATGTATATTGCCGGAGTGCCTGAGGGTTCATCTGTGTCCTAACGGTCCTTCCACCGAATGTTCTGGAAGCGTGGCAGCGGTCGCGTGCGCCTGCAGGGTGTCGGGGATGATGAAGGATGAAAAACAAAAGAAGAAACAGATGTCACCGAAAGTAAAAAATATTGTAAGAGCCTCAGTCTCGAACGGTCACGCCTAGAGCTCAGAAGTGTCTTATAAGTGTATAAACGAAGTAAAAATAAAGTTTCTTTTTTTTTTTTTTAATTTCTTTTTTTATTTTACGTGACATTTTGGCGATCCGTGCCAGGATCCATCAACTTCAAGAAAACGAAATTACGCATTTCGGGCTACGGTCAACTTTGAAGATTGAGGATCAGTGGACCACTGTAACAGAGCAGACACTTTCGACGTTTCGACAAAGGAACACCGCAACGGAACCTTTCCTACGGGTTAAACGATCAAGGTGAGCAAGCCCTGGATTCTTTTGTCAAATACAGATCGAGAACAGACAGCACAATTAGTATAACAATGGCAACGCCACGAGAAACAAAACCTAAACTGTTAGCGCCGCTTTAACTAACAGCGGAATAGACCCAACAGTTAAAGCTTTGCTTGATGCAATGCAGAAGCAGAATGAGAGACTGACCCAACAAATGAGTATGCTTACACTGCGTATGGATGAAGTTGTAGCAAAAACAAAAACGGGAAATGTATCGGAGGCCAATTCCCTAATAACCGTAGACGAAGTAACCCACACCGCTAAAGATCAATCGGTCCTTCGAGAACCTCGCCCATTACTTCAAACACCACCTCAACCATCCTGGGAAAGGACTTTTTCTGAACAATATACGCAACCAGAGCTAAAAGCTGAGAGTGCATTAAAATGCATTCCGATATTAAACGGAGAGGATGATATAGGCGTGGAGGATTTTATTCATGAAATACAAGAAGTAAGAATGATGTGTAGCGAACCAACACTATTACTAAAAATGATTAAAATAGCGAAGATTGTAGGAAAAGCCGCAATGGCAATCCGCAATATTCGTATTACCGAATTCGAATCTCTGTACGAAGCATTGAGACGTAATGTAGCTGCGCAAGTATCAGTGAGAGAACAACAGGACGAATTAAGAGGAATGAGGCAAGGATTAACCGAAAGCGTGCAAAACTATAACATCAGATTTCGAAGTGTTTTTAACAAACTCCAACACAGCATTACCAACGAGTATAGAGACGAACTAACTCGACGGGTGATGAACGAGCAACTATACATGGACTCTGTGACCGACTATGTAGGAGGCCTTCGTCCAGAAATAGGGCAGGCGCTAATGGCTAATCTCCCCCCAAACCTCATCGAAGCAGAAAGGAAAGCAATGAATATGGAAAGATACTTTCGCGAGCACAGCTCTCGCAGACAGATGACGCGACAAACAACCGCCCCGCCATTTTATCGTAACCAGGCTTCTCATCCAGTAGACAATCGCCTCGCTATTACAAGTAACACAAATAATAAAACTCCACTCACACAAAATATTCTACCAAGAACGAACAATTTTACGAAGTTTGGGAACAGACCATTAAGCGAAATGTCCCAAATGCAATCGATTGGGACACCTTCCCAATCAATGCCAAAATTTTCCGATACCGCCACAAAGAAAAGCCCCTCCAGGAATAAACCACGTTCAAGAACAATCGGAATTAACAATGCTACCTCAGGAAGATTATCCACAATACTATTACAATTACCAGGACGACCAGGATTGCGATTTCTCGTTGACTCCGGGGCAGGAATCAACTTGCTTAAACAAAGATGCTACCCAGGAAAGACAACAATACCAGACACAAAGAAATTCTCCATGGGACATTCCGAATACGAATCTAATTCCAAAGTCAAATTGAATTTGTTCGACAAAAAGATAGACTTCTCTTTAATAGATGACGATTTCCCAATTATAGAAGATGGCGTATTAGGCTTACCCGGTTTGAATCAATATCGATTCGAACTCTCCAACGAAACATTGAAATTAGATAACAACACCCTTCTGCTGCAACAAGAACCAACCCTTGCACCAGGAGAAACCATTCAAAAAATTGTATACCTCGAAGGGAAGCCAACGCCAGTGTGCTTTATCAATGGTGGTAAGTCCTCAATTCAAGTTTCTAACATTATCGAAAATACAAATACCATAGATCAAATCCAAAAATTCAAATCTTCGATTCGACTATCGCACATAGAAAAACCTCTCAGAGAACCTATAGAAAAGATTCTTCTCTATTACATGGATGTATTTAATTTAGACAGTGAAACATTACCGTGTACATCTCTTGCTAAACATTCCATTACATTGAAAGAAGATAAAATCATCAACGTAAAATCCTACCGTCCTCCCGAATACCATAAAATCGAAATAAACAAACAAATGACGGAAATGTTAGACAAAAAGATTATAGAACCCTCCGACTCTCCCTATAACTCTCCCGTCTGGGTCGTCCCAAAGAAAATCGACGCGTCGGGGAAACAAAAGTGGCGAATAGTGATTGACTTTCGGAAGTTAAACGAATTAACGGACCAAGACGCATATCCATTACCCGACATTGACGATATACTATCGCAACTAGGGAACGCAAAATATTTCTCCGCTTTAGACTTATCCTCGGGATTCCACCAAATACCCATGGATGAGAATTCGAGGAAGTACACTGCATTTAGCACACCACAAGGACACTTCCACTATAACAGAATGCCATTCGGGTTCAAGAACGCACCCGCTACCTTTCAAAGAATGATGGACACCGCGTTAAGAGGTTTAATTAATAATCATTGTTTCGTCTATCTCGATGATATCATTATATTCGGGCAATCGATAGAGGAACATAATAAAAACTTAGCCATTATACTCCAAAGACTCAGGGAAGTAGGTCTAAAAGTACAACCGGATAAATGTGAATTCCTAAAACCCGAATTGGAATATTTAGGACACTTAGTGACAGCAAACGGAGTAAAACCTAACCCTGAAAAGATAGAAGCAGTAAAGAACTTCAAACTACCCAAAAATCCTACGGATGTAAAATCGTTCCTTGGGTTAGCCGGATACTATAGAAAATTTATTAGGAATTTCTCGAAAATTGCCAAACCGTTAACGGAACTAACTAAGAAAGACATACAATTCCACTGGACTGACAAAACACAACTTAGCTTCGATACATTAAAAGAAAGACTATGCCAAGCACCGGTACTAAAATACCCCGACTATACGAAAACATTTACGTTAACAACGGACGCCAGTAATGAAGGTCTAGGAGCCATCCTTTCACAAGATGGACACCCTTGTTGCTTCATTTTTAGGACATTAAACCCCCCTGAACGAAATTATACTACGACGGAAAAAGAATTATTGGCCATCGTTTGGGCAGTTAGAAGATTTAGGCAATATTTATTAGGCCGCAAATTCAAAATTCAAACAGACCACCAAGCCCTTAAATGGCTGCACAACTGCAAGGACCCCTCTAGTCGATTGATTCGATGGAGATTGAGATTAGAGGAATACGAATACGATATAGAGTACGTAAAAGGAAAGGAAAACGTAGCCGCTGACACCCTATCCAGAGTACACGCGATAACACAAACTGACGTTTTATTAAGACAATTCAGAGACTGGGAAAAATCAGAAGAAATACCAAAATTATTGAAACTAACATCTAACAAAGACAACTTTTTCCAATTAACAAAACCATATCTGGGCCCATATGACGAAACCGTATGGTTACAGAAAATATCAGACATACTTAAAACAAATAGAAAGATAGGAATAGGAGACAATAACTTAAACGCACAAGACAAAGCACACATAAAAAGATTTCTTTTATTTTTCAATGACCAACGCGACGACATAGAATTTGCTTACGAACCAATACAGAGTTTAAGCGAAGAGGAAATAGAACAAGTACTAAAAGAAAATCATGACTTGGTAGGACATCCCGGAATACAAAAGACGTACGACAGAATCCGAGGCAAATATGATATCCCACATCTAATAGACAGAATAAACGGCAGAATAGGAACTTGCGCGACATGTCAAACATCAAAGACTACTCGGATAAGAGGAAAGGAGGAACCACAGATAACCGACACCCCGTTAGAATCTAACGACAAAATCGCTATGGATGTGATAGGCCCGTTGAAAAAGACCAAGATAGGAAACCAATACATTCTCTCTATACACGATGAACTAACCAAATATTTAATACTTGTGCCCCTAAAAACACAACAGACCCAATCAATCTGGAATGCTTTACTGAATCATTACATTTATATATTCTCCGCACCGAAACGTATATTAACTGACAGAGGATAAAGTTTCATTAGCGAGCTAATGCAACGATACGAAGAAGCATTTAAGATCAAACACATAAAAACCACCTCATTCCATCCACAATCCAACGGAAGCCTAGAACGAACACATGCTGTAATATCCGACATGTTAAAAGCTATACAAAACGATAATGAAACAGAATGGGATCAAAACCTAAATTTTGTGTGTCTAGCATATAACACTATGGTTCATGATACCCCTTTCGAACTAACATTTGGACACAAGGCCAATCTCCCATCTACCATATCCCAAAATCCGCAAAGAACATACGCTGATGAGGTCAGCTTCAGGAAACGAGAATGGGATGCCAAGCTACTTAAAGCCAGGGAAACTCTAATGAAGAGTAAACAAAGATACCAAAGAGATCAAAGAAAAAAAATTATTAAACCTCAATCCATTTTTAGAGAAGGAGATTTGATATTAGTTCATAATGATCATAAAAAACACAAGTTAGATACTGAATGGCTAGGGCCATACACCATTGAAAAAGTAAAAACCCCTTATTACGAAATAATGGTGAATGACTCGATTAGGAAAATACATGGTAATCGTATTAAACCTTATTTTCCAGGACGGTCTTCACCTTCTCCATAAGTAGCTGTTATGCATTTTGTTTTTGTTTTGTTTTGTTGATTAAGACAAAGAAGAAAACACACTTTTAACCATTTAGTCCATAAAACAATCCTGAAGAAACACTAAGATTTTGGAGGACCAAAATCAATCTAAGGAGTGGGGTATGTAACGTAAATCACGTCAGAGACCAGGACACTGTAACCCCAAACTCTTTTGCCCTGATGTCACCTTAGGCGACCACTTCTAAACATTCTCCAGACAGCCGATACTTGAACATTACACATGGCGACCTTGGCGACAATGTATATTGCCGGAGTGCCTGAGGGTTCATCTGTGTCCTAACGGTCCTTCCACCGAATGTTCTGGAAGCGTGGCAGCGGTCGCGTGCGCCTGCAGGGTGGTGGGGATGATGAAGGATGAAAAACAAAAGAAGAAACAGATGTCACCGAAAGTAAAAAATATTGTAAGAGCCTCAGTCTCGAACGGTCACGCCTAGAGCTCAGAAGTGTCTTATAAGTGTATAAACGAAGTAAAAATAAAGTTTCTTTTTTTTTTTAATTTCTTTTTTTATTTTACGTGACATTTTGGCGATCCGTGCCAGGATCCATCAACTTCAAGAAAACGAAATTACGCATTTCGGGCTACGGTCAACTTTGAAGATTGAGGATCAGTGGACCACTGTGGCAGAGCAGACACTTTCGACGTTTCGACAAAGGAACACCGCAACGGAACCTTTCCTACGGGTTAAACGATCAAGGTGAGCAAGCCCTGGATTCTTTTGTCAAATACAGATCGAGAACAGACAGCACAATTAGTATAACAATGGCAACGCCACGAGAAACAAAACCTAAACTGTTAGCGCCGCTTTAACTAACAGCGGAATAGACCCAACAGTTAAAGCTTTGCTTGATGCAATGCAGAAGCAGAATGAGAGACTGACCCAACAAATGAGTATGCTTACACTGCGTATGGATGAAGTTGTAGCAAAAACAAAAACGGGAAATGTATCGGAGGCCAATTCCCTAATAACCGTAGACGAAGTAACCCACACCGCTAAAGATCAATCGGACCTTCGAGAACCTCGCCCATTACTTCAAACACCACCTCAACCATCCTGGGAAAGGACTTTTTCTGAACAATATACGCAACCAGAGCTAAAAGCTGAGAGTGCATTAAAATGCATTCCGATATTAAACGGAGAGGATGATATAGGCGTGGAGGATTTTATTCATGAAATACAAGAAGTAAGAATGATGTGTAGCGAACCAACACTATTACTAAAAATGATTAAAATAGCGAAGATTGTAGGAAAAGCCGCAATGGCAATCCGCAATATTCGTATTACCGAATTCGAATCTCTGTACGAAGCATTGAGACGTAATGTAGCTGCGCAAGTATCAGTGAGAGAACAACAGGACGAATTAAGAGGAATGAGGCAAGGATTAACCGAAAGCGTGCAAAACTATAACATCAGATTTCGAAGTGTTTTTAACAAACTCCAACACAGCATTACCAACGAGTATAGAGACGAACTAACTCGACGGGTGATGAACGAGCAACTATACATGGACTCTGTGACCGACTATGTAGGAGGCCTTCGTCCAGAAATAGGGCAGGCGCTAATGGCTAATCTCCCCCCAAACCTCATCGAAGCAGAAAGGAAAGCAATGAATATGGAAAGATACTTTCGCGAGCACAGCTCTCGCAGACAGATGACGCGACAAACAACCGCCCCGCCATTTTATCGTAACCAGGCTTCTCATCCAGTAGACAATCGCCTCGCTATTACAAGTAACACAAATAATAAAACTCCACTCACACAAAATATTCTACCAAGAACGAACAATTTTACGAAGTTTGGGAACAGACCATTAAGCGAAATGTCCCAAATGCAATCGATTGGGACACCTTCCCAATCAATGCCAAAATTTTCCGATACCGCCACAAAGAAAAGCCCCTCCAGGAATAAACCACGTTCAAGAACAATCGGAATTAACAATGCTACCTCAGGAAGATTATCCACAATACTATTACAATTACCAGGACGACCAGGATTGCGATTTCTCGTTGACTCCGGGGCAGGAATCAACTTGCTTAAACAAAGATGCTACCCAGGAAAGACAACAATACCAGACACAAAGAAATTCTCCATGGGACATTCCGAATACGAATCTAATTCCAAAGTCAAATTGAATTTGTTCGACAAAAAGATAGACTTCTCTTTAATAGATGACGATTTCCCAATTATAGAAGATGGCGTATTAGGCTTACCCGGTTTGAATCAATATCGATTCGAACTCTCCAACGAAACATTGAAATTAGATAACAACACCCTTCTGCTGCAACAAGAACCAACCCTTGCACCAGGAGAAACCATTCAAAAAATTGTATACCTCGAAGGGAAGCCAACGCCAGTGTGCTTTATCAATGGTGGTAAGTCCTCAATTCAAGTTTCTAACATTATCGAAAATACAAATACCATAGATCAAATCCAAAAATTCAAATCTTCGATTCGACTATCGCACATAGAAAAACCTCTCAGAGAACCTATAGAAAAGATTCTTCTCTATTACATGGATGTATTTAATTTAGACAGTGAAACATTACCGTGTACATCTCTTGCTAAACATTCCATTACATTGAAAGAAGATAAAATCATCAACGTAAAATCCTACCGTCCTCCCGAATACCATAAAATCGAAATAAACAAACAAATGACGGAAATGTTAGACAAAAAGATTATAGAACCCTCCGACTCTCCCTATAACTCTCCCGTCTGGGTCGTCCCAAAGAAAATCGACGCGTCGGGGAAACAAAAGTGGCGAATAGTGATTGACTTTCGGAAGTTAAACGAATTAACGGACCAAGACGCATATCCATTACCCGACATTGACGATATACTATCGCAACTAGGGAACGCAAAATATTTCTCCGCTTTAGACTTATCCTCGGGATTCCACCAAATACCCATGGATGAGAATTCGAGGAAGTACACTGCATTTAGCACACCACAAGGACACTTCCACTATAACAGAATGCCATTCGGGCTCAAGAACGCACCCGCTACCTTTCAAAGAATGATGGACACCGCGTTAAGAGGTTTAATTAATAATCATTGTTTCGTCTATCTCGATGATATCATTATATTCGGGCAATCGATAGAGGAACATAATAAAAACTTAGCCATTATACTCCAAAGACTCAGGGAAGTAGGTCTAAAAGTACAACCGGATAAATGTGAATTCCTAAAACCCGAATTGGAATATTTAGGACACTTAGTGACAGCAAACGGAGTAAAACCTAACCCTGAAAAGATAGAAGCAGTAAAGAACTTCAAACTACCCAAAAATCCTACGGATGTAAAATCGTTCCTTGGGTTAGCCGGATACTATAGAAAATTTATTAGGAATTTCTCGAAAATTGCCAAACCGTTAACGGAACTAACTAAGAAAGACATACAATTCCACTGGACTGACAAAACACAACTTAGCTTCGATACATTAAAAGAAAGACTATGCCAAGCACCGGTACTAAAATACCCCGACTATACGAAAACATTTACGTTAACAACGGACGCCAGTAATGAAGGTCTAGGAGCCATCCTTTCACAAGATGGACACCCTTGTTGCTTCATTTTTAGGACATTAAACCCCCCTGAACGAAATTATACTACGACGGAAAAAGAATTATTGGCCATCGTTTGGGCAGTTAGAAGATTTAGGCAATATTTATTAGGCCGCAAATTCAAAATTCAAACAGACCACCAAGCCCTTAAATGGCTGCACAACTGCAAGGACCCCTCTAGTCGATTGATTCGATGGAGATTGAGATTAGAGGAATACGAATACGATATAGAGTACGTAAAAGGAAAGGAAAACGTAGCCGCTGACACCCTATCCAGAGTACACGCGATAACACAAACTGACGTTTTATTAAGACAATTCAGAGACTGGGAAAAATCAGAAGAAATACCAAAATTATTGAAACTAACATCTAACAAAGACAACTTTTTCCAATTAACAAAACCATATCTGGGCCCATATGACGAAACCGTATGGTTACAGAAAATATCAGACATACTTAAAACAAATAGAAAGATAGGAATAGGAGACAATAACTTAAACGCACAAGACAAAGCACACATAAAAAGATTTCTTTTATTTTTCAATGACCAACGCGACGACATAGAATTTGCTTACGAACCAATACAGAGTTTAAGCGAAGAGGAAATAGAACAAGTACTAAAAGAAAATCATGACTTGGTAGGACATCCCGGAATACAAAAGACGTACGACAGAATCCGAGGCAAATATGATATCCCACATCTAATAGACAGAATAAAAGGCAGAATAGGAACTTGCGCGACATGTCAAACATCAAAGACTACTCGGATAAGAGGAAAGGAGGAACCACAGATAACCGACACCCCGTTAGAATCTAACGACAAAATCGCTATGGATGTGATAGGCCCGTTGAAAAAGACCAAGATAGGAAACCAATACATTCTCTCTATACACGATGAACTAACCAAATATTTAATACTTGTGCCCCTAAAAACACAACAGACCCAATCAATCTGGAATGCTTTACTGAATCATTACATTTATATATTCTCCGCACCGAAACGTATATTAACTGACAGAGGATAAAGTTTCATTAGCGAGCTAATGCAACGATACGAAGAAGCATTTAAGATCAAACACATAAAAACCACCTCATTCCATCCACAATCCAACGGAAGCCTAGAACGAACACATGCTGTAATATCCGACATGTTAAAAGCTATACAAAACGATAATGAAACAGAATGGGATCAAAACCTAAATTTTGTGTGTCTAGCATATAACACTATGGTTCATGATACCCCTTTCGAACTAACATTTGGACACAAGGCCAATCTCCCATCTACCATATCCCAAAATCCGCAAAGAACATACGCTGATGAGGTCAGCTTCAGGAAACGAGAATGGGATGCCAAGCTACTTAAAGCCAGGGAAACTCTAATGAAGAGTAAACAAAGATACCAAAGAGATCAAAGAAAAAAAATTATTAAACCTCAATCCATTTTTAGAGAAGGAGATTTGATATTAGTTCATAATGATCATAAAAAACACAAGTTAGATACTGAATGGCTAGGGCCATACACCATTGAAAAAGTAAAAACCCCTTATTACGAAATAATGGTGAATGACTCGATTAGGAAAATACATGGTAATCGTATTAAACCTTATTTTCCAGGACGGTCTTCACCTTCTCCATAAGTAGCTGTTATGCATTTTGTTTTTGTTTTGTTTTGTTGATTAAGACAAAGAAGAAAACACACTTTTAACCATTTAGTCCATAAAACAATCCTGAAGAAACACTAAGATTTTGGAGGACCAAAATCAATCTAAGGAGGGGGGTATGTAACGTAAATCACGTCAGAGACCAGGACACTGTAACCCCAAACTCTTTTGCCCTGATGTCACCTTAGGCGACCACTTCTAAACATTCTCCAGACAGCCGATACTTGAACATTACTCATGGCGACCTTGGCGACAATGTATATTGCCGGAGTGCCTGAGGGTTCATCTGTGTCCTAACGGTCCTTCCACCGAATGTTCTGGAAGCGTGGCAGCGGTCGCGTGCGCCTGCAGGGTGGTGGGGATGATGAAGGATGAAAAACAAAAGAAGAAACAGATGTCACCGAAAGTAAAAAATATTGTAAGAGCCTCAGTCTCGAACGGTCACGCCTAGAGCTCAGAAGTGTCTTATAAGTGTATAAACGAAGTAAAAATAAAGTTTCTTTTTTTTTTTTTAATTTCTTTTTTTATTTTACGTGACACGAGCATGGTAACTCAAGATCAAGCACATGGATAGCAACGGCGCACGCAGCACACAGCGGCGAGGCGAACGAGATAAGTAATTATGAAGTAATGTGGCCATTAGGTAGCGGTTGCACAGATCACATAATTAACAACGTAAATTATTTCGATAAATCTATTGACCTTAAAGTACCGGTAAATATATGTCGGATTGAAGTCAGGATTATGGAGATGGGCGTTTAATGAATTTTCATTAGAATTAGCCATTGTCGTGATACAATGGAGAGTTTATTAGCACGGGCTTATTAACAAGAATAAGCACTCGTAGCACTAGTGATAATGACCTTAGGTTCGAAACGAATCCGCGGTCACGGGATGGTAAACGTATGTTCTCGCACAGCTCAAGTCTAACTCTTTGTTAACTAGATGTGAGGTATTCACTGGTTGTAAGGTGGCACTGTCATTCGTCGATGAGATCGTACGAAAGAATGAATCTCCGTCTCGACGATGCCGTCGAGGAGAACTATAATGGGTGTGTCTAAGGACATGAGATCCTCGGATTCGTCAACGAAAGCTTTCGTTCCAAAGGCGAGGGAAATTAGCGCTGTTGCTAATTGGTCGATCTCCATATCGGCGTTTTGAAAGAGATGCTGGCCGCCCTTGAGGGGAGGTTGTTGACGGGGGGTAACGTTTGTGGAAGATAGGTTTCTCCTATCTTCCCGTAGTTGCAACAAAGACTACTTGACGGACTTCGCTTGACTAAATCTTAAGATCTATAGTGGGTCCTCACGTTAGCTAAACATACACCACAAAGGCATGCCGACACCCGGCGATCATCTTACCCGGAGGACAAAATCTGTGTGTGGCGGGCCGCGGGATAGAAACTATTGAAGTATTTACTGCCACGTATCGCTACGACTATTTCTTTTAAGGAGAGGTATAGAGTTACTCTGTGCCTTTGTCAGATAAAACGTTCATCCCTTTGACCGCGGCTACGTTCGGCGACTGATTGTCGCCTTGAGCCCAAGCTCACGATCATAAATCTCGAATAATCGGTGCGGCATTTGTTTAATCTAAGTTACAGAGTTGCGGTATTCCCGCGAATCCAAGGAGGAGTTCCGGTGTTCTTTCATCTCCGACATATATATTTAGGCGATAATAGATCGATAAAGGCAACAAAATTAGCGAATGTTATAAGTTATTTTGAAGCATTTGGAAAGCAAAATGAAATAAATGTGGATAATGTTTTTTACGCGAAAAAAATGTCCGCAAACTTGATTAGTTTAGGCAAGTTAAAAGATAATAGGAACACGGTTATTTCAATAGGAAATATTGCAAAAGTAATGCATGAGGACAATAAGCTTACAGCGGTAGCGGTTAAAGAAAAGGGAACATATAGAATGAAAAGTATATTGAATGGGAAGGAGCACTTAGCAAACAGCGCCGAACGTAGTGATATGAGTAAAAAGAAAGATGGAATAGGATGTTAGGACATGTAAATTTTAATATTTAAATATTTTGGTTAAAGAGCAGCTAGTTACTGGTATACCGAATGAATTTGAAAAGGAATTTTTGAAATGTAGGGTGTACAGGAAAGGAAACTGCACAATTTACCATTCAAAAATAATCGAACCAAGGCTAGGGAGATAATGGAAATTATTCATTCGGACGTGTGCGGTCCCTTTAAGGCTACCGGATTCAATGAAGAGAAATAGTTCATCTCATTTATCGATGATTATAGCAAAATAGCTAGAAGTTATTGTATAAAATCAAAAGATGAGGTCTTTGATCGTTTCGTATAGTTTGTAAATGAAGACGAGAATTTAACGGGCAAGAGGTTTAAAATATTGAGATGTGATAATGGAAAAGAGAACTTGAATAATCGAACTTATAAATTTGCTAGGGATAAAGGTATCAGAATAAATAACTGTCTAACCTACATACATGAATTAAACGGGACAACGGAAAGGTATAATAGAACAGTGATGGACATGGCGCGTTGCTTGATAGCGGAAGCGAAAGTAGATAAAAGGTACTGGCTGGAAATAGATTGGACAGCGGTACACTTGAAGAATCGAATACTGGCAAATACTCTAGAGAGAAAGACACCTTTTGAAACATTCTTCGGGAGAAAACCAAGTGTTGAAAATCTACATCTATATGGAAGTAATGTTTTTGTAAGAACAAAAGAGAGTTTCTAAATGGGATAAGATTGCAGATATGGGAATTTAGTTTGGATATAGTGAAGTAGGTTACAGAGTCTTATTAGGTGGGAAAATAACAATAGCGAGACATGTAGAGGTCATAGAAACAGACACAAAATGTATCGGTTTTGTGGAGAATTCATTCATAAAGATAACGATGACATTGAGGATAATGATTTATTGGTAAACATGAATAAGGAAGAGTTAGAAAGTAGGGAAGATGAAAATGATAACAGTCTTGAAAGCTTAAACATCCCTGGAAGATCTACACGTAACAAGAGAACTCCAGTAAGATATCCAGAAAAAGAAAACATTAGTGAAATCCATGCAAATTATTGTAGTGTAGATATCCCTTGTACATTTGAGGAGGCGATTTGTTGTGAAGATAGTGAAGATTGGAAACAAGCTATAAATAAGGAAATAGAATGTCTTTATAAGAATAAAACTTGGAAATTGGTAGAAAGGGTAAAAGGCAAAGACGTATTAGATGTAAAATGGGTTTACACGAGAAAATCAGATGACAGGTATAAGGCTAGATTAGTGGTAAGAGGATTCCAACAAAGAAACGTAGCCGATGACATATACTCCCCAGTAGCGAGTAATGAGACCTTTAAGATATTGCTATCATATTGTTGTCAAAATGGATTAATTATTGAGCAAATGGATGTAGAAACTGCCTTTTTAAATGGTGAAGTAACCTCGGAGGTATATGTAAATCAACCAAAGGGATATGCGGACGGAACGAATAGAGTTTGTAAACTATCGAAAGCGCTTTATGGGTTAAAAGAAAGTCGAAGGGAGTGGTATGAGTGTCTTGATAAGTATGTGACGAGATTGGGTTTTAAGAAGAATAACATAGAGTTGTGCCTATATATACATGGAGAGGGAGAAAATGTTGTTTATTTGCTAATGTATGTAGACGATTTGCTAATTTGTAGTAAAAATAAAAGGAAGATACAAAGGGTAAAGAAGTTATTAACTAATAGATTTGAAATGAAAGATTTAGGTGAAGTCAAAGAATATCTTGGAATAAATATAGACTATGATTATTTCAAAAATGAAATAAGATTAAGCCAAAAGAAATACATTGAATCATTAGCAAACAAATGTAAGTTACAAAATAGCAAATTGTACTGTGCACCTATGGAGACCAACTTAAAAATTGAAAAAGCTGTGATAAATAGAGAGGATATTGGATACAAAAATTTAATTGGCGCATTGTTGTATATTAGTGAAAATACCAGACCCGATATAAGTTATAGTGTGAATTATTTGAGTAGATTTCAAGATTGTTGTAATGAGACACATTTTAAATTTGCTTTGCGAATATTGAAATATTTGTACCGGACTAGAGACTTAAGATTAGATTATAAAAGGAATGAAAAATGTGAAACGATAGATTGTTATGTGGACGCTGATTAGGCAGGAGATCATTTAGAAAAGAAATCGACTTCTGAATATGTAATTAGATTGTGTGGAAATGTAATTGGTTGGAAGTCTAAAAAACAAAGCTGTGTGACAAAAGCCTCGACGTATGCAGAGTATGTAGCTCTATCGGAAGCGGTGAGTGAATTAATGTCCATTATGGAAATTATGAAAATCTTCAATGTAAATCTAGACGATAACCCTGTAAAAATTGATGAGGATAACTCTGGAGTGATGAGTATAGCAAAGCACGGAAATTTTATAAAAAATTCTAAACACATTGAAGTTCATTACCACTATGTTCACGAGTGCTTAAAGGAGAACAAGATAAACATACTTAAGGTAAGTACAGACGAAAATACTGCGGATATTTTTACGAAGGCACTGTGTACAGAGAGAGAAATTCGAAAGGTTTAGGTCATGGATGAATGTAAACTAAGAGAAATGTAGATATAGCAATAAGTGTTAAAGTTTCTGTTACGTAATTCGTCAAAGCATGTAAATACGATTAAGTGTACAGTATAAATGTAAGGAGGCGTGTTAGGAACATGATACATTTAAACTGTACATGTAAATGTGCGTGTAAGCGTCAGAGGACGTCCAGGCCTTAGGTGGGACAAAAGACAAGAGTCAGGCGTTAGAAGTATCTGGAGGAGCCGGTTGACAACAAGCGTGCGTGCTAGTAGCATTTCGAGGTCTTTAGAGTATAAGATATATGTATAAATGTTGTGTGCTAAATAAAGGGAATTATTTGTATTTCCGAATCCATTCTATACCATTACAAATACACTAACGTACAAGAATATTATAATATTCAGTAACAACGATAGAATGAACCAGTTCGCAAGTATAAAAAAGACACATTTTACACTGTGACGAAATAATATTCAAGAAATCTGATATAACATACATGGAAAATACACGAATCAGACTGAGAAACCACTGTAAGCGTCAGAGGACTTCCAGGCCTTAGTTGGGACAAAAGACAAGAGTCAAGCGTTAGAAGTATCTGGAGGAGCCGGTTGACAACAAGCGTGCGTGCTAGTAGCATTTCGAGGTCTTTAGAGTATAAGATATATGTACAACAGTTGTGTGCTAAATAAAGGGAATTATTTGTATTTCCGAATCCATTCTATATCTTTTCAATTCCTGAAAATGCAAAATTGCATTTTGGCAGGTTTTGGCAGAGACCAGAGTTGACATAGCTCAAACAAACTGATGAGTAATGTAACTGTAGCAAATGTAGAGTATAAGGCGTTTCGAATTGTCGACATATGTGCAAAACAAGCGGAGAGACTTTGAAAGCAATATTTAAGCATTAATAGCAAAAACTGCAATTATGCTAGAATTTACAGGGTCCAGAGTTGGCATAGCACAAACCGGCTGATTTGGCATCAGATGTGGAATATAAGGCGCATCGTATGGCCAACGTTTCCGCAAAACAAGCGGAGATACCTTGATTCGAATATGTAAGCATTAATATCCAAAACTGCAGTCACGCTGGATTTCACCGAGTCCAGTCTTGACAATGTGCAAACTGTCTGATGTGTGCTGTATTTGGCAGCAAATGTGGAGTATAAAATGCATCCTGTTGTGAACATACTTACTATAAAAACGGAGATACACTCACTTGAATATTAGGCTTGAATGTGCAAAACCACAAATACGCTGGATTTGACTCGTTCCGTATTTAACATGGCTTAAACCAGATGAAGCGCCCAGTGTATGGCAGTCGATGTGGAATATAACGCGCCCCGTTTTGTCGACATATCTGCAACAGAAACTGAGTCATGTCGATCTGCGTATTGAACCCTGATCATGCACTACTGCATTTACGCTTGATTTCACGGGGTCCGGATTTGACATAGCGCAAACCAGATGATGTGAGCTGTATTTAGTAGCAACTACGGAGTATATAGCACATCGAATTTTCCACATATCTGCAATCGAAACGGAGATTCGCTGATTTGATTATTTAGGTTTGATAATGCAAAACTGCAGTTGCGTTGGGTTTGACCGGACCAGAGTGGACATAGCGCTAATTGGATGATATTGGTTTAATTTGCAAGAAATGTGGAATACAAGGCAAATCGTATTGTCGACACATTTCCAACAGTAACGGAGATGCGTGGATTTGAATATATAATAATGTATATGAAAAACTGCAATTACGCTGGATTTGTCGGTGATCGGAGATGACATAGTTTAAATCCAATGATGTGCACTGTATTGGCAGCAAATGTAATGTATAACCTGATTCGAATTGTCGGCATATCTGTAACAGAATCGTAGATACGTTGATTTGAATATTTATGCACGAATTTGCAAAACTGCAATTACGCGGGTTTGACACGGGCCAGAGTTGACATAGCGCCAGCCCACTAATGTGCGCTGTATTTGGCAGCAAATATGGAGTGGATGTCGGCACATATGCTATAGAGACGGAGACACATTGATCTGAACGTTTATTCCTGAGTATGCAAAACTACAATTACGCTGCACTTCACAGGGTCCAGAATCGACATAGCCCAAAGCGGCTGATGCGTGCTGTATTTGGCAACAATTTTGGCGTATAACACGCTTTACGTTGTCGGCATATCTGCAACGGAAGCGGAGATACGTTGATTAGAATATTTCAGCCTGAATATGCAAAGCTGAAACTACGTTGGATTTATCGGAGACCAGAGATGACATAGCTCAAAGCAGCTGATGTGGGCTGTATTTGGCAGCAACTGTGGAGTATAAGATGCATCGAGTTCTCAGCATGTGTGCTATAAAAGAGGAGAAAAGTTGATTCAAATATCTGAGACCGAATATGTAAAACAGCAATTACGCTGCATGTACAAGGTCCAGAGTTGACACAGCTCAAACCGGATCGTGTTCACTGTATCTGGCAGCAAATGTGGAGTGTAGCGTGCATCGTATTTCCGACATACATAATATGTATACAGCTAATAACAGCGCAATGTTTTCTAATGGAGGATTCAGCCTATGTAAGCAAAACTGCAATTACATTGGATTTCACAGGATACACAGATGACATAGCAAAAACCCTCCGATGTGAGCTAAATTTGGGAGCCAATGTGGAGTATAACACACAGAAATTCATCGTCATGTCTGCATTAGAAACAGAGATACGTAGATTTGAATATTTAAGCCTGAATATGCAAAACTGCAATTTCGCTGGATTTCACACTTAGCGCCAGCCCACTGATGTGCGCTCTATTTGGCAGCAAATGTGCAGCTACCGCGCATAGCATTTTCGACATATATCCAATACCAGTGCGGCTACGTTCTAACGAGTAATTCAGCCTTAACATGCAAATCCGCAATTACATTGGCTTTTACAGGGTTCACAGTTGAAAAGTCGCATCCCGGATGATGCGCGCTTTATTTGGTAGTAAATGTGGAATACAACTTGCATAGTATTGTCGACATATCTGTAATAGGAACGAAGATACCATCATTTGAATATTTAAGCCTGAATATGCAAATTTCCAATTACACAGAATTTGATCGGGTCCAGAGTTGACGTGGCACAAACCGGCTGATTTGGCAGCATATGTGCAGTATTATGCGCATCGAATGGTCGTCATTTGAGCTCTTGAGGCGGAGATACGTGGATATCAATATTTTAGACTGAGTATGCAAAACTGCAAATACGCTGGATTTGACACGGTCCACAATTGACATTGCGCAAACTGGCAGATATGCGCCGTATAGGTTTATTTGAACATTTAGGCATGAATATGCGAAACTACAATCATGCCGGCTTTGACTGAAACCAGAGAGGACATAACGGAAACAGGCTGGTGTGCGGTGCATTTGGCAAGAAATGTGGGGTACATGTCACATCGAATTCTCGACATATCTGCCACAATAACGGAGATACGTTGATTTGATTATTCGTGCATGGGTATCCAAAATTGCAATTGCGCTGGCTTTAACAATGGTCAGAATCAACATAGCGCAAACCGGCTGATGAGTAATACATTTGGCAGTACGACGCTGTCTCGAATTGTGGACATATCTGCAACGGAACCGGAAATAGCTTGATTTGAATATTTAATCCTGAAAATGGAAAGCGCTAACACCTCTCACCAGCGGCAACGCTAACAACTCCACTCTCAACAACGCTAACACCTCTCGCAACTCGACAGCGCTAACAACTCTACTCTTCGACTCCTCGATTAACTCTGACCTCTCGACTCACTCTTATTTCTCGATCAACCGTTCAACGCTTCTCGATCAGTCAATCTTTAAAGTTACATCGTCCCCTACCATTAGCGTTAGTTTTTCCAACTCTCTAACCCCATTCTGTAAACGCTCTGCAAGTACAAGGTGACTTTAGTCACATAGGCATTCTCCCCGATGTAAACTAACTACCGAAGGACAGACGACATTGTTTTGATCGATTTCTAATGAGGCCTTTTCCTCACGTTACTACAATATGTTGACTTGAATATTTAAGCCTGAATATGCAAAACTGCAAATGCGCTGAGGTTGGCTGCGTCCACACGTTACATAACTTAAACCAGATAATATGCGCTGTATTTGGCAGCGAATATGGAGTATAACGCGCTTCGTGCTGTCGGCATATTTGCAATGCAAACGGCTATACGATGATTTGAATAGTTAAGCATGAACATGCAAAACAGCAATTTCGCTGGATTTGACAGAGCCCGGAGTTGACATAGTACAAACCTGCTGATGTGTGGTGCATATGACATCAGATGTTAAATGTAACGGACATCGAATTGTAGCCATATGTGCAATAGAAACGGAGATACATTCTTTTGAATATGTTAACCTTAATTTGTAAAACTGCAATTACGCTTGATATGTCGAGGAGCAGAGATGATATAGTAGCTCGAGCCAGCTGAAGTGCGCTGTATTTGGCAGCCAATGAGGAGTATATCTCGCACATAATTGACGACAAATCTGCAATTGCAGCGGTGATACATTGTAGTTAATATTCAATAATGGGCCTATTACGATACAGATAGTATTATCGTGACTGAAACACATTGCCGTCTCAATAAAACCATTTTATTTCAAGCTTCACGCTACAGTTCTGAATCCGGACAAGACCGTTTCAAGTTCTCGCAAGAGCAAGCAGTCAAATTAAGGTACTTACACGAGTTAGAGTCTAATACATTTTATTGGTCCAACACCGATGGGGCGATCTCGCATCGAAATTTTCGGAGGTCCGCGTAACCTTCCAACGACGACCGCCGTACGAGCAGCGGATAAACTTATTTCGTGCCTTAGGTTGCCCTCACAACGTCCTCTACTTCTTGATTCTTGGTTGGTAGCTTTAGCGGCTGCAGGTCCGAGAAATTGCATCTTGACCCGCTTTCTCGTATGTCGCATGTGACGTCTCACTTTCCGCCGTAGACACTTGTCGGATCTACATACGTTGAACCATTTGCGCGAGACAAGCGCGGCGCTCTGCAGGGACGAGGGATCCAATTTTCGAGGTATCAAGTTCAAAACCTCCAGTGGTAGTTCGGAAATGATATGTACCTTGCTTGGCACGAACAAACCAACGACGCGTAGTAGAGATCTAAAAAACTCCATGTTGCTTCTACTGTTGCGCGAGCACGACTGACGGTCTAGCTAAGAGTGGAAGCTTATATATGTGCTGTTCGTCACGGTGCACTGCGAGTTCCGGTTCCGGGTGAGAGTGCTGGTGAGGCAGAATCGATGGTATGTGCATGTATTTTCACTCACATCGGGTTCACATTATGATTAGAGTTAGAGGCGCGAAACGAATCTTCATTTGGTTTAGACGTTGTTGTTATGCGATAGAGCAGATATTTACTAGTATAAATTTGATTGATATATAATTTGACAAGTAGTCGTGATAATTAGGTACTCGAGAAGCTAATGACAATGATCCTGGGTTCAATAACAAAGCCGCGGTCAACGGGATAACAGAATTCGTTTTCATCCTGATTCCAAGTTGTACCATCAGTTCAAATGATGGCGGCAAGCAGAACGGACACGTGCACGTCGCTCCGTAGGCATAACCGAAATATCTAGGTATATTAAAGAATTCGGGCGGAAAGTGCACGAAAGTGAAGTTTCTAGTGCTCCGGAATGAGTGGGAACACAAGAGATAGGTGAGCTCGCTTGTATAAAAGCGAGAGAAACGATTGAAAGTGCTGTGTGAAAAGTGTGGTTAGGGGCAGAGCGGGGGTCATCTTGGGTCGCGCGACCGAAGCGCCACCGTGCGGGCTACCTGGGTAACCAAGGAGTGGTGGAGAGCGCCCCGTGGAGGGCCAGTCAAAACTCCCCGCGTCGAACAGACACGAATCGCATACACGCGGAAAGATACAGTGGGATTATACGACGACCGGCTACATCGAAGGACATCCATCTCAAACATACATATATATCTATGTCGGAGATGAAAGAACACCGGAGCCTCCCCTTTGGAGCGGTGGGAGGACACCCTTAGCGCTGTAACCCAGATTTCATCATAGCCGCACTAAGAAACTGTTGTAATTCGATCCGACTGTACTTATTCGAAATTTATGATAGTGAGCTCGGGCTCGAGGTGACAACCGGTCGCCGAACGTAGTCGCGGTCAAGGGATGAACGTTTTACCTAACAGAGGCATGAAGTAACTCTATAGCTTCCCTTAAAAGAAATATTTGGGACGGGGCACGACGGTAAAGATTTCAACGATTTCTGTCCCGTGGCTCGCCACACGCAGACTTTGTCCTTCGGGTAAGACGATTGCCAGATGCCAACGCATCTTCACAGTATATGTTTAGCTGGGCGAGGACCCGCTACTAATATTAAATTTCAATTACACAAAGTCTCTCAAATAGACAAATGGCCCGTGCCCCAACTACGGGAAGATAAGAGAAATCTATCCTTCCACGAACGACGCTTCTCGCTAGCAACTTTCCCCAAGGACAGCTAATATCTTTCTCTAACCACCAACATGGAAATTGACCAATTAACAGCAACGTCAATTTCCCTCACCCTTCGAGCGAAGACTTTTCTCCGCGAATCCGATGATCTCGTGCCCTTAGGCACACCCATCATAGTTTTCTTCGACAGCATCACCGCGACGGAGAGACACTCTCTAGTGCGATCTCATCAGTAATCGACCTGTCTTTCGTATACGAAATAATTGCCCCCGTGCTCTAACATATAGTGTAACTTAGACGCAAACGAAGGGTAAAGTCCAGTATCCGTTGACCGCGGAAACGTTGCCGGAGCCGAGACCATTGTCATAGTGCCGCGAATATCGAAACCTTGCGATTATCTATCGACGCTGTAAATCTCTCTAATTTGTGTCAATAAACTCAACCATTGTTACACCGCACCTATGGCTAATTCCAACGAAGATACACCGAACCCCCCCACCCACAATCCTGACGTGTATCCGACATGTATATATGTATATTAAGACAAACACAATATGGACAAGTACTGTAAGTCAAGTAAACTTACGGCTCAGGGGGTTTCGGAGCTTCCAGGCCCCGTCGGGGATTCGAGTAGCGTCCCAGGCTCGACCCGACGGTCACCCAACGACTGGACGAACGGCGAGGGGAAGGTCGATCCCAGGGCCTCCCCTCGTTCGGTAAACACGACCGGGGACCAAGAAACACCCGCAGTTGTCACAGAGGAAAAGACGTGCAAGAAAAGCACTAGAAGATACCTCGAATTTGATGAAGACATCGCGGGAATCGTCGAGGATGTCGAGATGCCAATGCAGGCACTCAAGGATAAGACACCACCCACCGAAAAGGCGACCCAAATCGCCAAGGAAAAAATCTTCAAAGGTGACAAGATCGCCAGATATATGAGAAAGTCCCCAGTGGAGGGGAGCGCGTGCAAGACAACGACAAGCCTGGCCAGGAGCCAGCTGAGGGCAACTAGGGACGAAGCGGCCAGCACCTCGGAGCTAGACACACCGGCGGAAATGTCGGACAGCGGCAGCGAAGCGGCGGCACCAAGGGCATGTCTCAGGAGGAAGGCCATGGCGAACAGAGCAACGGCCGAGACCGAAGGCAACGACGAGGACAGTATCGTCATTAAGATGAGCGAATGGAAGGCGATGACGGAAATTATCACAGAAGTCTTCCGCGAAATCCAACACATAGGTAGCAGACTCTACCTCATGAGCAAAAAGGATACCGACATCAAGAAAAGGAGGGACGCCATCAGTAAGAAAGCGATCAAGCTCCACTCGATGTTGGACGAGATGAGGCTCAAGAGGAACGCGAGGACAGTCACGGCCACCAGGATGACCACCCCTCCGGGGAGGACTGAGGAGAAGGAAGGAAAAAGGAAGCAGATATCGCCCGTCGAGGGGAAGGGCGACACCAAGAGAAAGAGACCAACGACCGTGGAGGCCTCATACGCAGGAGCCTGTGCCGGCAACAGCTCGGCAAAAGCGACTGCGGAATGCACGGACAGCGATGTAAAGGAAGACTGGATCCCTGTCCGCGGAAGGAGAGGAAAAGGAACGGACACCCCGACGGTGGTCAGGAAGGCGAACGCAGGAAGGGCGGCATTGGACAAGCTAAAGAGGCCGGAGGGACCGAAGAGGATACGTAACAGACCCGAAGCCATCCTCGTCAAAGTAGGGCAGGACAAGGAGTGGATCCAGGTCTACAAAGACTTGATGGGGGCAAGGGAGACCCTAAAAGAGAGCTGTGGGATTAGGAGGACCAGAACAGGTGACATCCTGATCGAGCTGAAAGCAGGTAGCAACGCCAAAAAGACCGCGGCGGATATGAACACGGCGCTAAGAGGCAAGGTGAGAGCGCTACCAATGCGCGACAAGACCTCCGTAGAGATCAGGGATATAGACCCGCTCGTAGGCAAAGAAGAACTAGCCAGTGAGATAGTAGTGCAACTGGGCGTAAGCGACATCACTGAGGTCGAAGTAAAGACCCTAAAAATGGCGTCGTGGGGCACCCAATCGGCAATAGTGACGATGCCGAAAGCCTATCTGGCCAAAGAGGGGGCGAGCCGGAAGATCAGAACCGGCTTGACGATAGCCTCGATAAAGGCACTACCCAATGTGGTAAAGTGCTTCAGATGTCACATGTTTGGGCATATCGCGAACAAGTGCACGGCGATAAGCCCTGGAAAGGAGATTTGCAGGAAGTGCGGAGCCAAAGACCACACGATAGCTGCCTGCGTCTACGCACCCTGCTGCTCCATCTGCAGCAAGGAGAAAGGAGTGAAATTTGACCACGTAACCGGATGCCTGGCTTGTCCAGAATATAGAAGGCGGTTGAAAGCGAGTAAATGAGGATACTGCAGATAAACCCCAACAAATGCCAGCTGGCGCAGGACATGATGCACCAATGCGCGATCGAACTTAGGCCGGATATAATAATAATTTACGAGCCGAACAGGCAGCTACCGCACTGGTTTAATGACACCAAAGGAGACGCCTCGATATGGGTCACACTCCTCAATGGCAAACTGCATGATGAAACAACGGAGATCAAGAGCGACGGGATAGTGGGCGTCCGCGTTGGCGACGTCTTCTGCTTCAGCGGATACTGTTCGCCCAAAATGAATAAGCCAGCATACTGCAAATACATAGACACGCTGTCTGCTATGACGAAGAGCGTTGCTAGAAGACACGACAAGGTCGTCGTGGCCGGAGACTTCAACGCAAAGTCAACCTGTTGGGGAGGATCGACCACAGACAAGAGAGGGGGAGTCTTAATGGAGGCACTAAGCGCCCACCGGGTGTTTCCATTGAGGCTCAAGGAAAAGTACACCTTCTTCATGAACGGGAAGACGAGCTTCCCCGACATAATAAGCGTAACCAACAAGGTCAGCGAGATACACGCCGGAAGCGCGGTCTTGGACAAATACTCGGCCTCGGACCATCTGTACGTGCTCCACAGGTTTAAGACGAGGAAGACCCGAACCGAATCGAAGTTCTACAGGTACGTGACCAAGGACATGTCGCCGGAGGAGTTCCTGAGCAGATTCGACGACACACTGAAGAAGGAGGACCTCAACGCGGCTATCGGAGAGGATGGCGCCGAGCCCTTGCAAAAGAGCATCGAAGGTACGTGCGAAGGGATGCTAAGGAAGTCGAACGGTGCGGCGAGCCGCAAGTACGCGAACTACTGGTGAAACCCGATGATCGCGGAACTGAGAGCGCAGGCGCACAAAGCGCTCAGGAAGGTGACGAGAGAAAGAAAGAAGAATGCCGGCAACACCGAGCCCCTCGTCAACGCCTACAAGGAGTTCCGTAGGCAGTTAAAAAAGGAGATCGCCTGTAGCAAAAAAACAGCTTGGGCAGAATACAGCAAGATACTGGAGAGCGACCCTTGGGGCAAACCCTATCGCACGGTCATGAAGAAATGTAAAAGCAAGGGACCAACAAACGACATGCCGATCGACATGGTGAAGGCAGTCCTACAGAGGCTATTCACCATGGGACACGGACCCCCCCATTATGAGGGCGGCGAAGAGGCAGAGACCGAAGAAGAAGGAGATATTAGCCTCCGCGTCGCCATCGGCGAAGGCGATGTCGTCGATGCCGCCGGAAGAATGAACACCAAGAAGGCTGCAGGAGTCGATGGCGTGCCGGGCGAGATCGCGAAGCTGGTAGCGAGTCGCAGGAGCGAGCTCGTGACAAGGGCGTTCAACGGCATCACCGAATCAGGAAGGATCCCAGACTGCTGGAAGACGGCCAGAGTAATACTGCTAAGGAAACCGGGAAAGGATCCCTGTCTACCCAACGCGTACCGGCCGATAAGCATACTCCCAACCATGAGCAAGATCTGGGAAAAATGCTTTAAGAGGATCATCGAGAGATGCATCGGGACGGACCCGTTCCATCGGAGGCAATATGGCTTCAGAAAGAAGAGGAGCACGGTAGATGCCATCACGCAGGTGATGAAGTTTGCCAACATCTGCAAACAGAAGAAGGTAATATGCGTGATAATCACCCTGGATATTAGCAATGCCTTCAATTCGCTCACCTGGAAGAGCATATACGAGTAATTTGACAAGAGGAAGCTGCCATGGAAGGTCAAAAGGCTAATCGGCAGTTATCTATCCGGAAGGAGGATCATCGTGAGCAACCAGCACGGCACGGTGGAGCACGAGGTGGCGGCGGGAGTTCCGCAGGGATCCATCCTCGGACCATTCCTGTGGAACTTGGTATACGACCGGTTGCTCGAGAGACTCGACAACATGCCAATGGTCAGAGCAACCGCCTTCGCGGATGATCTGGCCATCACATGTTCCGTCGGGAGGAACGAAGATGCCTCCGTCAAGGTCAACACGATGCTAAGGATCGCCAACGATTGGTGCACGAGTGTCGGTCTCACCCTGGCGAGGGAAAAGACGGAGGTCATGCTCATCACAAGCTTGCGTGTGCCGAGAGTGGTGAAACTCAGGTTGGGCTCCTCGGACATCGAAACGGTCGATCGCATCAGGTATCTCGGAGTCGTCATCGACTCCAGTCGGAGGTTCGGTGCGCATATCGAGATGGTGTGTAACAGAGCCGACAAGTTAATAGGAGCCCTTAGGGGAATTCTACTCAACATCAACGGGCCGCCCAGCTTGGCTCGTAGGCTCTACTACAATGTGTGGGAGTCCATCGTAACTTATGGAGCACCGGTGTGGGCTAGAGCAGCGAATACCGATAAGAACAGGAAAAAGCTGAAACGAGCACAACGAACGGCCCTGTACATAACAACGACGGCATACCGTACTGTCTCCCACGCGGCACATTGCGTGTTGACCGGGAATCTCCCGATTTACATAAAGATAAAGATGCTCGGAGAGACCTACGAGAGGAACAAGATCCATGGGTCCAGGGTTGGCACGGATGACGGCTCCAAGCTGAAGGAGGAACTGGAGGCGATTCGCATGAAGGCCCAAGAGGACTGGCAGAAGGAGTGGAACAACTACAAAAAAGAAAATATCACAAAGAAGCTAATACCGAGTGCGCTGCTATTTACCAAAAAGAAGATGGACATCGATCACCACACCATGCAGCTGCTAACCGGGCATGGGAGCTTGGGTGTCTATAGGAAAAGGATTGGCAGGGACAGCGACAGCAACTGTCTCGACTGTGGAGACCCGAACGACGATGCAGAGCACGCCCTCTTCGCGTGCCCGAAGTGGACGGACAGAATGATCGAGCTGGAGAACGCTCTGGGAGGGAAGATAGACGTGGGCAATCTGATCGCCACGGTGACCGCCAAGGACGAGAGCTGGAATAAATTCAGGCAATTCTGCAAGACCGTCATGTGTCACAGGAGGGTGACAGCGAGGGCCTAGGAAGAGGCAAGGAGGAGAACGAGCGTAACAACAACTACGCCGAGCAATGAGGGCAAGAACATGGAACAACGAAAAACCGCAGAAGGAGACCAGCCCAGTATTCTGAACTGGCTGAGAGGACGACATGAGCAGTAACTGCCCGAAGAAGTAGATACAACGGGGCACGAAAGGACAACCCTGATGACTGCCGACAGGATTTACCGGGGTTATCTGCCCTCTAAGCGGAGGAAGAAGGAGGAGGGGTTTTTAGTGGGTATGGCAACGACATCCGACCGACTCCCACATAACCCAGTCACTGGGCATGCGTAATAGCATTTTCCCAACAACACGCAAAAAAAAGTTGTACCATACTTCCTTATCTACGGTATAGGTAGGACTGAACAAACTCTTTGTCAAAACATAGGATATCCACCGAGTGTTAAGGCTCTTTGTTACTGGCTAATGTGACCTCACGAGAGAATGATTTTCCGGCACGATGTTGCTGCAGTGGAAAACAATGATGGGTGTGTCTAAGGGCACCGGAACATCGGATTCGTGGAGAAAAGACTTCGCTTTGAAAGAGATTGATAGTGACGTTACTGTTAATTGGACAATTTCCATGTTGATGGTTAGAGAAGGATGCTAGTAGCCCTTGAGGGAACGTTGCTAGCGGGAAGCGTCGTCCGTGGAAAAATAGATTTCACCTATCATCCCGTAGTTGGAACGAAGACTGTTTGTCTGTTTAGGGCTGTTAAGGACTTTAATTAACTAAATCTTAAGGTTTATAATGGGTCCTCAGGCAAGCTAAACATATACTGTGGAGATGCGTTGACATCTGGCAATCATCTTATCCGACGGATAGAGTCTGCGTGTGGCGAGACACGGGACATGAACCGTTGGAATGTTTACTGTCACGTGCCGCTACGATTATTTCATTTAAGGACAGCTATAGAATTACTCCATGCCTTTATTAGCCAAAACGTTCATCCCTTGACCGCGGCTACGTTCGGTGACTGGTTGTCACCTCGAGGCCAATTGCATTATCACAAGTTTCGAACAATTACAGTCGGACTGGATGGCTACAATTGTTGAATTACAGTTATGGTGGAATCTAGATTACAATGTTACGGAATTTTCCCAAAATTCCAAACGGAAGATTCCCGTGTTCTTTCATCTCCGATTTATATTTATGTCGCTGGTAGTTCTTACGCATTAGCTTATCGACGGCCTGGCTGGGAACGATCAGGGAAGCGAACTTTTCTGCCCGAGCGCCTGGAGTGATGAATTCCTGAGTCGTCTTTGTTTTGCTCGTTTCAAACATCAGGTGGCATCGTGACGTAGAAGTACGTAAGACGATGTTTCGAGTGGAACACGGAGGGTTCTTTTTCGCCGTGTCGCGTAATGGGGTGAGGCCTGATCTTTTCTATTCGTAGTTTTAGACGGCTTCCGAAATACGGAGTCGAAATACGACTTGGCCTGTTGCTTCGTTGGTACACAGAATTCTGCCGGCAATCGTATGCCGGTGCCATAAACTATTTCGGCTGTCGTCGTTTTCACGTCCATAATAGCTGTTCGTATGCCTAATAAAACTATTGGCAAGACTTCTACACAGTTGCTCGTATCGTGGCATTTGATTGCTGCTTTTAGTTGTCGGGGCAGGCGCTCTAGCATCCCGTTGGTCGCGGGGTGATAGGCTGTCGTTCGTAAATGCCTAATGCCGAGGAACAGGCATAATTCGTTAAATAAGTTTGATTCGAACTGACGTCCTTGATCGGTCCTTATCCTTAAAGGTACGTCGAAACGGAATATCCACGTGGAAAGGAGGGCTGAAGCAACGGTTGCCGCCTCCATGTCGGCGATGGAAACGGCTTCGGTCTAACGCGAAAAACGATCGATTTTCGCCAGGCAGTGTCGGCATCCTAGCGTCCCGTGTCTGGGGGGGGTTTGTCATGAGGTCTTCGACGTCCTTTAGCTGTTGATCGCTGAGGCATTTGCCTAGCGTCACGTTCCTAATTATGCTCTAGCAGTTTATATTTCTCTAATCAAGTTGTTTGAATGAACTGTAATTTATACCTGTTAAATCAGTGTATACTTAATTGAACCACCCCGATTATCCTAGCAGAAATAAGGTTATCGATCTGTTCGTGGCTGTTAGGAACATGATACATTTACACTGTACACGTGAATATGTGTGTAAGCGTCAGAGGACGTCCAGGCCTTAGTTGGGACAAAAGACAAGAGTCAGTCGTTACAAGTATCTGGAAGAGTCGGTTGGCAACAAGCGTGCGTGCGAGTAGGATTTCGAGGTCCTTAGAGTATAAGATATATGTATAACTGTTGTGTGCTAAATAAAGGGAATTATTTGTATTTCCGAACCCCTTCTATATCCTTACAGAGGCGTCGATTATCTGATGGTAACGGGAATTTACGACTCTCGTTGGCGCGAAACATAGTTGATTTTGTTTAAATGCTAGTTATAGTTTCACGTGAGTAGTGGCAGAAGGAAAGAAGGGTATACACGAATCATTTATAAACCACTTAAGATGTATAGGCGAAAATGACTTGAAATAGTATTCCTTTATTCAGATTGCCTTATTTTCATATTGCTATTATAACATAAATGTCATGGTAGAAACCCGGATGATAAATAAATGGCTTATTTCGTTAAACAAATTATTGCCTTTCTGAATTAAATTAGAGACTTTCAATAATACTCAACTACGAAATTTATGTTGATTCTTTTATAAATGGTGCATGCCTGTCAGTTAGATATTATAAGAACGAAGAGTTTACCATTAAAACTTTAAAATTTCGACAAAAGTTTTAAAGCGTAGGCGTCACTGTGTAGGTACGTAGGTAGGTAAATTGAGGTCAACCGGATGTAGAGTTAGTGCCGCATCGGCCACGCTGGTCTTTACCTTTCTCTCATTGCGTTCGTCAGATAATTAATATAATTTACATGTTATTATAAACAGTATTATAAATTACTATAAATTTTTGTACATTATATATATTGTTGAGGTAAATAAATTCAAAATTTAGGGAACAACGAATTCAAGTATTATCCTGTTCTGTCGGGTTACTATTGGTGGCGGGGCAGTAGCCGCTTGGGGTACGTGGGCGTTGTCTCTGGACCGCTTCGGTCAATCTCACTCCGCGAGTAGTTGGTAACGGTTGTGTCGAAGTTAGTGACGAAAGTGCGCAGTGGTTTCTCAGTCTGATTGGTGTATTTTCCATGTATGTTATATCAGATTTCTTGGATATTATTTCGTTACAATGTAAAATGTGTCTCTTTTATACTTGCGAACTGGTTAATTCTATCGTTGTTACTGAATATTATAATATTCTTGTACGTTAGTGTATTTGTTATGGTATAGAATGGATTCGGAAATACAAATAATTCCCTTTATTTAGCACACAACATTTAGAGACACAACACAAGAGTTTGTTCAGTCCTACCTATACCGTAGATAAGGAAGTATGGTACAACTTGGAATCAGGATGAAAACGAATTCTGTTATCCCGTTGACCGCGGCTTTGTTATTGAACCCAGGATCATTGTCATTAGCTTCTCGAGTACCTAATTATCACGACTACTTGTCAAATTATATATCAATCAAATTTATACTAGTAAATATCTGCTCTATTGCATAACAACAACGTCTAAACCAAATGAAGATTCGTTTCGCGCCTCTAACTCTAATCATAATGTGAACCCGATGTAAGTGAAAATACATGCACATACCATCGATTCTGCCTCACCAGCACTCTCACCCGGAACCGGAACTCGCAGTGCACCGTGACGAACAGCACATATATAAGCTTCCACTCTTAGCCAGACCGTCAGTCGTGCTCGCGCAACAGTAGAAGCAACATGGAGTTTTTTAGATCTCTACTACGCGTCGTTGGTTTGTTCGTGCCAACTATGGTAGATATCATTTCCGAACTACCACTGGAGGTTTCGCACTTGATACTTCGAAAATTGGATCCCTCGTCCCTGCAGAGCGCCGCGCTTGTCTCGCGCAAATGGTTCAACGTATGTAGATCCGACAAGTGTCTACGGCGGAAAGTGAGACGTCACATGCGACATACGAGAAAGCGGGTCAAGATGCAATTTCTCGGACCTGTAGCCGCTAAAGCTACCAACCAAGAATCAAGAAGTATAGGACGGGGTGAGGGCAACCTAAGGCGCGAAATAAGTTTATCCGCTGCTCGTACGGCGGTCGTCGTTGGAAGGTTACGCGGTCCTCCGAAAATTTCGATGCGAGATCGCCCCATCGATGTTGGACCAATAAAATGTATTAGACTCTAACTCGCGTAAGTACCTTAATTTGACTGCTTGCTCTTGCGAGAACTTGAAACGGTCTTGTCCGGATTCAGAACTGTAGCGTGAAGCTTGAAATAAAATGGTTTTACTGAGACGGCAATGTGTTTCAGTCACGCTAATACTATCGGTATCGTAACAGGCCCATTATTGAATATTAAATAAAACGTATCACCGCTGCGATTGGAGATTTGCCGTCAATTAGATGCGAGATATACTCCTCATTGCCTGCCAAATACAGCTCACATCAGCTGGCTCGTGCTATTATATCATCTCTGGTCCTCGACATATCAAGCGTAATTGCAGTTTTACAAATTAAGGTTAACATATTCAAATGAATGTATCTCCGTTTCTATTGCACATATGACGACAAAGCGATGCCCGTTACATTACACATCCGATGTCATGTGCACCGCACATCTGCTTGTTTGTACCATGTCAACTCTGGTCTCTGTCAAACCTAGCGAAATTGCTGCTTTACATATTCATGACTAATTATTCAAATCACCGTATCGCCGTTTGCATTGCAGATATGCCGACAATTCGCTGCGCGATATACGCCACTTTTGCCGCCAAACACAATGCATATTATATGGTTTGAGTTATGTAACGTGTGGGCGCAGCCAAACTCAGCGTATTTGCAATTATGCATTTTCAGGCGAAATATTCAAATATTACATATTCAACTGAACGTATCTCGGTTTCTATGTCGCCTATTCGATGCGCAGAATACTCCACATATGATACCAAATCAGCCGGTCTGTGCTATGTCAACTCTGGACCCTGTAAAATCCAGCGTAATTGTAGTTTTTGTTGTTAATGCTTAAATATTGCATTCCAAGCTTCGCCGCTTCTTTTGCACATATGTCGACAATTCCATACGCCTTGTACTCCGCATTTGCTGTAGTTACATTGCCCATCAGCTCGCTTGCGCTGCGTAAACTCTGGTCCCTGCAAAATCCAGCCCAAATGCAATTTTGTATGTTCAGGCTTAAATATTCAAATCAACGTGACTCCGATTCCATAGCACATATGTCGACAATACGATGCGCGCTATATTCCACATTGACTGCCATACGCAGAGCGCTTCATCTGGTTTAAGCCGTGTTAAATCCGGACCGAGTCAAATCCAACGTATTTGTAGTTTTGCATATTCAAGCCTAGTTATTCAAGTGAAAGGACCTCCGTATCCATTGTAGGTACGTCGACAATAGGATGTACGTAATACTGCATATTTGCTGCCAAATACAGCACACATCAGCCCGTTTGCACACCGTCAAGACTGGACTCGGAGAAATCCAGCGTGATTGCTGTTTTGGATATTGATGCTTACATATTCGAATGAAGGTATCTCCGCTTGTTTTGCAGAAACATTGGCCATACGATGCGCGTTATATTCCACATCTGATGCCAAGTACAGTGCACATCATACGGTTTACGCTATGTAAAATCTGGACCCAGCCAGATCCAGCGTAGTTGCAGTTTCGTATGTTCAGGATTAAGTATTCAATCCGACGTATCTCCGATTCTACTTCACATATGGCTACAATTAGAGGCTCGTTATACTCCAAATTTGCTGCCAAACACAGTGCACGTTATCCCGTTTGATGCATGTAAAATCGGGACCCAGCCGAACCCTGCGTATTTGCAGTTTTACATATTCAGTATTAAATATTCGAATCAACGAATCTCCGTTTCTATGGCACACTTACAGACAATTCGGTGCGCGTTATATTTGACATCTGATGTCATATACATCGCACATCAGTAGGTTAGCGTTTTGTTCACCCTTGTCCCTGTCAAATACACCATAATTGCAGTTTAGCATAGTCATGCTTGAATATCGAAAGCAACGTATCTTCGTTTCTACGGCAGATATGACGACAATTCGGTGAGCGTTATGCTCCTGATTTTCTGGTGAGCACAGAGCACATTTTCCGATTCTATCTTCTCTTCTGTCTTAAGTCTGCTCTGGTCACTGACAGATTCAGCGTAATTTCTGTTTTGCATAATCATGCCTAAATGTTCAAACCAACGTATCAGCGCTGCTATTGGATACATGTCGCAAATGCGATGCGCGCTATACTCCACAATTACAGCCAAATACAGTACTTATCCGGTTTGCGCTATGTCGACTGTATTTTCGAACTATCGCGGGGAGACGCGGTCGTTTGAATACGCGTCAATGGGAGTCGTAAATTCCCGTTACGATTGGAATAATCGACACCACGAATAGTTCGATCCCCGTATTTCGCTTAGGATAATAGGTGTAGTCGTTGTGGTATAACACTGGGCGTCACAAAATTATAAAAAATATATGTATTGCCAACGATTTATACAATCACACTGAGTAAAAACGCCGTTGCTTAACATACAAATAACGAAGAGAAGGATTATTCTTAGATGAGAGTGTGAGCTATAGGTGCTCTAGGTCCGTGAGAGCAGAAGGAGCTGTCGGACTTCTGGATACTGTGAGAGAAATAGGAGGCTCTTAGAGATATAGGAACGGTGAGAGTTATAGGGATTGCAGGAACTTTAGTCACCGTGAGAGACGATGGAACTCTGAGAGATATAGGAACGGTGAGAGTTATAGGGATTGCAGGAACTCTAGTCACCGTGAGAGATGATGTAACTCTAAAGTTTATTCTGATGTGAGTACGGAGCTTGGTATGGTTTTGCCCTTTGAACGAAGAACGCGGATTCGATGCATACATTGTTAGTTAGGAAAGTGAGGGCAATGATCCGCCATGCCGATTGGTTATGACTAATGTTAGGAAGGAAGAGAGGAGGAAGAATCCTCCTACCAACGTGGGTCCTAGGCGACATTGTTTATGGGAAAACCCAGATTTTCCGTTAGGTAGATGTCCGCTTTTTTCGTCAGGCCACTACCCGCTTTCTGCGTAATTCTTAAGAGCGCGTAATAAACCCAAGGACCTTTCTAAAAACCGACCGACAACACTTCTAGAATTAGAAAGTCTTTTCGGACAAACAGATTGACTTAGACCATATGTGCGAACAATGCAGTTAGGATTTCATCTTTATGGTGGGTCCTTGGGCCTATGGAGGATACGAAGGATGGCACGTGGACTGGTGGCTGTCAAGCCGCGCGGCATTGAGTGCAGATGTGTTGCGCGGCAGAACATCGACTCTGGTCTCTGTTATATGCAGTGTAATTGTTAATTGCAGTTTTTCATATAAATTATTATATATTCAAATCCACGCATCTCCGTTAATGTTGGAAATTTGTCGACAATACGATTTGCCTTGTATTCCACATTTCTTGCAAATTAAACCAATATCATCCAATTAGCGCTATGTCCACTCTGGTCCGGTCAAACCCAACGCAACTGCAGTTTTGCATTATCAAACCTAAATAATCAAATTAACGAATCTCCGTTTCGATTACAGATATGTGGAAAATTAGATGCGCTTTATACTCCGTAGTTGCTACTAAATACAGCTCACATCATCTGGTTTGCGCTATGTCAAATCCGGACCCTGTGAAATCAAGCGTAAATGCAGTAATGCATGATCTGGGTTCAATATTCAGATCGACGTGACTCAGTTTCTATTGCAGATATGTCGACAAAACGGTGCGCGTTATATTCCACATAGACTGCCATACACTGGGCGCTACATCTGGTTTAAGCCATGTTAAATACGGAACGAGTCAAATCCAGCGTATTTGTAGTTTTGCACATTCAAGCCTAAATATTCAAGTGAATGTATCTCCGTTTTCATAGTAAGTATGTTCACAATAGGATGCATGTTATACTCCACATTTGCTGCCAAATACAGCACACATTAGACAGTTTGCACATGGTCAAGACTGGACTCAGTGAAATCCAGCGTGACTGCAGTTTTGGATATTAATGCTTGCATATTCGAACCGAGGTATCTCCTCCTGTTTTGCAGAAATGTACGCCATACGATGCGCCTTATATTCCACATCTGATGCCAAATCAGCCGGTTTGTGCTATGCCAACTCTGGACCCTGTAAATTCTAGCATAATTGCTGTTTTTGCTATTAATGCTTAAATATTGCTTTCAAAGTCTCTCCGCTTGTTTTGCACATATGTCGACAATTCGATACGCCTTATACTCTACATTTGCTACAGTTACATTACTCATCAGTTTGTTTGAGCTATGTCAACTCTGGTCTCTGCCAAAACCCGCCAAAATGCAATTTTGCATGTTCAGGAATTGAAAAGATATAGAATGGATTCGGAAATACAAATAATTCCCTTTATTTAGCACACAACTGTTATACATATATCTTACACTCTAAATACCTCAAAATGCTACTAGCACGCACGCTTGTTTTCAACCGACTCTTCCAGATACTTCTAACGACTGGCTCCTGTCTTTTGTCTCAACCAAGACCCGGACGTCCTCTGACGCTTACACACACATTCGCATGTACAGTGTAAATGTATCATATTCCCAACACGCCTCCTTACATTTATACTGTACACTTAATCGTATTTACATGCTTTGACGAATTACGTAACAGAAACTTTAACACTTATTGCTTTATCTACATTTCTCTTAGTTTACATTCATCCATGACCTAAACCTTTCGAATTTCTCTCTCAGTACACAGTGCCTTCGTAAAAATATCCGCAGTATTTTCACCTGTAATTACTTTAAATATGTTTATCTTGTTCTCCTTTAAGCACTCGTGAACATAGTGGTAATGAACTTCAATGTGTTTAGAATTTTTTGTAAAATTTCCGTGCTTTGCTATACTTATCACTCCAGAGTTATCCTCATAAATTTTTACAGGGTTATCGTCTAGATTCACATTGAAGATTTTCATAATTTCCCTAATAGACATTAATTCACGCACCGCTTCCGATAGAGCTACATACTCTGCATACGTGGAGGCTTTTGTCACACACCTTTGTTTTTTTAGACTTCTAAGCAATTACATTTCCATACAATCCAATTACATATCCAGAAGTCGATTTCCTATCTAAATGATCTCCTGCCCAATCAGCGTCCACATAACAATCTATCGTTTCACATTTTTCATTCCTTTTATAATCTAATCTTAAATCTCCAGTCCGGTACAAATATTTCAATATTCGCAAAGCATATTTAAAATGTGTCTCATTACAACAATCTTGAAATCTACTCAAATAATTCATACTATAACTTATATCGGGTCTGGTATTTACACTAATATACAACAATGCGCCAATTAAATTTTTTTATCCAATATCCTCTCAATTCTTTGACTTCACCTAAATCTTTCATTTCAAATCTATTAGTTAGTAACTTATTTACGCTTTGTATATTCCTTTTGTTTTTACTACAAATTTGCAAATCGTCTACATATATTAGCAAATATGCAACAATTTCTCCCTCTCCATGTGTATATAGGCACAACTCTATGTTATTCTTTTTAAAACCCAATCTCGTCACATACTTATCAAAACACTCATACCAGTCCCTTGGACTTTCTTTTAACCCATACAGCGCTTTCGATAGTTTACAAACTCTATTCGTTCCGTCCGCATATCCCTTTGGTTGATTTACATATACCTCCGAGGTTACTTCACCATATAAAAAGGCAGTTTCTACATCCATTTGCTCAATAATTAATCCATTTTGACAACAATATGATAGCAATATCTTAAAGGTCTGATTACTCGCTAGCTGGGGAGTATATGTCATCAGCTACGTTTCTTTGTCGGAATCCTCTTACCACTAATCTAGCCTTATACCTGTCATCTGATTTTTTCGTGTAAACCCATTTTACATCTAATACGTCTTTGCCTTTTACCCTTCTACCAATTTCCAAGTTTTATTCTTATAAAGACATTCTATTTCCTTATTCATAGCTTGTTTCCAATCTTCACTATCTTCGCAACAAATCGCCTCCTCAAATGTACAAGGGATATCTACTCTACAATAATTTGCATGGATTTCACTAATGTTTTCTTTTTCTGGATATCTTACTGGAGTTCTCTTATTACGTGTAGATCTACTAGGGATGTTTAAACTTTCAAGACTGTTATCATTTTCATCTTCCCTACTTTCTAACTCTTCCTTATTCATGTTTACCAATAAATCATTATCCTCAATGTCATCGTTATCTTTATCGAATGAATTTTCCGCAACGCCGATACATTTTGTGTCTGTTCCTATGACCTCTACATGTCTCGCTATTGTTATTTTCCTACCTAATAAGACTCTGTAACCTACTTCAATATATCCTAACAAAATTCCCATATCTGCCTTCTTATCCCATTTAGAAACTCTCTTTCGTTCTTACAAAAACTTTACTTCCATATAGATGTAGATTTTCAACACTTGGTTTTCTCCCGAAGAATATTTCAAAAGGTGTCTTTCTCTCTATAGTATTTGCCAGTATTCGATTCTTCAAGTATACCGCTGTCCAATCTATTTCCAGCCATTTTATGTACTTTCGCTTCCGCTAACAAGCAACGCGCCATGTCCATAACTGTTCTATTATACCTTTCCGCTGTCCCGTTTAATTCATGTACGTAGGTTGGGCAGTTATTTATTCTGATACCTTTATCCCTAGCAAATTTATAAATTCGATTATTCAAGTTCTCTTTTCCATTATCACATCTCAATATTTTTAACTTCTTGCCCGTTAAATTCTCGGCTTCATTTACAAACTGTACGAAACAATCAAAGACCTCACCCTTTGATTTTATACAATAAATTCTAGCTATTTTGCTATAATCATCGATAAATGAGATGAAATATTTCTCTTCATTGAATCCGGTAGTCTTAAAGGGACCGCGCACGTCCGTATGAATAATTTCCATTATCTCCCTAGCCTTGGTTCGATTATTTTTGAATGGTAAATTGTGCATTTTACTTTCTATACACACCCTATATTTCAAAAATTCCTTCTCAATTTTTTTGGTTTACCAGTAACTAGCTGCTCTTTAACCAAAATATTTAAATATTTAAAATTTACGTGTCCTAACATCCTATGCCATCTTTCCTTTTTACTCATACCACTACGTTCGGCGCTGTTTGCTAAGTGCTTCTTCCCTTTCAATATACTTCTCATTCTATATGTTCCCTTTTCTTTAACCGCTACCGCTGTAAGCTTATTGTCCTCATCTATTACTTTTGCAATATTTCCTTTTGAAATAACCGTATTCTTATTATCTGTTAACTTGCCTAATCTAATCAAGTTTGCGGACATTTCTTTCGCGTAAAAAACATTATTCATATTTATTTCATTTTGCTTTCCAAATGCTTCAAAATAACTTATAACATTCCCTACTTTTGTTGCCTTTATCGATCTATTATCGCCTAAATATATATTTACCGGTTCTTTAAGGTCAACAGATTTATCAAAATAATTTACGTTGTTAATTATGTGATCTGTGCAACCGCTATCTAATAGCCACATTACTTCATTATTACTTATCTCGTTCGCCTCGCCGCTGTGTGCTGCGTGCGCCTTTGCTATCCATGTGCCTGATCTTGAGTTACCATGCTCGCTCGTGCCGGTTGGTGATTGACGATGGAAATTTCCACGTCCCCTGCTCGTATTTCCTTTGTTTCCTCTTCCTCTGCTGCGACCACGTGTTGACCCACGCCAAAAACTGTTACTGCTTCCCGCTTCGACGCCATTTTGACACTCTCTCGCAAAATGTCCTACTCTTCCACATCTGAAGCATCCTTCCTTTTTTGCAGAAAACGCGTTGGTTTGCATTTCTCCTCGATTGGACTTATTTTTCTTCTTCGCTATTTCAATTTTATTTTTTACATACGCTACCGTTTGATTTTCTGCTTTCAATGCATCTACTGTATCCGCTATGTAGGTGTATTCTTCGGGTAACGTATTCAGCATGTAATTTAGTTTTTCCCTCTCACTCACTTGTGCACCCGCACATTTTAATTCGTTTATTAATTTTTCGAAATCACTAAAAAACGATGCTGAATCAGTGTAGTTCTCAAGTCTTATCTTTTCCAATCTCCTTCTGCATACGATCTGTAGTGCCGTCGACTCTTTCAAGTACATTTCATCAAACTTTTTTACTATCTCATACGCCGTTTTTTCTTCTCTAATATATTCCAATTGTCTATTTGTGACGGCACTATAAATTATATTTATTGCCTTCAAATCCTTTTTGTCCCAGTCTTCATTGTCTGTTTCTGTCTTCACCCTAGTTGTGACAATCTCGCATTCTTTATATCTGAGAAACATCGTTATTCTTTGCTTCCACATAACGTAATCCTCACCATCGAAAATAGGTATCATGATTACCGATCTCTCCATTTTAAATGATTCCTTATCTCTTACTCAAGCGTTCCTACGTGCTCGAAGTGTATTTTTCCTCTTTGTAACCTTTGAACGTTTCTTTCCTTACTGAGAACTCACTCGAACTAACTCGCAATATTGAAAAACAGGCACTAAAATAACTTGCAGAATTATGAACCACGCTCTGCTACCATGAAAAGATATAGAATGGATTCGGAAATACAAATAATTCCCTTTATTTAGCACACAACTGTTATACATATATCTTATACTCTTAAGACCTCAAAATCCTACTCGCACGCACGCTTGTTGTCAACCGACTCTTCCAGATACTTCTAACGACTGGCTCTTGTCTTTTGTCTCAACCAAGACCCGGACGTCCTCTGACGCTTACACACACATTCACATGTACAGTGTAAATGTATCATATTCCCAACAATCTTTTCCAATCTCCTTCTGCATACGACCTGTAGTGCCGTCGACTCTTTCAAGTACATTTCATCAAACTTTTTTACTATCTCATACGCCGTTTTTTCTTCTCTAATATATTCCAATGGTCTGTTTGTGATGGCACTATAAATTATATTTATTGCCTTCGGGTCCTTTTTGTCCCAGTCTTCACTGTCTGTTTCTGTCTTCACCCTAGTTGTGACAACCTCGCATTCTCTATACTTGAGAAACATCGTTATTCTTTGCTTCCACATACCGTAAATATCCATCGAAAATAGGTATCATGATTTCCAATCTCTCCATTTTAAATGATTTCTTATCTCTTACTCAAGCGTTCCTACGTGCTCGAAGTGTATTTTTCCTCTTTGTAACCTTTGAACGTTTCTTTCCTTACTGAAGACTCACTCGACCTAACTCGCAATATTGAAAACCATGCACTAAAATAATTGGCAAAACTATGAACCACGCTCTGCTACCATGTAAAGATATAGAATGGATTCGGAAATACCAATAATTCCCTTTATTTAGCACACAACAGTTATACATATATCATAAACTCTAAAGACCTCGAAACCCTACTCGCACGCACGCTTGTTGTCAACAGACTCTTTCAGATACTTCTAACGACTGACTCTTGTCTTTTGTCCCAACTAAGGCCTGGACGTCCTCTGACGCTTATACACACATTCAGATGTACAGTGTAAATGTATCATGTTCCTAGCAGAATTGTTATGCGACTGATGCATCAACATACCATGCAAGAAGAATTGGAAACTAGGACAAAAAGGAAGAACTGTGAAAGAGATACTTATAATCATAGTAAACGACAAAAAATTCGCAGATGTTCAAGTGAATCTGACGAGGAGGATATTGATGAAAAGGTAGTTGACAATAGAAGAATACAAGTAATAACACAAGAGTCAAACAATCTCCTCGATAACGGCAAAAGGATGATGCGAATGATGGGATATAAGGCGGTTACGGCCTCGGAAATAGTGAACAAGGTCGTTTAGAGCCAGTTCAAGCACCTAGACAGCATGTTCGCAGAGGCTTTGTACATCATGTTCCTGGACATGAAGATTCAGGTCTTAAATGGTATCCTGCAGAGGAAGTTATAAAGTGTGTAAAAGATATGAAATGGTGATATGAAAAGTTGACCACACATGATGAAATTGATTTCTGTTGTGAAGATATGGTGAAAACTGTTATCAATGCGAAAACGGTATTCGCTCATTTGGATGACGTTGAAGTGCGTCGAGCAAGGACACGTTGTAATCCTCATGAAACAATTCGTGGTGCACTTTTTTTAAATCGTGCTACTGTTTAAATGGCGAATACAGATAGAGCATGTAACTTTATGTTTACTAACCCAAAAGGTTTGAGGGAGAATGGGCTGCTATACTTTGCAGATGTATGTGCTGGAGCAGGAGGTTTTAGTGAACATGTTCTATGGCGAAAGAAATGACTTGCTAAAGGATTTGCTCTTACTTTAGAAAATGAACATGATTTCAAATTAGAAGACTTTTATGCGGGTCCTTGTGAAACATTTCATCCATACTACGGACCAAAGGAAAGTGGTGATGTCTTTGACCCAGATAATGAAGAGGCATATACAAATCTTATAATGCAGCACACCCATGGCAAAGGAGTACATTATGTGATGTCTGATTGAGGATTCTAAGTAGAACGACAAGAAAATGTACAAGAAATTCTTTCAAAACAACTGTGTCTTTGTCGATGTTTAATAGCATTGATGGTTGAAAGAGTGGGTGGCGATTTTGTGACAAAATTATTCAACCTTTTTACACCATTTAGTGCTGGTATAGTTTATTTAATGTATCGCTGCTTTGAAGAAGTTTGTATTTTTACACCAAACTCTTCTATACCAGGAAATTCAGAACGTTACTTAATATGTAAGAAGAAACGATCTGGGGTACAAGTTGTTGTTGAATATCTGAAGCATGTTAATCGTCTGCTTTTAAATGGTGGTGTAAATGACGACGTTTTACAACCAGTATCATATAATGAATTAAAAAGAGAGAAACAATTTGTTTAATATCTACGTGCTTCTAACAAAGATTTGGCCGGAAAACAAATAATCGACCTGTGTAAAATTGCAGCAGTTTATGCGGATAATACTCTTGTTGAGACAAAACAAGCTGATATGCGCAAACAATACCTAGAGTATTGGAAACTTCCAGATGAAACTAGGACAATCCCAAGACACATGAAACCAAAGACAAATTAAATACTCTTTTGAAAGATACTTCATTTCTTACTATTAATCCAACACAATTGATGGAATTTAACATTGAAAATGCATTTTTATCACTATATGACTGGTTTTGTATGCCATGTGGTACAAATCCAAGATCTGATGATGATAAGAAGCACGCTACAATTTATATGGGCGTGGGAAGGAGCAACGTATATAAATATACAAAGAATTCTTGGGTTAGTGTCGATGACATTGGCATAGAATTACCACCAAATACACTTGTGAACGCAGAAGTTGTATATGAAATGACTAAGGAGTTTATATATCAGCAAAAAGTACTTGCATTGCATATTATAGATGCATTCTACTTAGGAGGAGTGGACATTAGCAAAAAATATTTGAGGAGCAGGTAAGCAAGTGAATCTTATTGAGATCAATAATAAACTTTTAGATTTCCAGTAATGAAATGTTTTTTCAAGGAGTACGTTCATGTGATACTAATGTATGACTGTTCTTTAAAGGAACGAGGAAGCGACGTTGTTCTGTGAAGCTTTGTGGAAACCAGCAGGAAATAACTATACTCGAATACGTGCCAAAGAACTACTTCCAGTTGGTACATATATCTGTGAAAAGTTGCGAGTAACACAGCGTAAAATGAAAAATAATTCCGATGCCTTAGTATACGAACTTCCAGAAAAGACATTAGATGTTAATGGTTATAATAAGGACAAATTATATTTTATACAACAGAGTGTAATATTTTTAAGAAGCACCGGAAATCCTTGGAATCGGTATGTCAGTAAAACACATTCCATAAAGTATGTCTTTAATTGAAAAACAAACGAGAAGCTATTCGACCTTCATAGACCAAGTTCAGCAGAAGCAAGTTTCGTTTAATCTTTTAATGGTCGCCTTATTTGTCATTGGCCTAATGATTCATCACTTACTATAAACAGATTTGCAAAATTTATTAAAGATAAGTGTCCGGCATACAATACGCGCATAGAATATTAAAACTACAGGCTGTACATATATTCGTACAAGACTTGAACCGCATAGATGTCAAACAGATTAATTCCGTTAATTTGACTGTTATTTCAAATATGAAATACTTGTGATATATTTTAGTATTTAGCATTATATTTCTATAGAAATAGAAGTGTAGCGGTACATGAGTCATAGGACAAAGCAAATTACGTCGTTGTCGCCTCGAAGTACCTAGACCGCTGAGCTACAATTAATGTAAAAACAATGTCACGGCAACCAACAATTGTCGTCAGGTAGGCAAATACGAATTCTTTCAACCCCCCCCCCCCCCCAACGACTAGTATAGGTAGCCTTAACTCAAATACATCTGACGGTTACAACAACAAAGACTCCGTTATTAGTCCACATGACCTTCGTCCTCTTCACACACGACAACTACAGAGGTAATACCGGAAAATATAATTAATAAGATGGTCTTCTGAGTGGTTTAATTGCAATACTATTTGAGATGAAATATACTTTTTCAAATCATATGCGGCATTTCATATAATAACTGAATGGTTATAGAACAGAATGATGACGTTAAACTGTACGATACGATTGCATAGCATATTTTATAATTGTATAACAAATATTTCCCGCAGGGAGGGCTCGCTTATGTGAGCCTATGAGGGCTGGCAAACCCACTTTCCCGAAGCCAGGGGTCCGTCGGGACAAGCGTCCCGCTTACGTGAGTCCCTATGTACTCCGCAGGGAAGGTCGTCGGGGGTGTAAGACGTTTAATTACTATTACATCCTCTCTACGTGGCCTTGGGCAGTAGCGCACGATAATGATGCCAAGGATGGGACCGCCGGGATAAGTTCCCGGGTACAAAAGTACCTTGAGGCCCCCGCTTACGTGAGTCCCATCTGGAACTGCCGAGCTCGGTTAGCAGATCGCTGGCCGACAGTCACGTGGCCGCACATCCATACGATAGTCCCACCAACGACTAGGTTGGTACCACGGGCGGTCGAGTTACAGCCCGGAGGCCAAGATGCTGGCAAGAGGGCCGATTTAAGGTGGAGACTCCACCGAATGGCCTTCGGCGGGTGAGCAGCGTCCCACTTGCTCCGAAACCGTACTGGTGAGACGGGAGGGCTTAGAATGTGCCCCGTTCGACTTGATACGAGCGACAGCTCCTGCAGGCTAAGCTGATCCAGCAAGCAAGGTATTGGGTGCCTTGTGCGATGGTTGAGCGTAATCTCAACCCCTATAGTCCTAGGGGGCCCGGCTACTGTGTGGAATTGTATCCGAGGAAAGCACCCGTTACCAAAAGACAATACTATTTGTATAACAAATATTTAGTCGACACAATTTGTCTTTATTTAGAATGATTAGATAACTGCTTGTGGCAGCTGCTCCCATAATAGAATAAGTTGCAGTACCTTAGTCTACAATCCATTACTTCCCAACATCAATATTTGACTCAGGTCTTTTATAATGAAATATGTAGAGGACACGGTATACGGGAAGTTTGACCGTCGGACTTATTTGAGGTTATCGATTGTCGTCGTAATCGTCGGATTTACTTAAAATAATAAAGTAAGGTACAGCCTATGGGCCCTTAGTCGTAGATACAATGTGTAAAAATATTCCATAAATGTTCGTCACGAAATTCAGCAGATCGCTCGTTGATACTCGTAGGTATTCGAAGATACATTACTCTTTGGGTTGCCTCGGTTTATTTATACTGGTCGGGGCAGATGTCGGAAGATTCAAAATCGTCTTTGTTTGAAGTAGCGGCAACATTTTTATGCTCCGAGTGTATTTACTTATATCCTTACGATCCTGATACTCCGAGGCAACGTAACAATAGGATTTGAATTTCCCTCGGGCTCATATGCCGCAACAAATTTTTATAGTTTGTACTCATGTATAAGTACTTATGAACTATCTAAAATATATAATAAGCTAAAGTACTGTAGCAAAGTAATTTACAGTACTACTAGGTTTGGTTACATATTTCAATATCGTTCACGCCATCGCAAAAGCTAGTATGACGCTGCATCGGCGTATATGCACACGAGGTGATGGACGAGGCCAGGATGATAGCCTCCCGCGAAGTAGGGCCTGGCCCTGAAGGAGTCCCGCGACGGGTATGAGGGGAGATGATGCGGGTCATGGCACCTAGACTGCGACACCTATTTACTTCGTGTTCGAAGGAGGGTGCCATCCCTCGGATATGGCGCACGGCGAGGCCGGTATTACTTCGGAAGAAGGGACGACCAGCCCTTGTATCGTCCGGTATGCCTATAGGATGAAGTGTGCAATTTCTTCCAAAGAATCATTGCCAGAATCATTGTACTGTTCTCAGTCGAAAATATTCGTGAGATGTCAACAACGACTTTTGGCATCAATGACATAGTATAGTGATAACTACACTATGAAATAGGGCCATCTATAGGCAAATTCCGGTTTCATATTTATAGACCTGATACGCTCGATTTGACAGGGATCAGTGCGGACATAGCGCCAATTGTCTAGTGTGCGCTGAATTGGGCAAGAAATCTGGAGTACAGGGCACATCGAATACTCGGCATGTCTGCAACAGCAAAGGAAGTACGGGGATTTGACCATTTGATTCTGAATATGGAAACCTGCAATGTCGCCGTATTAGACACGGCCGGGGATGTCATAGATGACATAGAGCAAACCGGCTGGAGTATGCTGTATTTGGAAGCAAATTTGCAGTATTACGTGCATCCTATTGTCGACATACCTACAATGGATACGGAGATACTTTCACTTGAATAACTAGGCTTGAATATGCAAAACTACAAATACGCTGGATTTGACTCGGTCCGGATTTAACACGGCTTAAACCAGATGCAGCGCTCTGCCTATGGCAGTCAATGTGGAATATAACGCGCATCGAATTGTCGACATATGTGCTATGGAATCGGAGTCACGTTGATTTGAATATTTAAGCCTGAACATACAAAATTGCATTTGGGCTGGATTTTGCAGGGACCAGAGTTTACGCAGCGCAAGCGAGCTGATGGGCAATGTATCTACAGCAAATGCGGAGTACAAGGCGTATGGAATTGTCGACATATGTGCAAAAGAAGCGGTGAAGCTTTGAATGCAATATTTAAGCATTAACAACAAAAACTATAATTACGCTGGATTTTACAGAGTCCAGAGTTGACATAGCACAGACCGGCTGATTTGGCATCATATGTGGAATATTCTGCGCATCGAATGGGCGACATAGAAACCAAGATACGTTCATTTGAATATGTCATATTTGAATATTTCGCCTGAAAATGCATAATTGCAAATACGCTGAGTATGTCTGCGCCCACACGTTACATAACTCAAACCAGATAATATGCATTGTGTTTGGCAGCAAAAGTGACGTATATCGCGCATCGAATCGTCGGCATATCTGCAATGCAAACGGCAATACTGTGATTTGAATAATTAATCATGAATATGTAAAGCAGCAATTTCGCTTGGTTTGACAGAGACCGGAGTTGACATGGTACAAACCAGCAGATGTGCGGTGCACGTGACATCGGATGTGTAATGTAACGGGCATCGCTTTGTCGCCATATGTGCAATAGAAACGGAGATACATTCATTTGAATATGTTATCCTTAATTTGTAAAACTGCAATTACGCTTGATATGTCGAGGACCAGAGATGATATAATAGCACGAGCCAGCTGATGTGAGCTGTATTTGGCAGGCAATGAGGAGTATATCTCGCATCTAATTGACGGCAAATCTCCAGTCGCAGCGGTGATACGTTTTATTTAATATTCAATAATGGGCTTGTTACGATACCGATAGTATTAGCGTGACTGAAACACATTGCCGTCTCAGTAAAACCATTTTATTTCAAACTTCACGCTGCAGTTCTGAATCCGGACAAGACCGTTTCAAGTTCTCCCAAGAGCAAGCAGTCAAATTAAGGTACTTACACGAGTTAGAGTCTAATACATTTTATTGGTCCAACATCGATGGGGCGATCTCGCATCGAAATTTTCGGAGGACCGCGTAACCTTCCAACGACGACCGCCGTACGAGCAGCGGATAAACTTATTTCGTGCCTTAGGTTGCCCTCACCACGTCCTCTACTTCTTGATTCTTGGTTGGTAGCTTTAGCAGCTGCAGGTACGAGAAATTGCATCTTGACCCACTTTCTCGTATATCGCATGTGACGTCTCACTTTCCGCCGTAGACACTTGTCGGATCTACATACGTTGAACCATTTGCGCGAGACAAGCTCGGCGCTCTGCAGGGACGAGGGATCCAATTTTCGAAGTATCAAGCGCGAAACCTCCAGTGGTAGTTCGGAAATGATATCTACCTTACTTGGCACGAACAAACCAACGACGCGTAGTAGAGATATAAAAAACTCCATGTTGCTTCTACTGTTGCGCGAACACGACTGACGCTCTGGCTAAGAATGGAGGCTTATATAAGTGCTGTTCGTCACGGTGCACTGCGAGTTCCGGTTCCGGGTGAGAGTCCTGGTCAGGCAGAATCGATGGTATGTGCATGTATTTTCACTTACATCGGGTTCACATTATGATTAGAGTTAGAGGCGCGAAACGAATCTTCATTTGGATTAGACGTTGTTGTTATGCAATAGAGCAGATATTCACTAGTGCGAATTTGATTTGAAGTGTATGGTAGCGATTTAGGTTTAAAAGCATAAGGGTATATTTAACTATGTAGTTTATTAAAATATACCCTACGTGTACACTAGTCGTATAATACACTTGTTGTCTTGATTCGTGATTACGAATAGATCTGGGCAAAGAAGTATCGACTTAACTGCTACTGCTCGTGTCATTCGATAACAAAGAATGCCTCGCTACCCTGTTCGCTATATTTATATGCGTCGGAGTTGACAAAAGGCGTTGGGATTTAAATTTCCAAGGTGTTCTCGAAAAATCACAACGGACGTTGAACTCTCGACCTTCTTTACAAATGTTGACATTTCGGGTAGTTGACTAGAGGGCATATGATCACGACAAAAACGACGGAATTTGATTAACTTTCGGTAACCGCCTAAGGTTGTCGGATCTATAATAAACTCATCTTACAGTAAACACGATTTGTTGTGTAGCGGGTTCACTCGACCGAAACCGTTATGAATTTTACCGACGAGTGCCGCTATAGGTGTATAATGAATCCTCAGGCTAGCTAAACATATACTGTGGAGATGCGTTGACATCTGGCAATCATCTCATCCGAAGGATAGAGTCTGCGTGCGGCGAGACACGGGACAGAAACCGTTGGAATGTTTACTGTCACGTGCCGCTACGATTATTTCATTTAAGGAAAGCTATAGAATTACTCCATGCCTTTATTAGAGAAAACGTTCATCCCTTGACCGCGGCTACGTTCGGTGACTGGTTGTCGCCTCGAGGCCAAGTTCAGTATCACAAGTTTCGAACAATTCCAATCGGACTGGATGACTACAATTGTTTAATTAGAGCTATGGTAGAATCTAGTTTACAATGTTACGGGATTTTCCCAAAATTCCAAACGGAAGGTTCCCGTGATATTTCATTTCTGACTTATATTTATGCTTGATCTGTCTGGGACCAGTGCAGATATAGCGCAAACTGGCTGGTAAGCGATGTATTTGGCAAGAAATGTGGAGTACCAGGCATATCGTATTGTCGACACGTTTCCAACAGTAACGGAGATGCGTGGTTTTGAATATTTAATAATGTATATTAAAAACTGCAATTAGCTGGATTTGAATCGATACTGATTTTATATAGCGTAATTCGTATGATCTGCACTGTATTTATCAGCAAATATGGAGTATATCGCGCATTCATTTGTCGACATATCGACATATCAATAGAAACAGCGATACGTTGATCTGAAAGTTCAGGCATGAATATGCAAATCTGCAATTACACTGGATTTGACAGGGTTCAGACTTGACGTAGCTCTAACTAGCAGATGTGAACTGTATTTGGCAGGAAATGTGGAGAACAATGCACATCGTATTGTCTGCATATCTGCATTAGCAACGGAGATAGGTTGGTTTGAATATTTAAGTATGAAAATGTAAAAATGGAGGGTTTACGCCTGGATATTACATTGGCCAGAGTTGATGTCAATTTGTCCAACCGTGGAGAGATTTGATCGCGTGGAAGCGAGTCAACGGGAGTCGCAAATTCCCGTTACGATTCCAGGAAACGACACCGCGTATTGATCGATCCCCTGATTTCCGTTAAGATAATAGGGTGGTTGCGGTGGTATAACTCTGCGACCAACAGAGTTATTGATGAGAATTGTGGATCTTGATGGCCGAAATATTGTTATGGAGACATAAAATTTACACTGGCCTTTACTATTAACGTAGACACATATTTATTTTATAAACGATTTTTAGAATATATATCGTTAGACAGCTGCACGCGTCTCAGCACTTTCTTCCATACCCGACCTTATGTAGACTGTTAACCGACCGAACTGTTTACATTCGTCTGTTTTTCAGTCGCCGCGCACACACATATCTCCACACACTGATATCCACATACAAACATCTCCACTACGCACTCGACCTAGTCCAGCACAAAAATTTTACATATCTCAATACACCTCCTTAATTATTGTGCTGCATATTCATTTCCTTTTGTGAAAATTAAACTATTTTTAAAAGTAATCTAAAATTTTCAAAATTATTTCTCCCTAGAGCCTTCGTTTGAATATCTGCTACATTGTTTTCTGAATTTACTTTTATAACGTCAATCTCTTTATTTTCCCAACTTTCATTTACAAAATGGAAATGTACTTCAATGTACTCATAATTTTTTGTCAAGTTTCCAAATTTTGATATCGCAATCGCTCCAGAATTATGTTCGTAAATTTTTATTGGTCTCTCGATCATTATTTTGAAATTTTTCAATAATTTCTTTAGAAATTTTATTTCACTCCCTGCTTCTGACAAAACTACTTACTCGACGGCTGTTGATGATTTTGTCACGCTGTTTCGCTTTCTCGATTTCCAGTAAATTGCGTTTCCGAAAAATCTTATGATAAATCCCGTAGTAGTCTTGTAGTAGTCTTATAATAAATCACCGTCAACAAAGCAATAAATGATTTCAGCGTTCAAATTTCTTTCCTAAGTCAACCTTAATTTTCTGATTAAATATAAGTATTACAAAATTCTCAACGCATATTTATAATGGGTCCCGTCGTAACTGTTTTGAAATCGACTTAAATAGTTTACACTATAACCAACGAATAATCTTGTTCCAGTACTAATAAATTATGAAGCTCCTATCAGGTTTCTATATCTTATATCGTCTGAGGCTGACTATGCGGGTTCTAAATTTGAATTTTTTTCCTTTGGTGTAAAATATAGTTTACTATTTTCACTATTCTATCGTTTCGCTAATGACTCTATATAACTACTTTTATCTAATTTCATCTCACACTTCTTATGATCGTATTAAATGTATATTCCTACGTAAGTCTTTACTTCACCTAAGTCCCTCATCGCAAATTTGTTTGACAATTTATTTTTAATTTCATCGATTTTTCTTTTGTTTTTTCCACACATTAATAAGTCATCGACGAATAGAATTAAGTATATAACATGATCGCTCTCATACTTCATATACAGACAGTAATCACTCTCACTTCTTTGAAAATCTAATTTTTTAATATACTCGTCGAAACATTCATACCAAACCCTTGAACTCACACGCAATCCATATAACGCCTTTGATAGTATACATACTTTCCCGCTTTTATCGGTGTAACCCATAGGTTGTTTTACAAATACTTCCGATTTTATAGTTCCGTTTAGGAATGCTGTTTCTACATTCATTTGCATAATCATCGAACCATATTGACAACAATAAGATAGCAATAACTTCAGCGTTTGCATTTTTGCCACTGGAGAGTATAAATCTTCCGGTATTTCCTTTTGTTGGAAGCCCCGAACAACTAGTCGCGCTTTCTTAAGATTATCGGATTTATTCGTATATACCCATTTCAAATCTAATACCTTTTTATCTTTTCGTTTCTCTACTAATTGCCAGGTTTTTATTTTTGACTAAGCTATTCATTTCTCGATCCATTGCTTCTTTCCATGATCTGCTGTCATCTCCACTTAAAGCTTCTTCATAGGTTTGAGGACTGCCTGCGCTAACTACATTCACATAAATGAAATATGAGCTCGTTTGGCCATATCTTTGAGGTTTCTTTGTTTCCCGTCCTGGCCTTCTCAAATTATTTTCTATGTCCTCAAGTTTTTCTTCTGATTCGTTACTTAAATTTCTCTCCTTTTTTTATTACAACCTGCTCGACCTTTTCGTCACTTGTTTCACTTTCATGAATTTCGTTTGTATCCGAATGTTCTTCAAAATCCTTTTCCTTCTATTATCTGATTCATCCATTCCTTGAAATCCTACTAAATTATCATTTTCACCTATAAATTCTACGTGTCTTGCAATTATAATTTTGTTATTAACTAAGATCCTATATCCAACGTTTTCATAACCTACAAGTATTCCAATATCTGCCTTTTTGTGCCATTTCGAATTTATTTTAAATTCAGATATTCTTACGAAAACTATACTCCCGTACAATCTTAAATTATTTATATTCGGTTTCCTTCTTAACAATATTTCGATTAGTGTTTTATTTTCACATGCTTTCGTAATGGTTCTATTTTTTAAGTACACCGCGGTTCTAATTATTTTCGACCAATATTTAATATTTAGTTTCGAATCATGTAATAAGCATCTAGCGGAATTCGTGATTGTTCTATTGTAGCGCTCAGCTGTTCCATTTAACTAGTGAACATAAGGTGGGCATGGTTCTAGGAGAATTCCCGTTTCCCTAATTAGATTGTACATGTTTTTGTTCATATATTCTTTTCCATTATCGCATCTTAGTCTCTTTATCTTCTTACCAGTAAGATTTTCAACTTTATTTATATAATCAAGGATTCAATCGTAAACCTCATCTTTCGATTTGAAAGTATAAATTAATGCGCACTTACTATAATCGTCCATAAATGTTAAGAAATATTTAGATCCATCAAACCCGGTATTTTTATAAGTTCCATTTAAATCGGTATGTACTAATTCTAAAATCTCGCGTGCTCTACTACGGTTACTCTGGATACGTACATTGTGCTACTTATTTTGCATACACGCACCACATTTTAATTGAACTTGCTCCAATTTTTCTGGCATTCCCTCAATTAATTTTTTCTTACACATCGTATCTAAATAAGTAAAGTTTACATGTCCTCGGATTCTGTGAAATTTTTCCCTGTTCGTCATTTTTCTACATTTTTGGCGTGTGATTCTTGCCTTCCAATGTAACTAGTTATTTTATATAAACCATGATCTTTGAATGCGATCCCTATCAACTTTCAATATTTGTTATAGATCTTTGAAGTATTCCCTGCTGAGAGTATCTTATTTTTATTCGTTACTCTCGCATAGCTAACCAAGTTATTATCCATTTCTTCCACACAAAATACATTTGACATTATAATTTTAACCCTTCTTTTGTTTACTTCAAAGTAAGTTAAAATTTTTCCAACTTTTGTTCCTCTTAATGTTCTACCGTCTCCTAGTTTTACGTTTATCGGGTTCCTTAAGTTTTCGTATTCAAAAAAATACGAGTCATCATTTACAATGTGATCTGAACATTCACTATCCAATATCCAATCTATTTTTCGCGAATCGCTGGTATATACTGTGATAGTATCCTTACTATTATCGGGCTGCACTCGCGTTAGGAAGGAGTCAATTCCTTGGTCGTCGTAGTCCTCGCTGTTGAAATAATTTGCGTCTTGTCGACTTGCCCCATTGTAGCGTTGCTGCCAACCTCTGCTTCGTCCTCGTTGACCAAATCCACGCTGAACATATCCTCGTCTTCTGTGGCCACGACCTCGTCCGCCGCGACCCTTATTCTGCTATGGCTGATACGCAACTCCTTGCCATTGCGCTACTCCATTGATTCCGCCTCTGCATGTATTCGTGCAATTTTTTATCACGTGGCCGTAGTTTCCACAGCCATGGCACTTTATTTCTCTCTTTTCTCAACTTTGAAAACATTTGACCATTTCCTATCACTTTTACTCTCCCTACGCATTTCCCACATTATAATTTTATTTTTTAAAAAATCACAAGTTCAATCACTTTCTTTCAATGAGTCGATTAAGTCATCAATATATATCAATGATTCTGGTAGTGTTTTCAGCATGTAAGCGAGTTTTTCACGTTCACTTACGTTTGCACCAGCACTCTTTAATTCATTTATCGTCTTCTCAAATTCCGTGAAAAATGAACCTGACTCCTCAAAATCTTTCAACCTCATCATGTCGAGTCTACGTCTTATAGAAAGTTGCAATGCTGTTGATTCCTTCATATACATCTCATCGAATTTTGTAATTATTTTGTAAACAGTGTCTTGATCACCAACAAATTCTAATTGCTCATTTGTTATACTACAATAGATGTAGTTCATCGCCCATTGATTCTTTTTATCCCAATTATCTTTCGCATCCGTGTCCATTGTCTCTTGTGTAGGCAGTTCATAACATTTTTTACATTTTAAATACATTAATATTCTTTTCTTCCACGCTTTGTAATCACGTACATCGAATACTTGAATTTTAGTTTTATCGTCCATTGGCATCTTGAATCGTCCTTTCATCTTCACCCTTTTTTCAAAAACAGTTCTCCTCACTATACAGATTCATTTTATCTGCTCCACCAACAGCCCCTTTATCTCTTCAGAACATATTTCCAATTCTTTCAAAATGAACCTTTTTTATTCATTCACTCCCGGTTACACGTGGTCCCATAACCTTAAATCTCGTCAACCACGAATTTTGCTACCATGTTGAGAATTGTGGATCCTGATGGCCGAAATATTGTTATGGAAACATTCAATTTACGTTGGCCATTACTATCAACGTAGACACATATTTACTGTATAAACGATTTCTAGAATATTTATCGATGTACACTTGCGCGCGTCTCAGCACTTTTATTCATACCCGACCTTTTGAAGACTGTTAACCGATAGAACTGTTTACATTCGTCTGTTTCTCAGTCGCCGCGCACACACATATCTCCACACAGTGGTATCCCGTTACAAAGATCTCCACTACGCACTGGACCTAGTCCAGCACAAAAATTATACATATTTCATTATTTATGAAATATGTATTTCCAACAACTTTGTACAACAACACAAGTTAGTAACTCCGCCGTTTAAAATATAGGTGACGAAGAAATGGATTGATCTGATATGAGAGAATCCGGGTAGATATATTGACTGATCTGAAAACCTAGATTGAGTATGCATAGATAGGTGGTTTTCGAAGAAGTCATGGGTGTAGAGAGTATTCGAACCGAGATATAACTCGAATTCCCCTCTTATATACTTACGGAGGAAAGCTCGGTATGTAGGTAATTTCTGAACAAGGGAAACTGATTCGTTGTTCACTCTTTCTGTTATGAAAAGGGAGGACAAGGATTTGCGATACCCATTGGGTATGATCAGCGTTAATGAATGAAGATAGGAGGAGTAAGCATCCTACCAACGTGGCTCATGGATGACCTTGTTCATGGGAAAATCCACACATTTTCATCAGATAAATGTCCGGTTTAATATTATATAATTACCGGATTTCCCATTATATAACTACCAGCATTTCCGTAGTTTCTAAGAGCGCACAATAAACATAAGGACATTTCCAAGGAATACACATCAATCAAAAACATTTAAGAAATTGGGCGTGCAAGATGAAAGGGACCATCTAGAATTACTTAAAAAGTCTAAGTTTATTGTGGGTCCTTTGGTTTGATGAGGGTGTAAATAACTGTCAGCGGCCCCTTGGCGGCTAAATATCGAGGGCCGTCGCACGGTTCCAATAACGCAAGGGAACAGTTGATATAGTGAAAAAATGGCTGGTGTGCACTATATTTGACAGCAAATGTGCAGTATAAGGCACATCGAATTGTCGACATATTTGCAACAGAAACGGAGATACCAAACGGAAGGTTCCCGTGTTCTTTCATCTCCGATTTATATTTATGCTTGATCTGTCTGGGACCAGTCTGGATATAGCGCAAACTGGCTGGTAAACGATGTATTTGGCAACAAATGTGGAGTACCAGGCACATCGTATTGTCGACATATCAGCAACCGCAACGGAGATACGTGGAGTTGAATATTTGAGTCTGAATCTGCAAAACAACAATTACCCTGCATATAACAGAGACCAGAGTAGATGTTCTGCCGCGCAACACATCTGCACTCAATGCCGCGCGGCTTGACAGCCAACGGTCCACGCGCCATCCTTCGAATCCGCCTTCGGCCCAAGGACACACCATAAAGATGAAATCCTAACTGCATTTTTCGCACATATGGTCTAAGTCAATCTGTTTGTTTCGAAAAGACTTTCTAATTCTAGAAGTGTTGTCGGTCGGTTTTTAGAAAGGTCCTTGGGTTTATGACGCGCTCTTAAGAATTACGGAGAAAGCGGGTAGTGGCCTAACGAAAAAAGCGGACATCTACCTAACGGAAAATCTGAGTTTTACCATAAAAAATGTCGCCTAGGACCCACGTTGGTAGGTGGCTTCTTCCTCCTCTCTTCCTTCCTAACATTAGTCATAACCAATCGGCATCGCGGATCATTGCCCTCATTTTCCTAACTAACAATGTAAGCAACGAATCCGCGTTCTTCGTTCAAAGGGCACACCCATACCGAGCTTCGTACTCACATCAGAATAAACTTTAGAGTTACATCATCTCTCACGGTGACTAGAGTTCCTGCAATCCCTATAACTCTCACCGTTCCTATATCTCTAAGAGCCTCCTATTTCTCTCACAGTATCCAGAAGTCCGAAAGCTCCTACAGCTCTCACGGTCCTAGAGCTCCTATAGCTCACACTCTCATCTAAGAATAATCCTTCTCTTCGTTATCTGTATCTTAAGCAACGGCGTTCTTACTCAGTGTGTTGTATAAATCGTTGGAAATACATATATTTTTTATAACTCTGTGACTCCCAGTGTTATACCACAACAACTACATCTATTATCCTAAGCGAAATACGGGGATCGAACTATTCGTGGTGTCGATTATTCCAATCGTAACGGGAATTTACGACTCCCATTGACGCGTATACAAATGACCGCGTCTCCCCGCGATAGCTCGAAAATACAGTCGACATAGCGCAAACCGGATAAGTACTGTATTTGGCTGTAATTGTGAGGTATAGCGAGCATCGCATTTGCGACATGTATCCAATAGCAGAGCTGATACGTTGACTTGAACATTTAGGCATGAATATGCAAAACAGCAATTACGCTGAATCTGTCAGTGACCAGAGAAGACATAAGACAGTAGAGACGATAGAATCGGAAGATGTGCTCTGTGCTCAGCAGCAAATCAGGAGCATAACGCTCACCGAATTGTCGTCATATCTGCCATAGAAACGAAGATACGTTGCTTTCGATATACAAGCATGAATATGCTAAACTGCAATTATGGTGTATTTGACAGGGACAAGAGTGAACAAAACGCTAACCTACTGATGTGCGCTGTATATGACATCAGATGTCAAATATAACGCGCACCGAATTGTCTGTAAGTGTGCCATAGAAACGGAGATTCGTTGGTTCGAATATTTAATACTGAATATGTAAAACTGCAAATACGCAGGGTTCGGCTGGGTCCCGATTTTACATGCATCAAACGGGATAACGTGCACTGTGTTTGGCAGCAAATTTGGAGTATAACGAGCCTCTAATTGTAGCCATATGTGAAGTAGAATCGGAGATACGTCGGTTTGAATACTTAATCCTGAATATACGAAACTGCAACTACGCTGGATCTGGCTGGGTCCAGATTTTACATAGCGTAAACCGTATGATGTGCACTGTACTTGGCATCAGATGTGGAATATAACGCGCATCGTATGGCCAATGTTTCTGCAAAACAAGCGGAGATACCTTCATTCGAATATGTAAGCATCAATATCCAAAACTGCAATCACGCTGGATTTCTCCGAGTCCAGTCTTGACAGTGTGCAAACGGGCTGATGTGTGCTGTATTTGGCAGCAAATATGCAGTATTACGTACATCCTATTGTCGACGTACCTACAATGGATACGGAGGTCCTTTCACTTGAATAACTAGGCTTGAATATGCAAAACTACAAATACGCTGGATTTGACTCGGTCCGGATTTAACACGGCTTAAACCAGATGAAGCGCTCTGCGTATGGCAGTCAATGTGGAATATAGCGCGCATCGTATTGTCGACATATGTGCTATGGAATCGGAGTCACGTTGATTTGAATATTTAAGCCTGAACATACAAAATTGCATTTGGGCTGGATTTTGCAGGGACCAGAGTTTACGCAGCGCAAGCGAGCTGATGGGCAATGTATCTACAGCAAATGCGGAGTACAAGGCGTATGGAATTGTCGACATATGTGCAAAAGAAGCGGCGAAGCTTTGAATGCAATATTTAAGCATTAACAACAAAAACTATAATTACGCTGGATTTTGCAGGGTCCAGAGTTGACATAGCACAGACCGGCTGATTTGGCATCATATGTGGAGTATTCTGCGCATCGAATAGGCGACATAGAAACCAAGATACGTTCATTTGAATATGTAATATTTGAATATTTCGCCTGAAAATGCATAATTGCAAATACGCTGAGTTTGGCTGCGCCCACACGTTACATAACTCAAACCAGATAATATGCATTGTGTTTGGCAGCAAAAGTGGCGTATATCGCGCATCGAATTGTCGGCATATCTGCAATGCAAACGGCGATACGGTGATTTGAATGATTAATCATGAATATGTAAAGCAGCAATTTCGCTAGGTTTGACAGAGACCGGAGTTGACATGGTACAAACCACCAGATGTGCGGTGCACATGACATCGGATGTGTAATGCAACGGGCATCGCTTTGTCGCCATATGTGCAATAGAAACGGAGATAAATTCATTTGAATATGTTAACACTGCCGTCTCAGTAAAACCATTTTATTTCAAGCTTCACGCCACAGTTCTGAATCCGGACAAGACCGTTTCAAGTTCTCGCAAGAGCAAGCAGTCAAATTAAGGTACTTACACGAGTTAGAGTCTAATACATTTTATTGGTCCAACATCGATGGGGCGATCTCGCATCGAAATTTTCGGAGGACCGCGTAACCTTCCAACGACGACCGCCGTACGAGCAGCGGATAAACTTATTTCGTGCCTTAGGTTGCCCTCACAACGTCCTCTACTTCTTGATTCTTGGTTGGTAGCTTTAGCGGTTGCAGGTCCGAGAAATGGCATATTGACCCGCTTTCTCGTATGTCGCATGTGACGTCTCACTTTCCGCCGTAGACACTTGTCGGATCTACATACGTTGAACCATTTGCGCGAGACAAGCGCGGCGCTCTGCAGGGACGAGGGATCAAATTTTCGAAGTATCAAGTGCGAAACCTCCAGTGGTAGTTCGGAAATGATATCTACCTTGCTTGGCACGAACAAACCAACGACGCGTAGTAGAGATCTAAAAAACTCCATGTTGCTTCTACTGTTGCGCCAGCACGACTGACGGTCTGGCTAAGAGTGGAAGCTTATATATGTGCTGTTCGTCACGGTGCACTGCGAGTTCCGGTTCCGGGTGAGAGTGCTGGTCAGGCAGAATCGATGGTATGTGCATGTATTTTCACTTACATCGGGTTCACATTATGATTAGAGTTAGAGGCGCGAAACGAATCTTCATTTGGTTTAGACGTTGTAGTTATGCAATAGAGCAGATATTTACTAGAATAAATTTGATTGTTATATAATTTGACAAGTAGTCGAGATAATTAGGTACTCGAGTACCTGATTATGATGATCCTGGGTTCAATAACAAAGCCGCGGTCAACGGGATAACAGAATTCGTTTTCATCCTGATTCCAAGTTGTACCATACTTCCTTATCTATGTTATAGGTAGGACTGAACAAACTCTTTGTCAAAACATAGAATATCCACCGAGTGTTAAGGCTCTTTGTAACTGGCTAATGTGACCTCACGAGAGAATGATTTTCCGGCACGATGATGCTGCAGTGGAAAACTATGATGGGTGTGTCTAAGGGCACCGGAACATCGGATTCGTGGAGAAAAGACTTCGCTCGGAAAGAGATTGATAGTGACGCTACTGTTAATTGGACAATTTCCATGTTGATGGTTAGAGAAGGATGCTAGTAGCCCTTGAGGGAACGTTGCTAGCGGGAAGCGTCGTCCGTGGAAAAATAGATTTCACCTATCATCCCGTAGTTGGAACGAAGACTGTTTCCTGTTTAGGACTGTTAAGGACTTTAATTAACTAAATCTTAAGGTTTATAATGGGTCCTCAGGCTAGCTAAACATATACTGTTGAGATGCCTTGACATCTGGCAATCATCTTATCCGACGGATAGAGTCTGCGTGTGGCGAGACACGGGACAGAAACCGTTGAAATGTTTACTGTCACGTGCCGCTACGATTATTTCATTTAAGGACAGCTATAGAATTACTCCATGCCTTTATTAGACAAAACGTTCATCCCTTGACCGCGGCTACGTTCGGTGACTGGATGTCGCCTCGAGGCCAATTGCAGTATCACAAGTTTCGAACAATTACAATCGGACTGGATGGCTACAATTGTTGAATTACAGCTATGGTACAATCTAGATTACAATGTTACGGGATTTTCACAAAATTCCAAACGGAAGGTTCCCGTGTTCTTTCATCTCCGATTTATATTTATGCTTGATCTGTCTGGGACGAGTCTGGATATAGCGCAAACTGGCTGGTAAACGATGTATTTGGCAAGAAATGTGGAGTACCAGGCACATCGAATTGTCGACATATCAGCAACCGCAACGGAGATACGTGGAGTTGAATATTTGAGTCTGAATCTGCAAAACAACAATTACCCTGCATATAACAGAGACCAGAGTAGATGTTCTGCCGCGCAACACATCTGCACTCAATGCCGCGCGGCTTGACAGCCAACGGTCCACGCGCCATCCTTCGAATCCGCCTTCGGCCCAAGGACACACCATAAAGATGAAATCCTAACTGCATTTTTCGCACATATGGTCTAAGTCAATCTGTTTGTTTCGAAAAGACTTTCTAATTCTAGAAGTGTTGTCGGTCGGTTTTTAGAAAGGTCCTTGGGTTTATGACGCGCTCTTAAGAATTACGGAGAAAGCGGGTAGTGGCCTAACGAAAAAAGCGGACATCTACCTAACGGAAAATCTGAGTTTTACCATAAAAAATGTCGCCTAGGACCCACGTTGGTAGGTGGCTTCTTCCTCCTCTCTTCCTTCCTAACATTAGTCATAACCAATCGGCATCGCGGATCATTGCCCTCATTTTCCTAACTAACAATGTAAGCAACGAATCCGCGTTCTTCGTTCAAAGGGCACACCCATACCGAGCTTCGTACTCACATCAGAATAAACTTTAGAGTTACATCATCTCTCACGGTGACTAGAGTTCCTGCAATCCCTATAACTCTCACCGTTCCTATATCTCTAAGAGCCTCCTATTTCTCTCACAGTATCCAGAAGTCCGACAGCTCCTACAGCTCTCACGGACCTAGAGCTCCTATAGCTCACACTCTCATCTAAGAATAATCCTTCTCTTCGTTATCTGTATCTTAAGCAACGGCGTTCTTACTCAGTGTGTTGTATAAATCGTTGGAAATACATATATTTTTTATAACTCTGTGACCCCCAGTGTTATACCACAACAACTACATCTATTATCCTAAGCGAAATACGGGGAACGAACTATTCGTGGTGTCGATTATTCCAATCGTAACGGGAATTTACGACTCCCATTGACGCGTATACAAATGACCGCGTCTCCCCGCGATAGCTCGAAAATACAGTCGACATAGCGCAAACCGGATAAGTACTGTATTTGGCTGTAATTGTGAGGTATAGCGCGCATCGCATTTGCGACATGTATCTAATAGCAGAGCTGATACGTTGACTTGAACATTTAGGCATGAATATGCAAAACAGCAATTACGCTGAATCTGTCAGTGACCAGAGGAGACATAAGACAGTAGAGACGATAGAATCGGAAGATGTGCTCTGTGCTCAGCAGCAAATCAGGAGCATAACGCTCACCGAATTGTCGTCATATCTGCCATAGTAACGAAGATACGTTGCTTTCGATATACAAGCATGAATATGCTAAACTGCAATTATGGTGTATTTGACAGGGACAAGAGTGAACAAAACGCTAACCTACTGATGTGCGCTGTATATGACATCAGATGTCAAATATAACGCGCACCGAATTGTCTGTAAGTGTGCCATAGAAACGGAGATTCGTTGATTCGAATATTTAATACTGAATATGTAAAACTGCAAATACGCAGGGTTCGGCTGGGTCCCGATTTTACATGCATCAAACGGGATAACGTGCACTGTGTTTGGCAGCAAATTTGGAGTATAACGAGCCTCTAATTGTAGCCATATGTGAAGTAGAATCGGAGATACGTCGGTTTGAATACTTAATCCTGAATATACGAAACTGCAACTACGCTGGATCTGGCTGGGTCCAGATTTTACATAGCGTAAACCGTATGATGTGCACTGTACTTGGCATCAGATGTGGAATATAACGCGCATCGTATGGCCAATGTTTCTGCAAAACAAGCGGAGATACCTTCATTCGAATATGTAAGCATCAATATCCAAAACTGCAATCACGCTGGATTTCTCCGAGTCCAGTCTTGACAGTGTGCAAACGGACTGATGTGTGCTGTATTTGGCAGCAAATATGCAGTATTACGTACATCCTATTGTCGACGTACCTACAATGGATACGGAGGTCCTTTCACTTGAATAACTAGGCTTGAATATGCAAAACTACAAATACGCTGGATTTGACTCGGTCCGGATTTAACACGGCTTAAACCAGATGAAGCGCTCTGCTTATGGCAGTCAATGTGGAATATAGCGCGCATCGTATTGTCGACATATGTGCTATGGAATCGGAGTCACGTTGATTTGAATATTTAAGCCTGAACATACAAAATTGCATTTGGGCTGGATTTTGCAGGGACCAGAGTTTACGCAGCGCAAGCGAACTGATGGGCAATGTATCTACAGCAAATGCGGAGTACAAGGCGTATGGAATTGTCGACATATGTGCAAAAGAAGCGGCGAAGCTTTGAATGCAATATTTAAGCATTAACAACAAAAACTATAATTACGCTGGATTTTGCAGGGTCCAGAGTTGACATAGCACAGACCGGCTGATTTGGCATCATATGTGGAGTATTCTGCGCATCGAATAGGCGACATAGAAACCAAGATACGTTCATTTGAATATGTAATATTTGAATATTTCGCCTGAAAATGCATAATTGCAAATACGCTGAGTTTGGCTGCGCCCACACGTTACATAACTCAAACCAGATAATATGCATTGTGTTTGGCAGCAAAAGTGGCGTATATCGCGCATCGAATTGTCGGCATATCTGCAATGCAAACGGCGATGATTTGAATGATTAATCATGAATATGTAAAGCAGCAATTTCGCTAGGTTTGACAGAGACCGGAGTTGACATGGTACAAACCACCAGATGTGCGGTGCACATGACATCGGATGTGTAATGCAACGGGCATCGCTTTGTCGCCATATGTGCAATAGAAACGGAGATAAATTCATTTGAATATGTTAACACTGCCGTCTCAGTAAAACCATTTTATTTCAAGCTTCACGCCACAGTTCTGAATCCGGACAAGACCGTTTCAAGTTCTCCCAAGAGCAAGCAGTCAAATTAAGGTACTTACACGAGTTAGAGTCTAATACATTTTATTGGTCCAACATCGATGGGGCGATCTCGCATCGGAATTTTCGGAGGACCGCGTAACCTTCCAACGACGACCGCCGTACGAGCAGCGGATAAACTTATTTCGTGCCTTAGGTTGCCCTCACAACGTCCTCTACTTCTTGATTCTTGGTTGGTAGCTTTAGCGGTTGCAGGTCCGAGAAATTGCATATTGACCCGCTTTCTCGTATGTCGCATGTGACGTCTCACTTTCCGCCGTAGACACTTGTCGGATCTACATACGTTGAACCATTTGCGCGAGACAAGCGCGGCGCTCTGCAGGGACGAGGGATCCAATTTTCGAAGTATCAAGTGCGAAACCTCCAGTGGTAGTACGGAAATTATATCTACCTTGCTTGGCACGAACAAACCAACGACGCGTAGTAGAGATCTAAAAAACTCCATGTTGCTTCTACTGTTGCGCGAGCACGACTGACGGTCTGGCTAAGAGTGGAAGCTTATATATGTGCTGTTCGTCACGGTGCACTGCGAGTTCCGGTTCCGGGTGAGAGTGCTGGTCAGGCAGAATCGATGGTATGTGCATGTATTTTCACTTACATCGGGTTCACATTATGATTAGAGTTAGAGGCGCGAAACGAATCTTCATTTGGTTTAGACGTTGTAGTTATGCAATAGAGCAGATATTTACTAGAATAAATTTGATTGTTATATAATTTGACAAGTAGTCGAGATAATTAGGTACTCGAGAAGCTAATGACAATGATCCTGGGTTCAATAACAAAGCCGCGGTCAACGGGATAACAGAATTCGTTTTCATCCTGATTCCAAGTTGTACCATACTTCCTTATCTATGTTATAGGTAGGACTGAACAAATTCTTTGTCAAAACATAGAATATCCACCGAGTGTTAAGGCTCTTTGTAACTGGCTAATGTGACCTCACGAGAGAATGATTTTCCGGCACGATGATGCTGCAGTGGAAAACTATGATGGGTGTGTCTAAGGGCACCGGAACATCGGATTCGTGGAGAAAAGACTTCGCTCGGAAAGAGATTGATAGTGACGCTACTGTTAATTGGACAATTTCCATGTTGATGGTTAGAGAAGGATGCTAGTAGCCCTTGAGGGAACGTTGCTAGCGGGAAGCGTCGTCCGTGGAAAAATAGATTTCACCTATCATCCCGTAGTTGGAACGAAGACTGTTTGCCTGTTTAGGACTGTTAAGGACTTTAATTAACTAAATCTTAAGGTTTATAATGGGTCCTCAGGCTAGCTAAACATACACTGTTTAGATGCGTTGACATCTGGCAATCATCTTATCCGACGGATAGAGTCTGCGTGTGGCGAGACACGGGACAGAAACCGTTGGAATGTTTACTGTCACGTGCCGCTACGATTATTTCATTTAAGGACAGCTATAGAATTACTCCATGCCTTTATTAGACAAAACGTTCATCCCTTGACCGCGGCTACGTTCGGTGACTGGATGTCGCCTCGAGGCCAATTGCAGTATCACAAGTTTCGAACAATTACAATCGGACTGGATGGCTACAATTGTTGAATTACAGCTATGGTAGAATCTAGATTACAATGTTACGGGATTTTCCCAAAATTCCAAACGGAAGGTTCCCGTGTTCTTTCATCTCCGATTTATATTTATGCTTGATCTGTCTGGGACCAGTCTGGATATAGCGCAAACTGGCTGGTAAACGATGTATTTGGCAAGAAATGTGGAGTACCAGGCACATCGAATTGTCGACATATCAGCAACAGCAACGGAGATACGTGGAGTTGAATATTTGAGTCTGAATCTGCAAAACAACAATTACACTGCATATAACAGAGACCAGAGTCGATGTTCTGCCGCGCAACACATCTGCACTCAATGCCGCGCGGCTTGACAGCCAACGGTCCACGCGCCATCCTTCGAATCCGCCTTCGGCCCAAGGACACACCATAAAGATGAAATCCTAACTGCATTTTTCGCACATATGGTCTAAGTCAATCTGTTTGTTTCGAAAAGACTTTCTAATTCTAGAAGTGTTGTCGGTCGGTTTTTAGAAAGGTCCTTGGGTTTATTACGCGCTCTTAAGAATTACGGAGAAAGCGGGTAGTGGCCTAACGAAAAAAGCGGACATCTACCTAACGGAAAATCTGAGTTTTACCATAAAAAATGTCGCCTAGGACCCACGTTGGTAGGTGGCTTCTTCCTCCTCTCTTCCTTCCTAACATTAGTCATAACCAATCGGCATCGCGGATCATTGCCCTCATTTTCCTAACTAACAATGTAAGCAACGAATCCGCGTTCTTCGTTCAAAGGGCACACCCATACCGAGCTTCGTACTCACATCAGAATAAACTTTAGAGTTACATCATCTCTCACGGTGACTAGAGTTCCTGCAATCCCTATAACTCTCACCGTTCCTATATCTCTAAGAGCCTCCTATTTCTCTCACAGTATCCAGAAGTCCGACAGCTCCTACAGCTCTCACGGACCTAGAGCTCCTATAGCTCACACTCTCATCTAAGAATAATCCTTCTCTTCGTTATCTGTATCTTAAGCAACGGCGTTCTTACTCAGTGTGTTGTATAAATCGTTGGAAATACATATATTTTTTATAACTCTGTGACCCCCAGTGTTATACCACAACAACTACATCTATTATCCTAAGCGAAATACGGGGATCGAACTATTCGTGGTGTCGATTATTCCAATCGTAACGGGAATTTACGACTCCCATTGACGCGTATACAAATGACCGCGTCTCCCCGCGATAGCTCGAAAATACAGTCGACATAGCGCAAACCGGATAAGTACTGTATTTGGCTGTAATTGTGAGGTATAGCGCGCATCGCATTTGCGACATGTATCCAATAGCAGAGCTGATACGTTGACTTGAACATTTAGGCATGAATATGCAAAACAGCAATTACGCTGAATCTGTCAGTGACCAGAGAAGACATAAGACAGTAGAGACGATAGAATCGGAAGATGTGCTCTGTGCTCAGCAGCAAATCAGGAGCATAACGCTCACCGAATTGTCGTCATATCTGCCATAGAAACGAAGATACGTTGCTTTCGATATACAAGCATGAATATGCTAAACTGCAATTATGGTGTATTTGACAGGGACAAGAGTGAACAAAACGCTAACCTACTGATGTGCGCTGTATATGACATCAGATGTCAAATATAACGCGCACCGAATTGTCTGTAAGTGTGCCATAGAAACGGAGATTCGTTGGTTCGAATATTTAATACTGAATATGTAAAACTGCAAATACGCAGGGTTCGGCTGGGTCCCGATTTTACATGCATCAAACGGGATAACGTGCACTGTGTTTGGCAGCAAATTTGGAGTATAACGAGCCTCTAATTGTAGCCATATGTGAAGTAGAATCGGAGATACGTCGGTTTGAATACTTAATCCTGAATATACGAAACTGCAACTACGCTGGATCTGGCTGGGTCCAGATTTTACATAGCGTAAACCGTATGATGTGCACTGTACTTGGCATCAGATGTGGAATATAACGCGCATCGTATGGCCAATGTTTCTGCAAAACAAGCGGAGATACCTTCATTCGAATATGTAAGCATCAATATCCAAAACTGCAATCACGCTGGATTTCTCCGAGTCCAGTCTTGACAGTGTGCAAACGGGCTGATGTGTGCTGTATTTGGCAGCAAATATGCAGTATTACGTACATCCTATTGTCGACGTACCTACAATGGATACGGAGGTCCTTTCACTTGAATAACTAGGCTTGAATATGCAAAACTACAAATACGCTGGATTTGACTCGGTCCGGATTTAACACGGCTTAAACCAGATGAAGCGCTCTGCGTATGGCAGTCAATGTGGAATATAGCGCGCATCGTATTGTCGACATATGTGCTATGGAATCGGAGTCACGTTGATTTGAATATTTAAGCCTGAACATACAAAATTGCATTTGGGCTGGATTTTGCAGGGACCAGAGTTTACGCAGCGCAAGCGAGCTGATGGGCAATGTATCTACAGCAAATGCGGAGTACAAGGCGTATGGAATTGTCGACATGTGTGCAAAAGAAGCGGCGAAGCTTTGAATGCAATATTTAAGCATTAACAACAAAAACTATAATTACGCTGGATTTTGCAGGGTCCAGAGTTGACATAGCACAGACCGGCTGATTTGGCATCATATGTGGAGTATTCTGCGCATCGAATAGGCGACATAGAAACCAAGATACGTTCATTTGAATATGTAATATTTGAATATTTCGCCTGAAAATGCATAATTGCAAATACGCTGAGTTTGGCTGCGCCCACACGTTACATAACTCAAACCAGATAATATGCATTGTGTTTGGCAGCAAAAGTGGCGTATATCGCGCATCGAATTGTCGGCATATCTGCAATGCAAACGGCGATACGGTGATTTGAATGATTAATCATGAATATGTAAAGCAGCAATTTCGCTAGGTTTGACAGAGACCGGAGTTGACATGGTACAAACCACCAGATGTGCGGTGCACATGACATCGGATGTGTAATGCAACGGGCATCGCTTTGTCGCCATATGTGCAATAGAAACGGAGATAAATTCATTTGAATATGTTAACACTGCCGTCTCAGTAAAACCATTTTATTTCAAGCTTCACGCCACAGTTCTGAATCCGGACAAGACCGTTTCAAGTTCTCGCAAGAGCAAGCAGTCAAATTAAGGTACTTACACGAGTTAGAGTCTAATACATTTTATTGGTCCAACATCGATGGGGCGATCTCGCATCGAAATTTTCGGAGGACCGCGTAACCTTCCAACGACGACCGCCGTACGAGCAGCGGATAAACTTATTTCGTGCCTTAGGTTGCCCTCACAACGTCCTCTACTTCTTGATTCTTGGTTGGTAGCTTTAGCGGTTGCAGGTCCGAGAAATGGCATATTGACCCGCTTTCTCGTATGTCGCATGTGACGTCTCACTTTCCGCCGTAGACACTTGTCGGATCTACATACGTTGAACCATTTGCGCGAGACAAGCGCGGCGCTCTGCAGGGACGAGGGATCAAATTTTCGAAGTATCAAGTGCGAAACCTCCAGTGGTAGTTCGGAAATGATATCTACCTTGCTTGGCACGAACAAACCAACGACGCGTAGTAGAGATCTAAAAAACTCCATGTTGCTCCTACTGTTGCGCCAGCACGACTGACGGTCTGGCTAAGAGTGGAAGCTTATATATGTGCTGTTCGTCACGGTGCACTGCGAGTTCCGGTTCCGGGTGAGAGTGCTGGTCAGGCAGAATCGATGGTATGTGCATGTATTTTCACTTACATCGGGTTCACATTATGATTAGAGTTAGAGGCGCGAAACGAATCTTCATTTGGTTTAGACGTTGTAGTTATGCAATAGAGCAGATATTTACTAGAATAAATTTGATTGTTATATAATTTGACAAGTAGTCGAGATAATTAGGTACTCGAGTACCTGATTATGATGATCCTGGGTTCAATAACAAAGCCGCGGTCAACGGGATAACAGAATTCGTTTTCATCCTGATTCCAAGTTGTACCATACTTCCTTATCTATGTTATAGGTAGGACTGAACAAATTCTTTGTCAAAACATAGAATATCCACCGAGTGTTAAGGCTCTTTGTAACTGGCTAATGTGACCTCACGAGAGAATGATTTTCCGGCACGATGATGCTGCAGTGGAAAACTATGATGGGTGTGTCTAAGGGCACCGGAACATCGGATTCGTGGAGAAAAGACTTCGCTCGGAAAGAGATTGATAGTGACGCTACTGTTAATTGGACAATTTCCATGTTGATGGTTAGAGAAGGATGCTAGTAGCCCTTGAGGGAACGTTGCTAGCGGGAAGCGTCGTCCGTGGAAAAATAGATTTCACCTATCATCCCGTAGTTGGAACGAAGACTGTTTCCTGTTTAGGACTGTTAAGGACTTTAATTAACTAAATCTTAAGGTTTATAATGGGTCCTCAGGCTAGCTAAACATATACTGTTGAGATGCCTTGACATCTGGCAATCATCTTATCCGACGGATAGAGTCTGCGTGTGGCGAGACACGGGACAGAAACCGTTGAAATGTTTACTGTCACGTGCCGCTACGATTATTTCATTTAAGGACAGCTATAGAATTACTCCATGCCTTTATTAGACAAAACGTTCATCCCTTGACCGCGGCTACGTTCGGTGACTGGATGTCGCCTCGAGGCCAATTGCAGTATCACAAGTTTCGAACAATTACAATCGGACTGGATGGCTACAATTGTTGAATTACAGCTATGGTAGAATCTAGATTACAATGTTACGGGATTTTCACAAAATTCCAAACGGAAGGTTCCCGTGTTCTTTCATCTCCGATTTATATTTATGCTTGATCTGTCTGGGACCAGTCTGGATATAGCGCAAACTGGCTGGTAAACGATGTATTTGGCAAGAAATGTGGAGTACCAGGCACATCGAATTGTCGACATATCAGCAACCGCAACGGAGATACGTGGAGTTGAATATTTGAGTCTGAATCTGCAAAACAACAATTACCCTGCATATAACAGAGACCAGAGTAGATGTTCTGCCGCGCAACACATCTGCACTCAATGCCGCGCGGCTTGACAGCCAACGGTCCACGCGCCATCCTTCGAATCCGCCTTCGGCCCAAGGACACACCATAAAGATGAAATCCTAACTGCATTTTTCGCACATATGGTCTAAGTCAATCTGTTTGTTTCGAAAAGACTTTCTAATTCTAGAAGTGTTGTCGGTCGGTTTTTAGAAAGGTCCTTGGGTTTATGACGCGCTCTTAAGAATTACGGAGAAAGCGGGTAGTGGCCTAACGAAAAAAGCGGACATCTACCTAACGGAAAATCTGAGTTTTACCATAAAAAATGTCGCCTAGGACCCACGTTGGTAGGTGGCTTCTTCCTCCTCTCTTCCTTCCTAACATTAGTCATAACCAATCGGCATCGCGGATCATTGCCCTCATTTTCCTAACTAACAATGTAAGCAACGAATCCGCGTTCTTCGTTCAAAGGGCACACCCATACCGAGCTTCGTACTCACATCAGAATAAACTTTAGAGTTACATCATCTCTCACGGTGACTAGAGTTCCTGCAATCCCTATAACTCTCACCGTTCCTATATCTCTAAGAGCCTCCTATTTCTCTCACAGTATCCAGAAGTCCGAAAGCTCCTACAGCTCTCACGGACCTAGAGCTCCTATAGCTCACACTCTCATCTAAGAATAATCCTTCTCTTCGTTATCTGTATCTTAAGCAACGGCGTTCTTACTCAGTGTGTTGTATAAATCGTTGGAAATACATATATTTTTTATAACTCTGTGACCCCCAGTGTTATACCACAACAACTACATCTATTATCCTAAGCGAAATACGGGGATCGAACTATTCGTGGTGTCGATTATTCCAATCGTAACGGGAATTTACGACTCCCATTGACGCGTATACAAATGACCGCGTCTCCCCGCGATAGCTCGAAAATACAGTCGACATAGCGCAAACCGGATAAGTACTGTATTTGGCTGTAATTGTGAGGTATAGCGCGCATCGCATTTGCGACATGTATCCAATAGCAGAGCTGATACGTTGACTTGAACATTTAGGCATGAATATGCAAAACAGCAATTACGCTGAATCTGTCAGTGACCAGAGAAGACATAAGACAGTAGAGACGATAGAATCGGAAGATGTGCTCTGTGCTCAGCAGCAAATCAGGAGCATAACGCTCACCGAATTGTCGTCATATCTGCCATAGAAACGAAGATACGTTGCTTTCGATATACAAGCATGAATATGCTAAACTGCAATTATGGTGTATTTGACAGGGACAAGAGTGAACAAAACGCTAACCTACTGATGTGCGCTGTATATGACATCAGATGTCAAATATAACGCGCACCGAATTGTCTGTAAGTGTGCCATAGAAACGGAGATTCGTTGGTTCGAATATTTAATACTGAATATGTAAAACTGCAAATACGCAGGGTTCGGCTGGGTCCCGATTTTACATGCATCAAACGGGATAACGTGCACTGTGTTTGGCAGCAAATTTGGAGTATAACGAGCCTCTAATTGTAGCCATATGTGAAGTAGAATCGGAGATACGTCGGTTTGAATACTTAATCCTGAATATACGAAACTGCAACTACGCTGGATCTGGCTGGGTCCAGATTTTACATAGCGTAAACCGTATGATGTGCACTGTACTTGGCATCAGATGTGGAATATAACGCGCATCGTATGGCCAATGTTTCTGCAAAACAAGCGGAGATACCTTCATTCGAATATGTAAGCATTAGTATTCAAAGCTGCTATCACGCTGGATTTCTCCGAGTCCAGTCTTGACAGTGTGCAAACGGGCTGATGTGTGCTGTATTTGGCAGCAAATATGCAGTATTACGTACATCCTATTGTCGACGTACCTACAATGGATACGGAGGTCCTTTCACTTGAATAACTAGGCTTGAATATGCAAAACTACAAATACGCTGGATTTGACTCGGTCCGGATTTAACACGGCTTAAACCAGATGAAGCGCTCTGCGTATGGCAGTCAATGTGGAATATAGCGCGCATCGTATTGTCGACATATGTGCTATGGAATCGGAGTCACGTTGATTTGAATATTTAAGCCTGAACATACAAAATTGCATTTGGGCTGGATTTTGCAGGGACCAGAGTTTACGCAGCGCAAGCGAGCTGATGGACAATGTATCTACAGCAAATGCGGAGTACAAGGCGTATGGAATTGTCGACATATGTGCAAAAGAAGCGGCGAAGCTTTGAATGCAATATTTAAGCATTAACAACAAAAACTATAATTACGCTGGATTTTGCAGGGTCCAGAGTTGACATAGCACAGACCGGCTGATTTGGCATCATATGTGGAGTATTCTGCGCATCGAATAGGCGACATAGAAACCAAGATACGTTCATTTGAATATGTAATATTTGAATATTTCGCCTGAAAATGCATAATTGCAAATACGCTGAGTTTGGCTGCGCCCACACGTTACATAACTCAAACCAGATAATATGCATTGTGTTTGGCAGCAAAAGTGGCGTATATCGCGCATCGAATTGTCGGCATATCTGCAATGCAAACGGCGATGATTTGAATGATTAATCATGAATATGTAAAGCAGCAATTTCGCTAGGTTTGACAGAGACCGGAGTTGACATGGTACAAACCACCAGATGTGCGGTGCACATGACATCGGATGTGTAATGCAACGGGCATCGCTTTGTCGCCATATGTGCAATAGAAACGGAGATAAATTCATTTGAATATGTTAACACTGCCGTCTCAGTAAAACCATTTTATTTCAAGCTTCACGCCACAGTTCTGAATCCGGACAAGACCGTTTCAAGTTCTCGCAAGAGCAAGCAGTCAAATTAAGGTACTTACACGAGTTAGAGTCTAATACATTTTATTGGTCCAACATCGATGGGGCGATCTCGCATCGAAATTTTCGGAGGACCGCGTAACCTTCCAAGGACGACCGCCGTACGAGCAGCGGATAAAATTATTTCGTGCCTTAGGTTGCCCTCACAACGTCCTCTACTTCTTGATTCTTGGTTGGTAGCTTTAGCGGTTGCAGGTCCGAGAAATGGCATATTGACCCGCTTTCTCGTATGTCGCATGTGACGTCTCACTTTCCGCCGTAGACACTTGTCGGATCTACATACGTTGAACCATTTGCGCGAGACAAGCGCGGCGCTCTGCAGGGACGAGGGATCAAATTTTCGAAGTATCAAGTGCGAAACCTCCAGTGGTAGTTCGGAAATGATATCTACCTTGCTTGGCACGAACAAACCAACGACGCGTAGTAGAGATCTAAAAAACTCCATGTTGCTTCTACTGTTGCGCGAGCACGACTGACGGTCTGGCTAAGAGTGGAAGCTTATATATGTGCTGTTCGTCACGGGCACTGCGAGTTCCGGTTCCGGGTGAGAGTGCTGGTCAGGCAGAATCGATGGTATGTGCATGTATTTTCACTTACATCGGGTTCACATTATGATTAGAGTTAGAGGCGCGAAACGAATCTTCATTTGGTTTAGACGTTGTAGTTATGCAATAGAGCAGATATTTACTAGAATAAATTTGATTGTTATATAATTTGACAAGCAGTCGAGAAAATTAGGTACTCGAGAAGCTAATGACAATGATCCTGGGTTCAATAACAAAGCCGCGGTCAACGGGATAACAGAATTCGTTTTCATCCTGATTCCAAGTTGTACCATACTTCCTTATCTATGTTATAGGTAGGACTGAACAAACTCTTTGTCAAAACATAGAATATCCACCGAGTGTTAAGGCTCTTTGTAACTGGCTAATGTGACCTCACGAGAGAATGATTTTCCGGCACGATGATGCTGCAGTGGAAAACTATGATGGGTGTGTCTAAGGGCACCGGAACATCGGATTCGTGGAGAAAAGACTTCGCTCGGAAAGAGATTGATAGTGACGTTACTGTTAATTGGACAATTTCCATGTTGATGGTTAGAGAAGGATGCTAGTAGCCCCTGAGGGAACGTTGCTAGCGGGAAGCGTCGTCAGTGGAAAAATAGATTTCACCTATCATCCCGTAGTTGGAACGAAGACTGTTTGCCTGTTTAGGACTGTTAAGGACTTTAATTAACTAAATCTTAAGGTTTATAATGGGTCCTCAGGCTAGCTAAACATATACTATTGAGATGCGTTGACATCTGGCAATCATCTTATCCGACGGATAGAGTCTGCGTGTGGCGAGACACGGGACAGAAACCGTTGGAATGTTTACTGTCACGTGCCGCTACGATTATTTCATTTAAGGACAGCTATAGAATTACTCCATGCCTTTATTAGACAAAACGTTCATCCCTTGACCGCGGCTACGTTCGGTGACTGGTTGTCGCCTCGAGGCCAATTGCAGTATCACAAGTTTCGAACAATTACAATCGGACTGGATGGCTTAAATTGTTGAATTACAGCTATGGTAGAATCTAGATTACAATGTTACGGGATTTTCCCAAAATTCCAAACGGAAGGTTCCCGTGTTCTTTCATCTCCGATTTATATTTATGTCGCTGGTAGTTCTTACGCATTAGCTTATCGACGGCCTGGCTGGGAACGATCAGGGAAGCGAACTTTTCTGCCCGAGCGCCTGGAGTGATGAATTCCTGAGTCGTCTTTGTTTTGCTCGTTTCAAACATCAGGTGGTATTATTACTTCGCGATTTTCGCTGTAATGGTGTTCAGTGTTATCGTGCAATAAAAATTCACGCGTTTCGGACGGTCTACGGGTACGATTACGTTCTTGTTGCTAACTTCAATAGCAATGGTTCTTTTTGCTCTCGATATAAATTGATGCGGTCCGCCGTAGCGTGGTTGTAAGGGGTTTCCGATGGCATCGTGACGTAGAAATACGTAAGACGATGTTTCGAGTGGAACACGGAGGTTTCTTTTTCGCCGTGTCGCGTAATCGGGTGAGGCCTGATCTTTTCTATTCGTAGTTTTAGACGGCTTCCGTATTTCGACTTGGCCTGTTGCTTCGTTGGTGCACAGAATTCTGCCGGCAATCGTATGCCGGTGCCATAAACTATTTCGGCTGTCGTCGTTTTCACGTCCGTAATAGCTGTTCGTATGCCTAATAAAACTATTGGCAAGATTTCTACACAGTTGCTCGTATCGTGGCATTTGATTGCTGCTTTTAGTTGTCGGGGCAGGCGCTCTACCATCCCGTTGGTCGCGGGGTGATAGGCTGTCGTTCGTAAATGCCTAATGCCGAGGAACAGGCATAATTCGTTAAATAAGTTTGATTCGAACTGACGTCCTTGATCGGTCCTTATCCTTAAAGGTACGTGGAAACGGAATATCCACGTGGAAAGGAGGGCTGAAGCAACGGTTGCCGCCTCCATGTCGGCGATGGAAACGGCTTCGGTCTAACGCGAAAAACGATCGATTTTCGCCAGGCAGTGTCGGTATCCTAGCGTCCCGTGTCTGGGGGGGTTTGTCATGAGGTCTTCGACGTCCTTTAGCTGTTGATCGCTGAGGCATTTGCCTAGAGTCACGTTCCTAATTATGCTCTAGCAGTATATATTTCTCTAATCAAGTTGTTTGAATGAACTGTAATTTATACCTGTTAAATCAGTATATACTTAATTGAACCACCCCGATTATCCCAGCAGAAATAAGGTTATCGGTCTGTTCGTGGCTGTTAGGAACATGATACATTTACACTGTACACGTGAATATGTGTGTAAGCGTCAGATGACGTCCAGGCCTTAGTTGGGACAAAAGACAAGAGTCAGTCGTTACAAGTATCTGGAAGAGTCGGTTGGCAACAAGCGTGCGTGCGAGTAGGATTTCGAGGTCCTTAGAGTATAAGATATATGCATAACTGTTGTGTGCTAAATAAAGGGAATTATTTGTATTTCCGAACCCCTTCTATATCCTTACAGTGGCGTCGATTATCTGATGGTAACGGGAATTTACGACTCTCGTTGGCGCGAAACATAGTTGATTTTGTTTAAATGCTAGTTATAGTTTCACGTGAGTAGTGGCAGAAGGAAAGAAGGGTATACACGAATCATTTATAAACCACTTAAGATGTATAGGCGAAAATGACTTGAAATAGTATTCCTTTACTCAGATTGCCTTATTTTCATATTGCTATTATAACATAAATGTCATGGTAGAAACCCGGATGATAAATAAATGGCTTATTTCGTTAAACAAATTATTGCCATTCTGAATTAAATTAGAGACTTTCAATAATACTCAACTACGAAATTCATGTTGATTCTTTTATAAATGGTGCATGCCTGTCAGTTAGATATTATAAGAACGAAGAGTTTACCATTAAAACTTTAAAATTTCGACAAAAGTTTTAAAGCGTAGGCGTCACTGTGTAGGTACGTAGGTAGGTAAATTGAGGTCAACCGGATGTAGAGTTAGTGCCGCATCGGCCACGCTGGTCTTTACCTTTCTCACATTGCGTTCGTCAGATAATTAATATAATTTACATGTTATTATAAACAGTATTATAAATTATTATAAATTTTTGTACATTATATATATTGTTCGGGTAAATAAATTCAAAATTTAGGGAACAACGAATTCAAGTATTATCCTGTTCTGTTGGGTTACTATTGGTGGCGGGGCAGTAGCCGCTTGGGGTACGTGGGCGTTGTCTCTGGACCGCTTCGGTCAATCTCACTCCGCGAGTAGTTGGTAACAGTTGTGTCGAAGTTAGTGACGAAAGTGCGCAGTGGTTTCTCAGTCTGATTCGTGTATTTTCCATGTATGTTATATCAGATTTCTTGGATATTATTTCGTCACAGTGTAAAATGTGTCTCTTTTATACTTGCGAACTGGTTAATTCTATCGTTGTTACTGAATATTATAATATTCTTGTACGTTAGTGTATTTGTAATGGTACAGAATGAATTCGGAAATACAAATAATTCCCTTTATTTAGCACACAACATTTGTACATATATCTTATACTCTAAAGACCTCGAAATGCTACTAGCACGCACGCTTGTTGTCAACCGGCTCCTCCAGATACTTCTAACGCCTGACTCTTGTCTTTTGTCCCAACTAAGGCCTGGACGTCCTCTGACGCGTACGCGCACATTTACATGTACAGTTTAAATGTATCATGTTCCTAACGCGCCTCCTTACATTTATACTGTACACTTAATCGTATTTACATGCTTTGACGAATTACGTAACAGAAACTTTAACACTTATTGCTTTATCTACATTTCTCTTAGTTTACATTCATCCATGACCTAAACCTTTCGAATTTCTCTCTCTGTACACAGTGCCTTCGTAAAAATATCCGCAGTATTTTCGTCTGTACTTACCTTAAGTATGTTTATCTTGTTCTCCTTTAAGCACTCGTGAACATAGTGGTAATGAACTTCAATGTGTTTAGAATTTTTTGTAAAATTTCCGTGCTTTGCTATACTCATCACTCCAGAGTTATCCTCATCAATTTTTACAGGGTTATCGTCTAGATTTACATTGAAGATTTTCATAATTTCCATAATGGACATTAATTCACTCACCGCTTCCGATAGAGCTACATACTCTGCATACGTCGAGGCTTTTGTCACACACCTTTGTTTTTTAGACTTCCAACCAATTACATTTCCACACAATCTAATTACATATTCAGAAGTCGATTTCTTTTCTAAATGATCTCCTGCCTAATCAGCGTCCACATAACAATCTATCGTTTCACATTTTTCATTCCTTTTATAATCTAATCTTAAGTCTCTAGTCCGGTACAAATATTTCAATATTCGCAAAGCAAATTTAAAATGTGTCTCATTACAACAATCTTGAAATCTACTCAAATAATTCACACTATAACTTATATCGGGTCTGGTATTTTCACTAATATACAACAATTCGCCAATTAAATTTTTGTATCCAATATACTATCTATTTATCACAGCTTTTTCAATTTTTAAGTTGGTCTCCATAGGTGCACAGTACAATTTGCTATTTTGTAACTTACATTTGTTTGCTAATGATTCAATGTATTTCTTTTGGCTTAATCTTATTTCATTTTTGAAATAATCATAGTCTATATTTATTCCAAGATATTCTTTGACTTCACCTAAATCTTTCATTTCAAATCTATTAGTTAATAACTTCTTTACCCTTTGTATCTTCCTTTTAATTTTACTACAAATTAGCAAATCGTCTACATACATTAGCAAATAAACAACATTTTCTCCCTCTCCATGTATATATAGGCACAACTCTTTGTTATTCTTCTTAAAACCTAATCTCGTCACATACTTATCAAGACACTCATACCACTCCCTTCGACTTTCTTTTAACCCATAAAGCGCTTTCGATAGTTTACAAACTCTATTCGTTCCGTCCGCATATCCCTTTGGTTGATTTGCATATACCTCCGAGGTTACTTCACCATTTAAAAAGGCAGTTTCTACATCCATTTGCTCAATAATTAATCCATTTTGACAACAATATGATAGCAATATCTTAAAGGTCTCATTACTCGCTACTGGGGAGTATATGTCATCGGCTACGTTTCTTTGTTGGAATCCTCTTACCACTAATCTAGCCTTATACCTGTCATCTGATTTTCTCGTGTAAACCCATTTTACATCTAATACGTCTTTGCCTTTTACCCTTTCTACCAATTTCCAAGTTTTATTCTTATAAAGACATTCTATTTCCTTATTCATAGCTTGCTTCCAATCATCACTATCTTCACAACAAATCGCCTCCTCAAATGTACAAGGGATATCTACACTACAATAATTTGCATGGATTTCACTAATGTTTTCTTTTTCTGGATATCTTACTGGAGTTCTCTTGTTACGTGTAGATCTTCCAGGGATGTTTAAGCTTTCAAGACTGTTATCATTTTCATCTTCCCTACTTTCTAACTTTTCCTTATTCATGCTTACCAATAAATCATTATCCTCAATGTCATCGTTATCTTTATCGAATGAATTTTCCGCAACGCCGATACATTTTGTGTCTGTTTCTATGATCTCTACACGTCTCGCTATTGTTATTTTCCCACCTAATAAGACTCTGTAACCTACTTCACTATATCCAAACAAAATTCCCATATCTGCCTTCTTATCCCATTTAGAAACTCTCTTTTGTTCTTACAAAAACTTTACTTCCATATAGATGTGGATTTTCAACACTTGGTTTTCTCCCGAAGAATATTTCAAAAGGTGTCTTTCTCTCTATAGTATTTGCCAGTATTCGATTTTTCAAGTATACCGCTGTCCAATCTATTTCCAGCCATTTTATGTACTTTCGCTTCCGCTAACAAGCAACGCGCCATGTCCATCACTGTTCTATTATACCTTTCCGTTGTCCCGTTTAATTCATGTACGTAGGTTGGGCAGTTATTTATTCTGATACCTGTATCCCTAGCAAATTTATAAATTCGATTATTCAAGTACTCTTCTCCATTATCACATCTCAATATTTTAAACCTCTTGCCCGTTAAATTCTCGGCTTCATTTACAAACTGTACGAAACAATCAAAGACCTCACCCTTTGATTTTATACAATAAATTCTAGCTATTTTGCTATAATCATCGATAAATGAGATGAAATATTTCTCTTCATTGAATCCGGTAGTCTTAAAGGGACCGCACACGACCGTATGAATAATTTCCATTATCTCCCTAGCCTTGGTTCGATTATTTTTGAATGGTAAATTGTGCATTTTACTTTCTATACACAACCTATATTTCAAAAATTCCTTCTCAAATTCTTTCGGTATACCAGTAACTAGCTGCTCTTTAACCAAGATATTTAAATATTTAAAATTTACGTGTCCTAACATCCTATGCCATCTTTCCTTTTTACTCATACCACTACGTTCGGCGCTGTTTGCTAAGTGCTCCTTCCCTTTCAATATACTTTTCATTCTATATGTTCCCTTTTCTTTAACCGCTACCGCTGTAAGCTTATTGTCCTCATCTATTACTTTTGCAATATTTCCTTTTGAAATAACCGTGTTTTTATTATCTGTTAATTTGCCTAAACTAATCAAGTTTGCGGACATTTCTTTCGCGTAAAAAACATTATTCATATTTATTTCATTTTGCTTTCCAAATGCTTCAAAATAACTTATAACATTCCCTACTTTTGTTGCCTTTATCGATCTATTATCGCCTAAATATATGTTTTCCGGTTCTTTAAGGTCAATAGATTTATCGAAATAATTTACGTTATTAATTATGTGATCTGTGCAACCGCTATCTAATAGCCACATTACTTCATTATTACTTATCTCGTTCGCCTCGCCGCTGTGTGCTGCGTGCGCCGTTGCTATTGTCACGTAAAATGAGAAAGAAATTTAAAGGAAAGAAGAAAACTTTATTTTTTCCTCGTTTATACACTTCTGAACTCTAGCCGTGGCCGTTCGAGACTGAGGCTCTTACAATATTTTCTTACTTTCGGTGACATCTGTTTCTTCTTTTGTTTTTCATCCTTCATTATCCCCACTACCCTGTAGGCGTACGTGACTGTTGCTACGCTTCTAGAACATTCGGTGGAAGGACCGCTAGGACATAGATGAACCCTCAGGTACTCCGGCAATATACATTGTCGCCAAGGTCGCCATGTGTAATGTTCAAGTATCGGCTGTCTGGAGAATGTTTAGAAGTGGTCGCCTAAGGTGACGTCAGGGCAAAAGTGTTTGTGGTTACACTCCCCCCTCCTTAGAATGAACTTAGTCCTCGAAGTTCCTTTTCCTCTTTAAGATAGATGGGTGAAATTTTGCCTTGGGTGTTTCCAGGTCGAAGGTTACTTGCGAATCGTTGCTGGTGCTGGGTACAGGTAGAATCGGGGTGAATACGTTGATAGGTGCCGGGTTGATTGGCATCGGAGCGCTGGCTGGTGGATTGTTATTTGTCGTGTTTCGCTTGATTTTACAGCAGAATAAATGAAAACACAATTTCGGCATTCCTATTTTGTTGAGAAAGTATAACCATATGAGAGCAATGGATAAATATCCTATAATTTGTAATATAGATATTCCCCGTGATTCAACTAGATCGATTCTATGAGCAAAAGTTAGTTGATTCGTTTGATCTTCGATTCCATCCAGAGTGTTTTTGTATCCGTAATTATCGTTAATAAGTTTTGGAGTTTTCTCTAGTTTATTTAGTAAAATAATCCAGTCTGAATCATTAGTTACATTGACTGTTTTGATTTTAATCTCGTAAGAAATTTCCTTGCTACTACCACTTATTCTCATATGGTTATTCTTGTACAATATGTCTACGGTTTTATTAGTTTGTAACAAAGATGGTTTCTCTAGTCTAACAATTCGATGTGTCTTTTCTTCGAAAATGCTCAGATCTATTGGTTTTTCTGGTATAGCTATAAAATGATTCTCAGCGTTTAATGGGATAAAAGTTATATCTTCAATGTTATAAACTACTACCTTACAGAATTTGACAGTGTTTTCTGCGCTTAAGATTTCAGAGTTACAATCGTGCTTCACTCGACGGTCGTGAATCGGCTGAGTTTGTTTGCAAATGTAAAAGTCAGATATAGAACGGCATTGCTTATCCAAGTAGTTTTGATCGACATTGATGTAATTTAGTCCTGACGTTAAAAATATCGGATGAACTACTAAAGGTGCTAAAAACACTTTGTTCGTGAGAGATGGTATGGGATATATTTGCTCTATATCCCATTCCATGTCCATAACTGTTGGTACAAAAATTACAAAGGAAACTTTGTTTTGTCGCGTAAACAATGTGAGTTCTGAGATATCTAAAATATTTTGGAAATTCTCTTCCTTTGGTATAAAAGCGTTTCCTACTGTTTTGCTACCTAGTACTTGGGCGTAATTGTTAATAAAAGTTCCGGGATCAAATATCTGTGGGCTTATTATTCCTTGTTTTCCTAAGATGATTAAATTGAATATTTCGTCGATTTGGAAATGTAAGTCAGAGAGTGAGCTTTCTAGAGTTATGACTTTTATTAAAGTGATCTCGTTTTTGTTAAGCGTTTTAAGTTCGTTTCTTACACCTGTGTCTACTTGTTTCAGTCGCTGGATGACGTCGTTATTTAAAATTCGTTTAATCAAAGCTGTCTGGTTAGCTACTATGGTTTTTAGGCTGTTACCTTCTTCAAAGAGTTTGTCTATATTTTTGTTGATTATATCTAGATCGTTCGCGGCTAGGGTTCCAAGAAGAGTTTTACTAATAGATCCGATAGCGTCTACTAGTCCTCATCTACTTCTGAGATGAATGTGAGCTAAGGATCGTAATTCGGTGCTAAGTGTTCTGACGTTATTTAGTTTTGCTTGCAAAGAGCGTATTTCTGGTAATATGTTACAGTCTTTTCGTGTCTCGCAATGATTCCTAACTTCGGCTACTCCCTTTTCAATATATCTTACTTGTTCCAATACAGCACAAATATCTAGTCCTATAATAACATTTATGTGTTCGCTATAAAGATATGCTTTGGATATTTTCTCATGAAATATTCCATTATTGTCAATAGGGGTTATTTTTAATCCGTTAAGGGTGGTAAAGCCGACGGCAAGGGTGATCGTCCTGAAAAATAAGGTTTTATTCCGTTACCGTGGATTTTCTTAACTCGATCTCTAATGAGAATCTCATAATACGGTGTCTTGACTGATTTAATAACGTAGGGTCCTAACCATTCGTCGTCCAATTTATCCGACTTATGATCGTTGTGAAGGAGTATACGATCTCCTTCCTTAAATAAGGTTTGAGTTCTAATGATTTTTCTTGTCTGATCTCTCATGTACCTCTTTCTACTTTGTTCAAGAGTGTTCTTCGCTATCATTCTATATTTTTGCAATTGTTTTTGCCATAGTGCAAACATTTCTTCGTAGGTGTAATTGGAAGTTCGGGATACGGAAGACGGGAGGTTGGCTTTTCTTCCAAATCTTAGTTCGAAGGGTGAAAATTCAGTTGCATCGTGTATCGCGGTATTATACCCTAGGCAAATAAAGTCTAATACCTGATCCCATTCTTTATTAGAATCGTGTAGGCTCGTGCGAATCATGTCTTTTACTGTGGCGTGTGTTCGTTCTAAGGATCCGTTAGATTGAGGATGAAAACTAGTGGTCTTTATATGTTTGATTTTAAATGCTTCCTCGAATTTTTCCATTAGTTCGCTAATAAAGTTTCGTCCCTGGTCTGTTAGTATCGTTTTGGGTGCTGAGAAGATGTAAATGTAGTGATGTAGTACTGCATCGATAATCGATTCGGTTCGTTGTGTTTTCAGTGGTACTAAAACGAGATATTTCGTTAGGTCATCGTGAATCGAAAGAATGTATTGATTTCCACGTGTGGTTTTAGGCATCGAACCAATTAGATCCATGGCTATCTTTTCGTTTGGTTCTACTGGTGTCTGAGGAATTACGGGTTGTTCCTTGGGTCTGATTCTAACTAGCTTTTGTCGTTGACAAGCTTCGCAATTTTTTATAAAATCTTCTATCCTCTCCATGAGGCGTGGGATTTTGAATTGGTCTTTGATTTTACTATATGTCTTTTGAATACCCAAGTGTCCACTAATGTCGTTATGGTTTTCGCGTATAATGTCTAGAGCTTGTTCGTCAGTTATGGTTTGTATTGGTTCGTATGCAAAAGTTATTTCTTCAATTTGGTCATTATTAAACATGAGTGTTACTTTGATCCTAGCTTTTTCGGTTTCGGTAAAACTATTGTCTCCTATCCCAATTTTCTTGTGTTTCTTGGTTAGTTCAAAAATTTTTCGAATCCAAGTATCTTTGTCGAATGGATCTAATGTTTCTCTATTCAATTGATAGAAGGTGTGATCGTTTGGCGTGATTTTAAGTCGTCTCGGGGGTGTCGCGTCTTCTGACCATGCGTTAAAGTGTTCTACAATATTTTCGGAGTTTGCAGGTGTGTCTGGGACTGATTTGTTCGGTAATTTGGTAAATTTTTCTGGAAAGTGCGTCGGCTGCTGTGTTCTCTTTACCTTTGCAATACTGAATATCGTACTCGTATTCTTCGAGTTTAAGTCTCCATCTAATCAAACGCGAAGACGGGTCTTTGCAATTTTTGAGCCAAGTGAGTGCTTGGTGATCGGTTCGAATAACGAATCGTCTTCCTAACAGGTATTGCCTGAGTCTCTTAACTGCCCATACGATAACTAATAATTCCTTTTCTGTGGTAGAATAATTTTTCTCTGGGGGGTTGAGTGTCCGTGATATGTAACAACAAGGATGTCCGTCTTGTGATAAGATTGCGCTTATTCCTTCATTGGAAGCGTCTGTGGTGAGTGTGAATGTTTTCGTGCAGTCTGGGTATGCTAAAACTGGGGCTGAGCATAGCTTTTCATTTAGTGTGTCAAAGCTTGTCTGTTGCGCTTCAGTCCAGAAGGATTGTCATTCTTTGTGAGATCTGTTAATGGTTTGGCGAGTTTGGAAAAGTTTTTAATGAATTTTCTGCAGTATTCAGCTAATCCGAGAAATGACTTTACGTCTGTTGGTGTTTTGGGAATCTTAAAGTCTTTAACTGCGGAGATCTTTTTAGGATTTGGCTTTATGCCCTCGTGTGTTATGACATGTCTAAGTATTCTAATTCAGGTTTTAGAAACTCGCATTTGTCGGGTTGGATTTTTAGTCCTAACTCTTTTAATCTTTGCAATACTATAGCAAGGTTTTCATTGTGTTGTTGAATTGTACTACCGAATATTATTATGTCGTCAAGGTATACAAAGCAGTATTTGTTCAATAATCCTCGTAACGCGGTATCCATCATGCGTTGGAAGGTGGCTGGGGCGTTTTTTAAACCGAATGGCATGCGATTATAGTGAAAGTGTCCCTGAGGTGTGCTAAAGGCTGTATATTTCTTTGAGTCGGGGTCCATAGGTATTTGATGGAATCCCGAAGATAAATCTAGAGCAGAGAAGAATTTGGCGTTGCCTAATTGTGATAGAATGTCGTCGATTGTCGGTAGTGGGTAGGCGTCTTGATCGGTAAGTTCATTTAATTTTCGAAAGTCGATAACTATACGCCATTTCTGTTTGCCTGATGCGTCTGATTTCTTGGGTACTACCCATACTGGACTGTTGTAAGGAGAATCTGATTCTTCAATGATATTTTTATCTAACATTTTTTCATTTGTTTTTCAATTTCTGCTTTATGGGCTTCGGGAGGTCGGTACGATTTGGTATTGACGATTTTGTTTTCGCGTGGGGTAATAGTGTGTTTTGTTAGGTTAGTACAAGGTAGGGTATCGGATTCTAGGTCAAACACGTCTATGTAATGTAGGAGGATCTTTTCGATAGGAATACGAAGTTTGTCTTCAATATGGTCTAGTCTAATTATTTGTTTCATTTTAGCAATTTTATCGAGATCGTGTTCATAAGAAAGATCATTAGTGATTATAGTTGGTTGCTCACCAGTATTGCAGAAACATACTCTCGTCGGAACTTTATCCAGATAAATTGTTTCGATCTTGGTTTGCCCTGGGAGAATGGTTTTCGGCGCCTGGAAAAATATTTCGTTCCCGTTTAATTGTATTGATTCGTTGTTAATTCGATATGAGTAGTTAGAGAGCATAGGTAAACCAATTATTCCGTCTTCTATTAAAGGAAAATCGTCTGGCACAACGTGAAATGTGTTCATGATGTTAAAGAATTGAAAGTTTCGTCAGTTTGGTATTTGTCATTGCCCATGTAAAATGTTTTAGCTACTGTCTTTTTAGGTTTAAATATGGCACTTGATCTTTTAACTAAATTTATTCTTGCACCGGTATCGATTAAATATCGTTTGATTTCTGTTCCCGATCGAACTCCAATGGATAGAAGTTTTCCTGTTGTTGCGTGTACTCGTACGACGTCTCTCGAGGTTCTGGTAGCGCTGTTTCCTCTTCTCGTCCCGCATTCTCCATGTTTATAATGTAGCTGCGCGGTGGCGGAAGATTTCGCTGGCTGGCCGGTTGAAAATTTCGGCAGTAATTTGCGGTATGTCCTATTTGGTGGCACTTAAAACACTTCATTCTTCCTCCGTTGTTTATTTGAGTGCTTGTCGGCAGGCGATTGAGCGTAGTCATCGGACCGCTCCTAAGTGGGGGTTTGCGTTGTGACGAAACATTCCCTCGGGCGAATGAGTGAGCTCTTATTTGCTGCCTGCACTGATTTCCGCGGTTTCGCTCAATTTCTCCGATTAATAGTTCTGCTTCGAACGCGGCATCTTGTGCTTCTTGTAAGGTGCGCGGTTTCATGTTTGATGTTCTGATTTCTATCTCGGGTTTTAAATTTAGTATGAACGTTTTGGTTGCGCGTTCGTTCTCTAGGTCTATCGCGACTGCTCGTCGAATAGGATCGCGAATTTCCTGTTGCAATGCGTATATAAGTTCATTAAGACCTTGTCGAAATCTTTTGACGTATCCGTGTACTGATTCGTTAAAACTTTGCCGAGTTCTTTGTAATTTATCGCGTGCACCGTTTGAAGTTACGCTAATCGATACGAACTTCCTCAGATTTTCGAATAAGGCGCCGTACGTCTCGATAACCGAATGTCTAATGCCTCTTTCGGCTTCGCCGACAATGCGTTTGGTTAGAATTAATTTCAATAAAGCACGCTTTTCGTTACATTCCGATCTAGCTTCGCTTACCCGCTTGATGAATCCCCCCACTCCAATGTCATCTTGACCGTTGAGGACTGGGATGAACTCGATGCTGGTTTTCGCGTCGAACATATGTCGTTCGTACGAGGCTGATTCTTCTTCCTCATCCTCGGAGTTCGCTGGGTAGGAGGTTTCTGGAGTTTCTTTGATCCGAACGCGTTCTTCCGGAGATTTCACTATGCGGGTGTCCCGAGTAGTGCTTCTGCTGGCAGAACTAGTATCGTCTGTCATAATTGAGTTGAACTCAGACGTATCTACGGAGGATTGTACTCCTAGCTTGAGTTCGGCCACAGTCTTCCCTATTAGTTCCATTTCCTTGATCCGTTGAGTGCTTTCATCGCGGATTAGTTTATACAAATCATTTATAACTGCATTATGTTCTTCTTGCTGGCGCTGCATCATATCCAAAATTGCCCGCAGGTTTGGATCACCGCTAGTCGAAGCGACAGGTGTAACTTTCTTATCGTCCCTTTTGTCCATTTCAGAGTAATAGATCGTCGGAGTCTGACGTTATCGAATGCAATCGATCGATCCTTCTAGAGGAAATGGTTCTACTTACTAATAAAACCGTTTTTCGTAGTCCAGGTTGCTTGATACACCTTTGGTCGGATGTCCCGTAGGCCAAAACCGTAATCTTGTTTTATCCAACGTTGATGTATCCTGGCAGGATCGCCAAAATGTCACGTAAAATGAGAAAGAAATTTAAAGGAAAGAAGAAAACTTTATTTTTTCCTCGTTTATACACTTCTGAACTCTAGCCGTGGCCGTTCGAGACTGAGGCTCTTACAATATTTTCTTACTTTCGGTGACATCTGTTTCTTCTTTTGTTTTTCATCCTTCATTATCCCGACTACCCTGTAGGCGTACGTGACTGTTGCTACGCTTCTAGAACATTCGGTGGAAGGACCGTTAGGACATAGATGAACCCTCAGGTACTCCGGCAATATACATTGTCGTCAAGGTCGCCATGTGTAATGTTCAAGTATCGGCTGTCTGGAGAATGTTTAGAAGTGGTCGCCTAAGGTGACGTCAGGGCAAAAGAGTTTGTGGTTACACTATCCATGTGCCTGATCTTGAGATACCATGCTCGCTCGTGCCGGTTGTTGATTGACGATGGAAATTTCCACGTCCCCTGCTCGTATTTCCTTTGTTTCCTCTTCCCCTGCTGCGACCACGTGTTGACCCACGCCAAAAACTGTTACTGCTCCCCGCTTCGACGCCATTTTGACACTCTCTCGCAGAATGTCCTACTCTTCCACATCGGAAGCATCCTTCCTTTTTTGCAGAAAAGGCGTTGGTTTGCATTTCTCCTCGGTTGGACTTATTCTTCTTCTCAGCTATTTCAATTTTATTTGTTACATATGCTACCGTTTGATTTTATGCTTTCAATGCATCTACTATATCCGCTATGTAGGTGTATTCTTCGGGTAACGTATTCAGCGTGAAATTTAGTTTTTCCCTCTCACTCACTTGTGCACTCGCACATTTTAATTCGTTTATTAATTTTTCGAAATTACTAAACAACGATGCTGAATCAATGTAGTTCTCAAGTCTTATCTTTTCCAATCTCCTTCTGCATACGATCTGTAGTGCCGTCGAATCTGTCAAGTACATTTCATCAAACTTTTTCACTATCTCATACGCCGTTTTTTCTTCTCTAATATATTCCAATTGTCTATTTGCGACGGCACTATAAATAATATTTATTGCCTTCAGATCCTTTTTGTCCCAGTCTTCATTGTCTGTTTCTGTCTTCACCCTATTTGTGACAATCTCGCATTCTTTATATCTGAGAAACATCGTTATTCATTGCTTCCACATACCGTAATCCTCACCATCGAAAATAGGTATCATGATTTCCGATCTTTCCATTTTAAATGACTCCTTATCTCTTACTCAAGCGTTCCTACGTGCACGAAGTGTATTTTTCCTCTTTGTAACCTTTGAACGTTTCTTTCCTTACTGAGAACTCACTCGAACTAACTCGCAATATTGAAAAACACGCACTAAAATAACTTGCAAAATTATGAACTACGCTCTGCTACCATGAAAAGATATAGAATAGATTCGGAAATACAAATAATTCCCTTTATTTAGCACACAACTGTTCTACATGTATCTTATACTTTTAAGACCTCAAAATCCTACTCGCACGCACGCCTGTTGTCAACCGACTCTTCCAGATACTTCTAACGACTGCCTCTTGTCTTTTGTCTCAACCAATACCCGGACGTCCTCTGACGCTTACACACACATTCACATGTACAGTGTAAATGTATCACATTCCCAACAGGAATAAATATTCAGATCAACGTGACTACGTTTCGATTGCAGGTATGTAGACAATTCGATGCGCGTTATATTCGATATCTGATGCCAAGAACAGTGCACATCATCCGGTTTACGCTATGTAAAATCTGGACCCAGCCAGATCCAGCGTTGTTGCAGTTTCGTATATTCAGTATTAAGTATTCAAACCGACGTATCTCCGATTCTATGGCACATATGGCTACAATTAGAGGCTCGTTATACACCAAATTTGCTGCCAAACACAGTTCACGTTGTCCCGTTTGATGCATGTAAAATCGGGACCCAGCCGAACCCTGCGTATTTGCAGTTTTACATATTCAGTATTAAATATTCGAACCAACGAATCTCCGTTTCTATGGCACACTTCCAGATAATTCGGTGCGCGTTATATTTGACATCTGATGTCATATACAGCGCACATCAGTAGGTTAGCGTTTTGTTCACTCTTGTCTCTGTCAAATACACCATAATTGCAGTTTAGCATATTTATGCTTGAATATCGAAAGCAACGTATCTTCGTTTCTACGGCAGATATGACGACAATTCGGTGAGCGTTATGCTCCTGATTTTCTGGTGAGCACAGAGCACATTTTCCGATTCTATCTTTTCTTCTGTCTTAAGTCTGCTCTGGTCACTGATAGATTCAGCGTAATTTCTGTTTTGCATATTCATGCCTAAATGATCAAACCAACGTATCAGCGCTACTATTGGATACATGTCGCAAATGCGGTGCGCGCTATACTCCACAATTACAGCCAAATAGAGTACTTACACGGTTTGCGCTATGTCGACTGTGTTTTCGAGCTATCGCGGGGAGACGCGGTCGTTTGAATACGCGTCAGTGGGAGTCGTAAATTCCCGTTACGATTGGAATAATCGACACCACGAATAGTTCGATCCCCGTATTTCGCTTAGGATAATAGGTGTAGTCGTTGTGGTATAACACTGGGAGTCACAAAGTTATAAAAAATATATGTATTTCCAACGATTTATACAATCACACTGAGTAAGAACGCCGTTGCTTAAGATACAGATAACGAAGAGAAGGATTATTCTTAGATGAGAGTGTGAGCTATAGGAGCTGTAGGTCCGTGAGAGCTGTAGGAGCTGTCGGACTTCTGGATACTGTGAGAGAAATAGGAGGCTCTTAGAGATATAGGAACGGTGAGAGTTATAGGGATTGCAGGAACTTTAGTCACCGTGAGAGACGATGGAACTCTGAGAGATATAGGAACAGTGAGAGTTATAGGGATTGCAGAAACTCTAGTCACCGTGAGAGATGATGTAACTCTAAAGTTTATTCTGATGTGAGTACGAAGCTCGGTATGGGTGTGCCCTTTGAACGAAGAACGCGGATTCGTTGCTTACATTGTTAGTTAGGAAAGTGAGGGCAATGATCCGCGATGCCGATTGGTTATGACTAATGTTAGGAAGGAAGAGAGGAGGAAGAAGCCACCTACCAACGTGGGTCCTAGGCGACATTTTTTATGGGAAAACTCAGATTTTCCGTTAGGTAGATGTCCGCTTTTTTCGTTAGGCCACTACCCGCTTTCTCCGGAATTCTTACGAGCGCGTAATAAACCCAAGGACCTTTCTAAAAACCGACGGGCAACACTTCTAGAATTAGAAAGTCTTTTCGAAACAAACAGATTGACTTAGACCATATGTGCGAAAAATGCAGTTAGGATTTCATCTTTATGGTGCGTCCTTGGGCCTATGGGGGATTCGAAGGATGGCACGTGGACCGTTGGCTGTCAAGCCGCGCGCGATGGAGTGCACATGTGTTGTGCGGCAGAACATCGACTCTGGTCTCTGTTATATGCCGTGTAATTGTTGTTTTACAGATTCAGACTCAAATATTCATCTCCACGTATCTCGTTGCTGTTGCTGATATGTCGACAATACGATGTGCCTGGTACTCCACATTTCTTGCCAAATACATCGCTTACCAGCCAGTTTGCGCTATATCCACATGAATTGTCCCAGACGAATCAAGCGTATTTGCAGTTTTGCATAATCAGGATAAAATATTCATACCCACGTATCTCCGTTTCTGTGGCAAATATGTCGACAATTCGATGTGCCTTATACTGCACATTTGCTGCCAAATATAGTGCACACCAGCCATTTTTTCACTATATCAACTGTTCCCTTGCGTGATAGGAACCGTGCGACGTCCCTCGATATTTAGCCGCCAAGGGGCCGCTGACCGTTATTTACACCCTCATCAAACCTAAGGACCCACCAAAAACTTAGACTTTTTAAGTAATTCTAGATGGTCCCTTTCATCTTGCACGTCCAATTTCTTAAATGTTTTTGATTGATGTGTATTCCTTAGAAAAGTCCTTATGTTTATTGTGCGCTCTTAGAAACTACGGAAAAGCTGGTAGTTATGTAATGGGAAAACCGGTAATTACATAATATTAAACCGGACATTTATCTGATGAAAATGTGTGTATTTACCCATGAACAAGGTCATCCATGAGCCACGTTGGTAGGATGCTTACTCCTCCTATCTTCATTCATTAACTGTAAAATTCGAGCTATCGCGGGGAGACGCGGTCGTTAGAATACGCGTCAACGAGAGTCGTAAATTCCCGTTACGATTAGAATAATCGACACCACGAATAGTTCGATCCCCGTATTTCGGTTAGGATAATCGGGGTGGTTGATGCGGTATAACACTGAGAGTCACAGAATTATAATAATGTATATTTCCAACAATTAGTCTACATGATTGAAAAGATATCAACAATTAACAACCTTATCGCACGCAGATAACATAGATGTATACAATATAGAGCAAGGCTCTTACGATTGAGCTTAGTCTCTTGGTGGACGTAGCACGATATGATACTTAATAGAATAAGCGAATGTTTGGCTCAATGTGTAACGTTCGACGCGTCACAAGGAACTGATCGACTTTGGATGATTTCTTTGTCTCATCTTTAAGACGACCCCCACTATACTTAGGTCACGCCACCGTTCGCGCCTATGATCACGTATGTCTGTTCTTGCATGGAAAACGTAACGGACCAAATTCGACGTTTCGAGAACTCGCTGCTTGGCGACAGCTATGCGCTCGTCGATACATTGTATATGATCCGGCGGTCAGATAAGACGATCTGACTGAGACATTGTAGGGCCGCGAGTGACGGTTAGAAAATACAGCCTGTGTTAAGCCTCGTGGCGTAACATTAACGCTGATCATACCCAATGGGTATCGCGAATCTTTGTCCTCCCTTTTCATAAAAAAAAGAGTGAACGACGAATCGGCTTCCCTTGATCAAAAATTACCTACATACCGAGCTTTCCTCCGTAAGTATATAAGAGGGGAATTCGAGTTATATCTCGGTTCGAAAACTCTCTACACCCATGACTTCTTCGAAGACCACCTATCTATGCATACTCAATCTAGGTTTTCAGATCAGTCAATATATCTACCCGGATTCTCTCATATCAGATCAATCCATTTCTTCGTCACCTATACCTTAATCGGCGGAGTTACTAACTTGTGCTGTTGTACAAAGTTGTTGGAAATACATACTTCATAAATATTGAAATATGTATAATTTTGTGCTGGACTAGGTCCAGTGCGTAGTGGAGATCTTTGTAACGGGATATCACTGTGTGGAGATATGTGTGTGCGCGGCGACTGAGAAACAGACGAACATAAACAGTTCTATCGGTTAACAGTCTTCAAAAGGTCGGGTATGAATGAAAGTGCTGAGACTCGTGCAAATGTATATCGATAAATATTCTAGAAATCGTTTATAAAATAAATATGTGTCTACGTTAATAGTAATGCCCAGCGTAAATTTAATGTTTCCAAAACAATATTTTGACCATCAAGATCCACAATTCCCATCAATAACATTGTTGGTCGCAGAGTTATACCGCCGCAACCACCCTATTATCTTAACGTAAATCAGGGGATCGATCAATACGCGGCGTCGCTTCTTAGAATTGTAACGGGAATTCGCGACTCCCGTTGACGCTCTTCCTCGCGATCAGATCTCCCCACGGTTGAACAAATTGACATCAACTCTGGCCGATGTCAAATCCAGGTGTAAACCCTCCATTTTTACATTTTCAGACTTAAATATTCAAACCAACCTATCTCCGTTTCTAATGCAGATATGCAGACAATACGATGTGCCTTGTTCTCCACATTTCCTGCCAAATACAGATACAGTTACGGTTCCATACAATACAGTTCACATCTGCTAGTTAGAGCTACGTCAAGTCTAAACTCTGCCAAATCCAGTGTAATTCTAGTTTTGCATATTCATGCTTGAACATTCAGATCAACGTATCGCTGTTTCTCTTGCAGATATGTCGAAATCTTAATGCGCGATATACTCCACATTTGTTGATAAATACAGTGCAGATTATACGAATTGAGCTATATCAAATCCGCGTCGAGTCAAATCCAGCGTGATTGCAGCTTTGCATATACAGGTAAAATATTCAAATTTATGTGTTCTCCGTTGCTGCTACAGATATGCCGACAAATGCCATCTTCGATCACCGACAAATCCAGCGTAATTGCAGTTTTTCATATACATTATTAAATATTCAAAGCCACGCATCTCCGTTACTGTTGGAAATGTGTCACAGTACGATGTGCCTTGTACTCCACATTTCGTCCGAATTAAGCCAACAACATCCAATTAGCCCTATGTCCACTGTGGTGCGGTCAAACACAACGTAACTGCAGTTTTGCATTTTTACACCGAAATACTCAAATCAACGAATCTCCGTTTCGATTGCAGATATGTCGATAATTCGACGCGTTATACTCCGTAATTGTTACTAAATACAGATCACATCATATGGTTCGCGCTATGTCAAATCCGGACCCTGTGAAATCAAGCGTAAATGCAGTAATGCATGATCGGGGTTCAATATTCAGATCGACGTGACTCAGTTTCTATTGCAGATATGTCGACAAAACGGTGCGCGTTATATTCCACATAGACTGCAATACACTGGGCGCTTCATCTGGTTTAAGCCATGTTAAATACGGAACGAGTCAAATCCAGCGTATTTGTAGCTTTGCACATTCAAGCCTAAATATTCAAGTGAATGTATCTCCGTTTTCATAGTAAGTATGTTGACAATAGGATGCATGTTATACTCCACATTAGCTGCCAAATACAGCACACATCAGACAGTTTGCACATTGTCAAAACTGGACTCGGTGAAATCCAGCGTGACTGCAGTTTTGGATATTAATGCTTACATATTCGAATCAAGGTATCTCCGCTTGTTTTGCAGAAACATTGTCCATACGATGCGCGTTATATTCCACATCTGATGCCAAATCAGCCGGTTTGTGCTATGCCAACTCTGGACCCTGTAAAATCTAGCAGAATTGCAGTTTTTGCTATTAAAGCTTAAATATTGCTTTCAAAGTCTCTCCGCTTGTTTTGCACATACGTCGACAACTCGATACGCCTTATACTCTACATTTGCTACAGTTACATCACCCATCAGCTTGTTTGAGCTATGTCAACTCTGGTCTCTGCCAAAACCTGCCAAAATGCAATTTTGCATTTTCAGGAATAAATATTCAGATCAACGTGACTACATTTCGATTGCAGGTATGTAGACAATTCGATGCGCGTTATATTCCACATTGAGTCAAATCCAGCGTATTTGTAGTTTTGCATATTCAAGCCTAGTTATTCAAGTGAAAGTATCTCCGTATCCATTGTAGGTATGTCGACAATAGGATGCACGTAATACTGCACATTTGCTGCCAAATACAGCATACTCCAGCCGGTTTGCTCTATGTCATCTATGACATCCCCGGCCGTGTCAAATACGGCGACATTGCAGGTTTCCATATTCAGAATCAAATGGTCAAATCCCCGTACTTCCTTTGCTGTTGCAGACATGCCGAGTATTCGATGTGCCCGGTACTCCAGATTTCTTGCCCAATTCAGCGCACACTAGACAATTAGCGCTATGTCCGCACTGATCCCTGTCAAATCGAGCGTATCAGGTCTGTAAATATGAAACCGGAATTTGCCTATAGATGGCCCTAGCTCATAGTGTAGTTATCACTAAACTATGTCATTGATGCCAAAAGTCGTTGTTGACATCTCACGAACATTTTCGACTCAGAACAGTACAATGATTCTGGCAATGATTCTTTGGAAGAAATTGCACACTTCATCCTATAGGCATACCGGACGATACAAGGGCTGGTCGTCCCTTCTTCCGAAGCAATACCAGCCTCGCCGTGCGCCATATCCGAGGGTTGGCACCCTCCTTCGAACACGATGTAAATAGGTGTCGCAGTCTAGGTGCCATGACCCGCATCATCTCCCCTCATACTAGTCGCGGGACTCCTTCAGGGCCAGGCCCTACTTCGCGGGAGGCTATCATCCTCGCCTCGCCCATCACCTCCCCGTGTGCATATACGCCGACGCAGCGTCATACTAGCTTTTGCGATGGCGCGAACGATATTGAAATATGTAACCAAACCTAGTAGCACTGTAAATTACTTTCCTACAGTACTTCAGCTTATTATATTTTTTAGATAGTTCATAAGTACTTATTCATGAGCACAAACTATAAAAATTTGTTGCGGCATATGAGCCAGAGGGAAATTCAAATCCTATTGTTACTTTGCCTCGGAGTATCAGGATCGTAAGAATACAAGTAAATACACTCGGAACATAAAAATGTTGCCGCTACTTCGAACAAAGACGATTTTGAATCATCCGACTTCTGCCCCGACCAGTATAAATAAACCGAGGCAACCCAAAGAGTAAAGTATCTTCGAATACCTACGAGTATCAACGAGCGATCTGCTGAATTTCGTGACGAACATTTATGGAATATTTTTACACATTGTACCTACGACTCAGGGCCCATAGGTTGTACCTTACTTTATTATTTTATGTAAATTCGAGGATTACGACGACAATCGATAACCTTAAATAAGTCTGACGGTCAAACTTCCCATATACCGTGTCCTATACATATTTCATTATAAATGACCTGAGTCAAATATTGATGTTTTTGACCGTCAGATGTATTTGAGTTAAGTCTTCCTATACTAGTCGTTGGGGGGGGGGGTTTGAAAGAATTCGTATTTGCCTACCTGACGACAATAGCTGGTTGCGGTGACATTGTTTTTACATTAATTGTAGCTCAGCGGTCTAGGTACTTCGAGGCGACAACGACGTAATTTGCTTTGTCCTATGACTCATGTACCGCTACACTTCTATTTCTATAGAAATATAATGCTAAATACTAAAATATATCACAAGTATTTCATATTTGAAATAACAGTCAAATTAACGGAATTAATCTGTTTGACATCTATGCGGTTCAAGTCTTGTACGAATATATGTACAGCCTGTAGTTTTAATATTCTAAGCGCGTATTGTATGCCGGACACTTATCTTTAATAAATTTTGCAAATCTGTTTATAGTAAGTGATGAATCATTAGGCCAATGACAAATAAGGCGACCTTTAAAAGATTTAACGAAACTTGCTTCTGCTGAACTTGGTCTATGAAGGTCGAATAGCTTCTCGTTTGTTTTTCAATTAAAGACATACTTTATGGAATGTGTTTTACTGACATACCGATTCCAAGGATTTCCAGTGCTTCTTAAAAATATTACACTCTGTTGTATGAAATATAATTTGTCCTTATTATAACCATTAACATCTAATGTCTTTTCTGGAAGTTCGTATACTAAGGCATCGGAATTATTTTTCATTTTACGCTGCGTTACTCGCAACTTTTCGCAGATATATGTACCAACTGGAAGTAGTTCTTTGGCACGTATTCGAGTACAGTTATTTCCTGCTGGTTTCCACAAAGCTTCACAGAACAACGTCGCTTCCTCGTTCCTTTAAACAACAGTCATACATTAGTATCACATGAACGTACTCCTTGAAAAAACATTTCATTACTGGAAATCTAAAAGTTTATTATTGATCTCAATAAGATTCACTTGCTTACCTGCTCCTTAAATATTTTTTGCTAATGTCCACTCCTCCTAAGTAGAATGCATCTATAATATGCAATGCAAGTACTTTTTGCTGATATATAAACTCCTTAGTCATTTCATATACAACCTCTGCGTTTACAAGTGTATTTGGTGGTAATTCTATGCCAATGTCATCGACACTAAGCCAAGAATTCTTTGTATATTTATATACGTTGCTCCTTCCCACGCCCATATAAAATGTAGCGTGCTTCCTATCATCATCAGACCTTGGCTTTGTACCACATGGCATACAAAACCAGTCATATAGTGATAAAAATGCATTTTCAATGTTAAATTCCATCAATTGTGCTGGATTAATAGCAAGAAATGAAGTATCTTTCAAGGAGTATTCAATTTGTCTTTGGTTTCATGTGTCTTGGGATTGTCCTAGTTTCATCTGGAAGTTTCCAATACTCTAGATATTGTTTGCGCATATCAGCTTGTTTTGTCTCAACAAGAGTATTATCCGCATAAGCTGCTGCAATTTTACACAGGTCGATTATTAGTTTTTCGGCCATATCTTTGTTATAAGCACGTAGATATTGAACAAATTGTTTCTCTCTTTTTAATTCATTATATGATACTAGTTGTAAAACGTCGTCATTTACACCACCTTTTAAAAGCAGACGATTAACATGCTTCAGATATTCAACAACATCTTGTACCCCAGATCGTTTCTTCTTACATATTAAGTAACGTTCTGAATTTCCTGGTCTAGAAGAGTTTGGTTTAAAAATAAAAACTTCTTCAAAGTAGCGATACATTAAATAAACTAAACCAGCACTAAAGGGTGTAAAAAGGTTGAATAATTAAGTCACAAAATCACCACCCTCTCTTTCAACCATCAATGCTATTAAACATCGACAAAGATACAGTTGTTTTGAAAGAATTTCTTATACATTTTCTTGTCGTTCTACTGAGAATCCTCAATCAGACATCACAAAATGTACTCCTTTGCCATGGGTATGCTGCATTATAAGATTTGCAAATGCCTCTTCATTATCTGGGTCAAAGACATCATCAGTTTCCTTTGGTCCGTAGTATGGATGAAATGTTTCACAAGGACCCGCATAAATGTCTTCTAATTTGAAATCATGTTCATTTTCTAAAGTAAGAGCAAATCCTTTAGCACGTCATTTCTTTCGCCATAGAATATGTTCACTAAAACCTCTTGCTCCGGCACATACATCTGCAGAGTATAGCAGCCCATTCTCCCTCAAACCTTTTGGGTTAGTAAACATAAAGTTACATGCTCTATCTGTATTCGCCATTTTAACAGTAGCACGATTTAAAAAACGTGCACCACGAATTGTTTCATGAGGATTACAACGTGTCCTTGCTCGACGCACTTCAACGTCATCCAAATGAGCGAATACCGTTTTCGCATTGATAACAGTTTTCACTATATCTGCACAACAGAAATCAATTTCTTCATCTGTGGTCAACTTTTCATATCACCATATCATATCTTTTACACACTTTATAACTCCCTCTGCAGGATGCCATTTAAGAACTGAATCTTCATGTCCAAGAACATGATGTCCAAAGCCTCTGCGACCATGCTGTCTAGGTGCTTGAACTGGCTCTAAACGACCTTGTTCATTATTTCCGAGGCCGTAACCTCCTTATATCCCATCATTCGCACCATCCTTTTGTCGTTATCGAGGAGATTGTTTGACTCTTGTGTTATTACTTTTATTCTTCTATTGTCAACTACCTTTTCATCAATATCCTCCTCGTCAGATTCACTTGAACATCTGCGAATTTTTTGTTGTTTACTATGATTATAAGTATCTCTTTCACAGTTCTTCCTTTTTGTCCTAGTTTCCAATTCTTCTTGCATGGTATGTTGATGCATCAGTCGCATAACAATTCTGCTAGGAACATGATACATTTACACTGTACATGTGAATGTGTGTATAAGCGTCAGAGGACGTCCAGGCCTTAGTTGGGACAAAAGACAAGAGTCAGTCGTTAGAAGTATCTGGAGGAGTCTGTTGACAACAAGCGTGCCGGCGAGTAGGGTTTCGTGGTCTTTAGAGTTTAAGATATATGTATAACTGTTGTGTGCTAAATAAAGGGAATTATTGGTATTTCCGAATCCATTCTATATCTTTACATGGTGGCAGAGCGTGGTTCATAGTTTTGCCAATTATTTTAGTGCGTGGTTTTCAATATTGCGAGTTAGGTCGAGTGAGTCTTCAGTAAGGAAAGAAACGTTCAAAGGTTACAAAGAGGAAAAATACACTTGGAGCACGTAGGAACGCTTGAGTAAGAGATAAGGAATCATTTAAAATGGAGAGATTGGAAATCATGATACGCATTTTCGATGGATATTTACGGTATGTGGAAGCAAAGAATAACGATGTTTCTCAAGTATAGAGAATGCGAGGTTGTCACAACTAGGGTGAAAACAGAAACAGACAGTGAAGACTGGGACAAAAAGGATCCGAAGGCAATAAATATAATTTATAGTGCCATCACAAACAGACCATTGGAATATATTAGAGAAGAAAAAACGGCGTATGAGTTAGTAAAAAAGTTTGATGAAATGTACTTGAAAGAGTCGACGGCACTACAGGTCGTATGCAGAAGGAGATTGGAAAAGATAAAACTTGAGAACTACAGTGATTCAGCATCGTTCTTTAGCGATTTCGAAAAATTAATAAACGAATTAAAATGTGCGGGTGCACAAGTGAGTGAGAGGGAAAAACTAACTTACATGCTGAATACGTTACCCGAAGAATACAGCTACATAGCGGATATAGTAGATGCACTGAAAGCCGAAAATCAAACGGTAGCGTATTTAAAAAATAAAATTGAAATAGCGGAGAGGAAAAATAAGTCCAATCGAGGAGAAATGCAAACCAGCGCCTTTTCTGCAAAAAAGGAAGGATGCTTCAGATGTGGAAGAGTAGGACATTTTGGGAGAGTGTGTCAAAATGGCGTCGAAGCGGGAAACAGTATCAGTTTTTGGCTTGGGTCATACGTGGTCGCAGCAGAGGAGGAGGAAACAAAGGAAATACGAGCAGGGGACATGGAAATTTCCATCGTCAGTCAACAACCGGCACGAGCGAGTGTCACGACCGGCATACTTCAAATCCGATGGACCGATGATGGAGATAGAGATGTGGCGGCCTTGGCGACAATGTATATCGCCGAACTGCCTAATGAGTCATCTGTATCCTAACGGTCCTTCCACCGAATGTCCTAGAGGTGTGACAACGGTCACGTACGCCTACAGGGTAGTGGGGATATTGAGGGATGACAAACAAAGAAGAAACAGATGTTACCGAAAGTCAAATTGTAAGAGCTTCAGTCTTGGAAAGTCACGGCTGGAGCTCAGAACAAAGTCGCAACCAGTGTAAATTCAGAATACAAGGAATAAATTCTCTTGTTTTTTTTGTTACCTTAATTTTTTTCTTTTCGTTCGAGCCTCCTGCTTTTTATTTTACGCGACATTTTTGGCGATTACTCCCAGCATAGTGAAAAGTGTTTGTTCGGAAACCAAAAGACATTCATCATCTACGGAAGATAGAATTATTTGGGACTACGGTCATCCGCAACAACGAAGTAACTATCACGAACCGAGTGAAGTGACAAAGGAAGGTAAACTGGATTCCTTCGTACGTTACCGTGAAAGAAAATCTAGCTTCAGTAGCGAAGACTCATCTTCGTCCGAAAGCAGGAAGATGTCTAAGACAAACGAATCTCAAACTTCTACCTCAACGGATCCAACGTTGCGAACAATATTGGATAGCATTCAAAAACAGCAAGAGAGTATTGCCCGTTTACAAGAGGATATGTTACGTTTGTCTATGCAAAGTGACGAAACAAATAGATGCTGGTTAGCAGAAATCGGAAGTCTTAGGAGAACCGTCGCAGAGCTACGGACTGGGTTCGGATCCCTTGCGACCGATGATTCTGGTTCCATCATTACTGAAGGCAACGAAAGTGAATCGACGGCGATTTATCGCACCGGGAGTACGGTTAGGGCACGCGAACCGACCGGGTTAACGATTCCAGGCATCCTACCTGCGCACATCGACACCGAACAACCCGAGGTTGAAGAAAGAGGCTATTTTCCACCCGCTCCTTCCACTCTACGAGTTAAGGATGCAATACGTTGTATTCCAATGCTCAACGGAGACGATGACGTAGGTGTGGAAGAATTCATCAAAGAAGTGAGCAGTATGAAAGACCGTTGCATGGAGCAAGATTTATTGCTAAAAGCAATAAAGGTAGAAAAAATCGTAGCAAAAGCAGCTCAAAGTATCCGCAACATCCCCATTGAGTGCTACAGCAATCTGTACAACGCACTGAGAAACAATGTGGCAGCTCAAGTGACTTCGGAAGAATATCGGGAACAATTAAAAGAGTTGAGACAGGGACGGGAAGAATCAGTGCAGAGTTTTAATATTCGGTTCAGAAGAATACTCAACCGTTTACTGTACGCAGTAACCAACGAGTACCCACAACCACTTCTACGCAAGCTAATGATCGAAGAAACTACAAAGAAGATTGTCCGTGTGTACCTAAAGGGACTCAAGCGCGACATAGGCCGAACATTATTAATCATTGAACCCGTGAATCTTGAAGAAGCTGAAAAGAAAGCAGCCGACTTAGAACGCTACTCACGAGAAGAACGGCAAGCCAATTGGTCAAGTAGTCGCTTGCCTTCCGCTAGTAATCGCCTCAACAATCAATCAATGCAGGTAAGACGATCTAATACACTATCTAGATCGCCTAACGCACCAGTAGCTCAGAAACCTACCACATTCGACCGAGTAGAGAATGGGCCACCCGCTAAACGCGCGCAAATGAAGTGTTTCAAATGCGGAAAGCTGGGACACATGGCCAGCAAATGCCAAAATTTTCTACAACCGAGCCAGTACGACCGACCACCCGCAAGAATTCAAGCAGTCCAGGAAAGGGACGAAACACGAGAAGTAACATCGAACCAGAGTATAGACGAACCGCGCGAAACGACGCGAGTCAACATCACCACAGGAAGATTACTCACAATACCTTTGTCAACCCGAACCACAGAGCGAGTATTTCTGGTCGACACAGGAGCAGGGATAAACCTAATGAAACGTAACAAAACTGTCAACGCGATACAAATAGGGCCTAGACAAAAATTTTCTATGGGACGAGACAAATACGAAACGAACGAATACGTAACAAAACGAATTTTTGGACAAGACCACATCTTTCACATAGTACCGGACAACTTCCCAATCATCGAAGACGGAATCATTGGGCTACCATGTTTAGAGAAGTATAACTATTCGATATCCAATGACAGAATCCGACTAAATGACAAAACCATTTTCTTTCAGAAACCAATACAATTAACTCCTGGAGAAAACAGAGTTCAAACAATCTATCTGGTAGGCAAACCAACTAAAGTATGTTTTATCAACACCGGTGAGCAAAACATTGAAATTTCTAATAATATCCAAAATTCTCATGATGTTTGCAACGTATCAAAACTAAAAAGCCTAGTGAGAACAGATCACATTGAAAAGCCAACCCGCGAATCCATAGAAAAGATTATTCTGCACTACGTTGACATCTTTAATTTAGAAACCGACCTTTTGCCCTGTACTAATTTAACCCAGCAGACAATTTCCTTAACCAAAGATAAAATCATTAACACACGATCGTATAGACCACCGGAATGTCATCGAGACGAAATTTCGCGACAAATAGGAGACATGTTAAAGAAAAATATCATAGAAGAATCCGATTCCCCTTATAACTCTCCGGTATGGGTAGTTCCGAAAAAATTAGACGCCTCAGGAAAACAGAAATGGAGGATAGTCATTGATTTTAGGAAACTAAATGAACTCACGGAACAAGACGCTTATCCTTTACCTGACATAGACGACATTTTGACACAACTAGGAAACGCGAAATTCTTATCAGCGCTTGATTTATCCTCAGGATTTCATCAAATTCCAATGAACGAGAAATCCAAAAAATATACCGCTTTTTCGACACTGCAAGGCCACTTTCAGTTCAATCGAATGCCATTCGGTCTTAAAAACGCACCCGTTACTTTTCAAAGATTAATGGACAGAGCCTTAACTGGACTTGTAGGAAAATATTGCCTTGTTTATTTGGACGACATAGTGATATTCGGAAAAACGATTCAAGAACATAATGAAGACCTCGCGATAGTATTTCAGAGACTCAGAGAATTAGGACTTAAATTGCAACCGGATAAGTGCGAATTCGTAAAACCTGAACTAGAATACTTAGGCCACGTAGTTTCAGCCGAAGAAGTTAAACCAAACTCCAAGAAATTAGACGCTGCAAAAAACTTTCGATTACCCCGCAATGCCACGGACGTTAAATCATTCTTAGGTTTAGCAGGTTATTACCGCAAATTTATTCGGAATTTTTCTAAAATCGCGAAAAGCCTTACAGACTTAACAAAAAAGGACACACCATTCCATTGGACTGACAAACACCAGACTAGCTTTGATACTTTAAAGGACAAACTCTGTAATTCCCCAATACTAGCTTATCCGGACTTTAACAAAACCTTTACCCTAACCACCGACGCAAGTAACGAAGGACTAGGAGCAATACTGTCACAAGACGATCATCCTTGCTGTTACATTTCAAGGACACTAAACCCACCCGAACGAAACTATACCACGACAGAAAAGGAACTCTTGGCCATCGTATGGGCCGTGAAAAGACTTAGGTAATACTTGTTAGGACGACGCTTCATTATTCGAACCGACCACCAAGCCCTTAAGAGGCTACACAATTGCAAAGACCCCTCTAGTCGACTGATTCGTTGGAGACTTAGACTCGAAGAATACAGCTATAAAAGCGAATACACAAAGGGTAAAGATAATACAGCTGCAGACGCCTTATCTAGCGTTCACGCGGTAACTCGCAACGAAATAGTTAATCTCGACCTATTAATTGACCACACTAATTCATTCAACGAATGGAAAAACAACAACGAAAACCCGAAACTCTTAGAAGTTAAACCGAACGATCAAACATTTTACCAATTAACTCGAAACGATTTAGGAGAATACGACGAGACACTTTGGATCAGAAAACTTTACAAAATTCTTAAAAATACAACAAAAATCGGCATAGGAAATAACGATTTCACTGAATTAGAGAAAACACAGATTAAACTCATGCTAATATATTTTAACGACACATACAAGGAAATTACTTATGCGCCCAACCCCATTTTAAAACTAGACGAAAGCGAAATACTACAAGCAATAAAGGAAAACCATAACGACACCGTAGGACATTTAGGGATACAGAAAACGTATCAACGGATTAAGGATAAGTTCAAAATCCCCGGCCTTTTTGAAAGAGTAGAAAACTTCGTGAAGACATGCGACACATGTAAAAAGGAGAAACTAACACGTATCAGACCCAAAGAGTCCCCACAGATCTCAGACACACCACTTCACCCTAACGACAAAATCGCTATGGACATCATAGGACCGATGACGAAAACCAAACGCGGAAATCAATATATACTTTCAATTCACGACGAACTTACGAAATATCTGATCCTTGTTCCCCTCAAAACGCAACGAACTGAATCTATAATTAACGCGCTCATTGAGCACTATATTTACATATTTTCGGCACCAAAGACGATTCTGACAGACCAAGGACAAAATTTTGTTAGCGATTTAATGACGAAATTTGAAGAGGCCTTTAAAATCAAACAACAAAGTCAAAACAACTTCATTTCACCCACAGAGTAACGGATCCCTCGAAAGAACACATGCCTCGGTTAAAGATTTAATTCGTACTGCGATACACGACAATGACAAAGAATGGGACGAAGTACTTAATTTCATTTGTTTAGGATACAACACTGCAAAACATGAAGGAACAGGGTTCTCCCCCTTCGAATTGACTTTTGGGCGAAAAGCGAACTTACCTTCCGCAATGTCCAAATTCCCCACATTTACCTATGACGATATGTACTCACTTTGGCAAAAACAGTTAAATAAATATTGGGAAACAGCTCACAAAACACTTATTCAAAATAAGCAACGCTACAAGCGAGACCAAGAAAGAAAGATTGTTAAAACTCAGACCGTGTTTAGGAAAGGAGACTTTGTTTTAATTCACAATGACCATAAAAGAGATAAGTTGGACATTGAATGGTTAGGACCCTATAGAATCAATGATGTGAAAACTCCTTACTACATTATATCTATCGACAATATTAAGAAAAAGATACATGGTACCGATTGAAAACGTACTTTTTCCACGATAATGCTGACCCTAGCACTAGTAACAATACCCTTTGTTAGTTGTCTTAAATTCACAGAATAGGAATTACGATTTATAAACAAATCCAACCAATTCTACTACGATCTTAGAGGACCAAGATCAATCTAAACTGGTGGGTATGTCACGACCGGCATACTTCAAATCCGATGGACCGATGATGGAGATAGAGATGTGGCGGCCTTGGCGACAATGTATATCGCCGAAGTGCCTAATGAGTCATCTGTATCCTAACGGTCCTTCCACCGAATGTCCTCGAAGAGTGACAACGGTCACGTACGCCTACAGGGTAGTGGGGATATTGAGAGATGACAAACAAAGAAGAAACAGATGTTACCGAAAGTCAAATTGTAAGAGCGTCAGACTTGGAAAGTCACGGCTGGAGCTCAGAACAAAATCGCAATCAGTGTAAATTCAGAATACAAGAAATAAATTCTCTTGTTTTTTTTGTTACCTTAATTTTTTTCTTTTCGTTCGAGCCTCCTGCTTTTTATTTTACGTGACACGAGCATGGTAACTCAAGATCAAGCACATGGATAGCAACGGCGCACGCAGCACACAGCGGCGAGGCGAACGAGATAAGTAATTATGAAGTAATGTGGCCATTAGATAGCGGTTGCACAGATCACATAATTAACAACGTAAATTATTTCGATAAATCTATTGACCTTAAAGTACCGGTAAATATATGTCGGATTGAAGTCAGGATTATGGAGATGGGCGTTTAATGAATTTTCATTAGAATTAGCCATTGTCGTGATACAATGGAGAGTTTATTAGCACGGGCTTATTAACAAGATTAAGCACTCGTAGCACTAGTGATAATGACCTTAGGTTCGAAACGAATCCGCGGTCACGGGGGTGGTAAACGTATGTTCTCGAACAGTTCAAGTCTAACTCTTTGTTAACTAGATGTGAGGTATTCACTGGTTGTAAGGTGGCACTGTCATTCCTCGATGAGATCGTACGAAAGAATGAATCTCCGTCTCGACGATGCCGTCGAGGAGAACTATAATGGGTGTGTCTAAGGACATGAGATCCTCGAATTCGTCAACGAAAGCTTTCGTTCCAAAGGCGAGGGAAATTAGCGCTGTTGCAAATTGGTCGATCTCCATATCGGCGTTTTGAAAGAGATGCTGGCCGCCCTTGAGGGGAGGTTGTTGACGGGGGGCAACGTTCGTGGAAGATAGGTTTCTCCTATCTTCCCGTAGTTGCAACAAAGACTACTTGACGGACTTCGCTTGACTAAATCTTAAGATCTATAGCGGGTCCTCACGTTAGCTAAACATACACCACAAAGGCATGCCGACACCCGGCGATCATCTTACCAGGAGGACAAAATCTGCGTGTGGCGGGCCGCGGGATAGAAACTATTGAAGTATTTACTGCCACGTATCGCTACGATTATTTCTTTTAAGGAGAGGTATAGAGTTACTCTGTGCCTTTGTCAGATAAAACGTTCATCCCTTTGACCGCGGCTACGTTCGGCGACTGATTGTCGCCTCGAGCCCAAGCTCACTATCATAAATCTCGAATAATCGGTGCGGCATTTGTTTAATCTAAGTTACAGAGTTGCGGTATTCCCGCGAATCCAAGGAGGAGTTCCGGTGTTCTTTCATCTCCGACATATATATTTAGGCGATAATAGATCGATAAAGGCAACAAAATTAGCGAATGTTATAAGTTATTTTGAAGCATTTGGAAAGCAAAATGAAATAAATATGAATAATGTTTTTTACGCGAAAGAAATGTCCGCAAACTTGATTAGTTTAGGCAAGTTAACAGATAATAAAAACACGGTTATTTCAAAAGGAAATATTGCAAAAGTAATAGATGAGGACAATAAGCTTACAGCGGTAGCGGTTAAAGAAAAGGGAACATATAGAATGAAAAGTATATTGAAAGGGAAGGAGCACTTAGCAAACAGCGCCGAACGTTGTGATATGAGTAAAAAGGAAAGATGGCATAGGATGTTAGGACACGTAAATTTTAAATATTTAAATATCTTGGTTAAAGAGCAGCCAGTTACTGGTATACCGAAAGAATTTGAGAAGGAATTTTTGAAATATAGGTTGTGTATAGAAAGTAAAATGCACAATTTACCATTCAAAAATAATCGAACCAAGGCTAGGGAGATAATGGAAATTATTCATACGGTCGTGTGCGTTCCCTTTAAGACTACCGGATTCAATGAAGAGAAATATTTCATCTCATTTATCGATGATTATAGCAAAATAGCTAGAAGTTATTGTATAAAATCAAAGGGTGAGGTCTTTGATTGTTTCGTACAGTTTGTAAATGAAGCCGAGAATTTAACGGGCAAGAGGTTTAAGATATTGAGATGTGATAATGGAGAAAAGTACTTGAATAATCGAATTTATAAATTTGCTAGGGATACAGGTATCAGAATAAATAACTGCCCAACCTACGTACATGAATTAAACGGGACAACGGAAAGGTATAATAGAACAGTGATGGACATGGCGCGTTGCTTGTTAGCGGAAGCGAAAGTACATAAAAGGTACTGGCTTGAAATAGATTGGACAGCGGTATACTTGAAGAATCGAATACTGGCAAATACTATAGAGAGAAAGACACCTTTTGAAATATTCTTCGGGAGAAAACCAAGTGTTGAAAATCTACATCTATATGGAAGTAGAGTTTTTGTAAGAAAACCGGAACAAAAAAGAGTTTCTAAATGGGATAAGAAGGCAGATATGGGAATTTTGTTAGGATATAGTGAAGTAGGTTACAGAGTCTTATTAGCTAGGAAAATAACAATAGCGAGACATGTAGAGGTCATAGGAACAGACACAAAATGTATCGGTTTTGTGGAGAATTCATTCATAAAGATAACGATGACATTGAGGATAATGATTTATTGGTAAACATGAATAAGGAAGAGTTAGAAAGTAGGGAAGATGAAAATGATAACAGTCTTGAAAACCTTAAACATCCCTGGAAGATCTACACGTAATAAGAGAACTCCAGTAAGATATCCAGAAAAAGAAAACATTAGTGAAATCCATGCAAATTATTGTAGTGTAGATATCCCTTGTACATTTGAGGAGGCGATTTGTTGTGAAGATAGTGAAGATTGGAAGCAAGCTACGAATAAGGAAATAGAATGTCTTTATAAGAATAAAACTTGGAAATTGGTAGAAAGGGTAAAAGGCAAAGACGTATTAGATGTAAAATGGGTTTACACGAGAAAATCAGATGACAGGTATAAGGCTAGATTAGTGGTAAGAGGATTCCATCAAAGAAACTTAGCCGATGACATATACTCCCCAGTAGCGAGTAATGAGACCTTTAAGATATTGCTATCATATTGTTGTCAAAATGGATTAATTATTGAGCAAATGAATGTAGAAACTGCTTTTTTAAATGGTGAAGTAACCTCGGAGGTATATGTAAATCAACCAAAGGGATATGCGGACGGAAAGAATAGAGTTTGTAAACTATCGAAAGTGCTTTATGGGTTAAAAGAAAGTCGAAGAGAGTGGTATGAGTGTCTTGATAAGTATGTGACGAGATTAGGTTTTAAGAAGAATAACATAGAGTTCTGCCTATATATACATGGAGAGGGAGAAAATGTTGTTTATTTGCTAATGTATGTAGACGATTTGCTATTTTGTAGTAAAAATAAAAGGAAGATACAAAGGGTAAAGAAGTTATTAACTAATAGGTTCGAAATGAAAGATTTAGATGAAGTCAAAGAATATCTTGGAATAAATATAGACTATGATTATTTCAAAAATGAAATAAGATTAAGCCAAAAGAAATACATTGAATCATTAGCAAACAAATGTAAGTTACAAAATAGCAAATTGTACTGCGCACCTATGGAGACCAACTTAAAAATTGAAAAAGCTGTGATAAATAGAGAGGATATTGGATACAAAAATTTAATTGGCGCATTGTAGTATATTAGTGAAAATACCAGACCCGATATAAGTTATAGTGTGAATTATTTGAGTAGATTTCAAGATTGTTGTAATGAGACACATTTTAAATTTGCTTTGCGAATATTGAAATATTTGTACCGGACTAGAGACTTAAGATTAGATTATAAAAGGAATGAAAAATGTGAAACGATAGATTGTTATGTGGACACTGATTAGGCAGGAGATCATTTAGAAAGGAAATCGACTTCTGAATATGTAATTAGATTGTGTGGAAATGTAATTGGTTGGAAGTCTAAAAAACAAAGGTGTGTGACAAAAGCCTCGACGTATGCAGAGTATGTAGCTCTATCGGAAGCGGTGAGTGAATTAATGTCCATTAGGGAAATTATGAAAATCTTCAATGTAAATCTAGACGATAACCCTGTAAAAATTGATGAGGATAACTCTGGAGTGATGAGTATAGCAAAGCACGGAAATTTTACAAAAAATTCTAAACACATTGAAGTTCATTACCACTATGTTCACGAGTGCTTAAAGGAGAACAAGATAAACATACTTAAGGTAAGTACAGACGAAAATACTGCGGATATTTTTACGAAGGCACTGTGTACAGAGAGAAAAATTCGAAAGGTTTAGGTCATGGATGAATGTAAACTAAGAGAAATGTAGATAAAGCAATAAGTGTTAAAGTTTCTGTTACGTAATTCGTCAAAGCATGTAAATACGATTAAGTGTACAGTATAAATGTAAGGAGGCGTGTTAGGAACATGATACATTTAAACTGTACATGTAAATGTGCGTGTAAGCGTCAGAGGACTTCCAGGCCTTAGTTGGGACAAAAGACAAGAGTCAGGCGTTAGAAGTATCTGGAGGAGCCGGTTGACAACAAGCGTGCGTGCTAGTAGCATTTCGAGGTCTTTAGAGTATAAGATATATGTATAAATGTTGTGTGCTAAATAAAGGGAATTATTTGTATTTCCGAATCCATTCTATACCATTACAAATACACTAACGTACAAGAATATTATAATATTCAGTAACAACGATAGAATTAACCAGTTCGCAAGTATAAAAAAGACACATTTTACACTGCGCACTTTCGTCACTAACTGCGACACAACCGTTACCAACTACTCGCGGAGTGAGATTGACCGAAGCAGTCCAGAGGCAACGCCCACGTACCCCAAGCGGCTACAGCCCCGCCACCAATAGTAACCCGACAGAACAGGATAATACTTGAATTCGTTGTTCCCTAAATTTTGAATTTATTTACCTCAACAATATATATAATGTACAAAAATTTATAGTAATTTATAATACTGTTTATAATAACATGTAAATTATATTAATTATCTGACGAACGCAATGAGAGAAAGGTAAAGACCAGCGTGGCCGATGCGGCACTAACTCTACATCCGGTTGACCTCAATTTACCTACCTACGTACCTACACAGTGACGCCTACGCTTTAAAACTTTTGTCGAAATTTTAAAGTTTTAATGGTAATCACTCCGTTCTTATAATATCTAACTGACAGGCATGCACCATTTATAAAAGAATCAACATAAATTTCGTAGTTGAGTATTATTGAAAGTCTCTAATTTAATTCAGAAAGGCAATAATTTGTTTAACGAAATAAGCCATTTATTTATCATCCGGGTTTCTACCATGACATTTATGTTATAATAGCAATATGAAAATAAGGCAATCTGAGTAAAGGAATACTATTTCAAGTCATTTTCGCCTATACATCTTAAGTGGTTTATAAATGATTCGTGTATACCCTTCTTTCCTTCTGCCACTACTCACGTGAAACTATAACTAGCATTTAAACAAAATCAACTATGTTTCGCGTCAACGAGAGTCGTAAATTCCCGTTACCATCCGATAATCGACGCCACTGTAAGGATATAGAAGGGGTTCGGAAATACAAATAATTCCCTTTATTTAGCACACAACAGTTATACATATATCTTATACTCTAAAGACCTCGAAATCCTACTCGCACGCACGCTTGTTGCCAACCGACTCTTCCAGATACTTGTAACGACTGACTCTTGCCTTTTGTCCCAACTAAGGCCTGGACGTCCTCTGACGCTTACACACATATTCACATGTACAGTGTAAATGTATCATGTTCCTAACAGCCACGAACAGATCGATAACCTTATTTCTGCTAGGATAATCGGGGTGGTTCAATTAAGTATACACTGATTTAACAGGTATAAATTACAGTTCATTCAAACAACTTGATTAGAGAAATATAAACTGCTAGAGCATAATTAGGAACGTGACGCTAGGCAAATGCCTCAGCGATCAACAGCTAAAGGACGTCGAAGACCTCATGACAAACCTCCCCAGACACGGGACGCTAGGATACCGACACTGCCTGGCGAAAATCGATCGTTTTTCGCGTTAGACCGAAGCCATTTCCATCGCCGACATGGAGGCGGCAACCGTTGCTTCAGCCCTCCTTTCCACGTGGATATTCCGTTTCGACGTACCTTTAAGGATAAGGACCGATCAAGGACGCCAGTTCGAATCAAACTTATTTAACGAATTATGCCTGTTCCTCGGCATTAGGCATTTACGAACGACAGCCTATCACCCCGCGACCAACGGGATGGTAGAGCGCCTGCACCGACAACTAAAAGCAGCAATCAAATGCCACGATACGAGCAACTGTGTAGAAATCTTGCCAATAGTTTTATTAGGCATACGAACAGCTATTACGGACGTGAAAACGACGACAGCCGAAATAGTTTATGGCACCGGCATACGATTGCCGGCAGAATTCTGTGCACCAACGAAGCAACAGGCCAAGTCGAAATACGGAAGCCGTCTAAAACTACGAATAGAAAAGATCAGGCCTCACCCGATTACGCGACACGGCGAAAAAGAAACCTCCGTGTTCCACTCGAAACATCGTCTTACGTATTTCTACGTCACGATGCCATCGGAAACCCCTTACAACCACCCTACGGCGGACCGCATCAATTTATATCGAGAGCAAAAAGAACCATTGCTATTGAAGTTAGCAACAAGAACGTAATCGTACCCGTAGACCGTCCGAAACGCGTGAATTTTTATTGCACGATAACACTGAACACCATTACAGCGAAAATCGCGAAGTAATAATACCACCTGATGTTTGAAACGAGCAAAACAAAGACGACTCAGGAATTCATCACTCCAGGCGCTCGGGCAGAAAAGTTCGCTTCCCTGATCGTTCCCAGCCAGGCCGTCGATAAGCTAATGCGTGAGAACTACCAGCGACATAAATATAAATCGGAGATGAAAGAACACGGGAACCTTCCGTTTGGAATTTTGGGAAAATCCCGTAACATTGTAATCTAGATTCTACCATAGCTGTAATTCAACAATTTAAGCCATCCAGTCCGATTGTAATTGTTCGAAACTTGTGATACTGCAATTGGCCTCGAGGCGACAACCAGTCACCGAACGTAGCCGCGGTCAAGGGATGAACGTTTTGTCTAATAAAGGCATGGAGTAATTCTATAGCTGTCCTTAAATGAAATAATCGTAGCGGCACGTGACAGTAAACATTCCAACGGTTTCTGTCCCGTGTCTCGCCACACGCAGACTCTATCCGTCGGATAAGATGATTGCCAGATGTCAACGCATCTAAACAGTGTATGTTTAGCTAGCCTGAGGACCCATTATAAACCTTAAGATTTAGTTAATTAAAGTCCTTAACAGTCCTAAACAGGCAAACAGTCTTCGTTCCAACTACGGGATGATAGGTGAAATCTATTTTTCCACTGACGACGCTTCCCGCTAGCAACGTTCCCTCAGGGGCTACTAGCATCCTTCTCTAACCATCAACATGGAAATTGTCCAATTAACAGTAACGTCACTATCAATCTCTTTCCGAGCGAAGTCTTTTCTCCACGAATCCGATGTTCCGGTGCCCTTAGACACACCCATCATAGTTTTCCACTGCAGCATCATCGTGCCGGAAAATCATTCTCTCGTGAGGTCACATTAGCCAGTTACAAAGAGCCTTAACACTCGGTGGATATTCTATGTTTTGACAAAGAGTTTGTTCAGTCCTACCTATAACATAGATAAGGAAGTATGGTACAACTTGGAATCAGGATGAAAACGAATTCTGTTATCCCGTTGACCGCGGCTTTGTTATTGAACCCAGGATCATTGTCATTAGCTTCTCGAGTACCTAATTTTCTCGACTGCTTGTCAAATTATATAACAATCAAATTTATTCTAGTAAATATCTGCTCTATTGCATAACTACAACGTCTAAACCAAATGAAGATTCGTTTCGCGCCTCTAACTCTAATCATAATGTGAACCCGATGTAAGTGAAAATACATGCACATACCATCGATTCTGCCTGACCAGCACTCTCACCCGGAACCGGAACTCGCAGTGCCCGTGACGAACAGCACATATATAAGCTTCCACTCTTAGCCAGACCGTCAGTCGTGCTCGCGCAACAGTAGAAGCAACATGGAGTTTTTTAGATCTCTACTACGCGTCGTTGGTTTGTTCGTGCCAAGCAAGGTAGATATCATTTCCGATCTACCACTGGAGGTTTCGCACTTGATACTTCGAAAATTTGATCCCTCGTCCCTGCAGAACGCCGCGCTTGTCTCGCGCAAATGGTTCAACGTATGTAGATCCGACAAGTGTCTACGGCGGAAAGTGAGACGTCACATGCGACATACGAGAAAGCGGGTCAATATGCCATTTCTCGGACCTGCAACCGCTAAAGCTACCAACCAAGAAGCAAGAAGTAGAGGACGTTGTGAGGGCAACCTAAGGCACGAAATAATTTTATCCGCTGCTCGTACGGCGGTCGTCCTTGGAAGGTTACGCGGTCCTCCGAAAATTTCGATGCGAGATCGCCCCATCGATGTTGGACCAATAAAATGTATTAGACTCTAACTCGTGTAAGTACCTTCATTTGACTGCTTGCTCTTGCGAGAACTTGAAACGGTCTTGTCCGGATTCAGAACTGTGGCGTGAAGCTTGAAATAAAATGGTTTTACTGAGACGGCAGTGTTAACATATTCAAATGAATTTATCTCCGTTTCTATTGCACATATGGCGACAAAGCGATGCCCGTTGCATTACACATCCGATGTCATGTGCACCGCACATCTGGTGGTTTGTACCATGTCAACTCCGGTCTCTGTCAAACCTAGCGAAATTGCTGCTTTACATATTCATGATTAATCATTCAAATCATCGCCGTTTGCATTGCAGATATGCCGACAATTCGATGCGCGATATACGCCACTTTTGCTGCCAAACACAATGCATATTATCTGGTTTGAGTTATGTAACGTGTGGGCGCAGCCAAACTCAGCGTATTTGCAATTATGCATTTTCAGGCGAAATATTCAAATATTACATATTCAAATGAACGTATCTTGGTTTCTATGTCGCCTATTCGATGCGCAGAATACTCCACATATGATGCCAAATCAGCCGGTCTGTGCTATGTCAACTCTGGACCCTGCAAAATCCAGCGTAATTATAGTTTTTGTTGTTAATGCTTAAATATTGCATTCAAAGCTTCGCCGCTTCTTTTGCACATATGTCGACAATTCCATACGCCTTGTACTCCGCATTTGCTGTAGATACATTGCCCATCAGCTCGCTTGCGCTGCGTAAACTCTGGTCCCTGCAAAATCCAGCCCAAATGCAATTTTGTATGTTCAGGCTTAAATATTCAAATCAACGTGACTCCGATTCCATAGCACATATGTCGACAATACGATGCGCGCTATATTCCACATTGACTGCCATACGCAGAGCGCTTCATCTGGTTTAAGCCGTGTTAAATCCGGACCGAGTCAAATCCAGCGTATTTGTAGTTTTGCATATTCAAGCCTAGTTATTCAAGTGAAAGGACCTCCGTATCCATTGTAGGTACGTCGACAATAGGATGTACGTAATACTGCATATTTGCTGCCAAATACAGCACACATCAGCCCGTTTGCACACTGTCAAGACTGGACTCGGAGAAATCCAGCGTGATTGCAGTTTTGGATACTAATGCTTACATATTCGAATGAAGGTATCTCCGCTTGTTTTGCAGAAACATTGGCCATACGATGCGCGTTATATTCCACATCTGATGCCAAGTACAGTGCACATCATACGGTTTACGCTATGTAAAATCTGGACCCAGCCAGATCCAGCGTAGTTGCAGTTTCGTATATTCAGGATTAAGTATTCAAACCGACGTATCTCCGATTCTACTTCACATATGGCTACAATTAGAGGCTCGTTATACTCCAAATTTGCTGCCAAACACAGTGCACGTTATCCCGTTTGATGCATGTAAAATCGGGACCCAGCCGAACCCTGCGTATTTGCAGTTTTACATATTCAGTATTAAATATTCGAACCAACGAATCTCCGTTTCTATGGCACACTTACAGACAATTCGGTGCGCGTTATATTTGACATCTGATGTCATATACAGCGCACATCAGTAGGTTAGCGTTTTGTTCACTCTTGTCCCTGTCAAATACACCATAATTGCAGTTTAGCATATTCATGCTTGTATATCGAAAGCAACGTATCTTCGTTTCTATGGCAGATATGACGACAATTCGGTGAGCGTTATGCTCCTGATTTGCTGCTGAGCACAGAGCACATCTTCCGATTCTATCGTCTCTACTGTCTTATGTCTTCTCTGGTCACTGACAGATTCAGCGTAATTGCTGTTTTGCATATTCATGCCTAAATGTTCAAGTCAACGTATCAGCTCTGCTATTGGATACATGTCGCAAATGCGATGCGCGCTATACCTCACAATTACAGCCAAATACAGTACTTATCCGGTTTGCGCTATGTCGACTGTATTTTCGAGCTATCGCGGGGAGACGCGGTCATTTGTATACGCGTCAATGGGAGTCGTAAATTCCCGTTACGATTGGAATAATCGACACCACGAATAGTTCGATCCCCGTATTTCGCTTAGGATAATAGATGTAGTTGTTGTGGTATAACACTGGGGGTCACAGAGTTATAAAAAATATATGTATTTCCAACGATTTATACAACACACTGAGTAAGAACGCCGTTGCTTAAGATACAGATAACGAAGAGAAGGATTATTCTTAGATGAGAGTGTGAGCTATAGGAGCTCTAGGTCCGTGAGAGCTGTAGGAGCTGTCGGACTTCTGGATACTGTGAGAGAAATAGGAGGCTCTTAGAGATATAGGAACGGTGAGAGTTATAGGGATTGCAGGAACTCTAGTCACCGTGAGAGATGATGTAACTCTAAAGTTTATTCTGATGTGAGTACGAAGCTCGGTATGGGTGTGCCCTTTGAACGAAGAACGCGGATTCGTTGCTTACATTGTTAGTTAGGAAAATGAGGGCAATGATCCGCGATGCCGATTGGTTATGACTAATGTTAGGAAGGAAGAGAGGAGGAAGAAGCCACCTACCAACGTGGGTCCTAGGCGACATTTTTTATGGTAAAACTCAGATTTTCCGTTAGGTAGATGTCCGCTTTTTTCGTTAGGCCACTACCCGCTTTCTCCGTAATTCTTAAGAGCGCGTCATAAACCCAAGGACCTTTCTAAAAACCGACCGACAACACTTCTAGAATTAGAAAGTCTTTTCGAAACAAACAGATTGACTTAGACCATATGTGCGAAAAATGCAGTTAGGATTTCATCTTTATGGTGTGTCCTTGGGCCGAAGGCGGATTCGAAGGATGGCGCGTGGACCGTTGGCTGTCAAGCCGCGCGGCATTGAGTGCAGATGTGTTGCGCGGCAGAACATCTACTCTGGTCTCTGTTATATGCAGGGTAATTGTTGTTTTGCAGATTCAGACTCAAATATTCAACTCCACGTATCTCCGTTGCGGTTGCTGATATGTCGACAATACGATGTGCCTGGTACTCCACATTTCTTGCCAAATACATCGTTTACCAGCCAGTTTGCGCTATATCCAGACTGGTCCCAGACAGATCAAGCATAAATATAAATCGGAGATGAAAGAACACGGGAACCTTCCGTTTGGAATTTTGTGAAAATCCCGTAACATTGTAATCTAGATTCTACCATAGCTGTAATTCAACAATTGTAGCCATCCAGTCCGATTGTAATTGTTCGAAACTTGTGATACTGCAATTGGCCTCGAGGCGACATCCAGTCACCGAACGTAGCCGCGGTCAAGGGATGAACGTTTTGTCTAATAAAGGCATGGAGTAATTCTATAGCTGTCCTTAAATGAAATAATCGTAGCGGCACGTGACAGTAAACATTTCAACGGTTTCTGTCCCGTGTCTCGCCACACGCAGACTCTATCCGTCGGATAAGATGATTGCCAGATGTCAAGGCATCTCAACAGTATATGTTTAGCTAGCCTGAGGACCCATTATAAACCTTAAGATTTAGTTAATTAAAGTCCTTAACAGTCCTAAACAGGAAACAGTCTTCGTTCCAACTACGGGATGATAGGTGAAATCTATTTTTCCACGGACGACGCTTCCCGCTAGCAACGTTCCCTCAAGGGCTACTAGCATCCTTCTCTAACCATCAACATGGAAATTGTCCAATTAACAGTAGCGTCACTATCAATCTCTTTCCGAGCGAAGTCTTTTCTCCACGAATCCGATGTTCCGGTGCCCTTAGACACACCCATCATAGTTTTCCACTGCAGCATCATCGTGCCGGAAAATCATTCTCTCGTGAGGTCACATTAGCCAGTTACAAAGAGCCTTAACACTCGGTGGATATTCTATGTTTTGACAAAGAATTTGTTCAGTCCTACCTATAACATAGATAAGGAAGTATGGTACAACTTGGAATCAGGATGAAAACGAATTCTGTTATCCCGTTGACCGCGGCTTTGTTATTGAACCCAGGATCATCATAATCAGGTACTCGAGTACCTAATTATCTCGACTACTTGTCAAATTATATAACAATCAAATTTATTCTAGTAAATATCTGCTCTATTGCATAACTACAACGTCTAAACCAAATGAAGATTCGTTTCGCGCCTCTAACTCTAATCATAATGTGAACCCGATGTAAGTGAAAATACATGCACATACCATCGATTCTGCCTGACCAGCACTCTCACCCGGAACCGTAACTCGCAGTGCACCGTGACGAACAGCACATATATAAGCTTCCACTCTTAGCTAGACCGTCAGTCGTGCTCGCGCAACAGTAGAAGCAACATGGAGTTTTTTAGATCTCTACTACGCGTCGTTGGTTTGTTCGTGCCAAGTATGGTAGATATCATTTCCGAACTACCACTGGAGGTTTCGCACTTGATACTTCGAAAATTGGATCCCTCGTCCCTGCAGAGCGCCGCGCTTGTCTCGCGCAAATGGTTCAACGTATGTAGATCCGACAAGTGTCTACGGCGGAAAGTGAGACGTCACATGCGACATACGAGAAAGCGGGTCAATATGCAATTTCTCGGACCTGCAGCCGCTAAAGCTACCAACCAAGAATCAAGAAGTAGAGGACGTGGTGAGGGCAACCTAAGGCACGAAATAAGTTTATCCGCTGCTCGTACGGCGGTCGTCGTTGGAAGGTTACGCGGTCCTCCGAAAATTTCGATGCGAGATCGCCCCATCGGTGTTGGACCAATAAAATGAATTAGACTCTAACTCGTGTAAGTACCTTAATTTGACTGCTTGCTCTTGCGAGAACTTGAAACGGTCTTGTCCGGATTCAGAACTGTAGCGTGAAGCTTGAAATAAAATGGTTTTATTGAGACGGCAATGTGTTTCAGTCACGATAATACTATCTGTATCGTAATAGGCCCATTATTGAATATTAACTACAATGTATCACCGCTGCAATTGCAGATTTGTCGTCAATTATGTGCGAGATATACTCCTCATTGGCTGCCAAATACAGCGCACTTCAGCTGGCTCGAGCTACTATATCATCTCTGCTCCTCGACATATCAAGCGTAATTGCAGTTTTACAAATTAAGGTTAACATATTCAAAAGAATGTATCTCCGTTTCTATTGCACATATGGCTACAATTCGATGTCCGTTACATTTCACATCTGATGTCATATGCACCACACATCAGCAGGTTTGTACTATGTCAACTCCGGGCTCTGTCAAATCCAGCGAAATTGCTGTTTTGCATGTTCATGCTTAACTATTCAAATCATCGTATAGCCGTTTGCATTGCAAATATGCCGACAGCACGAAGCGCGTTATACTCCATATTCGCTGCCAAATACAGCGCATATTATCTGGTTTAAGTTATGTAACGTGTGGACGCAGCCAACCTCAGCGCATTTGCAGTTTTGCATATTCAGACTTAAATATTCAAGTCAACATATTGTGGTAACGTGAGGAAAAGGCCTCATTAGAAATGGATCAAAACAATGTCGTCTGTCCTTCGGTAGTTAGTTTACATCGGGGAGAAAGCCTATGTGACTAAAGTCACCTTGTACTTGCGGAGCGTTTACAGAATGGGGTTAGAGAGTTGGAAAAACTAACGCTAATGGTAGGGGACGATGTAACTTTAAAGATTGACTGATCGAGAAGCGTTGAACGGTTGATCGAGAAATAAGAGTGAGTCGAGAGGTCAGAGTTAATCGAGGAGTCGAAGAGTAGAGTTGTTAGCGCTGTCGAGTTGCGAGAGGTGTTAGCGTTGTTGAGAGTGGAGTTGTTAGCGTTGCCGCTGGTGAGAGGTGTTAGCGCTTTCCATTTTCAGGATTAAATATTCAAATCAAGCTATTTCCGGTTCCGTTGCAGATATGTCCACAATTCGAGATAGCGTCGTACTGCCAAATGTATTACTCATCAGCCGGTTTGCGCTATGTCGATTCTGACCATTGTTAAAGCCAGCGCAATTGCAATTTTGGATACTTATGCACGAATAATCAAATCAACGTATCTCCGTTATTGTGGCAGATATGTCGAGAATTCGATGTGACATGTACCCCACATTTCTTGCCAAATGCACCGCACACCAGCCTGTTTCCGTTATGTCCTCTCTGGTTTCAGTCAAAGCCGGCATGATTGTAGTTTCGCATATTCATGCCTAAATGTTCAAATAAACCTATACGGCGCATATCTGCCAGTTTGCGCAATATCAATTCTGGACCGTGTCAAATCCAGCGTATTTGCAGTTTTGCATACTCAGTCTAAAATATTGATATCCACGTATCTCCGCCTCAAGAGCTCAAATGACGACCATTCGATGCGCATAATACTGCACATATGCTGCCAAATCAGCCGGTTTGTGCCACGTCAACTCTGGACCCGATCAAATTCTATGTAATTGGAAATTTGCATATTCAGGCTTAAATATTCAAATGATGGTATCTTCGTTCCTATTACAGATATGTCGACAATACTATGCAAGTTGTATTCCACATTTACTACCAAATAAAGCGCGCATCATCCGGGATGCGACTTTTCAACTGTGAACGCTGTAAAAGGCAATGTAATTGCGGATTTGCATGTTAAGGCTGAATTACTCGTTAGAACGTAGCCGCACTGGTATTGGATATATGTCGAAAATGCTATGCGCGGTAGCTCCACATTTGCTGCCAAATAGAGTGCACATCAGTGGGCTGGCGCTAAGTGTGAAATCCAGCGAAATTGCAGTTTTGCATATTCAGGCTTAAATATTCAAATCTACGTATCTCTGTTTCTAATGCAGACATGACGATGAATTTCTGTGTGTTATACTCCACATTGGCTCCCAAATTTAGCACACATCGGAGGGTTTTTGCTATGTCATCTGTGTATCCTGTGAAATCCAATGTAATTGCAGTTTTGCTTACATAGGCTGAATCCTCCATTAGAAAACATTGCGCTGTTATTAGCTGTATACATATTATGTATGTCGGAAATACGATGCCCGCTACACTCCACATTTGCTGCCAGATACAGTGAACACGATCCGGTTTGAGCTATGTCAACTCTGGACCTTGTACATGCAGCGTAATTGCTGTTTTACATATTCGGTCTCAGATATTTGAATCAACTTTTCTCCTCTTTTATAGCACACATGCTGAGAACTCGATGCATCTTATACTCCACAGTTGCTGCCAAATACAGCCCACATCAGCTGCTTTGAGCTATGTCATCTCTGGTCTCCGATAAATCCAACGTAGTTTCAGCTTTGCATATTCAGGCTGAAATATTCTAATCAACGTATCTCCGCTTCCGTTGCAGATATGCCGACAACGTAAAGCGTGTTATACGCCAAAATTGTTGCCAAATACAGCACGCATCAGCCGCTTTGGGCTATGTCGATTCTGGACCCTGTGAAGTGCAGCGTAATTGTAGTTTTGCATACTCAGGAATAAACGTTCAGATCAATGTGTCTCCGTCTCTATAGCATATGTGCCGACATCCACTCCATATTTGCTGCCAAATACAGCGCACATTAGTGGGCTGGCGCTATGTCAACTCTGGCCCGTGTCAAACCCGCGTAATTGCAGTTTTGCAAATTCGTGCATAAATATTCAAATCAACGTATCTACGATTCTGTTACAGATATGCCGACAATTCGAATCAGGTTATACATTACATTTGCTGCCAATACAGTGCACATCATTGGATTTAAACTATGTCATCTCCGATCACCGACAAATCCAGCGTAATTGCAGTTTTTCATATACATTATTATATATTCAAATCCACGCATCTCCGTTACTGTTGGAAATGTGTCGACAATACGATTTGCTTTGTATTCCACATTTCTTGCAAATTAAACCAATATCATCCAATTAGCGCTATGTCCACTCTGGTCCGGTCAAACCCAACACAACTGCAGTTTTGCATTATCAAACCTAAATAATCAAATCAGCGAATCTCCGTTTCGATTGCAGATATGTGGAAAATTCGATGCGCTATATACTCCGTAGTTGCTACTAAATACAGCTCACATCATCTGGTTCGCGCTATGTCAAATCCGGATCCTGAGAAATCAAGCGTAAATGTAGTAATGCATGATCAGGGTTCAATATTCAGATCGACGTGACTCAGCTCCTATTGCAGATATGTCGACAAAACGGTGCGCGTTATATTCCACATGGACTGCCATACACTGGGCGCTTCATCTGGTTTAAGCCATGTTAAATACGGAACGAGTCAAATCCAGCGTATTTGTAGTTTTGCACATTCAAGCCTAAATATTCAAGTGAATGTATCTCCGTTTTCATAGTAAGTATGTTCACAATAGGATGCATGTTATACTCCACATTTGCTGCCAAATACAGCACACATCAGACAGTTTGCACATTCTCAAGACTGGACTCGGTGAAATCCAGCGTGACTGCAGTTTTGGATATTAATGCTTACATATTCGAATCAAGGTATCTCCGCTTGTTTTGCGGAAACGTTGGCCATACGATGCGCCTTATATTCCACATCTGATGCCAAATCAGCCGGTTTGTGCTATGCCAACTCTGGACCCTGTAAATTCTAGCATAATTGCAGTTTTTGCTATTAATGCTTAAATATTGCTTTCAAAGTCTCTCCGCTTGTTTTGCACATATGTCGACAATTCGAAACGCCTTATACTCTACATTTGCTACAGTTACATTACTCATCGGTTTGTTTGAGCTATGTCAACTCTGGTCTCTGCCAAAACCTGCCAAAATGCAATTTTGCATTTTCAGGAATTGAAAAGATATAGAATGGATTCGGAAATACAAATAATTCCCTTTATTTAGCACACAACTGTTGTACATATATCTTATACTCTAAAGACCTCGAAATGCTACTAGCACGCACGCTTGTTGTCAACCGGCTCCTCCAGATACTTCTAACGCCTGACTCTTGTCTTTTGTCCCAACTAAGGCCTGGAAGTCCTCTGACGCTTACAGTGGTTTCTCAGTCTGATTCGTGTATTTTCCATGTATGTTATATCAGATTTCTTGAATATTATTTCGTCACAGTGTAAAATGTGTCTTTTTTATACTTGCGAACTGGTTAATTCTATCGTTGTTACTGAATATTATAATATTCTTGTACGTTAGTGTATTTGTAATGGTATAGAATGAATTCGGAAATACAAATAATTCCCTTTATTTAGCACACAACATTTATACATATATCTTATACTCTAAAGACCTCGAAATGCTACTAGCACGCAGGCTTGTTGTCAACCGGCTCCTCCAGATACTTCTAACGCCTGACTCTTGTCTTTTGTCCCAACTAAGGCCTGGAAGTCCTCTGACGCTTACACGCACATTTACATGTACAGTTTAAATGTATCATGTTCCTAACACGCCTCCTTACATTTATACTGTACACTTAATCGTATTTACATGCTTTGACGAATTACGTAACAGAAACTTTAACACTTATTGCTTTATCTACATTTCTCTTAGTTTACATTCATCCATGACCTAAACCTTTCGAATTTTTCTCTCTGTACACAGTGCCTTCGTAAAAATATCCGCAGTATTTTCGTCTGTACTTACCTTAAGTATGTTTATCTTGTTCTCCTTTAAGCACTCGTGAACATAGTGGTAATGAACTTCAATGTGTTTAGAATTTTTTGTAAAATTTCCGTGCTTTGCTATACTCATCACTCCAGAGTTATCCTCATCAATTTTTACAGGGTTATCGTCTAGATTTACATTGAAGATTTTCATAATTTCCATAATGGACATTAATTCACTCACCGCTTCCGATAGAGCTACATACTCTGCATACGTCGAGGCTTTTGTCACACACCTTTGTTTTTTAGACTTCCAACCAATTACATTTCCACACAATCTAATTACATATTCAGAAGTCGATTTCTTTTCTAAATGATCTCCTGCCTAATCAGCGTCCACATAACAATCTATCGTTTCACATTTTTCATTCCTTTTATAATCTAATCTTAAGTCTCTAGTCCGGTACAAATATTTCAATATTCGCAAAGCAAATTTAAAATGTGTCTCATTACAACAATCTTGAAATCTACTCAAATAATTCACACTATAACTTATATCGGGTCTGGTATTTTCACTAATATACAACAATGCGCCAATTAAATTTTTGTATCCAATATCCTCTCTATTTATCACAGCTTTTTCAATTTTTAAGTTGGTCTCCATAGGTGCACAGTACAATTTGCTATTTTGTAACTTACATTTGTTTGCTAATGATTCAATGTATTTCTTTTGGCTTAATCTTATTTCATTTTTGAAATAATCATAGTCTATATTTATTCCAAGATATTCTTTGACTTCACCTAAATCTTTCATTTCAAATCTATTAGTTAATAACTTCTTTACCCTTTGTATCTTCCTTTTATTTTTACTACAAATTAGCAAATCGTCTACATACATTAGCAAATAAACAACATTTTCTCCCTCTCCATGTATATATAGGCACAACTCTTTGTTATTCTTCTTAAAACCTAATCTCGTCACATACTTATCAAGACACTCATACCACTCCCTTCGACTTTCTTTTAACCCATAAAGCGCTTTCGATAGTTTACAAACTCTATTCTTTCCGTCCGCATATCCCTTTGGTTGATTTACATATAACTCCGAGGTTACTTCACCATTTAAAAAAGCAGTTTCTACATTCATTTGCTCAATAATTAATCCATTTTGACAACAATATGATAGCAATATCTTAAAGGTCTCATTACTCGCTACTGGGGAGTATATGTCATCGGCTAAGTTTCTTTGATGGAATCCTCTTACCACTAATCTAGCCTTATACCTGTCATCTGATTTTCTCGTGTAAACCCATTTTACATCTAATACGTCTTTGCCTTTTACCCTTTCTACCAATTTCCAAGTTTTATTCTTATAAAGACATTCTATCTCCTTATTCATAGCTTGTTTCCAATCTTCACTATCTTCACAACAAATCGCCTCCTCAAATGTACAAGGGATATCTACACTACAATAATTTGCATGGATTTCACTAATGTTTTCTTTTTCTGGATATCTTACTGGAGTTCTCTTGTTACGTGTAGATCTTCCAGGGATGTTTAAGCTTTCAAGACTGTTATCATTTTCATCTTCCCTACTTTCTAACTCTTCCTTATTCATGCTTACCAATAAATCATTATCCTCAATGTCATCGTTATCTTTATCGAATGAATTTTCCGCAACGCCGATACATTTTGTGTCTGTTCCTATGACCTCTACATGTCTCGCTATTGTTATTTTCCTAGCTAATAAGACTCTGTAACCTACTTCACTATATCCTAACAAAATTCCCATATCTGCCTTCTTATCCCATTTAGAAACTCTTTTTTGTTCTGGTTTTCTTACAAAAACTTTACTTCCATATAGATGTAGATTTTCAACACTTGGTTTTCTCCCGAAGAATATTTCAAAAGGTGTCTTTCTCTCTATAGTATTTGCCAGTATTCGATTCTTCAAGTATACCGCTGTCCAATCTATTTCAAGCCAGTACCTTCTATGTACTTTCGCTTCCGCTAACAAGCAACGCGCCATGTCCATCACTGTTCTATTATACCTTTCCGTTGTCCCGTTTAATTCATGTACGTAGGTTGGGCAGTTATTTATTCTGATACCTGTATCCCTAGCAAATTTATAAATTCGATTATTCAAGTACTCTTCTCCATTATCACATCTCAATATTTTAAACCTCTTGCCCGTTAAATTCTCGGCTTCATTTACAAACTGTACGAAACAATCAAAGACCTCACCCTTTGATTTTATACAATAACTTCTAGCTATTTTGCTATAATCATCGATAAATGAGATGAAATATTTCTCTTCATTGAATCCGGTAGTCTTAAAGGGAACGCACACGACCGTATGAATAATTTCCATTATCTCCCTAGCCTTGGTTCGATTATTTTTGAATGGTAAATTGTGCATTTTACTTTCTATACACAACCTATATTTCAAAAATTCCTTCTCAAATTCTTTCGGTATACCAGTAACTGGCTGCTCTTTAACCAAGATATTTAAATATTTAAAATTTACGTGTCCTAACATCCTATGCCATCTTTCCTTTTTACTCATATCACAACGTTCGGCGCTGTTTGCTAAGTGCTCCTTCCCTTTCAATATACTTTTCATTCTATATGTTCCCTTTTCTTTAACCGCTACCGCTGTAAGCTTATTGTCCTCATCTATTACTTTTGCAATATTTCCTTTTGAAATAACCGTGTTTTTATTATCTGTTAACTTGCCTAAACTAATCAAGTTTGCGGACATTTCTTTCGCGTAAAAAACATAATTCATATTTATTTCATTTTGCTTTCCAAATGCTTCAAAATAACTTATAACATTCGCTAATTTTGTTGCCTTTATCGATCTATTATCGCCTAAATATATATGTCGGAGATGAAAGAACACCGGAACTCCTCCTTGGATTCGCGGGAATACCGCAACTCTGTAACTTAGATTAAACAAATGCCGCACCGATTATTCGAGATTTATGATAGTGAGCTTGGGCTCGAGGCGACAATCAGTCGCCGAACGTAGCCGCGGTCAAAGGGATGAACGTTTTATCTGACAAAGGCACAGAGTAACTCTATACCTCTCCTTAAAAGAAATAATCGTAGCGATACGTGGCAGTAAATACTTCAATAGTTTCTATCCCGCGGCCCGCCACACGCAGATTTTGTCCTCCTGGTAAGATGATCGCCGGGTGTCGGCATGCCTTTGTGGTGTATGTTTAGCTAACGTGAGGACCCGCTATAGATCTTAAGATTTAGTCAAGCGAAGTCCGTCAAGTAGTCTTTGTTGCAACTACGGGAAGATAGGAGAAACCTATCTTCCACGAACGTTGCCCCCCGTCAACAACCTCCCCTCAAGGGCGGCCAGCATCTCTTTCAAAACGCCGATATGGAGATCGACCAATTTGCAACAGCGCTAATTTCCCTCGCCTTTGGAACGAAAGCTTTCGTTGACGAATTCGAGGATCTCATGTCCTTAGACACACCCATTATAGTTCTCCTCGACGGCATCGTCGAGACGGAGATTCATTCTTTCGTACGATCTCATCGAGGAATGACAGTGCCACCTTACAACCAGTGAATACCTCACATCTAGTTAACAAAGAGTTAGACTTGAACTGTTCGAGAACATACGTTTACCACCCCCGTGACCGCGGATTCGTTTCGAACCTAAGGTCATTATCACTAGTGCTACGAGTGCTTAATCTTGTTAATAAGCCCGTGCTAATAAACTCTCCATTGTATCACGACAATGGCTAATTCTAATGAAAATTCATTAAACGCCCATCTCCATAATCCTGACTTCAATCCGACATATATTTACCGGTACTTTAAGGTCAATAGATTTATCGAAATAATTTACGTTGTTAATTATGTGATCTGTGCAACCGCTATCTAATGGCCACATTACTTCATAATTACTTATCTCGTTCGCCTCGCCGCTGTGTGCTGCGTGCGCCGTTGCTATCCATGTGCTTGATCTTGAGTTACCATGCTCGTGTCACGTAAAATAAAAAACAGGAGGCTCGAACGAAAAGAAAAAAATTAAGGTAACAAAAAAAACAAGAGAGTTTATTTCTTGTATTCTGAATTTACAATGATTGCGATTTTGTTCTGAGCTCCAGCCGTGACTTTCCAAGTCTGACGCTCTTACAATTTGACTTTCGGTAACATCTGTTTCTTCTTTGTTTGTCATCTCTCAATATCCCCACTACCCTGTAGGCGTACGTGACCGTTGTCACTCTTCGAGGACATTCGGTGAAAGGACCGTTAGGATACAGATGACTCATTAGGCACTTCGGCGATATACATTGTCGCCAAGGCCGCCACATCTCTATCTCCATCATCGGTCCATCGGATTTGAAGTATGCCGGTCGTGACATACCCACCAGTTTAGATTGATCTTGGTCCTCTAAGATCGTAGTAGAATTGGTTGGATTTGTTTATAAATCGTAATTCCTATTCTGTGAATTTAAGACAACTAACAAAGGGTATTGTTACTAGTGCTAGGGTCAGCATTATCGTGGAAAAAGTACGTTTTCAATCGGTACCATGTATCTTTTTCTTAATATTGTCGATAGATATAATGTAGTAAGGAGTTTTCACATCATTGATTCTATAGGGTCCTAACCATTCAATGTCCAACTTATCTCTTTTATGGTCATTGTGAATTAAAACAAAGTCTCCTTTCCTAAACACGGTCTGAGTTTTAACAATCTTTCTTTCTTGGTCTCGCTTGTAGCGTTGCTTATTTTGAATAAGTGTTTTGTGAGCTGTTTCCCAATATTTATTTAACTGTTTTTGCCAAAGTGAGTACATATCGTCATAGGTAAATGTGGGGAATTTGGACATTGCGGAAGGTAAGTTCGCTTTTCGCCCAAAAGTCAATTCGAAGGGGGAGAACCCTGTTCCTTCATGTTTTGCAGTGTTGTATCCTAAACAAATGAAATTAAGTACTTCGTCCCATTCTTTGTCATTGTCGTGTATCGCAGTACGAATTAAATCTTTAACCGAGGCATGTGTTCTTTCGAGGGATCCGTTACTCTGTGGGTGAAATGAAGTTGTTTTGACTTTGTTGTTTGATTTTAAAGGCCTCTTCAAATTTCGTCATTAAATCGCTAACAAAATTTTGTCCTTGGTCTGTCAGAATCGTCTTTGGTGCCGAAAATATGTAAATATAGTGCTCAATGAGCGCGTTAATTATAGATTCAGTTCGTTGCGTTTTGAGGGGAACAAGGATCAGATATTTCGTAAGTTCGTCGTGAATTGAAAGTATATATTGATTTCCGCGTTTGGTTTTCGTCATCGGTCCTATGATGTCCATAGCGATTTTGTCGTTAGGGTGAAGTGGTGTGTCTGAGATCTGTGGGGACTCTTTGGGTCTGATACGTGTTAGTTTCTCCTTTTTACATGTGTCGCATGTCTTCACGAAGTTTTCTACTCTTTCAAAAATGCCGGGGATTTTGAACTTATCCTTAATCCGTTGATACGTTTTCTGTATCCCTAAATGTCCTACGGTGTCGTTATGGTTTTCCTTTATTGCTTGTAGTATTTCGCTTTCGTCTAGTTTTAAAATGGGGTTGGGCGCATAAGTAATTTCCTTGTATGTGTCGTTAAAATATATTAGCATGAGTTTAATCTGTGTTTTCTCTAATTCAGTTAAATCGTTATTTCCTATGCCGATTTTTGTTGTATTTTTAAGAATTTTGTAAAGTTTTCTGATCCAAAGTGTCTCGTCGTATTCTCCTAAATCGTTTCGAGTTAATTGGTAAAATGTTTGATCGTTCGGTTTAACTTCTAAGAGTTTCGGGTTTTCGTTGTTGTTTTTCCATTCGTTGAATGAATTAGTGTGGTCAATTAATAGGTCGAGATTAACTATTTCGTTGCGAGTTACCGCGTGAACGCTAGATAAGGCGTCTGCAGCTGTATTATCTTTACCCTTTGTGTATTCGCTTTTATAGCTGTATTCTTCGAGTCTAAGTCTCCAACGAATCAGTCGACTAGAGGGGTCTTTGCAATTGTGTAGCCTCTTAAGGGCTTTGTGGTCGGTTCGAATAATGAAGCGTCGTCCTAACAAGTATTACCTAAGTCTTTTCACGGCCCATACGATGGCCAAGAGTTCCTTTTCTGTCGTGGTATAGTTTCGTTCGGGTGGGTTTAGTGTCCTTGAAATGTAACAGCAAGGATGATCGTCTTGTGACAGTATTGCTCCTAGTCCTTCGTTACTTGCGTCGGTGGTTAGGGTAAAGGTTTTGTTAAAGTCCGGATAAGCTAGTATTGGGGAATTACAGAGTTTGTCCTTTAAAGTATCAAAGCTAGTCTGGTGTTTGTCAGTCCAATGGAATGGTGTGTCCTTTTTTGTTAAGTCTGTAAGGCTTTTCGCGATTTTAGAAAAATTCCGAATAAATTTGCGGTAATAACCTGCTAAACCTAAGAATGATTTAACGTCCGTGGCATTGCGGGGTAATCGAATGTTTTTTGCAGCGTCTAATTTCTTGGAGTTTGGTTTAACTTCTTCGGCTGAAACTACGTGGCCTAAGTATTCTAGTTCAGGTTTTACGAATTCGCACTTATCCGGTTGCAATTTAAGTCCTAATTCTCTGAGTCTCTGAAATACTATCGCGAGGTCTTCATTATGTTCTTGAATCGTTTTTCCGAATATCACTATGTCGTCCAAATAAACAAGGCAATATTTTCCTACAAGTCCAGTTAAGGCTCTGTCCATTAATCTTTGAAAAGTAACGGGTGCGTTTTTAAGACCGAATGGCATTCGATTGAACTGAAAGTGGCCTTGCCGTGTCGAAAAAGCGGTATATTTTTTGGATTTCTCGTTCATTGGAATTTGATGAAATCCTGAGGATAAATCAAGCGCTGATAAGAATTTCGCGTTTCCTAGTTGTGTCAAAATGTCGTCTATGTCAGGTAAAGGATAAGCGTCTTGTTCCGTGAGTTCATTTAGTTTCCTAAAATCAATGACTATCCTCCATTTCTGTTTTCCTGAGGCGTCTAATTTTTTCGGAACTACCCATACCGGAGAGTTATAAGGGGAATCGGATTCTTCTATGATATTTTTCTTTAACATGTCTCCTATTTGTCGCGAAATTTCGTCTCGATGACATTCCGGTGGTCTATACGATCGTGTGTTAATGATTTTATCTTTGGTTAAGGAAATTGTCTGCTGGGTTAAATTAGTACAGGGCAAAAGGTCGGTTTCTAAATTAAAGATGTCAACGTAGTGCAGAATAATCTTTTCTATGGATTCGCGGGTTGGCTTTTCAATGTGATCTGTTCTCACTAGGCTTTTTAGTTTTGATACGTTGCAAACATCATGAGAATTTTGGATATTATTAGAAATTTCAATGTTTTGCTCACCGGTGTTGATAAAACATACTTTAGTTGGTTTGCCTACCAGATAGATTGTTTGAACTCTGTTTTCTCCAGGAGTTAATTGTATTGGTTTCTGAAAGAAAATGGTTTTGTCATTTAGTCGGATTCTGTCATTGGATATCGAATAGTTATACTTCTCTAAACATGGTAGCCCAATGATTCCGTCTTCGATGATTGGGAAGTTGTCCGGTACTATGTGAAAGATGTGGTCTTGTCCAAAAATTCGTTTTGTTACGTATTCGTTCGTTTCGTATTTGTCTCGTCCCATAGAAAATTTTTGTCTATGCCCTATTTGTATCGCGTTGACAGTTTTGTTACGTTTCACTAGGTTTATCCCTGCTCCTGTGTCGACCAGAAATACTCGCTCTGTGGTTCGGGTTGACAAAGGTATTGTGAGTAATCTTCCTGTGGTGATGTTGACTCGCGTCGTTTCGCGCGGTTCGTCTATACTCTGGTTCGATGTTACTTCTCGTGTTTCGTCCCTTTCCTGGACTGCTTGAATTCTTGCGGGTGGTCGGTCGTACTGGCTCGGTTGTAGAAAATTTTGGCATTTGCTGGCCATGTGTCCCAGCTTTCCGCATTTGAAACACTTCATTTGCGCGCGTTTAGCGGGTGGCCCATTCTCTACTCGGTCGAATGTGGTAGGTTTCTGAGCTACTGGTGCGTTAGGCGATCTAGATAGTGTATTAGATCGTCTTACCTGCATTGATTGATTGTTGAGGCGATTACTAGCGGAAGGCAAGCGACTACTTGACCAATTGGCTTGCCGTTCTTCTCGTGAGTAGCGTTCTAAGTCGGCTGCTTTCTTTTCAGCTTCTTCAAGATTCACGGGTTCAATGATTAATAATGTTCGGCCTATGTCGCGCTTGAGTCCCTTTAGGTACACACGGACAATCTTCTTTGTAGTTTCTTCGATCATTAGCTTGCGTAGAAGTGGTTGTGGGTACTCGTTGGTTACTGCGTACAGTAAACGGTTGAGTATTCTTCTGAAACGAATATTAAAACTCTGCACTGATTCTTCCCGTCCCTGTCTCAACTCTTTTAATTGTTCCCGATATTCTTCCGAAGTCACTTGAGCTGCCACATTGTTCCTCAGTGCGTTGTACAGATTGCTGTAGCACTCAATGGGGATGTTGCGGATACTTTGAGCTGCTTTTCCTACGATTTTTTCTACCTTTATTGCTTTTAGCAATAAATCTTGCTCCATGCAACGGTCTTTCATACTGCTCACTTCTTTGATGAATTCTTCCACACCTACGTCATCGTCTCCGTTGAGCATTGGAATACAACGTATTGCATCCTTAACTCGTAGAGTGGAAGGAGCGGGTGGAAAATAGCCTCTTTCTTCAACCTCGGGTTGTTCGGTGTCGATGTGCGCAGGTAGGATGCCTGGAATCGTTAACCCGGTCGGTTCGCGTGCCCTAACCGTACTCCCGGTGCGATAAATCGCCGTCGATTCACTTTCGTTGCCTTCAGTAATGATGGAACCAGAATCATCGGTCGCAAGGGATCCGAACCCAGTCCGTAGCTCTGCGACGGTTCTCCTAAGACTTCCGATTTCTGCTAACCAGCATCTATTTGTTTCGTCACTTTGCATAGACAAACGTAACATATCCTCTTGTAAACGGGCAATACTCTCTTGCTGTTTTTGAATGCTATCCAATATTGTTCGCAACGTTGGATCCGTTGAGGTAGAAGTTTGAGATTCGTTTGTCTTAGACATCTTCCTGCTTTCGGACGAAGATGAGTCTTCGCTACTGAAGCTAGATTTTCTTTCACGGTAACGTACGAAGGAATCCAGTTTACCTTCCTTTGTCACTTCACTCGGTTCGTGATAGTTACTTCGTTGTTGCGGATGAGCGTAGTCCCTAATAATTCCGTAGATGATTAATGTCTTTTGGTTTTCCGAACAAACACTTTTCACTATGCTGGGAGTAATCGCCAAAAATGTCGCGTAAGATAAAAAGCAGGAGGTTGGAACGAAAAGAAAAAAATTAAGGTAAGAAAAAAAACAAGAGAATTTATTTCTTGTATTCTGAATTTGCACTGATTGCGACTTTGTTCTGAGCTCCAGCCGTGACTTTCCAAGACTGAAGCTCTTACAATTTGACTTTCGGTAACATCTGTTTCTTCTTTGTTTGTCATCCCTCAATATCCCCACTACCCTGTAGGCGTACGTGACCGTTGTCACACTTCTAGGACATTCGGTGGAAGGACCGTTAGGATACAGATGACTCATTAGGCACTTCGGCGATATACATTGTCGACAAGGCCGCCACATCTCTATCTCCATCATCGGTCCATCGGATTTGAAGTATGCCGGTCGTGACACTCGCTCGTGCCGGTTGTTGACTGACGATGGAAATTTCCATGTCCCCTGCTCGTATTTCCTTTGTTTCCTCCTCCTCTGCTGCGACCACGTGTTGACCCAAGCCAAAAACTGATACTGTTTCCCGCTTCGACGCCATTTTGACACTCTCTCCCAAAATGTCCTACTCTTCCACATCTGAAGCATCCTTCCTTTTTTGCAGAAAAGGCGCTGGTTTGCATTTCTCCTCGATTGGACTTATTTTTCCTCTCCGCTATTTCAATTTTATTTTTTAAATACGCTACCGTTTGATTTTCGGCTTTCAGTGCATCTACTATATCCGCTATGTAGCTGTATTCTTCGGGTAACGTATTCAGCATGTATGTTAGTTTTTCCCTCTCACTCACTTGTGCACCCGCACATTTTAATTCGTTTATTAATTTTTCGAAATCGCTAAAGAACGATGCTGAATCACTGTAGTTCTCAAGTTTTATCTTTTCCAATCTCCTTCTGCATACGACCTGTAGTGCCGTCGACTCTTTCAAGTACATTTCATCAAACTTTTTTACTAACTCATACGCCGTTTTTTCTTCTCTAATATATTCCAATGGTCTGTTTGTGATGGCACTATAAATTATATTTATTGCCTTCGGATCCTTTTTGTCCCAGTCTTCACTGTCTGTTTCTGTTTTCAGCCTAGTTGTGACAACCTCGCATTCTCTATACTTGAGAAACATCGTTATTCTTTGCTTCCACATACCGTAAATATCCATCGAAAATGCGTATCATGATTTCCAATCTCTCCATTTTAAATGATTCCTTATCTCTTACTCAAGCGTTCCTACGTGCTCCAAGTGTATTTTTCCTCTTTGTAACCTTTGAACGTTTCTTTCCTTACTGAAGACTCACTCGACCTAACTCGCAATATTGAAAACCATGCACTAAAATAACTGGCAAAACTATGAACCACGCTCTGCTACCATGTAAAGATATAGAATGGATTCGGAAATACAAATAATTCCCTTTATTTAGCACACAACAGTTATACATATATCTTACACTCTAAAGACCTCGAAACCCTACTCGCACGCACGCTTGTTGTCAACAGACTCTTCCAGATACTTCTAACGACTGACTCTTGTCTTTTGTCCCAACTAAGGCCTGGACGTCCTCTGACGCTTATACACACATTCACATGTACAGTGGATATGTATCATGTTCCTAGCAGAATTGTTATGCGACTGATGCATCAACATAACATGCAAGAAGAATTGGAAACTAGGACAAAAAGGAAGAACTGTGAAAGAGATACTTATAATCATAGTAAACGACAAAAAATTCGCAGATGTTCAAGTGAATCTGACGAGGAGGATATTGATGGAAAGGTAGTTGACAATAGAAGAATACAAGTAATAACACAAGTGTTACGCCACGAGGCTTAACACAGGCTGTATTTTCTAACCGTCACTCGCGGCCCTACAATGTCTCAGTCAGATCGTCTTATCTGACCGCCGGATCATATACAATGTATCGACGAGCGCATAGCTGTTGCCAAGCAGCGAGTTCTCGAAACGTCGAATTTGGTCCGTTACGTTTTCCACGCAAGAAGAGACATACGTGAGCATAGGCGCGAACGGTGGCGTGACCTAAGTATAGTTGGTGTCGTCTTAAAGATGAGACAAAGAAATCATCTAAAGTCGATCAGTTCCTTGTGACGCGTCGAACATTACACATTGAGCCAAACATTCGCTTATTCTATTAAGTATCATATCGTGCTACGTCCACCAAGAGACTAAGCTCAATTGTAAGAGCCTTGCTCTATATTGTATACATTTATATTATCTGCGTGCGATAAGGTTGTTAATTGTTGATATCTTTTCAATCGTGTAGACTAAGTGTTGGAAATATACATTATTATAATTCTGTGACTCTCAGTGTTATACCGCATCAACCACCCCGATTATCCTAACCGAAATACGGGGATCGAACTATTCGTGGTGTCGATTATTCTAATCGTAACGGGAATTTACGACTCTCGTTGACGCGTATTCTAACGACCGCGTCTCCCCGCGATAGCTCGAAGTTTTACAACAAGAGTCAAACAATTTCGGAATCGGAACGACAGTGCGAGGAGCACTTTCGAAATCACGTTCAACGCAACAACGAAGGGCGATACGTGGTCGCTCTCCCATTCAACGAAACAACTCCTCCGCTTGGATCTTCCAAAGCCATGGCAATGAAGCGACTCACTTCCCTCTGCCGTCGATTCCAACGAGACAAACAATTCGAAGCCGACTATCACGCCGTAATACAAGAATACTTGGAATTAGGACATATGACGAAGATCACCACGGACCACTGCACGGACGACGGATATTTTCTGCCACATCACGGCGTGATCAAAGAATCCAGCCGGACTACAAAACTCCGAGTTGTGTTTGACGGATCTGCACCAACCACCACCGGAGTTTCATTAAACGACGTACTTCATACCGGACCGAAACTACAAGACGACATATTTCTTATCCTTTTAAGATTTCGTTTTCATCAGTATGTCATTACAGGCGATGTCGAAAAGATGTATCGACAATTTCTTGTGCGTCCAGAGGATCGGAAATTCCAACAAATCTTGTGGCGCAACTCGGACGGAGAAGTGGACATCTATCAACTTAACACAGTGACATTCGGGCTGTCAGCGGCCCCCTATCTAGCCATTCGGTGCCTCAAACAACTGGCAGACGACGAGGGACATCGATACCCACGAGCAGCGATGGTCTTACAGCGAGACTTCTACGTCGACGATGTTCTCACAGGAGCCGCAACAAAGAACGAGGCATAATCACTGAGAACGGAGCTCATAGAATTGCTTAAATTAGCCGGCTTAAACATCCGAAAATGGGCAGCGAACGACCGGGAACTGCTACGAGGACTTTCCGAGCAGGACATAAACGATAAGTTGCTACTAGGCGAATCGCAAACTTTCAAAACTCTGGGTGTTGTTTGGAATTCCTTTGACGATTCGATCCTATATTCCGTCAAAATCAATCCTACCGCCTCTCGAATTACGAAGAGAACAATCAGCTCCGAAATTGCCAAGATCTACGACCCTCTTGGATTACTGGCACCAGTGATCGTTCGCGCTAAGATGTTGCTCCAACGACTTTGGACTTTAAAACTTGACTGGGACGAATCTCTTCCGGCTGACGTACACACAGAATGGAGCAAATATTATTCACAGCTACCTTTGCTAAATAACGTGAAGTTTCCACGTAAAATTATAATCAAGACTGCAGCGGAAATTGAATTACACGGATTCTGCGACGCCAGCGAAAGGGCGTATGGGGCATGCGTCTACCTTCGCACCATCGCTCCGGATGGTCATGTTTGGACACGACTCCTCACCGCAAGGTCAAAGGTGGCTCCACTCAAATCACAAACCATTCCAAGGCTGGAACTGAGTGGAGCACTTCTTCTCGCATCATTGGCCACTACAGTCCTTCAAGCGTTACCAAGCAACATTTCTCGGACCGTTTACTGGACTGATTCTACAATCGTTTTACACTGGATTAATACATCACCCCATACGCTGAAAACCTTCGTCGCCAATCGTGTGACAGAGATTCAACAAAAGACTCACACCTCAGATTGGCGCCACATTCCCACTACCGATAACCCTGCAGATCTCATATCTCGAGGCCAATCACCCCAAGACTTCCTGCGATCTACCATTTGGCAACATGGACCAGAATGGCTCCAACAACCTGAAAAATACTGGCCGTCGTGGAACCCAGTACCATTAGTTGAAATACCAGAGCAAAAGAAGGCAACATGTCTGTCCGTGACTCCGCCTGACCACAGTCTACTGGAGAGATATTCTTCTTGGCCCAAGCTGATAAGAATTGCCGCTCGTTGCCTCCGATGGAGGCAAAAACAGGATCGGGGGGGACCTCTAACCACACATGATTTAACCAATGCGCATAACAAATTGGTCAAATTGTTACAACTCTGTTATTTTCCAGATGAAATACGTACTCTCCGCACAGATCGAAATTCTGCAGTGAAGGGGAAGCTGCAACGACTCAATCCATTTCTGGACAAGGACGAGATATTGCGAGTCGGAGGCCGACTCAGTCATTCACCAATGCCCTTCACTCAGAAACACCCAATCATTCTACCCAAATCCTCAGTTACAGCACTCATAATTGAGCATGAACACCTCCTAAATCTCCACTCCGGAACTCAAGCTACCTTATATGCCTTAAGGAGATCTTACTGGCCTATCGACGGCCATAGTCAAGTTTGGAGCACGCTGAAGAAGTGCGTACGATGCTGCCGAGCCAATCCACCTCCAGTAGAGTACGTAATGGGCGACCTTCCAGCTGCACGGATAACGGAATCTCGTCCATTTACGAACGTCGGAATCGATTATTGCGGACCGTTCTACATCAAGGAACGAAAGGATCGCAACCGACGAAAAATCAAGGTATATGTAGCAATCTTCGTATGCCTTGCAGTTAAAGCAGTCCACCTCGAGCTGGTCACCGATCTCACTAGCGAGGCCTTCATTGCTGCTCTGCGAAGATTCATCGCTCGCCGAGGATTCTGTGTAACAATTTATTCTGACAACGGCACCAACTTCGTTGGCGCCAACAATGAATTACGAGAGCTCCGAAACCTCCTGCAGTCCGACGATCATAAGGTAAAGATTCAGTCCTTTTTAGCCGATCGACGAATCGAATGGCACTTCATTCCTCCCAACTCACCTCACTTCGGCGGGCTGTGGGAGGCTGCGGTGAAGTCCTTCAAACGACATCTCAGACGTGTGGCAGGTAACGAGCTCTTAACATACGAAAATTTGAACACACTGATCATTGAAATCGAGTCTATCCTCAACTCCCGTCCTCTGACTCCAATATCATCTGACCCAAACGATCTTCTTGTCCTTACTCCCGGTCACTTCCTCATCGGAGATGCACTAACAAGCTTTCGAGAACGAGATTTCCGGGACACTCCATCCAATCGTCTCTCCAGCTGGCAACATATTCAAAGGATCAAACAACATTTCTGGCGCCGTTGGCATCGAGAATACCTGAACGAGCTGAACATCCGAAATAAATGGAGCAAGGGCAGTCACGACATCCGAGTAGGCACCGAAGTAGTCCTCAGGGAGGATAACGTACCATCCATGCAATGGCCTTTGGGCCGCGTGATCAAGGTCCATCCAGGAGTCGACGGAATCATACGGACCGCCACCGTGCAGACGGCAACAACTACCCTGGATCGTGGCGTCACAAGACTGGTCCCCTTACCCATTCACCCAGATCCAGACGAGTCCGACCACCCACACGGAGCCAAGGAGATTCGCCAGCGACGCAACTGACTCCACACCATATCATTTGATCGGTACCCTCTCAACGGGGGGAGGATGTTACGCCACGAGGCTTAACACAGTCTGTATTTTCTAACCGTCACTCGCGGCCCTACAATGTCTCAGTCAGATCGTCTTATCTGACCGCCGGATCATATACAATGTATCGACGAGCGCATAGCTGTTGCCAAGCAGCGAGTTCTCGAAACGTCGAATTTGGTCCGTTACGTTTTCCACGCAAGAATAGACATACGTGAGCATAGGCGCGAACGGTGGCGTGACCTAAGTATAGTGGGGGTCGTCTTAAAGATGAGACAAAGAAATCATCTAAAGTCGATCAGTTCCTTGTGACGCGTCGAACATTACACATTGAGCCAAACATTCGCTTATTCTATTAAGTATCATATCGTGCTACGTCCACCAAGAGACTAAGCTCAATTGTAAGAGCCTTGCTCTATATTGTATACATTTATATTATCTGCGTGCGATAAGGTTGTTAATTGTTGATATCTTTTCAATCGTGTAGACTAAGTGTTGGAAATATACATTATTATAATTCTGTGACTCTCAGTGTTATACCGCATCAACCACTCCGATTATCCTAACCGAAATACGGGGATCGAACTATTCGTGGCGTCGATTATTCTAATCGTAACGGGAATTTACGACTCTTGTTGACGCGTATTCTAACGACCGCGTCTCCCCGCGATAGCTCGAATTTTACAGTTAATGAATGAAGATAGGAGGAGTAAGCACCCTACCAACGTGGCTCATGGATGACCTTGTTCATGGGTAAATACACACATTTTCATCAGATAAATGTCCGGTTTAATATTATATAATTACCGGTTTTCCCATTACATAACTACCATCTTTTCCGTAATTTCTAAGAGCGTAGAATAAACATAAGGACTTTTCTAAGTAATACACATCAATCAAAAACATTTAAGAAATTGGACGTGCAAGAAGAAAGGGACCATCTAGAATTACTTAAAAAGTCTAAGTTTATGGTGGGTCCTTAGGTTTGATGAGGGTCTAAATAACGGTCAGCGGCCCCTTAGTGGCTAAATATCGAGGGACGTCGCACGGTTCCTATCACGCAAGGTAACAGTTGAATTAGTGAAAAAACGGCTGGTGTGCACTATATTTGGCAGCAAATGTGCAGTATAAGGCACATCGAATTGTCAACATATTTGCAACAGAAACGGAGATACGTGGGTATGAATATTTTATCCTGATTATGCAAAACTGCAAATACGCTTGATTCGTCTGGGACAATTCATGTGGATATAGCGCAAACTGGCTGATGAGCGCTGTATGTGGCAAGAAATGTGGAGTACCAGCCATATCGAATTGTCGACATACCAGCAACAGCAACAGCAACGGAGATACGTTTAGTTGAATATTTGAGTCTGAATCTGCAGAACTACAATTACACTACATATAACGGGGACCAGAGTCGACATAACGCTGACCAGCTAATGTGCTCTGTATTTGGCAGCAAATGTGGATTGGTTGTCGGCATATTTGCTATAGAGGCGAAGATACATTGATCTGAAAGTTTATTCCTGAATACGCAATACTTCATTTACGCTGCACTTCACAAGGTCCAGAGAGGACGAAGCGCAAAGCGGCTGGTGTGTTCTGTATTTGCCTGCAAATCTGGAGTATAACGCGAATCGAAATGTCGGCACATCTGCGATAGCAGCGGAGACACGTTGATTTGAATATTTAAGCATGACTATGCGAAACTGCAATTACATTGCATTTGACAGTAACCAAATATAAAATAGTGTTAGGAAGATGATACATTTGAACTGTACATGTGAATGTGTGTGTAGGCGTCAGAGAGTGTCCAGGCCTTAGTTGGGCCAAAGGGCAATTGGCAGCCGTTAGAAACATTTTAAAGGGTCGGTTGACAACAAACGTGCGTGCGACTAGGTTTTCGATGTCTTCAGAGTATAAGATATATTTTTCGGGTCAACGTCAGGATTAGGGATGGGGGTGTTCGATGAATCTTCGTTGAAATTAGCCATCGGTGCGGTGTAACAATAGTTTAGTTTATTGACACAAATTAGAAAGATTACAGCGTCGATATGTAATCGCAATGTTTCGACATTCGCGGCACTATGACAATGGTCTCGGCTCCGGTAACGTTTCCGCGGTCAACGGATGCTGAGCTCTACCCTACGTTAGCGTCTAAGTTGCACTACATGTTAGAGCAAGGAGCAATTACTACGTATAAGAAAGACAGGTCGATTGCTGATGAGCCCGCACTAGAGAGTGTCTCTCCATCACGGCGACGCTGTCGAGGAAAACTATGATGGGTGTGTCTAAGGGCTCGGATTCGTGGAGAAAAGTGTTCGTTCAGAAAGTGAGGGAAATTGACGTTACTGTTAATTGGTCAATTTCCATGTTGGTGGTTAGAGAAGGGTGCTTACCGTCCTTGGGGAGAGTTGCCAGTGGGAAGCGTTCGTAGACGGATAGATTTCTCTTATCTTCCCGTAGTTGGGGCACAGGCTATTAGTCTATTTGAAATACTTTGTATAATTGAAACTTAATATTCGTAGCGGGCCCTCAGCCAGCTAAACATATACCCTGAGGATGCGTCGACATCTGGCAATCATCTTACCCGAAGGACAAAGTCTGCGTGTGGCGAGCCACGGGACAAAAATCGTTGAAATTTTTACCGTCGTGCCCCGTCCCAAGTATTTCTTTTAAGGAGAGCTATAGAGTTACTTCATGCCTTTGTTAAACAAAACGTTCATCCCTTGACCGCGACTACGTTCGGCGACTGATTGTCTCCTCGAGTCCGAGCTGACTATCATAAATCTCTGTAGCGGCAGTCGACAGCAAACTTCCCAACGGTTTCTGTCCCGTACCTCGCTACACAAGGACTCTACCTTTCGAACAGATGGTTGCCAGATGTCTATCAGATACAGATTCTCACCGAATATTTACAGCGAGCCTAAGGACCCGCTATAAATCTTAGGATTCATGCAGCTGAGATTCTCTAAAGGGACAAATAGTCTTTGTCTCAATAGTCCCTACACATACCACCCACTACGGGAAATCTGCTTTTTCTCACGTACGACGCTCCTCGCTAGCAACTTTCTCTCAAGGGCAGTTGTCATCCCTTTCCAACAACCAACTCACAATTTTGCCAATTAACAGCGACGTCCGTTTCCCTCACTCTCTGAACTAACACTTTTCTTAACGAATCCGATGATCCCGTATCCTTAGACACACCCAAACACAGTTTTCCTAAGGAGCATCATCGCGACACAAATTCATTCTGTTCTATCGCGAGCCGCGAGGCAAGTTGGAAGACGCCTTCTGGATTGTTCGTCCGCAGTCGTACGTAATAGCGAATCTGAATCTCTCGACATATGTGCAATCGTCTCGACTCGAACCACCGCGTAAAGTATCGCGCCGAGCTTGAACTTGTAATCTTGAATCGATAATTGTACCGTGCTTTCGGCGCGCTAGTGTATACCACGAACACAAGCAAATAAACAGTTATTGTTAAACAATACCGAGTGATTCTTCTATACCTATCACGCACGTTATCTCATCTCAAATAAGTACAGTCGGATCGAATGACAACAGTTTCATAATACGGCTATGGTGAAGTCTAAATTACAGCACTAGGGGTCTTCCCAAAGTTCCGAAGGGAAGTTTCAGGTGTTCTTTCATCTCCGACACGGCCATACTGACTATCACACGTCCTCGTGTGTAACTAAAATATTGAGTTTCCTAACATTAGACTCGATACAATTAACATTATTCACAATTTAACTAGATGTTCGAATAAGGCAAGGGTCCAGTGTAGCAACAAATCCTGTTCGGGGATTTGGCAGCAAAAAAATAAAAGATTATGAAAATTAGTAGCGTTATAGTTAGTATCCAAGGTGATAGTTGCATCCTGCAAGTTATCAGTCGGATCGTAACGGCATGATGGGACATTTTCGATTTCGCACTCCAAAGGATCTCGGCCTTCTAGTTCGTATGAGCACATAGAGCTTCGTTCCACGGTCTCACTGAGCCTTATCATATTGTCACCCCGAAAAGCATGCAAGTCGCATCGCATGTTCTCACTGAGCCTTATCATATTGTTACCATGAAAAGCGTATGAGCCACATCACACGTTCTCTCTGAGCTGTATCACACTGTTACCATGAAAAGCGTGTGGACCACATCACACGTTCTCTCTGAGCTTTATCACATTATCGCCCCGAAACACGTGCGAACTCGCCCTGCCGGGTGTTATTGGCATAGTGCTAGTAATCTTCCGAGATCGAAGTACTCATATCGTCATGGCCACTGTTATGGCCTTCACTACAGACATCCAACTCGGCAGGGGTGCAACCATCTGGCATTTTCCTCAACATGTCGTGACTGTACTTGAACGATCGCTTACCGTTTAATACCTTTAAGATATACCTGTCTCCTTCCAAAACATCTTCTATTACAAATGGACCTCTAAATTTTGGATCTAATTTGGTTTGATTTCTTTCCTCATTTTGCGTAATACGAAATCACCGAGGTTAAACCTAACCGCTTTAACTTTAGTATTGTCAAATCCATCCTCATCATACCTAGCACTAGTTTCCATCCACTTTATTGCCTGTCGTCTTATATTGGAGATATCGATACTTTTGATGTTATCGGGTAACAACAGATCGCACGGTCTTGTCGTTCTACCTATTAGTAGTTCTAATGAGCTAGAGTTTGTCACGCGGTTGGTGGTGCAATTCAAAGCCAACTGTATTTCCCCAATCGCGTCTTGCCACGGCCGCCCGGTCGATTCCACTACCGTGAACATAATTTTCAATACACCCATAACACGCTCTACCTGTCTATTGGCTCTACTAGCACCGGTCGCTATTAAGTGAACTTTAATTCGTTTGCTTTAGCAGAATTCTCGAAATTCCTTACCCTTAAAACATATTCCCTGATCTCCTATTATCCGGCAGGGACTCCCGAATAAAAATATAGCGGATTTAAGCGCTTTAATGGTATTAAGGGAATCTATCTTACTAGTATGATGCAGGTATACGAATTTAGTGAAGACGTCGGTCAAAACAATGACGTGCTCCTTTTAATCGCTTTTACCATTCAACTTGCCTGTTATGTCCATGTGGACCGTATGCCAGGGTATGCTGGTCTTAGGTATAGGATGCAGTTCGGCTTGTATCTTACCTAAACTAGCTTTCGAATCTTGACAAGCATGACAGATCTCAATGAATCGGCGAACGTACTTCGCCATTCCTTCGATTCAGTAATACTCTTATAGTTTCTCGAGCGTTTTCTCCCAACCTTAGTGCATAATTGACTGGTGCACATGGTGAATAACAGACTATCTAAAACCACTTGGGACTATCGGTAAACAGAGTGTTCTGCCGTTTCTTTGTATCCTACGGTAAATAGTACCTCTCCGTAATTCGTATGTATTCGCGATGTCTCCCGCGAGCCCATCGTATTGCAATTCCTTGACGATTTCCAAGATTTGAGAATCCCGACGTTGTTCCGCTCACAGCCAATCTTCCGAAATTTCTGCCAGATTAACTATTTTCCCTTTGATTTTGTCGAATTTAATAGGGTCAACGCCTGTGCGGTTTCGCGAAAAGAAATCTACGCGAGCCGTCCGTTTACTTTCCCGACACATAATGTCATAAATAAAAGTCTGCAAGTAAGTCCATCACCTATGGTCCCTGTCATTTAAATGTACTTTATTACTCATCGCTTTCAACGAGTTGCAATCCGTGACGACAAGAAATTTCCGTCCATGTAGATAGCGACGGAAATGTTTTACGGCGTTTACGATAGCTAATGTTTCGAGTTCATAGGAGTGATATCTAGATTCCGCGGGGCTGGTTCTTTTATTGTAATTCTCTATTACCTTGTTCTTACCTTCGGCTTGATGCGTCAAAATCGCCCCGTAACTCTCCGAGCTAGCATCAGTATGTAGTTCTATCGGGTAATTGGGGTTGAATATCATCAGCACCGGCGCGTCGGTCAGGACGGAAACTACCTGTTGTCTTATTCTCTCGTGTCTATCTGTCCAAGTTGTATTTCTGTTATCTGAGATGAGCGCGTACAGGGATGAGCGCGTAGTTTCCTCATCTGTGAGAATGTAGGGATGAACTGTGTGACGGTGGTTGGCACAGGTTAAGAACTTAAGGTGTGTATTTTACCCGGGTCGGGACGAACTTCTCCGTTATGAATTACACATCTCAAATAGAGCACCGATGTCCTTAAGAGAACGTTTCGCAAAGTTAAAAGAGAATCCGGCTTTTACGAGGGTATCTAATACGGTGTTTCAATCTTTCTAAAGCTTGATCTATCGAGTCGGTAATAATTAGGACGTTATCGAAATAAATATCAACGTACGAATGAGAGAGGTAGCCTGGGGCGTTACGAATGGCCCACCGAAAGACGGACAGTGCAATTTTTCAGTCCAAACGGCATCGTTATCAATTCATATTGTCTGTCGGGGGTAACGAACGCTGTATACTCCGCTGAATTAGGATAAATAGGAATTTGGTGAAACCCGATGACCATGTCCAGGCTAATAAAGTATCTCGCCTTTTGCAATCTCGCGACTTGATCCGCAATAAGGAGTAAAGGGTACCGATCCGCGACCATATTTTGACTTAGCTCTCGGGAACCTGCTCATAATCTATCTGAGTCGTTTTTCTTCTTCACGAGTTATGTAGGGCTCGCAAATGGCGAATTACTAGGCCTTATGATCTTTGCTTTAATTAAAACGCTTGTTTTCTCACGTACCGCTCTTCGCTTCTCCTCGCTAAGTCTATAAGAACTTCCTCGTACGGTGGTGTTAGGATCAATTAATCGCATTTCTAACCGGCCTGTATTTGCGCGAATACGTAGGAAACCCGTAACGAATGAATCTTTGAATTTGTCGAGAAGAGAAATTAATCGACTTTTATTATTACCATGTACATCAGTGTCAACTTCATTAACGACGATCTCGTTTGCAGTGGTTTCATTAATTTCGTTTCCGCGGACTCTTTAATTAGTGAACGCTCGGCTCCCGAATCGCAATAAAATGGAAACGATTCACCCAGATGACTTGATATATCCGTTGATGCTTCCAGTACGCACGAGTCGACACGCCACTCGTTATTGAAATTATAGTTTCCTTCCATAATCAGGTTGGCAGCTGCGCCCCAAGCAGCGGAGTTGGAGCACGCGATTTTAAGGGTTAAAACGTGGTAGCGAAAAATTGTTAGGTTTCACACTCGATTTTTGCACTAGCGACTGAATTACTTGCGCACGATGGTCGTAAGTTCTAGCACTGTTATAGTCGGCACTGATCACACTTCAGATGTCGGGTTGGCGTTAAGATTAGAGTTAGGGTTAAGGGCGTGAAACGAATCCCTGTTGGCGCTAGACGTGACAATTATGCAATAGAGGTGATATTTACTAGTGCAAATATGACTATGATGGAATTGGACAAGTAATCGCGATAATTAGATACTCGAGGAGCTAATGACAATGATCCTAGGCTCAATAACGAATCCGCGGTCAACGGGATGACGAACTCTACTTTTCTTCAGCGTCTAAGTTGTACTCAATGTTAATGCATGGGGCAATCACTACGTATCAGAGGGTTACTTAAATCGTCGTTGAGATCGTACGGGAGAGTGGTTCTCCATCACGGTAACGCTGTCGAGGAAAACTATGATGGGTGTGCCTAAGGGCACGAAATCATCGGATTCGTGGAGAAAAGTCTTCGTTCCGAAAGTGAGGGAAATTGGCGTTACTGTTAATTGGTCAATTTCCATGTTGGTGGTTAGGGAAGGGTGCTAGCCGCCCTTGAGAGAGAGTTCGAGAAGAGGAAGCGTCGTTCGTGAGAAAAATAGATTTCTCCTATTTTCTCGTAGTTGGAACGAGGACTGATTGTCGGTTTGAAGGACATTAGTTGAACAAATCTTAAGATTTATAGCGGGTCCTCGGACTAGCTGATCATGTACTTACTCAAATAATAGAGTCTGCGTGTGCCGAGCCACGGGACAGAAATCGTTGAAATTTTTACCGTCGTGCCCCGACCCAAGCATTTCTTTTAAGAAGAGCTATAGAGTTACTTCATGCCTTTGTTAGACAAAACGTTCATTCCTTGACCGCGACTACGTTCGGCGACTGGTTGTCGCCTCGAGGCCAAGTGCAGTATCACAAGTTTCGAACAATTACAATCGGACTGGATGGCTACAATTGTTGAATTACAGCTATGGTAGAATCTAGATTACAATGTTACGGGATTTTCCCAAAATTCCAAACGGAAGGTTCCCGTGTTCTTTCATCTCCGATTTATATTTATGCTTGATCTGTCTGGGACCAGTCTGGATATAGCGCAAACTGGCTGGTAAACGATGTATTTGGCAAGAAATGTGGAGTACCAGGCACATCGAATTGTCGACATATCAGCAACAGCAACGGAGATACGTGGAGTTGAATATTTGAGTCTGAATCTGCAAAACAACAATTACACTGCATATAACAGAGACCAGAGTCGATGTTCTGCCGCGCAACACATCTGCACTCAATGCCGCGCGGCTTGACAGCCAACGGTCCACGCGCCATCCTTCGAATCCTCCATAGGCCCAAGGACACTCCATAAAGATGAAATCCTAACTGCATTATTCGCACATATGGTCTAAGTCAATCTGTTTGTTTCGAAAAGACTTTCTAATTCTAGAAGTGTTGTCGGTCGGTTTTTAGAAAGGTCCTTGGGTTTATGACGCGCTCTTAAGAATTACGGAGAAAGCGGGTAGTGGCCTAACGAAAAAAGCGGACATCTACCTAACGGAAAATCTGAGTTTTACCATAAAAAATGTCGCCTAGGACCCACGTTGGTAGGTGGCTTCTTCCTCCTCTCTTCCTTCCTAACATTAGTCATAACCAATCTGCATCGCGGATCATTGCCCTCATTTTCCTAACTAACAATGTAAGCAACGAATCCGCGTTCTTCGTTCAAAGGGCACACCCATACCGAGCTTCGTACTCACATCAGAATAAACTTTAGAGTTACATCATCTCTCACGGTGACTAGAGTTCCTGCAATCCCTACAACTCTCACCGTTCCTATATCTCTATGAGACTCCTATTTCTCTCACAGTATCCAGAAGTCCGACAGCTCCTACAGCTCTCACGGACCTAGAGCTCCTATAGCTCACATTCTCATCTAAGAATAATCCTTCTCTTCGTTATCTGTATCTTAAGCAACGGCGTTCTTACTCAGTGTGATTGTATAAATCGTTGGAAATACATATATTTTTTATAACTTTGTGACTCCCAGTGTTATACCACAACGACTACACCTATAATCCTATGCGAAATACGGTGATCGAACAATTCGTGGTGTCGATTATTCCAATCGTAACTGGAATTTACGACTCCCATTGACGCGTATTCAAACGACCGCGTCTCCCCGCTATAGCTCGAAAACACAGTCGACATAGCGCAAACCGTGTAAGTACTCTATTTGGCTGTAATTGTGGAGTATAGCGCGCACCGCATTTGCGACATGAATCCAATAGCAGCGCTGATACGTTGGTTTGAACATTTAGGCATGAATATGCAAAACAGCAATTACGCTGAATCTGTCAGTGACCAGAGAAGACATGAGACAGAAGAGAAGATAGAATCGGAAGATGTGCTCTGTGCTCACCAGCGAATCAGGAGCATAACGCTTACCGAATTTTCGTCATATCTGCCATAGAAACGAAGATACGTTGCTTTCGATATTCAAGCATGAATATGCTAAACTGCAATTATGGTGTAGTTGACAGGGACAAGAGTGAACAAAACGCTAACCTACTGATGTGCGCTGTATATGACATCAGATGTCAAATATAACGCGCACCGAATTGTCTGTAAGTGTGCCATAGAAACGGAGATTCGTTGATTCGAATATTTAATACTGAATATGTAAAGCTGCAAATACGCAGGGTTCGGCTAGGTCCCGATTTTACATGCATCAAACGGGATAACGTGCACTGTGTTTGGCAGCAAATTTGGAGTATAACGAGCCTCTAATTGTAGCCATATGTGCCACAGAATCGGAGATACGTCGGTTTGAATACTTAATCCTGAATATACCAAATTGCAACTACGCTGGATCTGGCTGGGTCCAGATTTTACATAGCGTAAACCGGATGACTTGCACTGTACTTGGCATCAGATATGGAATATAACGCGCATCGAATTGTCTACATACCTGCAATCGAAACGTAGTCACGTTGATCTGAATATTTATTCCTGTTGGGAATATGATACATTTACACTGTACATGTGAATGTGTGTGTAAGCGTCAGAGGATGTCCGGGTCTTGGTTGAGACAAAAGACAAGAGCCAGTCGTTAGAAGTATCTGGAAGAGTCGGTTGACAACAAGCGTGCGTGCGCGTAGGATTTTGAGGTCTTAAGAGTATAAGATATATGTATAACAGTTGTGTGCTAAATAAAGGGAATTATTTGTATTTCCGAATCCATTCTATATCTTTTCATGGTAGCAGAGCGTGGTTCATAATTTTGCAAGTTATTTTAGTGCGTGTTTTTCAATATTGCGAGTTAGTTCGAGTTAGTTCTCAGTAAGCAAAGAAACGTTCAAAGGTTACAAAGAGGAAAAATACACTTCGAGCACGTAGGAACGCATGAGTAAGAGATAAGGAATCATTTAAAATGGATAGATCGGAAATCATGATACCTATTTTCGATGGTGAGGATTACGGTATGTGGAAGCAAAGAATAACGATGTTTCTCAGATATAAAGAATGCGAGATTGTCACAACTAGGGTGAAGACAGAAACAGACAATGAAGACTGGGACAAAAAGGATCTGAAGGCAATAAATATAATTTATAGTGCTGTCACAAATAGACAATTGGAATATATTAGAGAAGAAAAAACGGCGTATGAGATAGTGAAAAAGTTTGATCAAATGTACTTGAAAGATTCGACGGCACTACAGATCGTATGCAGAAGGAGATTGGAAAAGATAAGACTTGAGAACTACACTGACTCAGCATCGTTTTTTAGTGATTTCGAAAAATTAATAAACGAATTAAAATGTGCGAGTGCACAAGTGAGTGAGAGGGAGAAACTAAATTTCACGCTGAATACGTTACCCGAAGAATACACCCACATAGCGGATATAGTAGATTCATTGAAAGCAGAAAATCAAACGGTAGCATATGTAACAAATAAAATTGAAATAGCTGAGAAGAAGAATAAGTCCAACCGAGGAGAAATGCAAACCAACGCCTTTTCTGCAAAAAAGGAAGGATGCTTCCGATGTGGAAGAGTAGGACATTCTGCGAGAGAGTGTCAAAATGGCGTCGAAGCGGGGAGCAGTAACAGTTTTTGGCGTGGGTCAACACGTGGTCGCAGCAGAGGAAGAGGAAACAAAGGAAATACGAGCAGGGGACGTGGAAATTTCCATCGTCAATCAACAACCGGCACGAGCGAGCATGGTAACTCAAGATCAGGCACATGGATAGTGTAACCACAAACTCGTTTGCCCTGACGTCACCTTAGGCGACCACTTGTAAAGATTCTCCAGACAGCCGATACTTGAACATTACACATGGCGACCTTGGCGACAATGTATATTGCCGGAGTACCTGAGGGTTCATCTATGTCCTAACGGTCCTTCCACCGAATGTTCTAGAAGCGTAGCAACAGTCACGTACGCCTACAGGGTTGTGGGGATAATGAAGGATGAGAAACAAAAGAAGAAACAGATGTCACCGAAAGTAAGAAAATATTGTAAGAGCCTCAGTCTCGAACGGCCACGGCTAGAGTTCAGAATTGTATAAACGGGGAAAAAATGAAGTTTTCTTCTTTCCTTTAAATTTCTTTCTCATTTTACGTGACATTTTGGCGATCCTGCCAGGATACATCAACGTTGGATAAAACAAGATTACGGTTTTGGCCTACGGGACATCCGACCAAAGGTGTATCAAGCAACCTGGACTACGAAAAACGGTTTTATTAGTAAGTAGAACCATTTCCTCTAAAAGGATCGATCGATTGCATTCGATAACGTCAGACTCCGACGATCTATTACTCTGAAATGGACAAAAGGGACGATAAGAAAGTTACACCTGTCGCTTCGACTAGCGGTGATCCAAACCTGCGGGCAATTTTGGATATGATGCAGCGCCAGCACGAAGAACATAAGGCAGTTATAAATGATTTGTATAAACTAATCCCCGATGAAAGCACTCAACGGATCAAGGAAATGGAACTAATAGGGAAGACTGTGGCCGAACTCAAGCTAGGAGTACATCTTCCGTAGATACGTCTGAGTTCAACTGAATTATGACAGACGATACTAGTTCTGCCAGCAGAAGCACTACTCGGGACACCCGCATAGTGAAATCTCCGGAAGAACGCGTTCGGATCAAAGAAACTCCAGAAACCTTCGACCCAGCGAACTCCGAGGATGAGGAAGAAGAATCAGCCTCGTACGAACGACATATGTTCGACGCGAAAACCAGCATCGAGTTCATCCCAGTCCTCAACGGTCAAGATGACATTGGAGTGGAGGGATTCATCAAGCGGGTAAGCGAAGCTAGATCGGAATGTAAGGAAAAGCGTGCTTTATTGAAATTAATTCTAACCAAACGCATTGTCGGCGAAGCCGAAAGAGGCATTAGACATTCGGTTATCGAGACGTACGGCGCCTTATTCGAAAATCTGAGGAAGTTCGTATCGATTAGCGTAACTTCAAACGGTGCACGCGATAAATTACAAAGAACTCGGCAAAGTTTTAACGAATCAGTACACGGATACGTCAAAAGATTTCGACAAGGTCTTAATGAACTTATATACGCATTGCAACAGGAAATTCGCGATCCTATTCGACGAGCAGTCGCGATAGACCTAGAGAACGAACGCGCAACCAAAACGTTCATACTAAATTTAAAACCCGAGATAGAAATCAGAACATCAAACATGAAACCGCGCACCTTACAAGAAGCACAAGATGCCGCGTTCGAAGCAGAACTATTAATCGGAGAAATTGAGCGAAACCGCGGAAATCAGTGCAGGCAGCAAATAAGAGCTCACTCATTCGCCCGAGGGAATGTTTCGTCACAACGCAAACCCCCACTTAGGAGCGGTCCGATGACTACGCTCAATCGCCTGCCGACAAGCACTCAAATAAACAACGGAGGAAGAATGAAGTGTTTTAAGTACAACCAAATAGGACATACCGCAAATTACTGCCGAAATTTTCAACCGGCCAGCCAGCGAAATCTTCCGCCACCGCGCAGCTACAATATAAACATGGAGAATGCGGGACGAGAAGAGGAAACAGCGCTACCAGAACCTCGAGAGACGTCGTACGAGTACACGCAACAACAGGAAAACTTCCATCCATTGGAGTTCGATCGGGAACAGAAATCAAACGATATTTAATCGATACCGGTGCAGGAATAAATTTAGTTAAAAGATCAAGTGCCATATTTAAACCTAAAAAGACAGTAGCTAAAACATTTTACATGGGCAATGACAAATATCAAACTGACGAAACAGTAGACTTTCAATTCTTTAACATCATGAACACATTTCACGTTGTGCTAGACGATTTTCCTTTAATAGAAGACGGAATAATTGGTTTACCTATGCTCTCTAACTACTCATATCGAATTAACAACGAATCAATACAATTAAACGGGAACGAAATATTTTTCCAGGCGCCGAAAACCATTCTCCCAGGCTAAACCAAAATCGAAACAATTTATCTGGATAAAGTTCCGACGAGAATATGTTTCTGCAATACTGGTGAGCAACCAACTATAATCACTAATGATCTTTCTTATGAACACGATCTCGATAAAATTGCTATTACCCTACGCGAAAACAAAATCGTCAATACCAAATCGTACCGACCTCCCGAAGCCCATAAAGCAGAAATTGAAAAACAAATGAAAAAAATGTTAGATAAAAATATCATTGAAGAATCAGATTCTCCTTACAACAGTCCAGTATGGGTAGTACCCAAGAAATCAGACGCATCAGGCAAACAGAAATGGCGTATAGTTATCTACTTTCGAAAATTAAATGAACTTACCGATCAAGACGCCTACCCACTACCGACAATCGACGACATTCTATCACAATTAGGCAACGCCAAATTCTTCTCTGCTCTAGATTTATCTTCAGGATTCCATCAAATACCCATGGACCCCGACTCAAAGAAATATACAGCCTTTAGCACACCTCAGGGACACTTTCACTATAATCGCATGCCATTCGGTTTAAAAAACGCCCCAGCCACCTTCCAACGCATGATGGATACCGCGTTACGAGGATTATTGAACAAATACTGCTTTGTATACCTTGACGACATAATAATATTCGGTAGTACAATTCAACAACACAATGAAAACCTTGCTATAGTATTGCAAAGATTAAAAGAGTTAGGACTAAAAATCCAACCCGACAAATGCGAGTTTCTAAAACCTGAATTAGAATACTTAGACATGTCATAACACACGAGGGCATAAAGCCAAATCCTAAAAAGATCTCCGCAGTTAAAGACATTAAGATTCCCAAAACACCAACAGACGTAAAGTCACTTCTCGGATTAGCTGGATACTACAGAAAATTCATTAAAAACTTTTCCAAACTCGCCAAACCATTAACAGATCTCACAAAGAAAGACAATCCTTTTAGATGGACAGAAACGCAACAGACAAGCTTTGACACACTAAAGGAAAAGCTATGCTCAGCCCCAGTTTTAGCATACCCAGACTACACGAAAACATTCACACTCACCACAGACGCTTCCAATGAAGGAATAGGCGCAATCTTATCACAAGACGGACATCCTTGTTGTTACATATCACGGACACTCAACCCCCCAGAGAAAAATTATTCTACCACAGAAAAGGAATTATTAGTTATCGTATGGGCAGTTTAGAGACTCAGGCAATACCTGTTATGTAGACGATTCGTTATTCGAACCGATCACCAAGCACTCACTTGGCACAAAAATTGCAAAGACCCTTCCGCGCGTTTGATTAGATGGAGACTTAAACTCGAAGAATACGAGTACGATATTCAGTATTGCAAAGGTAAAGAGAACACAGCAGCCGACGCACTTTCGAGAAAAATTTACCAAATTACCGACAAATCAGTCCCAGACACACCTGCAAACTCCGAAAATATTGTAGAACACTTTAACGCATGGTCAGAAGACGCGACACCCCCGAGACGACTTAAAATCGCGCCAAACGATCACACCTTCTATCAATTGAATAGAGAAACATTAGGTCCATTCGACAAAGATACTTGGATTCGAAAAATTTTTGAACTAACCAAGAAACACAAGAAAATTGGGATAGGAGACAATAGTTTTACCGAAACCGAAAAAGCTAGGATCAAAGTAACACTCATGTTTATTAATGACCAAATTGAAGAAATAACTTTTGCATACGAACCAATACAAACCATAACTGACGAACAAGCTTTAGACATTATACGCGAAAACCATAACGACATTAGTGGACACTTGGGTATTCAAAAGACATATAGTAAAATCAAAGACCAATTCAAAATCCCACGCCTCATGGAGAGGATAGAAGATTTTATAAAAAATTGCGAAGCTTGTCAACGACAAAGCTAGTTAGAATCAGACCCAAGGAACAACCCGTAATTCCTCAGACACCAGTAGAACCAAACGAAAAGATAGCCATGGATCTAATTGGTCCGATGCCTAAAACCACACGTGGAAATCAATACATTCTTTCGATTCACGATGACCTAACGAAATATCTCGTTTTAGTACCACTGAAAACACAACGAACCGAATCGATTATCGATGCATTACTACACCACTACATTTACATCTTCTCAGCACCCAAAACGATACTAACAGACCAGGGACAAAACTTTATTAGGGAACTAATGGAAAAATTCGAGGAAGCATTTAAAATCAAACATATAAAGACCACTAGTTTTCATCCTCAATCTAACGGATCCTTAGAACGAACACACGCCACAGTAAAAGACATGATTCGCACGAGCCTACACGATTCTAATAAAGAATGGGATCAGGTATTAGACTTTATTTGCCTAGGGTATAAAACCGCGATACACGATGCAACTGGATTTTCACCCTTCGAACTAACATTTGGAAGAAAAGCAAACTTCCCGTCTTCCGTATCCCGAACTTCCAATTACACCTACGAAGAAATGTTTGCACTATGGCAAAAACAATTGCAAAAATATAGAATGATAGCGAAGAACACTCTTGAACAAAGTAGAAAGAGGTACATGAGAGATCAGACAAGAAAAATCATTAGAACTCAAACCTTATTTAAGGAAGGAGATCGTATACTCCTTCACAACGATCATAAGTCGGATAAATTGGACGACGAATGGTTAGGACCCTACGTTATTAAATCAGTCAAGACACCGTATTATGAGATTCTCATTAGAGATCGAGTTAAGAAAATCCACGGTAACGGAATAAAACCTTATTTTTCAGGACGATCACCCTTGCCGTCGGATTTACCACCCTTAACGGATTAAAAATAATCCCTATTGACAATAATGGAATATTTCATGAGAAAATATCCAAAGCATATCTTTATAGCGAACACATAAATGTTATTATAGGACTAGATATTAGTGCTGTATTGGAACAAGTAAGATATATTGAAAAGGGAGTAGCCGAAGTTAGGAATCATTGCGAGACACGAAAAGACTGTAACATATTACCAGAAATACGCTCTTTACAAGCAAAACTAAATAACGTCAGAACACTTAGCATCGAATTACGATTCTTAGCTCACATTCATCTCAGAAGTAGATGAGGACTAGTAGACGCTATCGGATCTATTAGTAAAACTCTTTTTGGAACCCTAGCCGCGAACGATCTAGATATAATCAACAAAAATATAGACAAACTCTTTGAAGAAGGTAACAGCCTAAAAACCATAGTAGCTAACCAGACAGCTTTGATTAAACGAATTTTAAATAACGACGTCATCCAGCGACTGAAACAAGTAGATACAGGTGTAACAAACGAACTTAAAACGCTTAACAAAAAGGAGATCACCTTAATAAAAGTCATAGCTCTAGAAAGCTCACTCTCTGACTTACATTTCCAAATCGACGAAATATTCAATTTAATCATCTTAGGAAAACAAGGAATAATAAGCCCACAGATTATTGATCCCGGAACTTTTATTAACAATTACGCCCAAGTACTAGGTAGCAAAACAGTAGGAAACGCTTTTATACCAAAGGAAGAGAATTTCCAAAATATTTTAGATATCTCAGAACTCACATTGTTTACTCGACAAAACAAAGTTTTCTTTGTAATTTCTATACCAACAGTTATGGACATGGAATGGGATATAGAGCAAATATATCCCATACCATCTCTCACGAACAAAGTGTTTTTTGCACCTTTAGTAGTTCATCCGATATTTTTACCGTCAGGACTAAATTACATCAATGTCGATCAAAACTACTTGGATAAGCAATGCCGTTCTATATCTGACTTTTACATTTGCAAACAAACTCAGCCGATTCACGACCGTCGAGTGAAGCACGATTGTAACTCTGAAATCTTAAGCGCAGGAAACACTCTCAAATTCTGTAAGGTAGTAGTTTATAACATTGAAGATATAACTTTTATCCCATTAAACGCTGAGAATCATTTTATAGCTATACCAGAAAAACCAATAGATCTGAGCATTTTCGAAGAAAAGACACATCGAATTGTTAGACTACAGAAACCATCTTTGTTACAAACTAATAAAACCGTAGACATATTGTACAAGAATAACCATATGAGAATCAGTGGTAGTAGCAAGGAAATTTCTTACGAGATTAAAATCAAAGCAGTCAATGTAACTAATGATTCAGACTGGATTATTTTACTAAATAAACTAGAGAAAGCTACAAAACTTATTAACGATAATTACGGATACAAAAACACTCTGGATGGAATCGAAGATCAAACGAATCAACTAACTTTTGCTCATAGAATCGATCAAGTTGAATCACGGGGAATATCTATATTACAAATTATAGGATATTTATCCATTGCTCTCATATGGTTATACTTTCTCAACAAAATAGGAATGTCGAAATCGTGTTTTCATTCATTCTGTTGTAAAATCAAGCGAAACACGACAAATAACAATCCACCAGCCAGCGCCCGATGCCAATCAACCCGGCACCTATCAACGTATTCACCCCGATTCTACCTGTGCCCAGCACCAGCAACGATTCGCAAGTAACCTTCGACCTGGAAACACCCAAGGCAAAATTTCACCCATCTATCTTAAAGAGGAAAAGGAACTTCGAGGACTAAGTTCATTCTAAGGAGGGGGGAGTGTAACCACAAACACTTTTGCCCTGACGTCACCTTAGGCGACCATTTCTAAACATTCTCCAGACAGCCGATACTTGAACATTACACATGGCGACCTTGGCGACAATGTATATTGCCGGAGTACCTGAGGGTTCATCTATGTCCTAGCGGTCCTTCCACCGAATGTTCTAGAAGCGTAGCAACAGTCACGTACGCCTACAGGGCAGTGGGGATAATGAAGGATAAGAAACAAAAGAAGAAACAGATGTCACCGAAAGTAAGAAAATATTGTAAGAGCCTCAGTCTCGAACGGCCACGGCTAGAGTTCAGAAGTGTATAAACGAGGAAAAAATAAAGTTTTCTTCTTTCCTTTAAATTTCTTTCTCATTTTACGTGACAATAGCAACGGCGCACGCGACACACAGCGGCGAGGCGAACGAGATAAGTAATAATGAAGTAATGTGGCTATTAGATAGCGGTTGCACAGATCACATAATTAATAACGTAAATTATTTCGATAAATCTATTGACCTTAAAGAACCGGTAAATATATATTTAGGCGATAATAGATCGATAAAGGCAACAAAAGTAGGGAATGTTATAAGTTATTTTGAAGCATTTGGAAAGCAAAATGAAATAAATATGAACAATGTTTTTTACGCGAAAGAAATGTCCGCAAACTTGATTAGTTTAGGCAAGTTAACAGATAATAAAAACACGGTTATTTCAAAAGGAAATATTGCAAAAGTAATAGATGAGGACAATAAGCTTACAGCGGTAGCGGTTAAAGAAAAGGGAACATATAGAATGAAAAGTATATTGAAAGGGAAGGAGCACTTAGCAAACAGCGCCGAACGTAGTGGTATGAGTAAAAAGGAAAGATGGCATAGGATGTTAGGACACGTAAATTTTAAATATTTAAATATCTTGGTTAAAGAGCAGCTAGTTACTGGTATACCGAAAGAATTTGAGAAGGAATTCTTGAAATATAGGGTGTGTATAGAAAGTAAAATGCACAATTTACCATTCAAAAATAATCGAACCAAGGCTAGGGAGATAATGGAAATTATTCACACGGTCGTGTGCGGTCCCTTTAAGACTACCGGATTCAATGAAGAGAAATATTTCATCTCATTTATCGATGATTATAGCAAAATAGCTAGAATATATTGTAAGAAATCAAAGGGTGAGGTCTTTGATTGTTTCGTACAGTTTGTACATGAAGCCGAGAATTTAACGGGCAAGAGGTTTAAAATATTGAGATATGATAATGGAGAAGAGTACTTGAATAATCGAATTTATAAATTTGCTAGGGATAAAGGTATCAGAATAAATAACTGCCCAACCTACGTACATGAATTAAACGGGACAACGGAAAGGTATAATAGAACAGTGATGGACATGGCGCGTTGCTTGTTAGCGGAAGCAAAAGTACATAAAAGGTACTGGCTGGAAATAGATTGGACAGCGGTATACTTGAAGAATCGAATACTGGCAAATACTATAGAGAGAAAGACACCTTTTGAAATATTCTTCGGGAGAAAACCAAGTGCTGAAAATATACATCTATATGGAAGTAAAGTTTTTATAAGAACAAAAGAGAGTTTCTAAATGGGATAAGAAGGCAGATATGGGAATTTTGTTTGGATATAGTGAAGTAGGTTACAGAGGCTTATTAGGTGGGAAAATAACAATAGCGAGACATGTAGAGGTCATAGAAACAGACACAAAATGTACCGGTTTTGTGGAGAATTCATTCGATAAAGAAAACGATGACATTGAGGATAATGATTTATTGGTAAACATGAATAAGGAATGAGTAAGGAAGAGTTAGAAAGTAGGAAAGATGAAAATGATAACAGTCTTGACAGCTTAAACATCCCTGGAAAATCTACACGTAATAAGAGAACTCCAGTAAAATATCCAGAAAAAGAAAACATTAGTGAAATCCATGCAAATTATTGTAGTGTAGATATCCCTTGTACATTTGAGGAGGCGATTTGTTGTGAAGATAGTGAAGATTTCAAACAAGCTATGAATAAGGAAATAGAATGTCTTTATAAGAATAAAACTTGGAAATTGGTAGAAAGGGTAAAAGGCAAAGACGTATTAGATGTAAAATGGGTTTACACGAGAAAATCAGATGACAGATATAAAGCTAGATTAGTGGTAAGAGGATTCCAACAAAGAAACGTAGCCGATGACATATACTCCCCAGTAGCGAGTAATGAGACCTTTAAGATATTGCTATCAAAGTGGATTAATTATTAAGCAAATGAATGTAGAAACTGCTTTTTTAAATGGTGAAGTAACCTCGGAGGTATATGTAAATCAACCAAAGGGATATGCGGACGGAGCGAATAGAGTTTGTAAACTATCGAAAGCGCTGTATGGGTTAAAAGAAAGTCCAAGGGACTGGTATGAGTGTTTTGATAAGTATGTGACGAGATTGGGTTTTAAAAAGAATAACATAGAGTTGTGCCTATATACACATGGAGAGGGAGAAATTGTTGCATATTTGCTAATATATGTAGACGATTTGCTAATTTGTAGTAAAAACAAAAGGAAGATACAAAGTGTAAAGAAGTTACTAACTAATAGATTTGAAATGAAAGATTTAGGTGAAGTCAAAGAATTGAGAGGATATTGGATAAAAAAATTTAATTGGCGCATTGTTGTATATTAGTGAAAATACCAGACCCGATATAAGTTATGGTGTGAATTATTTGAGTAGATTTCAAGATTGTTGTAATGAGACACATTTTAAATTTGCTTTGCGAATATTGAAATATTTGTACCGGACTAGAGAGTTAAGATTAGATTATAAAAGGAATGAAAAATGTGAAACGATAGATTGTTATGTGGACGCTGATTGGGCAGGAGATCATTTAGATAGGAAATCGACTTCTGGATATGTAATTAGATTGTATGGAAATGTAATTGGTTGGAAGTCTAAGAAAACAAAGGTGTGTGACAAAAGCCTCGACGTATGCAGAGTATGTAGCTCTATCGGAAGCGGTGAGTGAATTAATGTCTATTAGGGAAATTATGAAAATCTTCAATGTAAATCTAGACGATAACCCTGTAAAAATTTATGAGGATAACTCTGGAGTGATAAGTATAGCAAAGCACGGAAATTTTACAAAAAATTCTAAACACATTGAAGTTCATTACCACTATGTTCACGAGTGCTTAATGGAGAACAAGATAAACATACTTAAAGTAAGTACAGACGAAAATACTGCGGATATTTTTACGAAGGCACTGTGTAGAGAGAAATTCGAAAGGTTTAGGTCATGGATGAATGTAAACTAAGAGAAATGTAAATAAATAAGTGTTAAAGTTTCTGTTACGTAAATCGTCAAAGCATGTAAATACGATTGAGTGTACAGTATAAATGTAAGGAGGCGTGTTGGGAATATGATACATTTACACTGTACATGCGAATGTGTGTGTAAGCGTCAGAGGACGTCCGGGTCTTGGATGAGACAAAAGACAGGAGCCAGTCGTTAGAAGTATCTGGAAGATTCGGTTGAAAACAAGCGTGCGTGCGAGTAGGATTTTGAGATCTTAAGAGTATAAGAAATATGTATAACAGTTGTATGCTAGATAAAGGGAATTATTTGTATTTCCGAATCCATTCTATATCTTTTCAATTCCGGAACATGCAAAATTGCATTTTGGCAGGTTTTGGCAGAGACCAGAGTTGACATAGCTCAAACAAGCTGATGAGTAATGTAACTGTAGCAAATGTAAAGTATAAGGCGTATCGAATTGTCGACATATGTGCAAAACAAGCGGAGAGACTTTGTAAGCAATATTTAAGCATTAATAGCAAAAACTGCAATTATGCTAGATTTTACAGGGTCCATAGTTGGCATAGCACAAACCGGCTGATTTGGCATCAGATGTGGAATATAAGGCGCATCGTATGGCCCTCGTTTCTGCAAAACAAGCGGAGATACCTTGATTCGAATTTGTAAGCATTAATATCCAAAACTGCAGTCACGCTGGATTTCACCGAGTCCAGTCTTGACAATGTGCAAACTGTCTGATGTGTGCTGTGTTTGGCAACAAATGTGGAGTATAACATGCCTCCTATTGTGAACATACTTACCATGAAAACGGAGATACATTCACTTGAATATTAGGCTTGAATGTGCAAAACTACAAATACGCTGGATTTGACTCGTTCCGTATTTAACATGGCTTAAACCAGATGAAGCGCCCAGTGTATGGCAGTCGATGTGGAATACACCGCGCACCGTTTTGTCGACATGTCTGCAACAGAAACTGAGTCACGTCGATCTGAATATTGAACCCTGATCATGCATTACTGCATTTACGCTTGATTTCACGGGGTCCGGATTTGACATAGCGCAAACCAGATGATGTGAGCTGTATTTAGTAGCAACTACGGATTATAAAGCGCATCGAATTTTCCACATACCTGCAATCGAAACGGAGATTAGTTGATTTGATTATTTAGGTTTGGTAATGCAAAACTGCAATTGCGTTGGGTTTGACAGGACCAGAGTGGACATAGCGCTGATTAGATGATATTGGTTTAATTTGCAAGAAATGTGGAATACAAGGCAAATCGTATTGTCGACACATTTCCAACAGTAACGGAGATGCGTGGATTTGAATATATAATAATTTATATGAACAACTGCCATTGCGCTAGATTTGTCGGTGATCGGAGATGACATAGTTTAAATCGAATGATGTGCACTGTATTGGCAGCAAATGTGCAGTATAACCTGAGTCGAATTGTCGGCATATCAGCAACAGATGCGGAGATACGTCGGTTTGAATGCATAATACTGAATATACAAAACTGAAAATACGCTGGATCTGACTAGGTCTAGATTTTGCATAGCTCAAACCGGATTGTGTTCACTGTATCTGGCAGCAAATGTGGAGTGTAGCGTGCATCGTATTTCCGACATACATAATATGTATACAGCTAATAACAGCGCAATGTTTTCTAATGGAGAATTCGGCCTATGTAAGCAAAACTGCAATTACATTGGATTTCACAGGATACACAGATGAAATAGCACAAACCCTCCGATGTGTGATAAATTTGGAAGCAAATGTGGAGTATAACACACATAAATTTATCGTCATATCTGCATTAGAAACAGAGATGCGTAGATTTGAATATTTAAGCCTGAATATGCAACACTGCAATTTCGCTGGATTTCACACGGTCCAGAGTTAACTTAGCGCCAGCCCACTGATGTGCGCTCTATTTGGCAGCAAATGTGGAGCCACCGCGCATAGCATTTTCGACATATATTCAATACCAGTGCAGCAGTTGAAAAGTCGCATCCCGGATGATGCGCGCTGTATTTGGTAGTAAATGTGGAATACAACTTGCATAGTATTTTCGACATATCTGTAATAGGAACGAAGATACCTTCATTTGAATATTTAAGCCTGAATATGCAAATTTGCAATTACACAGAATTTGATCGGGTCCAGATTTGACGTGGCACAAACCGGCTGATGTGGCAGCATATGTGCAATATTATGCGCATCGAATTGTCGTCATTTGAGCTCTTGAGGCGGAGATACGTGGATTTCCATATTTTAGACTGAGTATGCAAAACTGCAAATACGCTGGATTTGACACGGTCCAGAATTGACATTGCGCAAACTGGCAGATATGCGCTGTATAGGTTTATCTGAACATTTAGGCATGAATATGCGAAACTACAATCGTGCCGGCATTGACTGAAACCAGAGAGGACATAACGGAAACAGGCTGGTGTGCGGTGCATTTGGCAAGAAATGTGGGGTACAAGTCACATCGAATTCTCGACATATTTGCCACAAGAACGGAGATACGTTGATTTGATTATTCGTGCATGAGTATCCAAAATTGCAATTGCGCTGGCTTTAACAATGGTCAGAATCGACATAGCGCAAACCGGCTGATGAGTAATACATTTGGCAGTACGACGCTATCTCGAATTGTGGACATATCTGCAACGGAACCGGAAATAGCTTGACTTGAATATTTAAACCTGAAAATGGAAAGCGCTAACAACTCTACTCTCAGCAACGCTAACACCTCTCACCAGCGGCAACGCTAACAACTCCACTCTCAACAACGCTAACACCTCTCGCAACTCGACAGCGCTAACAACTCTACTCGTCGCCTGCTCGATTAACTCTGACCTCTCGACTCACTCTTATTTCTCGATCAACCGCTCAACGCTTCTCGATCAGCCAATCTTTAAAGTTAAATCGTCCCCTACCATTAGCGTTAGTTTTTCCAACTCTCTAAGCCCATTCTGTTAACGCTCAGCAAGTACAAGGTGACTTTAGTCATATAGGCTTTCTCCCCGATGTAAAGTAACAACCGAAGGACAGACGACATTGTTTTGATCGATTTCTAATGAGGCTTTTTCCTCACGATACTACAATATGTTGACTTGAATATTTAAGCCTGAATATGCAAAAGTCCAAATGCGCTGAGGTTGGCTGGGTCCACACGTTACATAACTCAAACCAGATAATATGCACTGTATTTGGCAGCGAATATGGAGTATAACGCGCTTCGTGCTGTCGTCATATTTGCAATGCAAACGGCTATACGGTGATTTCAATAGTTAAGCATGAATATGCAAAACAGCAATTTCGCTGGATTTGACAGAGCCTGGAGTTGACATAGTACAAACCTGCTGATGTGTGGTGCACATGACATCGGATGTGTAATGTAACCGGCATCGCTTTGTCGCAATATGTGCAATAGAAACGGAGATACATTCATTTGAATATGTTAGCCTTAATTTGTAAAACTGCAATTACGCTTGATATGTCGAGGACCAGAGATGATATAATAGCACGAGCCAGCTGATGTGAGCTGTATTTGGCAGGCAATGAGGAGTATATCTCGCATCTAATTGACGGCAAATCTCCAGTCGCAGCGGTGATACGATTTATTTAATATTCAATAATGGGCCTGTTACGATACCGATAGTATTAGCGTGACTGAAACACATTGCCGTCTCAGTAAAACCATTTTATTTCAAGCTTCACGCTACAGTTCTGAATCCGGACAAGACCGTTTCAAGTTCTCGCAAGAGCAAGCAGTCAAATTAAGGTACTTACGCGAGTTAGAGTCTAATACATTTTATTGGTCCAACATCGATGGGGCGATCTCGCATCGAAATTTTCGGATGACCGCGTAACCTTCCAACGACGACCGCCGTACGAGCAGCGGATAAACTTATTTCGTGCCTTAGGTTGCCCTCACCACGTCCTCTACTTCTTGATTCTTGGTTGGTAGCTTTAGCAGCTGCAGGTCCGAGAAATTGCATCTTGACCCGCTTTCTCGTATGTCGCATGTGACGTCTCACTTTCCATCGTAGACACTTGTCGGATCTACATACGTTGAACCATTTGCGCGAGACAAGCGCGGCGCTCTGCAGGGACGAGGGATCCAATTTTCGAAGTATCAAGTGCGAAACCTCCAGTGGTAGTTCGGAAATGATATCTACCTTGCTTGGCACGAACAAACCAACGACGCATAGTAGAGATCTAAAAAACTCCATATTGCTTCTACTGTTGCGCGAGCACGACTGACGGTCAAGCTAAGAGTGGAAGCTTATATATGTGCTGTTCGTCACGGTGCACTGCGAGTTCCGGTTCCGGGTGAGAGTGCTGGTGAGGCAGAATCGATGGTATGCGCATGTATTTTCACTTACATCGGGTTCACATTATGATTAGAGTTAGAGACGCGAAACGAATCTTCATTTGGTTTAGACGTTGAACTTATGCAATAGAGCAGATATTTACTAGCGTAAATTTGATTGTTATATAATTTGACAAGTAGTCGTGGTAATTAGGTACTCGAGAAGCTAATGACAATGATCCTGGGTTCAATAACAAAGCCGCGGTCAACGGGATAACAGAATTCGTTTCCATCCTGATTCCAAGTTGTACCATACTTCCTTATCTACGGTATAGGTAGGACTGAACAAACTCCTTGTCAAAACATAGAATATCCAGCGAGTGTTAAGGCTCTTTGTTACTGGTTAATGTGACCTCACGTGAGAATGACTTTCCGGCACGATGATGCTGCAGTGGAAAACAATGATGGGTGTGTCTAAGGGCACCGGAACATCGGATTCGTGGAGAAAAGACTTCGCTCTGAAAGAGATTGATAGTGACGTTACTGTTAATTGGACAATTTCCATGTTGATGGTTAGAGAAGGATGCTAGTAGCCCTTGAAGGAACGTTGCTAGCGGGAGGCGTCGTCCGTGGAAAAATAGATTTCACCTATCATCCCGTAGTTGGAACGAAGACTGTTTGCCTGTTTAGGACTGTTAAGGACTTTAATTAACTAAATCTTAAGGTTTATAATGGGTCCTCAGCCTAGCTAAACATATACTGTTGAGATGCGTTGACATCTGGCAATCATCTTATCCGACGGATAGAGTCTGCGTGTGGCGAGACACGGGAGCGAACCCGTTGGAATGTTTACTGTCACGTGCCGCTACGATTATTTCATTTAAGGACAGCTATAGAATTACTCCATGCCTTTATTAGACAAAACGTTCATCCCTTGACCGCGGCTACGTTCGGTGACTGGTTGTCGCCTCGAGGCCAATTGCAGTATCACAAGTTTCGAACAATTACAATCGGACTGGATGGCTACAATTGTTGAATTACTGCTATGGTGGAATATAGATTACAATGTTACGGGATTTTCCCAAAATTCCAAACGGAAGGTTCCCGTGTTCTTTCATCTCCGATTTATATTTATGCTTGATCTGTCTGGGAGCAGTCTGGATATAGCGCAATCTGGCTGGTAAACGATGTATTTGGCAAGAAATGTGGAGTACCAGGCACGTCGAATTGTCGACATATCAGCAACAGCAACGGAGATACGTGGAGTTGAATATTTGAGTCCGAATCTGCAAAACAACAATTACACTGCATATAACAGAGACCAGTGTCGATGTTCTGCCGCGCAACTCATCTGCACTCAATCCCGCGCGGCTTGACAGCCAACGGTCCACGTCCTACGCTTTAAAACTTTTGTCGAAATTTTAAAGTTTAATGGTAAACTCTTCGTTCTTATAATGTCTAACTGACAGGCATGCACCATTTATAAAAGAATCAACATAAATTTCGTAGTTGAGTATTATTGAAAGTCTCTAATTTAATTCAGAAAGGCAATAATTTGTTTAACGAAATAAGCCATTTATTTATCATCCGGGTTTCTACCATGACATTTATGTTATAATAGCAATATGAAAATAAGGCAATCTGAGTAAAGAAATACTATTTCAAGTCATTTTCGCCTATACATCTTAAGTGGTTCATAAATGATTCGTGTATACCCTTCTTTCCTTCTGCCACTACTCACGTGAAACTATAACTAGCATTTAAACAAAATCAACTATGTTTCGCGTCAACGACAGTCGTAAATTCCCGTTACCATCAGATAATCGAAGCCACTGTAAGGATATAGAAGGGGTTCGGAAATACAAATAATTCCCTTTATTTAGCACACAACAGTTATACATATATCTTATACTCTAAAGACCTCGAAATCCTACCCGCACGCACGCTTGTTGCCAACCGACTCTACCAGATACTTGTAACGACTGACTCTTGTCTTTTGTCCCAACTAAGGCCTGGACGTCCTCTGACGCTTACACACACATTCACATGTACAGTGTAAATGTATCATATTCCCAACGGGAATAAATATTCAGATCAACGTGACTACGTTTCGATTGCAGGTATGTAGACAATTCGATGCGCGTTATATTCCATATCTGATGCCAAGTACAGTGCAAGTCATCCGGTTTACGCTATGTAAAATCTGGACCCAGCCAGATCCAGCGTAGTTGCAGTTTCGTATATTCAGGATTAAGTATTCAAACCGACGTATCTCCGATTCTACTTCACATATGGCTACAATTAGAGGCTCGTTATACTCCAAATTTGCTGCCAAACACAGTGCACGTTATCCCGTTTGATGCATGTAAAATCGGGACCTAGCCGAACCCTGCGTATTTGCAGTTTTACATATTCAGTATTAAATATTCGAATCAACGAATCTCCGTTTCTATGGCACACTTACAGACAATTCGGTGCGCGTTATATTTGACATCTGATGACATATACAGCGCACATCAGTAGGTTAGCGTTTTGTTCACTCTTGTCCCTGTCAACTACACCATAGTTGCAGTTTAGCATATTCATGCTTGAATATCGAAAGCAACGTATCTTCGTTTCTATGGCAGATATGACGAAAATTCGGTGAGCGTTATGCTCCTGATTCGCTGGTGAGCACAGAGCACATCTTCCGATTCTATCTTCTCTTCTGTCTCATGTCTTCTCTGGTCACTGACAGATTCAGCGTAATTTCTGTTTTGCATATTCATGCCTAAATGTTCAAACCAACGTATCAGCGCTGCTATTGGATACATGTCGTAAATGCGATGCGCGCTATGCTCCACAATTACAGCCAAATACAGTACTTATCCGGTTTGCGCTATGTCGACTGTATTTGCGAACTATCGCGGGGAGACGCGGTCGTTTGAATACGCGTCAATGGGAGTCGTAAATTCCCGTTACGATTGGAATAATCGACACCACGAATAGTTCGATCCCCGTATTTCGCTTAGGATAATAGGTGTAGTCGTTGTGGTATAACACTGGGAGTCACAAAGTTATAAAAAATATATGTATTTCCAACGATTTATTCAATCACAGTGAGTAAGAACGCCGTTGCTTAAGATACAGATAACGAAGAGAAGGATTATTCTTAGATGAGAGTGTGAGGTATAGGAGTTCTCGGTCCGTGAGGGCTGTAGGAGCTGTCGGACTTCTGGATACTGTGAGAGCCATAGGAGGCTCTTAGAGATATAGGAACGGTGAGAGTTGTAGGGATTGCGGGAACTCTAATCACCGTGAGAGACGATGGAACTCTGAGAGATATAGGAACGGTGAGAGTTATAGGGATTGCAGGAACTCTATTCACCGTGAGAGATGATGTAACTCTAAAGTTTATTCTGATGTGAGTACGGAGCTTGGTATGGTTGTGCCCTTTGAACGAAGAACGCGGATTCGATGCATACATTGTTAGTTAGGAAAGTGAGGGCAATGATCCGCGATGCCGATTGGTTATGACTAATGTTAGGAAGGAAGAGAGGAGGAAGAAGCCTCCTACCAACGTGGGTCCTAGGCGACATTGTTTATGGGAAAACTCAGATTTTCCGTTAGGTAGATGTCCGCATTTTTCGTTAGGCCACTACCCGCTTTCTCCGTCATTCTTAAGAGCGCGTAATAAACCCAAGGACCTTTCTAAAAACCGACCGACGACACTTCTAGAGTTAGAATGTCTTTTCGGACAAACAGATTGACTTAGACCATATGTGCGAACAATGCAGTTAGGATTTCATCTTTATGGTGGGCCCTTGGGCCTATGGAGGATTCGAAGGATGGCACGTGGACCGTTGGCTGTCAAGTCGCGCGGGATTGAGTGCAGATGTGTTGCGCGGCAGAACATCGACTCTGGTCTCTGTTATGTGCAGTGTAATTGTTGTTTTGCAGATTCAGACTCAAATATTCAACTCCACGTATCTCCGTTGCTGTTGCTGATATGTCGACAATTCGATGTGCCTGGTACTCCACATTCCTTGCCAAATACATCGCTTACCAGCCAGTTCGCGCTATATCTGCACTGGTCCCAGACAGATCAAGCATAAATATAAGTCGGAGATGAAATATCACGGGAACGTTCCGTTTGGAATTTTGGGAAAATCCCGTAACATTGTAATCTAGATTCTACCATAGCTGTAATTCAACAATTGTAGCCATCCAGTCCGATTGTAATTGTTCGAAACTTGTGATACTGCACTTGGCCTCGAGGCGACAACCAGTACCGAACGTAGCCGCGGTCAAGGGATGAACGTTTTGTCTAATAAAGGCATGGAGTAACTCTATAGCCTTTCTATAAAAGGAATGCTTGGAACGGGGCACGACGGTAAAAATTTCAACGATTTCTGTTCTGTGGCTCGGCACACGCAGACTCTATTATTTGAGTAAGTACATGATCAGCTAGTCCGAGGACCGGCTATAAATCTTAAGATTTGTTTAATTAAGGTCCTTCAAACCGACAAACAGTCCTCGCTCCAACTACGAGAAAATAGGAGAAATCTATTTTTCTCACGAACGACGCTTCCTCTTCTCGAACTCTCTCTTAAGGGCGGCTAGCACCCATCCCTAACCACCAACATGGGAATTGACCAATTAACAGTAAAGTCAATTTCCCTCAATTTCCGAACGAAGACTTTTCTCCACGTATCCGATGATTTCGTGCCCTTAGGCACACCCATCATAGTTTTCCTCGACAGCGTTACCGTGATGGAGAACCACTCTCCCGTGCGATCTCAACGACGATTCAAGTAACCCACTGATACGTAGTGATTGCCCCATGCATTAACATTGAGTACAACTTAGACGCTGAAGAAAAGTGGAGTTCGTCATCCCGTTGACCGCGGATTCGTTATTGAGCCTAGGATCATTGTCATTAGCTTCTCGAGTATCTAATTATCGCGATTACTTGTCCAATTCCATCATAGTCATATTTGCACTAGTAAATATCATCTGTATTGCATAATGATCACGTCTAGCGCCAATAGGGATTTGTTTCACGCCCTTAACCCTAACTCTAATCTTAACGCCAACCCGACATCTGAAGTGGGATCAGTGCCGACTATAGCAATGCTAGAACTTACGACCATCGTGCGCAAGTAATTCAGTCGCTAGTGCAAAAATCGAGTGTGAAACCTAACAATTTTTCGCTACCACGTTTTATCCCTTAAAATCGCGTGCTCCGACTCCGCTGCATGGGGCGCAGCTGCCAACCTGGTTATGGAAGGAAACTATAATTTCAATAACGAGCGGCGTGTCGACTCGTGCGTACTGGAAGCATCAACGGAGAGATCAAGTCATCTGGGTGAATCGTTTCCATTTTATTCCGATTCGGGAGCCGAGCGTTCACTAATTAAAGAGTCCGCGGCCTCGAGATTTTCTGGCAAAGGAATGACTGACATATTAGTAATGCGAGGAGTAGGGAATACCTGTATTAAACAAATGCCACACATTTGTTCATTGTGTGTATTAATGATTTTTACATCGAAGATAATTTCTCATGTCCTTCCTGACAGTTATTTAAAATATGATATCGCGATTAGTTGGGGAACTCTAAGTCTGGATTTTGACGTAACACTACACAAAATAGCCTCGCTATGTGTAAAACAAAAATAATTAATGTCTGTAATGAAACCACTGCAAACGAGATCGTCGTTAATGAAGTTGACACTGATGTACATGGTAATAATAAAAGTCGATCAATTTCTCTTCTCGACAAATTCAAAGATTCATTCGTTACGGGTTTCCTACGTATTCGCGCAAATACAGGCCGGTTAGAAATACGATTAATTGATCCTAACACCACCGTACGAGGAAGTTCTTATAGACTTAGCGAGGAGAAGCGAAGAGCGGTACGTGAGAAAACAAGCGTTTTAATTAAAGCAAAGATCATAAGGCCTAGTAATTCGCCATTTGCGAGCCCTACATAACTCGTGAAGAAGAAAAACGACTCAGATAGATTATGAGCAGGTTCCTGAGAGCTAAGTCAAAATATGGTCGCGGATCGGTACCCTTTACTCCTTATTGCGGATCAAGTCGCGAGATTGCAAGAGGCGAGATACTTTATTAGCCTGGACATGGTCATCGGGTTTCACCAAATTCCTATTTATCCTAATTCAGCGGAGTATACAGCGTTCGTTACCCCCGACAGACAATATGAATTGATAACGATGCCGTTTGGACTGAAAAATTGCACCGTCCGTCTTTCGGAGGGCCATTCGTAACGCCCCAGGCTACCTCGCTCATTCGTACGTTGATATTTATTTCGATAACGTCCTAATTATTACCGACTCGATAGATCAAGCTTTAGAAAGATTGAAACGCCGTATTAGATACCCTCGTAAAAGCCGGATTCTCTTTTAACTTTGCGAAACGTTCTCTTAAGGACATCGGTGCTCTATTTGAGATGTGTAATTCATAACGGAGAAGTTCGTCCCGACCCGGGTAAAATACACACCTTAAGTTCTTAACCTGTGCCAACCACCGTCACACAGTTCATCCCTAAATTCTCACAGATGAGGAAACTACGCGCTCATCCCTGTACGCGCTCATCTCAGATAACAGAAATATAACTTGGACAGATAGACACGAGAGAATAAGATAACAGGTAGTTTCCGTCCTGACCGACGCGCCGGTGCTGATGATATTCAACCCCAATTACCCGATAGAACTACATACTGATGCTAGCTCGGAGAGTTACGGGGCGATTTTGACGCATCAAGCCGAAGGTAAGAACAAGGTAATAGAGTATTACAATAAAAGAACCAGCCCCGCGGAATCTAGATATCACTCCTATGAACTCGAAACATTAGCTATCGTAAACGCCGTAAAACATTTCCGTCGCTATCTACATGGACGGAAATTTCTTGTCGTCACGGATTACAACTCGTTGAAAGCGCTGAGTAATAAAGTACATTTAAATGACAGGGACCATAGGTGATGGACTTACTTGCAGACTTTTATTGATGACATTATGTGTCGGGAAAGTAAACGGACGGCTCGCGTAGATTTCTTTTCGCGAAACCGCACAGGCGTTGACCCTATTAAATTCGACAAAATCAAAGAGAAAATAGTTAATCTGGCAGAAATTTCGGAAGATTGGCTGTTAGCGGAACAACGTCGTGATTCTCAAATCTTGGAAATCGCCAAGGAATTGCAAAACGATGGGCTCGCGGGGGACATCGCGAATACATACGAATTACGGTCCGGTACTATTTACCGTAGGATACAAAGAAACGGCAGGACTCTCTGTTTACCCATAGTCCCAAGTGGTTTTAGATAGTCTGTTATTAACCATGTGCACCAGTCAATTATGCACTAAGGTTGGGAGAAAACGCTCGAGAAACTATACGAGTATTACTGTTTCGAAGGGATGGCGAAGTACGTTCGCCGATTCATTGAGAACTGTCATGCTTGTCAAGATTCGAAAGCTAGTTTAGGTAAGATACAAGCCGAACTGCATCCTATACCTAAGACCAGCATACCCTGGCATACGGTCCACATGGACATAACAGGCAAGTTGAATGGTAAAAGCGATTAAAAGGAGCACGTCATTGTTTTGACCGACGTCTTCACTAAATTCGTATACCTGCATCATACTAGTAAGATAGATTCCCTTAATACCATTAAAGCGCTTAAATCCGCTATATTTTTATTCGGGAGTCCCTGCCGGATAATAGGAGATCAGGGAATATGTTTTAAGGGTAAGGAATTTCGAGAATTCTGCTAAAGCAAACGAATTAAAGTTCACTTAATAGCGACCGGTGCTAGTAGAGCCAATGGACAGGTAGAGCGTGTTATGGGTGTATTGAAAATTATGTTCACGGTAGTGGAATCGACCGGGCGGCCGTGGCAAGACGCGATTGGGGAAATACAGTTGGCTTTGAATTGCACCACCAACCGCGTGACAAACTCGAGCTCATTAGAACTACTAATAGGTAGAACGACAAGACCGTGCGATCTGTTGTTACCCGATAACATCAAAAGTATCGATATCTCCAATATAAGACGACAGGCAATAAAGTGGATGGAAACTAGTGCTAGGTATGATGAGGATGGATTTGACAAAACTAAAGTTAAAGCGGTTAGGTTTAACCTCGGTGATTTCGTATTACGCAAAATGAGGAAAGAAATCAAACCAAATTAGATCCAAAATTTAGAGGTCCATTTGTAATAGAAGATGTTTTGGAAGGAGACAGGTATATCTTAAAGGTATTAAACGGTAAGCGATCGTTCAAGTACAGTCACGACATGTTGAGGAAAATGCCAGATGGTTGCACCCCTGCCGAGTTGGATGTCTGTAGTGAAGGCCATAACAGTGGCCATGACGATATGAGTACTTCGATCTCGGAAGATTAGTAGCACTATGACAATATCACCCGGCAGGGCGAGTTCGCACGTGTTTCGGGGCGATAATGTGATAAAGCTCAGAGAGAACGTGTGATGTGGCCCACATGCTTTTCATGGTAACAGTGTGATACAGCTCAGAGGGAACGTGTGATGTGGCTCATACGCTTTTCATGGTAACAATATGATAAGGCTCAGTGAGAACATGCGATGCGACTTGCATGCTTTTCGGGGTGACAATATGATAAGGCTCAGTGAGACCGTGGAACGAAGCTCTATGTGCTCATACGATCTAGAAGGCCGAGATCCTTTGGTGTGCGAAATCGAAAATGGTCCATCATGCCGTTACGATCCGACTGATAACTTGCAGGATGCAACTATCACCTTGGATACTAACTATAACGCTACTAATTTTCATAATCTTTTATTTTTTTGCTGCCATATCCCCGAACAGGATTTGTTGCTACACTGGACCCTTGCCTTATTCGAACTTCTAGTTAAATTGTGAATAATGTTAATTGTATCGAGTCTAATGTTAGGAAACTCAATATTTTAGTTACACACGAGGACGTGTGATAGTCAGTATGGCCGTGTCGGAGATGAAAGAACACCTGAAACTTCCATTCGGAACTTTGGGAAGACCCCTAGTACTGTAATTTAGACTTCACCATAGCCGTATTATGAAACTGTTGTCATTCGATCCGACTGTACTTATTTGAGATGAGATAACGTGCGTGATAGGTATAGAAGAATCACTCGGTATTGTTTAACAATAACTGTTTATTTGCTTGTGTTCGTGGTATACACTAGCGCGCCGAAAGCACGGTACAATTATCGATTCAAGATTACAAGTTCAAGCTCGGCGCGATACTTTACGCGGTGGTTCGAGTCGAGACGATTGCACATATGTCGAGAGATTCAGATTCGCTATTACGTACGACTGCGGACGAACAATCCAGAAGGTGTCTTCCAACTTGCCTCGCGGCTCGCGATAGAACAGAATGAATTTGTGTCGCGATGATGCTCCTTAGGAAAACTGTGTTTGGGTGTGTCTCAGGATACCGGATCATCGGATTCGTTAAGAAAAGTGTTAGTTCAGAGAGTGAGGGAAACGGACGTCGCTGTTAATTGGCAAAATTGTGAGTTGGTTGTTGGAAAGGGATGACAACTGCTCTTGAGAGAAAGTTGCTAGCGAGGAGCGTCGTACGTGAGAAAAAGCAGATTTCCCGTAGTGGGTGGTATGTGTAGGGACTATAGAGACAAAGACTATTTGTCCCTTTAGAGAATCTCAGCTGCATGAATCCTAAGATTTATAGCGGGTCCTTAGGCTCGCTGTAAATATTCGGTGAGAATCTGTATCAGATAGACATCTGGCAACCATCAGTTCGAAAGGTAGAGTCCTTGTGTAGCGAGGCACGGGACAGAAACCGTTGGGAAGTTTGCTGTCGACTGCCGCTACAGAGATTTATGATAGTGAGCTCGGACTCGAGGAGACAATCAGTCGCCGAACATAGTCGCGGTCAAGGGATGAACGTTTTGTTTAACAAAGGCATGAAGTAACTCTATAGCTCTCCTTAAAAGAAATACTTGGGACGGGGCACGACGGTAAAAATTTCAACGATTTTTGTCCCGTGGCTCGCCAGACACAGACTTTGTCCTTCCGGTAAGATGATGGCCAGATGTCGACGCATTCTCAAGGTATATGTTTAGCTGGCTGAGGGCCCGCTACGAATATTAAGTTTCAATTATACAAAGTATTTCAAATAGACTAATAGCCTGTGCCCCAACTACGGGAAGATAAGAGAAATCTATCCGTCTACGAACGCTTCCCACTGGCAACACTACCCAAGGACGGAAAGCACCCTTCTCTAACCACCAACATGGAAATTGACCAATTAACAGTAACGTCAATTTCCCTCACGTTCTGAACGAAGACTTTTCAGCACGAATCCGAGCCCTTAGACACACCCATCATAGTTTTCCTCGACAGCGTCGCCGTGATGGAGAGACACGCTCTAGTGCGGGCTCATCAGCAATCGACCTGTCATTCTTATACGTAGTAATTGCTCCTTGCTCTAACATGTAGTGCAACTTAGACGCTAACGTAGGGTAGAGCTCAGCATCCGTTGACCGCGGAAACGTTGCCGGAGCCGAGACCATTGTCATAGTGCCGCGAATGTCGAAACATTGCGATTACATATCGACGCTGTAATCTTTCTAATTAGTGTCAATAAACTCAACTATTGTTACACCGCACCGATGGCTAATTTCAACGAAGATTCATCGAACACCCCCACCCCTAATCCTGACGTTGACCCGACAAATATATCTTATACTCTGAAGACATCGAAAACCTAGTCGCACGCACGTTTGTTGTCAACCGACCCTTTAAAATGTTTCTAACGGCTGCTAATTGCCCTTTGGCCCAACTAAGGCCTGGACACTCTCTGACGCCTACACACACATTCACATGTACAGTTCAAATGTATCATCTTCCTAACACTATTTTATATTTGGTTACTGTCAAATGCAATGTAATTGCAGTTTCGCATAGTCATGCTTAAATATTCAAATCAACGTATCTCCGCTGCTATCGCAGATATGCCGACATTTCGATTCGCGTTATACTCCAGATTTGCAGGCAAATACAGAACACACCAGCCGCTTTGCGCTTCGTCCTCTCTGGACCTTGTGAAGTGCAGCGTAAATGAAGTATTGCGTATTCAGGAATAAACATTCAGATCAATGTGTCTTCGCCTCTATAGCAAATATGCCAACAACCAATCCACATTTGCTGCCAAATACAGAGCACATTAGCTGGTCAGCGTTATGTCGACTCTGGTCCCCGTTATATGCAGTGTAATTGTAGTTCTGCAGATTCAGACTCAAATATTCAACTAAACGTATCTCCGTTGCTGTTGCTGATATGTCGACAATTCGATGTGCCTTATACTGCACATTTGCTGCCAAATATAGTGCACACCAGCCATTTTTTCACTATATCAACAGTTCCCTTGCGTGATAGGAACCGTGCGACGTCCCTCGATATTTAGCCGCCAAGGGGCCGCTGACCACTATTTACACCCTCATCAAACCAAAGGACCCACCATAAACTTAGACTTTTTAAGTAATTCTAGATGGTCCCTTTCATCTTGCACGCCCAATTTCTTAAATGTTTTTGATTGATGTGTATTCCTTAGAAAAGTCCTTATGTTTATATATACAATCTTAGAAACGCTCTTAGAAACTACGGAAAAGCTGGTAGTTATATAATGGGAAATCCGGTAATTATATAATATTAAACCGGACATTTATCTGATGAAAATGTGTGGATTTTCCCATGAACAGGGTCATCCATGAGCCACGTTGGTAGGATGCTTACTCCTCCTATCTTCATTCATTAACGCTGATCATACCCAATGGGTATCGCGAATCCTTGTCCTCCCTTTTCATAACAAAAAGAGTGAACAACGAATCAGTTTCCCTTGTTCAAAAATTACCTACATACCGAGCTTTCCTCCGTAAGTATATAAGAGGGGAATTCGAGTTATATATCGGTTCGAATATTCTCTACACCCATGACTTCATCGAAAACCACCTATCTATGCATACTCAATCTAGGTTTTCAGATCAGTCAATATATCTACCCGGATTCTCTCATATCAGATCAATCCATTTCTTCGTCACCTATATCTTAAACGGCGGAATTACTAACTCGTGTTGTTGTACAAAGTTGTTGGAAATACATATTTCAAAAATATTGAAATATGTATAATTTTTGTGCTGGACTAGGTCCAGTGCGTAGTGGAGATCACTGTAACGGGATATCACTGTGTGGAGATATGTGTGTGCGCGGCGACTGAGAAACAGACGAATGTAAACAGTTCTATCGGTTAACAGTCTTCAAAAGGTCGGGTATGAATAAAAGTGCTGAGACGCGCGCAAGTGTACATCGATAAATATTCTAGAAATCGTTTATACAGTAAATATGTGTCTACGTTAATAGTAATGGCCAACGTAAATTGAATGTTTCCATAACAATATTTCGGCCATCAGGATCCACAATTCTCAATATGGTAGCAAAATTCGTGGTTGACGAGATTTAAGGTTATGGGACCACGTGTAACCGGGAGTGAATGTATAAAAAAGGTTCATTTTGAAAGAATTGGAAATATGTTCTGAAGAGATAAAGAGGCTGTTGGCGGAGCAGATAAAAGGAATCTGTATAGTGAGGAGAACTGTTTTTGAAAAAAGGGTGAAGATGAAAAGACGAATCAAGATGCCAATGGACGATAAAACTAAAATTCAAGTATTCGATGTACGTGATTACGAAGCGTGGAAGAAAAGAACATTAATGTATTTAAAGTGTAAAAAATGTTATGAACTGGCTACACGAGAGAAAATGGACACGGATGCGAAAGATAATTGGGATGAAAAGAATCAATGGGCGATGAACTACATCTATTGTAGTATAACAAATGAGCAATTAGAATTTGTTGGTGATCAAGACACTGTTTACAAAATTATTACAAAATTTGATGAGATGTATATGAAGGAATCAACAGCATTGCAACTTTCTATAAGACGTAGACTCGACATGATGAGGTTGAAAGATTTTGAGGAATCAGGTTCATTTTTCACGGAATTTGAGAAGACGATAAATGAATTAAAGAGTGCTGGTGCAAACGTAAGTGAACGTGAAAAACTCGATTACGTGCTGAAAACACTACCAGAATCATTGATTTATATTGATGACTTAATCGACTCATTGAAAGAAAGTGGTTGAACTTGTGATTTTTTAAAAAATAAAATTATAATGTGGGAAATGCGTAGGAAATACATATTCGAATGAAGGTATCTCCGCTTGTTTTGCAGAAACACTGGCCATACGACGCGCGTTATATTCCACATCTGATGCCAAGTACAGTGCACATCATACGGTTTACGCTATGTAAAATCTGGACCCAGCCAGATCCAGCGTAGTTGCAGTTTCGTATATTCAGGATTAAGTATTCTAACCGACGTATCTCCGATTGTAATTCACATATGGCTACAATTAGAGGCTCGTTATACTCCAAATTTGCTGCCAAACACAGTGCACGTTATCCCGTTTGATGCATGTAAAATCGGGACCCAGCCGAACCCTGCGTATTTGCAGTTTTGCATATTCAGTATTAAATATTCGAATCAACGAATCTCCGTTTCTATGGCACACTTACAGACAATTCGGTGCGCGTTATATTTCACATCTGATGTCATATACAGCGCACATCAGTAGGTTAGCGTTTTGTTTACCCTTGTCCCTGTCAAATACACCATAATTGCAGTTTAGCATATTCATGCTTGAATATCGAAAGCAACGTATCTTCGTTTCTACGGCAGGTATGACGACAATTCGGTGAGCGTTATGCTCCTGATTTTCCGGTGAGCACAGAGCACATTTTCCGATTCTATCTTCTCTTCTGTCTTATGTCTTCTCTGGTCACTGACAGATTCAGCGTAATTTCTGTTTTGCATATTCATGCCTAAATGTTCAAACCAACGTATCAGCGCTGCTATTGGATACATGTCGTAAATGCGATGCGCGCTATACTCCACAATTACAGCCAAATACAGTACTTATCCGGTTTGCGCTATGTCGACTGTATTTTCGAACTATCGCGGGGAGACGCGGTCGTTTGAATACGCGTCAATGGGAGTCGTAAATTCCTGTTACGATTGGAATAATCGACACCACGAATAGTTCGATCCCCGTATTTCGCTTAGGATAATAGGTGTAGTCGTTGTGGTATAACACTGGGAGTCACAAAGTTATAAAAAATATATGTATTTCCAACGATTTATACAATCACACTGAGTAAGAACGCTGTTGCTTAAGATACAGATAACGAAGAGAAGGATTATTCTTAGATGAGAGTGTGAGCTATAGGAGTTCTCGGTCCGTGAGGGCTGTAGGAGCTGTCGGACTTCTGGATACTGTGAGAGCCATAGGAGGCTCTTAGAGATATAGGAACGGTGAGAGTTGTAGGGATTGCGGGAACTCTAATCACCGTGAGAGACGATGGAACTCTGAGAGATATAGGAACGGTGAGAGTTATAGGGATTGCAGGAACACTAGTCACCGTGAGAGATGATGTAACTCTAAAGTTTATTCTGATGTGAGTACGGAGCTTGGTATGGTTGTGCCCTTTGAACGAAGAACGCGGATTCGATGCATACATTGTTAGTTAGGAAAGTGAGGGCAATGATCCGCGATGCCGATTGGTTATGACTAATGTTAGGAAGGAAGAGAGGAGGAAGAAGCCTCCTACCAACGTGGGTCCTAGGCGACATTGTCTATGGGAAAACTCAGATTTTCCGTTAGGTAGATGTCCGCTTTTTTCGTTAGGCCACTACCCGCTTTCTCCGTAATTCTTAAGAGCGCGTAATAAACCCAAGGAACTTTCTAAAAACCGACCGACAACACCTCCAGAATTAGAAAGTCTTTTCGAAACAAACAGATTGACTTAGACCATATGTGCGAACAATGCAGTCAGGATTTCATCTTTATGGTGGGTCCTTGGGCCTACGGAGGATTCGAAGGATGGCACGTGGACCGTTGGCTGTCAAGCCGCGCGGGATTGAGTGCTGATGTGTTGCGCGGCAGAACATCGACTCTGGTCTCTGTTATATGCAGTGTAATTGTTGTTTTGCAGATTCAGACTCAAATATTCAACTCCACGTATCTCCGTTGCTGTTGCTGATATGTCGACAATTCGATGTGCCTGGTACTCCACATTTCTTGCCAAATACATCGTTTACCAGCCAGTTTGCGCTATATCCAGACTGGTCCCAGACAGATCAAGCATAAATATAAATCGGAGATGAAAGAACACGGGAACCTTCCGTTTGGAATTTTGGGAAAATCCCGTAACATTGTAATCTAGATTCTACCATAGCTGTAATTCAACAATTGTAGCCATCCAGTCCGATTGTAATTGTTCGAAACTTGTGATACTGCAATTGGCCTCGAGGCGACAACCAGTCACCGAACGTAGCCGCGGTCAAGGGATGAACGTTTTGTCTAATAAAGGCATGGAGTAATTCTATAGCTGTCCTTAAATGAAATAATCGTAGCGGCACGTGACAGTAAACATTCCAACGGTTTCTCTCCCGTGTCTCGCCACACGCAGACTCTATCCGTCGGACAAGATGATTGCCAGATGTCAACGCATCTCAACATGTTTAGCTAGCCTGAGGACCCATTATAAACCTTAAGATTTAGTTAATTAAAGTCCTTAACAGTCCTAAACAGGCAAACAGTCTTCGTTCCAACTACGGGATGATAGGTGAAATCTACTTTTCCACGGACGACGCTTCCCGCTAGCAACGTTCCCTCAAGGGCTACTAGCATCCTTCTCTAACCATCAACATGGAAATTGTCCAATTAACAGTAACGTCACTATCAATCTCTTTCCGAGCGAAGTCTTTTCTCCACGAATCCGATGTTCCGGTGCCCTTAGACACACCCATCATTGTTTTCCACTGCAGCATCATCGTGCCGGAAAATCATTCTCTCGTGAGGTCACATTAGCCAGTTACAAAGAGCCTTAACACTCGGTGGATATTCTATGTTTTGACAAAGAGTTTGTTCAGTCCTACCTATACCGTAGATAAGGAAGTATGGTACAACTTGGAATCAGGATGGAAACGAATTCTGTTATCCCATTGACCGCGGCTTTGTTATTGAACCCAGGATCATTGTCATTAGCTTCTCGAGTACCTAATTACCACGACTACTTGTCAAATTATATAACAATCAAATTTACACTAGTAAATATCTGCTCTATTGCATAACTTCAACGTCTAAACCAAATGGAGATTCGTTTCGCGCCTCTAACTCTAATCATAATGTGAACCCGATGTAAGTGAAAATACATGCACATACCATCGATTCTGCCTGACCAGGACTCTCACCCGGAACCGGAACCTGCAGTGCACCGTGACGAACAGCACTTATAGAAGCCTCCACTCTTAGCCAGACCGTCAGTCGTGCTCGCGCAACAGTAGAAGCAACATGGAGTTTTTTTAGATCTCTACTACGCGTCGTTTGTTTGTTCGTGCCAAGTAAGGTAGATATCATTTCCGAACTACCACTGGAGGTTTCGCACTTGATACTTCGAAAATTGGATCCCTCGTCCCTGCATTGCGCCGCGCTTGTCTCGCGCAAATGGTGCAACGTATGTAGATCCGACAAGTGTCTACGGCGGAAAGTGAGACGTCACATGCGACATACGAGGAAGCGGGTCAGGATGCAATTTCTCGGACCTGCAGCCGCTAAAGCTACCAACCAAGAATCAAGAAGTAGAGGACGTGGTGAGGGCAACCTAAGGCACGAAATAAGTTTATCCGCTGCTCGTACGGCGGTCGTCGTTGGAAGGTTACGCGGTCCTCCGAAAATTTCGATGCGAGATCGCCTCATCGATGTTGAACCAATAAAATGTATTAGACTCTAACTCGTGTAAGTACCTTAATTTGACTGCTTGCTCTTGCGAGAACTTGAAACGGTCTTGTCCGGATTCAGAACTGTAGCGCGAAGCTTGAAATAAAACGGTTTTACTGAGACGGCAATGTGTTTCAGTCACGCTAATACTATCGGTATCGTAACAGGCCCATTATTGAATATTAAATAAAACGTATCACCGCTGCGATTGGAGATTTGCCGTCAATTAGATGCGAGATATACTCCTCATTGCCTGCCAAATACAGTTCACATCAGCTGGCTCGTGCTATTATATCATCTCTGGTCCTCGACATATCAAGCGTAATTGCAGTTTTACAAATTAAGGTTAACATATTCAAATGAATGTATCTCCGTTTCTATTGCACATATGGCGACAAAGCGATGCCCGTTACATTACACATCCGATGTCATGTGCACCGCACATCTGCTGGTTTGTACCATGTCAACTCCGGTCTCTGTCAAACCTAGCGAAATTGCTGCTTTACATATTCATGATTAATTATTCAAATCACCGTATCGCCGTTTGCATTGCAGATATGCCGACGATTCGATGCGCGATATACGCCACTTTTGCTGCCAAACACAATGCATATTATCTGGTTTGAGTTATGTAACGTGTGGGCGCAGCCAAACTCAGCGTATTTGCAATTATGCATTTTCAGGTGAAATATTCAAATATTACATATTCAAATGAACGTATCTTGGTTTCTATGTCGCCTATTCGATGTGCGGAATACTCCACATATGATGCCAAATCAGCCGGTTGGTGCTATGCCAACTCTGGACCCTGTAAAATCTAGCAGAAGTGCAGTTTTTGCTATTAATGCTTAAATATTGCTTTCAAAGTCTCTCCGCTTGTTTGGCACATGTGTCCACAATGCGACACGCCTTATACTCTACATTTGCTACAGTTACATTACTCATCAGCTTGTTTGAGCTATGTCAACTCTGGTCTCTGCCAAAACCTGCCAAAATGCAATTTTGCATGTTCAGGAATAAATATTCACATCAACGTGACTACATTTCGATTGCAGGTATGTAGACAATTCGATGCGCGTTATATTCCACATTGACTGCCATACGCAGAGCGCTTCATCTGGTTTAAGCCGTGTTAAATCCGGACCGAGTCAAATCCAGCGTATTTGTAGTTTTGCATATTCAAGCCTAGTTATTCAAGTGAACGTATCTCCGTATACATTGTAGGTACGGCGACAATAGGATGTACGTAATACTCCACCTTTGCTGCCAAATACAGCACACATCAGCCCGTTTGCACACTGTCAAGACTGGACTCGGAGAAATCCAGCGTGATTGCAGTTTTGGTTATTAATGCTTACATATTCGAATGAAGGTATCTCCGCTTGTTTTGCAGAAACATTGGCCATACGATGCTCGTTATATTCCACATCTGATGTCAAGTACAGTGCACATCATACGGTACGCTATGTAAAATCTGGACCCAGCCAGATCCAGCGTAGTTGCAGTTTCGTATATTCAGGATTAAGTATTCAAACGACGCTAACGTAGGGTAGAGCTCAGCATCCGTTGACCGCGGAAACGTTGCCGGAGCCGTGACCATTGTCATAGTGCCGCGAATGTCGAAGCATTGCGATTACATATCGACGCTGTAATCTTTCTAATTTGTGTCAATGAACTCAACTATTGTTACACCGCACCGATGGCTAATTTCAACGAAGATTCATCGAACACCCCCACCCCTAATCCTGACGTTGACCCGACAAATATATCTTATACTCTGAAGACATCGAAAACCTAGTCGCACGCACGTTTGTTGTCAACCAACACTTTAAAATGTTTCTAACGGCTGCCAATTGCACTTTGGCCCAACTAAGGCCTGGACACTCTCTGGCGCCTACACACACATTCACATGTACAGTTCAAATGTATCATCTTCCTAACACTATTTTATATTCGGTTACTGTCAAATGCAATGTAATTGCAGTTTCGCATAGTCATGCTTAAATATACAAATCAACGTATCTCCGCTGCTATCGCAGATATGCCGACATTTCGATTCGCGTTATACTCCAGATTTGCAGGCAAATACAGAACACACCAGCCGCTTTGCGCTTCGTCCTCTCTGGACCTTGTGAAGTGCAGCATAAATGAAGTATTGCTTATTAAGGAATAAACATTCAGATCAATGTGTCCTCGCCTCTATAGCAAATATGCCGACAACCAATCCACATTTGCTGCCAAATACAGAGCACATTAGCTGGTCAGCGTTATGTCGACTCTGGTCCCCGTTATATGCAGTGTAATTGTAGTTCTGCAGATTCAGACTCAAATATTCAACTAAACGTATCTCCGTTGCTGTTGCTGGTATGTCGACAATTCGATATGGCTGGTACTCCACATTTCTTGCCACATACAGCGCTCATCAGCCAGTTTGCGCTATATCCACATGAATTGTCCCAGACGAATCAAGCGTATTTGCAGTTTTGCATAATCAGGATAAAATATTCATACCCACGTATCTCCGTTTCTGTTGCAAATATGTCGACAATTCGATGTGCCTTATACTGCACATTTGCTGCCAAATATAGTGCACACCAGCCATTTTTTCACTATATCAACTGTTCCCTTGCGTGATAGGAACCGTGCGACGTCCCTCGATATTTAGCCGCCAAGGGGCCGCTGACCGTTATTTACACCCTCATCAAACCTAAGGACCCACCAAAAACTTAGACTTTTTAAGTAATTCTAGATGGTCCCTTTCATCTTGCACGTCCAATTTCTTAAATGTTTTTGATTGATGTGTATTCCTTAGAAAAGTCCTTATGTTTATTGTGCGCTCTTAGAAACTACGGAAAAGCTGGTAGTTATGTAATGGGAAAACCGGTAATTACATAATATTAAACCGGACATTTATCTGATGAAAATGTGTGTATTTACCCATGAACAAGGTCATCCATGAGCCACGTTGGTAGGATGCTTACTCCTCCTATCTTCATTCATTAACTGTAAAATTCGAGCTATCGCGGGGAGACGCGGTCGTTAGAATACGCGTCAACGAGAGTCGTAAATTCCCGTTACGATTAGAATAATCGACACCACGAATAGTTCGATCCCCGTATTTCGGTTAGGATAATCGGGGTGGTTGATGCGGTATAACACTGAGAGTCACAGAATTATAATAATGTATATTTCCAACAATTAGTCTACATGATTGAAAAGATATCAACAATTAACAACCTTATCGCACGCAGATAACATAGATGTATACAATATAGAGCAAGGCTCTTACGATTGAGCTTAGTCTCTTGGTGGACGTAGCACGATATGATACTTAATAGAATAAGCGAATGTTTGGCTCAATGTGTAACGTTCGACGCGTCACAAGGAACTGATCGACTTTGGATGATTTCTTTGTCTCATCTTTAAGACGACCCCCACTATACTTAGGTCACGCCACCGTTCGCGCCTATGATCACGTATGTCTGTTCTTGCATGGAAAACGTAACGGACCAAATTCGACGTTTCGAGAACTCGCTGCTTGGCGACAGCTATGCGCTCGTCGATACATTGTATATGATCCGGCGGTCAGATAAGACGATCTGACTGAGACATTGTAGGGCCGCGAGTGACGGTTAGAAAATACAGCCTGTGTTAAGCCTCGTGGCGTAACATTAACGCTGATCATACCCAATGGGTATCGCGAATCTTTGTCCTCCCTTTTCATAAAAAAAAGAGTGAACGACGAATCGGCTTCCCTTGATCAAAAATTACCTACATACCGAGCTTTCCTCCGTAAGTATATAAGAGGGGAATTCGAGTTATATATCGGTTCGAATATTCTCTACACCCATGACTTCATCGAAAACCACCTATCTATGCATACTCAATCTAGGTTTTCAGATCAGTCAATATATCTACCCGGATTCTCTCATATCAGATCAATCCATTTCTTCGTCACCTATATCTTAAACGGCGGAATTACTAACTCGTGTTGTTGTACAAAGTTGTTGGAAATACATATTTCAAAAATATTGAAATATGTATAATTTTTGTGCTGGACTAGGTCCAGTGCGTAGTGGAGATCACTGTAACGGGATATCACTGTGCGGAGATATGTGTGTGCGCGGTGACTGAGAAACAGACGAACGTAAACAGTTCTATCGGTTAACAGTCTTCAAAAGGTCGGGTATGAATGAAAGTGCTGAGACTCGTGCAAATGTATATCGATAAATATTCTAGAAATCGTTTATACAGTAAATATGTGTCTACGTTAATAGTAATGGCCAACGTAAATTGAATGTTTCCATAACAATATTTCGGCCATCAGGATCCACAATTCTCAATATGGTAGCAAAATTCGTGGTTGACGAGATTTAAGGTTATGGGACCACGTGTAACCGGGAGTGAATGTATAAAAAAGGTTCATTTTGAAAGAATTGGAAATATGTTCTGAAGAGATAAAGAGGCTGTTGGCGGAGCAGATAAAAGGAATCTGTATAGTGAGGAGAACTGTTTTTGAAAAAAGGGTGAAGATGAAAAGACGAATCAAGATGCCAATGGACGATAAAACTAAAATTCAAGTATTCGATGTACGTGAATACGAAGCGTGGAAGAAAAGAACATTAATGTATTTAAAGTGTAAAAAATGTTATGAACTGGCTACACGAGAGAAAATGGACACGGATGCGAAAGATAATTGGGATGAAAAGAATCAATGGGCGATGAACTACATTTATTGTAGTATAACAAATGAGCAATTAGAATTTGTTGGTGATCAAGACACTGTTTACAAAATAATTACAAAATTCGATGAGATGTATATGAAGGAATCAACAGCATTGCAACTTTCTATAAGACGTAGACTCGACATGATGAGGTTGAAAGATTTTGAGGAATCAGGTTCATTTTTCACGGAATTTGAGAAGACGATAAATGAATTAAAGAGTGCTGGTGCAAACGTAAGTGAACGTGAAAAACTCGATTACGTGCTGAAAACACTACCAGAATCATTGATTTATATTGATGACTTAATCGACTCATTGAAAGAAAGTGGTTGAACTTGTGATTTTTTAAAAAATAAAATTATAATGTGGGAAATGCGTAGGAAATACATATTCGAATGAAGGTATCTCCGCTTGTTTTGCAGAAACACTGGCCATACGACGCGCGTTATATTCCACATCTGATGCCAAGTACAGTGCACATCATACGGTTTACGCTATGTAAAATCTGGACCCAGCCAGATCCAGCGTAGTTGCAGTTTCGTATATTCAGGATTAAGTATTCTAACCGACGTATCTCCGATTGTAATTCACATATGGCTACAATTAGAGGCTCGTTATACTCCAAATTTGCTGCCAAACACAGTGCACGTTATCCCGTTTGATGCATGTAAAATCGGGACCCAGCCGAACCCTGCGTATTTGCAGTTTTGCATATTCAGTATTAAATATTCGAATCAACGAATCTCCGTTTCTATGGCACACTTACAGACAATTCGGTGCGCGTTATATTTCACATCTGATGTCATATACAGCGCACATCAGTAGGTTAGCGTTTTGTTTACCCTTGTCCCTGTCAAATACACCATAATTCCAGTTTAGCATATTCATGCTTGAATATCGAAAGCAACGTATCTTCGTTTCTACGGCAGGTATGACGACAATTCGGTGAGCGTTATGCTCCTGATTTTCCGGTGAGCACAGAGCACATTTTCCGATTCTATCTTCTCTTCTGTCTTATGTCTTCTCTGGTCACTGACAGATTCAGCGTAATTTCTGTTTTGCATATTCATGCCTAAATGTTCAAACCAACGTATCAGCGCTGCTATTGGATACATGTCGTAAATGCGATGCGCGCTATACTCCACAATTACAGCCAAATACAGTACTTATCCGGTTTGCGCTATGTCGACTGTATTTTCGAACTATCGCGGGGAGACGCGGTCGTTTGAATACGCGTCAATGGGAGTCGTAAATTCCTGTTACGATTGGAATAATCGACACCACGAATAGTTCGATCCCCGTATTTCGCTTAGGATAATAGGTGTAGTCGTTGTGGTATAACACTGGGAGTCACAAAGTTATAAAAAATATATGTATTTCCAACGATTTATACAATCACACTGAGTAAGAACGCTGTTGCTTAAGATACAGATAACGAAGAGAAGGATTATTCTTAGATGAGAGTGTGAGCTATAGGAGTTCTCGGTCCGTGAGTGCTGTAGGAGCTGTCGGACTTCTGGATACTGTGAGAGCCATAGGAGGCTCTTAGAGATATAGGAACGGTGAGAGTTGTAGGGATTGCGGGAACTCTAATCACCGTGAGAGACGATGGAACTCTGAGAGATATAGGAACGGTGAGAGTTATAGGGATTGCAGGAACACTAGTCACCGTGAGAGATGATGTAACTCTAAAGTTTATTCTGATGTGAGTACGGAGCTTGGTATGGTTGTGCCCTTTGAACGAAGAACGCGGATTCGATGCATACATTGTTAGTTAGGAAAGTGAGGGCAATGATCCGCGATGCCGATTGGTTATGACTAATGTTAGGAAGGAAGAGAGGAGGAAGAAGCCTCCTACCAACGTGGGTCCTAGGCGACATTGTCTATGGGAAAACTCAGATTTTCCGTTAGGTAGATGTCCGCTTTTTTCGTTAGGCCACTACCCGCTTTCTCCGTAATTCTTAAGAGCGCGTAATAAACCCAAGGAACTTTCTAAAAACCGACCGACAACACCTCCAGAATTAGAAAGTCTTTTCGAAACAAACAGATTGACTTAGACCATATGTGCGAACAATGCAGTCAGGATTTCATCTTTATGGTGGGTCCTTGGGCCTACGGAGGATTCGAAGGATGGCACGTGGACCGTTGGCTGTCAAGCCGCGCGGGATTGAGTGCTGATGTGTTGCGCGGCAGAACATCGACTCTGGTCTCTGTTATATGCAGTGTAATTGTTGTTTTGCAAATTCAGACTCAAATATTCAACTCCACGTATCTCCGTTGCTGTTGCTGATATGTCGACAATTCGATGTGCCTGGTACTCCACATTTCTTGCCTAATACATCGTTTACCAGCCAGTTTGCGCTATATCCAGACTGGTCCCAGACAGATCAAGCATAAATATAAATCGGAGATGAAAGAACACGGGAACCTTCCGTTTGGAATTTTGGGAAAATCCCGTAACATTGTAATCTAGATTCTACCATAGCTGTAATTCAACAATTGTAGCCATCCAGTCCGATTGTAATTGTTCGAAACTTGTGATACTGCAATTGGCCTCGAGGCGACAACCAGTCACCGAACGTAGCCGCGGTCAAGGGATGAACGTTTTGTCTAATAAAGGCATGGAGTAATTCTATAGCTATCCTTAAATGAAATAATCGTAGCGGCACGTGACAGTAAACATTCCAACGGTTTCTCTCCCGTGTCTCGCCACACGCAGACTCTATCCGTCGGACAAGATGATTGCCAGATGTCAACGCATCTCAACATGTTTAGCTAGCCTGAGGACCCATTATAAACCTTAAGATTTAGTTAATTAAAGTCCTTAACAGTCCTAAACAGGCAAACAGTCTTCGTTCCAACTACGGGATGATAGGTGAAATCTACTTTTCCACGGACGACGCTTCCCTCTAGCAACGTTCCCTCAAGGGCTACTAGCATCCTTCTCTAACCATCAACATGGAAATTGTCCAATTAACAGTAACGTCACTATCAATCTCTTTCCGAGCGAAGTCTTTTCTCCACGAATCCGATGTTCCGGTGCCCTTAGACACACCCATCATTGTTTTCCACTGCAGCATCATCGTGCCGGAAAATCATTCTCTCGTGAGGTCACATTAGCCAGTTACAAAGAGCCTTAACACTCGGTGGATATTCTATGTTTTGACAAAGAGTTTGTTCAGTCCTACCTATACCGTAGATAAGGAAGTATGGTACAACTTGGAATCAGGATGAAAACGAATTCTGTTATCCCGTTGACCGCGGCTTTGTTATTGAACCCAGGATCATTGTCATTAGCTTCTCGAGTACCTAATTACCACGACTACTTGTCAAATTATATAACAATCAAATTTACACTAGTAAATATCTGCTCTATTGCATAACTTCAACGTCTAAACCAAATGGAGATTCGTTTCGCGCCTCTAACTCTAATCATAATGTGAACCCGATGTAAGTGAAAATACATGCACATACCATCGATTCTGCCTGACCAGGACTCTCACCCGGAACCGGAACCTGCAGTGCACCGTGACGAACAGCACTTATAGAAGCCTCCACTCTTAGCCAGACCGTCAGTCGTGCTCGCGCAACAGTAGAAGCAACATGGAGTTTTTTTAGATCTCTACTACGCGTCGTTTGTTTGTTCGTGCCAAGTAAGGTAGATATCATTTCCGAACTACCACTGGAGGTTTCGCACTTGATACTTCGAAAATTGGATCCCTCGTCCCTGCATTGCGCCGCGCTTGTCTCGCGCAAATGGTGCAACGTATGTAGATCCGACAAGTGTCTACGGCGGAAAGTGAGACGTCACATGCGACATACGAGGAAGCGGGTCAGGATGCAATTTCTCGGACCTGCAGCCGCTAAAGCTACCAACCAAGAATCAAGAAGTAGAGGACGTGGTGAGGGCAACCTAAGGCACGAAATAAGTTTATCCGCTGCTCGTACGGCGGTCGTCGTTGGAAGGTTACGCGGTCCTCCGAAAATTTCGATGCGAGATCGCCTCATCGATGTTGAACCAATAAAATGTATTAGACTCTAACTCGTGTAAGTACCTTAATTTGACTGCTTGCTCTTGCGAGAACTTGAAACGGTCTTGTCCGGATTCAGAACTGTAGCGCGAAGCTTGAAATAAAACGGTTTTACTGAGACGGCCATGTGTTTCAGTCACGCTAATACTATCGGTATCGTAACAGGCCCATTATTGAATATTAAATAAAACGTATCACCGCTGCGATTGGAGATTTGCCGTCAATTAGATGCGAGATATACTCCTCATTGCCTGCCAAATACAGTTCACATCAGCTGGCTCGTGCTATTATATCATCTCTGGTCCTCGACATATCAAGCGTAATTGCAGTTTTACAAATTAAGGTTAACATATTCAAATGAATGTATCTCCGTTTCTATTGCACATATGGCGACAAAGCGATGCCCGTTACATTACACATCCGATGTCATGTGCACCGCACATCTGCTGGTTTGTACCATGTCAACTCCGGTCTCTGTCAAACCTAGCGAAATTGCTGCTTTACAAATTCATGATTAATTATTCAAATCACCGTATCGCCGTTTGCATTGCAGATATGCCGACGATTCGATGCGCGATATACGCCACTTTTGCTGCCAAACACAATGCATATTATCTGGTTTGAGTTATGTAACGTGTGGGCGCAGCCAAACTCAGCGTATTTGCAATTATGCATTTTCAGGTGAAATATTCAAATATTACATATTCAAATGAACGTATCTTGGTTTCTATGTCGCCTATTCGATGTGCGGAATACTCCACATATGATGCCAAATCAGCCGGTTGGTGCTATGCCAACTCTGGACCCTGTAAAATCTAGCAGAAGTGCAGTTTTTGCTATTAATGCTTAAATATTGCTTTCAAAGTCTCTCCGCTTGTTCTGCACATGTGTCCACAATGCGACACGCCTTATACTCTACATTTGCTACAGTTACATTACTCATCAGCTTGTTTGAGCTATGTCAACTCTGGTCTCTGCCAAAACCTGCCAAAATGCAATTTTGCATGTTCAGGAATAAATATTCACATCAACGTGACTACATTTCGATTGCAGGTATGTAGACAATTCGATGCGCGTTATATTCCACATTGACTGCCATACGCAGAGCGCTTCATCTGGTTTAAGCCGTGTTAAATCCGGACCGAGTCAAATCCAGCGTATTTGTAGTTTTGCATATTCAAGCCTAGTTATTCAAGTGAACGTATCTCCGTATACATTGTAGGTACGGCGACAATAGGATGTACGTAATACTCCACCTTTGCTGCCAAATACAGCACACATCAGCCCGTTTGCACACTGTCAAGACTGGACTCGGAGAAATCCAGCGTGATTGCAGTTTTGGTTATTAATGCTTACATATTCGAATGAAGGTATCTCCGCTTGTTTTGCAGAAACATTGGCCATACGATGCTCGTTATATTCCACATCTGATGTCAAGTACAGTGCACATCATACGGTACGCTATGTAAAATCTGGACCCAGCCAGATCCAGCGTAGTTGCAGTTTCGTATATTCAGGATTAAGTATTCAAACGACGCTAACGTAGGGTAGAGCTCAGCATCCGTTGACCGCGGAAACGTTGCCGGAGCCGAGACCATTGTCATAGTGCCGCGAATGTCGAAACATTGCGATTACATATCGACGTTGTAATCTTTCTAATTTGTGTCAATGAACTCAACTATTGTTACACCGCACCGATGGCTAATTTCAACGAAGATTCATCGAACACCCCCACCCCTAATCCTGACGTTGACCCGACAAATATATCTTATACTCTGAAGACATCGAAAACCTAGTCGCACGCACGTTTGTTGTCAACCAACACTTTAAAATGTTTCTAACGGCTGCCAATTGCACTTTGGCCCAACTAAGGCCTGGACACTCTCTGGCGCCTACACACACATTCACATGTACAGTTCAAATGTATCATCTTCCTAACACTATTTTATATTCGGTTACTGTCAAATGCAATGTAATTGCAGTTTCGCATAGTCATGCTTAAATATACAAATCAACGTATCTCCGCTGCTATCGCAGATATGCCGACATTTCGATTCGCGTTATACTCCAGATTTGCAGGCAAATACAGAACACACCAGCCGCTTTGCGCTTCGTCCTCTCTGGACCTTGTGAAGTGCAGCATAAATGAAGTATTGCTTATTAAGGAATAAACATTCAGATCAATGTGTCCTCGCCTCTATAGCAAATATGCCGACAACCAATCCACATTTGCTGCCAAATACAGAGCACATTAGCTGGTCAGCGTTATGTCGACTCTGGTCCCCGTTATATGCAGTGTAATTGTAGTTCTGCAGATTCAGACTCAAATATTCAACTAAACGTATCTCCGTTGCTGTTGCTGGTATGTCGACAATTCGATATGGCTGGTACTCCACATTTCTTGCCACATACAGCGCTCATCAGCCAGTTTGCGCTATATCCACATGAATTGTCCCAGACGAATCAAGCGTATTTGCAGTTTTGCATAATCAGGATAAAATATTCATACCCACGTATCTCCGTTTCTGTGGCAAATATGTCGACAATTCGATGTGCCTTATACTGCACATTTGCTGCCAAATATAGTGCACACCAGCCATTTTTTCACTATATCAACTGTTCCCTTGCGTGATAGGAACCGTGCGACGTCCCTCGATATTTAGCCGCCAAGGGGCCGCTGACCGTTATTTACACCCTCATCAAACCTAAGGACCCACCAAAAACTTAGACTTTTTAAGTAATTCTAGATGGTCCCTTTCATCTTGCACGTCCAACTTCTTAAATGTTTTTGATTGATGTGTATTCCTTAGAAAAGTCCTTATGTTTATTGTGCGCTCTTAGAAACTACGGAAAAGCTGGTAGTTATGTAATGGGAAAACCGGTAATTACATAATATTAAACCGGACATTTATCTGATGAAAATGTGTGTATTTACCCATGAACAAGGTCATCCATGAGCCACGTTGGTAGGATGCTTACTCCTCCTATCTTCATTCATTAACTGTAAAATTCGAGCTATCGCGGGGAGACGCGGTCGTTAGAATACGCGTCAACGAGAGTCGTAAATTCCCGTTACGATTAGAATAATCGACACCACGAATAGTTCGATCCCCGTATTTCGGTTAGGATAATCGGGGTGGTTGATGCGGTATAACACTGAGAGTCACAGAATTATAATAATGTATATTTCCAACAATTAGTCTACATGATTGAAAAGATATCAACAATTAACAACCTTATCGCACGCAGATAACATAGATGTATACAATATAGAGCAAGGCTCTTACGATTGAGCTTAGTCTCTTGGTGGACGTAGCACGATATGATACTTAATAGAATAAGCGAATGTTTGGCTCAATGTGTAACGTTCGACGCGTCACAAGGAACTGATCGACTTTGGATGATTTCTTTGTCTCATCTTTAAGACGACCCCCACTATACTTAGGTCACGCCACCGTTCGCGCCTATGATCACGTATGTCTGTTCTTGCATGGAAAACGTAACGGACCAAATTCGACGTTTCGAGAACTCGCTGCTTGGCGACAGCTATGCGCTCGTCGATACATTGTATATGATCCGGCGGTCAGATAAGACGATCTGACTGAGACATTGTAGGGCCGCGAGTGACGGTTAGAAAATACAGCCTGTGTTAAGCCTCGTGGCGTAACATTAACGCTGATCATACCCAATGGGTATCGCGAATCTTTGTCCTCCCTTTTCATAAAAAAAAGAGTGAACGACGAATCGGCTTCCCTTGATCAAAAATTACCTACATACCGAGCTTTCCTCCGTAAGTATATAAGAGGGGAATTCGAGTTATATCTCGGTTCGAAAACTCTCTACACCCATGACTTCTTCGAAGACCACCTATCTATGCATACTCAATCTAGGTTTTCAGATCACTCAATATATCTACCCGGATTCTCTCATATCAGATCAATCCATTTCTTCGTCACCTATAACTTAATCGGCGGAGTTACTAACTTGTGCTGTTGTACAAAGTTGTTGGAAATACATACTTCATAAATATTGAAATATGTATAATTTTGTGCTGGACTAGGTCCAGTGCGTTGTGGAGATCTTTGTAACGGGATATCACTGTGCGGAGATATGTGTGTGCGCGGTGACTGAGAAACAGACGAACGTAAACAGTTCTATCGGTTAACAGTCTTCAAAAGGTCGGGTATGAATGAAAGTGCTGAGACTCGTGCAAATGTATATCGATAAATATTCTAGAAATCGTTTATAAAATAAATATGTGTCTACGTTAATAGTAATGCCCAGAGTAAATTTAATGTTTCCAAAACAATATTTCGGCCATCAAGATCCACAATTCCCATCAATAACATTGTTGGCCGCAGAGTTATACCGCCGCAACCACCCTATTATCTTAACGTAAATCAGGGGATCGATCAATACGCGGCGTCGCTTCTTAGAATTGTAACGGGAATTCGCGACTCCCGTTGACGCTCTTCCTCGCGATCAGATCTCCCCACGGTTGAACAAATTGACATCAACTCTGGCCGATGTCAAATCCAGGCGTAAACCCTCCATTTTTACATTTTCAGACTTAAATATTCAAACCAACCTATCTCCGTTTCTAATGCAGATATGCAGACAATACGATGTGCCTTGTTCTCCACATTTCCTGCCAAATACAGATACAGTTACAGTTCCATACAGTACAGTTCACATCTGCTAGTTAGAGCTACGTCAAGTCTAAACTCTGCCAAATCCAGTGTAATTCTAGTTTTGCATATTCATGCTTGAACATTCAGATCAACGTATCGCTGTTTCTCTTGCAGATATGTCGAAATCTTAATGCGCGATATACTCCTCATTTGTTGATAAATACAGTGCAGATCATACGAATTGAGCTATATCAAATCCGCGTCGAGTCAAATCCAGCGTGATTGCAGCTTTGCATATACAGGTAAAATATTCAAATTTATGTGTTCTCCGTTGCTGCTACAGATATGCCGACAAATGCCATCTTCGATCACCGACAAATCCAGCGTAATTGCAGTTTTTCATATACATTATTAAATATTCAAAGCCACGCATCTCCGTTACTGATGGAAATGTGTCACAGTACGATGTGCCTTATACTCCACATTTCGTCCGAATTAAGCCAACAACATCCAATTAGCGCTATGTCCACTCTGGTCCGGTCAAACCCAACGCAACTGCAGTTTTGCATTATCAAACCTAAATAATCAAATCAACGAATCTCCGTTTCGATTGCAGATATGTGGAAAATTCGATGCGCTTTATACTCCGTAGTTGCTACTAAATACAGCTCACATCATCTGGTTTGCGCTATGTCAAATCCGGACCCTGAGAAATCAAGCGTAAATGCAGTAATGCATGATCAGGGTTCAATATTCAGATCGACGTGACTCAGTTCCTATTGCAGATATGTCGACAAAACGGTGCGCGTTATATTCCACATCTGATGCCAAATCAGCCGGTTTGTGCTATGCCAACTCTGGACCCTGTAAAATCTAGCAGAATTGCAGTTTTTGCTATTAATGCTTAAATATTGCTTTCAAAGTCTCTCCGCTTGTTTTGCACATGTGTCGACAATGCGACACGTCTTATACTCTACATTTGCTACAGTTACATTACTCATCAGCTTGTTTGAGCTATGTCAACTCTGGTCTCTGCCAAAACCTGCCAAAATGCAATTTTGCATGTTCAGGAATAAATATTCAGATCAACGTGACTACATTTCGATTGCAGTTATGTAGACAATTCGATGCGCGTTATATTCCACATTGACTGCCATACGCAGAGCGCTTCATCTTGTTTAAGCCGTGTTAAATCCGGACCGAGTCAAATCGAGTATTTGTAGTTTTTCATATTCAAGCCTAGTTATTCAAGTGAAAGTATCTCCGTATCCATTGTAGGTATGTCGACAATATGATGCACGTAATACTGCACATTTGCTGCCAAATACAGCATACTCCAGCCGGTTTGCGCTATGTCAACTCTGGGCCGTGTCAAATACGGCGACATTGCAGGTTTCCATATTCAGAATCAAATGGTCAAATCCCCGTACTTCCTTTGCTGTTGCAGACATGCCGAGTATTCGATGTGCCCGGTACTACAGATTTCTTGCCCAATTCAGCGCACACTAGACAATTAGCGCTATGTCCGCACTGATCCCTGTCAAATCGAGCGTATCAGGTCTATAAATATGAAACCGGAATTTGCCTATAGATGGCCCTAGCTCATAGTGTAGTTATCACTAAACTATGTCATTGATGCCAAAAGTCGTTGTTGACATCTCACGAACATTTTCGACTGAGAACAGTACAATGATTCTGGCAATGATTCTTTGGAAGAAATTGCACACTTCATCCTATAGGCATACCGGACGATACAAGGGCTGGTCGTCCCTTCTTCCGAAGCAATACCAGCCTCGCCGTGCGCCATCTCCGAGGGTTGCCACCCTCCTTCGAACACGATGTAAATAGGTGTCGCAGTCTAGGTGCCATGACCCGCATCATCTCCCCTCATACTCGTCGCGGGACTCCTTCAGGGCCAGGCCCTACTTCGCGGGAGGCTGTCATCCTCGCCTCGTCCATCACCTCCCCGTGTGCATATATGCCGACGCAGCGTCATACTAGCTTTTGCGATGGCATGAACGATATTGAAATATGTAACCAAACCTAGTAGCACTGTAAATTACTTTCCTACAGTACTTCAGCTTATTATATTTTTTAGATAGTTCATAAGTACTTATTCATGAGCACAAACTATAATAATTTGTTGCGGCATATGAGCCAGAGGGAAATTCAAATCCTATTGTTACTTTGCCTCGGAGTATCAGGATCGTAAGGATACAAGTAAATACACTCGGAGCATAAAAATGTTGCCGCTACTTCGAACAAAGACGATTTTGAATCTTCCGACTTCTGCCCCGACCAATATAAATAAACCGAGGCAACCCAAAGAGTAAAGTATCTTCGAATACCTACGAGTATCAACGAGCGATCTGCTGAATTTCGTGACGAACATTTATGGAATATTTTTACACATTGTATCTACGACTCAGGGCCCATAGGCTGTACCTTACTTTATTATTTTAAGTAAATTCGACGATTACGACGACAATCGATAACCTCAAATAAGTCTGACGGTCAAACTTCCCATATACCGTGTCCTCTACATATTTCATTATAAAAGGCCTGACTCAAATATTGATGTTTTTGACCGTCAGATGTATTTGAGTTAAGGCTACCTATACTAGTCGCCGGGGGGGGGGGGTGAAGGAATTCGTATTTGCCTACCTGACGACAATAGCTGGTTGCGGTGACATTGTTTTTACATTAATTGTAGCTCAGCAGTCTAGGTCTACTTCGAGGCACAACGACGTAATTTGCTTTGTCCTATGACTCATGTACCGCTACACTTCTATTTCTATAGAAATATAATGCTAAGTACTAAAATATATCACAAGTATTTCATATTTGAAATAACAGTCAAATTAACGGAATTAATCTGTTTGACATCTATGCGGTTCAAGTCTTGTACGAATATATGTACAGCCTGTAGTTTTAATATTCTAAGCGCGTATTGTATGCCGGACACTTATCTTTAATAAATTTTGCAAATCTGTTTATAGTAAGTGATGAATCCTTAGGCCAATGACAAATAAGGCGAGCTTTAAAAGATTTAACGAAACTTGCTTCTGCTGAACTTGGTCTATGAAGGTCGAATAGCTTCTCGTTTGTTTTTCAATTAAAGACATACTTTATGGAATGTGTTTTACTGACATACCGATTCCAAGGATTTCCGGTGCTTCTTAAAAATATTACACTCTGTTGTATAAAATATAATTTGTCCTTATTATAACCATTAACATCTAATGTCTTTTCTGGAAGTTCGTATACTAAGGCATCGGAATTATTTTTCACTTTACGCTGTGTTACTCGCAACTTTTCACAGATATACGTACCAACTGGTTGCGGTGACATTGTTTTTACATTAATTGTAGCTCAGCGGTCTAGGTACTTCGAGGCGACAACGACGTAATTTGCTTTGTCCTATGACTCATGTACCGCTACACTTCTATTTCTATAGAAATGTAATGCTAAGTACTAAAATATATCACAAGTATTTCATATTTGAAATAACAGTCAAATTAACGGAATTAATCTGTTTGACATCTATGCGGTTCAAGTCTTGTACGAATATATGTACAGCCTGTAGTTTTAATATTCTAAGCGCGTATTGTATGCCGGACACTTATCTTTAATAAATTTTGCAAATCTGTTTATAGTAAGTGATGAATCCTTAGGCCAATGACAAATAAGGCGAGCTTTAAAAGATTTAACGAAACTTGCTTCTGCTGAACTTGGTCTATGAAGGTCGAATAGCTTCTCGTTTGTTTTTCAATTAAAGACATACTTTATGGAATGTGTTTTACTGACATACCGAGTCCAAGGATTTCCGGTGCTTCTTAAAAATATTACACTCTGTTGTATGAAATATAATTTGTCCTTATTATAACCATTAACATCTAATGTCTTTTCTGGAAGTTCGTATACTAAGGCATCGGAATTATTTTTCATTTTACGCTGTGTTACTCGCAACTTTTCACAGATATACGTACCAACTGGAAGTAGTTCTTTCTCACGTATTCGAGTATAGTTATTTCCTGCTGGTTTCCACAAAGCTTCACAGAACAACGTCGCTTCCTCTTTCCTTTAAACAACAGTCATACATTAGTATCACATGAACGTACTCCTTGAAAAAACATTTCATTACTGGAAATCTAAAAGTTTATTATTGATCTCAATAAGATTCACTTGCTTACCTGCTCTTCAAATATTTTTTGCTAATGTCCACTCCTCCTAAGTAGAATGCATCTATAATATGCAATGCAAGTACTTTTTGCTGATATATAAACTCCTTAGTCATTTCATATACAACCTCTGCGTTCACAAGTGTATTTGGTGGTAATTCTATGCCAATGTCATCGACACTAACCCAAGAATTCTTTGTATATTTATATACGTTGCTCCTTCCCACGCCCATATAAAATGTAGCGTGCTTCTTATCATCATCAGACCTTGGCTTTGTACCACATGGCATACAAAACCAGTCATATAGTGATAAAAATGCATTTTCAATGTTAAATTCCATCAATTGTGCTGGATTAATAGTAAGAAATGAAGTATCTTTCAAAAGAGTATTCAATTTGTCTTTGGTTTCATGTGTCTTGGGATTGTCCTAGTTTTATCTGGAAGTTTCCAATACTCTAGATATTGTTTGCGCATATCAGCTTGTTTTGTCTCAACAAGAGTATTATCTGCATAAACTGCAGCAATTTTGCACAGGTCGATTATTTGTTTTCCGGCCAAATCTTTGTTAGAAGCACGTAGATATTGAACAAATTGTTTCTCTCTTTTTAATTCATTATATGATACTAGTTGTAAAACGTCGTCATTTACACCACCTTTTAAAAGCAGACGATTAACATGCTTCAGATATTCAACAACATCTTGTACCCCAGATCGTTTCTTCTTACATATTAAGTAACGTTCTGAATTTCCTGGTCTAGAAGAGTTTGGTTTAAAAATAAAAACTTCTTCAAAGTAGCGATACATTAAATAAACTAAACCAGCACTAAAGGGTGTAAAAAGGTTGAATAATTAAGTCACAAAATCACCACCCTCTCTTTCAACCATCAATGCTATTAAACATCGACAAAGATACAGTTGTTTTGAAAGAATTTCTTATACATTTTCTTGTCGTTCTACTGAGAATCCTCAATCAGACATCACAAAATGTACTCCTTTGCCATGGGTATGCTGCATTATAAGATTTGCAAATGCCTCTTCATTATCTGGGTCAAAGACATCATCAGTTTCCTTTGGTCCGTAGTATGGATGAAATGTTTCACAAGGACCCGCATAAATGTCTTCTAATTTGAAATCATGTTCATTTTCTAAAGTAAGAGCAAATCCTTTAGCACGTCATTTCTTTCGCCATAGAATATGTTCACTAAAACCTCTTGCTCCGGCACATACATCTGCAGAGTATAGCAGCCCATTCTCCCTCAAACCTTTTGGGTTAGTAAACATAAAGTTACATGCTCTATCTGTATTCGCCATTTTAACAGTAGCACGATTTTAAAAAAGTGTTAAAAAAAGTTTTCGCATTGATAACAGTTTTCACTATATCTTCACAACAGAAATCAATTTCATCATCTGTGGTCAACTTTTCATATCACCATTTCATATCTTTTACACACTTTATAACTTCCTCTGCAGGATGCCATTTAAGACCTGAATCTTCATGTCCAGGAACATGATGTCCAAAGCCTCTGCGACCATGCTGTCTAGGTGCTTGAACTGGCTCTAAACGACCTTGTTCATTATTTCCGAGGCCGTAACCGCCTTATATCCCATCATTCGCATCATCCTTTTGCCGTTATCGAGGAGATTGTTTGACTCTTGTGTTATTACTTGTATTCTTCTATTGTCAACTACCTTTTCATCAATATCCTCCTCGTCAGATTCACTTGAACATCTGCGAATTTTTTGTCGTTTACTATGATTATAAGTATCTCTTTCACAGTTCTTCCTTTTTGTCCTAGTTTCCAATTCTTCTTGCGTGGTATGTTGATGCATCAGTCGCATAACAGTTCTGCTAGGAACATGATACATTTAAACTGTACATGTAAATGTGCGCGTAAGCGTCAGAGGACGTCCAGGCCTTAGTTGGGACAAAAGACAAGAGTCAGGCGTTAGAAGTATCTGGAGGAGCCGGTTGACAACAAGCGTGCGTGCTAGTAGCATTTCGAGGTCTTTAGAGTATAAGATATGTGTATAAATGATGTGTGCTAAATAAAGGGAATTATTTGTATTTCCGAATCCATTCTATACCATTACAAATGCACTAACGTACAAGAATATTATAATATTCAGTAACAACGATAGAATTAACCAGTTCGCAAGTATAAAAAAGACACATTTTACACTGTAACGAAAATAATATCCAAGAAATCTGATATAACATACATGGAAAATACACGAATCAGACTGAGAAACCACTGCGCACTTTCGTCACTCACTTCGACACAGCCGTTACCAACTAGTCGCGGAGTGAGATTGACCGAAGCAGTCCAGAGGCAACGCCCACGTACCCCAAGCAGCTACTGCCCCGCCACCAATAGTAACCCGACAGAACAGGATAATACTTGAATTCGTTGTTCCCTAAATTTTGAATTTATTTACCTCAACAATATATATAATGTACAAAAATTTATAGTAATTTATAATACTGTTTATAATAACATGTAAATTATATTAATTATCTGACGAACGCAATGAGAGAAAGGTAAAGACCAGCGTGGCCGATGCGGCACTAACTCTACGTCCGGTTGACCTCAATTTACCTACCTACGTACCTACACAGTGACGCCTACGCTTTAAAACTTTTGTCGAAATTTTAAAGTTTTAATGGTAAACTCTTCGTTCTTATAATATCTAACTGACAGGCATGCACCATTTATAAAGGAATCAACATAAATTTCGTAGTTGAGGATTATTGAAAGTCTCTAATTTAATTCAGAAAGGCAATAATTTGTTTAACGAAATAAGCCATTTATTTATCATCCGGGTTTCTACCATGACGTTTATGTTATATTAGCAATATGAAAATAAGGCAATCTGAGTAAAAAAATACTATTTCAAGTCATTTTCGCCTATACATCTTAAGTGATTTATAAATGATTCGTGTATACCCTTCTTTCCTTCTGCCCCTACTCACGCGAAACTATAACTAGCATTTAAACAAAATCAACTATGTTTCGCGTCAACGAGAGTCGTAAATTCCCGTTGCCATCAGATAATCGACGCCACTGTAAGGATATAGAAGGGGTTCGGAAATACAAATAATTCCCTTTATTTAGCACACAACTGTTGTACATATATCTTATACTCTAAAGACCTCGAAATGCTACTAACACGCACGCTTGTTGTCAACCGGCTCCTCCAGATACTTCTAACGCCTGACTCTTGTCTTTTGTCCCAACTAAGGCCTGGAAGTCCTCTGTCGCTTACAGTGGTTTCTCAGTCTGATTCGTGTATTTTCCATGTATGTTATATCAGATTTCTTGAATATTATTTCGTCACAGTGTAAAATGTGTCTTTTTTATACTTGCGAACTGGTTAATTCTATCGTTGTTACTGAATATTATAATATTCTGGTACGTTAGTGTATTTGTAATGGTATAGAATGGATTCGGAAATACAAATAATTCCCTTTATTTAGCACACAACATTTATACATATATCTTATACTCTAAAGACCTCGAAATGCTACTAGCACGCACGCTTGTTGTCAACCGGCTCCTCCAGATACTTCTAACGCCTGACTCTTGTCTTTCGTCCCAACTAAGGCCTGGACGTCCTCTGACGCTTACACGCACATTTACATGTACTGTTTAAATGTATCATGTTCCTAACACGCCTCCTTACATTTATACTGTACACTTAATCGTATTTACATGCTTTGACGAATTACGTAACAGAAACTTTAACACTTATTGCTTTATCTACATTTCTCTTAGTTTACATTCATCCATGACCTAAACCTTTCGAATTTCTCTCTCTGTACACAGTGCCTGTATTTTCGCCTGTAATAACTTTAAATATCTTTATCATGTTCTCCTTTAAGCACTCGTGAACATAGTGATAATGAACTTAAATGTGTTTAGAATTTTTTGTAAAATTTCCGTGCTTTGCTATACTCATCACTCCAGAGTTATCCTCATCAATTTTTACAGGGTTATCGTCTAGATTTACATTGAAGATTTTCATAATTTCCATAATGGACATTAATTCACTCACCGCTTCCGATAGAGCTACATACTCTGCATACGTCGAGGCTTTTGTCACACACCTTTGTTTTTTAGACTTCCAACCAATTACATTTCCACACAATCTAATTACATATTCAGAAGTCGATTTCTTTTCTAAATGATATACTGCCTAATCAGCGTCCACATAACAATCTATCGTTTCACATTTTTCATTCCTTTTATAATCTAATCTTAAGTCTCTAGTCCGGTACAAATATTTCAATATTCGCAAAGCAAAATTAAAATGTGTCTCATTACAACAATCTTGAAATCTACTCAAATAATTCACACTATAACTTATATCGGGTCTGGTATTTTCACTAATATACAACAATGCGCCAATTAAATTTTTGTATCCAATATCCTCTCTATTTATCACAGCTTTTTCAATTTTTAAGTTGGTCTCCATAGGTGCACAGTACAATTTGCTATTTTGTAACTTACATTTGTTTGCTAATGATTCAATGTATTTCCTTTGGCATAATCTTATTTCATTTTTGAAATAATCATAGTCTATATTTATTCCAAGATATTCTTTGACTTCACCTAAATCTTTCATTTCCAATCTATTAGTTAATAACTTCTTTACCCTTTGTATCTTCCTTTTATTTTTACTATAAATTAGCAAATCGTCTACATACATTAGCAAATAAACAACATTTTCTCCCTCTCCATGTATATATAGGCACAACTCTATGTTATTCTTCTTAAAACCTAATCTCGTCACATACTTATCAAGACACTCATACCACTCCCTTCGACTTTCTTTTAACCCATAAAGCGCTTTCGATAGTTTACAAACTCTATTCGTTCCGTCCGCATATCCCTTTGGTTGATTTACATATACCTCCGAGGTTATTTCACCATTTAAAAAAGCAGTTTCTACATTCATTTGCTCAATAATTAATCCATTTTGACAACAATATGATAGCAATATCTTAAAGGTCTCATTACTCGCTACTGGGGAGTATATGTCATCGGCTACGTTTCTTTGTTGGAATCCTCTTACCACTAATCTAGCCTTATACCTGTCATCTGATTTTCTCGTGTAAACCCATTTTACATCTAATACGTCTTTGCCTTTTACCCTTTCTACCAATTTCCAAGTTTTATTCTTATAAAGACATTCTATTTCCTTATTCATAGCTTGCTTCCAATCTTCACTATCTTCACAACAAATCGCCTCCTCAAATGTACAAGGGATATCTATACTACAATAATTTGCATGGATTTCACTAATGTTTTCTTTTTCTGGATATCTTACTGGAGTTCTCTTGTTACGTGTAGATCTTTTAGGGATGTTTAAGCTTTCAAGACTGTTATCATTTTCATCTTCCCTACTTTCTAACTCTTCCTTATTCATGTTTACCAATAATTCATTATCCTCAATGTCATCGTTATCTTTATCGAATGAATTCTCCACCAAACCGATACATTTTGTGTCTGTTCCTATGACTTCTACATGTCTCGCTATTGTTATTTTCCTACCTAATAAGACTCTGTAACCTACTTCACTATATCCTAACAAAATTCCCATATCTGCCTTCTTATCCCATTTAGAAAGTCTTTTTTGTTCTGGTTTTCTTACAAAAACTTTACTTCCATATAGATGTAGATTTTCAACACTTGGTTTTCTCCCGAAGAATATTTCAAAAGGTGTCTTTCTCTCTATAGTATTTGCCAGTATTCGATTTTTCAAGTATACCGCTGTACAAACTATTTCCGGCCAGTACCTTTTATGTACTTTCGCTTCCGCCAACAAGCAACGCGCCATGTCCATAACTGTTCTATTACACCTTTCTGCTGTCCCGTTTAATTCATGTACGTAGGTTGGGCAATTATTTATTCTGATACCTTTATCCCTAGCAAATTTATAAATTCGATTATTCAAATACTCTTTTCCATTATCACATCTCAATATTTTTAACTTTTTGCCCGTTAAATTCTCGGTTTCATTTACAAACTGTACGAAACAATCAAAGACATCGCCCTTTGATTTTATACAATAAATTCTAGCTATTTTGCTATAATCATCGATAAATGAGATGAAATATTTCTCTTCATTGAATCCGGTAGTCTTAAAGGGACCGCACACGACCGTATGAATAATTTCCATTATCTCCCTAGCCTTGGTTCGATTATTTTTGAATGGTAAATTGTGCATTTTACTTTCTATACACACCCTATATTTCAAGAATTCCTTCTCAAATTCTTTCGGTATACCAGTAACTAGCTGCTCTTTAACCAAGATATTTAAATATTTAAAATTTACGTGTCCTAACATCCTATGCCATCTTTTCTTTTTACTCATATCACTACGTTCGGCGCTGTTTGCTAAGTGCTCCTTCCCATTCAATATACTTTTCATTCTATATGTTCCCTTTTCTTTAACCGCTACCGCTGTAAGCTTATTGTCCTCATCTATTACTTTTGCAATATTTCCTATTGAAATAACCGTGTTCTTATTATCTTTTAACTTGCCTAAACTAATCAAGTTTGCGGACATTTTTTTCGCGTAAAAAACATTATCCACATTTATTTCATTTTGCTTCCCAAATGCTTCAAAATAACTTATAACATTTGCTAATTTTGTTGCTTTTATCGATCTATTATCGCCTAAATATATATGTCGGAAATGAAAGAACACCGGAACTCCTCCTTGGATTCGCGGGAATACCGCAACTCTGTAACTTAGATTAAACAAATGCCGCACCGATTATTCGAGATTTATGATCATGAGCTTGGGCTCGAGGCGACAATCAGTCGCCGAACGTAGCCGCGGTCAAAGGGATGAACGTTTTATCCGACAAAGGCACAGAGTAACTCTATACCTCTTCTTAAAAGAAATAGTCGTAGCGATACGTGGCAGTAAATACTTCAATAGTTTCTATCCCGCGGCCCGCCACACGCAGATTTTGTCCTCCGGGTAAGATGATCGCCGGGTGTCGGCATGCCTTTGTGGTGTATGTTTAGCTAACGTGAGGACCCGCTATAGATCTTAAGATTTAGTCAAGCAAAGTCTATCAAGTAGTCTTTGTTGCAACTACGGGAAGATAGGAGAAACCTATCTTCCACGAACGTTGCTCCCCGTCAACAACCTCCCCTCAAGGGCGGCCAGCATCTCTTTCAAAACGCCGATATGGAGATCGACCAATTAGCAACAGCGCTAATTTCCCTCGCCTTTGGAACGAAAGCTTTCGTTGACGAATCCGAGGATCTCATGTCCTTAGACACATCCATTATAGTTCTCCTCGACGGCATCGTCGAGACGGAGATTCATTCTTTCGTACGATCTCATCGACGAATGACAGTGCCACCTTACAACCAGTGAATACCTCACATCTAGTTAACAAAGAGTTAGACTTGAACTGTGCGAGAACATACGTTTACCATCCCGTGACCGCGGATTCGTTTCGAACCTAAGGTCATTATCACTAGTGCTACGAGTGCTTAATCTTGTTAATAAGCCCGTGCTAATAAACTCTCCATTGTATCACGACAATGGCTAATTCTAATGAAAATTCATTAAACGCCCATCTCCATAATCCTGACTTCAATCCGACATATATTTACCGGTACTTTAAGGTCAATAGATTTATCGAAATAATTTACGTTGTTAATTATGTGATCTGTGCAACCGCTATCTAATGGCCACATTACTTCATAATTACTAATCTCGTTCGCCTCGCCGCTGTGTGCTGCGTGCGCCATTGATATCCATGTGCTTGATCTTGAGTTACCATGCTCGTGTCACGTAAAATAAAAAGCAGGAGGCTCGAACGAAAAGAAAAAAATTAAGGTAACAAAAAAAACAAGAGAATTTATTTCTTGTATTCTGAATTTACACTGATTGCGATTTTGTTCTGAGCTCCAGCCGCGACTTTCCAAGACTGACGCTCTTACAATTTGACTTTCGGTTGACTTTCTGTTTCTTCTTTGTTTGTCATCTCTCAATATCCCCACTACCCTGTAGGCGTACGTGACCGTTGTCACTCTTCTAGGACATTCGGTGGAAGGACCGTTAGGATACAGATGACTCATTAGGCACTTCGGCGATATACATTGTCGCCAAGGCCGTCACATCTCTATCTCCATCATCGGTCCATCGGATTTGAAGTATGCCGGTCGTGACATACCCACCAGTTTAGATTGATCTAGGTCCTCTAAGATCGTAGTAGAATTGGTTGAATTTGTATATAAATCGTAATTCCTATTCTGTGAATTTAAGACAACTAACCAAGGGTATTGTTACTAGTGCTAGGGTCAGCATTATCGTGGAAAAAGTACGTTTTCAATCGGTACCATGTATCTTTTTCTTAATATTGTCGATAGATATAATGTAGTAAGGAGTTTTCACATCATTGATTCTATAGGGTCCTAACCATTCAATGTCCAACTTATCTCTTTTATGGTCATTGTGAATTAAAACAAAGTCTCCTTTCCTAAACACGGTCTGAGTTTTAACAATCTTCCTTTCTTGGTCTCGCTTGTAGCGTTGCTTATTTTGAATAAGTGTTTTGTGAGCCGTTTCCCAATATTTATTTAACTGTTTTTGCCAAAGTGAGTACATATCGTCATAGGTAAATGTGGGGAATTTGGACATTGCGGAAGGTAAGTTCGCCTTTCGCCCAAAAGTCAATTCGAAGGGGGAGAATCCAGTTCCTTCATGTTTTGCAGTGTTGTATCCTAAACAAATGAAATTAAGTACTTCGTCCCATTCTTTGTCATTGTCGTGTAACGCAGTACGAATTAAATCTTTAACCGAGGCATGTGTTCTTTCGAGGGATCCGTTACTCTGTGGGTGAAATGAAGTTGTTTTGACGTGTTTGATTTTAAAGGCCTCTTCAAATTTCGTCATTAAATCGCTAACAAAATTTTGTCCTTGGTCTGTCAGAATCGTCTTTGGTGCCGAAAATATGTAAATATAGTGCTCAATGAGCGCGTTAGTTATAGATTCAGTTCGTTGCGTTTTCAGGGGAACAAGGATCAGATATTTCGTAAGTTCGTCGTGAATTGAAAGTATATATTGATTTCCGCGTTTGGTTTTCGTCATCGGTCCTACGATGTCCATAGCGATTTTGTCGTTAGGGTGAAGTGGTGTGTCTGATACCTGTGGGGACTCTTTGGGTCTGATACGTGTTAGTTTCTCCTTTTGACCTGTGTCGCATGTCTTCACGAAGTTTTCTACTCTTTCAAAAAGGCCGGGGATTTTGAACTTATCCTTAATCCGTTGATACGTTTCCTGTATCCCTAAATGTCCTACGGTGTCGTTATGGTTCTCCTTTACTGCTTGTAGTATTTCGCTTTCGTCTAGTTTTAAAATGGGGTTGGGCGCATAAGTAATTTCCTTGTATATGTCGTTAAAATATATTAGCATGAGTTTAATCTGTGTTTTCTCTAATTCAGTGAAATCGTTATTTCCTATGCCGATTTTTGTTGTATTTTTAAGAATTTTGTAAAGTTTTCTGATCCAAAGTGTCTCGTCGTATTCTCCTAAATCGTTTTGAGTTAATTGGTAAAATGTTTCATCATTCAGTTTAACTTCTAAGAGTTTCGGGTTTTCGTTGTTGTTTTTCCATTCGTTGAATGAATTAGTGTGGTCAATTAATAGGTCGAGATTAACTATTTCGTTGCGAGTTACCGCGTGAACGCTATATAAGGCGTCTGCAGCTGTATTATCTTTACCCTTTGTGTATTCGATATCATAGTTGTATTCTTCGAGTCTAAGTCTCCAACGAATCAGTCGACTAGAGGGGTCTTTGCAATTGTGTAGCCTCTTAAGGGCTTGGTGGTCGGTTCGAATAATGAAGCGTCGTCCTAACAAGTATTGCCTAAGTCTTTTCACGGTCCATACGATGGACAAGAGTTCCTTTTCTGTCGTGGTATAGTTTCGTTCGGGTGGGTTTAGTGTCCTTGAAATGTAACAGCAAGGATGATCGTCTTGTGACAGTATTGCTCCTAGTCCTTCGTTACTTGCGTCGGTGGTTAGGGTAAAGGTTTTGTTAAAGTCCGGATAAGCTAGTATTGGGGAATTACAGAGTTTGTCCGTTAAAGTATCAAAGCTAGTCTGGTGTTTGTCAGTCCAATGGAATGGTGTGTCCTTTTTTGTTAAGTCTGTAAGGCTTTTCGCGATTTTAGAAAAATTCCGAATAAATTTGCGGTAATAACCTGCTAAACCTAAGAATGATTTAACGTCCGTGGCATTGCGGGGTAATCGAAAGTTTTTTGCAGCGTCTAATTTCTTGGAGTTTGGTTTAACTTCTTCGGCTGAAACTACGTGGCCTAAGTATTCTAGTTCAGGTTTTACGAATTCGCACTTATACGGTTGCAATTTAAGTCCTAATTCTCTGAGTCTCTGAAATACTATCGCGAGGTCTTCATTATGTTCTTGAATCGTTTTTCCGAATATCAATATGTCGTCCAAATAAACAAGGCAATATTTACCTACAAGTCCAGTTAAGGCTCTGTCCATTAATCTTTGAAAAGTAACGGGTGCGTTTTTAAGACCGAATGGCATTCGATTGAACTGAAAGTGGCCTTGCGGTGTCGAAAAAGCGGTATATTTTTTGGATTTCTCGTTCATTGGAATTTGATGAAATCCTGAGGATAAATCAAGCGCCGAAAAGAATTTCGCGTTTCCTAGTTGTGTCAAAATGTCGTCTATGTCAGGTAAAGGATAAGCGTCTTGTTCCGTGAGTTCATTTAGTTTCCTAAAATCAATGACTATCCTTCATTTCTGTTTTCCTGAGGCGTCTAATTTTTTCGGAACTACCCATACCGGAGAGTTATAAGGGGAATCGGATTCTTCTACGATATTTTTCTTTAACATGTCTCCTATTTGTCGCGAAATTTCGTCTCGATGACATTCCGGTGGTCTATACGATCGTGTGTTAATGATTTTATCTTTGGTTAAGGAAATTGTCTGCTGGGTTAAATTAGTACAGGGCAAAAGGTCGGTTTCTAAATTAAAGATGTCAACGTAGTGCAGAATAATCTTTTCTATGGATTCGCGGGTTGGCTTTTCAATGTGATCTGTTCTCACTAGGCTTTTTAGTTTTGATACGTTGCAAACATCATGAGAATTTTGGATATTATTAGAAATTTCAATGTTTTGCTCACCGGTGTTGATAAAACATACTTTAGTTGGTTTGCCTACCAGATAGATTGTTTGAACTCTGTTTTCTCCAGGAGTTAATTGTATTGGTTTCTGAAAGAAAATGGTTTCGTCATTTAGTCGGATTCTGTCATTGGATATCGAATAGTTATACTTCTCTAAACATGGTAGCCCAATGATTCCGTCTTCGATGATTGGGAAGTAGTCCGGTACTATGTGAAAGATGTGGTCTTGCCCAAAAATTCGTTTTGTTACGTATTCGTTCGTTTCGTATTTGTCTCGTCCCATAGAAAATTTCTGAAAGAAAATGGTTTTGTCATTTAGTCGGATTCTGTCATTGGATATCGAATAGTTATACTTCTCTAAACATGGTAGCCCAATGATTCCGTCTTCGATGATTGGGAAGTTGTCCGGTACTATGTGAAAGATGTGGTCTTGTCCAAAAATTCGTTTTGTTACGTATTCGTTCGTTTCGTATTTGTCTCGTCCCATAGAAAATTTTTGTCTAGGCCCTATTTGTATCGCGTTGACAGTTTTGTTACGTTTCACTAGGTTTATCCCTGCTCCTGTGTCGACCAGAAATACTCGCTCTGTGGTTCGGGTTGACAAAGGTATTGTGAGTAATCTTCCTGTGGTGATGTTGACTGGCGTCGTTTCGCGCGGTTCGTCTATACTCTGGTTCGATGTTACTTCTCGTGTTTCGTCCCTTTCCTGGACTGCTTGAATTCTTGCGGGTGGTCGGTCGTACTGGCTCGGTTGTAGAAAATTTTGGCATTTGCTGGCCATGTGTCCCAGCTTTCCGCATTTGAAACACTTCATTTGCGCGCGTTTAGCGGGTGGCCCATTCTCTACTCGGTCGAATGTGGTAGGTTTCTGAGCTACTGGTGCGTTAGGCGATCTAGATAGTGTATTATATCGTCTTACCTGCATTGATTGATTGTTGAGGCGATTACTAGCGGAAGGCAAGCGACTACTTGACCAATTGGCTTGCCGTTCTTCTCGTGAGTAGCGTTCTAAGTCGGCTGCTTTCTTTTCAGCTTCTTCAAGATTCACGGGTTCAATGATTAATAATGTTCGGCCTATGTCGCGCTTGAGTCCCTTTAGGTACACACGGACAATCTTCTTTGTAGTTTCTTCGATCATTAGCTTGCGTAGAAGTGGTTGTGGGTACTCGTTGGTTACTGCGTACAGTAAACGGTTGAGTATTCTTCTGAAACGAATATTAAAACTCTGCACTGATTCTTCCCGTCCCTGTCTCAACTCTTCTAATTGTTCCCGATATTCTTCCGAAGTCACTTGAGCTGCCACATTGTTCCTCAGTGCGTTGTACAGATTGCTGTAGCACTCAATGGGGATGTTGCGGATACTTTGAGCTGCTTTTCCTACGATTTTTTCTACCTTTATTGCTTTTAGCAATAAATCTTGCTCCATGCAACGGTCTTTCATACTGCTCACTTCTTTGATGAATTCTTCCACACCTACGTCATCGTCTCCGTTGAGCATTGGAATACAACGTATTGCATCCTTAACTCGTAGAGTGGAAGGAGCGGGTGGAAAATAGCCTCTTTCTTCAACCTCGGGTTGTTCGGTGTCGATGTGCGCAGGTAGGATGCCTGGAATCGTTAACCCGGTCGGTTCGCGTGCCCTAACCGTACTCCCGGTGCGATAAATCGCTGTCGATTCACTTTCGTTGCCTTCAGTAATGATGGAACCAGAATCGTCGGTCGCAAGGGATCCGAACCCAGTCCGTAGCTCAGCGACGGTTCTCCTAAGACTTCCGATTTCTGCAACCCAGCATCTATTTGTTTCGTCACTTTGCATAGACAAACGTAACATATCCTCTTGTAAACGGGCAATACTCTCATGCTGTTTTTGAATGCTATCCAATATTGTTCGCAACGTTGGATCCGTTGAGGTAGAAGTTTGAGATTCGTTTTTTCTTAGACATCTTCCTGCTTTCGGACGAAGATGAGTCTTCGCTACTGAAGCTAGATTTTCTTTCACGGTAACGTACGAAGGAATCCAGTTTACCTTCCTTTGTCACTTCACTCGGTTCGTGATAGTTACTTCGTTGTTGCGGATGACCGTAGTCCCAAATAATTCTATCTTCCGTAGATGATGAATGTCTTTTGGTTTCCGAACAAACACTTTTCACTATGCTGGGAGTAATCGCCAAAAATGTCGCGTAAAATAAAAAGCAGGAGGCTCGAACGAAAAGAAAAAAATTAAGGTAACAAAAAAAACAAGAGAATTTATTCCTTGTATTCTGAATTTACACTGGTTGCGACTTTGTTCTGAGCTCCAGCCGTGACTTTCCAAGACTGAAGCTCTTACAATTTGACTTTCGGTAACATCTGTTTCTTCTTTGTTTGTCATCCCTCAATATCCCCACTACCCTGTAGGCGTACGTGACCGTTGTCACACTTCTAGGACATTCGGTGGAAGGACCGTTAGGATACAGATGACTCATTAGGCAGTTCGGCGATATACATTGTCGACAAGGCCGCCACATCTCTATCTCCATCATCGGTCCATCGGATTTGAAGTATGCCGGTCGTGACACTCGCTCGTGCCAGTTGTTGACTGACGATGGAAATTTCCATGTCCCCTGCTCGTATTTCCTTTGTTTCCTCCTCCTCTGCTGCGACCACGTGTTGACCCAAGCCAAAAACTGATACTGTTTCCCGCTTCGACGCCATTTTGACACTCTCTCCCAAAATGTCCTACTCTTCCACATCTGAAGCATCCTTCCTTTTTTGCAGAAAAGGCGTTGGTTTGCATTTCTCCTCGATTGGACTTATTTTTCCTCTCCGCTATTTCAATTTTATTTTTTAAATACGCTACCGTTTGATTTTCGGCTTTCAGTGCACCTACTATATCCGCTATGTAGCTGTATTCTTCGGGTAACGTATTCAGCATGTAAGTTAGTTTTTCCCTCTCACTCACTTGTGCACCCGCACATTTTAATTCGTTTATTAATTTTTCGAAATCGCTAAAGAACGATGCTGAATCACTGTAGTTCTCAAGTTTTATCTTTTCCAATCTCCTTCTGCATACGACCTGTAGTGCCGTCGACACTTTCAAGTACATTTCATCAAACTTTTTCACTATCTCATACGCCGTTTTTTCTTCTCTAATATATTCCAATGGTCTGTTTGTGATGGCACTATAAATTATATTTATTGCCTTCGGATCCTTTTTGTCCCAGTCTTCACTGTCTGTTTCTGTCTTCACCCTAGTTGTGTCAACCTCGCATTCTGTATACTTGAGAAACATCGTTATACTTTGCTTCCACATACCGTAAATATCCATCGAAAATAGGTATCATGATTTCCAATCTCTCCATTTTAAATGATTCCTTATCTCTTACTCAAGCGTTCCTACGTGCTCGAAGTGTAGTTTTCCTCTTTGTAACCTTTGAACGCTTCTTTCCTTACTGAAGAGTCACTCGACCTAACTCGCAATATTGAAAACCATGCACTAAAATAACTGGTAAAACTATGAACCACGCTCTGCTACCATGTAAAGATATAGAATGGATTCGGAAATACAAATAATTCCCTTTATTTAGCACACAACAGCTATACATATATCTTACACTCTAAAGACCTCGAAACCCTACTCGCACGCACGCTTGTTGTCAACAGACTCTTCCAGATACTTCTAACGACTGACTCTTGTCTTTTGTCCCAACTAAGGCCTGGAAGTCCTCTGACGCTTACAGTGGTTTCTCAGTCTGATTCGTGTATTTTCCATGTATGTTATATCAGATTTCTTGAATATTATTTCGTCACAGTGTAAAATGTGTCTTTTTTATACTTGCGAACTGGTTAATTCTATAGTTGTTACTGAATATTATAATATTCTGGTACGTTAGTGTATTTGTAATGGTATAGAATGGATTCGGAAATACAAATAATTCCCTTTATTTAGCACACAACAGTTATACATATATCTTACACTCTAAAGACCTCGAAACCCTACTCGCACGCACGCTTGTTGTCAACAGACTCTTCCAGATACTTCTAACGACTGACTCTTGTCTTTTGTCCCAACTAAGGCCTGGACGTCCTCTGACGCTTATACACACATTCACATGTACAGTGTAAATGTATCATGTTCCTAGCAGAATTGTTATGCGACTGATGCATCAACATACCATGTAAGAAGAATTGGAAACTAGGACAAAAAGGAAGAACTGTGAAAGAGATACTTATAATCATAGTAAACGACAAAAAATTCGCAGATGTTCAAGTGAATCTGACGAGGAGGATATTGATGAAAAGGTAGTTGACAATAGAAGAATACAAGTAATAACACAAGAGTCAAACAATCTCCTCGATAACGACAAAAGGATGGTGCGAATGATGGGATATAAGGAGGTTACGGCTTCGGAAATAATGAACAAGGTCGTTTAGAGCCAGTTCAAGCACCTAGACAGCATGGTCGCAGAGGCTTTGGACATCATGTTCTTGGACATGAAGATTCAGGTCTTAAATGGCATCCTGCAGAGGGAGTAATAAAGTGTCTAAAAGATATGAAATGGTGATATGAAAAGTTGACCACAGATGATGAAATTGATTTCTGTTGTGAAGATATAGTGAAAACTGTTATCAATGCGAAAACTTTTTTTAACACTTTTTTAAAATCGTGCTACTGTTAAAATGGCGAATACAGATAGAGCATGTAACTTTATGTTTACTAACCCAAAAGGTTTGAGGGAGAATGGGCTGCTATACTTTGCAGATGTATGTGCTGGAGCAGGAGGTTTTAGTGAACATGTTCTATGGCGAAAGAAATGACGTGCTAAAGGATTTGCTCTTACATTAGAAAATGAACATGATTTCAAATTAGAAGACTTTTATGCGGGTCCTTGTGAAACATTTCATCCATACTGCGGACCAAAGGAAAGTGATGATGTCTTTGACCCAGATAATGAAGAGGCATTTATAAATATTATAATGCAGCATACCCATGGCAAAGGAGTACATTTTGTGATGTTTGATTGAGGATTCTCAGCAGAACGACAAGAAAATGTACAAGAAATTCTTTCAAAACAACTGTATCTTTGTCGATGTTCAATAGCATTGATGGTTGAAGGAGAGGGTGGTGATTTTGTGACTTAATTATTCAAGCTTTTTACACCCTTTAGTGCTGGTTTAGTTTATTTAATGTATCGCTGCTTTGAAGAAGTTTTTATTTTTAAACCAAACTCTTCTAGACCAGGAAATTCAGAACGTTACTTAATATGTAAGAAGAAACGATCTGGGGTACAAGATGTTGATGAATATCTGAAGCATGTTAATCGTCTGCTTTTAAATGGTGGTGTAAATGACGACGTTTTACAACTAGTATCATATAATGAATTAAAAAGAGAGAAACAATTTGTTCAATATCTACGTGCTTCTAACAAAGATTTGGCCGGAAAACAAATAATCGACCTGTGCAAAATTGCTGCAGTTTATGCGGATAATACTCTTGTTGAGACAAAACAAGCTGATATGCGCAAACAATATCTAGAGTATTGGAAACTTCCAGATGAAACTAGGACAATCCCAAGACACATGAAACCAAAGACAAATTGAATACTCTTTTGAAAGATACTTCATTTCTTACTATTAATCCAGCACAATTGATGGAATTTAACATTGAAAATGCATTTTTATCACTATATGACTGGTTTTGTATGCCATGTGGTACAAAGCCAAGGTCTGATGATGATAAGAAGCACGCTACATTTTATATGGGCGTGGGAAGGAGCAACGTATATAAATATACAAAGAATTCTTGGGTTAGTGTCGATGACATTGGCATAGAATTACCACCAAATACACTTGTGAACGCAGAGGTTGTATATGAAATGACTAAGGAGTTTATATATCAGCAAAAAGTACTTGCATTGCATATTATAGATGCATTCTACTTAGGAGGAGTGGACATTAGCAAAAAATATTTGAAGAGCAGGTAAGCAAGTGAATCTTATTGAGATCAATAATAAACTTTTAGATTTCCAGTAATGAAATGTTTTTTCAAGGAGTACGTTCATGTGATACTAATGTATGACTGTTGTTTAAAGGAAAGAGGAAGCGACGTTGTTCTGTGAAGCTTTGTGGAAACCAGCAGGAAATAACTATACTCGAATACGTGACAAAGAACTACTTCCAGTTGGTACGTATATCTGTGAAAAGTTGCGAGTAACACAGCGTAAAATGAAAAATAATTCCGATGCCTTAGTATACGAACTTCCAGAAAAGACATTAGATGTTAATGGCTATATTAAGGACAAATTATATTTCATACAACAGAGTGTAATATTTTTAAGAAGCACCGGAATTCCTTGGAATCGGTATGTCAGTAAAACACATTCCATAAAGTATGTCTTTAATTGAAAAACAAACGAGAAGCTATTCGACTTTCATACACCAAGTTCAGCAGAAGCAAGTTTCGTTAAATCTTTTAAAGGTCGCCTTATTTGTCATTGGCCTAATGATTCATCACTTAATATGAACAGATTTGCAAAATTTATTAAAGATAAGTGTCCGGCATACAATACGCGCTTAGAATATTAAAACTACAGCCTGTACATATATTCGTACACGACTTGATCCGCATAGATGTCAAACAGATTAATTCCGTTAATTTGACTGTTATTTCAAATATGAAATACTTGTGATATATTTTAGTACTTAGCATTATATTTCTATAGAAATAGAAGTGTAGCGGTACATGAGTCATAGGACAATGCAAATTACGTCGTTGTCGCCTCGAAGTACCTAGACCGCTGAGCTACAATTAATGTAAAAACAATGTCACCGCAACCAGAAATTGTCGTCAGGTAGGCAAATGCGAATTCTTTTACCCCCCCCCCCCCGGCGACTAGTATAGGTAGCCTTAACTCAACTACATCTGACGGTCAAAAACATCAATATTTGACTCAGGTCTTTTATAATGAAAATGTTCGTGAGATGTCAACAACGACTTTTGGCATCAATGACATAGTTTAGTGATAACTACACTATGAGCTAGGGCCATCTATAGGCAAATTCCGGTTTCATATTTATAGACCTGATACGCTCGATTTGACAGGGATCAGTGCGGACATAGCGCTAATTGTCTAGTGTGCGCTGAATTGGGCAAGAAATCTGTAGTACCGGGCACATCGAATACTCGGCATGTCTGCAACAGCAAAGGAAGTACGGGGATTTGACCATTTGATTCTGAATATGGAAACCTGCAATGTCGCCGTATTTGACACGGCCCAGAGTTGACATAGCGCAAACCGGCTGGAGTATGCTGTATTTGGCAGCAAATGTGCAGTATTACGTGCATCATATTGTCGACATACCTACAATGGATACGGAGATACTTTCACTTGAATAACTAGGCTTGAATATGAAAAACTACAAATACTCGATTTGACTCGGTCCGGATTTAACACGGCTTAAACAAGATGAAGCGCTCTGCGTATGGCAGTCAATGTGGAATATAACGCGCATCGAATTGTCTACATAACTGCAATCGAAATGTAGTCACGTTGATCTGAATATTTATTCCTGAACATGCAAAATTGCATTTTGGCAGGTTTTGGCAGAGACCAGAGTTGACATAGCTCAGACAAGCTGATGAGTAATGTAACTGTAGCAAATGTAGAGTATAAGACGTGTCGCATTGTCGACACATGTGCAAAACAAGCGGAGAGACTTTGAAAGCAATATTTAAGCATTAATAGCAAAAACTGCAATTCTGCTAGATTTTACAGGGTCCAGAGTTGGCATAGCACAAACCGGCTGATTTGGCATCAGATGTGGAATATAACGCGCATCGTGTGGCCTACGTTTCTGCAAAACAAGCGGAGATACCTCGATTCGAATATGTAAGCATTAATATCCAAAACTGCAGTCACGCTGGATTTCACCGAGTCCAGTCTTGGCAATGTGCAAACTGCCTGATGTGTGCTGTATTTGGCAGCAAATGTGGAGTATAACACGCATCCTATTGTGAACATACTTACTATGAAAACGGAGATACATTCACTTGAATATTTAGGCTTGAATGTGCAAAACTACAAATACGCTGGATTTGACTCGTTCCGTATTTAACATGGCTTAAACCAGATGGAGCGCCCAGTGTATGGCAGTCTATGTGGAATATAACGCGCATCGTTTTGTCGACATATCTGCAATAGGAACTGAGTCACGTCGATCTGAATATTGAACCCTGATCATGCATTACTGCATTTACGCTTGATTTCTCAGGGTCCGGATTTGACATAGCGCAAACCAGATGATGTGAGCTGTATTTAGTAGCAACTACGGAGTATAAAGCGCATCGAATTTTCCACATATCTGCAATCGAAACGGAGATTCGTTGATTTGATTATTTAGGTTTGATAATGCAAAACTGCAGTTGCGTTGGGTTTGACCGGACCAGAGTGGACATAGCGCTAATTGGATGATATTGGTTTAATTTGCAAGAAATATGGAATACAAGGCAAATCGTATTGTCGACACATTTCCAACAGTAACGGAGATGCGTGGATTTGAATATATAATAATTTATATGAAAAACTGCAATTACGCTGGATTTGTCGGTGATCGGAGATGACATAGTTTAAATCGAATGATGTGCACTGTATTGGCAGCAAATGTGCAGTATAACCTGAGTCGAATTGTCGGCATATCTGTAACAGAATCGTAGATACGTTGATTTGAATATTTATGCACGAATTTGCAAAACTGCAATTACGCAGGTTTGACACGGGCCAGAGTTGACATAGCGCCAGCCCACTAATGTGCGCTGTATTCGGCAGCAAATGTGGAGTGTAACGCGTATCGAATTGTCGGCACATCAGCAACAGATGCGGAGATACGTCGGTTTGAATGCATAATACTGAATATACAAAACTGAAAATACGCTGGATCTGGCTAGGTCTAGATTTTGCATAGCTCAAACTGGATTGTGTTCACTGTATCTGGCAGCAAATGTGGAGTGTAGCGTGCATCGTATTTCCGACATACATAATATGTACACAGCTAATAACAGCGCAATGTTTTCCAATGGAGGATTCAGCCTATGTAAGCAGAACTGCAATTATATTGGATTTCATCAGGATACACAGATGACATAGCACAAACCCTCCGATGTGTGATAAATTTGGGAGCCAATGTGGAGTATAACACACATAAATTCATCGTCATATCTGCATTAGAAACAGAGATACGTAGATTTGAATATTTAAGCCTGAATATGCAAACCTGCATATTCGCTGGATTTCACACGGTCCAGAGTTAACTTAGCGCCAGCCCACTGATGTGCGCTCTATTTGGCAGCAAATGTGGAGCTACCGCGCATAGCATTTTCGACATATATTCAATACCAGTGCAGCAGTTGAAAAGTCGCATCCCGGATGATGCGCGCTGTATTTGGTAGTAAATGTGGAATACAACTTGCATAGTCTTGTCGACATATCTGTAATAGGAACGAAGATACCATCATTTGAATATTTAAGCCTGAATATGCAAATTTCCAATTACACAGAATTTGATCGGGTCCAGAGTTGACGTGGCACAAACCGGCTGATTTGGCAGCATATGTGCAGTATTATGCGCATCGAATGGTCGTCATTTGAGCTCTTGAGGCGGAGATACGTGGATATCAATATTTTAGACTAAGTATGCAAAACTGCAAATACGCTGGATTTGACACGGTCCACAATTGACATTGCGCAAACTGGCAGATATGCGCTGTATAGGTTTATTTGAACATTTAGGCATGAATATGCGAAACTACAATCATGCCGGCATTGACTGAAACCAGAGAGGACATAACGGAAACAGGCTGGTGTGCGCTGCATTTGGCAAGAAATGTGGGGTACAAGTCACATCGAATTCTCGACATATTTGCCACAATAACGGAGATACGTTGATTTGATTATTCGTGCATGAGTATCCAAAATTGCAATTGCGCTGGATTTAACAATGGTCAGAATCGACATAGCGCAAACCGGCTGATGAGTAATACATTTGGCAGTACGACGCTAACTCGAATTGTGGACATATCTGCAACGGAATCGGAAATAGCTTGATTTGAATATTTAATCCTGAAAATGTAAAGCGCTAACAACTCTACTCTCAGCAACGCTAAGACCTCTCACAACTCGACAACGCTAACAACTCCACTCTCAACAACGCTAACAACTCTACTCTTCGACTCCTCGATTAACTCTGACCTCTCGACTCACTCTTATTTCTCGATCAACCGTTCAACGCTTCTCGATCATCCAATCTTTAAAGTTAAATCGTCCCCTACCATTAGCGTTAGTTTTTCCAACTCTCTAACCCCATTCTGTTAACGCTCAGCAAGTACAAGGTGACTTTAGTCACATAGGCTTCCTCCCCGATGTAAAGTAACAACCGAAGGACAGACGACATTGTTTTGATCGATTTCTGATGAGGCCTTTTCCTCGCGATACTACAATATGTTGACTTGAATATTTAAGCCTTAATATGCAAAACTGCAAATGCGCTGAGGTTGGCTGCGTCCACACGTAACATAACTCAAACCAGATAATATGCACTGTATTTGGCAGCGAATATGGAGTATAACGCTTTTCGTGCTGTCGGCATATTTGCAATGCAAACGGCTATACGGTGATTTTAATAGTTAAGCATGAATATGCAAAACAGCAATTTCGCTGGATTTGACAGAGCCCGGAGTTGACATAGTACAAACCTGCTGATGTGTGGTGCATGTAACATCAGATGTGAAATGTAACGGACATCGAATTGTAGCCATATGTGCAATAGAAACGGAGATACATTCATTTGAATATGTTAACCTTAATTTGTAAAACTGCAATAATGCTTGATATGTCGAGGACCAGAGATGATATAATAGCACGAGCCAGCTGATTTGAGCTGTATTTGGCAGGCAATGAGGAGTATATCTCGCATCTAATTGACGACAAATCTCCAATCGCAGCGGTGAAACGTTTTATTTGATGTTCAATAATGGGCCAGTTACGATACCGATAGTATTAGCATGACTGAAACACATTGCCGTCTCAGTAAAACCATTTTATTTCAAGCTTCACGCTACAGTTCTGAATCCGGACAAGACCGTTTCAAGTTCTCGCAAAAGCAAGCAGTCAAATTAAGGTACTTACACGAGTTAGAGTCTAATACATATTATTGGTCCAACATCGATGGAGCGATCTTGCATCGAAATTTTCGGAGGACCGCGTAACCTTCCAACGACGACCGTGTCACGTAAAAATAAAGAGAAGTTTTATAAGGAAGAAGAAGACTTTATTTTTACTTCGTTTATACACTTAAAAGACACTTCCGAGCTCTAGCCGTGACCGTACGAGAGTGAGACCCTACAATCTTTTTACTTTCGGTCATCTGTTCTCTCATTATCCCCACTACCCTGTAGGCGTACGTGACCGTTGCTACGCTTCTGGAACATTTTATGGAAGGACCGTTAGGCCATAAATGAATCCTCAGGTACTCTGCCAATATACATTGTCGCCAAGGTCGCCATGTGTTCCTCTCGTCGGTCCATCGGGTTCGAAGTATGCCGACCGGGACACCATCCTGCCCGCGGTGTGTGTGTGTGTGTCCTGGTCTCTGATGTGATTTACGTTACATACCTCCCTCCTTAGATTGATTTTGGTCCTCTAACATCTCAGTGTTTCTTCAGGATTGTTTTATGGAGGCTAATTGGCTAAAAGTGTGTTTTCTTCTTTGTCTTAATCAACAAGACAAAACAAAAACAAAGTGCATGACAGCTACTTATGGAGAAGGTGTACACCGTCCCGGAAGATAAGGTTTAATACGATTACCATGTATTTTCCTAATCGAGTCAGGCTAGCTAATCATATACTGTTGAGATGCGTTGACATCTGGCAATCACCTTATCCGACGGATAGAGTCTGCGTGTGGCGAGACACGGGACAGAAACCTTTAGAATGTTTACTGTCACGTGCCGCTACGATTATTTCATTTAAGGACAGCTATAGAATTACTCCATGCCTTTATTATACAAAACGTTCATTCCTTGACCGCGGCTACGTTCGGTGACTGGTTGTCGCCTCGAGGCCAATTGCGGTATCACAAGTTTCGAACAATTACAATCGAACTGGATGGCTACAATTGTTGAATTACAGCTATGGTAAAATCTAGATTACAATGTTGCGGGATTTTCCCAAAATTCCAAACGGAAGTTTCCCGTGATATTTCATCTCCGACTTATATTTATGCTTGATCTGTCTGGGACCAGTGCAGATATAGCGCAAACTGGCTGGTAAGCGATGTATTTGGCAAGGAATGTGGAGTACCAGGCATATCGTATTGTCGACACATTTCCAACAGTAACGGAGATGCGTGGTTTTGAATATTTAATAATGTATATTAAAAACTGCAATTAGCTGGATTTGAATCGATACTGATTTTATATAGCGTAATTCGTATGATCTGCACTGTATTTATCAGCAAATATGGAGTATATCGCGCATCCATTTGTCGACATATCGACATATCAATAGAAACAGCGATACGTTGATCTGAATGTTCAGGCATGAATATGCAAATCTGCAATTACACTGGATTTGACAGGGTTCAGATTTGACGTAGCTCTAACTAGCAGATGTGAACTGTATTTGGCAGGAAATGTGGAGAACAATGCACATCGTATTGTCTGCATATATGCATTAGTAACGGAGATAGGTTGGTTTGAATATTTAAGTATGAAAATGTAAAAATGGAGGGTTTACTCCTGGATTTTACATTGGCCAGAGTTGATGTCAATTTGTCCGACCGTGGAGAGATTTGATCGCGTGGAAGCGAGTCAACGGGAGTCGCAAATTCCCGTTACGATTCTAGGAAACGACACCGCGTATTGATCGATCCCCTGATTTCCGTTAAGATAGTAGGGTGGTTGCGGTGGTATAACTCTGCGACCAACAGTGTTATTGATGAGAATTGTGGATCTTGATGGCCGAAATATTGTTATGGAAACATAAAATTTACACTGGCCTTTACTATTAACGTAGACACATATTTATTTTATAAACGATTTTTAGAATATATATCGTTAGACAGCTGCACGCGTCTCAGCACTTTCTTCCATTCCCGACCTTATGTAGACTGTTAACCGACCGAACTGTTTACATTCGTCTGTTTTTCAGTCGCCGCGCACACACATATCTCCACACACTGATATCCGCATACAAACATCTCCACTACGCACTCGACCTAGTCCAGCACAAAAATTTTACATATCTCAATACACCTCCTTAATTATTGTGCTGCATATTCATTTCCTTTTGTGAAAATTAAACTATTTTTAAAAGTAATCTAAAATTTTCAAAATTATTTCTCCCTAGAGCCTTCGTTTGGATATCTGATACATTGTTTTCTGAATTTACTTTTATAACGTCAATCTCTTTATTTTCCCAACTTTCATTTACAAAATGGAAATGTACTTCAATGTACTCATAATTTTTTGTCAAGTTTCCATATTTTTATATCGCAATCGCTCCAGAATTATGTTCGTAAATTTTTATTGGTCTCTCGATCATTATTTTGAAATTTTTCAATAATTTCTTTAGAAATTTTATTTCACTCCCTGCTTCTGACAAAACTACTTACTCGGCGGCTGTTGATGATTTTGTCACGCTGTTTCGCTTTGTCGATTTCCAGTAAATTGCGTTTCCGAAAAATCTTATGATAAATCCCGTAGTAGTCTTGTAGTAGTCTTATGATAAATCACCGTCAACAAAGCAATAAATGATTTCAGCGTTCAAATTTCTTTCATAAGTCAACTTTAATTTTCTGGTTAAATATAAGTATTACAAAATTCTCAACGCATATTTATAATGGGTCCCGTCGTAACTGTTTTGAAATCGACTTAAATAGTTTACACTATAAGTTAACGTATAATCTTGTTCCAGTACTAATAAATTATGAAGCTCCTATGAGGTTTCTATATCTTATATCGTCTGAGGCTGACTAGGCGGGTTCTAAATTTGAATTTTTTTCCTTTGGTGTAAAATATAGTTTACTATTTTCAATATTCTACCGTTTCGCTAATGACTCTATATAACTACTTTTATCTAATTTCATCTCACACTTCTTATGATCGTATTCAATGTATATTCCTAAGTAAGTCTTTACTTCACCTAAGTCCCTCATCGCAAATTTGTTTGACAATTTATTTTTAATTTCATCGATTTTTCTTTTGTGTTTTCCACACATTAATAAGTCATCCACGAATAGAATTAAGTATATAACATGATCGCTCTCATACTTCATATACAGACAGTAATCACTCTCACTTCTTTGAAAACCTATTTTACATACTTACAAACCTAGTTTACATACTTTCCTGCTTTTATCGGCGTAACCCATAGGTTGTTTTACAAATACTTCCGATTTTATAGTTCCGTTTAGGAATGCTGTTTCTACATCCATTTGCATAATCATCGAACCATATTGACAACAATAAGATAGTAATAACTTCAGCGTTTGCATTTTTGCCACTGGAGAATATAAATCTTCCGGTATTTCCTTTTGTTGGAAACCCCGAACAACTAGTCGCGCTTTCTTACGATTATCGGATTTATTCGTATATACCCATTTCAAATCTAATACCTTTTTATCTTTTGGTTTCTCTACTAATTGCCAGGTTTTTATTTGTGACTGAACTATTCATTTCTCGATCCATTGCTTCTTTCCATGATCTGCTGTCATCTCCACTTAAAGCTTCTTCATAGGTTTGAGGACTGCCTGCGCTAACTACATTCACATAAATGAAATATGAGCTCGTTTGGCCATATCTTTGAGGTTTCTTTGTTTCCCGTCCTGGCCTTCTCAAATTATTTTCTATGTCCTCAAGTTTTTCTTCTGATTCGTTACTTAAATTTCTCTCCTTTTTTATTACAACCTGCTCGACCTTTTTGTTGATGTGGTCACCACTTCTAGGAAAACTCCACATCTGGTCTTTTTAGCTTTCTCAAGCGCTGAAGACATCGACAGCATATAGACAAAAGAATAGCAGGGAGGCAGACCATAAACGGTAGACAGGCGACGTTGGCTTCGGGGTTCTCAGTCATAAAGTAACACTGCTAGCGTGCGGATCTGGACCAGCTCAAATTGTATTCCTGTATTTCATTATTAAGTCAAATATATACTTTGTATCTTACACTTTATCCACGCGTTTTTCGCTCTTTATATACCGAATAACCTCAACAGGTTATGGGCCCAGGGCTGTAGAGTGTAAGATAGCAACGCGAAGTGAATAAATTGTCAAAGTATTGTGCTTAGTAAAGTAAGTGATAGTGCTAAAATGGAATCAGCAAGTGCGAAGATCGAGATGTTACGTGGCGAAGAAAACTGGCTCCAGTGGCGTTTTGTCATGCGTACACTTTTGGAGGAAGATGACGACCTGATCAACGTGTGTGAAGGGAATCTGTGTCATCCAAGTAACAGTGCGGAGAAAGAAATCGCCCGTAAAAGATTTTTGAAGGCAGATCGGCTAGCAAGAAAATTAATTGTGACCTCAGTAGGAAGGAAACCGTTGGATCTTCTTTTATGTTGCTCAACAGCACATGAAATGTGGAAAAAGTTGAATACAGTATATGACATGAAGTCGGATGAGAATCTAAGTATGGTCCAGAAGCAGTTCTTCAATTTTAAATGGGAAGAATCTGAAAATGTATCTTACAACTTATCAAAATTGCAATTGATAGCGGCGAAGATGAAAACTCTTGGGAGTGAAATTGGCGAGAAAATGCTGATAACACGCATTTCATCGGTGTTACCGATCAAATTTGACCATTTTCACAGTGCGTGGGATTCGGTGGAAGAAGAAAAGAAGACTTTAGACAAGCTTAGTACCAGACTGATGGCGGAAGAAATCAGATGGAAGAAAGACGGCCAGGAAACATCGCTGGCGCTGGTAACAAAAGGTAACAATTATAAAAGGGAACAGCAGAAGCAGTCAAGCAAACGTGAATACGAGAAACAAGGACCAAGCTGTTTCAACTGTGGAAAAGTTGGCCATCTAAAGAAGGATTGCTTTAGATGCTTTACATGCAAAAGGAAAGGCCACACCAGCAAAAATTGCTTCAAAAATAAGAAAGGAAACAACAGCAGAGACAACCAGGAACCCAGAAATGAAAATCGAGATCACAGCGGAATTGGTCTATTAGGAAGCACCTCAACGATACAAGTGGCAAACTATGATGCTTGGATAATCGACTCAGGAGCTACGAATCACATGACAGGACGACAAGAATGGTTCAGCGTCTTCGAAAAATTCGATAACACGGTGAAGATAGAAATCGGCGATGGTACGTTCATGGATGCGTACGGCAAAGGAAAAATCAAGATAGAGACTTTTGTGGACGGCAAATGGGTAGCATGTACAATGAACGATGTCTTGTATGTACCAGGTATGAAAAGAAATCTATTTTCCATTAGATCTGTTGCCAGAAGAGGTATAGATTTCTGTATTCTAAGGGAAGGGAAAAACTGCATGTTTTTACAAAATCAGAAAATAATAGCAAGGGGTTCTGTTATTGGAAATTTATATAAGGTCGACATGCGAGTTATCATACCGTCAGTTTGTAATCTTAGCAATAGAGCGGAGTCAAACGCGGACACACTGCAGTTATGGCACGAACGGCTATGTCATCAAAACATCATACACGTTAAGGAATTTTTAAAGAATTCGAATATAAAAGTTGTAGAGGATAGTAACTTTTTCTGTGAAGGTTGCGCGTACGGGAAACACCATATATCGAGTTTTCACCAGAAAACCAAGCGTGCGACTAAACCTCGCGAAATTATTTATACGGATGTATGTGGACCTATGGAAGTCGAGTCATTAGGCAGAAAATTGTATTTTCTTGCGTTTAAAGATGATTTTTCCAAATTCACAAAGATTTACTTCTTACGACATAAGTCAGAAGTACTCGAAAAGTTAAAAACTTTTTGCATAGAAGTCGAAAATCAATCCAATGATAAGATCAAAGAAATTCATAGTGATGGAGGGAAAGAATTCAAAAATAAAGAGGTTAAAGAATTTTTAAGAAGTCAGGGAATTAAGCATACGATTAACGTCCCATACACTCCTGAACAGAATGGCGTCGCAGAAAGAGAAAATAGAACAATAGTAGAAGCAGGAAGGTCGATGTTATATTCGAAATCTAATCTACCGCTGTTTTTATGGGCCGAAGCCATGAACACCGCAGTGCATGTCATAAATAAGACCGGGCCGACAAGACAAGACAAGAAAACACCATATGAACTGTGGTACGGGAAATCGCCAGATGTAGAAAAGTTTAGAGTTTTCGGTACTGAATGCTTTGCACACATACCTGCGGAAAAGAGAAGGAAATTGGACAGAAAGGCTAACAAAGGATATTTGGTAGGCTATCTAGATGACGGACGAGGGTATCGAGTGTACGTGCCGACCGAAAGAAATATAATATTAAGCCGTGACGTAATATTTAAGCCCGAATTAGAAACTGAAAAATTCGTTAATTTAAGTTTACCGAAAATTGTCGAGCGCGAAGATGTGCGTGCACAGAGCGATAGAGTATGTACGTATGAAAGTGCAGAGAGTGAAACTGAAAAACAACCCTTTATAACTAGCGAGAATGTGAGACAATTGAGAGATAGAGATAAGATCAAGCGAACCGATTTTTATGGTAACCCAGTAACGTACGTAGCGGAAAAATTACCAGTTGATTTTAACGAAGCGATGAGATCCGAAAAGAAAGAAATTATGTGGCTAAAGAAAATATTTCTCGAATGCAAAATAGAGATATTTCAGTATACGCTATGTGTAAATAATACTAGTGCCGTAAAATTAATTAAGAATCCTGAATTCCATCAAAGAAGTAAGCATATTGATATAAGATACTACTTTTTGCGAGATTTATACAATAGAGGCGAAATTGATGTAACATATGTAACAAGCGAAGAGCAACTGGCAGATATATGTACAAAGGCGTTGCCAAAAACAAGATTTAAATATTTAAGACAAAAGTTAGGTTCGAAAAATGAAAAAGATGTTAAGAGGTAACCGTTTATAGAGATGTAGAGTTTTTAGGGAAGGTGTCGAAGTGACTATCACTTCTAATAAAAAAAACTCTACATGATCTGTTTAGTCCTCTCGTGTTTTAGTAATAAACTAATTTGAATGGAAAAGAGAAAGGCAGCTGGCAAATGTATTTGTGAAGACATTGACAAAATCAAGAGTTAGAAAAATATTAAGATATAATTGTTTGTAGGGATGTAGAGTTTTAGGGAGGGTGTTGAAGTGGCCAGCACTTCTAGGAAAACTCCACATCTGGTCTTTTTAGCTTTCTCAAGCGCTGAAGCCATCGACAGCATATAGACAAAAGAATAGCAAGGAGGCAGACCATAAACGGTAGACAGGCGACGTTGGCTTCGGGGTTCTCAGTCATAAAGTAACACTGCAAGCGTGCGGATCTGGACCAGCTCAAATTGTATTCCTGTATTTCATTATTAAGTCAAATATATACTTTGTATCTTACACTTTATCCACGCGTTTTTCTCTCTTTATATACCGAATAACCTCAACACTTTTCGTCACTTGTTTCACTTTCATGAATTTCGTTTGTATCCGAATGTTCTTCAAAATCCTTTTCCGTTTCATTATCTGATTCATCCATTCCTTGAAATCCTACTAAATTATCATTTTCACCTATAAATTCTACGTGTCTTGCAATTATAATTTTATTATTAACTAAGATCCTATATCCAACGTTTTCATAACCTACAAGTATTCCAATATCTGCCTTTTTGTGCCATTTCGAATTTATTTTAAATTCAGATATTCTTACGAAAACTATACTCCCGTACAATCTTAAATTATTTATATTCGGTTTCCTTCTCAACAATATTTCGATTGGTGTTTTATTTTCACATGTTTTCGTAATGGTTCTATTTTTTAAATACACCGCGGTTCTAACTATTTTCGACCAATATTTAATATTTAGTTTCGAATCATGTAATAAGCATCTAGCGGAATTCGTGATTGTTCTATTGTAGCGCTCAGCTGTTCCATTTAACTAGTGAACATAAGGTGGGCATGGTTCTAAGAGAATTCCCGTTTCCCTAATTAGATTGTACATGTTTTTGTTCATATATTCTTTTCCATTATCGCATCTTAGTCTCTTTATCTTCTTACCAGTAAGATTTTCAACTTTATTTATATAATCAAGGATTCAATCGTAAACCTCATCTTTCGATTTCAAAGAATAAATTAATGCGCACTTACTATAATCGTCCATAAATGTTAAGAAATATTTAGATCCATCAAACCCGGTATTTTTATAAGTTCCATTTAAATCGGTATGTACTAATTCTAAACTCTCGCGTGCTCTACTACGGTTACTCTGGATAGGTACATTGTGCTACTTATTTTGCATACACGCACCACAATTTAATTGAACTTGCTCCAATTTTTCTGGCATTCCCTCAATTAATTTTTTCTTACACGTCGTATCTAAATAAGTAAAGTTTACATGTCCTCGGATTCTGTGAAATTTTTCCCTGTTCTTCATTTCTTTCTACATTTTTGGCGTGAGATTCTTGCCTTCCAATGTAACTAGTTATTTTATATAAACCATGATCGTTGAATGCGATCCCTATCAACTTTCTATATTTGTTATAGATCTTTGAAGTATTCCCTGCTGAGAGTATCTTATTTTTATTCGTTACTCTCGCATAGCTAACCAAGTTATTATCCATTTCTTCCACATAAAATACATTTGACATTATAATTTCAACCCTTCTTTTGTTTACTTCAAAGTAAGTTAAAATTTTTCCAACTTTTGTTCCTTTTAATGTTCTACCGTCTCCTAGTTTTACGTTTATCGGGTTCCTTAAGTTTTCGTATTCAAAAAAATACGAGTCATCATTTACAATGTGATCTGAACATTCACTATCCAATATCCAATCTATTTTTCGCGTATCGCTGGTATATACTGTGATAGTATCCTTACTATTATCGGGCTGCACTCGCGTTAGGAAGGAGTCAATTCCTTGGTCGTCGTAGTCCTCGCTGTTTAAATAATTTGCGTCTTGTCGACTTGCCCCATTGTAGCGTTGCTGCCAACCTCTGCTTCGTCCTCGTTGTCCAAATCCACGCTGAACATATCCTCGTCTTTTGTGGCCAGAACCTCGTCCGCCGCGACCCCTATTCTGCTATGACTGATACGCACCTCCTTGCCATTGCGCTCCTCCATTGATTCCGCCTCTGCATGTATTCGTGCAATTTTTTATCACGTGGCCGTACTTTCCACAGCCATGGCACTTTATTTCTCTCTTTTCTCAACTTTGAAAACATTTGACCATTTCCTATCACTTTTACTCTCCCTACGCATTTCCCACATTATAATTTTATTTTTTAAAAAATCACAAGTTCAATCACTTTCTTTCAATGAGTCGATTAAGTCATCAATATATATCAATGATTCTGGTAGTGTTTTCAGCATGTAATCGAGTTTTTCACGTTCACTTACGTTTGCACCAGCACTCTTTAATTCATTTATCGTCTTCTCAAATTCCGTGGAAAATGAACCTGATTCCTCAATATCTTTCAACCTCATCATGTCGAGTCTACGTCTTATAGAAAGTTGAAATGCTGTTGATTCCTTCATATACATCTCATCGAATTTTGTAATTATTTTGTAAACAGTGTCTTGATCACCAACAAATTCTAATTGCTCATTTGTTATACTACAATAGATGCAGTTCTACGCCCATCGATTCTTTTCATCCCAAATATCTTTCGCATCCGTGTCCATTTTCTCTCGTGTAGCCAGTTTATAACATTTTTTACACTTTAAATACATTAATGTTCTTTTCTTCCACGCTTTGTAATTACGTACATCGAATACTTGAATTTTAGTTTTATCGTCCATTGGCATTTTGATTCGTCTTTTCATCTTCACCCTTTTTTCAAAAACAGTTCTCCTCGCTATACAGATTCCTCTTATCTGCTCCGCCAACAGCCTCTTTATCTCTTCAGAACATATTTCCAATTCTTTCAAAATGAACCTTTTTTATACATTCACTCCCGGTTACACGTGGTCCCATATCCTTAAATCCCGTCAACCACGAATTTTGCTACCATGTTGAGAATTGTGGATCCTGATGGCCGAAATATTGTTATGGAAACATTCAATTTACGTTGGCCATTACTATTAACGTAGACACATATTTACTGTATAAACGATTTCTAGAATATTTATCGATGTACACTTGCGCGCGTCTCAGCACTTTTATTCATACCCGACCTTTTGAAGACTGTTAACCGACCGAACTAATTACATTCGTCTGTTTTTCAGTCGCCGCGCACACACATATCTCCACACACTGATATCCGCATACAAACATCTCCACTACGCACTCGACCTAGTCCAGCACAAAAATTTTACATATCTCAATACACCTCCTTAATTATTGTGCTGCATATTCATTTCCTTTTGTGAAAATTAAACTATTTTTAAAAGTAATCTAAAATTTTCAAAATTATTTCTCCCTAGAGCCTTCGTTTGGATATCTGATACATTGTTTTCTGAATTTACTTTTATAACGTCAATCTCTTTATTTTCCCAACTTTCATTTACAAAATGGAAATGTACTTCAATGTACTCATAATTTTTTGTCAAGTTTCCATATTTTTATATCGCAATCGCTCCAGAATTATGTTCGTAAATTTTTATTGGTCTCTCGATCATTATTTTGAAATTTTTCAATAATTTCTTTAGAAATTTTATTTCACTCCCTGCTTCTGACAAAACTACTTACTCGGCGGCTGTTGATGATTTTGTCACGCTGTTTCGCTTTGTCGATTTCCAGTAAATTGCGTTTCCGAAAAATCTTATGATAAATCCCGTAGTAGTCTTGTAGTAGTCTTATGATAAATCACCGTCAACAAAGCAATAAATGATTTCAGCGTTCAAATTTCTTTCATAAGTCAACTTTAATTTTCTGGTTAAATATAAGTATTACAAAATTCTCAACGCATATTTATAATGGGTCCCGTCGTAACTGTTTTGAAATCGACTTAAATAGTTTACACTATAAGTTAACGTATAATCTTGTTCCAGTACTAATAAATTATGAAGCTCCTATGAGGTTTCTATATCTTATATCGTCTGAGGCTGACTAGGCGGGTTCTAAATTTGAATTTTTTTCCTTTGGTGTAAAATATAGTTTACTATTTTCAATATTCTACCGTTTCGCTAATGACTCTATATAACTACTTTTATCTAATTTCATCTCACACTTCTTATGATCGTATTCAATGTATATTCCTAAGTAAGTCTTTACTTCACCTAAGTCCCTCATCGCAAATTTGTTTGACAATTTATTTTTAATTTCATCGATTTTTCTTTTGTGTTTTCCACACATTAATAAGTCATCCACGAATAGAATTAAGTATATAACATGATCGCTCTCATACTTCATATACAGACAATAATCACTCTCACTTCTTTGAAAACCTATTTTACATACTTACAAACCTAGTTTACATACTTTCCTGCTTTTATCGGCGTAACCCATAGGTTGTTTTACAAATACTTCCGATTTTATAGTTCCGTTTAGGAATGCTGTTTCTACATCCATTTGCATAATCATCGAACCATATTGACAACAATAAGATAGTAATAACTTCAGCGTTTGCATTTTTGCCACTGGAGAATATAAATCTTCCGGTATTTCCTTTTGTTGGAAACCCCGAACAACTAGTCGCGCTTTCTTACGATTATCGGATTTATTCGTATATACCCATTTCAAATCTAATACCTTTTTATCTTTTGGTTTCTCTACTAATTGCCAGGTTTTTATTTGTGACTAAACTATTCATTTCTCGATCCATTGCTTCTTTCCATGATCTGCTGTCATCTCCACTTAAAGCTTCTTCATAGGTTTGAGGACTGCCTGCGCTAACTACATTCACATAAATGAAATATGAGCTCGTTTGGCCATATCTTTGAGGTTTCTTTGTTTCCCGTCCTGGCCTTCTCAAATTATTTTCTATGTCCTCAAGTTTTTCTTCTGATTCGTTACTTAAATTTCTCTCCTTTTTTATTACAACCTGCTCGACCTTTTTGTTGATGTGGTCACCACTTCTAGGAAAACTCCACATCTGGTCTTTTTAGCTTTCTCAAGCGCTGAAGACATCGACAGCATATAGACAAAAGAATAGCAGGGAGGCAGACCATAAACGGTAGACAGGCGACGTTGGCTTCGGGGTTCTCAGTCATAAAGTAACACTGCTAGCGTGCGGATCTGGACCAGCTCAAATTGTATTCCTGTATTTCATTATTAAGTCAAATATATACTTTGTATCTTACACTTTATCCACGCGTTTTTCGCTCTTTATATACCGAATAACCTCAACAGGTTATGGGCCCAGGGCTGTAGAGTGTAAGATAGCAACGCGAAGTGAATAAATTGTCAAAGTATTGTGCTTAGTAAAGTAAGTGATAGTGCTAAAATGGAATCAGCAAGTGCGAAGATCGAGATGTTACGTGGCGAAGAAAACTGGCTCCAGTGGCGTTTTGTCATGCGTACACTTTTGGAGGAAGATGACGACCTGATCAACGTGTGTGAAGGGAATCTGTGTCATCCAAGTAACAGTGCGGAGAAAGAAATCGCCCGTAAAAGATTTTTGAAGGCAGATCGGCTAGCAAGAAAATTAATTGTGACCTCAGTAGGAAGGAAACCGTTGGATCTTCTTTTATGTTGCTCAACAGCACATGAAATGTGGAAAAAGTTGAATACAGTATATGACATGAAGTCGGATGAGAATCTAAGTATGGTCCAGAAGCAGTTCTTCAATTTTAAATGGGAAGAATCTGAAAATGTATCTTACAACTTATCAAAATTGCAATTGATAGCGGCGAAGATGAAAACTCTTGGGAGTGAAATTGGCGAGAAAATGCTGATAACACGCATTTCATCGGTGTTACCGATCAAATTTGACCATTTTCACAGTGCGTGGGATTCGGTGGAAGAAGAAAAGAAGACTTTAGACAAGCTTAGTACCAGACTGATGGCGGAAGAAATCAGATGGAAGAAAGACGGCCAGGAAACATCGCTGGCGCTGGTAACAAAAGGTAACAATTATAAAAGGGAACAGCAGAAGCAGTCAAGCAAACGTGAATACGAGAAACAAGGACCAAGCTGTTTCAACTGTGGAAAAGTTGGCCATCTAAAGAAGGATTGCTTTAGATGCTTTACATGCAAAAGGAAAGGCCACACCAGCAAAAATTGCTTCAAAAATAAGAAAGGAAACAACAGCAGAGACAACCAGGAACCCAGAAATGAAAATCGAGATCACAGCGGAATTGGTCTATTAGGAAGCACCTCAACGATACAAGTGGCAAACTATGATGCTTGGATAATCGACTCAGGAGCTACGAATCACATGACAGGACGACAAGAATGGTTCAGCGTCTTCGAAAAATTCGATAACACGGTGAAGATAGAAATCGGCGATGGTACGTTCATGGATGCGTACGGCAAAGGAAAAATCAAGATAGAGACTTTTGTGGACGGCAAATGGGTAGCATGTACAATGAACGATGTCTTGTATGTACCAGGTATGAAAAGAAATCTATTTTCCATTAGATCTGTTGCCAGAAGAGGTATAGATTTCTGTATTCTAAGGGAAGGGAAAAACTGCATGTTTTTACAAAATCAGAAAATAATAGCAAGGGGTTCTGTTATTGGAAATTTATATAAGGTCGACATGCGAGTTATCATACCGTCAGTTTGTAATCTTAGCAATAGAGCGGAGTCAAACGCGGACACACTGCAGTTATGGCACGAACGGCTATGTCATCAAAACATCATACACGTTAAGGAATTTTTAAAGAATTCGAATATAAAAGTTGTAGAGGATAGTAACTTTTTCTGTGAAGGTTGCGCGTACGGGAAACACCATATATCGAGTTTTCACCAGAAAACCAAGCGTGCGACTAAACCTCGCGAAATTATTTATACGGATGTATGTGGACCTATGGAAGTCGAGTCATTAGGCAGAAAATTGTATTTTCTTGCGTTTAAAGATGATTTTTCCAAATTCACAAAGATTTACTTCTTACGACATAAGTCAGAAGTACTCGAAAAGTTAAAAACTTTTTGCATAGAAGTCGAAAATCAATCCAATGATAAGATCAAAGAAATTCATAGTGATGGAGGGAAAGAATTCAAAAATAAAGAGGTTAAAGAATTTTTAAGAAGTCAGGGAATTAAGCATACGATTAACGTCCCATTCACTCCTGAACAGAATGGCGTCGCAGAAAGAGAAAATAGAACAATAGTAGAAGCAGGAATGTCGATGTTATATTCGAAATCTAATCTACCGCTGTTTTTATGGGCCGAAGCCATGAACACCGCAGTGCATGTCATAAATAAGACCGGGCCGACAAGACAAGACAAGAAAACACCATATGAACTGTGGTACGGGAAATCGCCAGATGTAGAAAAGTTTAGAGTTTTCGGTACTGAATGCTTTGCACACATACCTGCGGAAAAGAGAAGGAAATTGGACAGAAAGTCTAACAAAGGATATTTGGTAGGCTATCTAGATGACGGACGAGGGTATCGAGTGTACGTGCCGACCGAAAGAAATATAATATTAAGCCGTGACGTAATATTTAAGCCCGAGTTAGAAACTGAAAAATTCGTTAATTTAAGTTTACCGAAAATTGTCGAGCGCGAAGATGTGCGTGCACAGAGCGATAGAGTATGTACGTATGAAAGTGCAGAGAGTGAAACTGAAAAACAACCCTTTATAACTAGCGAGAATGTGAGACAATTGAGAGATAGAGATAAGATCAAGCGAACCGATTTTTATGGTAACCCAGTAACGTACGTAGCGGAAAAATTACCAGTTGATTTTAACGAAGCGATGAGATCCGAAAAGAAAGAAATTATGTGGCTAAAGAAAATATTTCTCGAATGCAAAATAGAGATATTTCAGTATACGCTATGTGTAAATAATACTAGTGCCGTAAAATTAATTAAGAATCCTGAATTCCATCAAAGAAGTAAGCATATTGATATAAGATACTACTTTTTGCGAGATTTATACAATAGAGGCGAAATTGATGTAACATATGTAACAAGCGAAGAGCAACTGGCAGATATATGTACAAAGGCGTTGCCAAAACCAAGATTTAAATATTTAAGACAAAAGTTAGGTTCGAAAAATGAAAAAGATGTTAAGAGGTAACCGTTTATAGAGATGTAGAGTTTTTAGGGAAGGTGTCGAAGTGACCAGCACTTCTAATAAAAAAAAAACTCTACATGATCTGTTTAGTCCTCTCGTGTTTTAGTAATAAACTAATTTGAATGGAAAAGAGAAAGGCAGCTGGCAAATGTATTTGTGAAGACATTGACAAAATCAAGAGTTAGAAAAATATTAAGATATAATTGTTTGTAGGGATGTAGAGTTTTAGGGAGGGTGTTGAAGTGGCCAGCACTTCTAGGAAAACTCCACATCTGGTCTTTTTAGCTTTCTCAAGCGCTGAAGCCATCGACAGCATATAGACAAAAGAATAGCAAGGAGGCAGACCATAAACGGTAGACAGGCGACGTTGGCTTCGGGGTTCTCAGTCATAAAGTAACACTGCAAGCGTGCGGATCTGGACCAGCTCAAATTGTATTCCTGTATTTCATTATTAAGTCAAATATATACTTTGTATCTTACACTTTATCCACGCGTTTTTCTCTCTTTATATACCGAATAACCTCAACACTTTTCGTCACTTGTTTCACTTTCATGAATTTCGTTTGTATCCGAATGTTCTTCAAAATCCTTTTCCGTTTCATTATCTGATTCATCCATTCCTTGAAATCCTACTAAATTATCATTTTCACCTATAAATTCTACGTGTCTTGCAATTATAATTTTATTATTAACTAAGATCCTATATCCAACGTTTTCATAACCTACAAGTATTCCAATATCTGCCTTTTTGTGCCATTTCGAATTTATTTTAAATTCAGATATTCTTACGAAAACTATACTCCCGTACAATCTTAAATTATTTATATTCGGTTTCCTTCTCAACAATATTTCGATTGGTGTTTTATTTTCACATGTTTTCGTAATGGTTCTATTTTTTAAATACACCGCGGTTCTAACTATTTTCGACCAATATTTAATATTTAGTTTCGAATCATGTAATAAGCATCTAGCGGAATTCGTGATTGTTCTATTGTAGCGCTCAGCTGTTCCATTTAACTAGTGAACATAAGGTGGGCATGGTTCTAAGAGAATTCCCGTTTCCCTAATTAGATTGTACATGTTTTTGTTCATATATTCTTTTCCATTATCGCATCTTAGTCTCTTTATCTTCTTACCAGTAAGATTTTCAACTTTATTTATATAATCAAGGATTCAATCGTAAACCTCATCTTTCGATTTCAAAGAATAAATTAATGCGCACTTACTATAATCGTCCATAAATGTTAAGAAATATTTAGATCCATCAAACCCGGTATTTTTATAAGTTCCATTTAAATCGGTATGTACTAATTCTAAACTCTCGCGTGCTCTACTACGGTTACTCTGGATAGGTACATTGTGCTACTTATTTTGCATACACGCACCACAATTTAATTGAACTTGCTCCAATTTTTCTGGCATTCCCTCAATTAATTTTTTCTTACACGTCGTATCTAAATAAGTAAAGTTTACATGTCCTCGGATTCTGTGAAATTTTTCCCTGTTCTTCATTTTTTTTCTACATTTTTGGCGTGAGATTCTTGCCTTCCAATGTAACTAGTTATTTTATATAAACCATGATCGTTGAATGCGATCCCTATCAACTTTCTATATTTGTTATAGATCTTTGAAGTATTCCCTGCTGAGAGTATCTTATTTTTATTCGTTACTCTCGCATAGCTAACCAAGTTATTATCCATTTCTTCCACATAAAATACATTTGACATTATAATTTCAACCCTTCTTTTGTTTACTTCAAAGTAAGTTAAAATTTTTCCAACTTTTGTTCCTTTTAATGTTCTACCGTCTCCTAGTTTTACGTTTATCGGGTTCCTTAAGTTTTCGTATTCAAAAAAATACGAGTCATCATTTACAATGTGATCTGAACATTCACTATCCAATATCCAATCTATTTTTCGCGTATCGCTGGTATATACTGTGATAGTATCCTTACTATTATCGGGCTGCACTCGCGTTAGGAAGGAGTCAATTCCTTGGTCGTCGTAGTCCTCGCTGTTTAAATAATTTGCGTCTTGTCGACTTGCCCCATTGTAGCGTTGCTGCCAACCTCTGCTTCGTCCTCGTTGTCCAAATCCACGCTGAACATATCCTCGTCTTTTGTGGCCAGAACCTCGTCCGCCGCGACCCCTATTCTGCTATGACTGATACGCACCTCCTTGCCATTGCGCTCCTCCATTGATTCCGCCTCTGCATGTATTCGTGCAATTTTTTATCACGTGGCCGTACTTTCCACAGCCATGGCACTTTATTTCTCTCTTTTCTCAACTTTGAAAACATTTGACCATTTCCTATCACTTTTACTCTCCCTACGCATTTCCCACATTATAATTTTATTTTTTAAAAAATCACAAGTTCAATCACTTTCTTTCAATGAGTCGATTAAGTCATCAATATATATCAATGATTCTGGTAGTGTTTTCAGCATGTAATCGAGTTTTTCACGTTCACTTACGTTTGCACCAGCACTCTTTAATTCATTTATCGTCTTCTCAAATTCCGTGGAAAATGAACCTGATTCCTCAATATCTTTCAACCTCATCATGTCGAGTCTACGTCTTATAGAAAGTTGAAATGCTGTTGATTCCTTCATATACATCTCATCGAATTTTGTAATTATTTTGTAAACAGTGTCTTGATCACCAACAAATTCTAATTGCTCATTTGTTATACTACAATAGATGCAGTTCATCGCCCATCGATTCTTTTCATCCCAAATATCTTTCGCATCCGTGTCCATTTTCTCTCGTGTAGCCAGTTTATAACATTTTTTACACTTTAAATACATTAATGTTCTTTTCTTCCACGCTTTGTAATTACGTACATCGAATACTTGAATTTTAGTTTTATCGTCCATTGGCATTTTGATTCGTCTTTTCATCTTCACCCTTTTTTCAAAAACAGTTCTCCTCGCTATACAGATTCCTCTTATCTGCTCCGCCAACAGCCTCTTTATCTCTTCAGAACATATTTCCAATTCTTTCAAAATGAACCTTTTTTATACATTCACTCCCGGTTACACGTGGTCCCATATCCTTAAATCCCGTCAACCACGAATTTTGCTACCATGTTGAGAATTGTGGATCCTGATGGCCGAAATATTGTTATGGAAACATTCAATTTACGTTGGCCATTACTATTAACGTAGACACATATTTACTGTATAAACGATTTCTAGAATATTTATCGATGTACACTTGCGCGCGTCTCAGCACTTTTATTCATACCCGACCTTTTGAAGACTGTTAACCGATAGAACTGTTTACATTCGTCTGTTTCTCAGTCGCCGCGCACACACATATCTCCACACAGTGACATCCCGTTACAAAGATCTCCACTACGCACTGGACCTAGTCCAGCACAAAAATTATACATATTTCAATATTTTTGAAATATGTATTTCCAACAACTTTGTACAACAACACGAGTTAGTAATTCCGCCTTTTAAGATATAGGTGACGAAGAAATGGATTGATCTGATATGAGAGAATCCGGGTAGATATATTGACTGATCTGAAAACCTAGATTGAGTATGCATAGATGGGTGGTTTTCGATGAATTCATGGGTGTAGAGAATATTCGAACCGAGATATAACTCGAATTCCCCTCTTATATACTTACGGAGGAAAGCTCGGTATGTAGGTAATTTTTGAACAAGGGAAACTGATTCGTTGTTCACTCTTTTTGTTATGAAAAGGGAGGACAAGGATTCGCGATACCCATTGGGTATGATCAGCGTTAATGAATGAAGATAGGAGGAGTAAGCATCCTACCAACGTGGCTCATGGATGACCCTGTTCATGGGAAAATCCACACATTTTCATCAGATAAATGTCCGGTTTAATATTATATAATTACCGGATTTCCCATTATATAACTACCAGCTTTTCCGTAGTTTCTAAGAGCGTTTCTAAGATTGTATAAATAAACATAAGGACTTTTCTAAGGAATACACATCAATCAAAAACATTTAAGAAATTGGGCGTGCAAGATGAAAGGGACCATCTAGAATTACTTAAAAAGTCTAAGTTTATGGTGGGTCCTTTGGTTTGATGAGGGTGTAAATAGTGGTCAGCGGCCCCTTGGCGGCTAAATATCGAGGGTCGTCGCACGGTTCCTATCACGCAAGGGAACTGTTGATATAGTGAAAAAATGGCTGGTGTGCACTATATTTGGCAGCAAATGTGCAGTATAAGGCACATCGAATTGTCGACATATTTGCCACAGAAACGGAGATACGTGGGTATGAATATTTTATCCTGATTATGCAAAACTGCAAATACGCTTGATTCGTCTGGGACAATTCATGTGGATATAGCGCAAACTGGCTGATGAGCGCTGTATGTGGCAAGAAATGTGGAGTACCAGCCATATCGAATTGTCGACATACCAGCAACAGCAACAGCAACGGAGATACGTTTAGTTGAATATTTGAGTCTGAATCTGCAGAACTACAATTACACTGCATATAACGGGGACCAGAGTCGACATAACGCTGACCAGCTAATGTGCTCTGTATTTGGCAGCAAATGTGGATTGGTTGTCGGCATATTTGCTATAGAGGCGAAGACACATTGATCTGAATGTTTATTCCTTAATAAGCAATACTTCATTTATGCTGCACTTCACAAGGTCCAGAGAGGACGAAGCGCAAAGCGGCTGGTGTGTTCTGTATTTGCCTGCAAATCTGGAGTATAACGCGAATCGAAATGTCGGCATATCTGCGATAGCAGCGGAGATACGTTGATTTGTATATTTAAGCATGACTATGCGAAACTGCAATTACATTGCATTTGACAGTAACCAAATATAAAATAGTGTTAGGAAGATGATACATTTGAACTGTACATGTGAATGTGTGTGTAGGCGGCAGAGAGTGTCCAGGCCTTAGTTGGGCCAAAGGGCAATTAGCAGCCGTTAGAAACATTTTAAAGGGTCGGTTGACAACAAACGTGCGTGCGACTAGGTTTTCGATGTCTTCAGAGTATAAGATATATTTTTCGGGTCAACGTCAGGATTAGGGGTGGGGGTGTTCGATAAATCTTCGTTGAAATTAGCCAACGGTGCGGTGTAACAATAGTTGAGTTTATTGACACAAATTAGAAAGATTACAGCGTCGATATGTAATCGCAATGTTTCGACATTCGCGGCACTATGACAATGGTCTCGGCTCCGGCAACGTTTCCGCGGTCAACGGATGCTGAGCTCTACCCTACGTTAGCGTCTAAGTTGCACTACATGTTAGAGCAAGGAGCAATTACTACGTATAAGAAAGACAGGTCGATTGCTGATGAGCCCGCACTAGAGAGTGTCTCTCCATCACGGCGACGCTGTCGAGGAAAACTATGATGGGTGTGTCTAAGGGCTCGGATTCGTGCTGAAAAGTCTTCGTTCAGAAAGTGAGGGAAATTGACGTTACTGTTAATTGGTCAATTTCCATGTTGGTGGTTAGAGAAGGGTGCTTACCGTCCTTGGCTAGAGTTGCCAGTGGGAAGCGTTCGTAGACGGATAGATTTCTCTTATCTTCCCGTAGTTGGGGCACAGGCTATTAGTCTATTTGAAATACTTTGTATAATTGAAACTTAATATTCGTAGCGGGCCCTCAGCCAGCTAAACATATACCTTGAGGATGCGTCGACATCTGGCCATCATCTTACCCGAAGGACAAAGTCTGTGTGTGGCGAGCCACGGGACAAAAATCGTTGAAATTTTTACCGTCGTGCCCCGTCCCAAGTATTTCTTTTAAGGAGAGCTATAGAGTTACTTCATGCCTTTGTTAAACAAAACGTTCATCCCTTGACCGCGACTACGTTCGGCGACTGATTGTCTCCTCGAGTCCGAGCTCACTATCATAAATCTCTGTAGCGGCAGTCGACAGCAAACTTCCCAACGGTTTCTGTCCCGTGCCTCACTACACAAGGACTCTACCTTTCGAACTGATGGTTGCCAGATGTCTATCAGATACAGATTCTCACCGAATATTTACAGCGAGCCTAAGGACCCGCTATAAATCTTAGGATTCATGCAGCTGAGATTCTCTAAAGGGACAAATAGTCTTTGTCTCAATAGTCCCTACACATACCACCCACTACGGGAAATCTGCTTTTTCTCACGTACGACGCTCCTCGCTAGCAACTTTCTCTCAAGGGCAGTTGTCATCCCTTTCCAACAACCAACTCACAATTTTGCCAATTAACAGCGACGTCCGTTTCCCTCACTCTCTGAACTAACACTTTTCTTAACGAATCCGATGATCCCGTATCCTTAGACACACCCAAACACAGTTTTTCCTAAGGAGCATCATCGCGACACAAATTCATTCTGTTCTATCGCGAGCCGCGAGGCAAGTTGGAAGACACCTTCTGGATTGTTCGTCCGCAGTCGTACGTAATAGCGAATCTGAATCTCCCGACATATGTGTAATCGTCTCGACTCGAACCACCGCGTAAAGTATCGCGCCGAGCTTGAACTTGTAATCTTGAATCGATAATTGTACCGTGCTTTCGGCGCGCTAGTGTATACCACGAACACAAGCAAATAAACAGTTATTGTTAAACAATACCGAGTGATTCTTCTATACCTATCACGCACGTTATCTCATCTCAAATAAGTACAGTCGGATCGAATGACAACAGTTTCATAATACGGCTATGGTGAAGTCTAAATTACAGTACTAGGGGTCTTCCCAAAGTTCCGAAGGGAAGTTTCAGGTGTTCTTTCATCTCCGACACGGCCATACTGACTATCACACGTCCTCGTGTGTAACTAAAATATTGAGTTTCCTAACATTAGACTCGATACAATTAACATTATTCACATTTTAACTAGATGTTCGAATAAGGCAAGGGTCCAGTGTAGCAACAAATCCTGTTCGGGGATTTGGCAGCAAAAAATAAAAGATTATGAAAATTAGTAGCGTTATAGTTAGTATCCAAGGTGATAGTTGCATCCTGCAAGTTATCAGTCGGATCGTAACGGCATGATGGACCATTTTCGATTTCGCACACCAAAGGATCTCGGCCTTCTAGATCGTATGAGCACATAGAGCTTCGTTCCACGGTCTCACTGAGCCTTATCATATTGTCACCCCGAAAAGCATGCAAGTCGCATCGCGTGTTCTCACTGAGCCTTATCATATTGTTACCATGAAAAGCGTATGAGCCACATCACACGTTCCCTCTGAGCTGTATCACACTGTTACCATGAAAAGCGTGTGGACCACATCACACGTTCTCTCTGAGCTTTATCACATTATCGCCCCGAAACACGTGCGAACTCGCCCTGCCGGGTGTTATTGGCATAGTGCTAGTAATCTTCCGAGATCGAAGTACTCATATCGTCATGGCCACTGTTATGGCCTTCACTACAGACATCCAACTCGGCAGGGGTGCAACCATCTGGCATTTTCCTCAACATGTCGTGACTGTACTTGAACGATCGCTTACCGTTTAATACCTTTAAGATATACCTGTCTACTTCCAAAACATCTTCTATTACAAATGGACCTCTAAATTTTGGATCTAATTTGGTTTGATTTCTTTCCTCATTTTGCGTAATACGAAATCACCGAGGTTAAACCTAACCGCTTTAACTTTAGTTTTGTCAAATCCATCCTCATCATACCTAGCACTAGTTTCCATCCACTTTATTGCCTGTCGTCTTATATTGGAGATATCGATACTTTTGATGTTATCGGGTAACAACAGATCGCACGGTCTTGTCGTTCTACCTATTCGTAGTTCTAATGAGCTCGAGTTTGTCACGCGGTTGGTGGTGCAATTCAAAGCCAACTGTATTTCCCCAATCGCGTCTTGCCACGGCCGCCCGGTCGATTCCACTACCGTGAACATAATTTTCAATACACCCATAACACGCTCTACCTGTCCATTGGCTCTACTAGCACCGGTCGCTATTAAGTGAACTTTAATTCGTTTGCTTTAGCAGAATTCTCGAAATTCCTTACCCTTAAAACATATTCCCTGATCTCCTATTATCCGGCAGGGACTCCCGAATAAAAATATAGCGGATTTAAGCGCTTTAATGGTATTAAGGGAATCTATCTTACTAGTATGATGCAGGTATACGAATTTAGTGAAGACGTCGGTCAAAACAATGACGTGCTCCTTTTAATCGCCTTTACCATTCAACTTGCCTGTTATGTCCATGTGGACCGTATGCCAGGGTATGCTGGTCTTAGGTATAGGAAGCAGTTCGGCTTGTATCTTACCTAAACTAGCTTTCGAATTTTGACAAGCATGACAGTTCTCAATGAATCGGCGAACGTACTTCGCCATCCCTTCGAAACAGTAATACTCGTATAGTTTCTCGAGCGTTTTCTCCCAACCTTAGTGCATAATTGACTGGTGCACATGGTTAATAACAGACTATCTAAAACCACTTGGGACTATAGGTAAACAGAGAGTCCTGCCGTTTCTTTGTATCCTACGGTAAATAGTACCGGACCGTAATTCGTATGTATTGGCGATGCCCCAGCGAGCCCATCGTTTTGCAATTCCTTGACGATTTCCAAGATTTGAGAATCACGACGTTGTTCCGCTAACAGCCAATCTTCCGAAATTTCTGCCAGATTAACTATTTTCTCTTTGATTTTGTCGAATTTAATAGGGTCAACGCCTCTGCGGTTTCGCGAAAAGAAATCTACGCGAGCCGTCCGTTTACTTTCCCGACACATAATGTCATCAATAAAAGTCTGCAAGTAAGTCCATCACCTATGGTCCCTGTCATTTAAATGTACTTTATTACTCAGCGCTTTCAACGAGTTGTAATCCGTGACGACAAGAAATTTCCGTCCATGTAGATAGCGACGGAAATGTTTTACGGCGTTTACGATAGCTAATGTTTCGAGTTCATAGGAGTGATATCTAGATTCCGCGGGGCTGGTTCTTTTATTGTAATACTCTATTACCTTGTTCTTACCTTCGGCTTGATGCGTCAAAATCGCCCCGTAACTCTCCGAGCTAGCATCAGTATGTAGTTCTATCGGGTAATTGGGGTTGAATATCATCAGCACCGGCGCGTCGGTCAGGACGGAAACTACCTGTTGTCTTATTCTCTCGTGTCTATCTGTCCAAGTTATATTTCTGTTATCTGAGATGAGCGCGTACAGGGATGAGCGCGTAGTTTCCTCATCTGTGAGAATTTAGGGATGAACTGTGTGACGGTGGTTGGCACAGGTTAAGAACTTAAGGTGTGTATTTTACCCGGGTCGGGACGAACTTCTCCGTTATGAATTACACATCTCAAATAGAGCACCGATGTCCTTAAGAGAACGTTTCGCAAAGTTAAAAGAGAATCCGGCTTTTACGAGGGTATCTAATACGGCGTTTCAATCTTTCTAAAGCTTGATCTATCGAGTCGGTAATAATTAGGACGTTATCGAAATAAATATCAACGTACGAATGAGCGAGGTAGCCTGGGGCGTTACGAATGGCCCTCCGAAAGACGGACGGTGCAATTTTTCAGTCCAAACCGCATCGTTATCAATTCATATTGTCTGTCGGGGGTAACGAACGCTGTATACTCCGCTGAATTAGGATAAATAGGAATTTGGTGAAACCCGATGACCATGTCCAGGCTAATAAAGTATCTCGCCTCTTGCAATCTCGCGACTTGATCCGCAATAAGGAGTAAAGGGTACCGATCCGCGACCATATTTTGACTTAGCTCTCAGGAACCTGCTCATAATCTATCTGAGTCGTTTTTCTTCTTCACGAGTTATGTAGGGCTCGCAAATGGCGAATTACTAGGCCTTATGATCTTTGCTTTAATTAAAACGCTTGTTTTCTCACGTACCGCTCTTCGCTTCTTCTCGCTAAGTCTATAAGAACTTCCTCGTACGGTGGTGTTAGGATCAATTAATCGTATTTCTAACCGGTCTGTATTTACGCGAATACGTAGGAAACCCGTAACGAATGAATCTTTGAATTTGTCGAGAAGAGAAATTGATCGACTTTTATTATTACCATGTACATCAGTGTCAACTTCATTAACGACGATCTCGTTTGCAGTGGTTTCATTACAGACATTAATTATTTTTGTTTTACACATAGCGAGGCTATTTTGTGTAATGTTACGTCAAAATCCAGACTTAGAGTTCCGCAACTAATCGCGATATCATATTTTAAATAACTGTCAGGAAGGACATGAGAAATTATCTTCGATGTAAAAATCATTAATACACACAATGAACAAATGTGTGGCATTTGTTTAATACAGGTATTCTCTACTCCTCGCATTACTAATATGTCAGTCATTCCTTTGCCAGAAAATCTCGAGGCCGCGGACTCTTTAATTAGTGAACGCTCGGCTCCCGAATCGGAAAAAATGGAAACGATTCACCCAGATGACTTGATCTCTCCGTTGATGCTTCCAGTACGCACGAGTCGACACGCCGCTCGTTATTGAAATTATAGTTTCCTTCCATAATCAGGTTGGCAGCTGCGCCCCATGCAGCGGAGTCGGAGCACGCGATTTTAAGGGATAAAACGTGGTAGCGAAAAATTGTTAGGTTTCACACTCGATTTTTGCACTAGCGACTGAATTACTTGCGCACGATGGTCGTAAGTTCTAGCACTGCTATAGTCGGCACTGATCCCACTTCAGATGTCGGGTTGGTGTTAAGATTAGAGTTAGGGTTAAGGGCGTGAAACAAATCCCTATTGGCGCTAGACGTGATCATTATGCAATACAGATGATATTTACTAGTGCAAATATGACTATGATGGAATTGGACAAGTAATCGCGATAATTAGATACTCGAGAAGCTAATGACAATGATCCTAGGCTCAATAACGAATCCGCGGTCAACGGGATGACGAACTCCACTTTTCTTCAGCGTCTAAGTTGTACTCAATGTTAATGCATGGGGCAATCACTACGTATCAGTGGGTTACTTGAATCGTCGTTGAGATCGCACGGGAGAGTGGTTCTCCATCACGGTAACGCTGTCGAGGAAAACTATGATGGGTGTGCCTAAGGGCACGAAATCATCGGATACGTGGAGAAAAGTCTTCGTTCGGAAATTGAGGGAAATTGACTTTACTGTTAATTGGTCAATTCCCATGTTGGTGGTTAGGGAAGGGTGCTAGCCGCCCTTAAGAGAGAGTTCGAGAAGAGGAAGCGTCGTTCGTGAGAAAAATAGATTTCTCCTATTTTCTCGTAGTTGGAGCGAGGACTGTTTGTCGGTTTGAAGGACCTTAATTAAACAAATCTTAAGATTTATAGCCGGTCCTCGGACTAGCTGATCATGTACTTACTCAAATAATAGAGTCTGCGTGTGCCGAGCCACAGAACAGAAATCGTTGAAATTTTTACCGTCGTGCCCCGTTCCAAGCATTCCTTTTATAGAAAGGCTATAGAGTTACTCCATGCCTTTATTAGACAAAACGTTCATCCCTTGACCGCGGCTACGTTCGGTACTGGTTGTCGCCTCGAGGCCAAGTGCAGTATCACAAGTTTCGAACAATTACAATCGGACTGGATGGCTACAATTGTTGAATTACAGCTATGGTAGAATCTAGATTACAATGTTACGGGATTTTCCCAAAATTCCAAACGGAACGTTCCCGTGATATTTCATCTCCGACTTATATTTATGCTTGATCTGTCTGGGACCAGTGCAGATATAGCGCGAACTGGCTGGTAAGCGATGTATTTGGCAAGGAATGTGGAGTACCAGGCACATCGAATTGTCGACATATCAGCAACAGCAACGGAGATACGTGGAGTTGAATATTTGAGTCTGAATCTGCAAAACAACAATTACACTGCACATAACAGAGACCAGAGTCGATGTTCTGCCGCGCAACACATCTGCACTCAATCCCGCGCGACTTGACAGCCAACGGTCCACGTGCCATCCTTCGAATCCTCCATAGGCCCAAGGGCCCACCATAAAGATGAAATCCTAACTGCATTGTTCGCACATATGGTCTAAGTCAATCTGTTTGTCCGAAAAGACATTCTAACTCTAGAAGTGTTGTCGGTCGGTTTTTAGAAAGGTCCTTGGGTTTATTACGCGCTCTTAAGAATTACGGAGAAAGCGGGTAGTGGCCTAACGAAAAGTGCGGACATCTACCTAACGGAAAATCTGAGTTTTCCCATAAACAATGTCGCCTAGGGCCCACGTTGGTAGGAGGCTTCTTCCTCCTCTCTTCCTTCCTAACATTAGTCATAACCAATCGGCATCGCGGATCATTGCCCTCACTTTCCTAACTAACAATGTATGCATCGAATCCGCGTTCTTCGTTCAAAGGGCACAACCATACCAAGCTCCGTACTCACATCAGAATAAACTTTAGAGTTACATCATCTCTCACGGTGACTAGAGCTCCTGCAATCCCTATAACTCTCACCGTTCCTATATCTCTAAGAGCCTCCTATGGCTCTCACAGTATCCAGAAGTCCGACAGCTCCTACAGCCCTCACGGACCGAGAACTCCTATAGCTCACACTCTCATCTAAGAATAATCCTTCTCTTCGTTATCTGTATCTTAAGCACCGGCGTTCTTACTCACTGTGATTGTATAAATCGCTGGAAATACATATATTTTTTATAACTTTGTGACTCCCAGTGTTATACCACAACGACTACACCTATTATCCTAAGCGAAATACGGGGATCGAACTACTCGTGGTGTCGATTATTCCATTCGTAACGGGAATTTACGACTCCCATTGACGCGTATTCAAACGACCGCGTCTCCCCGCTATAGCTCGAAAATACAGTCGACATAGCGCAAACCGGATAAGTACTGTATTTGGCTGTAATTGCGGAGTATAGTGCGCATCGCATTTGCGACATGAATCCAATAGCAGCGCTGATACGTAGGTTTGAACATTTAGGCATGAATATGCAAAACAGCAATTACGCTGAATCTGTCAGTGACCAGAGAAGACATGAGACAGAAGAGAAGATAGAATCGGAAGATGTGCCCTGTGCTCACCAGCGAATCAGGAGCATAACGCTCACCGAATTTTCGTCATATCTGCCATAGAAACGAAGATACGTTGCTTTCGATATTCAAGCATGAATATGCCAAACTGCAATTATGGTGTAGTTGACAGGGACAAGAGTGAACAAAACGCTAACCTACTGATGAGCGCTGTATATGACATCAGATGTCAAATATAACGCGCACCGAATTGTCTGTAAGTGTGCCATAGAAACGGAGATTCGTTGATTCGAATATTTAATACTGAATATGTAAAGCTGCAAATACGCAGGGTTCGGCTGGGTCCCGATTTTACATGCATCAAACGGGATAACGTGCACTGTGTTTGGCAGCAAATTTGGAGTATAACGAGCCTCTAATTGTAGCCATATGTGAAGTAGAATCGGAGATACGTCGGTTTGAATACTTAATCCTGAATATACGAAACTGCAACTACGCTGGATCTGGCTGGGTCCAGATTTTACATAGCGTAAACCGGATGACTTGCACTGTACTTGGCATCAGATATGGAATATAACGCGCATCGAATTGTCTACATACCTGCAATCGAAACGTAGTCACGTTGATCTGAATATTTATTCCTGTTGGGAATATGATACATTTACACTGTACATGTGAATGTGTGTGTAAGCGTCAGAGGACGTCCAGGCCTTAGTTGGGACAAAAGACAAGAGTCAGTCGTTACAAGTATCTGGAAGAGTCGGTTGGCAACAAGCGTGCGTGCGGGTAGGATTTCGAGGTCTTTAGAGTATAAGATATATGTATAACTGTTGTGTGCTAAATAAAGGGAATTATTTGTATTTCCGAACCCCTTCTATATCCTTACAGTGGCGTCGATTATCTGATGGTAATGGGAATTTACGACTCTCGTTGACGCGAAACATAGTTGATTTTGTTTAAATGCTAGTTATAGTTTCACGTGAGTAGTGGCAGAAGGAAAGAAGGGTATACACGAATCATTTATGAACCACTTAAGATGTATAGGCGAAAATGACTTGAAATAGTATTTCTTTACTCAGATTGCCTTATTTTCATATTGCTATTATAACATAAATGTCATGGTAGAAACCCGGATGATACATAAATGGCTTATTTCGTTAAACAAATTATTGCCTTTCTGAATTAAATTAGAGACTTTCAATAATACTCAACTACGAAATTTATGTTGATTCTTTTATAAATGGTGCATGCCTGTCAGTTAGACATTATAAGAACGAAGAGTTTACCATTAAAACTTTAAAATTTCGACAAAAGTTTTAAAGCGTAGGCGTCACTGTGTAGGTACGTAGGTAGGTAAATTGAGGTCAACCGGATGTAGAGTTAGTGCCGCATCGGCCACGCTGGTCTTTACCTTTCTCTCATTGCGTTCGTCAGATAATTAATATAATTTACATGTTATTATAAACAGTATTATAAATCACTATAAATTTTTGTACATTATATATATTGTTGAGGTAAATAAATTCAAAATTTAGGGAACAACGAATTCAAGTATTATCCTGTGCTGTCGGGTTACTATTGGTGGCGGGGCAGCAGCCGCTTGGTGTACGTGGGCGTTGCCTCTGGGCCGCTTCGGTCAATCTCACTCCGCGAGTAGTTGGTAACGGTTGTGTCGAAGTTAGTGACGAAAGTGCGCAGTGGTTTCTCAGTCTGATTCGTGTATTTTCCATGTATGTTATATCAGATTTCTTGGATATTATTTCGTCACAGTGTAAAATGTGTCTCTTTTATACTTGCGAACTGGTTAATTCTATCGTTGTTACTGAAGGTTATAATATTCTGGTACGTTAGTGTATTTGTAATGTTATAGAATGGATTCGGAAATACAAATAATTCCCTTTATTTAGCACACAACATTTATACATATATCTTATACTCTAAAGACCTCGAAATGCTACTAGCACGCACGCTTGTTGTCAACCGGCTCCTCCAGATACTTTTAACGCCTGACTCTTGTCTTTTGTCCCAACTAAAGCCTGGACGTCCTCTGACGCTTACACGCACATTTACATGTACAGTTTAAATGTATCATGTTCCTAACACGCCTCCTTACATTTATACTGTACACTTAATCGTATTTACATGCCTTGACGAATTACGTAACAGAAACTTTAACACTTATTACTTTATCTACATTTCTCTTAGTTTACATTCATCCATGACCTAAACCTTTCGAATTTCTCTCTCTGTACACAGTGCCTTCGTAAATATATCCGCAGTATTTTCGTCTGTACTTACCTTAAGTATGTTTATCTTGTTCTCCTTTAAGCACTCGTGAACATAGTGGTAATGAACTTCAATGTGTTTAGAATTTTTTGTAAAATTTCCGTGCTTTGCTATACTCATCACTCCAGAGTTATCCTCATCAATTTTTACAGGGTTATCGTCTAGATTTACATTGAAGATTTTCATAATTTCCATAATGGACATTAATTCACTCACCGCTTCCGATAGAGCTACATACTCTGCATACGTCGAGGCTTTTGTCACACACCTTTGTTTTTTAGACTTCCAACCAATTACATTTCCACACAATCTAATTACATATTCAGAAGTCGATTTCTTTTCTAAATGATCTCCTGCCTAATCGGCGTCCACATAACAATCTATCGTTTCACATTTTTCATTCCTTTTATAATCTAGTCTTAAGTCTCTAGACCGGTACAAATATTTCAATATTCGCAAAGCAAATTTAAAATGTGTCTCATTACAACAATCTTGAAATCTACTCAAATAATTCACACCATAACTTATATCGGGTCTGGTATTTTCACTAATATACAACAGTGCGCCAATTAAATTTTTGTATCCAATATCCTCTCTATTTATCACAGCTCTTTCAATTTTTAAGTTGGTCTCCATAGGTGCACAGTACAATTTGCTATTTTGTAACTTACATTTGTTTGCTAATGATTCAATGTATTTCTTTTGGCTTAATCTTATTTCATTTTTGAAATAATCATAGTCTATATTTATTCCAAGATATTCTTTGACTTCACCTAAATCTTTCATTTCAAATCTATTAGTTAATAACTTCTTTACCCTTTGTATCTTCCTTTTATTTTTACTACAAATTAGCAAATCGTCTACATACATTAGCAAATAAACAACATTTTCTCCCTCTCCATGTATATATATGCACAACTCTATGTTATTCTTCTTGAAACCTAATCTCGTCACATACTTATCAAGACACTCATACCACTCTCTTCGACTTTCTTTTAACCCATAAAGCGCTTTCGATAGTTTACAAACTCTATTCGTTCCGTCCGCATATCCCTTTGGTTGATTTCCATATACCCCCGAGGTTACTTCACCATTTAAAAAAGCAGTTTCTACATTCATTTGCTCAATAATTAATCCATTTTGACAACAATATGATAGCAATATCTTAAAGGTCTCATTACTCGCTACTGGGGAGTATATGTCATCGGCTGCGTTTCTTTGTTGGAATCCTCTTGTTACGCCACGAGGCTTAACACAGGCTGTATTTTCTAACCGTCACTCGCGGCCCTACAATGTCTCAGTCAGATCGTCTTATCTGACCGCCGGATCATATACAATGTATCGACGAGCCCATAGCTGTCGCCAAGCAACGAGTTCTCGAAACGTCGAATTTGGTCCGTTACGTTTTCCACGCAAGGTCAGACATACGTGATCATAGGCGCGAACGGTGGCGTGACCTAAGTATAGTGGGGGTCGTCTTAAAGACGAGACAAAGAAATCATCCAAAAGTCGATCAGTTCCTTGTGACGCGTCGAACATTACACATTGAGCCAAACATTCACTTATTCTATTAAGTATCATATCGTGCTACGTCCACCAAGAGACTAAGCTCAATTGTAAGAGCCTTGCTCTATATTGTATACATCTATATTATCTGCGTGCGATAAGGTTGTTAATTGTTGATATCTTTTCAATCGTGTAGACTAAGTGTTGGAAATATACATTATTATAATTCTGTGACTCTCAGTGTTATACCGCATCAACCACCCCGATTATCCTAACCGAAATACGGGGATCGAACTATTCGTGGTGTCGATTATTCTAATCGTAACGGGAATTTACGACTCTCGTTGACGCGTATTCTAACGACCGCGTCTCCCCGCGATAGCTCGATTTTATACCTCTTACCACTAACCTAGCCTTATACCTGTCACCTGATTTTCTCGTGTAAACCCATTTTACATCTAATACGTCTTTGCTTTTTACCCTTTCTACCAATTTCCAAGTTTTATTCTTATAAAGACATTCTATTTCCTTATTCATAGCTTGTTTCCAATCTTCACTATCTTCACAACAAATCGCCTCCTCAAATGTACAAGGGATATCTACACTACAATAATTTGCATGGATTTCACGAATGTTTTCTTTTTCTGGATATCCTACTGGAGTTCTCTTGTTACGTGTAGATCTTCCAGGGATGTTTAAGCTTTCAAGACTGTTATCATTTTCATCTTCCCTACTTTCTAACTCTTCCTTATTCATGTTTACCAATAAATCATTATCCTCAATGTCATCGTTATCTTTATCGAATGAATTCTCCACAAAACCGATACATTTTGTGTCTGTTTCTATGACCTCTACATGTCTCGCTATTGTTATTTTCCCACCTAATAAGACTCTGTAACCTACTTCACTATATCCAAACTAAATTCCCATATCTGCCTTCTTATTCCATTTAGAAACTCTCTTGTGTTCTTACAAAAACTTTACTTCCATATAGATGTAGATTTTCAACACTTGGTTTTCTCCCGAAGAATATTTCAAAAGGTGTCTTTCTCTCTATAGTATTTGCCAGTATTCGATTTTTCAAGTATACCGCGGTCCAATCTATTTCCAGCCATTTTATGTACTTTCGCTTCCGCTAACAAGCAACGCGCCATGTCCATAACTGTTCTATTATACCTTTCCGTTGTCCCGTTTAATTCATGTACGTAGGTTGGGCAGTTATTTATTCTGATACCTTTATCCCTAGCAAATTTATAAATTCGATTATTCAAGTACTCTTTTCCATTATCACATCTCAATATTTCAAACCTCTTGCCCGTTAAATTCTCGGCTTCATTTACAAACTGTACGAAACAATCAAACACCTCATCTTTTGATTTTATACAATAACTTCTAGCTATTTTGCTATAATTATCGATAAATGAGATGAAATATTTCTCTTCATTGAATCCGGTAGTTTTGAAGGGACCGCGCACGTCCGAATGAATAATTTCCATTGTCTCCCTAGCCTTGGTTCGATTATTTTTGAATGGTAAATTTTGCATTTTCCTTTCCATGCACACCCTGCATTTCAAAAATTCCTTTTCAAATTCATTCGGTATACCAGTAACTAGCTGTTCTTTACCCAAAATATTTAAATATTTAAAATTTACGTGTCCTAAAAAAACAAGAGAAAACAAAAAAAACAATAGAATTTATTTCTTGTATTCTGAATTTACACTGATTGCGATTTTGTTCTGAGCTCCAGCCGTGACTTTCCAAGACTGACGCTCTTACAATTTGACTTTCGGTAACATCTGTTTCTTCTTTGTTTGTCATCCCTCAATATCCCTACTACCCTGTAGGCGTACGTGACCGTTATCACACTTCTAGGACATTCGGTGGAAGGACCGTTAGGATACAGATGACTCATTAGGCACTTCGACGATATACATTGTCGCCAAGGCCGCCACATCTCTATCTCTATCATCGGTCCATCGGATTTGAAGTATGCCGGTCGTGACATACCCACCAGTTTAGATTGATCTTGGTCCTCTAAGACCGTAGTAGAATTGGTTGGATTTGTTTATAAATCGTAATTCCTATCCTGTGAATTTAAGACAACTAACCAAGGGTATTATTACTAGTGCTAGGGTCAGCATTATCGTGGAAAAAATACGTTTTCAATCGGTACCATGTATCTTTTTCTTAATATTGTCGATAGATATAATGTAGTAAGGAGTTTTCACATCATTGATTCTATAGGGTCCTAACCATTCAATGTCCAACTTATCTCTTTTATGGTCATTGTGAATTAAAACAAAGTCTCCTTTCCTAAACACGGTCTGAGTTTTAACAATCTTTCTTTCTTGGTCTCGCTTGTAGCGTTGCTTATTTTGAATAAGTGTTTTGTGAGCTGTTTCCCAATATTTATTTAACTGTTTTTGCCAAAGTGAGTACATATCGTCATAGGTAAATGTGGGGAATTTGGACATTGCGGAAGGTAAGTTCGCTTTTCGCCCAAAAGTCAATTCGAAGGGGGAGAACCCTGTTCCTTCATGTTTTGCAGTGTTGTATCCTAAACAAATGAAATTAAGTACTTCGTCCCATTCTTTGTCATTGTCGTGTAACGCAGTACGAATTAAATCTTTAACCGAGGCATGTGTTCTTTCGAGGGATCCGTTACTCTGTGGGTGAAATGAAGTTGTTTTGACGTGTTTGATTTTAAAGGCCTCTTCAAATTTCGTCATTAAATCGCTAACAAAATTTTGTCCTTGGTCTGTCAGAATCGTCTTTGGTGCCGAAAATATGTAAATATAGTGCTCAATGAGCGCGTTAGTTATAGATTCAGTTCGTTGCGTTTTCAGGGGAACAAGGATCAGATATTTCGTAAGTTCGTCGTGAATTGAAAGTATATATTGATTTCCGCGTTTGGTTTTCGTCATCGGTCCTATGATGTCCATAGCGATTTTGTCGTTAGGGTGAAGTGGTGTGTCTGATACCTGTGGGGACTCTATGGGTCTGATACGTGATAGTTTCTCCTTTTGACCTGTGTCGCATGTCTTCACGAAGTTTTCTACTCTTTCAAAAAGGCCGGGGATTTTGAACTTATCCTTAATCCGTTGATACGTTTCCTGTATCCCTAAATGTCCTACGGTGTCGTTATGGTTCTCCTTTACTGCTTGTAGTATTTCGCTTTCGTCTAGTTTTAAAATGGGGTTGGGCGCATAAGTAATTTCCTTGTATATGTCGTTAAAATATATTAGCATGAGTTTAATCTGTGTTTTCTCTAATTCAGTGAAATCGTTATTTCCTATGCCGATTTTTGTTGTATTTTTAAGAATTTTGTAAAGTTTTCTGATCCAAAGTGTCTCGTCGTATTCTCCTAAATCGTTTTGAATTAATTGGTAAAATGTTTCATCATTCGGTTTAACTTCTAAGAGTTTCGGGTTTTCGTTGTTGTTTTTCCATTCGTTGAATGAATTAGTGTGGTCAATTAATAGGTCGAGATTAACTATTTCGTTGCGAGTTACCGCGTGAACGCTATATAAGGCGTCTGCAGCTGTATTATCTTTACCCTTTGTGTATTCGATATCATAGTTGTATTCTTCGAGTCTAAGTCTCCAACGAATCAGTCGACTAGAGGGGTCTTTGCAATTGTGTAGCCTCTTAAGGGCTTGGTGGTCGGTTCGAATAATGAAGCGTCGTCCTAACAAGTATTGCCTAAGTCTTTTCACGGTCCATACGATGGCCAAGAGTTCCTTTTCTGTCGTGGTATAGTTTCGTTCGGGTGGGTTTAGTGTCCTTGAAATGTAACAGCAAGGATGACCGTCTTGTGACAGTATTGCTCCTAGTCCTTCGTTACTTGCGTCGGTGGTTAGGGTAAAGGTTTTGTTAAAGTCCGGATAAGCTAGTATTGGGGAATTACAGAGTTTGTCCTTTAAAGTATCAAAGCTAGTCTGGTGTTTGTCAGTCCAATGGAATGGTGTGTCCTTTTTTGTTAAGTCTGTAAGGCTTTTCGCGATTTTAGAAAAATTCCGAATAAATTTGCGGTAATAACCTGCTAAACCTAAGAATGATTTAACGTCCGTGGCATTGCGGGGTAATCGAAAGTTTTTTACGGCGTCTAATTTCTTGGAGTTTGGTTTAACTCCTTCGGCTGAAACTACGTGGCCTAAGTATTCTAGTCCCGGTTTTAGGAATTCGCACTTATTCGGTTGCAATTTAGGTCCTAATTCTCTGAGTCTCTGAAATACTATCGCGAGGTCTTCATTATGTTCTTGAATCGTTTTTCCGAATGTCACTATGTCGTCCAAATAAACAAGGCAATATTTTCCGACAAGTCCAGTTAAGGCTCTGTCCATTAATCTTTGAAAAGTAGCGGGTGCGTTTTTAAGACCGAATGGCATTCGATTGAACTGAAAGTGGCCTTGCGGTGTCGAAAAAGCGGTATATTTTTTGGATTTCTCGTTCATTGGAATTTGATGAAATCCTGAGGATAAATCAAGCGCCGAAAAGAATTTCGCGTTTCCTAGTTGTGACAAAATGTCGTCTATGTTAGGTAAAGGATAAGCGTCTTGTTCCGTGAGTTCATTAAGTTTCCTAAAATCAATGACTATCCTTCATTTCTGTTTTCCTGAGGCGTCTAATTTTTTCGGAACTACCCATACCGGAGAGTTATAAGGGGAATCGGATTCTTCTACGATATTTTTCTTTAACATGTCTCCTATTTGTCGCGAAATTTCGTCTCGATGACATTCCGGTGGTCTATACGATCGTGTGTTAATGATTTTATCTTTGGTTAAGGAAATTGTCTGCTGGGTTAAATTAGTACAGGGCAAAAGGTCGGTTTCTAAATTAAAGATGTCAACGTAGTGCAGAATAATCTTTTCTATGGATTCGCGGGTTGGCTTTTCAATGTGATCTGTTCTCACTAGGCTTTTTAGTTTTGATACGTTGCAAACATCATGAGAATTTTGGATATTATTAGAAATTTCAATGTTTTGCTCACCGGTGTTGATAAAACATACTTTAGTTGGTTTGCCTACCAGATAGATTGTTTGAACTCTGTTTTCTCCAGGAGTTAATTGTATTGGTTTCTGAAAGAAAATGGTTTTGTCATTTAGTCGGATTCTGTCATTGGATATTGAATAGTTATACTTCTCTAAACATGGTAGCCCAATGATTCCGTCTTCGATGATTGGGAAGTTGTCCGGTACTATGTGAAAGATGTGGTCTTGTCCAAAAATTCGTTTTGTTACGTATTCGTTCGTTTCGTATTTGTCTCGTCCCATAGAAAATTTTTGTCTAGGCCCTATTTGTATCGCGTTGACAGTTTTGTTACGTTTCATTAGGTTTATCCCTGCTCCTGTGTCGACCAGAAATACTCGCTCTGTGGTTCGGGTTGACAAAGGTATTGTGAGTAATCTTCCTGTGGTGATGTTGACTCGCGTCGTTTCGCGCGGTTCGTCTATACTCTGGTTCGATGTTACTTCTCGTGTTTCGTCCCTTTCCTGGACTGCTTGAATTCTTGCGGGTGGTCGGTCGTACTGGCTCGGTTGTAGAAAATTTTGGCATTTGCTGGCCATGTGTCCCAGCTTTCCGCATTTGAAACACTTCATTTGCGCGCGTTTAGCGGGTGGCCCATTATCTACTCGGTCGAATGTGGTAGGTTTCTGAGCTGCTGGTGTGTTAGGCGATCTAGATAGTGTATTAGATCGTCTTACCTGCATTGATTGATTGTTGAGGCGATTACTAGCGGAAGGCAAGCGACTACTTGACCAATTGGCTTGCCGTTCTTCTCGTGAGTAGCGTTCTAAGTCGGCTGCTTTCTTTTCAGCTTCTTCAAGATTCACGGGTTCAATGATTAATAATGTTCGGCCTATGTCGCGCCTGAGTCCCTTTAGGTACACACGGACATTCTTCTTTGTAGTTTCTTCGATCATTAGCTTGCGTAGAAGTGGTTGTGGGTACTCGTTGGTTACTGCGTACAGTAAACGGTTGAGTACTCTTCTGAACCGAATATTAAAACTCTGCACTGATTCTTCCCGTCCCTGTCTCAACTCTTTTAATTGTTCCCGATATTCTTCCGAAGTCACTTGAGCTGCCACATTGTTCCTCAGTGCGTTGTACAGATCACTGTAGCACTCAATGGGGATGTTGCGGATACTTTGAGCTGCTTTTCCTGCGATTTTTCCTACCTTTATTGCTTTTAGCAATAAATCTTGCTCCATGCAACGGTCTTTCATACTGCTCACTTCTCTGATGAATTCTTCCACACCTACGTCATCGTCTCCGTTGAGCATTGGAATACAACGTATTGCAGCCTTAACTCGTAGAGTGGAAAGAGCGGGTGGAAAATAGCCTCTTTCTTCAACCTCGGGTTGTTCGGTGTCGATGTGCGCAGGTGGGATGCCTGGAATCGTTAACCCGGTCGGTTCGCGTGCCCTAACCGTACTCCCGGTGCGATTAATCGCCGTCGATTCACTTTCGTTGCATTCAGTAATGATGGAACCAGAATCATCGGTCGCAAGGGATCCGAACCCAGTCCGTAGCTCTGCGACGGTTCTCCTAAGACTTCCGATTTCTGCTACCCAGCATCTATTTGTTTCGTCACTTTGCATAGACAAACGTAACATATCCTCTTGTAAACGGGCAATACTCTCTTGCTGTTTTTGAATGCTATCCAATATTGTTCGCAACGTTGGATCCGTTGAGGTAGAAGTTTGAGATTCGTTTGTCTTAGACATCTTCCTGCTTTCGGACGAAGATGAGTCTTCGCTACTGAAGCTAGATTTTCTTTCACGGTAACGTACGAAGGAATCCAGTTAACCTTCCTTTGTCACTTCACTCGGTTCGTGATAGTTACTTCGTTGTTGCGGATGACCGTAGTCCCAAATAATTCTATCTTCCGTAGATGATGAATGTCTTTTGGTTTCCGAACAAACACTTTTCACTATGCTGGGAGTAATCGCCAAAAATGTCGCGTAAAATAAAAAGCAGGAGGCTCGAACGAAAAGAAAAAAATTAAGGTAACAAAAAAAAACAAGAGAATTTATTTCTTGTATTCTGAATTTACACTGGTTGCGACTTTGTTCTGAGCTCCAGCCGTGACTTTCCAAGACTGAAGCTCTTACAATTTGACTTTCGGTAACATCTGTTTCTTCTTTGTTTGTCATCCCTCAATATCCCCACTACCCTGTAGGCGTACGTGACGTTGTCACACTTCTAGGATATTCGGTGAAAGGACCGTTAGGATACACATGACTCATTAGGCAGTTCGGCGATATACATTGTCAACAAGGCCGCCACATCTCTATCTCCATCATCGGTCCATCGGATTTGAAGTATGCCGGTCGTGACACTCGCTCGTGCCGGTTGTTGACTGACGATGGAAGTTTCCATGTCCCCTGCTCGTATTTCCTTTGTTTCCTCCTCCTCTGCTGCGACCACGTGTTGACCCAAGCCAAAAACTGATACTGTTTCCCGCTTCGACGCCATTTTGACACTCTCTCCCAAAATGTCCTACTCTTCCACATCTGAAGCATCCTTCCTTTTTTGCAGAAAAGGCGTTGGATTGCATTTCTCCTCGATTGGACTTATTTTTCCTCTCCGCTATTTCAATTTTATTTTTTAAATACGCTACCGTTTGATTTTCGGCTTTCAGTGCACCTACTATATCCGCTATGTAGCTGTATTCTTCGGGTAACGTATTCAGCATGTAAGTTAGTTTTTCCCTCTCACTCACTTGTGCACCCGCACATTTTAATTCGTTTATTAATTTTTCGAAATCGCTAAAGAACGATGCTGAATCACTGTAGTTCTCAAGTTTTATCTTTTCCAATCTCCTTCTGCATACGACCTGTAGTGCCGTCGACACTTTCAAGTACATTTCATCAAACTTTTTTACTATCTCATACGCCGTTTTTTCTTCTCTAATATATTCCAATGGTCTGTTTGTGATGGCAGTATAAATTATATTTATTGCCTTCGGATCCTTTTTGTCCCAGTCTTCACTGTCTGTTTCTGTCTTTACCCTAGTTGTGACAACCTGGCATTCTCTATACTTGAGAAACATCGTTATTCTTTGCTTCCACATTCCGTAAATATCCATCGAAAATAGGTATGATGATTTCCAATCTCTCCATTTTAATTGATTCCTTATCTCTTACTCAAGCGTTCCTACGTGCTCGAAGTGTATTTTTCCTCTTTGTAACCTTTGAACGTTTCTTTCCTTACTGAAGAGTCACTCGACCTAACTCGCAATATTGAAAACCATGCACTAAAATAACTGGCAAAACTATGAACCACGCTCTGCTACCATGTAAAGATATAGAATGGATTCGGAAATACAAATAATTCCCTTTATTTAGCACACAACAGTTATACATATATCTTACACTCTAAAGCCCTCTAAACCCTACTCGCACGCACGCTTGTTGTCAACAGACTCTTCCAGATACTTCTAACGACTGACTCTTGTCTTTTGTCCCAACTAAGGCCTGGACGTCCTCTGACGCTTATACACACATTCACATGTACAGTGTAAATGTATCATGTTCCTAGCAGAATTGTTATGCGACTGATGCATCAACATACCATGTAAGAAGAATTGGAAACTAGGACAAAAAGGAAGAACTGTGAAAGAGATACTTATAATCATAGTAAACGACAAAAAATTCGCAGATGTTCAAGTGAATCTGACGAGGAGGATATTGATGAAAAGGTAGTTGACAATAGAAGAATACAAGTAATAACACAAGAGTCAAACAATCTCCTCGATAACGACAAAAGGATGGTGCGAATGATGGGATATAAGGAGGTTACGGCTTCGGAAATAATGAACAAGGTCGTTTAGAGCCAGTTCAAGCACCTAGACAGCATGGTCGCAGAGGCTTTGGACATCATGTTCTTGGACATGAAGATTCAGGTCTTAAATGGCATCCTGCAGAGGGAGTAATAAAGTGTCTAAAAGATATGAAATGGTGATATGAAAAGTTGACCACAGATGATGAAATTGATTTCTGTTGTGAAGATATAGTGAAAACTGTTATCAATGCGAAAACTTTTTTTAACACTTTTTTAAAATCGTGCTACTGTTAAAATGGCGAATACAGATAGAGCATGTAACTTTATGTTTACTAACCCAAAAGGTTTGAGGGAGAATGGGCTGCTATACTTTGCAGATGTATGTGCTGGAGCAGGAGGTTTTAGTGAACATGTTCTATGGCGAAAGAAATGACGTGCTAAAGGATTTGCTCTTACATTAGAAAATGAACATGATTTCAAATTAGAAGACTTTTATGCGGGTCCTTGTGAAACATTTCATCCATACTGCGGACCAAAGGAAAGTGATGATGTCTTTGACCCAGATAATGAAGAGGCATTTACAAATATTATAATGCAGCATACCCATGGCAAAGGAGTACATTTTGTGATGTTTGATTGAGGATTCTCAGCAGAACGACAAGAAAATGTACAAGAAATTCTTTCAAAACAACTGTATCTTTGTCGATGTTCAATAGCATTGATGGTTGAAGGAGAGGGTGGTGATTTTGTGACTTAATTATTCAAGCTTTTTACACCCTTTAGTGCTGGTTTAGTTTATTTAATGTATCGCTGCTTTGAAGAAGTTTTTATTTTTAAACCAAACTCTTCTAGACCAGGAAATTCAGAACGTTACTTAATATGTAAGAAGAAACGATCTGGGGTACAAGATGTTGATGAATATCTGAAGCATGTTAATCGTCTGCTTTTGAAAGGTGGTGTAAATGACGACGTTTTACAACTAGTATCATATAATGAATTAAAAAGAGAGAAACAATTTGTTCAATATCTACGTGCTTCTAACAAAGATTTGGCCGGAAAACAAATAATCGACCTGTGTAAAATTGCAGCATTTTATGCGGATAATACTCTTGTTGAGACAAAACAAGCTGATATGCGCAAACAATATCTAGAGTATTGGAAACTTCCAGATGAAACTAGGACAATCCCAAGACACATGAAACCAAAGACAAATTGAATACTCTTTTGAAAGATACGTCATTTCTTACTATTAATCCAGCACAATTGATGGAATTTAACATTGAAAATGCATTTTTATCACTATATGACTGGTTTTGTATGCCATGTGGTACAAAGCCAAGGTCTGATGATGATAAGAAGCACGCTACATTTTATATGGGCGTGGGAAGGAGCAACGTATATACATGTACAAAGAATTCTTGGGTTAGTGTCGATGACATTGGCATAGAATTACCACCAAATACACTTGTAAACGCAGAGGTTGTATATGAAATGACTAAGGAGTTTATATATCAGCAAAAAGTACTAGCATTCCATATTATAGATGCATTCTACTTAGGAGGAGTGGACATTAGCAAAAAATATTTGAGGAGCAGGTAAGCAACTGAATCTTATTGAGTTCAATAATAATCTTTAAGATTTCCAGTAATGAAATGTTTTTTCAAGGAGTACGTTCATGTGATACTAATGTATGACTGTTCTTTAAAGGAACGAGGAAGCGACGTTGTTCTGTGAAGCTTTGTGGAAACCAGCAGGAAATAACTATACTCGAATACGTGCCAAAGAACTACTTCCAGTTGGTACATATATCTGTGAAAAGTTGCGAGTAACGCAGCGTAAAATGAAAAATAATTCCGATGCCTTAGTATACGAACTTCCAGAAAGGACACTAGATGTTAATGGTTATAATAAGGACAAATTATATTTCATACAACAGAGTGTAAAATTTTTAAGAAGCACTGGAAATCCTTGGAATCGGTATGTCAGTAAAACACATTCCATAAAGTATGTCTTTAATTGAAAAACAAACGAGAAGCTATTCGACCTTCATAGACCAAGTTCAGCAGAAGCAAGTTTCGTTAAATCTTTTAATGGTCGCCTTATTTGTCATTGGCCTAATGATTCATCACTGACTATAAACAGATTTGCAAAATTTATTAAAGATAAGTGTCCGGCATACAATACGCGCTTAGAATATTAAAACTGCAGGCTGTACATATATTTGTACAAGACTTGAACCGCATAGATGTCAAACAGATTAATTCCGTTAATTTGACTGTTATTTCAAATATGAAATACTTGTGATATATTTTAGTACTTAGCATTACATTTGTATAGAAATAGAAGTGTAGCGGTACATGAGTCATAGGACAAAGCAAATTACGTCGTTGTCGCCTCGAAGTACCTAGACCGCTGAGCTACAATTAATGTAAAAACAATGTCACCGCAACCAGCTGTTGTCGTCAGGTAGGCAAATATGAATTCTTTCACCCCCCCCCCCCCCCCGGCGACTAGTATAGGTAGTCTTAACTCAAATACATCTGACGGTCAAAAACATCAATATTTGACTCAGGTCTTTTATAATGAAATATGTAGAGGACACGGTATATGGGAAGTTTGACCGTCAGACTTATTTGAGGTTATCGATTGTCGTCGTAATCGTCGAATTTACTTAAAATAATAAAGTAAGGTAAGGCCTATGGGCCCTGAGTCGTAGATACAATGTGTAAAAATATTCCATAAATGTTCGTCACGAAATTCAGCAGATCGCTCGTTGATACTCGTAGGTATTCGAAGATACTTTACTCTTTGGGTTGCCTCGGTTTATTTATACTGGTCGGGGCAGAAGTCGGAAGATTCAAAATCGTCTTTGTTCGAAGTAGCGGCAACATTTTTATGCTCCGAGTGTAATTACTTGTATCCTTACGATCCTGATACTCCGAGGCAAAGTAACAATAGGATTTGAATTTCCCTCTGGCTCATATGCCGCAACAAATTATTATAGTTTGTGCTCATGAATAAGTACTTATGAACTATCTAAAAAATATAATAAGCTGAAGTACTGTAGGAAAGTAATTTACAGTGCTACTAGGTTTGGTTACATATTTCAATATCGTTCACGCCATCGCAAAAGCTAGTATGACGCTGCGTCGGCGTATATGCACACGGGGAGGTGATGGGCGAGGCGAGGATGATAGCCTCCCGCGAAGTAGGGCCTGGCCCTGAAGGAGTCCCGCGACGGGTATGAGGGGAGATGATGCGGGTCATGGCACCTAGACTGCGACACCTATTTACATCGTTTTCGAAGGAGGGTGCCAACCCTCGGATATGGCGCACGGCTAGGCTGGTATTGCTTCGGAAGAAGGGACGACCAGCCCTTGTATCGTCCGGTATGCCTATAGGATGAAGTGTGCAATTTCTTCCAAAGAATCATTGCCAGAATCATTGTACTGTTCTCAGTCGAAAATGTTCGTGAGATGTCAACAACGACTTTTGGCATCAATGACATAGTATAGTGATAACTACACTATGAGCTAGGGCCATCTATAGGCAAATTCCGGTTTCATATTTATAGACCTGATACGCTTGATTTGACAGGGATCAGTGCGGACATAGCGCCAATTGTCTAGTGTGCGCTGAATTGGGCAAGAAATCTGGAGTACCGGGCATATCGAATACTCGGCATGTCTGCAAAAGCAAAGGAAGTACGGGGATTTGACCATTTGATTCTGAATATGGAAATCTGCAATGTCGCCGTATTTGACACGGCCGGGGATGTCATAGATGACATAGAGCAAACCGGCTGGAGTATGCTGTACTTGGCAGCAAATGTACAGCATTACGTGCATCCTATTGTCGACATACCTACAATGGATACGGAGATACTTTCACTTGAATAACTAGGCTTGAATATGCAAAACTATAAATACGCTGGATTTGACTCGGTCCGGATTTAACACGGCTTAAACCAGATGAAGCGCTCTGCGTATGGCAGTCAATGTGGAATGTAACGCGCATCGAACTGTTTACATACCTGCAATCGAAATGTAGTCACGTTGATCTGAATATTTATTCCTGAACATGCAAAATTGCATTTTGGCAGGTTTTGGCAGAGACCAGAGTTGACATAGCTCAAACAAGCTGATGAGTAATGTAACTGTAGCAAATGTAGAGTATAAGGCGTGTCGCATTGTCGACATATGTGCAAAACAAGCGGAGAGACTTTGAAAGCAATATTTAAGCATTAATAGCAAAAACTGCAATTCTGCTAGATTTTACAGGGTCCAGAGTTGGCATAGCACAAACCGGCTGATTTGGCATCAGATGTGGAATATAACGCGCATCGTATGGACAATGTTTCTGCAAAACAAGCGGAGATACCTTGATTCGAATATGTAAGCATTAATATCCAAAACTGCAGTCACTTGGATTTCACCGAGTCCAGTCTTGGCAATGTGCAAACTGTCTGATGTGTGCTGTATTTGGCAGCAAATGTGGAGTATAACATGCATCCTATTGTGAACATACTTACTATGAAAACGGAGATACATTCACTTGAATATTAGGCTTGAATGTGCAAAACTACAAATACGCTGGATTTGACTCGTTCCGTATTTAACATGGCTTAAACCAGATGAAGCGCCCAGTGTATGGCAGTCGATGTGGAATATAACGCGCACCGTTTTGTCGACATATCTGCAACAGAAACTGAGTCACGTCGATCTGAATATTGAACCCTGATCATGCATTACTGCATTTACGCTTGATTTCTCAGGGTCCGGATTTGACATAGCGCAAACCAGATGATGTGAGCTATATTTAATAGCAACTACGGAATATAACGCGCATCGAATTTTCCACATATCTGCAATCGAAACGGAGATTCGTTGATTTGAATATTTAGGTTTGATGATGCAAAACTGCAGTTGCGTTGGGTTTGACCGGACCAGAGTGGACATAGCGCTAATTGGATGATATTGGTTTAATTTGCAAGAAATGTGGAATACAAGGCAAATCGTATTGTCGACAGATTTCCAACAGTAACGGAGATGCGTGGATTTCAATATATAATAATGTATATGAAAAACTGCAATTACGCTGGATTTGTCGGTAATCGGAGATGACATAGTTTAAATCGAATGATGTGCACTGTATCGGCAGCAAATGTAAAGTATAACCTGATTCGAATTGTCGGCATATCTGTAACAGAATCGTAGATACGTTGATTTGAATATTTATGCACGAATTTGCAAAACTGCAATTACGCAGGTTTGACACGGGCCAGAGTTGACATAGCGCCAGCCCACTAATGTGCGCTGTATTTGGCAGCAAATATGGAGTGTATGTCGGCACATATGCTATAGAGGCGGAGACACATTGATCTGAACGTTTATTCCTGAGTATGCAAAACTACAATTACGCTGCACTTCACAGGGTCCAGAATCGACATAGCCCAAAGCGGCTGATGTGTGCTGTATTTGGCAACAATTTTGGCGTATAACACGCTTTACGTTGTCGGCATATCTGCAACGGAAGCGGAGATACGTTGATTAGAATGTTTCAGCCTGAATATGCAAAGCTGAAACTACGTTGGATTTATTGGAGACCAGAGATGACATAGCTCAAAGCAGCTGATGTGGGCTGTATTTGGCAGCAACTGTGGAGTATAAGATGCATCGAGTTCTCAGCATGTGTGCTATAAAAGAGGAGAAAAGTTGACTCAAATATCTGAGACCGAATATGTAAAACAGCAATTACGCTGCATGTACAAGGTCCAGAGTTGACACAGCGCAAACCAGTTAATGCGCACTGTATTCGGCAGCAAATGTGGAGTATAACGCGTATCGAATTGTCGGCACATCAGCAACAGATGCGGAGATACGTCGGTTTGAATGCATAATACTGAATATACAAAACTGAAAATACGCTGGATCTGGCTAGGTCTAGATTTTGCATAGCTCAAACCGGATTGTGTTCACTGTATCTGGCAGCAAATGTGGAGTGTAGCGTGCATCGTATTTCCGACATACATAATATGTATACAGCTAATAACAGCGCAATGTTTTCCAATGGAGGATTCAGCCTATGTAAGCAGAACTGCAATTACATTGGATTTCACAGGATACACAGATGACATAGCACAAACCCTCCGATGTGTGATAAATTTGGGAGCCAATGTGGAGTATAACACACATAAATTCATCGTCATATCTGCATTAGAAACAGAGATACGTAGATTTGAATATTTAAGCTTGAATGTGCAAAACTGCATATTCGCTGGATTTGACACGGTCCAGAATTGATATTGCGCAAACTGGCAGGTATGCGCTGTATAGATTTATTTGAACATTTAGGCATGAATATGCGAAACTACAATCGTGCCGGCATTGACTGAAACCAGAGAGGACATAACGGAAACAGGCTGGTGTGCGGTGCATTTGGCAAGAAATGTGGGGTACAAGTCACATCGAATTCTCGACATATCTGCCACAATAACGGAGATACGTTGATTTGATTATTCGTGCATGAGTATCCAAAATTGCAATTGCGCTGGCTTTAACAATGGTCAGAATCGACATAGCGCAAACCGGCTGATGAGTAATACATTTGGCAATACGACGCTATCTCGAATTGTGGACATATCTGCAACGGAACCGGAAATAGCTTGATTTGAATATTTAATCCTGAAAATGGAAAGCGCTAACACCTCTCACCAGCGGCAACGCTAACAACTCCACTCTCAACAACGCTAACACCTCTCGCAACTCGACAGCGCTAACAACTCTACTCGTCGACTGCTCGATTAACTCTGACCTCTCGACTCACTCTTATTTCTCGATCAACCGCTCAACGCTTCTCGATCAGCCAATCTTTAAAGTTAAATCGTCCCCTACCATTAGCGTTAGTTTTTCCAACTCTCTAAGCCCATTCTGTTAACGCTCAGCAAGTACGAGGTGACTTTAGTCATATAGGCTTTCTCCCCGATGTAAAGTAACAACCGAAGGACAGACGACATTGTTTTGATCGATTTCTAATGAGGCTTTTTCCTCACGATACTACAATATGTTGACTTGAATATTTAAGCCTGAATATGCAAAAGTCCAAATGCGCTGAGGTTGGCTGGGTCCACACGTTACATAACTCAAACCAGATAATATGCACTGTATTTGGCAGCGAATATGGAGTATAACGCGCTTCGTGCTGTCGTCATATTTGCAATGCAAACGGCTATACGGTGATTTCAATAGTTAAGCATGAATATGCAAAACAGCAATTTCGCTGGATTTGACAGAGCCTGGAGTTGACATAGTACAAACCTGCTGATGTGTGGTGCACATGACATCGGATGTGTAATGTAACCGGCATCGCTTTGTCGCCATATGTGCAATAGAAACGGAGATACATTCATTTGAATATGTTAACCTTAATTTGTAAAACTGCAATTACGCTTGATATATCGAGGACCAGAGATGATATAATAGCACGAGCCAGCTGATGTGAGCTGTATTTGGCAGGCAATGAGGAGTATATCTCGCATCTAATTGACGGCAAATCTCCAATCGCAGCGGTGATACGATTTATTTAATATTCAATAATGGGCCTGTTACGATACCGATAGTATTAGCGTGACTGAAACACATTGCCGTCTCAGTAAAACCATTTTATTTCAAGCTTCACGCTACAGTTCTGAATCCGGACAGGACCGTTTCAAGTTCTCGCAAGAGCAAGCAGTCAAATTAAGGTACTTACGCAAGTTAGAGTCTAATACATTTTATTGGTCCAACATCGATGGGGCGATCTCGCATCGAAATTTTCGGATGACCGCGTAACCTTCCAACGACGACCGCCGTACGAGCAGCGGATAAACTTATTTCGTGCCTTAGGTTGCCCTCACCACGTCCTCTACTTCTTGATTCTTGGTTGGTAGCTTTAGCGGCTGCAGGTCCGAGAAATTGCATCTTGACCCGCTTTCTCGTATGTCGCATGTGACGTCTCACTTTACACCGTAGACACTTGTCGGATCTACATACGTTGAACCATTTGCGCGAGACAAGCGCGGCGCTCTGCAGGGACGAGGGATCCAATTTTCGAAGTATCAAGTGCGAAACCTCCAGTGGTAGTTCGGAAATGATATCTACCTTACTTGGGACGAACAAACCAACGACGCGTATTAGAGATCTAAAAAACTCCATATTGCTTCTACTGTTGCGCGAGCACAACTGACGGTCTGGCTAAGAGTGGAGGCTTATATAAGTGCTGTTTGTCACGGTGCACTGCGAGTTCCGGTTCCGGGTGAGTGTCCTGGTCAGGCAGAATCGATGGTATGTGCATGTATTTTCACTTACATCGGGTTCACATTATGATTAGAGTTAGAGGCGCGAAACGAATCTTCATTTGGTTTAGACGTTGAAGTTATGCAATAGAGCAGATATTTACTAGTGTAAATTTGATTGTTATATAATTTGACAAGTAGTCGTGGTAATTAGGTACTCGAGAAGCTAATGACAATGATCCTGGGTTCAATAACAAAGCCGCGGTCAACGGGATAACAGAATTCGTTTTCATCCTGATTCCCAGTTGTACCATCAGTTCAAATGATGGCGGCAAGCAGAACGGACACGTGCACGTCGCTCCGTAGGCATAACCGAAATATCTGGGTATATTAAAGAAGTCGGGCGGAAAGTGCACGAAAGTGAAGTTTCTAGTGCTCCGGAATGAGTGGGAACACAAGAGATAGGTGAGCTCGCTGGTATAAAAGCGAGAGAAACGATTGAACGTGCTGTGTGAAAAGTGCGGTTAGGGGCAGAGCGGGGCCATCTTGGGTCGCACGACCGAAGCGCCACCGTGCGGGCTACCTGGGTAACCAAGGAGTGGTGGAGAGCGCCCCCGTGGAGGGCCAGTCAAAACTCCCCGCGTCGAACAGACACGAATCGGATACACGCGGACGGATACAGTGGGATTATACGAAGACCGGCTACGTCGAAGGACATCCATCTCAAACATACATACATATATATATATATATGTATATATATATATATATATATATATACATATATATCGGATTAGAGTCAGGATTAAGGAGATGGGCGTTTGATGGATTTTCATTAGAATTAGCCATTGTTGTGATACAACGGAGAGTTTATTAGCACAGGCTTATTAACAAGATTAAGCACCCGTAGCACTAGTGATAATGACCTTAGGTTCGAAACGAATCCGCGGTCACGGGATGGTAAACGTATGTTCTCGCACAGTTCAAGTCTAACTCTCTCTGTTAACTAGATGTGTGGTATTCACTGGTTGTAAGGCGGCACTGTCATTCGTCGATGAGATCGTACCAAAGAATGCCTCTCCGTCTCGACGATGTCGTCGAGGAAAACTATATTGGGTGGGTCTAAGGATATGAGATCCTCGGATTCGTCAAAGAAAGCTTTCGTTCCAAAGGAGAGGGAAATTAGCGCTATTGCTAATTGGTCGATCTCCATATCGGCATTTTGAAAGAGATGCTGGCCGCCCTTGAGGGGAGGTTGTTGACGGGGGGCAACGCTCGTGGAGGATAGGTTTCTCCTATCTTCCCGTAGTTGCAACAAAGTCTATTTGACGGACTTCGCTTGACTAAATCTTAAGATCTATAGCGGGTCCTCACGTTAGCTAAACATACGCCGCAAAGGCATGCCGACACCCGGCGATCATCTTACTCGGAGGACAAAATCTGCGTGTGGCGGGCCGCGGGATAGAAACTATTGAAGTATTTACTGCCACGTGTCGCTACGACTATTTCTTTTAAGGAGAGGAATAGAGTTACTCTGTGCCTTTGTTAGATAAAACGTTCATCCCTTTGACCGCGGCTACGTTCGGCGACTGATTGTCGCCTCGAGCCCAAGCTCATGATCATAAATCTCGAACAATCGGAGCGGCATTTGTTTAATCTAAGTTACAGAGTTGCGGTGTTCCCGCGAATCCAAGGAGGAGCTCCGGCGTTCTTTCATCTCCGACACGGCCATTCTGACTATCACACGTCCTCGGGTGTAGCTACAATATTGAGTTTTCTTAACGTTAGTCTCGGTACAATTAACATTGTTTAAAATTTAACTTAATGTCTAAATAAGCTGAGGGTCCAGTGTAACAACAAAACCTTGTTCGGAGGTTTGACAACAAAAGGAATAGAAGAGAACATGAATTAGTAACGTTGTAATTAGTATCGGAAGTGCTAGTTGCATCCTGTGGGTTATCAGTCGGGTCATAACGGCAAAATGGACCAGTCTCGATTTCGTACCCCAATGGATCTCGTTTTTCTAGATCGCACGACCGCACCAAACTTCGTAACACTGTAGCTCATGGTGCGCGTGAACACATCACTTGCCCCTTAGTCGAGCTTCATAACACTATAGCTCATGGTGCGCGTGAACACATCACTTGCCCCTTTACCGAGCTTCATAACGTACTCCGTAAGGTGCTACGGTCTTTGTGCTAAGGATCTTCCGAGATCGAGGTACTCATGTCGTCGTGGTCACTGTTATTGCCGTCACTACCGACGTCCAACTCAGCGGGAACGCGACTGTCCGGCATTTTTCTTAATCTGTCGTGACTGTCTTTATACGATCGTTTGCCGTCTAGCGTTTTTAGAATATATCTATCTCCTTCCAAAATCTCGGTTATTACAAATGGACCCTTGAATTTCGGCTCTAGCTTGGTTTGGTTTCTTTCCTCGTTCTTGCGTAGTACGAAGTCGCCGAGGTTAAACCTAACCACTTTAGCTTTGTTCCTATCAAATCTTTCTTTGTCGTATTGGGCGTTACTTTCTATGTTCTGTACGGCCTGCTGCCTTACATCGGAGATATCGACTTCTTTTTCTTCGATATTGTCGGGTAGCAATAGGTCATACGGTCTCGCCGATCTACCGATTAGTAGTTGTAAAGGACTCGAATTGGTCACGCGGTTGACGGTGCAGTTCAACGCTAGCTGCATTTCCCCAATCGCGTCTTGCCACGGCCGCCCGGTCGTCTCTACTGTCGTGAACATGTTTTTCAACGTGCCCATAACACGTTCTACTTGTCCGTTAGCCCTACTGGCACCGGTCGCTATCAAGTGAACTTTAATTCGTTTGCTTTCGCAGAACTCGCGAAATTCTTTACCCGTAAAACACCTTCCCTGGTCCGCTATTATCCGACAGGGACTCCCGAATAAAAATATAGCGGATTTAAGCGCTTTAATGGTGTTAAGAGAATCTATCCTACGAGTATGATGCAGGTATACGAATTTAGTGAAGGCGTCGATCAACACAATAACGTACTCCTTCGAATCGCTTTTACCACTCAGCTTGCCCGTTATATCCATGTGGACCGTGTGCCAAGGTATGCTGGCCTTGGGTATGGGATGTAGTTCAGCTTGTATCTTACCTGAACTAGCCTTCGAAACTCTACAAGCATGGCAGTTCTCTACGAACTTGCGAACGTACTTCGCCATTCCTTCGAACCAGTAATACTCGTACAGTTTCTCGAGCGTCTTATCCCAACCCAAGTGCATAATTGACTGATGCACATGGTTAATAACGGACCACCTAAACCCTCTTGGAACAATAGGTAAACTGAGAGTCCTGCCTCTTCTTTGAATTTTCCGGTAGAGAGTACCGGACCGTAATTCGTAAGTATTCGCGATGTCTTCCGCGAGCTCATCATTTTGCAACTTTTCGACAATTCCCGAAATTTGGGGGTCACGACGTTGTTCGGCTAGTAGCCAGTCTTCCGAAATTTCGGCCAGATTTACCATTTTCTCTTTGATTTTGTCGAATCTAATAGGGTCAACGCCTGTGGGATTTCGCGAAAAGAAATCTACGTGGGCCATTCGCTTGCCCTCCCGATACACAATGTCGAAGGTAAACGTTTGCAAGTAAGCCCACCACCTGTGTACCCTGTCATTCAAATGTACTTTGCTCTTAGACGCCTTTAATGAATTGCAGTCCGTGACGACAAGAAATTCCCGTCCGTGCAGGTAGTGGCGGAAATGTTTTATGGCGTTTACAACAGCTAATGTTTCGAGTTCATAAGAGTGATATCTGGATTCCGTAAGGCTGGTTCTTTTACTATAGTATTCCACTACTCGATTTTTACCTTCCACCTTGTGCATCAAATTAGCCCCAAATCCTTCGGAGCTAGCATCGGTATGTAATTCTATTGGATAATTGGGGTCAAATAGCATTAACACCGGTGCGTCGGTCAGAACGGAGATTACCTCTTGTCTTATTTTTTCGTGCCTGTCTGCCCATGTTATATTTTTACTGCCGGACGTAAGCGCGTATAAGGGTTTTAACAATTGTGAAAATTTAGGGATGAACTTCCGAAAGTACGAGGCTAGCCCTATGAACTGCCTGAGCTGTGTGACGGTCGTCGGCGCGGGTAGGGAGCTTAAGGCATATACTTTACCCGGGTTGGGACGGACTTCTCCGTTCTGGATTACGTATCCCAAATAGAGTATCGACGTCTTCAGGAAAGAGCACTTAGAAAAGTTAAACGAGAACCCGGCGTTTACAAGGGTACTTAACACGATGTCCAACCTCTCTAAGGCTTGGTTTATTGAGTCGGCAATAATTAGGACGTCATCCAAATAGACAACGACGTAGGAATACGCAAGGTCGCCCAGGGCATTGAAAATGGCCCTCTGAAAAACGGACGGTGCATTTTTCAATCCGAACGGCATCGTTACGTACTCGTACTGCCCGTCGGGTGTAACGAACGCCGTGTATTCCGCCGAATTGGGGTGTATAGGAATTTGGTGGAACCCGCTGGCCATGTCCAGGCTAATGAAGTATTTCGCCGTTTGTAACCTCGCGATTTGGTCCGCGATAAGAGGTAGGGGGTACCGATCCGCGACCGTATTCTTATTTAACGCTCGAAAATCTACGCACAATCTATCCGAACCGTCCTTTTTCTTCACGAGTAGCATGGGGCTCGCGAACGGCGAATTGCTAGGTCTTATAATGTTAGCTCTGAGTAGTTCGCTGATTCGCGCTCGTACGATTCTCCGCTCTTCCTCGCTAAGTCTATAGGGGCTTCTTTGGACGGTGATGTTAGGGTCGATCAACCGTATTTCTAATTGGCCCGTATTTACGCGGGTACGTGGGAAACCCGTGATGAACGAGTTTTTGAATCTGTCGAGAATGGAAATCAATCGGTCTTTATCGTCGCCGAGTACCTCGGTGTCTACATCATTGAGATCGATCGCAGGTTCGGCGATATTATTACAGACATTAACCGTTTTCGACTTACAAATATCGAGGCTATTGCGCGTCATGTGTACGTCGAAGCCTTGGCTTAAAATTTCGCACCCAATAATAATATCGTGTTTCAAGTAATTGTCGGCAAGGACGTGAAAAATTACCTCCAGTGTAAGACCGCTGATACATACGGCGGACAGAATTTGGGTCGTACTCTTAACGCAAGTGTTCCCAATTCCTCGCATTACAACTATCTCGGTCGTTCTCTTGCCGGAAAATTTTGAGGCTACCGATTCTTTAATTAATGAGCATTCAGCTCCGGAATCAAACCAAAACAGGAACGACTCACCCTGGTGACTTAATTTACCGGTCGGGGCCTCCACCACGCAGAAGTTAACCTGGCGCTCCTCTCTCGTAGCGGGGTTTCCTCTACGTAAGGTCGGGCAGTTGGGCGCGATGTGGCCCTCCTCGTTACACCTGTAGCAGGACACCTTCGAAGACGTGACAGCCCGGTTTTCCCCTGGTTTTCGATTGCGTTTCTCCGCCTCCAGTCTTGTCCTCTCGCGGCACTCAGATGCTTTATGTCCGTGTCTACCGCAGTGGTAGCACTTGTATCGGGAGTCAGAAGACTTATGCCGTTTAGCTTCGGGACCCGCGGAGGAGTTGCTTACTGAAGACGCCGGCCTCTTCACAGAATCGGAGAGCGCTGTCATTTCGCCTGTGAGCTGGTCCTCGGTCTTGATATCGTTTGTGAGTGCTATCCGTAGGACGCGCTGGTCCTGTGAGCCTATATGGAGGAGCACGGCAGCGTTGACTATCTCGTCCTTGGTGCACCTTTCCCACCTCGCCATCAGGAAGGAACGTAAACGGCTGCTGTAATCTCCCAGGGTTTCACCCTCCAGTCGTGCTTGATTTTTTATCTTCCATAGCGCCGTGGCAGCTGTTTCTTTCCCACCAAAGCGTGTAAGGAAACGGTCTTTAAACTTTGGCCAAGAGGAAATTTGAGTAGCAGGTATCTGTGTAAGCCACTGTGCTGCCGAACTTTCCAGAGCGGCACTCAAGGCAAAAAGTAGCGCACCGCCTTGCAAAGGTTTTTCTTCCATGATCACGTCAACAGTCGCACACCATGCGGCTGGGTCGGAGCCCAAGCTTCCGGGGTTAAAACGTGGTAGCGAAAATTTTTCAAGTGCCACCCCATCCTTCTTTGTTAGTGTATGAAATACGTCACGCATGAAATCCATTTGCTGTTTCATCGTTGCTAACAGGTCCTTGTATCCCACTTCTGATGTCGGATTAGAGTCAGGATTAAGGAGATGGGCGTTTGATGGATTTTCATTAGAATTAGCCATTGTTGTGATACAACGGAGAGTTTATTAGCACAGGCTTATTAACAAGATTAAGCACTCGTAGCACTAGTGATAATGACCTTAGGTTCGAAACGAATCCGCGGTCACGGGATGGTAAACGTATGTTCTCGCACAGTTCAAGTCTAACTCTCTCTGTTAACTAGATGTGAGGTATTCACTGGTTGTAAGGCGGCACTGTCATTCGTCGATGAGATCGTACCAAAGAATGCCTCTCCGTCTCGACGATGTCGTCGAGGAAAACTATATAGGGTGGGTCTAAGGATATGAGATCCTCGGATTCGTCAAAGAAAGCTTTCGTTCCAAAGGAGAGGGAAATTAGCGCTATTGCTAATTGGTCGATCTCCATATCGGCATTTTGAAAGAGATGCTGGCCGCCCTTGAGGGGAGGTTGTTGACGGGGGGCAACGCTCGTGGAGGATAGGTTTCTCCTATCTTCCCGTAGTTGCAACAAAGTCTATTTGACGGACTTCGCTTGACTAAATCTTAAGATCTATAGCGGGTCCTCACGTTAGCTAAACATACGCCGCAAAGGCATGCCGACACCCGGCGATCATCTTACCCGGAGGACAAAATCTGCGTGTGGCGGGCCGCGGGATAGAAACTATTGAAGTATTTACTGCCACGTGTCGCTACGACTATTTCTTTTAAGGAGAGGAATAGAGTTACTCTGTGCCTTTGTTAGATAAAACGTTCATCCCTTTGACCGCGGCTACGTTCGGCGACTGATTGTCGCCTCGAGCCCAAGCTCATGATCATAAATCTCGAACAATCGGAGCGGCATTTGTTTAATCTAAGTTACAGAGTTGCGGTGTTCCCGCGAATCCAAGGAGGAGCTCCGGCGTTCTTTCATCTCCGACATATATATATATATATGTATATTAAGACAAACACAATATGGACAAGTACTGTAAGTCAAGTAAACTTACGGCTCAGGGGGTTTCGGAGCTTCCAGGCCCCGTCGGGGATTCGAGGAGCGTCCCAGGCTCGACCCGACGGTCACCCAACGACTGGACGAACGGCGAGGGGAAGGTCGATCCCAGGGCCTCCCCTCGTTCGGTAAACACGACCGGGGACCAAGAAACTCCCGCAGTTGTCACAGAGGAAAAGACGTGCAAGAAAAGCACTAGAAGATTCCTCGAATTTGATGAAGACATCGCGGGAATCATCGAGGATGTCGAGATGCCAATGCAGGCACTCAAGGATAAGACACCACCCACCGAAAAGGCGACCCAAATCGCCAAGGAAAAAATCTTCAAAGGTGACAAGATCACCGGATATATGAGAAAGTCCCCAGTGGAGGGGAGCGCGTGCAAGACAACGAGAAGCCTGGCCAGGAGCCAGCTGAGGGCAACTAGGGCCGAAGCGGCCAGCACCTCGGAGCTAGACACACCGGCGGAAATGTCGGACAGCGGCAGCGAAGCGGCGGCACCAAGGGCATGTCTCAGGAGGAAGGCCATGGCGAACAGAGCAACGGCCGAGACCGAAGGCAACGACGAGGACAGTATCGTCATTAAGATGAGCGAATGGAAGGCGATGACGGAAATCATCACAGAAGTCTTCCGCGAAATCCAATACATAGGTAGCAGACTCTACCTCATGAGCAAAAAGGATACCGACATCAAGAAAAGGAGGGACGCCATCAGTAGAAAAGCAATCAAGCTCCACTCGATGTTGGACGAGATGAGGCTCAAGAGGAACGCGAGGACAGTCGCGGCCACCACGATGACCACCCGTCCGGGGAGGAGTGAGGAGAAGGAAGGAAAAAGGAAGGAGATATCGCCTGTCGAGGGGAAGGGCGACACCAAGAGAAAGAGACCAACGACCGTGGAGGCCTCATACGCAGGAGCCTGTGCCGGCAACAGCTCGGCAAAAGCGACTACGGAATGCACGGACAGCGATGTAAAGGAAGACTGGATCCCTGTCCGCGGAAGGAGAGGAAAAGGAACGGACACCCCGACGGTGGTCAGGAAGGCGAACGCAGGAAGGGCGGCATTGGACAAGCCAAAGAGGCCGGAGGGACCGAAGAGGATACGTAACAGACCCGAAGCCATCCTCGTCAAAGTAGGGCAGGAAAAGGAGTGGATCCAGGTCTACAAAGACTTGATGGGGGCAAGGGAGACCCTAAAAGAGAGCTGTGAGATTAGGAGGACCAGAACAGGTGACATCCTGATCGAGCTGAAAGCAGGTAGCAACGCCAAAAAGACCGCGGCGGATATAAACACGGCCCTAAGAGGCAAGGTGAGAGCGCTACCAATGCGCGACAAGACCTCCGTAGAGATCAGGGATATAGACCCGCTCGTAGGCAAGGAAGAACTAGCCAGGGAGATAGTAGTGCAACTGGGCGTAAGCGACATCACTGAGGTCGAAGTAAAGACCCTAAAAATGGCGCCGTGGGGCACCCAATCGGCAATAGTGACGATGCCGAAAGCCTATCTGGCCAAAGAGGGGGCGAGCCGGAAGATCAGAACCGGCTTGACGATAGCCTCGATAAAGGCACTACCCAATGTGGTAAAGTGCTTCAGATGTCACATGTTTGGGCATATCGCGAACAAGTGCACGGCGATAAGCCCTGGAAAGGAGATTTGCAGGAAGTGCGGGCCAAAGACCACACGATAGCTGCCTGCGTCAACGCACCCTGCTGCTCCATCTGCAGCAAGGAGAAAGGAGTGAAATTTGACCACGTAACCGGATCCCTGGCTTGTCCAGAATATAGAAGGCGGTTGAAAGCGAGTAAATGAGGATACTGCAGATAAACCTCAACAGATGCAAGCTGGCGCAGGACATGATGCACCAATGCGCGATCGAACTTAGACCGGATATAATAATAATTTCCGAGCCGAACAGGCAGCTACCGCACTGGTTTAATGACACCAAAGGAGACGCCTCGATATGAGTCACACTCCTCAATTGCAAGCTGCATGATGAAACAACGGAGATCAAGAGCGACGGGATAGTGGGCGTCCGCGTTGGCGACGTCTTCTGCTTCAGCGGATACTGTTCGCCCAACATAAATAAGCCAACATACTGCAAATACATAGACACGCTGTCTGCTATGACGAAGAGCGTTGCTAGAAGACACGACAAGGTCGTCGTGGCCGGAGACTTCAACGCAAAGTCAACCTGTTGGGGAGGATCGACCACAGACAAGAGAGGGGGAGTCTTAATGGAGGCACTAAGCGCCCACCGGGTGTTTCCATTGAGGCTCAAGGAAAAGTACACCTTCTTCATGAACGGGAAGACGAGCTTCCCCGACATAATACGCGCATCCAACAAGGTCAGCGAGACACACGCCGGAAGCGCGGTCTTGGACAAATACTCGGCCTCGGACCATCTGTACGTGCTCCACAGGTTTAAGACGAGGAAGACCCGAACCGTATCGAAGTTCTACAGGTACGTGACCAAGAACATGTCGCCGGAGGAGTTCCTGTGCAGATTCGACGACACACTGAAGAAGGAGGACCTCAACGCGGCTATCGGAGAGGATGGGGCCGAGCCCTTGCAAAAGATCATCGAAGGTACGTGCGAAGGGATGCTAAGGAAGTCGAACGGTGCGGCGAGCCGCAAGTACGCGAACTACTGGTGGAACCCGATGATCGCGGAACTGAGAGCGCAGGCGCACAAAGCGCTCAGGAAGGTGACGAGAGAAAGAAGGAAGAATGCCGGCAACACCGAGCCCCTCGTCAACGCCTACAAGGAGATCCGTAGGCAGTTAAAAAAGGAGATCGCCTGTAGCAAAAAAACAGCTTGGGCAGAATACTGCAAGATACTGGAGAGCGACCCTTGGGGCAAACCCTATCGCACGGTCATGAAGAAATGTAAACGCAAGGGACCAACAAACGACATGCCGATCGACATGGTGAAGGCAGTCCTACAGAGGCTATTCACCTTGGGACACAGACCCCCCCATTATGAGGGCCGCGAAGAGGCAGAGACCGAAGAAGAAGGAGATATTAGCCTCAGCGTCGCCATCGGCGAAGGCGATGTCGTCGATGCCGCCGGAAGAATGAACACCAAGAAGGCTGCAGGAGTCGATGGCGTGCCGGGCGAGATCGCGAAGCTGGTAGCGAGTCGCAGGAGCGAGCTCGTGACAAGGGCGTTCAACGGCATCACCGAATCAGGAAGGATCCCAGACTGCTGGAAGACGGCCAGAGTAATACTGCTAAGGAAACCGGGAAAGGATCCCAGTCTACCCAACGCGTACCGGCCGATAAGCATACTCCCAACCATGAGCAAGATCTGGGAAAAATGCTTTAAGAGGATCATCGAGAGATGCATCGGGACGGACCCGTTCCATCGGAGGCAATATGGCTTCAGAAAGAAGAGGAGCACGGTAGATGCCATCACGCAGGTGATGAAGTTTGCCAACATCTGCAAACAGAAGAAGGTAATATGCGTGATAATCACCCTGGATATTAGCAATGCCTTCAATTCGCTCAGCTGGAAGAGCATATACGAGGAATTTGACAAGAGGAAGCTGGCATGGAAGGTCAAAAGACTAATCGGCAGTTATCTATCCGGAAGGAGGATCGTCGTGAGCAACCAGCACGGCACGGTGGAGCACGAGGTGGCGGCGGGAGTTCCGCAGGGATCCATCCTCGGACCATTCCTGTGGAACTTGGTATACGACCGGTTGCTCGAGAGACTCGACAACATGCCAATGGTCAGAGCAACCGCCTTCGCGGATGATCTGGCCATCACATGTTCTGTCGGGAGGAACGAAGATGCCTCCGTCAAGGTCAACACGATGCTAAGGATCGCCAACGATTGGTGCACGAGTGTTGGGCTCACCCTGGCGAGGGAAAAGACGGAGGTCATGCACATCACAAGCTTGCGAGTGCCGAGAGTGGTGAAACTCAGGTTGGGCTCCTCGGACATCGAAACGGTCGATCGCATCAGGTACCTCGGAGTTGTCATCGACTCCAGTCGGAGGTTCGGTGCGCATATCGAGATGGTGTGTAACAGAGCCGACAAGTTAATAGGAGCCCTTAGGGGAATTCTACCCAACATCAACGGGCCGCCCAGCTTGGCTCGTAGGCTCTACTACAATGTGTGGAAGTCCATCGTAACTTACGGAGCACCGGTGTGGGCTAGAGCAGCGAATACCGATAAGAACAGGAAAAAGCTGAAACGAGCACAACGAACGGCCCTGTGCATAACAACGACGGCATACCGTACCGTCTCCCACGCGGCACTTTGCGTGTTGACCGGGAATCTCCCGATTTACATAAAGATAAAGATGCTCGGAGAGACCTACGAGAGGAACAAGATCCATGGGTCCAGGATTGGCACGGATGACGGCTCCAAGCTGAAGGAGGAACTGGAGGCGATTCGCATGAAGGCCCAAGAGGACTGGCAGAAGGAGTGGAACAACTACAAAAAAGAAAATATCACAAAGAAGCAAATACCGAGTGCGCTGTTATTTACTAAAAAGAAGATGGACATCGATCACCACACCATGCAGCTGCTAACCGGGCATGGGAGCTTCGGTGTCTATAGGAAAAGGATTGGCAAGGACAGCGACAGCAACTGTCTCGACTGTGGAGACCCGAACGACGATGCAGAGCACGCCCTCTTCGCGTGCCCGAAGTGGACGGACAGAAGGATCGAGCTGGAGAACGCTCTGGGCGGGAAGATAGACGTGGGCAATCTGATCGCCACGGTGACCGCCAAGGACGAGAGCTGGAATAAATTCAGGCAATTCTGCAAGACCGTCATGTGTCACAGGAGGGTGACAGCGAGGGCCTGGGAAGAGGCAAGGAGGAGAACGAGCGAAACAATAACTACGCGGAGCAATGAGGGCAAGATCATGAAACAACGGCAAACCGTAGAAGGAGACCAGCCCAGTATTCTGAACTGGCTGAGAGGACGACATGAGCAGTAACTGCCCGAAGAAGTAGATACAACGGGGCACGAATGGACAACTCTGATGACTGCCGACAGGTTTTACCGGAGTTGTCTGCCCCCTAAGCGGAGGAAGAAGGAGGAGGGGTTTTTAGTGGGTATGGCAACGGCATTCGACCGACTCCCAGATAACCCAGTGATGCGGGTCACTGGGCATGCGTAATAGCATTTTCCCCTCCCCACGCAAAAAAAAAAAACCTTTGAACGTTTCCTTCCTTACTGAAGACTCACTCGACCTAACTCGCAATATTAAAAACCATATAATTAATTGGCACTAAAATAATTGGCAAAATTATGAACCACGATCTGCTACCATGTAAAGATATAGAATGGATTCGGAAATACCAATAATTCCCTTTATTTAGCACACAACAGTTATACATATATCTTAAACTCTAAAGACCACGAAACCCTACTCGCACGCACGCTTGTTGTCAACAGACTCTTTCAGATACTTCTAACGACTGACTCTTGTCTATTGTCCCAACTAAGGCCTGGACGTCCTCTGACGCTTATATACACATTCACATGTACAGTGTAAATGTATTATGTTCCTAGCAGAATTGTTATGCGACTGATGCATCAACATACCATGCAAGAAGAATTGGAAACTAGGACAAAAAGGAAGAACTGTGAAAGAGATACTTATAATCATAGTAAACGACAAAAAATTCGCAGATGTTCAAGTGAATCTGACGAGGAGGATATTGATGAAAAGGTAGTTGACAATAGAAGAATACAAGTAATAACACAAGAGTCAAACAATCTCCTCGATAACGACAAAAGGATGGTTGCGAATGATGGGATATAAGGAGGTTACGGCCTCGGAAATAATGAACAAGGTCGTTTAGAGCCAGTTCAAGCACCTAGACAGCATGGTCGCAGAGGCTTTGGACATCATGTTCTTGGACATGAAGATTCAGGTCTTAAATGGCATCCTGCAGAGGGAGTTATAAAGTGTGTAAAAGATATGAAATGGTGATATGAAAAGTTGACCACAGATGATGAAATTGATTTCTGTTGTGCAGATATAGTGAAAACTGTTATCAATGCGAAAACGGTATTCGCTCATTTGGATGACGTTGAAGTGCGTCGAGCAAGGACACGTTGTAATCCTCATGAAACAATTCGTGGTGCACGTTTTTTAAATCGTGCTACTGTTAAAATGGCGAATACAGATAGAGCATGTAACTTTATGTTTACTAACCCAAAAGGTTTGAGGGAGAATGGGCTGCTATACTTTGCAGATGTATGTGCTGGAGCAGGAGGTTTTAGTGAACATGTTCTATGGCGAAAGAAATGACGTGCTAAAGGATTTGCTCTTACATTAGAAAATGAACATGATTTCAAATTAGAAGACTTTTATGCGGGTCCTTGTGAAACATTTCATCCATACTACGGACCAAAGGAAAGTGGTGATGTCTTTGACCCAGATAATGAAGAGGCATTTACAAATCTTATAATGCAGCATACCCATGGCAAAGGAGTACATTTTGTGATGTCTGATTGAGGATTCTCAGTAGAACGACAAGAAAATGTACAAGAAATTCTTTCAAAACAACTGTATCTTTGTCGATGTTTAATAGCATTGACGGTTGAAAGAGAGGGTGGTGATTTTGTGACAAAATTATTCAAGCTTTTTACACCCTTTAGCGCTGGTTTAGTTTATTTAATGTATCGCTGCTTTGAAGAAGTTTGTATTTTTACACCAAACTCTTCTAGACCAGGAAATTCAGAACGTTACTTAATATGTAAGAAGAAACGATCTAGGGTACAAGTTGTTGTTGAATATCTGAAGCATGTTAATCGTCTGCTTTTAAATGGTGGTGTAAATGACGACGTTTTACAACTAGTATCATATAATGAATTAAAAAGAGAGAAACAATTTGTTCAATATCTACGTGCTTCTAACAAAGATTTGGCCGGAAAACAAATAATCGACCTGTGCAAAATTGCAGCAGTTTATGCGGATAATACTCTTGTTGAGACAAAACAAGCTGATATGCGCAAACAATATCTAGAGTATTGGAAACTTCCAGATGAAACTAGGACAATCCCAAGACACATGAAACCAAAGACAAATTGAATACTCTTTTGAAAGATACTTCATTTCTTACTATTAATCCAGCACAATTGATGGAATTTAACATTGAAAATGCATTTTTATCACTATATGACTGGTTTTGTATGCCATGTGGTACAAAGCCAAGGTCTGATGATGATAAGAAGCACGCTACATTTTATATGGGCGTGGGAAGGAGCAACGTATATAAATATACAAAGAATTCTTGGGTTAGTGTCGATGACATTGGCATAGAATTACCACCAAATACACTTGTGAACGCAGAGGTTGTATATGAAATGCCTAAGGAGTTTATATATCAGCAAAAAGTACTTGCATTGCATATTATAGATGCATTCTACTTAGGAGGAGTGGACATTAGCAAAAAATATTTGAAGAGCAGGTAAGCAAGTGAATCTTATTGAGATCAATAATAAACTTTTAGATTTCCAGTAATGAAATGTTTTTTCAAGGAGTACGTTCATGTGATACTAATGTATGACTGTTGTTTAAAGGAAAGAGGAAGCGACGTTGTTCTGTGAAGCTTTGTGGAAACCAGCAGGAAATAACTATACTCGAATACGTGACAAAGAACTACTTCCAGTTGGTACGTATATCTGTGAAAAGTTGCGAGTAACACAGCGTAAAATGAAAAATAATTCCGATGCCATAGTATACGAACTTCCAGAAAAGACATTAGATTTTAATGGTTATAATAAGGACAAATTATATTTCATACAACAGAGTGTAATATTTTTAAGAAGCACCGGAAATCCTTGGACTCGGTATGTCAGTAAAACACATTCCATAAAGTATGTCTTTAATTGAAAAACAAACGAGAAGCTATTCGACCTTCATAGACCAAGTTCAGCAGAAGCAAGTTTCGTTAAATCTTTTAATGGTCGCCTTATTTGTCATTGGCCTAATGATTCATCACTTACTATAAACAGATTTGCAAAATTTATTAAAGATAAGTGTCCGGCATACAATACGCGCTTAGAATATTAAAACTACAGGCTGTACATATATTCGTACAAGACTTGAACCGCATAGATGTCAAACAGATTAATTCCGTTAATTTGACTGTTATTTCAAATATGAAATACTTGTGATATATTTTAGTACTTAGCATTACATTTCTATAGAAATAGAAGTGTAGCGGTACATGAGTCATAGGACAAAGCAAATTACGTCGTTGTCGCCTCGAAGTACCTAGACCGCTGAGCTACAATTAATGTAAAAACAATGTCACGGCAACCAACAATTGTCGTCAGGTAGGCAAATACGAATTCTTTCAACCCCCCCCCCCCCCCAACGACTAGTATAGGTAGCCTTAACTCAAATACATCTGACGGTTACAACAACAAAGACTCCGTTATTAGTCCACATGACCTTCGTCCTCTTCACACGCGACAACTACAGAGGTAATACCGGAAAATATAATTAATAAGATGGTCTTCTGAGTGGTTTAATTGCAATAGTATTTGAGATGAAATATACTTTTTCAAATCATATGCGGCATTTCATATAATAACTGAATGATTATAGGAAAGAATGATGACGTTAATCTGTACGATACGATTACATAGCATATTTTATAATTGTATAACAAATATTTCCCGCAGGGAGGGCTCGCTTATGTGAGCCTATGAGGGCTGGCAAACCCACTTTCCCGAAGCCAGGGGGACCATCGGGACAAGCGTCCCGCTTACGTGAGTCCCTATGTACTTCGCAGGGAAGGTCGTCGGGGGTGTAAGACGTTTAATTACTATTACATTCTCTCTACGTGGCCTTGGGCAGTAACGCACGATAATGATGCCGTGGATGGGACCGCCGGGATAAGTTCCCGGGTACAACAGTACCTTGAGGCCCCCGCTTACGTGAGTCCCATCTGGAACTGCCGAGCTCGGTTAGCAGGTCGCTGGCCGACAGTCACGTGGCCGCACATCCATACGATAGTCCCACCAACGACTAGGTTGGTACCACGGGCGGTCGAGTTACAGCCCGGAGGCCAAGATGCTGGCAAGAGGGCCGATTTAAGGTGGAGACTCCACCGAATGGCCTTCGGCGGGTGAGCAGCGTCCCACCTGCTCCGAAACCGTACTGGTGAGACGGGAGGGCTTAGAATGTGCCCCGTTCGACCTGATACGAGCGACAGCTCCTGCAGGCTAAGCTGATCCAGCAAGCAAGGTATTGGGTGCCTTGTGCGATGGTTGGGCGTAATCTCAACCCCTATAGTCCTAGGGGGCCCGGCTACTGTGTGGAATTGTATCCGAGGAAAGCACCCGTTACCAAAAGACAATACTATTTGTATAACAAATATTTAGTCGACACAATTTGTCTTTATTTAGAATGATTAGATAACTGCTTGTGGCAGCTGCTCCCAGAATAGAATAAGTTGCAGTACCTTAGTCTACAATCCATTACTTCCCAACATCAATATTTGACTCAGGTCTTTTATAATGAAATATGTAGAGGACAGGGTATATGGGAAGTTTGACCGTCAGACTTATTTGAGGTTATCGATTGTCGTCGTAATCGTCGAATTGACTTAAAATAATAAAGTAAGGTACAGCCTATGGGCCCTTAGTCGTAAATACAATGTGTAAAAATATTCCATAAATGTTCGTCACGAAATTCAGCAGATCGCTCGTTGATACTCGTAGGTATTCGAAGATACTTTACTCTTTGGGTTGCCTCGGTTTATTTATACTGGTCGGGGCAGAAGTCGGAAGATTCAAAATCGTCTTTCTTCGAAGTAGCGGCAACATTTTTATGCTCCGAGTGTATTTACTTGTATCCTTGCGATCCTGATACTCCGAGGCAAAGTAACAATAGGATTTGAATTTCCCTCTGGCTCATATGCCGCAACAAATTTTTATAGTTTGTGCTCATGAATAAGTACTTATGAACTATCTAAAAAATATAATAAGCTGGAGTACTGTAGGAAAGTAATTTACAGTGCTACTAGGTTTGGTTACATATTTCAATATCGTTCACGCCATCGCAAAAGCTAGTATGACGCTGCGTCGGCGTATATGCACACGGGGAGGTGATGGGCGAGGCGTGGATGATAGCCTCCCGCGAAGTAGGGCCTGGCCCTGAAGGAGTCCCGCGACGGGTTTGAGGGGAGATGATGCGGGTCATGGCACCTAGACTGCGACACCTATTTACATCGTGTTCGAAGGAGGGTGCCAACCCTCGGATATGGCGCACGGCGAGGCTGGTATTGCTTCGGAAGAAGGGACGACCAGCCCTTGTATCGTCCGGTATGCCTATAGGATGAAGTGTGCAATTTCTTCCAAAGAATCATTGCCAGAATCATTGTACTGTTCTCAGTCGAAAATGTTCGTGAGATGTCAACAACGACTTTTGGCATCAATGACATAGTATAGTGATAACTACACTATGAGCTAGGGCCATCTATAGGCAAATTCCGGTTTCATATTTATAGACCTGATACGCTCGATTTGACAGGGATCAGTGCGGACATAGCGCCAATTGTCTAGTGTGCGCTGAATTGGGCAAGAAATCTGGAGTACCGGGCAAATCGAATACTCGGCACGTCTGCAACAGCAAAGGAAGTACGGGGATTTGACCATTTGATTCTGAATATGGAAACCTGCAATGTCGCCGTATTTGACACGGCCGGGGATGTCATAGATGACATAGAGCAAACCGGCTGGAGTATGCTGTATTTGGCAGCAAATGTGCAGTATTACGTGCATCCTATTGTCGACATACCTACAATGGATACGGAGATACTTTCACTTGAATAACTAGGCTTGAATATGCAAAACTACAAATACGCTGAATTTGACTCGTTCCGTATTTAACATGGCTTAAACAAGATGAAGCGCCCAGTGTATGGCAGTCGATGTGGAATATAGCGCGCATCGGTTTGACGACATTTCTGCAATAGAAACTGAGTCACGTCGATCTGAATATTGAACCCTGATCATGCATTACTGCATTTACGCTTGATTTCACAGGGTCCGGATTTGACATAGCGCAAACCAGATGATGTGAGCTATATTTAGTAGCAACTACGGAATGTAAAGCGCATCGAATTTTCCACATATCTGCAATCGAAACGGAGATTCGTTGATTTGATTATTTATGCGCGAATTTGCAAAACTGCAATTACGCGGGTTTGACACGGGCCAGAGTTGACATAGCGCCAGCCCACTAATGTGCGCTGTATTTGGCAGCAAATATGGAGTGGATGTCGGCACATATGCTATAGAGGCGGAGACACATTGATCTGAACGTTTATTCCTGAGTATGCAAAACTACAATTACGCTGCACTTCACAGGGTCCAGAATCGACATAGCCCAAAGCGGCTGATGTGTGCTGTATTTGGCAACAATTTTGGCGTATAACACGCTTTACGTTGTCGGCATATCTGCAACGGAAGCGGAGATACGTTGATGAGAATATTTCAGCCTAAATATGCAAAGCTGAAACTACGTTGGATTTATCGGAGACCAGAGATGACATAGCTCAAAGCAGCTGATGTGGGCTGTATTTGGCAGCAACTGTGGAGTATAAGATGCACCGAGTTCTCAGCATGTGTGCTATAAAAGAGCAGAAAAGTTGATTCAAATATCTGAGACCGAATATGTAAAACAGCAATTAAGCTGGATGTACAAGGTTCAGAGTTGACACAGCGCAAACCAGTTAATACGCCCTGTATTCGGCAGCAAATGTGGAGTATAACGCGTATCGAATTGTCGGCATATCAGCAACAGATGCGGTGATAGGTCGGTTTGAATGCATAATACTGAATATACAAAACTGAAAATACGCTGGATCTGGCTAGGTCTAGATTTTGCATAGCTCAAACTGGATTGTGTTCACTGTATCTGGCAGCAAATGTGGAGTGTAGCGTGCATCGTATTTCCGACATACATAATATGTATACAGCTAATAACAGCGCAATGTTTTCTAATGGAGGATTCAGCCTATGTAAGCAAAACTGCAATTACATTGGATTTCACAGGATACACAGATGACATAGCACAAACCCTCCGATGTGTGCTAAATTTGGAAGCAAATGTGGAGTATAACACACATAAATTCATCGTCATATCTGCATTAGAAACAGAGGTACGTAGATTTGAATATTTAACCCTGAATATGCAATATTGCAATTTCGCTGGATTTCACACGGTCCAGAGTTAACTTAGCGCCAGCCCACTGATGTGCGCTCTATTTGGCAGCAAATGTGGAGCTACCGCGCATAGGATTTTCGACATATATCCAATACCAGTGCGGCTACGTTCTAACGAGTAATTCAGCCTTAACGTGCAAATCCGCAATTACATTGGCTTTTACAGCGTTCACAGTTGAAAAGTCGCATCCCGGATGATGCGCGCTGCATTTGGTAGTAAATGTGGAATACAACTTGCATAGTATTGTCGACATATCTGTAATAGGAACGAAGATACCTTCATTTGAATATTTAAGCCTGAATATGCAAATTTGCAATTACACAGAATTTGATCGGGTCCAGAGTTGACGTGGCACAAACCGGCTGATGTGGCAGCATATGTGCAGTATTATACGCATCGAATGGTCGTCATTTGAGCTCTTGAGGCGGAGATACGTGGATTTCAATATTTTAGACTGATTATGCAAAACTACAAATACGCTGGATTTGGCACGGTCCAGAATTGACATTGCGCAAACTGGCAGATATGCGCTGTATAGGTTTACTTGAACATTTAGGCATGAATATGCGAAACTACAATCATGCCGGCTTTGACTGAAACCAGAGAGGACATAACGGAAACAGGCTGGTGTACGCTGCATTTGGCAAGAAATGTGGGGTACAAGTCACATCGAATTCTCGACATATTTGCCACAATAACGGAGATACGTTGATTTGATTATTCGTGCATGAGTATCCAAAATTGCAATTGCGCTGGCTTTAACAATGGTCAGAATCGACATAGCGCAAACCGGCTGATGAGTAATACATTTGGCAATACGACGCTATCTCGAATTGTGGACATATCTGCAACGGAACCTGAAATAGCTTGATTTGAATATTTAAACCTGAAAATGGAAAGCGCTAACAACTCTACTCTCAGCAACGCTAACACCTCTCACCAGCGGCAACGCTAACAACTCCACTCTCAACAACGCTAACACCTCTCGCAACTCGACAGCGCTAACAACTCTACTCGTCGCCTGCTCGATTAACTCTGACCTCTCGACTCACTCTTATTTCTCGATCAACCGCTCAACGCTTCTCGATCAGCCAATCTTTAAAGTTAAATCGTCCCCTACCATTAGCGTTAGTTTTTCCAACTCTCTAAGCCCATTCTGTTAACGCTCAGCAAGTACAAGGTGACTTTAGTCATATAGGCTTTCTCCCCGATGTAAAGTAACAACCGAAGGACAGACGACATTGTTTTGATCGATTTCTAATGAGGCTTTTTCCTCACGATACTACAATATGTTGACTTGAATATTTAAGCCTGAATATGCAAAAGTCCAAATGCACTGAGGTTGGCTGGGTCCACACGTTACATAACTCAAACCAGATAATATGCACTGTATTTGGCAGCGAATATGGAGTATAACGCGCTTCGTGCTGTCGTCATATTTGCAATGCAAACGGCTATACGGTGATTTCAATAGTTAAGCATGAATATGCAAAACAGCAATTTCGCTGGATTTGACAGAGCCAGGAGTTGACATAGTACAAACCTGCTGATGTGTGGTGCACATGACATCGGATGTGTAATGTAACCGGCATCGCTTTGTCGCCATATGTGCAATAGAAACGGAGATACATTCATTTGAATATGTTAGCCTTAATTTGTAAAACTGCAATTACGCTTGATATGTCGAGGACCAGAGATGATATAATAGCACGAGCCAGCTGATGTGAGCTGTATTTGGCAGGCAATGAGGGGTATATCTCGCATCTAATTGACGGCAAATCTCCAGTCGCAGCGGTGATACGATTTATTTAATATTCAATAATGGGCCTGTTACGATACCGATAGTATTAGCGTGACTGAAACACATTGCCGTCTCAGTAAAACCATTTTATTTCAAGCTTCACGCTACAGTTCTGAATCCGGACCAGACCGTTTCAAGTTCTCGCAAGAGCAAGCAGTCAAATTAAGGTACTTACACGAGTTAGAGTCTAATACATTTTATTGGTCCAACATCGATGGGGCGATCTCGCATCGAAATTTTCGGAGGACGGCGTAACCTTCCAACGACGACCGCCGTACGAGCAGCGGATAAGCTTATTTCGTGCCTTAGGCTGCCCTCACCACGTCCTCTACTTCTTGATTCTTGGTTGGTAGCTTTAGCGGCTGCAGGTCCGAGAAATTGCATCTTGACCCGCTTTCTCGTATGTCTCATGTGACGTCTCGCTTTCCGCCGTGGACACTTGTCGGATCTACATACGTTGTACGATTTGCGCGATACAAGCGCGGCGCTCTGCAGGGACGAGGGATCCAATTTTCGAAGTATCAAGTGCAAAACTTCCAGTGGTAGTTCGGAAATGATATCTACCTTACTTGGCACGAACAAACCAACGACGCGTAGTAGAGATCTAAAAAACTCCATGTTGCTTCTACTGTTGCGCGAGCACGACTGACGGTCTGGCTAAGAGTGGAGGCTTATATAAGTGCTGTTCGTCACGGTGCACTGCGAGTTCCGGCTCCGGTGAGAGTCCTGGACAGTCAGAATCGATCGCATGTGCATGTATCTTCATATAGATCGGGTTCACATTATGATTAGGGATAGATGCGTGAAACGAATCTTCATTTGGATTAGACGTTGTTGTTATGCAATAGAACAGATATTCACTAGTGCGAATTTGATTTGAGGTGTATGGTAGCGATTTAGGTTTAAAAGCGCAAGAGTATATTTAACTATGTAGTTTATTAAAATATACCCTACGTGTACACTAGTCGTATAATACACTTTTTGTCTTGATTCGTGATTACGAATAGATGGGCGCAAAGAAGTATCGACTTAGCTGCTACTGCTCGTGTCACTCGATAAAAAAGAATGCCTCCCTACCCTGCTCGCTATATTCATATGCGTTGGAGTTGACAAAAGCCGTTGGCATTTGAATTTTGAAGATGTTCTCGAAAAATCGCAACTGACGCTGAACTCTTGACCTTGTTTACAAATGTTGAATTTTCGGGTAGTTGACTCGAGGGCATATGATCACGACAAAATCTACGGATTTTGATTAACCTTCGGTAACCGCCTAAGGTTGTCGGATCTATCATAAATTCATCTTTCAGTAAACACGATTTTTTGTGTAGCGGGTTCACTAGACCGAAACCGTTATGAATTTTACCTACGAGTGCTGCTACAGCACCCGCCTGCCAGTGTTAACGTTACTTCTTTTTATGTTTGTTTACGTATGTTAGCGCGGTGCCCTTGCTAACCGCTTAATTCAAACCCGTTTGAAAGCGGTGAGGAGAACGAACTCTCCTGCCCGAACGCGTGGTATAATTGGTTCTTGCGTCTCCGTCGCTTTGTTGCGCTTGCTCGCTGCTTTGCGGTCGGGAGATTTTCCCAGGTAAAAATACGTCGTAGGTTTCTGCGCTCCTTTGCAGATGCTCTATATCTTCCGACACGATGAAGGCGGGTTTTAAACGATCTACGGAGACTTTCACGCTTTTGTCCTTCATCCGTATGGTAATGGTTTTCATCCCACGCTGTGTAACCTGATAAGGGCCATCGTATGGTGGTTGCAGTGGACCTCCGAATGCATCGTCGCGTACGAAAACGCACGGCGACGTTTCTAAATCGCGGAACATGAACGTTTTCTTTTCGCCGTGTCGTGAAGTCGGCAGAGGTCTAATATCGCTCATTCGCTCTCGCAGAGAGTTTGCGAATTCCGCGTTGGCCGGTTGTTTTGCTGGTACAAAGAATTTTGGTGGCAATCGTATGTCCGTACCATAAATTATTTCGGCTGCCGTTGCGCTCAGGTCCTCCTTGATAGCGGTTCTAATGCCTAAAAGAACTATGGGAAGGCTTTCAACCCAGTTGCTTGAATTGTGGCATTTGATTGCGGCCTTAAGCTGCCTGTGAAAGCGCTGTACCATCCTGTTGGACGCGAGGTGGTAGGCTGTGGTACGCAAATGCTTAATGCCGAGCATCCGGCATAGTTCGTTGAAAAGACTGGATTCGAATTGGCGTCCTTGATCGGTTGTTATTTTTGCTGGGACGCCAAAACGCGCTATCCATGTGGAAAGAAGAGCCGAGGCAACGGTCGTCGCTTCCATATCTGGTATTGGAATCGCTTCGGGCCAACGTGAAAAACGGTCGATACATGGTAGACAATATCGGTAGCCTTGTGAATATTGCATGACGATGATGTCTAAATGTATATGCTCGAATCGTCCTGCGAGCTGTCCGAATGTTCCGGTCGGCGTTGATACGTGTCTCGTTATTTTACATTATTGACGCGGGATGTATTGCCGTGTCCATGTTTGGCAATTTTTGTTTACCGCCGGCCAAACTATACGCGATTTTACGAATTTTTGGGTCGCGCGTATCCCTAGATGGGAAAGTCCGTGGAGCAAATTGAATACGTCGCGCCGCAAGGGTTTCGGTACGTACGGTCGTACGATGTCGCCTGATACGTCGCAGTATATTTCGGCGTCGTAATCCGGAAAACGAATTTTCTTAACATGCAACGCGGATATATCGGAGTTGATGATGTCGCGGAGCTCCTTGCCTTTTTCTTGCGCGGCGGCGAGAGTTTTGTGATCCACGGATTTTCCTATGGCTTCGATGCGAGATAGGGCGTCGGCTGCATTGTTATTCAGCCTTTTTATATGCCTTATATCGGTCGTGAACTGCCCGATCTAATCTAGTTGACAGAATTGTCTCGGCGAACACTTGTCGGGATTCTGACTGAACGCATAGGTGTGGTGTTTGTGATCTATGAAAATAATGAAATTCCTCCCCTCTACGGCCTGTCTAAATCGCTTGACCGCGGTATACATAGCGAGTAATTCGCCATCGTACGCGCTATATTTTCGCTGCGCGAAATTTGAGGCTTTAGTTAAGAAACCCAACGGTTGCCAAGTGTCATTCGCGCGGTACTGCAACACCGCCCCTATTGCAAAGTCGGTCGCGTCTACTGCGAGGCTGATGGGCGCGCCAGGTATAGGATGCGCTAACATCTTAGCGTTAGGTAGGGCGCGTTTTGACTCGTTAAAGCTCGTTTTGGCTTCCTCCGACTAAATAATGGGCATGTTGCCCTTTTTCGCCCCTTGTAACAAATCGTTGAGGGGTTGCAAAGTTTTAGCTGCCTCCGGTATGAAACGTCGGTAAAAGTTAATCATACCGAGGTATCCGCGTAGTGCCTTGATGTTCGCGGGGAGCGGTGCTTCATTTATGGCTCTAACGCGATCGGCGAGCGGTTTTATTCCGTGCGCGTTTACCGTATGGCCTAGGAAGGCTATTTCATTAATGCCGAACTCGCACTTTGCGAGATTGATTACTACGCCTTACTGGTTTAGACGTTCGAACAAGATCCGCAAGTGCCCGCGGTGCTGCTCCTCGGTTTCCGAAGCAACCAAGAAGTCATCTATGTACGCGTAAACGAAATCTAAGCCTCGCGTGATTACGTCGACAAATCTTTGACACGTTTGCGCGGCGTTTCGAAGCCCAAACATCATGTTGTTTGCCTCGAAAAGGCCGAATGGTGTCGAAACCGCGGTTTTTGTACCGTCCTCAGGCGCGATTGAGATTTGATGGTAGGCGCGCACTAAACCAGTTTTTGAGAATATTCGCCGACCGTGTAAATGCTGCGCGAAGTCTTGTATGTGCGGTGGAGAGTACCTGTCGGGTACAGTGCGGGCGTTCAGCGCTCTGTAGTCATCGCAATGTCGCAGACTTCCATCCTTCTTTGGGACGACGTGTAGTCGAGATGCCCGGGAACTCTTCGATGGGCGCATGACTCCTTGCTCGATAAGTGTTACAAATTCCGCCTTGATTGGCTTGAGACGGTCCGGTGCGAGAGGGCGGGGTTTGCAATATACGGGCAGGCGGGGTGTGGTTTCGATGTGGTGCTCCACAGAGTGCCGTCTTTTCTCTCACCCAAAGGTCGGTGGGCGCGTTAGATCTGGACATTTCGCCAACAATTGTTGGTAGACCAAATCCCTGTTTACGGTCTTAATCATAAGCTGTTCGCAGTTGGCGGCGTATCCCCTGGTCGATAGCTGGTTTGTTGTGTCGAGAAGTCGTCTTTTTCTTGGATCCACAAGCAACCCGTAATGACTTAAGAAATCTAGGCCGATGATGAGGGTTTGCACATCGGCGACAGTGAAGTGCCATTTGAAGGCACGTCTAAGGGACAGGTTCAGCTCTATCGCTATAGTGCCGTACGTTGCGATGCGCGTCCCATTGGCAGCGAATAGTTCATACGTTGTTTTCTTTACGTCCCTAGATAGCCTGCTTCGGGGATGAACGCCGATATCAGCACCGGTGTCAACTAAGAACGAAGTCTTCGTTCTCTGGTCCAAAATAAAGATGCGGCGAGATCCCAAGCCGTCGCCGTCCTCCGCTTTTGCGGACGGCTGGGGTCGTTTCCCGACTTCCACTTACAAGCGTGGCGCGATCGCCGAACCTCGCATGATAGAAGCAAATTCCGTCCTGGCGCGGATAGTCTCGCGAACGCGAACGGCGGCGGGGTCGAGTGAGAGAATTCGAACGTCTTCGTGGTCGATGATACCCGCCGATTCCCATAGCCTTAATCTGTTCTCGCAGTCTGCTGACCTCGGCGGCCAGTGCGTCGTTTTTGCCTTCGTGTGATGCCGGTGGCTCGATTGTGACTACCTTGTGAGCGCGCTGCCCGTTACGATTATACGCCTCATCGATTTTATCGTGAGAATGGTCGTGAGGAAGGTTCCCGTGATATTTCATTTCTGACTTATATTTATGCTTTATCTGTCTGGGACCAGTGCAGATATAGCGCAAACTGGCTGGTAAGCGATGTATTTGGCAAGAAATGTGGAGTACCAGGCATATCGTATTGTCGACACATTTCCAACAGTAATGGAGATGCGTGGTTTTGAATATTTAATAATGTATATTAAAAACTGCAATTAGCTGGATTTGAATCGATACTGATTTTATATAGCGTAATTCGTATGATCTGCACTGTATTTATCAGCAAATATGGAGTATATCGCGCATCCATTTGTCGACATATCGACATATCAATAGAAACAGCGATACGTTGATCTGAATGTTCAGGCATGAATATGCAAATCTGCAATTACACTGGATTTGACAGGGTTCGGACTTGACGTAGCTCTAACTAGCAGATGTGAACTGTATTTGGCAGGAAATTTGGAGAACAAGGCACATCGTATTGTCTGCATATCTCCATTAGAGACGGAGATAGGTTGGTTTGAATATTTAAGTCTGAAAATGTAAAAATGGAGGGTTTACGCCTGGACTTTACATTGGCCAGAGTTGATGTCAATTTGTCCAACCGTGGAGAGATTTGATCGCGTGGAAGCGAGTCAACGGGAGTCGCAAATTCCCGTTACGATTCTAGGAAACGACACCGCGTATTGATCGATCCCCTGATTTCCGTTAAGATAGTAGGGTGGTTGCCGTGGTATAACTCTGCGACCAACAGTGTTATTGATGAGAATTGTGGATGTTGATGGCCGAAATATTGTTATGGAAACATAAAATTTACACTGGCCTTTACTATTAACGTAGACACATATTTATTTTATATACGATTTTTAGAATATTTATCGATGTACACTTGCGCGCGTCTCAGCACTTTTATTCATACCCGACCTTTTGAAGACTGTTAACCGATAGAACTGTTTACATTCGTCTGTTTCTCAGTTGCCGCGCACACACATATCTCCACACAGTGATATCCCGTTACAGAGATCTCCACTACGCACTGGACCTAGTCCAGCACAAAAATTATACATATTTCAATATTTATGAAATATGTATTTCCAACAACTTTGTACAACAACACAAGTTAGTAACTCCGCCGTTTAAGATATAGGTGACGAAGAAATGGATTGATCTGATATGAGAGAATCCGGGTAGATATATTGACTGATCTGAAAACCTCGATTGAGTATGCATAGATAGGTGGTTTTCGAAGAAGTCATGGGTGTAGAGAGTATTCGAACCGAGATATAACTCGAATTCCCCTCTTATATACTTACGGAGGAAAGCTCGGTATGTAGGTAATTTTTGAACAAAGGAAACTGATTCATTGTTCACTCTTTTTGTTATGAAAAGGGAGGACAAGGTTTCGCGATACCCATTGGGTATGATCAGCGTTAATGAATGAAGATAGGAGGAGTAAGCATCCTACCAACGTGGCTCATGGATGACCTTGTTCATGGGAAAATCCACACATTTTCATCAGATAAATGTCCAGTTTAATATTATATAATTACCGGATTTCCCATTATATAATTACCAGCTTTTCCGTAGTTTCTAAGAGCGCACAATAAACATAAGGACTTTTCTAAGGAATACACATCAATCAAAAACATTTAAGAAATTGGACGTGCAAGATGAAAGGGACCATCTAGAATTACTTAAAAAGTCTAAGTTTATGGTGGGTCCCTCGGTTTGATGAGGGTGTAAATAACAAATGACGGCACTATGACAATGGTCTCGGCTCCGGCACCGTTTCCGCGGTCAACGGATGCTGAACTCTACCTTACGTTAGCGTCTAAGATGCACTACATGTTAGAGCAAGGAGCAATTACTACGTATAAGAAAGACAGGTCGATTGCTGATGAACTCGCACTAGAGAGTGTCTCTCCATCACGGCGACGCTGTCGAGGAAAACTATGATGGGTGTGTCTAAGGGCACGAGATCATCGGATTCGTGGAGAAAAGTCTTCGTCCGGAAAATGAGGGAATTTGGCGTTACTGTTAATTGGTCAATTTCCATGTTGGTGGTTAGGTAAGGGTGCTAGCCGCCCTTAAGAGAGAGTTCGAGAAGAGGAAGCGTCGTTCGTGAGAAACATAGATTTCTCCTATTTTCTCGTAGTTGGAACGAGGACTGTTTGTCGGTTTGAAAGACTTTAGTTAAACAAAACTTAAGATTTATAGCGGGTCCTCGGGCTAGCTGATCATGTACTTACTCAAATAATAAAGTCTGCGTGTGGCGAGCCACGGGACAGAAATCGTTAAAAAGCTTACCGTCGTGCCCCGTCCCAAGTATTTCTTTTAAGGAGAGCTATACAGCTACTTCATGCCTTTCTTAGACAAAACGTTTATCCCTTAACCGCGACTACGTTCGGCGACTGCTTGTTGCCTCGAGCCCGAGCTCACTATCACAAATCTCAAATAAGTACAGTCGGATCGAATGACAACAGTTTCATAATACTTAAGAGTCATAATACATAATACATAACCATTAGAGTTACATTATCTCTTACGGTGACTAGAGTTCCTGCCATCCCTATAACTCTCACCGTTCCTATATCTCTCAGAGTTCCATCGTCTCTCACGGCGACTAAAGTTCCTGCAATCCCTATAACTCTCACCGTTCCTATATCTCTAAGAGCCTCCTATGGCTCTCACAGTATCCAGAAGTCCGACAGCTCCTACAGCTCTCACGGACCTAGAGCTCCTATAGCTCACACTCTCATCTAAGAATAATCCTTCTCTTCGTTATCTGTATCTTAAGCAACGGCGTTCTTACTCAGTGTGATTGTATAAATCGTTGGAAATACATATATTCTTTATAACTCTGTGACTCCCAGTGTTATACCACAACAACTACACCTATTATCCTAAGCGAAATACGGGGATCGAACTTTTCGTGGTGTCGATTATTCCAATCGTAACGGGAAATTACGACTCCCATTGATGCGTATTCAAACGACCGCGTCTCCCCGCGATAGCTCGAAAATACAGTCGACATAGCGCAAACAGAATAAGTACTGTATTTGGCTGTAATTGTGGAGTATAGCGCGCATCGCATTTGCGACATGTATCAAATAGCAGCGCTGACACGTTGGTTTGAACATTTAGGCATGAATATGCAAAACAGCAATTACGCTGAATCTGTCAGTGACCAGAGAAGACATAAGACAGAAGAGAAGATAGAATCGGAAGATGTGCCCTGTGCTCACCAGCAAATCAGGAGCATAACGCTCACCGAATTGTCGTCATATCTGCCATAGAAACGAAGATACGTTGCTTTCGATATTCAAACATGAATATGCTAAACTGCAATTATGGTGTATTTGACAGAGACAAGAGTGAACAAAACGCTAACCTACTGATGTGCGCTGTATATGACATCAGATGTCAAATATAACGCACACCGAATTGTCTGGAAGTGTGCCATAGAAACGGAGATTCGTTGGTTCGAATGTTTAATACTGAATATGTAAAACTGCAAATACGCAGGGTTCGGCTAGGTCCCGATTTTACATGCATCAAACGGGATAACGTGCACTGTGTTTGGCAGCAAATTTGGAGTATAACGAGCCTCTAATTGTAGCCATATGTGCCATAGAATCGGAGATACGTCGGCTTGAATACTTAATCCTGAATATACGAAATTGCAACAACGCTGGATCTGGCTGGGTCCAGATTTTACATAGCGTAAACCGGATGATGTGCACTGTTCTTGGCATCAGATATGGAATATAACGCGCATCGAATTGTCTACATACCTGCAATCGAAACGTAGTCACGTTGATCTGAATATTTATTCCTGTTGGGAATATGATACATTTACACTGTACATGTGAATGTGTGCGTAAGCGTCAGAGGTCGTCCGGGTATTGGTTGAGACAAAAGACAAGAGCCAGTCGTTAGAAGTATCTGGAAGAGTCGGTTGACAACAGGCGTGCGTGCGAGTCGGATTTTGAGGTCTTAAGAGTATAAGATATATGTATAACAGTTGTGTGCTAAATAAAGGGAATTATTTGTATTTCCGAATCTATTGTATATCTTTTCATGGTAGCAGAGCGTGGTTCATAATTTTGCAAGTTATTTTAGTGCGTGTTTTTCAATATTGCGAGTTAGTTCGAGTGAGTTCTCAGTAAGGAAAGAAACGTTCAAAGGTTACAAAGAGGAAAAATACACTTCGTGCACGTAGGAACGCTTGAGTAAGAGATAAGGAGTCATTTAAAATGGAAAGATCGGAAATCATGATACCTATTTTCGATGGTGAGGATTACGGTATGTGGAAGCAAAGAATAACGATGTTTCTCAGATATAAAGAATGCGAGATTGTCACAACTAGGGTGAAGACAGAAACAGACAATGAAGACTGGGACAAAAAGGATCTGAAGGCAATAAATATTACTTATAGTTCCGTCACAAATAGACAATTGGAATATATTAGAGAAGAAAAAACGGCTTATGAGATAGTAAAAAAGTTTGATGAAATGTACTTGAAAGAGTCGACGGCACTACAGGTCGTATGTAGAAGGAGATTGGAAAAGATAAAACTTGAGAACTACAGTGATTCAGCATCGTTCTTTAGCGATTTCGAAAAATTAATAAACGAATTAAAATGTGCGGGTGCACAAGTGAGTGAGAGGGAAAAACTAACTTACATGCTGAATACGTTACCCGAAGAATACAGCTACATAGCGGATATAGTAGATTCACTGAAAGCCGAAAATCAAACGGTAGCGTATTTAAAAAATAAAATTGAAATAGCGGAGAGGAAAAATAAGTCCAATCGAGGAGAAATGCAAACCAACGCCTTTTCTGCAAAAAAGGAAGGATGCTGCAGATGTGGAAGAGTAGGACATTCTGCGAGAGAGTGTCAAAATGGCGTCGAAGCGGGGGCAGTAACAGTTTTTGGCGTGGGTCAACACGTGGTCGCAGCAGAGGAAGAGGAAACAAAGGAAATACGAGCAGGGGACGTGGAAATTTCCATCGTCAATCAACAACCGGCACGAGCGAGCATGGTAACTCAAGATCAGGCACATGGATAGTGTAACCACAAACTCGTTTGCCCTGACGTCACCTTAGGCGACCACTTGTAAAGATTCTCCAGACAGCCGATACTTGAACATTACACATGGCGACCTTGGCGACAATGTATATTGCCGGAGTACCTGAGGGTTCATCTATGTCCTAACGGTCCTTCCACCGAATGTTCTAGAAGCGTAGCAACAGTCACGTACGCCTACAGGGTAGTGGGGATAATGAAGGATGAAAAACAAAAGAAGAAACAGATGTCACCGAAAGTAAGAAAATATTGTAAGAGCCTCAGTCTCGAACGGCCACGGCTAGATTTCAGAAGTGTATAAACGAGGAAAAAATAAAGTTTTCTTCTTTCCTTTAAATTTCTTTCTCATTTTACGTGACATTTTGGCGATCCTGCCAGGATACATCAACGTTGGATAAAACAAGATTACGGTTTTGACCTACGGGACATCCGACCAAAGGTGTATCAAGCAACCTGGACTACGAAAAACGGTTTTATTAGTAAGTAGAACCATTTCCTCTAAAAGGATCGATCGATTGCATTCGATAACGTCAGACTTCGACGATCTATTACTCTGAAATGGACAAAAGGGACGATAAGAAAGTTACACCTGTCGCTTCGACTAGCGGTGATCCAAACCTGCGGGCAATTTTGGATATGATGCAGCCCCAGCACGAAGAACATAAGGCAGTTATAAATGATTTGTATAAACTAATCCGCGATGAAAGCAGTCAACGGATCAAGGAAATGGAACTAATAGGGAAGACTGTGGCCGAACTCAAGCTAGGAGTACAATCCTCCGTAGATACGTCTGAGTTCAACTGAATTATGACAGACGATACTAGTTCTGCCAGCAGAAGCACTACTCGGGACACCCGCATAGTGAAATCTCCGGAAGAACGCGTTCGGATCAAAGAAACTCCAGAAACCTCCGACCCAGCGAACTCCGAGGATGAGGAAGAAGAATCAGCCTCGTACGAACGACATATGTTCGACGCGAAAACCAGCATCGAGTTCATCCCAGTCCTCAACGGTCAAGATGACATTGGAGTGGAGGGATTCATCAAGCGGGTAAGCGAAGCTAGATCGGAATGTAAGGAAAAGCGTGCTTTATTGAAATTAATTCTAACCAAACGCATTGTCGGCGAAGCCGAAAGAGGCATTAGACATTCGGTTATCGAGACGTACGGCGCCTTATTCGAAAATCTGAGGAAGTTCGTATCGATTAGCGTAACTTCAAACGGTGCACGCGATAAATTACAAAGAACTCGGCAAAGTTTTAACGAATCAGTACACGGATACGTCAAAAGATTTCGACAAGGTCTTAATGAACTTATATACGCATTGCAACAGGAAATTCGCGATCCTATTCGACGAGCAGTCGCGATAGACCTAGAGAACGAACGCGCAACCAAAACGTTCATAATAAATTTAAAACCCGAGATAGAAATCAGAACATCAGCATCAGAACATCAAGCATGAAACCGCGCACCTTACAAGAAGCACAAGATGCCGCGTTCGAAGCAGAACTATTAATCGGAGAAATTGAGCGAAACCGCGGAAATCAGTGCAGGCAGCAAATAAGAGCTCACTCATTCGCCCGAGGGAATGTTTCGTCACAACGCAAACCCCCACTTAGGAGCGGTCCGATGACTACGCTCAATCGCCTGCCGACAAGCACTCAAATAAACAACGGAGGAAGAATGAAGTGTTTTAAGTACAACCAAATAGGACATACCGCAAATTACTGCCGAAATTTTCAACCGGCCAGCCAGCGAAATCTTCCGCCACCGCGCAGCTACAATATAAACATGGAGAATGCGGGACGAGAAGAGGAAACAGCGCTACCAGAACCTCGAGAGACGTCGTACGAGTACACGCAACAACAGGAAAACTTCCATCCATTGGAGTTCGATCGGGAACAGAAATCAAACGATATTTAATCGATACCGGTGCAGGAATAAATTTAGTTAAAAGATCAAGTGCCATATTTAAACCTAAAAAGACAGTAGCTAAAACATTTTACATGGGCAATGACAAATATCAAACTGACGAAACAGTAGACTTTCAATTCTTTAACATCATGAACACATTTCACGTTGTGCTAGACGATTTTCCTTTAATAGAAGACGGAATAATTGGTTTACCTATGCTCTCTAACTACTCATATCGAATTAACAACGAATCAATACAATTAAACGGGAACGAAATATTTTTCCAGGCGCCGAAAACCATTCTCCCAGGCTAAACCAAAATCGAAACAATTTATCTGGATAAAGTTCCGACGAGAATATGTTTCTGCAATACTGGTGAGCAACCAACTATAATCACTAATGATCTTTCTTATGAACACGATCTCGATAAAATTGCTATTACCCTACGCGAAAACAAAATCGTCAATACCAAATCGTACCGACCTCCCGAAGCCCATAAAGCAGAAATTGAAAAACAAATGAAAAAAATGTTAGATAAAAATATCATTGAAGAATCAGATTCTCCTTACAACAGTCCAGTATGGGTAGTACCCAAGAAATCAGACGCATCAGGCAAACAGAAATGGCGTATAGTTATCTACTTTCGAAAATTAAATGAACTTACCGATCAAGACGCCTACCCACTACCGACAATCGACGACATTCTATCACAATTAGGCAACGCCAAATTCTTCTCTGCTCTAGATTTATCTTCAGGATTCCATCAAATACCCATGGACCCCGACTCAAAGAAATATACAGCCTTTAGCACACCTCAGGGACACTTTCACTATAATCGCATGCCATTCGGTTTAAAAAACGCCCCAGCCACCTTCCAACGCATGATGGATACCGCGTTACGAGGATTATTGAACAAATACTGCTTTGTATACCTTGACGACATAATAATATTCGGTAGTACAATTCAACAACACAATGAAAACCTTGCTATAGTATTGCAAAGATTAAAAGAGTTAGGACTAAAAATCCAACCCGACAAATGCGAGTTTCTAAAACCTGAATTAGAATACTTAGACATGTCATAACACACGAGGGCATAAAGCCAAATCCTAAAAAGATCTCCGCAGTTAAAGACATTAAGATTCCCAAAACACCAACAGACGTAAAGTCACTTCTCGGATTAGCTGGATACTACAGAAAATTCATTAAAAACTTTTCCAAACTCGCCAAACCATTAACAGATCTCACAAAGAAAGACAATCCTTTTAGATGGACAGAAACGCAACAGACAAGCTTTGACACACTAAAGGAAAAGCTATGCTCAGCCCCAGTTTTAGCATACCCAGACTACACGAAAACATTCACACTCACCACAGACGCTTCCAATGAAGGAATAGGCGCAATCTCATCACAAGACGGACATCCTTGTTGTTACATATCACGGACACTCAACCCCCCAGAGAAAAATTATTCTACCACAGAAAAGGAATTATTAGTTATCGTATGGGCAGTTTAGAGACTCAGGCAATACCTGTTATGTAGACGATTCGTTATTCGAACCGATCACCAAGCACTCACTTGGCACAAAAATTGCAAAGACCCTTCCGTGCGTTTGATTAGATGGAGACTTAACCTCGAAGAATACGAGTACGATATTCAGTATTGCAAAGGTAAAGAGAACACAGCAGCCGACGCACTTTCGAGAAAAATTTACCAAATTACCGACAAATCAGTCCCAGACACACCTGCAAACTCCGAAAATATTGTAGAACACTTTAACGCATGGTCAGAAGACGCGACACCCCCGAGACGACTTAAAATCGCGCCAAACGATCACACCTTCTATCAATTGAATAGAGAAACATTAGGTCCATTCGACAAAGATACTTGGATTCGAAAAATTTTTGAACAAACCAAGAAACACAAGAAAATTGGGATAGGAGACAATAGTTTTACCGAAACCGAAAAAGCTAGGATCAAAGTAACACTCATGTTTATTAATGACCAAATTGAAGAAATAACTTTTGCATACGAACCAATACAAACCATAACTGACGAACAAGCTTTAGACATTATACGCGAAAACCATAACGACATTAGTGGACACTTGGGTATTCAAAAGACATATAGTAAAATCAAAGACCAATTCAAAATCCCACGCCTCATGGAGAGGATAGAAGATTTTATAAAAAATTGCGAAGCTTGTCAACGACAAAGCTAGTTAGAATCAGACCCAAGGAACAACCCGTAATTCCTCAGACACCAGTAGAACCAAACGAAAAGATAGCCATGGATCTAATTGGTCCGATGCCTAAAACCACACGTGGAAATGAATACATTCTTTCGATTCACGATGACCTAACGAAATATCTCGTTTTAGTACCACTGAAAACACAACGAACCGAATCGATTATCGATGCATTACTACACCACTACATTTACATCTTCTCAGCACCCAAAACGATACTAACAGACCAGGGACAAAACTTTATTAGGGAACTAATGGAAAAATTCGAGGAAGCATTTAAAATCAAACATATAAAGACCACTAGTTTTCATCCTCAATCTAACGGATCCTTAGAACGAACACACGCCACAGTAAAAGACATGATTCGCACGAGCCTACACGATTCTAATAAAGAATGGGATCAGGTATTAGACTTTATTTGCCTAGGGTATAATACCGCGATACACGATGCAACTGGATTTTCACCCTTCGAACTAACATTTGGAAGAAAAGCAAACTTCCCGTCTTCCGTATCCCGAACTTCCAATTACACCTACGAAGAAATGTTTGCACTATGGCAAAAACAATTGCAAAAATATAGAATGATAGCGAAGAACACTCTTGAACAAAGTAGAAAGAGGTACATGAGAGATCAGACAAGAAAAATCATTAGAACTCAAACCTTATTTAAGGAAGGAGATCGTATACTCCTTCACAACGATCATAAGTCGGATAAATTGGACGACGAATGGTTAGGACCCTACGTTATTAAATCAGTCAAGACACCGTATTATGAGATTCTCATTAGAGATCGAGTTAAGAAAATCCACGGTAACGGAATAAAACCTTATTTTTCAGGACGATCACCCTTGCCGTCGGATTTACCACCCTTAACGGATTAAAAATAATCCCTATTGACAATAATGGAATATTTCATGAGAAAATATCCAAAGCATATCTTTATAGCGAACACATAAATGTTATTATAGGACTAGATATTAGTGCTGTATTGGAACAAGTAAGATATATTGAAAAGGGAGTAGCCGAAGTTAGGAATCATTGCGAGACACGAAAAGACTGTAACATATTACCAGAAATACGCTCTTTACAAGCAAAACTAAATAACGTCAGAACACTTAGCATCGAATTACGATTCTTAGCTCACATTCATCTCAGAAGTAGATGAGGACTAGTAGACGCTATCGGATCTATTAGTAAAACTCTTTTTGGAACCCTAGCCGCGAACGATCTAGATATAATCAACAAAAATATAGACAAACTCTTTGAAGAAGGTAACAGCCTAAAAACCATAGTAGCTAACCAGACAGCTTTGATTAAACGAATTTTAAATAACGACGTCATCCAGCGACTGAAACAAGTAGATACAGGTGTAACAAACGAACTTAAAACGCTTAACAAAAAGGAGATCACCTTAATAAAAGTCATAGCTCTAGAAAGCTCACTCTCTGACTTACATTTCCAAATCGACGAAATATTCAATTTAATCATCTTAGGATAACAAGGAATAATAAGCCCACAGATTATTGATCCCGGAACTTTTATTAACAATTACGCCCAAGTACTAGGTAGCAAAACAGTAGGAAACGCTTTTATACCAAAGGAAGAGAATTTCCAAAATATTTTAGATATCTCAGAACTCACATTGTTTACTCGACAAAACAAAGTTTTCTTTGTAATTTCTATACCAACAGTTATGGACATGGAATGGGATATAGAGCAAATATATCCCATACCATCTCTCACGAACAAAGTGTTTTTTGCACCTTTAGTAGTTCATCCGATATTTTTACCGTCAGGACTAAATTACATCAATGTCGATCAAAACTACTTGGATAAGCAATGCCGTTCTATATCTGACTTTTACATTTGCAAACAAACTCAGCCGATTCACGACCGTCGAGTGAAGCACGATTGTAACTCTGAAATCTTAAGCGCAGGAAACACTCTCAAATTCTGTAAGGTAGTAGTTTATAACATTGAAGATATAACTTTTATCCCATTAAACGCTGAGAATCATTTTATAGCTATACCAGAAAAACCAATAGATCTGAGCATTTTCGAAGAAAAGACACATCGAATTGTTGGACTACAGAAACCATCTTTGTTACAAACTAATAAAACCGTAGACATATTGTACAAGAATAACCATATGAGAATCAGTGGTAGTAGCAAGGAAATTTCTTACGAGATTAAAATCAAAGCAGTCAATGTAACTAATGATTCAGACTGGATTATTTTACTAAATAAACTAGAGAAAGCTACAAAACTTATTAACGATAATTACGGATACAAAAACACTCTGGATGGAATCGAAGATCAAACGAATCAACTAACTTTTGCTCATAGAATCGATCAAGTTGAATCACGGGGAATATCTATATTACAAATTATAGGATATTTATCCATTGCTCTCATATGGTTATACTTTCTCAACAAAATAGGAATGTCGAAATCGTGTTTTCATTCATTCTGTTGTAAAATCAAGCGAAACACGACAAATAACAATCCACCAGCCAGCGCCCGATGCCAATCAACCCGGCACCTATCAACGTATTCACCCCGATTCTACCTGTGCCCAGCACCAGCAACGATTCGCAAGTAACCTTCGACCTGGAAACACCCAAGGCAAAATTTCACCCATCTATCTTAAAGAGGAAAAGGAACTTCGAGGACTAAGTTCATTCTAAGGAGGGGGGAGTGTAACCACAAACACTTTTGCCCTGACGTCACCTTAGGCGACCATTTCTAAACATTCTCCAGACAGCCGATACTTGAACATTACACATGGCGACCTTGGCGACAATGTATATTGCCGGAGTACCTGAGGGTTCATCTATGTCCTAGCGGTCCTTCCACCGAATGTTCTAGAAGCGTAGCAACAGTCACGTACGCCTACAGGGCAGTGGGGATAATGAAGGATAAGAAACAAAAGAAGAAGCAGATGTCACCGAAAGTAAGAAAATATTGTAAGAGCCTCAGTCTCGAACGGCCACGGCTAGAGTTCAGAAGTGTATAAACGAGGAAAAAATAAAGTTTTCTTCTTTCCTTTAAATTTCTTTCTCATTTTACGTGACAATAGCAACGGCGCACGCGGCACACAGCGGCGAGGCGAACGAGATAAGTAATAATGAAGTAATGTGGCTATTAGATAGCGGTTGCACAGATCACATAATTAATAACGTAAATTATTTCGATAAATCTATTGACCTTAAAGAACCGGTAAATATATATTTAGGCGATAATAGATCGATAAAGGCAACAAAAGTAGGGAATGTTATAAGTTATTTTGAAGCATTTGGAAAGCAAAATGAAATAAATATGAACAATGTTTTTTACGCGAAAGAAATGTCCGCAAACTTGATTAGTTTAGGCAAGTTAACAGATAATAAAAACACGGTTATTTCAAAAGGAAATATTGCAAAAGTAATAGATGAGGACAATAAGCTTACAGCGGTAGCGGTTAAAGAAAAGGGAACATATAGAATGAAAAGTATATTGAAAGGGAAGGAGCACTTAGCAAACAGCGCCGAACGTAGTGGTATGAGTAAAAAGGAAAGATGGCATAGGATGTTAGGACACGTAAATTTTAAATATTTAAATATCTTGGTTAAAGAGCAGCTAGTTACTGGTATACCGAAAGAATTTGAGAAGGAATTCTTGAAATATAGGGTGTGTATAGAAAGTAAAATGCACAATTTACCATTCAAAAATAATCGAACCAAGGCTAGGGAGATAATGGAAATTATTCATACGGTCGTGTGCGGTCCCTTTAAGACTACCGGATTCAATGAAGAGAAATATTTCATCTCATTTATCGATGATTATAGCAAAATAGCTAGAAATTATTGTAAGAAATCAAAGGGTGAGGTCTTTGATTGTTTCGTACAGTTTGTAAATGAAGCCGAGAATTTAACGGGCAAGAGGTTTAAAATATTGAGATATGATAATGGAGAAGAGTACTTGAATAATCGAATTTATAAATTTGCTAGGGATAAAGGTATCAGAATAAATAACTGCCCAACCTACGTACATGAATTAAACGGGACAACGGAAAGGTATAATAGAACAGTGATGGACATGGCGCGTTGCTTGTTAGCGGAAGCAAAAGTACATAAAAGGTACTGGCTGGAAATAGATTGGACAGCGGTATACTTGAAGAATCGAATACTGGCAAATACTATAGAGAGAAAGACACCTTTTGAAATATTCTTCGGGAGAAAACCAAGTGTTGAAAATATACATCTATATGGAAGTAAAGTTTTTGTAAGAACAAAAGAGAGTTTCTAAATGGGATAAGAAGGCAGATATGGGAATTTTGTTTGGATATAGTGAAGTAGGTTACAGAGTCTTATTACGTGGGAAAATAACAATAGCGAGACATGTAGAGGTCATAGAAACAGACACAAAATGTATCGGTTTTGTGGAGAATTCATTCGATAAAGATAACGATGACATTGAGGATAATGATTTATTGGTAAGCATGAATAAGGAAGAGTTAGAAAGTAGGGAAGATGAAAATGATAACAGTCTTGAAAGCTTAAACATCCCTGGAAGATCTACACGTAACAAGAGAACTCCAGTAGGATATCCAGAAAAAGAAAACATTAGTGAAATCCATGCAAATTATTGTAGTGTAGGTATCCCTTGTACATTTGAGGAGGCGATTTGTTGTGAAGATAGTGAAGATTGGAAACAAGCTATGAATAAGGAAATAGAATGTCTTTATAAGAATAAAACTTGGAAATTGGTAGAAAGGGTAAAAGGCAAAGACGTATTAGGTGTAAAATGGGTTTACACGAGAAAATCAGATGACAGGTATAAGGCTAGATTAGTGGTAAGAGGATTCCATCAAAGAAACGTAGCCGATGACATATACTCCCCAGTAGCGAGTAATGAGACCTTTAAGATATTGCTATCATATTGTTGTCAAAATGGATTGAGCAAATGAATGTAGAAACTGCTTTTTTAAATGGTGAAGTAACCTCGGAGGTATATGTAAATTCACCAAAGCGATATGCGGACGGAACGAATAGAGTTTGTAAACTATCGAAAGCGCTTTATGGGTTAAAAGAAAGTCGAAGAGAGTGGTACGAGTGTCTTGATAAGTATGTGACGAGATTAGGTTTTAAAAAGAATAACATAGAGTTGTGCATATATATACATGGAGAGGGAGAAAATGTTGTTTATTTGCTAATGTATGTAGACGATTTGCTAATTTGTAGTAAAAATAAAAGGAAGATACAAAGGGTAAAGAAGTTATTAACTAATAGATTTGAAATGAAAGATTTAGGTGAAGTCAAAGAATATCTTGGAATAAATATAGACTATGATTATTTCAAAAATGAAATAAGATTAAGCCAAAAGAAATACATTGAATCATTAGCAATCAAATGTAAGTTACAAAATAGCAAATTGTACTGAGGCACCTATGGAGACCAACTTAATAATTGAAAAAGCGGTGATAAATAGAGAGGATATTGGATACAAAAATTTAATTGGCGCATTGTTGTATATTAGTAAAAATTCCAGACCCGATATAAGTTATAGTGTGAATTATTTGAGTAGATTTCAATATTGTTGTAATGAGACACATTTTAAATTTGCTTTGCGAATATTGAAATATTTGTACCGGACTAGAGACTTAAGATTAGATTATAAAAGGAATGAAAAATGTGAAACGATATATTGTTATGTGGACGCTGATTAGGCAGGAGATAGTTTGGAAAAGAAATCGACTTCTGAATATGTAATTAGATTGTGTGGAAATGTAATTGGTTGGAAGTCTGAAAAACAAAGGTGTGTGACAAAAGCCTCGACGTATGCAGAGTATGTAGCTCTATCGGAAGCGGTGAGTGAATTAATGTCCATTATGGAAATTATGAAAATCTTCAATGTAAATCTAGACGATAACCCTGTAAAAATTGATGAGGATAACTCTGGAGTGATGAGTATAGCAAAGCACGGAAATTTTACAAAAAATTCTAAACACATTGAAGTTCATTACCACTATGTTCACGAGTGCTTAAAGGAGAACAAGATAAACATACTTAAGTTAAGTACAGACGAAAATACTGCGGATATTTTTACGAAGGCACTGTGTACAGAGAGAGAAATTCGAAAAGTTTAGGTCATGGCTGAATGTAAACTAAGAGAAATGTAGATAAAGCAATAAGTGTTAAAGTTTCTGTTACGTAATTCGTCAAAGCATGTAAATACGATTAAGTGTACAGTATAAATGTAAGGAGGCGTGTTAGGAATATGATACATTTAAACTGTACATGTAAATGTGCGTGTAAGCGTCAGAGGACGTCCAGGCCTTAGTTGGGAGAAAAGACAAGAGTCAGGCGTTAGAAGTATCTGGAGGAGCCGGTTGACAACAAGCGTGCGTGCTGGTAGCATTTCGAGGTCTTTAGAGTATAAGATATATGTATAAATGTTGTGTGCTAAATAAAGGGAACTATTTGTATTTCCGAATCCATTCTATACCATTACAAATACACTAACGTACAAGAATATTATAATATTCAGTAACAACGATAGAATTAACCAGTTCGCAAGTATAAAAGAGACACATTTTACACTGTGACGAAATAATATCCAAGAAATCTGATATAACATACATGGAAATTACACGAATCAGACTGAGAAACCACTGCGCACTTTCGTCACTAACTTCGACACAACCGTTACCAACTACTCGCGGAGTGAGATTGACCGAAGCGGTCCAGAGGCAACGCCCACGTACCCCAAGCGGCTACTGCCCCGCCACCAATAGTAACCCGACAGAACAGGATAATACTTGAATTCGTTGTTCCCTAAATTTTGAATTTATTTACCTCAACAATATATATAATGTACAAAAATTTATAGTAATTTATAATACTGTTTATAATAACATGTAAATTATATTAATTATCTGACGAACGCAATGAGAGAAAGGTAAAGACCAGCGTGGCCGATGCGGCACTAACTCTACATCCGGTTGACCTCAATTTACCTACCTACGTACCTACACAGTGACGCCTACGCTTTAAAACTTTTGTCGAAATTTTAAAGTTTTAATGGTAAACTCTTCGTTCTTATAATATCTAACTGACAGGCATGCACCATTTATAAAAGACTCAACATAAATTTCGTAGTTGAGTATTATTGAAAGTCTCTAATTTAATTCAGAAAGGCAATAATTTGTTTAACGAAATAAGCCATTTATTTATCATCCGGGTTTCTACCATGACATTTATGTTATAATAGCAATATGAAAATAAGGCAATCTGAGTAAAGAAATACTATTTCAAGTCATTTTCGCCTATACATCTTTAGTGGTTTATAAATGATTCGTGTATACCCTTCTTTCCTTCTGCCACTACTCACGTGAAGCTATAACTAGCATTTAAACAAAATCAACTATGTTTCGCGTCAACGAGAGTCGTAAATTCCCGTTACCATCAGATAATCGACGCCACTGTAAGGATATAGAAGGGGTTCGGAAATACAAATAATTCCCTTTATTTAGCACACAACAGTTATACATATATCTTATACTCTAAAGACCTCGAAATGCTACTAGCACGCACGCTTGTTGTCAACCGGCTCCTCCAGATACTTCGAACGCCTGACTCTTGTCTTTTGTCCCAACTAAGGCCTGGACGTCCTCTGACGCTTATACACACATTCACATGTACAGTGTAAATGTATCATGTTCCTAGCAGAATTATTATGCGACTGATGCATCAACATACCATGCAAGAAGAATTGGAAACTAGGACAAAAAAGAAGAACTGTGAAAGAGATACTTATAATCATAGTAAACGACAAAAAATTCGCAGATGTTCAAGTGAATCTGACGAGGAGGATATTGATGAAAAGGTAGTTGACAATAGAAGAATACAAGTAATAACACAAGAGTCAAACAATCTCCTCGATAACGGCAAAAGGATGATGCGAATGATGGGATATAAGGCGGTTACGGCTTCGGAAATAATGATCAAGGTCGTTTAGAGCCAGTTCAAGCACCTAGACAGCATGGTCGCAGAGGCTTTGGACATCATGTTCCTGGACATGAAGATTCAGGTCTTAAATGGAATCCTGCAGAGGAAGTTATAAAGTGTGTAAAAGATATGAAATGGTGATATGAAAAGTTGACCACAGATGATGAAATTTATTTCTGTTGTGAAGATATACTGAACACTGTTATCAATGCGAAAACTTTTTTTAACCCTTTTCTCAAATCGTGCTACTGTTAAAATGGCGAATACAGATAGAGCATGTAACTTTATGTTTACTAACCCAAAAGGTTTGAGGGAGAATGGGCTGCTATACTTTGCAGATATATGTGCTGGAGCAGGAGGTTTTAGTGAACATGTTCTATGGCGAAAGAAATGACGTGCTAAAGGATTTGCTCCTACATTAGAAAATGAACATGATTTCAAATTAGAAGACTTCTATGCGGGTCCTTGTGAAACATCTCATCAATAATACGGACCAAAGGAAAGTGGTGATGTCTTTGACCCAGATAATGAAGAGGCATTTACAAATCTTATAATGCAGCATACCCATGGCAAAGGAGTACATTTTGTGATGTCTGATTGAGGATTCTCAGTAGAACGACAAGAAAATGTACAAGAAATTCTTTCAAAACAACTGTATCTTTGTCGATGTTTAATAGCATTGATGGTTGAAAGAGAGGGTGGCGATTTTGTGACAAAATTATTCAACCTTTTTACACCCTTTAGTGCTGGTTTAGTTTATTTAATGTATCGCTGCTTTGAAGAAGTTTGTATTTTTACACCAAACTCTTCTAGACCAGGAAATTCAGAACGTTACTTAATATGTAAGAAGAAACGATCTGGGGTACAAGTTGTTGTTGAATATCTGAAGCATGTTAATCGTCTGTTTTTAAATGGTGGTGTAAATGACGACGTTTTACAACTATTATCATATAATGAACTAAAAAGAGAGAAACAATTTGTTCAATATCTACGTGCTTCTAACAAAGATTTGGCCGGAAAACAAATAATCGACCTGTGTAAAATTGCAGCACTTTATGCGGATAATACTCTTGTTGAGACGAAACAAGCTGATGTACGCAAACAATATCTAGAGTATTGGAAACTTCCAGATGAAACTAGGACAATCCCAAGACACATGAAACCAAAGACAAATGGAATACTCTTTTGAAAGATACTTCATTTCTTTCTATTAATCCAGCACAATTGATGGAATTTAACATTGAAAATGCACTTTTATCACTATATGACTGGTTTTGTATGCCATGTGGTACAAAGCCAAGGTCTGATGATGATAAGAAGCACGCTACATTTTATATGGGCGTGGGAAGGTGCAACGTATATAAATATACAAAGAATTCTTGGGTTAGTGTCGATGACATTGGCATAGAATTACCACCAAATACACTTGTAAACGCAGAGGTTGTATATGAAATGACTAAGGAGTTTATATATCAGCAAAAAATACTTGCATTGCATATTATAGATGCATTCTACTTAGGAGGAGTGGACATTAGCAAAAAATATTTGAGGAGCAGGTAAGCAAGTGAATCTTATTGAGATCAATGATAAACTTTTAGATTTCCAGTAATGAAATGTTTTTTCAAGGAGTACGTTCATGTGATACTAATGTAAGACTGTTGTTTAAAGGAACGAGGAAGCGACGTTGTTCTGTGAAGCTTTGTGGAAACCAGCTGGAAATAACTATACTCGAATACGTGCCAAAGAACTACTTCCAGTTGGTACATATATCTGTGAAAAGTTGCGAGTAACACAGCGTAAAATGAAAAATAATTCCGATGCCTTAGTATACGAACTTCCAGAAAAGACATTAGATGTTAATGGTTATAATAAGGACAAATTATATTTCATACAACAGAGTGTAATATTTTTAAGAAGCACCGGAAATCCTTGGACTCGGTATGTCAGTAAAACACATTCCATAAAGTATGTCTTTAATTGAAAAACAAACGAGAAGCTATTCGACCTTCATAGACCAAGTTCAGCAGAAGCAAGTTTCGTTAAATCTTTTAATGGTCGCCTTATTTGTCATTGGCCTAATGATTCATCACTTACTATAAACAGATTTGCAAAATTTATTAAAGATAAGTGTCCGGCATACAATACGCGCTTAGAATATTAAAACTACAGGCTGTACATATATTCGTACAAGACTTGAACCGCATAGATGTCAAACAGATTAATTCCGTTAATTTGACTGTTATTTCAAATATGAAATACTTGTGATATATTTTAGTACTTAGGATTACATTTCTATAGAAATAGAAGTGTAGCGGTACATGAGTCATAGGACAAAGCAAATTACGTCGTTGTCGCCTCGAAGTACCTAGACCGCTGAGCTACAATTAATGTAAAAACAATGTCACCGCAACCAGCTATTGTCGTCAGGTAGGCAAATACGAATTCTTTCACCCCCCCCCCCACCGGCGACTAGTATAGGTAGCCTTAACTCAAATACATCTGACGGTCAAAAACATCAATATTTGACTCAGGTCTTTTATAATGAAATATGTAGAGGACACGATATATGGGAAGTTTGACCGTCAGACTTATTTGAGGTTATCGATTGTCGTCGTAATCGTCGAATTTACTTAAAATAATAAAGTAAGGTACAGCCTATGGGCCCTGAGTCGTAGATACAATGTGTAAAAATATTCCATAAATGTTCGTCACGAAATTCAGCAGATCGCTCGTTGATACTCGTAGGTATTCGAAGATACTTTACTCTTTGGGTTGCCTCGGTTTATTTATACTGGTCGGGGCAGAAGTCGGAAGATTCAAAATCGTCTTTCTTCGAAGTAGCGGCAACATTTTTATGCTCCGAGTGTATTTACTTGTATCCTTACGATCCTGATACTCCGAGGCAAAGTAACAATAGGATTTGAATTTCCCTCTGGCTCATATGCCGCAACAAATTTTTATAGTTTGTGCTCATGAATAAGTACTTATGAACTATCTAAAAAATATAATAAGCTGAAGTACTGTAGGAAAGTAATTTACAGTGCTACTAGGTTTGGTTACATATTTCAATATCGTTCACGCCATCGCAAAAGCTAGTATGACGCTGCGTCGGCGTATATGCACACGGGGAGGTGATGGACGAGGCGAGGATGATAGCCTCCCGCGAAGTAGGGCCTGGCCCTGAAGGAGTCCCGCGACGGGTATGAGGGGAGATGATGCGGGTCATGGCACCTAGACTGCGACACCTATTTACATCGTGTTCGAAGGAGGGTGCCAACCCTCGGATATGGCGCACGGCGAGGCTGGTAGTATTGTTTCGGAAGAAGGGACGACCAGCCCTTGTATCGTCCGGTATGCCTATAGGATGAAGTGTGCAATTTCTTCCAAAGAATCATTGCCAGAATCATTGTACTGTTCTCAGTCGAAAATGTTCGTGAGATGTCAACAACGACTTTTGGCATCAATGACATAGTATAGTGAAAACTACACTATGAGCTAGGGCCATCTATAGGCAAATTCCGGTTTCATATTTATAGACCTGATACGCTCGATTTGACAGGGATCAGTGCGGACATAGCGCTAATTGTCTAGTGTGCGCTGAATTGGGCAAGAAATCTGTAGTACCGGGCACATCGAATACTCGGCATGTCTGCAACAGCAAAGGAAGTACGGGGATTTGACCATTTGATTCTGAATATGGAAACCTGCAATGTCGCCGTATTTGACACGGCCCAGAGTTGACATAGAGCAAACCGGCTGGAGTATGCTGTATTTGGCAGCAAATGTGCAGTATTACGTGCATCATATTGTCGACATACCTACAATGGATACGGAGATACTTTCACTTGAATAACTAGGCTTGAATATGAAAAACTACAAATACTCGATTTGACTCGGTCCGGATTTAACACGGCTTAAACCAGATGGAGCGCCCAGTGTATGGCAGTCAATGTGGAATATAACGCGCATCGAATTGTCTACATAACTGCAATCGAAATGTAGTCACGTTGATCTGAATATTTATTCCTGAACATGCAAAATTGCATTTTGGCAGGTTTTGGCAGAGACCAGAGTTGACATAGCTCAAACAAGCTGATGAGTAATGTAACTGTAGCAAATGTAGAGTATAAGACGTGTCGCATTGTCGACACATGTGCAAAACAAGCGGAGAGACTTTGAAAGCAATATTTAAGCATTAATAGCAAAAACTGCAATTCTACTAGATTTTACAGGGTCCAGAGTTGGCATAGCACAAACCGGCTGATTTGGCATCAGATGTGGAATATAACGCGCATCGTGTGGCCAACGTTTCTGCAAAACAAGCGGACATACCTCGATTCGAATATGTAAGCATTAATATCCAAAACTGCAGTCACGCTGGATTTCACCGAGTCCAGTCTTGACAATGTGCAAACTGCCTGATGTGTGCTGTATTTGGCAGCAAATGTGGAGTATAACACGCATCCTATTGTGAACATACTTACTATGAAAACGGAGATACATTCACTTGAATATTTAGGCTTGAATGTGCAAAACTACAAATACGCTGGATTTGACTCGTTCCGTATTTAACATGGCTTAAACCAGATGGAGCGCCCAGTATATGGCAGTCTATGTGGAATATAACGCGCACCGTTTTGTCGACATATCTGCAATAGGAACTGAGTCACGTCGATCTGAATATTGAACCCTGATCATGCATTACTGCATTTACGCTTGATTTCACGGGGTCCGGATTTGACATAGCGCAAACCAGATGATGTGAGCTGTATTTAGTAGCAACTACGGAGTATAAAGCGCATCGAATTTTCCACATATCTGCAATCGAAACGGAGATTCGTTGATTTGATTATTTAGGTTTGATAATGCAAAACTGCAGTTGCGTTGGGTTTGACCGGACCAGAGTGGACATAGCGCTAATTGGATGATATTGGTTTAATTTGCAAGAAATGTGGAATACAAGGCAAATCGTGTTGTCGACACATTTCCAACAGTAACGGAGATGCGTGGATTTGAATATATAATAATTTATATGAAAAACTGCAATTACGCTGGATTTGTCGGTGATCGGAGATGACATAGTTTAAATCGAATGATGTGCACTGTATTGGCAGCAAATGTGCAGTATAACCTGAGTCGAATTGTCGGCATATCTGTAACAGAATCGTAGATACGTTGATTTGAATATTTATGCACGAATTTGCAAAACTGCAATTACGCGGGTTTGACACGGGCCAGAGTTGACATAGCGCCAGCCCACTAATGTGCGCTGTATTCGGCAGCAAATGTGGAGTGTAACGCGTATCGAATTGTCGGCACATCAGCAACAGATGCGGAGATACGTCGGTTTGAATGCATAATACTGAATATACAAAACTGAAAATACGCTGGATCTGGCTAGGTCTAGATTTTGCATAGCTCAAACTGGATTGTGTTCACTGTATCTGGCAGCAAATGTGGAGTGTAGCGTGCATCGTATTTCCGAAATACATAATATGTACACAGCTAATAACAGCGCAATGTTTTCCAATGGAGGATTCAGCCTATGTAAGCAGAACTGCAATTACATTGGATTTCATCAGGATACACAGATGACATAGCACAAACCCTCCGATGTGTGATAAATTTGGGAGCCAATGTGGAGTATAACACACATAAATTCATCGTCATATCTGCATTTGAAACAGAGATACGTAGATTTGAATATTTAAGCCTGAATATGCAAACCTGCATATTCGCTGGATTTCACACGGTCCAGAGTTAACTTAGCGCCAGCCCACTGATGTGCGCTCTATTTGGCAGCAAATGTGGAGCTACCGCGCATAGCATTTTCGACATATATTCAATACCAGTGCAGCAGTTGAAAAGTCGCATCCCGGATGATGCGCGCTGTATTTGGTAGTAAATGTGGAATACAACTTGCATAGTCTTGTCGACATATCTGTAATAGGAACGAAGATACCATCATTTGAATATTTAAGCCTGAATATGCAAATTTCCAATTACACAGAATTTGATCGGGTCCAGAGTTGACGTGGCACAAACCGGCTGATTTGGCAGCATATGTGCAGTATTATGCGCATCGAATGGTCGTCATTTGAGCTCTTGAGGCGGAGATACGTGGATATCAATATTTTAGACTAAGTATGCAAAACTGCAAATACGCTGGATTTGACACGGTCCACAATTGACATTGCGCAAACTGGCAGATATGCGCTGTATAGGTTTATTTGAACATTTAGGCATGAATATGCGAAACTACAATCATGCCGGCATTGACTGAAACCAGAGAGGACATAACGGAAACAGGCTGGTGTGCGCTGCATTTGGCAAGAAATGTGGGGTACAAGTCACATCGAATTCTCGACATATTTGCCACAATAACGGAGATACGTTGATTTGATTATTCGTGCATGAGTATCCAAAATTGCAATTGCGCTGGATTTAACAATGGTCAGAATCGACATAGCGCAAACCGGCTGATGAGTAATACATTTGGCAGTACGACGCTAACTCGAATTGTGGACATATCTGCAACGGAATCGGAAATAGCTTGATTTGAATATTTAATCCTGAAAATGTAAAGCGCTAACAACTCTACTCTCAGCAACGCTAAGACCTCTCACAACTCGACAACGCTAACAACTCCACTCTCAACAACGCTAACAACTCTACTCTTCGACTCCTCGATTAACTCTGACCTCTCGACTCACTCTTATTTCTCGATCAACCGTTCAACGCTTCTCGATCATCCAATCTTTAAAGTTAAATCGTCCCCTACCATTAGCGTTAGTTTTTCCAACTCTCTAACCCCATTCTGTTAACGCTCAGCAAGTACAAGGTGACTTTAGTCACATAGGCTTCCTCCCCGATGTAAAGTAACAACCGAAGGACAGACGACATTGTTTTGATCGATTTCTGATGAGGCCTTTTCCTCGCGATACTACAATATGTTGACTTGAATATTTAAGCCTTAATATGCAAAACTGCAAATGCGCTGAGGTTGGCTGCGTCCACACGTAACATAACTCAAACCAGATAATATGCACTGTATTTGGCAGCGAATATGGAGTATAACGCTTTTCGTGCTGTCGGCATATTTGCAATGCAAACGGCTATACGGTGATTTCAATAGTTAAGCATGAATATGCAAAGCAGCAATTTCGCTGGATTTGACAGAGCCCGGAGTTGACATAGTACAAACCTGCTGATGTGTGGTGCATGTAACATCAGATGTGAAATGTAACGGACATCGAATTGTAGCCATATGTGCAATAGAAACGGAGTTACATTCATTTGAATATGTTAACCTTAATTTGTAAAACTGCAATAATGCTTGATATGTCGAGGACCAGAGATGATATAATAGCACGAGCCAGTTGATTTGAGCTGTATTTGGCAGGCAATGAGGAGTATATCTCGCATCTAATTGACGACAAATCTCCAATCGCAGCGGTGAAACGTTTTATTTGATGTTCAATAATGGGCCAGTTACGATACCGATAGTATTAGCATGACTGAAACACATTGCCGTCTCAGTAAAACCATTTTATTTCAAGCTTCACGCTACAGTTCTGAATCCGGACAAGACCGTTTCAAGTTCTCGCAAAAGCAAGCAGTCAAATTAAGGTACTTACACGAGTTAGAGTCTAATACATATTATTGGTCCAACATCGATGGAGCGATCTTGCATCGAAATTTTCGGAGGACCGCGTAACCTTCCAACGACGACCGTGTCACGTAAAAATAAAGAGAAGTTTTATAAGGAAGAAGAAGACTTTATTTTTACTTCGTTTATACACTTAAAAGACACTTCCGAGCTCTAGCCGTGACCGTACGAGAGTGAGACCCTACAATCTTTTTACTTTCGGTCATCTGTTCTCTCATTATCCCCACTACCCTGTAGGCGTACGTGACCGTTGCTACGCTTCTGGAACATTTTATGGAAGGACCGTTAGGCCATAAATGAATCCTCAGGTACTCTGCCAATATACATTGTCGCCAAGGTCGCCATGTGTTCCTCTCGTCGGTCCATCGGGTTCGAAGTATGCCGACCGGGACACCATCCTGCCCGCGGTGTGTGTGTGTGTGTCCTGGTCTCTGATGTGATTTACGTTACATACCTCCCTCCTTAGATTGATTTTGGTCCTCTAACATCTCAGTGTTTCTTCAGGATTGTTTTATGGAGGCTAATTGGCTAAAAGTGTGTTTTCTTCTTTGTCTTAATCAACAAGACAAAACAAAAACAAAGTGCATGACAGCTACTTATGGAGAAGGTGTACACCGTCCCGGAAGATAAGGTTTAATACGATTACCATGTATTTTCCTAATCGAGTCATTCACCATTTTTTCGTAATAAGGGGTTTTTACGTTTTCAATGCTGTATGGCCCTAGCCATTCAGTATCTAACTTGTGTTTTTTATGATCATTATGAACTAATATTAAATCTCCTCCTCTAAAAATGGATTGAGGTTTAATAATTTTTTTTCTTTGATCTCTTTGGTATCTTTGTTTACTCTTCATTAGAGTTTCCCTGGCTTTAAGTAGCTTGGCATCCCATTCTCGTTTCCTGAAGCTGACCTCATCAGCGTATGTTCTTTGCGAATTTTGGGATATAGTAGGTGGGAGATTGGCCTTGTGTCCAAATGTTAGTTCGAAAGGGGTATATCCAGTGGCATCATGAACCATAGTGTTATATGCTAGACACACAAAATTTAGGTTTTGATCCCATTCTGTTTCATTATCGTTTTGTATAGCTTTTAACATGTCGGATATTACAGCATGTGTTCGTTCTAGGCTTCCGTTGGATTGTGGATGGAATGAGGTGGTTTTTATGTGTTTGATCCTAAATGCTTCTTCGTATCGTTGCATTAGCTCGCTAATGAAACTTTGTCCTCTGTCAGTTAATATACGTTTCGGCGCGGAGAATATATAAATGTAATGATTCAGTAAAGCATTCCAGATTGATTGGGTCTGTTGTGTTTTTAGGGGCACAAGTATTAAATATTTGGTTAGTTCATCGTGTATAGAGAGAATGTATTGGTTTCCTATCTTGGTCTTCTTCAACGGGCCTATCACATCCATAGCGATTTTGTCGTTAGATTCTAACGGGGTGTCGGTTATCTGTGGTTCCTCCTTTCCTCTTATCCGAGTAGTCTTTGATGTTTGACATGTCGCGCAAGTTCCTATTCTGCCTTTTATTCTGTCTATTAGGTGTGGGATATCATATTTGCCTCGGATTCTGTCGTACGTCTTTTGTATTCCGGGATGTCCTACTAAGTTATGATTTTCTTTTAGTACTTGTTCTATTTCCTCTTCGCTTAAACTCTGTATTGGTTCGTAAGCAAATTCTATGTCGTCGCGTTGGTCATTGAAAAATAGAAGAAATCTTTTTATGTGTGCTTTGTCTTGTGCGTTTAAGTTATTGTCTCCTATTCCTATCTTTCTATTTGTTTTAAGTATGTCTGATATTTTCTGTAACCATACGGTTTCGTCATATGGGCCCAGATATGGTTTTGTTAATTGGAAAAAGTTTTCTTTGTTAGATGTTAGTTTCAATAATTTTGGTATTTCTTCTGATTTTTCCCAGTCTCTGAATTGTCTTAATAAAACGTCAGTTTGTGTTATCGCGTGTACTCTGGATAGGGTGTCAGCGGCTACGTTTTCCTTTCCTTTTACGTACTCTATATCGTATTCGTATTCCTCTAATCTTAATCTCCATCGAATCAATCGACTAGAGGGGTTCTTGCAGTTGTGCAGCCATTTAAGGGCTTGGTGGTCTGTATGAATTTTGAATTTGCGGCCTAATAAATATTGCCTAAATCTTCTAACTGCCCAAACGATGGCCAATAATTCTTTTTCCGTCGTAGTATAATTTCGTTCAGGGGGGTTTAATGTCCTTGAAATGAAGCAACAAGGGTGTCCGTCTTGTGAAAGGATGGCTCCTAGACCTTCATTACTGGCGTCCGTTGTTAACGTAAATGTTTTCGTATAGTCGGGGTATTTTAGTACTGGTGCTTGGCATAGTCTTTCTTTTAATGTATCGAAGCTAAGTTGTGTTTTGTCAGTCCAGTGGAATTGTATGTCTTTCTTAGTTAGTTCCGTTACGGTTTGGCAATTTTCGAGAAATTCCTAATAAGTTTTCTATAGTATCCGGCTAACCCAAGGAACGATTTTACATCCGTAGGATTTTTGGGTAGTTTGAAGTTCTTTACTGCTTCTATCTTTTCAGGGTTAGGTTTTACTCCGTTTGCTGTCACTAAGTGTCCTAAATATTCCAATTCGGGTTTTAGGAATTCACATTTATCCGGTTGTACTTTTAGACCTACTTCCCTGAGTCTTTGGCGTATAATGGCTAAGTTTTTATTATGTTCCTCTATCGATTGCCCGAATATAATGATATCATCGAGATAGACGAAACAATGATTATTAATTAAACCTCTTAACGCGGTGTCCATCATTCTTTGAAAGGTAGTGGGTGCGTTCTTGAGCCCGAATGGCATTCTGTTATAGTGGAAGTGCCCTTGTGGTGTGCTAAATGCAGTGTACTTCCTCGAATTCTCATCCATGGGTATTTGATGGAATCCCGAGGATAAGTCTAAAGCGGAGAAATATTTTGCGTTCCCTAGTTGCGATAGTATATCGTCAATGTCGGGTAATGGATATGCGTCTTGGTCCGTTAATTTGTTTAACTTCCGAAAGTCAATCACTATCCGCCACTTTTGTTTCCCCGACGCGTCGATTTTCTTTGGGACGACACAGACGGGAGAGTTATAGGGAGAGTCGGAGGGTTCTATAATCTTTTTGTCTAACATCTCCGTCATTTGTTTGTTTATTTCGATTTTATGGTGTTCGGGAGGACGGTAGGATTTTACGTTGATGATTTTATCTTCTTTCAATGTAATTTAATGTTTAGCAAGAGATGTACACGGTAATGTTTCGCTGTCTAAATTAAATACATCCATGTAATAGAGAAGAATCTTTTCTATAGGTTCTCTGAGAGGTTCTTCTATGTGCGATAGTCGAATCGAAGATTTGAATTTTTGGATTTGATCTATGGTATTTGTATTTTCGATAATGTTAGAAACTTGAATTGAGGACTTACCACCATTGATAAAGCACACTGGCGTTGGCTTCCCTTCGAGGTATACAATTTTTTGAATGGTTTCTCCTGGTGCAAGGGTTGGTTCTTGTTGCAGCAGAAGGGTGTGGTTATCTAATTTCAATGTTTCGTTGGAGAGTTCGAATCGATATTGATTCAAACCGGGTAAGCCTAATACGCCATCTTCTATAATTGGGAAATCGTCATCTATTAAAGAGAAGTCTATCTTTTTGTCGAACAAATTCAATTTGACTTTGGAATTAGATTCGTATTCGGAATGTCCCATGGAGAATTTCTTTGTGTCTGGTATTGTTGTCTTTCCTGGGTAGCATCTTTGTTTAAGCAAGTTGATTCCTGCCCCGGAGTCAACGAGAAATCGCAATCCTGGTCGTCCTGGTAATTGTAATAGTATTGTGGGTAATCTTCCTGAGGTAGCATTGTTAATTCCGATTGTTCTTGAACGTGGTTTATTCCTGGAGGGGCTTTTCTTTGAGGCGGTATCGGAAAATTTTGGCATTGATTGGGAAGGTGTCCCAATCGATTGCATTTGGGACATTTCGCTTAATGGTCTGTTCCCAAACTTCGTAAAATTGTTCGTTCTTGGTAGAATATTTTGTGTGAGTGGAGTTTTATTATTTGTGTTACTTGTAATAGCGAGGCGATTGTCTACTGGATGAGAAGCCTGGTTACGATAAAATGGCGGGGCGGTTGTTTGTCGCGTCATCTGTCTGCGAGAGCTGTGCTCGCGAAAGTATCTTTCCATATTCATTGCTTTCCTTTCTGCTTCGATGAGGTTTGGGGGGAGATTAGCCATTAGCGCCTGCCCTATTTCTGGACGAAGGCCTCCTACATAGTCGGTCACAGAGTCCGTGTATAGTTGCTCGTTCATCACCCGTCGAGTTAGTTCGTCTCTATACTCGTTGGTAATGCTGTGTTGGAGTTTGTTAAAAACACTTCGAAATCTGATGTTATAGTTTTGCACGCTTTCGGTTAATCCTTGCCTCATTCCTCTTAATTCGTCCTGTTGTTCTCTCACTGATACTTGCGCAGCTACATTACGTCTCAATGCTTCGTACAGAGATTCGAATTCGGTAATACGAATATTGCGGATTGCCATTGCGGCTTTTCCTACAATCTTCGCTATTTTAATCATTTTTAGTAATAGTGTTGGTTCGCTACACATCATTCTTACTTCTTGTATTTCATGAATAAAATCCTCCACGCCTATATCATCCTCTCCGTTTAATATCGGAATGCATTTTAATGCACTCTCAGCTTTTAGCTCTGGTTGCGTATATTGTTCAGAAAAAGTCCTTTCCCAGGATGGTTGAGGTGGTGTTTGAAGTAATGGGCGAGGTTCTCGAAGGACCGATTGATCTTTAGCGGTGTAGGTTACTTCGTCTACGGTTATTAGGGAATTGGCCTCCGATACATTTCCCGTTTTTGTTTTTGCTACAACTTCATCCATACGCAGTGTAAGCATACTCATTTGTTGGGTCAGTCTCTCATTCTGCTTCTGCATTGCATCAAGCAAAGCTTTAACTGTTGGGTCTATTCCGCTGTTAGTTAAAGCGGCGCTAACAGTTTCGGTTTTGTCTTCTCGTGGCGTTGCCATTGTTATACTAATTGTGCTGTCTGTTCTCGATCTGTATTTGACAAAAGAATCCAGGGCTTGCTCACCTTGATCGTTTAACCCGTAGGAAAGGTTCCGTTGCGGTGTTCCTTTGTCGAAACGTCGAAAGTGTCTGCTCTGTTACAGTGGTCCACTGATCCTCAATCTTCAAAGTTGACCGTAGCCCGAAATGCGTAATTTCGTTTTCTTGAAGTTGATGGATCCTGGCACGGATCGCCAAAATGTCACGTGAAAATAAAGAGAAATTTTATAAGGAAGAGGAAGACTTTATTTTTACTGCGTTTATACACTTATACATATACATACATACACTTATAAGACACTTCCGAGCTCTAGCCGTGACCGTACGAGAGTGAAACCCTACAATCTTTTTACTTTCGGTCATGTGTTCTCTCATTATCCCCACTACCCTGTAGGCGTACGTGACCGTTGCTACGCTTCTGGAACATTTTATGGAAGGACCGTTAGGCCATAAATGAATCCTCAGGTACTCTGCCAATATACATTGTCGCCAAGGTCGCCATGTGTTCCTCTCGTCGGTCCATCGGGTTCGAAGTATGCCGACCGGGACACCATCCTGCCCGCGGTGTGTGTGTGTGTCCTGGTCTCTGATGTGATTTACGTTACAACCGCCGTACGAGCAGCGGATAAACTTATTTCGTGCCTTAGGTTACCCTCACCACGTCCTCTACTTCTTGATTCTTGGTTGGTAGCTTTAGCGGCTGCAGGTCCGAGAAATTGCATCTTGACTCGCTTTCTCGTATGTCGCATGTGACGTCTCACTTTCCGCCGTAGACACTTTTCGGATCTACATACGTTGAACCATTTGCGCGAGACAAGCGCGGCGCTCCGCAGGGACGAGGGATCCAATTTTCGAAGTATCAAGTGCGAAACCTCCAGTGGTAGTTCGGAAATGATATCTACCTTACTTGGCACGAACAAACCAACGACGCGTAGTAGAGATCTAAAAAACTCCATGTTGCTTCTACTGTTGCGCGAGCACGACTGACGGTCTGGCTAAGAGTGGAGGCTTATATATGTGCTGCTCGTCCCGGTGCACTGCGAGTTCCGGTTCCGGGTGAGAGTCCTGGTCAGGCAGAATCGATGGTATGTGCATGTATTTTCACTTTCATCGGGTTCACATTATGATGAGAGTTAAAGGCGAGAAACGAATCTTCATTTGGTTTAGACGTTGTAGTTATGCAATAGAGCAGATATTTACTAGTGCAAATTTGATTGTTATATAATTTGACAAGTAGTCGTGGTAATTAGGTACTCGAGAAGCTAATGACAATGATCCTGGGTTCAATAACAAAGCCTCGGTGAACGGGATAACAGAATTCGTTTTCATCCTGATTCCAAGTTGTACCATACTTCCTTATATACGGTATAGGTAGACTGAACAAACTCTTTGTCAAAACATAGAATATCCACCGAGTGTTAAGGCTCTTTGTAACTGGCTAATGTGACCTCACGAGAGAATTGATTTTCCGGCACGATGATGCTGCAGTGGAAAACAATGATGGGTGCGTCTAAGGGCACCGGAACATCGGATTCGTGGAGAAAAGACTTCGCTCGGAAAGAGATTGAAAGTGACGTTACTGTTAATTGGACAATTTCCATGTTGATGGTTACAGAAGGATGCTAGTAGCCCTTGAGGGAACGTTGCTAGCGGGCAGCGTCGTCCGTGGAAAAATAGATTTCACCTATCATCCCGTAGTTGGAACGAAGACTGTTTGCCTGTTTATGACTGTTAAGGACTTTAATTAACTAAATCTTAAGGTTTATAATGGGTCCTCAGGCTAGCTAAACATATACTGTTGAGATGCGTTGACATCTGGCAAGCATCTTATCCGACAGATAGAGTCTGCGTGTGGCGAGACACGGGACAGAAACCGTTGGAATGTTTACTGTCACGTGCCGCTACGATTATTTCATTTAAGGACAGCTATAGAATTACTCCATGCCTTTATTAGACAAAACGTTCATCCCTTGACCGCCGCTACGTTCGGTGACTGGTTGTCGCCTCGAGGCCAAGTGCAGTATCACAAGTTTCGAACAATTACAATCGGACTGGATGGCTACAATTGTTGAATTACAGTTATGGTAGAATCTAGATTACAATGTTACGGGATTTTCCTAAAATTCCAAACGGACGGTTCCCGTGTTCTTTCATCTCCGATTTATATTTATGTCGCTGGTAGTTCTCACGCATTAGCTTATCGACGGCCTGGCTGGGAACAATCAGGGAAGCGAACTTTTCTGCCCGAGCGCCTGGAGTGATGAATTCCTGAGTCGTCTTTGTTTTGCTCGTTTCAAACATCAGGTGGTATTATTACTTCGCGATTTTCGCTGTAATGGTGTTCAGTGTTATCGTGCAATAAAAATTCACGCGTTTCGGACGGTCTACGGGTACGATTACGTTCTTGTTGCTAACTTCAATAGCAATGGTCCTTTTTGCTCTCGATATAAATTGATGCGGTCCGCCGTAGGGTGGTTGTAAGGGGTTTCCGATGGCATCGTGACGTAGAAATACGTAAGACGATGTTTCGAGTGGAACACGGAGGTTTCTTTTTCGCCGTGTCGCGTAATCGGGTGAGGCCTGATCTTTTCTATTCGTAGTTTTAGACGGCTTCTGTATTTCGACTTGGCCTGTTGCTACGTTGGTGCACAGAATTCTGCCGGCAATCGTATGCCGGTGCCATAAACTATTTCGGTTGTCGTCATTTTCACGTCCGTAATAGCTGTTCGTATGCCTAATAAAACTATTGGCAAGATTTCTACACAGTTGCTCGTATCGTGGCATTTGATTGCTGCTTTTAGTTGTCGGGGCAGGCGCTCTACCATCCCGTTGGTCGCGGGGTGATAGGCTGTCGTTCGTAAATGCCTAATGCCGAGGAACAGGCATAATTCGTTAAATAAGTTAGATTCGAACTGGCGTCCTTGATCGGTCCTTATCCTTAAAGGTACGTCGAAACGGAATATCCACGTGGAAAGGAGGGCTGAAGCAACGGTTGCCGCCTCCATGTCGGCGATGGAAACGGCTTCGGTCTAACGCGAAAAACGATCGATTTTCGCCAGGCAGTGTCGGTATCCTAGCGTCCCGTGTCTGGGGGGGTTTGTCATGAGGACTTCGACGTCCTTTAGCTGTTGATCGCTGAGGCATTTGCCTAGCGTCACGTTCCTAATTATGCTCTAGCAGTTTATATTTCTCTAATCAAGTTGTTTGAATGAACTGTAATTTATACCTGTTAAATCAGTGTATACTTAATTGAACCACCCCGATTATCCTAGCAGAAATAAGGTTATCGATCTGTTCGTGGCTGTTAGGAACATGATACATTTACACTGTACATGTGAATATGTGTGTAAGCGTCAGAGGACGTCCAGGCCTTAGTTGGGACAAAAGACAAGAGTCAGTCGTTACAAGTATCTGGAAGAGTCGGTTGGCAACAAGCGTGCGTGCGAGTAGGATTTCGAGGTCTTTAGAGTATAAGATATATGTATAACTGTTGTGTGCTAAATAAAGGGAATTATTTGTATTTCCGAACCCCTTCTATATCCTTACAGTGGCGTCGATTATCTGATGGTAACGGGAATTTACGACTCTCGTTGACGCGAAACATAGTTGATTTTGTTTAAATGCTAGTTATAGTTTCACGTGAGTAGTGGCAGAAGGAAAGAAGGGTATACACGAATCATTTATAAACCACTAAAGATGTATAGGCGAAAATGACTTGAAATAGTATTTCTTTACTCAGATTGCCTTATTTTCATATTGCTATTATAACATAAATGTCATGGTAGAAACCCGGATGATAAATAAATGGCTTATTTCGTTAAACAAATTATTGCCTTTCTGAATTAAATTAGAGACTTTCAATAATACTCAACTACGAAATTTATGTTGAGTCTTTTATAAATGGTGCATGCCTGTCAGTTAGATATTATAAGAACGAAGAGTTTACCATTAAAACTTTAAAATTTCGACAAAAGTTTTAAAGCGTAGGCGTCACTGTGTAGGTACGTAGGTAGGTAAATTGAGGTCAACCGGACGTAGAGTTAGTGCCGCATCGGCCACGCTGGTCTTTACCTTTCTCTCATTGCGTTCGTCAGATAATTAATATAATTTACATGTTATTATAAACAGTATTATAAATTACTATAAATTTTTGTACATTATATATATTGTTGAGGTAAATAAATTCAAAATTTAGGGAACAACGAATTCAAGTATTATCCTGTTCTGTCGGGTTACTATTGGTGGCGGGGCAGTAGCCGCTTGGGGTACGTGGGCGTTGCCTCTGGACCGCTTCGGTCAATCTCACTCCGCGAGTAGTTGGTAACGGTTGTGTCGAAGTTAGTGACGAAAGTGCGCAGTGGTTTCTCAGTCTGATTCGTGTAATTTCCATGTATGTTATATCAGATTTCTTGGATATTATTTCGTCACAGTGTAAAATGTGTCTCTTTTATACTTGCGAACTGGTTAATTCTATCGTTGTTACTGAATATTATAATATTCTTGTACGTTAGTGTATTTGTAATGGTATAGAATGGATTCGGAAATACAAATAGTTCCCTTTATTTAGCACACAACATTTATACATATATCTTATACTCTAAAGACCTCGAAATGCTACTAGCACGCACGCTTGTTGTCAACCGGCTCCTCCAGATACTTCTAACGCCTGACTCTTGTCTTTTCTCCCAACTAAGGCCTGGACGTCCTCTGACGCTTATACACACATACACATGTACAGTGTAAATGTATCATGTTCCTAGCAGAGTTGTTATGCGACTGATGCATCAACATACCATGCAAGAAGAATTGGAAACTAGGACAAAAAGGAAGAACTGTGAAAGAGATACTTATAATCATAGTAAACGACAAAAAATTCGCAGATGTTCAAGTGAATCTGACGAGGAGGATATTGATGAAAAGGTAGTTGACAATAGAAGAATACAAGTAATAACACAAGAGTCAAACAATCTCCTCGATAACGGCAAAAGGATGATGCGAATGATGGGATATGAGGCGGTTACGGCTTCGGAAATAATGATCAAGGTCGTTTAGAGCCAGTTCAAGCACCTAGACAGCATGGTCGCAGAGGCTTTGGACATCATGTTCCTGGACATGAAGATTCAGGTCTTAAATGGAATCCTGCAGAGGAAGTTATAAAGTGTGTGAAAGATATGAAATGGTGATATGAAAAGTTGACCACAGATGATGAAATTGATTTCTGTTGTGAAGATATACTGAACACTGTTATCAATGCGAAAACTTTTTTTAACCCTTTTCTCAAATCGTGCTACTGTTAAAATGGCGAATACAGATAGAGCATGTAACTTTATGTTTACTAACCCAAAAGGTTTGAGGGAGAATGGGCTGCTATACTTTGCAGATATATGTGCTGGAGCAGGAGGTTTTAGTGAACATGTTCTATGGCGAAAGAAATGACGTGCTAAAGGATTTGCTCCTACATTAGAAAATGAACATGATTTCAAATTAGAAGACTTCTATGCGGGTCCTTGTGAAACATCTCATCAATAATACGGACCAAAGGAAAGTGGTGATGTCTTTGACCCAGATAATGAAGAGGCATTTACAAATCTTATAATGCAGCATACCCATGGCAAAGGAGTACATTTTGTGATGTTTGATTGAGGATTCTCAGCAGAACGACAAGAAAATGTACAAGAAATTCTTTCAAAACAACTGTATCTTTGTCGATGTTTAATAGCATTGATGGTTGAAAGAGAGGGTGGCGGTTTTGTGACAAAATTATTCAACCTTTTTACACCCTTTACTGCTGGTTTAGTTCATTTAATGTATCGTTGCTTTGAAGAAGTTTGTATTTTTACACCAAACTCTTCTAGACCAGGAAATTCAGAACGTTACTTAATATGTAAGAATCGAATTGTCGGCATATCTGCAATGCAAACGGCGATACGGTGATTTGAATGATTAATCATGAATATGTAAAGCAGCAATTTCGCTAGGTTTGACAGAGACCGGAGTTGACATGGTACAAACCACCAGATGTGAGGTGCACATGACATCGGATGTGTAATGCAACGGGCATCGCTTTGTCGCCATATGTGCAATAGAAACGGAGATACATTCATTTGAATATGTTAACACTGCCGTCTCAGTAAAACCATTTTATTTCAAGCTTCACGCTACAGTTCTGAATCCGGACAAGACCGTTTCAAGTTCTCGCAAGAGCAAGCAGTCAAATTAAGGTACTTACACGAGTTAGAGTCTAATACATTTTATTGGTCCAACATCGATGGGGCGATCTCGCATCGAAATTTTCGGAGGACCGCGTAACCTTCCAACGACGACCGCCGTACGAGCAGCGGATAAACTTATTTCGTGCCTTAGGTTGCCCTCACCACGTCCTCTACTTCTTGATTCTTGGTTGGTAGCTTTAGCGGCTGCAGGTCCGAGAAATTGCATCTTGACCGGCTTTCTCGTATGTCGCATGTGACGTCTCACTTTCCGCCGTAGACACTTGTCCGATCTACATACGTTGAACCATTTGCGCGAGACAAACGCGGCGCTCTGCAGGTACGAGGGATCCAATTTTCGAAGTATCAAGTGCGAAACCTCCAGTGGCAGTTCGGAAGTGATATCTACCTTACTTGGCACGAACAAACCAACGACGCGTAGTAGAGATCTAAAAAACTCCATGTTGCTGCTACTGTTGCGCGAGCACGACTGACGGTCTGGCTAAGAGTGGAGGCTTATATAAGTGCTGTTCGTCACGGTGCACTGCGAGTTCCGGTTCCGGGTGAGAGTCCTGGTCAGGCAGAATCGATGGTATGTGCATGTATTTTCACTTACATCCGGTTCACATTATGATTAGAGTTAGAGGCGCGAAACGAATCTTCATTTGGTTTAGACGTTGAAGTTATGCAATAGAGCAGATATTTACTAGTGTAAATTTGATTGTTATATAATTTGACAAGTAGTCGTGGTAATTAGGTATTCGAGAAGCTAATGACAATGATCCTGGGTTCAATAACAAAGCCGCGGTCAACGGGATAACAGAATTCGTTTCCATCCTGATTCCAAGTTGTACCATCAGTTCAAATGATGGCGGCAAGCAGAACGGACACGTGCACGTCGCTCCGTAGGCATAACCGAAATATCTGGGTATATTAAAGAATTCGGGCGGAAAGCGCACGAAAGTGAAGTTTCTAGTGCTCCGGAATGAGTGGGAACACAAGAGATAGGTGAGCTCGCTTGTATAAAAGCGAGAGAAACGATTGAAAGTGCTGTGTGTGAAAAGTGTGGTTAGGGGCAGAGCGGGGGTCATCTTGGTTCGCGCGACCGAAGCGCCACCGTGCGGGCTACCTGGGTAACCAAGGAGTGGTGGAGAGCGCCCCGTGGAGGGCCAGTCAAAACTCCCCGCGTTGAACAGACACGAATCGCATACACGCGGAAAGATACAGTGGGATTATACGACGACCGGCTACATCGAAGGACATCCATCTCAAACATACATATATATGTATATATGTATATTAAGACAAACACAATATGGACAAGTACTGTAAGTCAAGTAAACTTACGGCTCAGGGGGTTTCGGAGCTTCCAGGCCCCGTCGGGGATTCGAGTAGCGTCCCAGGCTCGACCCGACGGTCACCCAACGACTGGACGAACGGCGAGGGGAAGGTCGATCCCAGGGCCTCCCCTCGTTCGGTAAACACGACCGGGGACCAAGAAACACCCGCAGTTGTCACAGAGGAAAAGACGTGCAAGAAAAGCACTAGAAGATGCCTCGAATTTGATGAAGACAACGCGGGAATCATCGAGGATGTCGAGATGCCAATGCAGGCACTCAAGGACAAGACACCACTCACCGAAAAGGTGACCCGAATCGCCAAGGAAAAAATCTTCAGAGGTGACAAGATCACCAGATATATGAGAAAATCCCCAGTGGAGGGGGGCGCGTGCATGACAACGAGAAGCCTGGCCAGGAGCCAGCCGGGGGCAACGAGGGACGAAGCGGCCAGCACCTCGGAGCCAGACACACCGGCGGAAATGTCGGACAGCGGCAGCGAAGCGGCGGCACCAAGGGAATGGCTCAGGAGGAAGGCCATGGCGAACAGAGCAACGGCCGAGACCGAAGGCAACGACGAGGACAGCATCGTCATTAAGATGAGCGAATGGAAGGCGATGACGGAAATCATCACAGAAGTCTTCCGCGAAATCCAACACATAGGTAGCAGACTCTACCTCATGAGCAAAAAGGATGCCGACATCAAGAAAAGGAGGGACGCCATCAGTAAAAAAGCGATCAAGCTCCACTCGATGTTGGACGAGATGAGGCTCAAGAGGAACGCGAGGACAGTCACGGCCACCAGGATGACCACCCCTCCGGGGAGGACTGAGGAGAAGGAAGGAAAAAGGAAGGAGATATCGCCCGTCGAGGGGAAGGGAGACACCAAGAGAAAGAGACCAACGACCGTGGAGGCCTCCTACGCAGGAGCCTGTGCCGGCAACAGCTCAGTAAAAGCGACTACGGAAGGCACGGACAGCGATGTAAAGGAAGACTGGATCCCTGTCCGAGGAAGGAGAGGAAAAGGAACGGACACCCCGACGGTGGTCAGGAAGGCGAGCGCAGGAAGGGCGGCATTGGACAAGCCAAAGAGGCCGGAGGGACCGAAGAGGATACGTAACAGACCCGAAGCCATCCTCGTCAAAGTAGGGCAGGACAAGGAGTGGATCCAGGTCTACAAAGACTTGATGGGGGCAAGGGAAACCCTCAAAGAGAGCTGCGGGATCAGGAGGACCAGAACAGGTGACATCCTGATCGTGCTGAAAGCAGGTAGCAACGCCAAAAAGACCGCGGCGGATATGAACACGGCGCTAAGAGGCAAGGTGAGAGCGCTACCAATGCGCGACAAGACCTCCGTAGAGATCAGGGATATAGACCCGCTCGTAGGCAAGGAAGAACTAGCCAGGGATATAGTAGAGCAACTGGGCGTAAGCGACATCACTGAGGTCGAAGTAAAGACCCTAAAAATGGCGCCGTGGGGCACCCAATCGGCAATAGTGACGATGCCGAAAGCCTATCTGGCCAAAGAGGGGGCGAGCCGGAAGATCAGAACCGGCTTGACGATAGCCTCGATAAAGGCACTACCAAATGTGGTAAAGTGCTTCAGATGTCACATGTTTGGGCATATCGCGAACAAGTGCACGGCGATAAGCCCTGGAAAGGAGATTTGCAGGAAGTGCGGAGCCAAAGACCACACGATAGCTGCCTGCGTCAACGCACCCTGCTGCTCCATCTGCAGCAAGGAGAAAGGAGTGAAATTTGACCACGTAACCGGATCCCTGGCTTGTCCAGAATATAGAAGGCGGTTGAAAGCGAGTAAATGAGGATACTGCAGATAAACCTCAACAGATGCAAGCTGGCGCAGGACATGATGCACCAATGCGCGATCGAACTTAGACCGGATATAATAATAATTTCCGAGCCGAACAGGCAGCTACCGCACTGGTTTAATGACACCAAAGGAGACGCCTCGATATGGGTCACACTCCTCAATGGCAAGCTGCATGATGAAACAATGAGGATCAAGAGCGACGGGATAGTGGGCGTCCGCGTTGGCGACGTCTTCTGCTTCAGCGTATACTGTTCGCCCAACATAAATAAGCCAGCATACTGCAAATACATAGACACGCTGTCTGCTATGACGAAGAGCGTTGCTAGAAGACACGACAAGGTCCTCGTGGCCGGAGACTTCAACGCAAAGTCAACCTGTTGGGGAGGATCGACCACAGACAAGAGAGGGAGAGTCTTAATGGAGGCACTAAGCGCCCACGGGGTGTTTCCATTGAGGCTCAAGGAAAAGTACACCTACTTCATGAACGGGAAGACGAGCTTCCCCGACATAATACGCGCATCCAACAAGGTCAGCGAGATACACGCCGGAAGCGCGGTCTTGGACAAATACTCGGCCTCGGACCATCTGTACGTGGTCCACAGGTTTAAGACGAGGAAGACTCCAACCGTATCGAAGTTCTACAGGTACGTGACCAAGGACATGTCGCCGGAGGAGTTCCTGAGCAGATTCGACGACACACTGAAGAAGGAGGACCTCAACGCGGCTATCGGAGAGGATGGGGCCGAGCCCTTGCAAAAGATCATCGAAGGTATGTGCGAAGGGATGCTAAGGAAGTCGAACGGTGCGGCGTGCCGCAAGTACGCGAACTACTGGTGGAACCCGATGATCGCGGAACTGAGAGCGCAGGCGCACAAAGCGCTCAGGAAGGTGACGAGAGAAAGAAAGAAGAATGCCGGCAACACCGAGCCCCTCGTCTACGCCTACAAGGAGATCCGTAGGCAGTTAAAAAAGGAGATCGCCTGTAGCAAAAAAACAGCTTGGGCAGAATACTGCAAGATACTGGAGAGCGACCCCTGGGGCAAACCCTATCGCACGGTCATGAAGAAATGTAAAAGCAAGGGACCAACAAACGACATGCCGATCGACATGCTGAAGGCAGTCCTACAGAGGCTATTCACCTTGGGACACGGACCCCCCCATTATGAGGGCCGCGAAGAGGCAGAGACCGAAGAAGAAGGAGATATTAGCCTCAGCGTCGCCATCGGCGAAGGCGATGTCGTCGATGCCGCCGAAAGAATGAACACCAAGAAGGCTGCAGGAGTCGATGGCGTGCCGGGCGAGATCGCGAAGCTGGTAGCGAGTCGCAGGAGCGAGCTCGTGACAAGGGCGTTCAACGGCATCACCGAATCAGGAAGGATCCCAGACAGCTGCAAGACGGCCAGAGTAATAATGCTAAGGAAACCGGGAAAGGACAGTGCACGTTATCCCGTTTGATGCATGTAAAATCGGGACCCAGCCGAACCCTGCGTATTTGCAGTTTTACATATTCAGTATTAAATATTCGAATCAACGAATCTCCGTTTCTATGGCACACTTACAGACAATTCGGTGCGCGTTATATTTGACATCTGATGTCATATACAGCGCACATCAGTAGGTTAGCGTTTTGTTCACCCTTGTCCCTGTCAAATACACCATAATTGCAGTTCAGCATAGTCATGCTTGAATATCGAAAGCAACGTATCTTCGTTTCTACGGCAGATATGACGACAATTCGGTGAGCGTTATGCTCCTGATTTTCTGGTGAGCACAGAGCACATTTTCCGATTCTATCTTCTCCTCTGTCTTAAGTCTGCTCTGGTCACTGACAGATTCAGCGTAATTTCTGTTTTGCATATTCATGCCTAAATGTTCAAACCAACGTATCAGCGCTGCTATTGGATACATGTCGCAAATGCGATGCGCGCTATACTCCACAATTACAGCCAAATACAGTACTTATCCGGTTTGCGCTATGTCGACTGTATTTTCGAACTATCGCGGGGAGACGCGGTCGTTTGAATACGCGTCAATGGGAGTCGTAAATTCTCGTTACGATTGGAATAATCGACACCACGAATAGTTCGATCCCCGTATTTCGCTTAGGATAATAGGTGTAGTCGTTGTGGTATAACACTGGGAGTCACAAAGTTATAAAAAATATATGTATTTCCAACGATTTATACAATCACACTGAGTAAAAACGCCGTTGCTTAACATACAAATAACGAAGAGAAGGATTATTCTTAGATGAGAGTGTGAGCTATAGGTGCTGTAGGTCCGTGAGAGCAGTAGGAGCTGTCGGACTTCTGGATACTGTGAGAGAAATAGGAGGCTCTTAGAGATATAGGAACGGTGAGAGTTATAGGGATTGCAGCAACTTTAGTCACCGTTAGAGACGATGGAACTCTAAAGTTTATTCTGATGTGAGTACGAAGCTCGGTATGGGTGTGCCCTTTGAACGAAGAACACGGATTCGTTGCTTACATTGTTAGTTAGGCAAGTGAGGGCAATGATCCGCGATGCCGATTGGTTATGACTAATGTTAGGAAGGAAGAGAGGAGGAAGAATCCTCCTACCAACGTGGGTCCTAGGCGACATTGTTTATGGGAAAACCCAGATTTTCCGTTGGGTAGATGTCCGCTTTTTTCGTCAGGCCACTACCCGCTTTCTCCGTAATTCTTAAGAGCGCGTAATAAACCCAAGGACCTTTCTAAAAACCGACCGACAACACTTCTAGAATTAGAAAGTCTTTTCGGACAAACAGATTGACTTAGACCATATGTGCGAACAATGCAGTTAGGATTTCATCTTTATGGTGGGTCCTTGGGCCTATGGAGGATTCGAAGGATGGCACGTGGACCGGTGGCTGTTAAGCCGCGCGGGATTGAGTGCAGATGTGTTGCGCGGCAGAACATCGACTCTGGTCTCTGTTATATGCAGTGTAATTGTTAATTGCAGTTATTCATATAAATTATTATATATTCAAATCCACGCATTTCCGTTACTGTTGGAAATGTGTCGACAATACGATTTGCCTTGTATTCCACATTTCTTGCAAATTAAACCAATATCATCCAATTAGCGCTATGTCCACTCTGGTCCGGTCAAACCCAACGCAACTGCAGTTTTGCATTATCAAACCTAAATAATCAAATTAACGAATCTCCGCTTCGATTACAGATATGTGGAAAATTAGATGCGCTTTATACTCCGTAGTTGCTACTAAATACAGCTCACATCATCTGGTTTGCGCTATGTCAAATCCGGACCCCGTGAAATCAAGCGTAAATGCAGTAATGCATGATCTGGGTTCAATATTCAGATCGACGTGACTCAGTTTCTATTGCAGATATGTCGACAAAACGGTGCGCGTTATATTCCACATAGACTGCCATACACTGGGCGCTTCATCTGGTTTAAGCCATGTTAAATACGGAACGAGTCAAGTCCAGCGTATTTGTAGTTTTGCATATTCAAGCCTAGTTATTCAAGTGAAAGTACCTCCGTTTTCATAGTAAGTATGTTCACAATAGGATGCATGTTATACTCCACATTTGCTGCCAAATACAGCACACATTAGACAGTTTGCACATGGTCAAAACTGGACTCGGTGAAATCCAGCGTGACTGCAGTTTTTGATATTAATGCTTGCATATTCGAATCGAGGTATCTCCGCCTGTTATGCAGAAACGTAGGCCATACGATGCGCCTTATATTCCACATCTGATGCCAAATCAGCCAGTTTGTGCTATGCCAACTCTGGACCCTGTAAATTCTAGCATAATTGCAGTTTGTGCTATTAATGCTTAAATATTGCTTTCAAAGTCTCTGCGCTTGTTTTGCACATATGTCGACAATTCGATACGCCTTATACTCTACATTTGCTACAGTTACATTACTCATCAGTTTGTTTGAGCTATGTCAACTCTGGTCTCTGCCAAAACCTGCCAAAATGCAATTTTGCATGTTCAGGAATTGAAAAGATATAGAATGGATTCGGAAATACAAATAATTCCCTTTATTTAGCACACAACATTTATACATATATCTTATACTCTAAAGACCTCGAAATGCTACTAGCACGCACGCTTGTTGTCAACCGGCTCCTCCAGATACTTCTAACGCCTGACTCTTGTCTTTCGTCCCAACTAAGGCCTGGACGTCCTCTGACGCTTACATGCACATTTACATGTACAGTTTAAATATATCATGTTTCTAACACGTCTCCTTACATTTATACTGTACACTTAATCGTATTTACATGCTTTGACGAATTACGTAACAGAAACTTTAACACTTATTGCTTTATCTACATTTCTCTTAGTTTACATTCATCAATGACCTAAACCTTTCGAATTTCTCTCTCCGTACACAGTGCCTGTATTTTCGCCTGTAATAACTTTAAATATCTTTATCATGTTCTCCTTTAAGCACTCGTGAACATAGTGGTAATGAACTTCAATGTGTTTAGAATTTTTTGTAAAATTTCCGTGCTTTGCTATACTCATCACTCCAGAGTTATCCTCATCAATTTTTACAGGGTTATCCTCTAGATTTACATTGAAGATTTTCATAATTCCCATAATGGACATTAATTCACTCACCGCTTCCGATAGAGCTACATACTCTGCATACGTCGAGGCTTTTGTCACACACCTTTGTTTTTTAGACTTCCAACCAATTACATTTCCACACAATCTAATTACATATTCAGAAGTCGATTTCTTTTCTAAATGATCTCCTGCCTAATCGGCGTCCACATAACAATCTATCGTTTCACATTTTTCATTCCTTTTATAATCTAATCTTAAGTCTCTAGTCCGGTACAAATATTTCAATATTCAGAAAGCAAATTTAAAATGTGTCTCATTACAACAATCTTGAAATCTACTCAAATAATTCACACTATAACTTATATCGGGTCTGGTATTTTCACTAATATACAACAATGCGCCAATTAAATTTTTGTATCCAATATCCTCTCTATTTATCACAGCTTTTTCAATTTTTAAGTTGGTCTCCATAGGTGCACAGTACAATTTGCTATTTTGTAACTTACATTTGTTTGCTAATGATTCAATGTATTTCCTTTGGCATAATCTTATTTCATTTTTGAAATAATCATAGTCTATATTTATTCCAAGATATTCTTTGACTTCACCTAAATCTTTCATTTCCAATCAATTAGTTAATAACTTCTTTACCCTTTGTATCTTCCTTTTATTTTTACTATAAATTAGCAAATCGTCTACATACATTAGCAAATAAACAACATTTTCTCCCTCTCCATGTATATATAGGCACAACTCTATGTTATTCTTCTTAAAACCTAATCTCGTCACATACTTATCAAGACACTCATACCACTCCCTTCGACTTTCTTTTAACCCATAAAGCGCTTTCGATAGTTTACAAACTCTATTCGTTCCGTCCGCATATCCCTTTGGTTGATTTACATATACCTCCGAGGTTATTTCACCATTTAAAAAAGCAGTTTCTACATTCATTTGCTGAATAATTAATCCATTTTGACAACAATATGATAGCAATATCTTAAAGGTCTCATTACTCGCTACTGGGGAGTATATGTCATCGGCTACGTTTCTTTGTTGGAATCCTCTTACCACTAATCTAGCCTTATACCTGTCATCTGATTTTCTCGTGTAAACCCATTTTACATCTAATACGTTTTTGCCTTTTACCCTTTCTACCAATTTCCAAGTTTTATTCTTATAAAGACATTCTATTTCCTTATTCATAGCTTGTTTCCAATCATCACTATCTTCACAACAAATCGCCTCCTCAAATGTACAAGGGATATTTACACTACAATAATTTGCATGGATTTCACTAATGTTTTCTTTTTCTGGATATCTTACTGGAGTTCTCTTGTTACGTGTAGATCTTCCAGGGATGTTTAAGCTTTCAAGACTGTTATCATTTTCATCTTCCCTACTTTCTAACTTTTTCTTATTCATGCTTACCAATAAATCATTATCCTCAATGTCATCGTTATCTGTAACGAATGAATTCTCCACAAAACCGATACATTTTGTGTCTGTTTCTATGACCTCTACATGTCTCGCTATTGTTATTTTCCCACCTAATAAGACTCTGTAACCTACTTCACTATATCCAAACAAAATTCCCATATCTGCCTTCTTATCCCATTTAGAAACTCTCTTTTGTACTTACAAAAACTTTACTTCCATATAGATGTAGATTTTCAACACTTGGTTTTCTCCCGAAGAATATTTCAAAAGGTGTCTTTCTCTCTATAGTATTTGCCAGTATTCGATTTTTCAAGTATACCGCTGTCCAATCTATTTCCAGCCATTTTATGTACTTTCGCTTCCGCTAACAAGCAACGCGCCATGTCCATAACTGTTCTATTATACCTTTCCGTTGTCCCGTTTAATTCATGTACGTAGGTTGGGCAGTTATTTATTCTGATACCTTTATCCCTAGCAAATTTTTAAATTCGATTATTCAAGTACTCTTTTCCATTATCACATCTCAATATTTTAAACCTCTTGCCCGTTAAATTCTCGGCTTCATTTACAAACTGTACGAAACAATCAAACACCTCATCTTTTGATTTTATACAATAACTTCTAGCTATTTTGCTATAATTATTGATAAATAAGATGAAATATTTCTCTTCATTGAATCCGGTAGTCTTGAAGGGACGGCGCACGTCCGAATGAATAATTTCCATTATCTCCCTAGCCTTGGTTCGATTATTTTTGAATGGTAAATTTTGCATTTTCCTTTCCATGCACACCCTACATTTCAAAAATTCCTTTTCAAATTCATTCGGTATACCAGTAACTAGCTGTTCTTTACCCAAAATATTTAAATATTTAAAATTTACGTGTCCTAGCATCCTATGCCATCTTTTCTTTTTACTCATATCACTACGTTCGGCGCTGTTTGCTAAGTGCTCCTTCCCTTTCAATATACTTTTCATTCTATATGTTCCCTTTTCTTTAACCGCTACCGCTGTAAGCTTATTGTCCTCATCTGTTACTTTTGCAATATTTCCTATTGAAATAACCGTGTTCCTATTATCCTTTAACTTGCCTAAACTAATCAAGTTTGCGGACATTTCTTTCGCGTAAAAAACATTATTCATATTTATTTCATTTTGCTTTCCAAATGCTTCAAAATAACTTATAACATTCCCTACTTTTGTTGCCTTTATCGATCTATTATCGCCTAAATATATATTTACCGGTTCTTTAAGGTCAATAGATTTATCGAAATAATTTACGTTGTTAATTATGTGATCTGTGCAACCGCTATCTAATAGCCACATTACTTCATTATTACTTATCTCGTTCGCCTCGCCGCTGTGTGCTGCGTGCGCCGTTGCTATCCATGTGCCTGATCTTGAGTTACCATGCTCGCTCGTGCCGGTTGTTGATTGACGATGGAAATTTCCAAGTCCCCTGCTCGTATTTCCTTTGTTTCCTCTTCCTCTGCTGCGACCACGTATTGACTCACGCCAAAAACTGATACTTCTTCCCGCTTCGACGCCATTTTGACACTCTCTCGCAAAATGTCCTACTCTTCCACATCTGAAGCATCCTTCCTTTTTTGCAGAAAAGGCGTTGGTTTGCATTTCTCCTCGATTGGACTTATTCTTCTTCTCCGCTATTTCAATTTTATTTTTTACATATGCTACCGTTTGATTTTCTGCTTTCAATGCATCTACTATATCCGCTATGTAGGTGTATTCTTCGGGTAACGTATTCAGCGTGTAATTTAGTTTTTCCCTCTCACTCACTTGTGCACTCGCACATTTTAATTCGTTTATTAATTTTTCGAAATCACTAAAGAACGATGCTGAATCACTGTAGTTCTCAAGTTTTATCTTTTCCAATCTCCTTCTGCATACGATCTGTAGTGCCGTCGACTCTTTCAAGTACATTTCATCAAACTTTTTCACTATCTCATACGCCGTTTTTTCTTCTCTAATATATTCCAATTGTCTATTTGTGACGGCACTATAAATTATATTTATTGCCTTCAGATCCTTTTTGTCCCAGTCTTCATTGTCTGTTTCTGTCTTCACCCTAGTTGTGACCATCTCGCATTCTTTATATCTGAGAAACATCGTTATTCTTTGCTTCCACATACGGTAATCCTCACCATCGAAAATAGGTATCATGATTTCCGATCTCTCCATTTTAAATGATACCTTATCTTTTACTCAAGCGTTCCTACGTGCTCGAAGTGTATTTTTCCTCTTTGTAACCTTTGAACGTTTCTTTCCTTACTGAAGACTCACTCGATATAACTCGCAATATTGAAAACCATGCACTAAAATAACTGGCAAAACTATGAACCACGCTCTGCTACCATGTAAAGATATAGAATGGATTCGGAAATACAAATAATTCCCTTTATTTAGCACACAACAGTTATACATATATCTTACACTCTAAAGACCTCTAAACCCTACTCGCACGCACGCTTGTTGTCAACAGACTCTTCCAGATACTTCTAACGACTGACTCTTGTCTTTTGTCCCAACTAAGGCCTGGAAGTCCTCTGACGCTTACAGTGGTTTCTCAGTCTGATTCGTGTATTTTCCATGTATGTTATATCAGATTTCTTGAATATTATTTCGTCACAGTGTAAAATGTGTCTTTTTTATACTTGCGAACTGGTTAATTCTATCGTTGTTACTGAATATTATAATATTCTGGTACGTTAGTGTATTTGTAATGCTATAGAATGGATTCGGAAATACAAATAATTCCCTTTATTTAGCACACAACATTTATACATATATCTTATACTCTAAAGACCTCGAAATGCTACTAGCACGCACGCTTGTTGTCAACCGGCTCCTCCAGATACTTCTAACGCCTGACTCTTGTCTTTTGTCCCAACTAAGGCCTGGACGTCCTCTGACGCTTACGCGCACATTTACATGTACAGTTTAAATGTATCATGTTCCTAACGCGCCTCCTTACATTTATACTCTACACTTAATCGTATTTACATGCTTTGACGAATTACGTAACACAAACTTTAACACTTATTGCTTTATCTACATTTCTCTTAGTTTACATTCATCCATGACCTAAACCTTTCGAATTTCTCTCTCCGTACACAGTGCCTGTATTTTCGCCTGTAATAACTTTAAATATCTTTATCATGTTCTCCTTTAAGCACTCGTGAACATAGTGGTAATGAACTTCAATGTGTTTAGAATTTTTTGTAAAATTTCCGTGCTTTGCTATACTCATCACTCCAGAGTTATCCTCATCAATTTTTACAGGGTTATCCTCTAGATTTACATTGAAGATTTTCATAATTCCCATAATGGACATTAATTCACTCACCGCTTCCGATAGAGCTACATACTCTGCATACGTCGAGGCTTTTGTCACACACCTTTGTTTTTTAGACTTCCAACCAATTACATTTCCACACAATCTAATTACATATTCAGAAGTCGATTTCTTTTCTAAATGATCTCCTGCCTAATCAGCGTCCACATAACAATCTATCGTTTCACATTTTTCATTCCTTTTATAATCTAATCTTAAGTCTCTAGTCCGGTACAAATATTTCAATATTCAGAAAGCAAATTTAAAATGTGTCTCATTACAACAATCTTGAAATCTACTCAAATAATTCACACTATAACTTATATCTGGTCTGGTATTTTCACTAATATACAACAATGCGCCAATTAAATTTTTGTATCCAATATCCTCTCTATTTATCACAGCTTTTTCAATTTTTAAGTTGGTCTCCATAGGTGCACAGTACAATTTGCTATTTTGTAACTTACATTTGTTTGCTAATGATTCAATGTATTTCCTTTGGCATAATCTTATTTCATTTTTGAAATAATCATAGTCTATATTTATTCCAAGATATTCTTTGACTTCACCTAAATCTTTCATTTCAAATCTATTAGTTAATAACTTCTTTACCCTTTGTATCTTCCTTTTATTTTTACTACAAATTAGCAAATCGTCTACATACATTAGCAAATAAACAACATTTTCTCCCTCTCCATGTGTATATAGGCACAACTCTATGTTATTCTTCTTAAAACCTAATCTCGTCACATACTTATTAAGACACTCATACCACTCCCTTCGACCTTCTTTTAACCCATAAAGCGCTTTCGATAGTTTACAAACTCTATTTGTTCCGTCCGCATATCCCTTTGGTTGATTTACATATACCTCCGAGGTTACTTCGCCATTTAAAAAGGCAGTTTCTACATCCATTTGCTCAATAATTAATCCATTTTGACAACAATATGATAGCAATATCTTAAAGGTCTCATTACTCGCTACTAGGGAGTATATGTCATCGGCTACGTTTCTTTGATGGAATCCTCTTACCACTAATCTAGCCTTATACCTGTCATCTGATTTTCTCGTGTAAACCCATTTTACATCTAATACGTCTTTGCCTTTTACCCTTTCTACCAATTTCCAAGTTTTATTCTTATAAAGACATTCTATTTCCTTATTCATAGCTTGCTTCCAATCTTCACTATCTTCACAACAAATCGCCTCCTCAAATGTACAAGGGATATCTACACTACAATAATTTGCATGGATTTCACTAATGTTTTCTTTTTCTGGATATCTTACTGGAGTTCTCTTATTACGTGTAGATCTTCCAGGGATGTTTAAGCTTTCAAGACTGTTATCATTTTCATCTTCCCTACTTTCTAACTCTTCCTTATTCATGTTTACCAATAAATCATTATCCTCAATGTCATCGTTATCTTTATCGAATGAATTCTCCACAAAACCGATACATTTTGTGTCTGTTCCTATGACTTCTACATGTCTCGCTATTGTTATTTTCCTACCTAATAAGACTCTGTAACCTACTTCACTATATCCTAACAAAATTCCCATATCTGCCTTCTTATCCCATTTAGAAACTCTTTTTTGTTCTGGTTTTCTTACAAAAACTTTACTTCCATATAGATGTAGATTTTCAACACTTCGTTTTCTCCCGAAGAATATTTCAAAAGGTGTCTTTCTCTCTATAGTATTTGCCAGTATTCGATTTTTCAAGTATACCGCTGTACAAACTATTTCCGGCCAGTACCTTTTATGTACTTTCGCTTCCGCTAACAAGCAACGCGCCATGTCCATAACTGTTCTATTACACCTTTCTGCTGTCCCGTTTAATTCATGTACGTAGGTTGGGCAATTATTTATTCTGATACCTTTATCCCTAGCAAATTTATAAATTCGATTATTCAAATACTCTTTTCCATTATCACATCTCAATATTTTTAACTTTTTGCCCGTTAAATTCTCGGCTTCATTTACAAACTGTACGAAACAATCAAAGACATCGCCCTTTGATTTTATACAATAAATTCTAGCTATTTTGATATAATCATCGATAAATGAGGTGAAATATTTCTCTTCATTGAATCCGGTAGTCTTAAAGGGACCGCACACGTCCGTATGAATAATTTCCATTATCTCCCTAGCCTTGGTTCGATTATTTTTGAATGGTAAATTGTGCATTTTACTTTCTATACACACCCTATATTTCAAAAATTCCTTCTCAATTTTTTTGGTTTACCAGTAACTAGCTGCTCTTTAACCAAAATACTTAAATATTTAAAATTTACGTGTCCTAACATCCTATGCCATCTTTCCTTTTTACTCATACCACTACGTTCGGCGCTGTTTGCTAAGTGCTCCTTCCCTTTCAATATTCTTTTCATTCTATATGTTCCCTTTTCTTTAACCGCTACCGCTGTAAGCTTATTGTCCTCATCTATTACTTTTGCAACATTTCCTATTGAAATAACCGTGTCTTTATTATCTGTTAACTTGCCTAAACTAATCAAGTTTGCGGACATTTCTTTCGCGTAAAAAACATTATTCATATTTATTTCATTTTGCTTTCCAAATGCTTCAAAATAACTTATAACATTCCCTACTTTTGTTGCCTTTATCGATCTATTATCGCCTAAATATATATTTACCGGTTCTTTAAGGTCAATAGATTTATCGAAATAATTTACGTTGTTAATTATGTGATCTGTGCAACCGCTATCTAATAGCCACATTACTTCATTATTACTTATCTCGTTCGCCTCGCCGCTGTGTGCTGCGTGCGCCGTTGCTATCCATGTGCCTGATCTTGAGTTACCATGCTCGCTCGTGCCGGTTGTTGATTGACGATGGAAATTTCCAAGTCCCCTGCTCGTATTTCCTTTGTTTCCTCTTCCTCTGCTGCGACCACGTATTGACTCACGCCAAAAACTGATACTTCTTCCCGCTTCGACGCCATTTTGACACTCTCTCGCAAAATGTCCTACTCTTCCACATCTGAAGCATCCTTCCTTTTTTGCAGAAAAGGCGTTGGTTTGCATTTCTCCTCGATTGGACTTATTCTTCTTCTCCGCTATTTCAATTTTGTTTTTTACATATGCTACCGTTTGATTTTCTGCTTTCAATGCATCTACTATATCCGCTATGTAGGTGTATTCTTCGGGTAACGTATTCAGCGTGTAATTTAGTTTTTCCCTCTCACTCACTTGTGCACTCGCACATTTTAATACGTTTATTAATTTTTCGAAATCACTAAAAAACGATGCTGAATCAGTGTAGTTCTCAAGTCTTATCTTTTCCAATCTCCTTCTGCATACGATCTGTAGTGCCGTCGACTCTTTCAAGTACATTTCATCAAACTTTTTCACTATCTCATACGCCGTTCTTTCTTCTCTAATATATTCCAATTGTCTATTTGTGACGGCACTATAAATTATATTTATTGCCTTCAGATCCTTTTTGTCCCAGTCTTCATTGTCTGTTTCTGTCTTCACCCTAGTTGTGACCATCTCGCATTCTTTATATCTGAGAAACATCGTTATTCTTTGCTTCCACATACGGTAATCCTCACCATCGAAAATAGGTATCATGATTTCCGATCTCTCCATTTTAAATGATACCTTATCTTTTACTCAAGCGTTCCTACGTGCTCGAAGTGTATTTTTCCTCTTTGTAACCTTTGAACGTTTCTTTCCTTACTGAAGAGTCACTCGACCTAACTCGCAATATTGAAAACCATGCACTAAAATAACTGGCAAAACTATGAACCACGCTCTGCTACCATGTAAAGATATAGAATGGATTCGGAAATACAAATAATTCCCTTTATTTAGCACACAACAGTTATACATATATCTTACACTCTAAAGACCTCTAAACCCTACTCGCACGCACGCTTGTTGTCAACAGACTCTTCCAGATACTTCTACCGACTGACTCTTGTCTTTTGTCCCAACTAAGGCCTGGAAGTCCTCTGACGCTTACAGTGGTTTCTCAGTCTGATTCGTGTATTTTCCATGTATGTTATATCAGATTTCTTGAATATTATTTCGTCACAGTGTAAAATGTGTCTTTTTTATACTTGCGAACTGGTTAATTCTATCGTTGTTACTGAATATTATAATATTCTGGTACGTTAGTGTATTTGTAATGCTATAGAATGGATTCGGAAATACAAATAATTCCCTTTATTTAGCACACAACATTTATACATATATCTTATACTCTAAAGACCTCGAAATGCTACTAGCACGCACGCTTGTTGTCAACCGGCTCCTCCAGATACTTCTAACGCCTGACTCTTGTCTTTTGTCCCAACTAAGGCCTGGACGTCCTCTGACGCTTACGCGCACATTTACATGTACAGTTTAAATGTATCATGTTCCTAACGCGCCTCCTTACATTTATACTCTACACTTAATCGTATTTACATGCTTTGACGAATTACGTAACACAAACTTTAACACTTATTGCTTTATCTACATTTCTCTTAGTTTACATTCATCCATGACCTAAACCTTTCGAATTTCTCTCTCCGTACACAGTGCCTGTATTTTCGCCTGTAATAACTTTAAATATCTTTATCATGTTCTCCTTTAAGCACTCGTGAACATAGTGGTAATGAACTTCAATGTGTTTAGAATTTTTTGTAAAATTTCCGTGCTTTGCTATACTCATCACTCCAGAGTTATCCTCATCAATTTTTACAGGGTTATCCTCTAGATTTACATTGAAGATTTTCATAATTCCCATAATGGACATTAATTCACTCACCGCTTCCGATAGAGCTACATACTCTGCATACGTCGAGGCTTTTGTCACACACCTTTGTTTTTTAGACTTCCAACCAATTACATTTCCACACAATCTAATTACATATTCAGAAGTCGATTTCTTTTCTAAATGATCTCCTGCCTAATCAGCGTCCACATAACAATCTATCGTTTCACATTTTTCATTCCTTTTATAATCTAATCTTAAGTCTCTAGTCCGGTACAAATATTTCAATATTCAGAAAGCAAATTTAAAATGTGTCTCATTACAACAATCTTGAAATCTACTCAAATAATTCACACTATAACTTATATCTGGTCTGGTATTTTCACTAATATACAACAATGCGCCAATTAAATTTTTGTATCCAATATCCTCTCTATTTATCACAGCTTTTTCAATTTTTAAGTTGGTCTCCATAGGTGCACAGTACAATTTGCTATTTTGTAACTTACATTTGTTTGCTAATGATTCAATGTATTTCCTTTGGCATAATCTTATTTCATTTTTAAAATAATCATAGTCTATATTTATTCCAAGATATTCTTTGACTTCACCTAAATCTTTCATTTCAAATCTATTAGTTAATAACTTCTTTACCCTTTGTATCTTCCTTTTATTTTTACTGCAAATTAGCAAATCGTCTACATACATTAGCAAATAAACAACATTTTCTCCCTCTCCATGTATATATAGGCACAACTCTATGTTATTCTTCTTAAAACCTAATCTCGTCACATACTTATTAAGACACTCATACCACTCCCTTCGACCTTCTTTTAACCCATAAAGCGCTTTCGATAGTTTACAAACTCTATTTGTTCCGTCCGCATATCCCTTTGGTTGATTTACATATACCTCCGAGGTTACTTCGCCATTTAAAAAGGCAGTTTCTACATCCATTTGCTCAATAATTAATCCATTTTGACAACAATATGATAGCAATATCTTAAAGGTCTCATTACTCGCTACTAGGGAGTATATGTCATCGGCTACGTTTCTTTGATGGAATCCTCTTACCACTAATCTAGCCTTATACCTGTCATCTGATTTTCTCGTGTAAACCCATTTTACATCTAATACGTCTTTGCCTTTTACCCTTTCTACCAATTTCCAAGTTTTATTCTTATAAAGACATTCTATTTCCTTATTCATAGCTTGCTTCCAATCTTCACTATCTTCACAACAAATCGCCTCCTCAAATGTACAAGGGATATCTACACTACAATAATTTGCATGGATTTCACTAATGTTTTCTTTTTCTGGATATCTTACTGGAGTTCTCTTATTACGTGTAGATCTTCCAGGGATGTTTAAGCTTTCAAGACTGTTATCATTTTCATCTTCCCTACTTTCTAACTCTTCCTTATTCATGTTTACCAATAAATCATTATCCTCAATGTCATCGTTATCTTTATCGAATGAATTCTCCACAAAACCGATACATTTTGTGTCTGTTCCTATGACTTCTACATGTCTCGCTATTGTTATTTTCCTACCTAATAAGACTCTGTAACCTACTTCACTATATCCTAACAAAATTCTCATATCTGCCTTCTTATCCCATTTAGAATCTCTTTTTTGTTCTGGTTTTCTTACAAAAACTTTACTTCCATATAGATGTAGATTTTCAACACTTCGTTTTCTCCCGAAGAATATTTCAAAAGGTGTCTTTCTCTCTATAGTATTTGCCAGTATTCGATTTTTCAAGTATACCGCTGTACAAACTATTTCCGGCCAGTACCTTTTATGTACTTTCGCTTCCGCTAACAAGCAACTCGCCATGTCCATAACTGTTCTATTACACCTTTCTGCTGTCCCGTTTAATTCATGTACGTAGGTTGGGCAATTATTTATTCTGATACCTTTATCCCTAGCAAATTTATAAATTCGATTATTCAAATACTCTTTTCCATTATCACATCTCAATATTTTTAACTTTTTGCCCGTTAAATTCTCGGCTTCATTTACAAACTGTACGAAACAATCAAAGACATCGCCCTTTGATTTTATACAATAAATTCTAGCTATTTTGATATAATCATCGATAAATGAGGTGAAATATTTCTCTTCATTGAATCCGGTAGTCTTAAAGGGACCGCACACGTCCGTATGAATAATTTCCATTATCTCCCTAGCCTTGGTTCGATTATTTTTGAATGGTAAATTGTGCATTTTACTTTCTATACACACCCTATATTTCAAAAATTCCTTCTCAATTTTTTTGGTTTACCAGTAACTAGCTGCTCTTTAACCAAAATACTTAAATATTTAAAATTTACGTGTCCTAACATCCTATGCCATCTTTCCTTTTTACTCATACCACTACGTTCGGCGCTGTTTGCTAAGTGCTCCTTCCCTTTCAATATTCTTTTCATTCTATATGTTCCCTTTTCTTTAACCGCTACCGCTGTAAGCTTATTGTCCTCATCTATTACTTTTGCAACATTTCCTATTGAAATAACCGTGTCTTTATTATCTGTTAACTTGCCTAAACTAATCAAGTTTGCGGACATTTCTTTCGCGTAAAAAACATTATTCATATTTATTTCATTTTGCTTTCCAAATGCTTCAAAATAACTTATAACATTCCCTACTTTTGTTGCCTTTATCGATCTATTATCGCCTAAATATATATTTACCGGTTCTTTAAGGTCAATAGATTTATCGAAATAATTTACGTTGTTAATTATGTGATCTGTGCAACCGCTATCTAATAGCCACATTACTTCATTATTACTTATCTCGTTCGCCTCGCCGCTGTGTGCTGCGTGCGCCGTTGCTATCCATGTGCCTGATCTTGAGTTACCATGCTCGCTCGTGCCGGTTGTTGATTGACGATGGAAATTTCCAAGTCCCCTGCTCGTATTTCCTTTGTTTCCTCTTCCTCTGCTGCGACCACGTATTGACTCACGCCAAAAACTGATACTTCTTCCCGCTTCGACGCCATTTTGACACTCTCTCGCAAAATGTCCTACTCTTCCACATCTGAAGCATCCTTCCTTTTTTGCAGAAAAGGCGTTGGTTTGCATTTCTCCTCGATTGGACTTATTCTTCTTCTCCGCTATTTCAATTTTGTTTTTTACATATGCTACCGTTTGATTTTCTGCTTTCAATGCATCTACTATATCCGCTATGTAGGTGTATTCTTCGGGTAACGTATTCAGCGTGTAATTTAGTTTTTCCCTCTCACTCACTTGTGCACTCGCACATTTTAATACGTTTATTAATTTTTCGAAATCACTAAAAAACGATGCTGAATCAGTGTAGTTCTCAAGTCTTATCTTTTCCAATCTCCTTCTGCATACGATCTGTAGTGCCGTCGACTCTTTCAAGTACATTTCATCAAACTTTTTCACTATCTCATACGCCGTTCTTTCTTCTCTAATATATTCCAATTGTCTATTTGTGACGGCACTATAAATTATATTTATTGCCTTCAGATCCTTTTTGTCCCAGTCTTCATTGTCTGTTTCTGTCTTCACCCTAGTTGTGACCATCTCGCATTCTTTATATCTGAGAAACATCGTTATTCTTTGCTTCCACATACGGTAATCCTCACCATCGAAAATAGGTATCATGATTTCCGATCTCTCCATTTTAAATGATACCTTATCTTTTACTCAAGCGTTCCTACGTGCTCGAAGTGTATTTTTCCTCTTTGTAACCTTTGAACGTTTCTTTCCTTACTGAAGAGTCACTCGACCTAACTCGCAATATTGAAAACCATGCACTAAAATAACTGGCAAAACTATGAACCACGCTCTGCTACCATGTAAAGATATAGAATGGATTCGGAAATACAAATAATTCCCTTTATTTAGCACACAACAGTTATACATATATCTTACACTCTAAAGACCTCTAAACCCTACTCGCACGCACGCTTGTTGTCAACAGACTCTTCCAGATACTTCTACCGACTGACTCTTGTCTTTTGTCCCAACTAAGGCCTGGAAGTCCTCTGACGCTTACAGTGGTTTCTCAGTCTGATTCGTGTATTTTCCATGTATGTTATATCAGATTTCTTGAATATTATTTCGTCACAGTGTAAAATGTGTCTTTTTTATACTTGCGAACTGGTTAATTCTATCGTTGTTACTGAATATTATAATATTCTGGTACGTTAGTGTATTTGTAATGCTATAGAATGGATTCGGAAATACAAATAATTCCCTTTATTTAGCACACAACATTTATACATATATCTTATACTCTAAAGACCTCGAAATGCTACTAGCACGCACGCTTGTTGTCAACCGGCTCCTCCAGATACTTCTAACGCCTGACTCTTGTCTTTTGTCCCAACTAAGGCCTGGACGTCCTCTGACGCTTACGCGCACATTTACATGTACAGTTTAAATGTATCATGTTCCTAACGCGCCTCCTTACATTTATACTCTACACTTAATCGTATTTACATGCTTTGACGAATTACGTAACACAAACTTTAACACTTATTGCTTTATCTACATTTCTCTTAGTTTACATTCATCCATGACCTAAACCTTTCGAATTTCTCTCTCCGTACACAGTGCCTGTATTTTCGCCTGTAATAACTTTAAATATCTTTATCATGTTCTCCTTTAAGCACTCGTGAACATAGTGGTAATGAACTTCAATGTGTTTAGAATTTTTTGTAAAATTTCCGTGCTTTGCTATACTCATCACTCCAGAGTTATCCTCATCAATTTTTACAGGGTTATCCTCTAGATTTACATTGAAGATTTTCATAATTCCCATAATGGACATTAATTCACTCACCGCTTCCGATAGAGCTACATACTCTGCATACGTCGAGGCTTTTGTCACACACCTTTGTTTTTTAGACTTCCAACCAATTACATTTCCACACAATCTAATTACATATTCAGAAGTCGATTTCTTTTCTAAATGATCTCCTGCCTAATCAGCGTCCACATAACAATCTATCGTTTCACATTTTTCATTCCTTTTATAATCTAATCTTAAGTCTCTAGTCCGGTACAAATATTTCAATATTCAGAAAGCAAATTTAAAATGTGTCTCATTACAACAATCTTGAAATCTACTCAAATAATTCACACTATAACTTATATCTGGTCTGGTATTTTCACTAATATACAACAATGCGCCAATTAAATTTTTGTATCCAATATCCTCTCTATTTATCACAGCTTTTTCAATTTTTAAGTTGGTCTCCATAGGTGCACAGTACAATTTGCTATTTTGTAACTTACATTTGTTTGCTAATGATTCAATGTATTTCCTTTGGCATAATCTTATTTCATTTTTAAAATAATCATAGTCTATATTTATTCCAAGATATTCTTTGACTTCACCTAAATCTTTCATTTCAAATCTATTAGTTAATAACTTCTTTACCCTTTGTATCTTCCTTTTATTTTTACTGCAAATTAGCAAATCGTCTACATACATTAGCAAATAAACAACATTTTCTCCCTCTCCATGTATATATAGGCACAACTCTATGTTATTCTTCTTAAAACCTAATCTCGTCACATACTTATTAAGACACTCATACCACTCCCTTCGACTTTCTTTTAACCCATAAAGCGCTTTCGATAGTTTACAAACTCTATTTGTTCCGTCCGCATATCCCTTTGGTTGATTTACATATACCTCCGAGGTTACTTCGCCATTTAAAAAGGCAGTTTCTACATCCATTTGCTCAATAATTAATCCATTTTGACAACAATATGATAGCAATATCTTAAAGGTCTCATTACTCGCTACTAGGGAGTATATGTCATCGGCTACGTTTCTTTGATGGAATCCTCTTACCACTAATCTAGCCTTATACCTGTCATCTGATTTTCTCGTGTAAACCCATTTTACATCTAATACGTCTTTGCCTTTTACCCTTTCTACCAATTTCCAAGTTTTATTCTTATAAAGACATTCTATTTCCTTATTCATAGCTTGCTTCCAATCTTCACTATCTTCACAACAAATCGCCTCCTCAAATGTACAAGGGATATCTACACTACAATAATTTGCATGGATTTCACTAATGTTTTCTTTTTCTGGATATCTTACTGGAGTTCTCTTATTACGTGTAGATCTTCCAGGGATGTTTAAGCTTTCAAGACTGTTATCATTTTCATCTTCCCTACTTTCTAACTCTTCCTTATTCATGTTTACCAATAAATCATTATCCTCAATGTCATCGTTATCTTTATCGAATGAATTCTCCACAAAACCGATACATTTTGTGTCTGTTCCTATGACTTCTACATGTCTCGCTATTGTTATTTTCCTACCTAATAAGACTCTGTAACCTACTTCACTATATCCTAACAAAATTCTCATATCTGCCTTCTTATCCCATTTAGAATCTCTTTTTTGTTCTGGTTTTCTTACAAAAACTTTACTTCCATATAGATGTAGATTTTCAACACTTCGTTTTCTCCCGAAGAATATTTCAAAAGGTGTCTTTCTCTCTATAGTATTTGCCAGTATTCGATTTTTCAAGTATACCGCTGTACAAACTATTTCCGGCCAGTACCTTTTATGTACTTTCGCTTCCGCTAACAAGCAACTCGCCATGTCCATAACTGTTCTATTACACCTTTCTGCTGTCCCGTTTAATTCATGTACGTAGGTTGGGCAATTATTTATTCTGATACCTTTATCCCTAGCAAATTTATAAATTCGATTATTCAAATACTCTTTTCCATTATCACATCTCAATATTTTTAACTTTTTGCCCGTTAAATTCTCGGCTTCATTTACAAACTGTACGAAACAATCAAAGACATCGCCCTTTGATTTTATACAATAAATTCTAGCTATTTTGATATAATCATCGATAAATGAGGTGAAATATTTCTCTTCATTGAATCCGGTAGTCTTAAAGGGACCGCACACGTCCGTATGAATAATTTCCATTATCTCCCTAGCCTTGGTTCGATTATTTTTGAATGGTAAATTGTGCATTTTACTTTCTATACACACCCTATATTTCAAAAATTCCTTCTCAATTTTTTTGGTTTACCAGTAACTAGCTGCTCTTTAACCAAAATACTTAAATATTTAAAATTTACGTGTCCTAACATCCTATGCCATCTTTCCTTTTTACTCATACCACTACGTTCGGCGCTGTTTGCTAAGTGCTCCTTCCCTTTCAATATTCTTTTCATTCTATATGTTCCCTTTTCTTTAACCGCTACCGCTGTAAGCTTATTGTCCTCATCTATTACTTTTGCAACATTTCCTATTGAAATAACCGTGTCTTTATTATCTGTTAACTTGCCTAAACTAATCAAGTTTGCGGACATTTCTTTCGCGTAAAAAACATTATTCATATTTATTTCATTTTGCTTTCCAAATGCTTCAAAATAACTTATAACATTCCCTACTTTTGTTGCCTTTATCGATCTATTATCGCCTAAATATATATTTACCGGTTCTTTAAGGTCAATAGATTTATCGAAATAATTTACGTTGTTAATTATGTGATCTGTGCAACCGCTATCTAATAGCCACATTACTTCATTATTACTTATCTCGTTCGCCTCGCCGCTGTGTGCTGCGTGCGCCGTTGCTATCCATGTGCCTGATCTTGAGTTACCATGCTCGCTCGTGCCGGTTGTTGATTGACGATGGAAATTTCCAAGTCCCCTGCTCGTATTTCCTTTGTTTCCTCTTCCTCTGCTGCGACCACGTATTGACTCACGCCAAAAACTGATACTTCTTCCCGCTTCGACGCCATTTTGACACTCTCTCGCAAAATGTCCTACTCTTCCACATCTGAAGCATCCTTCCTTTTTTGCAGAAAAGGCGTTGGTTTGCATTTCTCCTCGATTGGACTTATTCTTCTTCTCCGCTATTTCAATTTTGTTTTTTACATATGCTACCGTTTGATTTTCTGCTTTCAATGCATCTACTATATCCGCTATGTAGGTGTATTCTTCGGGTAACGTATTCAGCGTGTAATTTAGTTTTTCCCTCTCACTCACTTGTGCACTCGCACATTTTAATACGTTTATTAATTTTTCGAAATCACTAAAAAACGATGCTGAATCAGTGTAGTTCTCAAGTCTTATCTTTTCCAATCTCCTTCTGCATACGATCTGTAGTGCCGTCGACTCTTTCAAGTACATTTCATCAAACTTTTTCACTATCTCATACGCCGTTCTTTCTTCTCTAATATATTCCAATTGTCTATTTGTGACGGCACTATAAATTATATTTATTGCCTTCAGATCCTTTTTGTCCCAGTCTTCATTGTCTGTTTCTGTCTTCACCCTAGTTGTGACCATCTCGCATTCTTTATATCTGAGAAACATCGTTATTCTTTGCTTCCACATACGGTAATCCTCACCATCGAAAATAGGTATCATGATTTCCGATCTCTCCATTTTAAATGATACCTTATCTTTTACTCAAGCGTTCCTACGTGCTCGAAGTGTATTTTTCCTCTTTGTAACCTTTGAACGTTTCTTTCCTTACTGAAGAGTCACTCGACCTAACTCGCAATATTGAAAACCATGCACTAAAATAACTGGCAAAACTATGAACCACGCTCTGCTACCATGTAAAGATATAGAATGGATTCGGAAATACAAATAATTCCCTTTATTTAGCACACAACAGTTATACATATATCTTACACTCTAAAGACCTCTAAACCCTACTCGCACGCACGCTTGTTGTCAACAGACTCTTCCAGATACTTCTACCGACTGACTCTTGTCTTTTGTCCCAACTAAGGCCTGGAAGTCCTCTGACGCTTACAGTGGTTTCTCAGTCTGATTCGTGTATTTTCCATGTATGTTATATCAGATTTCTTGAATATTATTTCGTCACAGTGTAAAATGTGTCTTTTTTATACTTGCGAACTGGTTAATTCTATCGTTGTTACTGAATATTATAATATTCTGGTACGTTAGTGTATTTGTAATGCTATAGAATGGATTCGGAAATACAAATAATTCCCTTTATTTAGCACACAACATTTATACATATATCTTATACTCTAAAGACCTCGAAATGCTACTAGCACGCACGCTTGTTGTCAACCGGCTCCTCCAGATACTTCTAACGCCTGACTCTTGTCTTTTGTCCCAACTAAGGCCTGGACGTCCTCTGACGCTTACGCGCACATTTACATGTACAGTTTAAATGTATCATGTTCCTAACGCGCCTCCTTACATTTATACTCTACACTTAATCGTATTTACATGCTTTGACGAATTACGTAACACAAACTTTAACACTTATTGCTTTATCTACATTTCTCTTAGTTTACATTCATCCATGACCTAAACCTTTCGAATTTCTCTCTCCGTACACAGTGCCTGTATTTTCGCCTGTAATAACTTTAAATATCTTTATCATGTTCTCCTTTAAGCACTCGTGAACATAGTGGTAATGAACTTCAATGTGTTTAGAATTTTTTGTAAAATTTCCGTGCTTTGCTATACTTATCACTCCAGAGTTATCCTCATCAATTTTTACAGGGTTATCGTCTAGATTTACATTGAGGATTTTCATAATTTCCCTAATGGACATTAATTCACTCACCGCTTCCGATAGAGCTACATACTCTGCATACGTCGAGGCTTTTGTCACACACCTTTGTTTTTTAGACTTCCAACCAATTACATTTCCACACAATCTAATTACATATTCAGAAGTCGATTTCCTTTCTAAATGATCTCCTGCCTAATCAGCGTCCACATAACAATCTATCGTTTCACATTTTTCATTCCTTTTATAATCTAATCTTAAGTCTCTAGTCCGGTACAAATATTTCAATATTCGCAAAGCAAATTTAAAATGTGTCTCATTACAACAATCTTGAAATCTACTCAAATAATTCACACTATAACTTATATCGGGTCTTGTATTTTTACTAATATACAACAATGCGCCAATTAGATTTTTGTATCCAATATCCTCTCTATTTATCACAGCTTTTTCAATTTTTAAGTTGGTCTCCATAGGTGCACAGTACAATTTGCTATTTTGTAACTTACATTTGTTTGCTAATGATTCAATGTATTTCTTTTGGCTTAATCTTATTTCATTTTTGAAATAATCATAGTCTATATTTATTCCAAGATATTCTTTGACTTCACCTAAATCTTTCATTTCAAATCTATTAGTTAATAACTTCTTTACCCTTTGTATCTTCCTTTTATTTTTACTACAAATTAGCAAATCGTCTACATACATTAGCAAATAAACAACATTTTCTCCCTCTCCATGTATATATATGCACAACTCTATATTATTCTTCTTAAAACCTAATCTCGTCACATACTCATCAAGACACTCATACCACTCTCTTCGACTTTCTTTTAACCCATAAAGCGCTTTCGATAGTTTACAAACTCTATTCGTTCCGTCCGCATATCCCTTTGGTTGATTTACATATACCTCCGAGGTTACTTCACCATTTAAAAAAGCAGTTTCTACATTCATTTGCTCAATAATTAATCCATTTTGACAACAATATGATAGCAATATCTTAAAGGTCTCATTACTCGCTACTGGGGAGTATATGTCATCGGCTACGTTTCTTTGTTGGAATCCTCTTGTTACGCCACGAGGCTTAACACAGGCTGTATTTTCTAACCGTCACTCGCGGCCCTACAATGTCTCAGTCAGATCGTCTTATCTGACCGCCGGATCATATACAATGTATCGACGAGCCCATAGCTGTCGCCAAGCAGCGAGTTCTCGAAACGTCGAATTTGGTCCGTTACGTTTTCCACGCAAGAACAGACATACGTGATCATAGGCGCGAACGGTGGCGTGACCTAAGTATAGTGGGGGTCGTCTTAAAGACGAGACAAAGAAATCATCCAAAAGTCGATCAGTTCCTTGTGACGCGTCGAACATTACACATTGAGCCAAACATTCCCTTATTCTATTAAGTATCATATCGTGCTACGTCCACCAAGAGACTAAGCTCAATTGTAAGAGCCTTGCTCTATATTGTATACATCTATATTATCTGCGTGCGATAAGGTTGTTAATTGTTGATATCTTTTCAATCGTGTAGACTTAGTGTTGGAAATATACATTATTATAATTCTGTGATTCTCAGTGTTATACCGCATCAACCACCCCGATTTTCCTAACCGAAATACGGGGATCGAACTATTCGTGGTGTCGATTATTCTAATCGTAACGGGAATTTACGACTCTCGTTGACGCGTATTCTAACGACCGCGTCTCCCCGCGATAGCTCGATTTTATACCTCTTACCACTAATCTAGCCTTATACCTGTCACCTGATTTTCTCGTGTAAACCCATTTTAGATCTAATACGTCTTTGCTTTTTACCCTTTCTACCAATTTCCAAGTTTTATTCTTATAAAGACATTCTATTTCCTTATTCATAGCTTGTTTCCAATCTTCACTATCTTCACAACAAATCGCCTCCTCAAATGTACAAGGGATATCTACACTACAATAATTTGCATGGATTTCACGAATGTTTTCTTTTCCTGGATATCCTACTGGAGTTCTCTTGTTACGTGTAGATCTTCCAGGGATGTTTAAGCTTTCAAGACTGTTATCATTTTCATCTTCCCTACTTTCTAACTCTTCCTTATTCATGTTTACCAATAAATCATTATCCTCAATGTCATCGTTATCTTTATCGAATGAATTCTCCACAAAACCGATACATTTTGTGTCTGTTTCTATGACCTCTACATGTCTCGCTGTTGTTATTTTCCCACCTAATAAGACTCTGTAACCTACTTCACTATATCCAAACTAAATTCCCATATCTGCCTTCTTATTCCATTTAGGAACTCTCTTTTGTTCTTACAAAAACTTTACTTCCATATAGATGTAGATTTTCAACACTTGGTTTTCTCCCGAAGAATATTTCAAAAGGTGTCTTTCTCTCTATAGTGTTTGCCAGTATTCGATTTTTCAAGTATACCGCGGTCCATGTCCAGCAACGCGCCATGTCCGTAACTGTTCTATTATACCTTTCCGTTGTCCCGTTTAATTCATGTACGTAGGTTGGGCAGTTATTTATTCTGATACCTTTATCCCTAGCAAATTTATAAATTCGATTATTCAAGTACTCTTTTCCATTATCACATTTCAATATTTCAAACCTCTTGCCCGTTAAATTCTCGGCTTCATTTACAAACTGTACGAAACAATCAAACACCTCATCTTTTGATTTTATACAATAACTTCTAGCTATTTTGCTATAATTATCGATAAATGAGATGAAATATTTCTCTTCATTGAATCCGGTAGTTTTGAAGGGACCGCGCACGTCCGAATGAATAATTTCCATTATCTCCCTAGCCTTGGTTCGATTATTTTTGAATGGTAAATTTTGCATTTTCCTTTCCATGCACACCCTGCATTTCGAAAATTCCTTTTCAAATTCATTCGGTATACCAGTTACTAGCTGTTCCTTACCCAAAATATTTAAATATTTAAAATTTACGTGTCCTAAAAAAACAAGAGAAAACAAAAGAAACAATAGAATTTATTTCTTGTATTCTGAATTTACACTGACTGCGATTTTGTTCTGAGCTCCAGCCGTGACTTTCCAAGACTGAAGCTCTTACAATTTGACTTTCGGTAACATCTGTTTCTTCTTTGTTTGTCATCCCTCAATATCCCTACTACCCTGTAGGCGTACGTGACCGTTCTCACACTTCTAGGACATTCGGTGGAAGGACCGTTAGGATACAGATGACTCATTAGGCACTTCGACGATATACATTGTCGCCAAGGCCGCCACATCTCTATCTCCATCATCGGTCCATCGGATTTGAAGTATGCCGGTCGTGACATACCCACCAGTTTAGATTGATCTTGGTCCTCTAAGACCGTAGGAGAATTGGTTGGATTTGTTTATAAATCGTAATTCCTATCCTGTGAATTTAAGACAACTAACCAAGGGTATTGTTATTAGTGCTAGGGTCAGCATTATCGTGGAAAAAATACGTTTTCAATCGGTACCATGTATCTTTTTCTTAATATTGTCGATAAATATAATGTAGTAAGGAGTTTTCACATCATTGATTCTATAGGGTCCTAACCATTCAATGTCCAACTTATCTCTTTTATGGTCATTGTGAATTAAAACAAAGTCTCCTTTCCTAAACACGGTCTGAGTTTTAACAATCTTTCTTTCTTGGTCTCGCTTGTAGCGTTGCTTACTTTGAATAAGTATTTTGTGAGCTGTTTCCCAATATTTATTTAACTGTTTTTGCCAAAGTGAGTACATATCGTCATAGGTAAATGTGGGGAATTTGGACATTGCGGAAGGTAAGTTCGCTTTTCGCCAAAAAGTCAATTCGAAGGGGGAAAATCCTGTTCCTTCATGTTTTGCAGTGTTGTATCCTAAACAAATGAAATTAAGTACTTCGTCCCATTCTTTGTCATTGTCGTGTAACGCAGTACGAATTAAATCTTTAACAGAGGCATGTGTTCTTTCGAGGGATCCGTTACTCTGTGGGTGAAATGAAGTTGTTTTGACGTGTTTGATTTTAAAGGCCTATTCAAATTTCGTCATTAAATCGCTAACAAAATTTTGTCCTTGGTCTGTCAGAATCGTCTTTGGTGCCGAAAATATGTAAATATAGTGCTCAATGAGCGCGTTAGTTATAGATTCAGTTCGTTGCGTTTTCAGGGGAACAAGGATCAGATATTTCGTAAGTTCGTCGAGAATTGAAAGTATATATTGATTTCCGCGTTTGGTTTTCGTCATCGGTCCTATGATGTCCATAGCGATTTTGTCGTTAGGGTGAAGTGGTGTGTCTGATACCTGTGGGGACTCTTTGGGTCTGATACGTGTTAGTTTCTCCTTTTGACCTGTGTCGCATGTCTTCACGAAGTTTTCTACTCTTTCAAAAAGGCCGGGGATTTTGAACTTATCCTTAATCCGTTGATACGTTTCCTGTATCCCTAAATGTCCTACGGTGTCGTTATGGTTCTCCTTTACTGCTTGTAGTATTTCGCTTTCGTCTAGTTTTAAAATGGGGTTGGGCGCATAAGTAATTTCCTTGTATATGTCGTTAAAATATATTAGCATGAGTTTAATCTGTGTTTTCTCTAATTCAGTGAAATCGTTATTTCCCTTGCCGATTTTTGTTGTATTTTTAAGAATTTTGTAAAGTTTTCTGATCCAAAGTGTCTCGTCGTATTCTCCTAAATCGTTTTGAGTTAATTGGTAAAATGTTTCATCATTCGGTTTAACTTATAAGAGTTTCGGGTTTTCGTTGTTGTTTTTCCATTCGTTGAATGAATTAGTGTGGTCAATTAATAGGTCGAGATTAACTATTTCGTTGCGAGTTACCGCGTGAACGCTATATAAGGCGTCTGCAGCTGTATTATCTTTACCCTTTGTGTATTCGATTTCATAGCTGTATTCTTCGAGTCTAAGTCTCCAACGAATCAGTCGACTAGAGGGGTCTTTGCAATTGTGTAGCCTCTTAAGGGCTTGGTGGTCGGTTCGAATAATGAAGCGTCGTCCTAACAAGTATTGCCTAAGTCTTTTCACGGTCCATACGATGGACAAGAGTTCCTTTTCTGTCGTGGTATAGTTTCGTTCGGGTGGGTTTAGTGTCCTTGAAATGTAACAGCAAGGATGACCGTCTTGTGACAGTATTGCTCCTAGTCCTTCGTTACTTGCGTCGGTGGTTAGGGTAAAGGTTTTGTTAAAGTCCGGATAAGCTAGTATTGGGGAATTACAGAGTTTGTCCTTTAAAGTATCAAAGCTAGTCTGGTGTTTGTCAGTCCAATGGAATGGTGTGTCCTTTTTTGTTAAGTCTGTAAGGCTTTTCGCGATTTTAGAAAAATTCCGAATAAATTTGCGGTAATAACCTGCTAAACCTAAGAATGATTTAACGTCCGTGGCATTGCGGGGTAATCGAAAGTTTTTTACGGCGTCTAATTTCTTGGAGTTTGGTTTAACTCCTTCGGCTGAAACTACGTGGCCTAAGTATTCTAGTCCCGGTTTTAGGAATTCGCACTTATTCGGTTGCAATTTAAGTCCTAATTCTCTGAGTCTCTGAAATACTATCGCGAGGTCTTCATTATGTTCTTGAATCGTTTTTCCGAATGTCACTATGTCGTCCAAATAAACAAGGCAATATTTTCCGACAAGTCCAGTTAAGGCTCTGTCCATTAATCTTTGAAAAGTAGCGGGTGCGTTTTTAAGACCGAATGGCATTCGATTGAACTGAAAGTGGCCTTGCGGTGTCGAAAAAGCGGTATATTTTTTGGATTTCTCGTTCATTGGAATTTGATGAAATCCTGAGGATAAATCAAGCGCCGAAAAGAATTTCGCGTTTCCTAGTTGTGTCAAAATGTCGTCTATGTCAGGTAAAGGATAAGCGTCTTGTTCCGTGAGTTCATTTAGTTTCCTAAAATCAATGACTATCCTTCATTTCTGTTTTCCTGAGGCGTCTAATTTTTTCGGAACTACCCATACTGGAGAGTTATAAGGGGAATCGGATTCTTCTACGATATTTTTCTTTAACATGTCTCCTATTTGTCGCGAAATTTCGTCTCGATGACATTCCGGTGGTCTATACGATCGTGTGTTAATGATTTTATCTTTGGTTAAGGAAATTGTCTGCTGGGTTAAATTAGTACAGGGCAAAAGGTCGGTTTCTAAATTAAAGATGTCAACGTAGTGCAGAATAATCTTTTCTATGGATTCGCGGGTTGGCTTTTCAATGTGATCTGTTCTCACTAGGCTTTTTAGTTTTGATACGTTGCAAACATCATGAGAATTTTGGATATTATTAGAAATTTCAATGTTTTGCTCACCGGTGTTGATAAAACATACTTTAGTTGGTTTGCCTACCAGATAGATTGTTTGAACTCTGTTTTCTCCAGGAGTTAATTGTATTGGTTTCTGAAAGAAAATGGTTTTGTCATTTAGTCGGATTCTGTCATTGGATATTGAATAGTTATACTTCTCTAAACATGGTAGCCCAATGATTCCGTCTTCGATGATTGGGAAGTTGTCCGGTACTATGTGAAAGATGTGGTCTTGTCCAAAAATTCGTTTTGTTACGTATTCGTTCGTTTCGTATTTGTCTCGTCCCATAGAAAATTTTTGTCTAGGCCCTATTTGTATCGCGTTGACAGTTTTGTTACGTTTCATTAGGTTTATCCCTGCTCCTGTGTCAACCAGAAATACTCGCTCTGTGCTTCGGGTTGACAAAGGTATTGTGAGTAATCTTCCTGTGGTGATGTTGACTCGCGTCGTTTCGCGCGGTTCGTCTATACTCTGGTTCGATGTTACTTCTCGTGTTTCGTCCCTTTCCTGGACTGCTTGAATTCTTGCGGGTGGTCGGTCGTACTGGCTCGGTTGTAGAAAATTTTGGCATTTGCTGGCCATGTGTCCCAGCTTTCCGCATTTGAAACACTTCAGTTGCGCGCGTTTAGCGGGTGGCCCATTATCTACTCGGTCGAATGTGGTAGGTTTCTGAGCTGCTGGTGTGTTAGGCGATCTAGATAGTGTATTAGATCGTCTTACCTGCATTGATTGATTGTTGAGGCGATTACTAGCGGAAGGCAAGCGACTACTTGACCAATTGGCTTGCCGTTCTTCTCGTGAGTAGCGTTCTAAGTCGGCTGCTTTCTTTTCAGCTTCTTCAAGATTCACGGGTTCAATGATTAATAATGTTCGGCCTATGTCGCGCTTGAGTCCCTTTAGGTACACACAGACATTCTTCTTTGTAGTTTCTTCGATCATTAGCTTGCGTAGAAGTGGTTATGGGTACTCGTTGGTTACTGCGTACAGTAAACGGTTGAGTACTCTTCTGAACCGAATATTAAAACTCTGCACTGATTCTTCCCGTCCCTGTCTCAACTCTTTTAATTGTTCCCGATATTCTTCCGAAGTCACTTGAGCTGCCACATTGTTCCTCAGTGCGTTGTACACATCACTGTAGCACTCAATGGGGATGTTGCGGATACTTTGAGCTGCTTTTCCTGCGATTTTTCCTACCTTTATTGCTTTTAGCAATAAATCTTGCTCCATGCAACGGTCTTTCATACTGCTCACTTCTCTGATGAATTCTTCCACACCTACGTCATCGTCTCCGTTGAGCATTGGAATACAACGTATTGCAGCCTTAACTCGTAGAGTGGAAAGGGCGGGTGGAAAATAGCCTCTTTCTTCAACCTCGGGTTGTTCGGTGTCGATGTGCGCAGGTGGGATGCCTGGAATCGTTAACCCGGTCGGTTCGCGTGCCCTAACCGTACTCCCGGTGCGATTAATCGCCGTCGATTCACTTTCGTTGCCTTCAGTAATGATGGAACCAGAATCATCGGTCGCAAGGGATCCGAACCCAGTCCGTAGCTCTGCGACGGTTCTCCTAAGACTTCCGATTTCTGCTACCCAGCATCTATTTGTTTCGTCACTTTGCATAGACAAACGTAACATATCCTCTTGTAAACGGGCAATACTCTCTTGCTGTTTTTGAATGCTATCCAATATTGTTCGCAACGTTGGATCCGTTGAGGTAGAAGTTTGAGATTCGTTTGTCTTAGACATCTTCCTGCTTTCGGACGAAGATGAGTCTTCGCTACTGAAGCTAGATTTTCTTTCACGGTAACGTACGAAGGAATCCAGTTAACCTTCCTTTGTCACTTCACTCGGTTCGTGATAGTTACTTCGTAGTTGCGGATGACCGTAGTCCCAAATAATTCTATCTTCCGTAGATGATGAATGTCTTTTGGTTTCCGAACAAACACTTTTCACTATGCTGGGAGTAATCGCCAAAAATGTCGCGTAAAATAAAAAGCAGGAGGCTCGAACGAAAAGAAAAAAATTAAGGTAACAAAAAAAAACAAGAGAATTTATTTCTTGTATTCTGAATTTACACTGGTTGCGACTTTGTTCTGAGCTCCAGCCGTGACTTTCCAAGACTGAAGCTCTTACAATTTGACTTTCGGTAACATCTGTTTCTTCTTTGTTTGTCATCCCTCAATATCCCCACTACCCTGTAGGCGTACGTGACGTTGTCACACTTCTAGGATATTCGGTGAAAGGACCGTTAGGATACACATGACTCATTAGGCAGTTCGGCGATATACATTGTCAACAAGGCCGCCACATCTCTATCTCCATCATCGGTCCATCGGATTTGAAGTATGCCGGTCGTGACACTCGCTCGTGCCGGTTGTTGACTGACGATGGAAGTTTCCATGTCCCCTGCTCGTATTTCCTTTGTTTCCTCCTCCTCTGCTGCGACCACGTGTTGACCCAAGCCAAAAACTGATACTGTTTCCCGCTTCGACGCCATTTTGACACTCTCTCCCAAAATGTCCTACTCTTCCACATCTGAAGCATCCTTCCTTTTTTGCAGAAAAGGCGTTGGATTGCATTTCTCCTCGATTGGACTTATTTTTCCTCTCCGCTATTTCAATTTTATTTTTTAAATACGCTACCGTTTGATTTTCGGCTTTCAGTGCACCTACTATATCCGCTATGTAGCTGTATTCTTCGGGTAACGTATTCAGCATGTAAGTTAGTTTTTCCCTCTCACTCACTTGTGCACCCGCACATTTTAATTCGTTTATTAATTTTTCGAAATCGCTAAAGAACGATGCTGAATCACTGTAGTTCTCAAGTTTTATCTTTTCCAATCTCCTTCTGCATACGACCTGTAGTGCCGTCGACACTTTCAAGTACATTTCATCAAACTTTTTCACTATCTCATACGCCGTTCTTTCTTCTCTAATATATTCCAATTGTCTATTTGTGACGGCACTATAAATTATATTTATTGCCTTCAGATCCTTTTTGTCCCAGTCTTCATTGTCTGTTTCTGTCTTCACCCTAGTTGTGACCATCTCGCATTCTTTATATCTGAGAAACATCGTTATTCTTTGCTTCCACATACGGTAATCCTCACCATCGAAAATAGGTATCATGATTTCCAATCTCTCCATTTTAAATGATTCCTTATCTCTTACTCAAGCGTTCCTACGTGCTCCAAGTGTATTTTTCCTCTTTGTAACCTTTCAACGTTTCTTTCCTTACTGAAGACTCACTCGACCTAACTCGCAATATTAAAAACCATGCACTAAAATAATTGGCAAAATTATGAACCACGATCTGCTACCATGTAAAGATATAGAATGGATTCGGAAATACCAATAATTCCCTTTATTTAGCACACAACAGTTATACATATATCTTGAACTCTAAAGACCACGAAACCCTACTCGCACGCAAGCTTGTTGTCAACAGACTCTTTCAGATACTTCTAACGACTGACTCTTGTCTTTTGTTCCAACTAAGGCCTGGACGTCCTCTGACGCTTATATACACATTCACATGTACAGTGTAAATGTATCATGTTCCTAGCAGAATTGTTATGCGACTGATGCATCAACATACCATGCAAGAAGAATTGGAAAATAGGACAAAAAGGAAGAACTGTGAAAGAGATACTTATAATCATAGTAAACGACAAAAAATTCGCAGATGTTCAAGTGAATCTGACGAGGAGGATATTGATGAAAAGGTAGTTGACAATAGAAGAATACAAGTAATAACACAAGAGTCAAACAATCTCCTCGATAACGACAAAAGGATGGTGCGAATGATGGGATATAAGGAGGTTACGGCCTCGGAAATAATGAACAAGGTCGTTTAGAGCCAGTTCAAGCACCTAGACAGCATGGTCGCAGAGGCTTTGGACATCATGTTCTTGGACATGAAGATTCAGGTCTTAAATGGCATCCTGCAGAGGGAGTTATAAAGTGTGTAAAAGATATGAAATGGTGATATGAAAAGTTGACCACAGATGATGAAATTGATTTCGGTTGTGCAGATATAGTGAAAACTGTTATCAATGCGAAAACGGTATTCGCTCATTTGGATGACGTTGAAGTGCGTCGAGAAAGGACACGTTGTAATCCTCATGAAACAATTCGTGGTGCACGTTTTTTAAATCGTGCTACTGTTAAAATGGCGAATACAGATAGAGCATGTAACTTTATGTTTACTAACCCAAAAGGTTTGAGGGAGAATGGGCTGCTATACTTTGCAGATGTATGTGCCGGAGCAAGAGGTTTTAGTGAACATATTCTATGGCGAAAGAAATGACGTGCTAAAGGATTTGCTCTTACATTAGAAAATGAACATGATTTCAAATTAGAAGACTTTTATGCGGGTCCTTGTGAAACATTTCATCCATACTACGGACCAAAGGAAAGTGATGATGTCTTTGACCCAGATAATGAAGAGGCATTTACAAATATTATAATGCAGCATACCCATGGCAAAGGAGTACATTTTGTGATGTTTGATTGAGGATTCTCAGCAGAACGACAAGAAAATGTACAAGAAATTCTTTCAAAACAACTGTATCTTTGTCGATGTTTAATAGCATTGATGGTTGAAAGAGAGGGTGGTGATTTTGTGACTTAATTATTCAAGCTTTTTACACCCTTTAGTGCTGGTTTAGTTTATTTAATGTATCGCTGCTTTGAAGAAGTTTTTATTTTTAAACCAAACTCTTCTAGACCAGGAAATTCAGAACGTTACTTAATATGTAAGAAGAAACGATCTGGGGTACAAGATGTTGATGAATATCTGAAGCATGTTAATCGTATGCTTTTAAAAGGTGGTGTAAATGACGACGTTTTACAACTAGTATCATATAATGAATTAAAAAGAGAGAAACAATTTGTTCAATATCTACGTGCTTCTAACAAAGATTTGGCCGCAAAACAAATAATCGACCTGTGTAAAATTGCAGCATTTTATGCGGATAATACTCTTGTTGAGACAAAACAAGCTGATATGCGCAAACAATATCTAGAGTATTGGAAACTTCCAGATGAAACTAGGACAATCCCAAGACTCATGAAACCAAAGACAAATTGAATACTCTTTTGAAAGATACGTCATTTCTTACTATTAATCCAGCACAATTGATGGAATTTAACATTGAAAATGCATTTTTATCACTATATGACTGGTTTTGTATGCCATGTGGTACAAAGCCAAGGTCTGATGATGATAAGAAGCACGCTACATTTTATATGGGCGTGGGAAGGAGCAACGTATATACATGTACAAAGAATTCTTGGGTTAGTGTCGATGACATTGGCATAGAATTACCACCAAATGCACTTGTAAACGCAGAGGTTGTATATGAAATGACTAAGGAGTTTATATATCAGCAAAAAGTACTTGCATTGCATATTATAGATGCATTCTACTTAGGAGGAGTGGACATTAGCAAAAAATATTTGTGGAGCAGGTAAGCAACTGAATCTTATTGAGTTCAATAATAATCTTTTAGATTTCCAGTAATGAAATGTTTTTTCAAGGAGTACGTTCATGTGATACTAATGTATGACTGTTCTTTAAAGGAACGAGGAAGCGACGTTGTTCTGTGAAGCTTTGTGGAAACCAGCAGGAAATAACTATACTCGTATACGTGCCAAAGAACTACTTCCAGTTGGTACATATATCTGTGAACTGTTGCGAGTAACGCAGCGTAAAATGAAAAATAATTCCGATGCCTTAGTATACGAACTTCCAGAAAAGACATTAGATGTTAATGGTTATAATAAGGACAAATTATATTTCATACAGCAGAGTGTAATATTTTTAAGAAGCACCGGAAATCCTTGGAATCGGTATGTCAGTAAAACACATTCCATAAAGTATGTCTTTAATTGAAAAACAAACGAGAAGCTATTCGACCTTCATAGACTAAGTTCAGCAGAGGCAAGTTTCGTTAAATCTTTTAAAGGTCGCCTTATTTGTCATTGGCCTAATGATTCATCACTTACTATAAACAGATTTGCAAAACTTATTAAAGATAAGTGTCCGGCATACAATACGCGCTTAGAATATTAAAACTACAGGCTGTACATATATTCGTACAAGACTGGAACCGTATAGATGTCAAACAGATTAATTCCGTTAATTTGACTGTTATTTCAAATATGAAATACTTGTGGTATATATTGCAGTATTTAGCATTATATTTCTATAGAAATAGAAGTGTAGCGGTACATGAGTCATAGGACAAAGCAAATTACGTCGTTGTCGCCTCGAAGTACCTAGACCGCTGAGCTACAATTAATGTAAAAACAATGTCACCGCAACCAGCTATTGTCGTCAGGTAGGCAAATACGAATTCTTACAAACCCCCCCCCCCCGCGGCTAGTATAGGTAGCCTTAACTCAAATACATCTGACGGTTACAACAACAAAGACTCCGTTATTAGTCCACATGACCTTCGTCCTCTTCACACACGACAACTACAGAGGTAATACCGGAAAATATAATTAATAAGATGGTCTTCTGAGTGGTTTAATTGCAATACTATTTGAGATGAAATATACTTTTTCAAATCATATGCGGCGTTTCATATAATAACTGAATGGTTATAGAAAAGAATGATGACGTTAAACTGTACGATACGATTGCATAGCATATTTTATAATTGTATAACAAATATTTCCCGCAGGGAGGGCTCGCTTATGTGAGCCTATGAGGGCTGGCAAACCCACTTTCCCGAAGCCAGGGGGACCGTCGGGACAAGCGTCCCGCTTACGTGAGTCCCTATGTACTCCGCAGGGAAGGTCGTCGGGGGTGTAAGACGTTTAATTACTATTACATTCTCTCTACGTGGCCTTGGGCAGTAACGCACGATAATGATGCCGTGGATGGGACCGCCGGGATAAGTTCTCGGGTACAAAAGTACCTTGAGGCCCCCGCTTACGTGAGTCCCATCTGGAACTGCCGAGCTCGGTTAGCAGGTCGCTGGCCGACAGTCACGTGGCCGCACATCCATACGATAGTCCCACCAACGACTAGGTTGGTACCACTGGCGGTCGAGTTACAGCCCGGAGGCCAAGATGCTGGCAAGAGGGCCGATTTAAGGTGGAGACTCCACCGAATGGCCTTCGGCGGGTGAGCAGCGTCCCACCTGCTCCGAAACCGTACTGGTGAGACGGGACGGCTTAGAATGTGCCCCGTTCGACCTGATACGAGCGACAGCTCCTGCAGGCTAAGCTGATCCAGGGAGCAAGGTATTGGGTGCCTTGTGCGATGGTTGGGCGTAATCTCAACCCCTATAGTCCTAGGGGGCCCGGCTACTGTGTGGAATTGTATCCGAGGAAAGCACCCGTTACCAAAAGACAATACTATTTGTATAACAAATATTTAGTCGACACAATTTGTCTTTATTTAGTATGATTAGATAACTGCTTGTGGCAGCTGCTCCCATAATAGAATAAGTTGCAGTACCTTAGTCTACAATCCATTACTTCCCAACATCAATATTTGACTCAGGTCTTTTATAATGAAATATGTAGAGGACACGGTATATGGGAAGTTTGACCGTCAGACTTATTTGAGGTTATCGATTGTCGTCGTAATCGTCGAATTGACTTAAAATAATAAAGTAAGGTACAGCCTATGGGCCCTTAGTCGTAGATACAATGTGTAAAAATATTCCATAAATGTTCGTCACGAAATTCAGCAGATCGCTCGTTGATACTCGTAGGTACTCGAAGATACTTTACTCTTTGGGTTGCCTCGGTTTATTTATACTGGTCGGGGCAGAAGTCGGAAGATTCAAAATCGTCTTTCTTCGAAGTAGCGGCAACATTTTTATGCTCCGAGTGTAATTACTTGTATCCTTACGATCCTGATACTCCGAGGCAAAGTAACAATAGGATTTGAATTTCCCTCTGGCTCATATGCCGCAACAAATTATTATAGTTTGTGCTCATGAATAAGTACTTATGAACTATCTAAAAAATATAATAAGCTGAAGTACTGTAGGAAAGTAATTTACAGTGCTACTAGGTTTGGTTACATATTTCAATATCGTTCACGCCATCGCAAAAGCTAGTATGACGCTGCGTCGGCGTATATGCACACGGGGAGGTGATGGGCGAGGCGAGGATGATAGCCTCCCGCGAAGTAGGGCCTGGCCCTGAAGGAGTCCCGCGACGGGTATGAGGGGAGATGATGCGGGTCATGGCACCTAGACTGCGACACCTATTTACATCGTGTTCGAAGGAGGGTGCCAACCCTCGGATACGGCGCACGGCTAGGCTGGTATTGCTTCGGAAGAAGGGACGACCAGCCCTTGTATCGTCCGGTATGCCTATAGGATGAAGTGTGCAATTTCTTCCAAAGAATCATTGCCAGAATCATTGTACTGTTCTCAGTCGAAAATGTTCGTGAGATGTCAACAACGACTTTTGGCATCAATGACATAGTATAGTGATAACTACACTATGAGCTAGGGCCATCTATAGGCAAATTCCGGTTTCATATTTATAGACCTGATACGCTTGATTTGACAGGGATCAGTGCGGACATAGCGCCAATTGTCTAGTGTGCGCTGAATTGGGCAAGAAATCTGGAGTACCGGGCACATCGAATACTCGGCATGTCTGCAAAAACAAAGGAAGTACGGGGATTTGACCATTTGATTCTGAATATGGAAATCTGCAATGTCGCCGTATTTGACACGGCCGGGGATGTCATAGATGACATAGAGCAAACCGGCTGGAGTATGCTGTATGTGGCAGCAAATGTACAGCATTACGTGCATCCTATTGTCGACATACCTACAATGGATACGGAGATACTTTCACTTGAATAACTAGGCTTGAATATGCAAAACTATAAATACGCTGGATTTGACTCGGTCCGGATTTAACACGGCTTAAACCAGATGAAGCGCTCTGCGTATGGCAGTCAATGTGGAATGTAACGCGCATCGAACTGTTTACATACCTGCAATCGAAATGTAGTCACGTTGATCTGAATATTTATTCCTGAACATGCAAAATTGCATTTTGGCAGGTTTTGGCAGAGACCAGAGTTGACATAGCTCAAACAAGCTGATGAGTAATGTAACTGTAGCAAATGTAGAGTATAAGGCGTGTCGCATTGTCGACATATGTGCAAAACAAGCGGAGAGACTTTGAAAGCAATATTTAAGCATTAATAGCAAAAACTGCAATTCTGCTAGATTTTACAGGGTCCAGAGTTGGCATAGCACAAACCGGCTGATTTGGCATCAGATGTGGAATATAACGCGCATCGTATGGACAATGTTTCTGCAAAACAAGCGGAGATACCTTGATTCGAATATGTAAGCATTAATATCCAAAACTGCAGTCACTTGGATTTCACCGAGTCCAGTCTTGACAATGTGCAAACTGTCTGATGTGTGCTGTATTTGGCAGCAAATGTGGAGTATAACATGCATCCTATTGTGAACATACTTACTATGAAAACGGAGATACATTCACTTGAATATTAGGCTTGAATGTGCAAAACTACAAATACGCTGGATTTGACTCGTTCCGTATTTAACATGGCTTAAACCAGATGAAGCGCCCAGTGTATGGCAGTCGATGTGGAATATAACGCGCACCGTTTTGTCGACATATCTGCAACAGAAACTGAGTCACGTCGATCTGAATATTGAACCCTGATCATGCATTACTGCATTTACGCTTGATTTCTCAGGGTCCGGATTTGACATAGCGCAAACCAGATGATGTGAGCTATATTTAATAGCAACTACGGAATATAACGCGCATCGAATTTTCCACATATCTGCAATCGAAACGGAGATTCGTTGATTTGAATATTTAGGTTTGATGATGCAAAACTGCAGTTGCGTTGGGTTTGACCGGACCAGAGTGGACATAGCGCTAATTGGATGATATTGGTTTAATTTGCAAGAAATGTGGAATACAAGGCAAATCGTATTGTCGACACATTTCCAACAGTAACGGAGATGCGTGGATTTCAATATATAATAATGTATATGAAAAACTGCAATTACGCTGGATTTGTCGGTAATCGGAGATGACATAGTTTAAATCGAATGATGTGCACTGTATTGGCAGCAAATGTAAAGTATAACCTGATTCGAATTGTCGGCATATCTGTAACAGAATCGTAGATACGTTGATTTGAATATTTATGCACGAATTTGCAAAACTGCAATTACGCAGGTTTGACACGGGCCAGAGTTGACATAGCGCCAGCCCACTAATGTGCGCTGTATTTGGCAGCAAATATGGAGTGTATGTCGGCACATATGCTATAGAGGCGGAGACACATTGATCTGAACGTTTATTCCTGAGTATGCAAAACTACAATTACGCTGCACTTCACAGGGTCCAGAATCGACATAGCCCAAAGCGGCTGATGTGTGCTGTATTTGGCAACAATTTTGGCGTATAACACGCTTTACGTTGTCGGCATATCTGCAACGGAAGCGGAGATACGTTGATTAGAATGTTTCAGCCTGAATATGCAAAGCTGAAACTACGTTGGATTTATCGGAGACCAGAGATGACATAGCTCAAAGCAGCTGATGTGGGCTGTATTTGGCAGCAACTGTGGAGTATAAGATGCATCGAGTTCTCAGCATGTGTGCTATAAAAGAGGAGAAAAGTTGACTCAAATATCTGAGACCGAATATGTAAAACAGCAATTACGCTGCATGTACAAGGTCCAGAGTTGACACAGCGCAAACCAGTTAATGCGCACTGTATTCGGCAGCAAATGTGGAGTATAACGCGTATCGAATTGTCGGCACATCAGCAACAGATGCGGAGATACGTCGGTTTGAATGCATAATACTGAATATACAAAACTGAAAATACGCTGGATCTGGCTAGGTCTAGATTTTGCATAGCTCAAACCGGATTGTGTTCACTGTATCTGGCAGCAAATGTGGAGTGTAGCGTGCATCGTATTTCCGACATACATAATATGTATACAGCTAATAACAGCGCAATGTTTTCCAATGGAGGATTCAGCCTATGTAAGCAGAACTGCAATTGCATTGGATTTCACAGGATACACAGATGACATAGCACAAACCCTCCGATGTGTGATAAATTTGGGAGCCAATGTGGAGTATAACACACATAAATTCATCGTCATATCTGCATTAGAAACAGAGATACGTAGATTTGAATATTTAAGCTTGAATGTGCAAAACTGCATATTCGCTGGATTTGACACGGTCCAGAATTGATATTGCGCAAACTGGCAGGTATGCGCTGTATAGGTTTATTTGAACATTTAGGCATGAATATGCGAAACTACAATCGTGCCGGCATTGACTGAAACCAGAGAGGACATAACGGAAACAGGCTGGTGTGCGGTGCATTTGGCAAGAAATGTGGGGTACAAGTCACATCGAATTCTCGACATATCTGCCACAATAACGGAGATACGTTGATTTGATTATTCGTGCATGAGTATCCAAAATTGCAATTGCGCTGGCTTTAACAATGGTCAGAATCGACATAGCGCAAACCGGCTGATGAGTAATACATTTGGCAATACGACGCTATCTCGAATTGTGGACATATCTGCAACGGAACCGGAAATAGCTTGATTTGAATATTTAATCCTGAAAATGGAAAGCGCTAACACCTCTCACCAGCGGCAACGCTAACAACTCCACTCTCAACAACGCTAACACCTCTCGCAACTCGACAGCGCTAACAACTCTACTCGTCGACTGCTCGATTAACTCTGACCTCTCGACTCACTCTTATTTCTCGATCAACCGCTCAACGCTTCTCGATCAGCCAATCTTTAAAGTTAAATCGTCCCCTACCATTAGCGTTAGTTTTTCCAACTCTCTAAGCCCATTCTGTTAACGCTCAGCAAGTACGAGGTGACTTTAGTCATATAGGCTTTCTCCCCGATGTAAAGTAACAACCGAAGGACAGACGACATTGTTTTGATCGATTTCTAATGAGGCTTTTTCCTCACGATACTACAATATGTTGACTTGAATATTTAAGCCTGAATATGCAAAAGTCCAAATGCGCTGAGGTTGGCTGGGTCCACACGTTACATAACTCAAACCAGATAATATGCACTGTATTTGGCAGCGAATATGGAGTATAACGCGCTTCGTGCTGTCGTCATATTTGCAATGCAAACGGCTATACGGTGATTTCAATAGTTAAGCATGAATATGCAAAACAGCAATTTCGCTGGATTTGACAGAGCCTGGAGTTGACATAGTACAAACCTGCTGATGTGTGGTGCACATGACATCGGATGTGTAATGTAACCGGCATCGCTTTGTCGCCATATGTGCAATAGAAACGGAGATACATTCATTTGAATATGTTAACCTTAATTTGTAAAACTGCAATTACGCTTGATATATCGAGGACCAGAGATGATATAATAGCACGAGCCAGCTGATGTGAGCTGTATTTGGCAGGCAATGAGGAGTATATCTCGCATCTAATTGACGGCAAATCTCCAATCGCAGCGGTGATACGATTTATTTAATATTCAATAATGGGCCTGTTACGATACCGATAGTATTAGCGTGACTGAAACACATTGCCGTCTCAGTAAAACCATTTTATTTCAAGCTTCACGCTACAGTTCTGAATCCGGACAGGACCGTTTCAAGTTCTCGCAAGAGCAAGCAGTCAAATTAAGGTACTTACGCAAGTTAGAGTCTAATACATTTTATTGGTCCAACATCGATGGGGCGATCTCGCATCGAAATTTTCGGATGACCGCGTAACCTTCCAACGACGACCGCCGTACGAGCAGCGGATAAACTTATTTCGTGCCTTAGGTTGCCCTCACCACGTCCTCTACTTCTTGATTCTTGGTTGGTAGCTTTAGCGGCTGCAGGTCCGAGAAATTGCATCTTGACCCGCTTTCTCGTATGTCGCATGTGACGTCTCACTTTCCATCGTAGACACTTGTCGGATCTACATACGTTGAACCATTTGCGCGAGACAAGCGCGGCGCTCTGCAGGGACGAGGGATCCAATTTTCGAAGTATCAAGTGCGAAACCTCCAGTGGTAGTTCGGAAATGATATCTACCTTACTTGGGACGAACAAACCAACGACGCGTGTTAGAGATCTAAAAAACTCCATATTGCTTCTACTGTTGCGCGAGCACAACTGACGGTCTGGCTAAGAGTGGAGGCTTATATAAGTGCTGTTTGTCACGGTGCACTGCGAGTTCCGGTTCCGGGTGAGTGTCCTGGTCAGGCAGAATCGATGGTATGTGCATGTATTTTCACTTACATCGGGTTCACATTATGATTAGAGTTAGAGGCGCGAAACGAATCTTCATTTGGTTTAGACGTTGAAGTTATGCAATAGAGCAGATATTTACTAGTGTAAATTTGATTGTTATATAATTTGACAAGTAGTCGTGGTAATTAGGTACTCGAGAAGCTAATGACAATGATCCTGGGTTCAATAACAAAGCCGCGGTCAACGGGATAACAGAATTCGTTTTCATCCTGATTCCCAGTTGTACCATCAGTTCAAATGATGGCGGCAAGCAGAACGGACACGTGCACGTCGCTCCGTAGGCATAACCGAAATATCTGGGTATATTAAAGAAGTCGGGCGGAAAGTGCACGAAAGTGAAGTTCCTAGTGCTCCGGAATGAGTGGGAACACAAGAGATAGGTGAGCTCGCTGGTATAAAAGCGAGAGAAACGATTGAACGTGCTGTGTGAAAAGTGCGGTTAGGGGCAGAGCGGGGCCATCTTGGGTCGCACGACCGAAGCGCCACCGTGCGGGCTACCTGGGTAACCAAGGAGTGGTGGAGAGCGCCCCCGTGGAGGGCCAGTCAAAACTCCCCGCGTCGAACAGACACGAATCGGATACACGCGGACGGATACAGTGGGATTATACGAAGACCGGCTACGTCGAAGGACATCCATCTCAAACATACATACATATATATATATATATGTATATATATATATACATATATATATACATATATATCGGATTAGAGTCAGGATTAAGGAGATGGGCGTTTGATGGATTTTCATTAGAATTAGCCATTGTTGTGATACAACGGAGAGTTTATTAGCACAGGCTTATTAACAAGATTAAGCACCCGTAGCACTAGTGATAATGACCTTAGGTTCGAAACGAATCCGCGGTCACGGGATGGTAAACGTATGTTCTCGCACAGTTCAAGTCTAACTCTCTCTGTTAACTAGATGTGTGGTATTCACTGGTTGTAAGGCGGCACTGTCATTCGTCGATGAGATCGTACCAAAGAATGCCTCTCCGTCTCGACGATGTCGTCGAGGAAAACTATATTGGGTGGGTCTAAGGATATGAGATCCTCGGATTCGTCAAAGAAAGCTTTCGTTCCAAAGGAGAGGGAAATTAGCGCTATTGCTAATTGGTCGATCTCCATATCGGCATTTTGAAAGAGATGCTGGCCGCCCTTGAGGGGAGGTTGTTGACGGGGGGCAACGCTCGTGGAGGATAGGTTTCTCCTATCTTCCCGTAGTTGCAACAAAGTCTATTTGACGGACTTCGCTTGACTAAATCTTAAGATCTATAGCGGGTCCTCACGTTAGCTAAACATACGCCGCAAAGGCATGCCGACACCCGGCGATCATCTTACTCGGAGGACAAAATCTGCGTGTGGCGGGCCGCGGGATAGAAACTATTGAAGTATTTACTGCCACGTGTCGCTACGACTATTTCTTTTAAGGAGAGGAATAGAGTTACTCTGTGCCTTTGTTAGATAAAACGTTCATCCCTTTGACCGCGGCTACGTTCGGCGACTGATTGTCGCCTCGAGCCCAAGCTCATGATCATAAATCTCGAACAATCGGAGCGGCATTTGTTTAATCTAAGTTACAGAGTTGCGGTGTTCCCGCGAATCCAAGGAGGAGCTCCGGCGTTCTTTCATCTCCGACACGGCCATTCTGACTATCACACGTCCTCGGGTGTAGCTACAATATTGAGTTTTCTTAACGTTAGTCTCGGTACAATTAACATTGTTTAAAATTTAACTTAATGTCTAAATAAGCTGAGGGTCCAGTGTAACAACAAAACCTTGTTCGGAGGTTTGACAACAAAAGGAATAGAAGAGAACATGAATTAGTAACGTTGTAATTAGTATCGGAAGTGCTAGTTGCATCCTGTGGGTTATCAGTCGGGTCATAACGGCAAAATGGACCAGTCTCGATTTCGTACCCCAATGGATCTCGTTTTTCTAGATCGCACGACCGCACCAAACTTCGTAACACTGTAGCTCATGGTGTCGTGAACACATCACTTGCCCCTTAGTCGAGCTTCATAACACTATAGCTCATGGTGCGCGTGAACACATCACTTGCCCCTTTACCGAGCTTCACAACTCTATAGCTCATGGTGCGCGTGAACACATCACTTGCCCCTTTACCGAGCTTCATAACGTACTCCGTAAGGTGCTACGGTCTTTGTGCTAAGGATCTTCCGAGATCGAGGTACTCATGTCGTCGTGGTCACTGTTATTGCCGTCACTACCGACGTCCAACTCAGCGGGAACGCGACTGTCCGGCATTTTTCTTAATCTGTCGTGACTGTCTTTATACGATCGTTTGCCGTCTAGCGTTTTTAGAATATATCTATCTCCTTCCAAAATCTCGGTTATTACAAATGGACCCTTGAATTTCGGCTCTAGCTTGGATTGGTTTCTTTCCTCGTTCTTGCGTAGTACGAAGTCGCCGAGGTTAAACCTAACCACTTTAGCTTTGTTCCTATCAAATCTTTCTTTGTCGTATTGGGCGTTACTTTCTATGTTCTGTACGGTCTGCTGCCTTACATCGGAGATATCGACTTCTTTTTCTTCGATATTGTCGGGTAGCAATAGGTCATACGGTCTCGCCGATCTACCGATTAGTAGCTGTAAAGGACTCGAATTGGTCACGCGGTTGACGGTGCAGTTCAACGCTAGCTGCATTTCCCCAATCGCGTCTTGCCACGGCCGCCCGGTCGTCTCTACTGTCGTGAACATGTTTTTCAACGTGCCCATAACACGTTCTACTTGTCCGTTAGCCCTACTGACACCGGTCGCTATCAAGTGAACTTTAATGCGTTTGCTTTCGCAGAACTCGCGAAATTCTTTACCCGTAAAACACCTTCCCTGGTCCGCTATTATCCGACAGGGACTCCCGAATAAAAATATAGCGGATTTAAGCGCTTTAATGGTGTTAAGAGAATCTATCCTACGAGTATGATGCAGGTATACGAATTTAGTGAAGGCGTCGATCAACACAATGACGTACTCCTTCGAATCGCTTTTACCACTCAGCTTGCCCGTTATATCCATGTGGACCGTGTGCCAAGGTATGCTGGCCTTGGGTATGGGATGTAGTTCGGCTTGTATCTTACCTGAACTAGCCTTCGAAACTCTACAAGCATGGCAGTTCTCTACGAACTTGCGAACGTACTTCGCCATTCCTTCGAACCAGTAATACTCGTACAGTTTCTCGAGCGTCTTATCCCAACCCAAGTGCATAATTGACTGATGCACATGGTTAATAACGGACCACCTAAACCCTCTTGGAACAATAGGTAAACTGAGAGTCCTGCCTCTTCTTTGAATTTTCCGGTAGAGAGTACCGGACCGTAATTCGTAAGTATTCGCGATGTCTTCCGCGAGCTCATCATTTTGCAACTTTTCGACAATTCCCGAAATTTGGAGGTCACGACGTTGTTCGGCTAGTAGCCAGTCTTCCGAAATTTCGGCCAGATTAACCATTTTCTCTTTGATTTTGTCGAATCTAATAGGGTCAACGCCTGTGGGATTTCGCGAAAAGAAATCTACGTGGGCCATTCGCTTGCCCTCCCGATACACAATGTCGAAGGTAAACGTTTGCAAGTAAGCCCACCACCTGTGTACCCTGTCATTCAAATGTACTTTGCTCTTAGACGCCTTTAATGAATTGCAGTCCGTGACGACAAGAAATTCCCGTCCGTGCAGGTAGTGGCGGAAATGTTTTATGGCGTTTACAACAGCTAATGTTTCGAGTTCATAAGAGTGATATCTGGATTCCGTAAGGCTGGTTCTTTTACTATAGTATTCCACTACTCGATTTTTACCTTCCACCTTGTGCATCAAATTAGCCCCAAATCCTTCGGAGCTAGCATCGGTATGTAATTCTATTGGATAATTGGGGTCAAATAGCATTAACACCGGTGCGTCGGTCAGAACGGAGATTACCTCTTGTCTTATTTTTTCGTGCCTGTCTGCCCATGTTATATTTTTACTGCCGGACGTAAGCGCGTATAAGGGTTTTAACAATTGTGAAAATTTAGGGATGAACTTCCGAAAGTACGAGGCTAGCCCTATGAACTGCCTGAGCTGTGTGACGGTCGTCGGCACGGGTAGGGAGCTTAAGGCATATACTTTACCCGGGTTGGGACGGACTTCTCCGTTCTGGATTACGTATCCCAAATAGAGTATCGACGTCTTCAGGAAAGAGCACTTAGAAAAGTTAAACGAGAACCCGGCGTTTACAAGGGCACTTAACACGATGTCCAACCTCTCTAAGGCTTGGTTTATTGAGTCGGCAATAATTAGGACGTCATCCAAATAGACAACGACGTAGGAATACGCAAGGTCGCCCAGGGCATTGAAAATGGCCCTCTGAAAAACGGACGGTGCATTTTTCAATCCGAACGGCATCGTTACGTACTCGTACTGCCCGTCGGGTGTAACGAACGCCGTGTATTCCGCCGAATTGGGGTGTATAGGAATTTGGTGGAACCCGCTGGCCATGTCCAGGCTAATGAAGTATTTCGCCGTTTGTAACCTCGCGATTTGGTCCGCGATAAGAGGTAGGGGGTACCGATCCGCGACCGTATTCTTATTTAACGCTCGAAAATCTACGCACAATCTATCCGAACCGTCCTTTTTCTTCACGAGTAGCATGGGGCTCGCGAACGGCGAATTGCTAGGTCTTATAATGTTAGCTCTGAGTAGTTCGCTGATTCGCGCTCGTACGATTCTCCGCTCTTCCTCGCTAAGTCTATAGGGGCTTCTTTGGACGGTGATGTTAGGGTCGATCAACCGTATTTCTAATTGGCCCGTATTTACGCGGGTACGTGGGAAACCCGTGATGAACGAGTTTTTGAATCTGTCGAGAATGGAAATCAATCGGTCTTTATCGTCGCCGAGTACCTCGGTGTCTACATCATTGAGATCGATCGCAGGTTCGGCGATATTATTACAGACATTAACCGTTTTCGACTTACAAATATCGAGGCTATTGCGCGTCATGTGTACGTCGAAGCCTTGGCTTAAAATTTCGCACCCAATAATAATATCGTGTTTCAAGTAATTGTCGGCAAGGACGTGAAAAATTACCTCCAGTGTAAGACCGCTGATACATACGGCGGACAGAATTTGGGTCGTACTCTTAACGCAAGTGTTCCCAATTCCTCGCATTACAACTATCTCGGTCGTTCTCTTGCCGGAAAATTTTGAGGCTACCGATTCTTCAATTAATGAGCATTCAGCTCCGGAATCAAAGCAAAACAGGAACGACTCACCCTGGTGACTTAATTTACCGGTCGGGGCCTCCACCACGCAGAAGTTAACCTGGCGCTCCTCTCTCGTAGCTGGGTTTCCTCTACGTAAGGTCGGGCAGTTGGGCGCGATGTGGCCCTCCTCGTTACACCTGTAGCAGGACACCTTCGAAGACGTGACAGCCCGGTTTTCCCCTGGTTTTCGATTGCGTTTCTCCGCCTCCAGTCTTGTCCTCTCGCGGCACTCAGATGCTTTATGTCCGTGTCTACCGCAGTGGTAGCACTTGTATCGGGAGTCAGAAGACTTATGCCGTTTAGCTTCGGGACCCGCGGAGGAGTTGCTTACTGAAGACGCCGGCCTCTTCACAGAATCGGAGAGCGCTGTCATTTCGCCTGTGAGCTGGTCCTCGGTCTTGATATCGTTTGTGAGTGCTATCCGTAGGACGCGCTGGTCCTGTGAGCCTATATGGAGGAGCACGGCAGCGTTGACTATCTCGTCCTTGGTGCACCTTTCCCACCTCGCCATCAGGAAGGAACGTAAACGGCTGCTGTAATCTCCCAGGGTTTCACCCTCCAGTCGTGCTTGATTATTTATCTTCCATAGCGCCGTGGCAGCTGTTTCTTTCCCACCAAAGCGTGTAAGGAAACGGTCTTTAAACTTTGGCCAAGAGGAAATTTGAGTAGCAGGTATCTGTGTAAGCCACTGTGCTGCCGAACTTTCCAGAGCGGCACTCAAGGCACAATGTAGCGCACCGCCTTGCAAAGGTTTTTCTTCCATGATCACGTCAACAGTCGCACACCATGCGGCTGGGTCGGAGCCCAAGCTCCCGGAGTTAAAACGTGGTAGCGAAAATTTTTCAAGTGCCACCCCATCCTTCTTTGTTAGTGTATGAAATACGTCACGCATGAAATCCATTTGCTGTTTCATCGTTGCTAACAGGTCCTTGTATCCCACTTCTGATGTCGGATTAGAGTCAGGATTAAGGAGATGGGCGTTTGATGGATTTTCATTAGAATTAGCCATTGTTGTGATACAACGGAGAGTTTATTAGCACAGGCTTATTAACAAGATTAAACACTCGTAGCACTAGTGATAATGACCTTAGGTTCGAAACGAATCCGCGGTCACGGGATGGTAAACGTATGTTCTCGCACAGTTCAAGTCTAACTCTCTCTGTTAACTAGATGTGTGGTATTCACTGGTTGTAAGGCAGCACTGTCATTCGTCGATGAGATCGTACCAAAGAATGCCTCTCCGTCTCGACGATGTCGTCGAGGAAAACTATATTGGGTGGGTCTAAGGATATGAGATCCTCGGATTCGTCAAAGAAAGCTTTCGTTCCAAAGGAGAGGGAAATTAGCGCTATTGCTAATTGGTCGATCTCCATATCGGCATTTTGAAAGAGATGCTGGCCGCCCTTGAGGGGAGGTTGTTGACGGGGGGCAACGCTCGTGGAGGATAGGTTTCTCCTATCTTCCCGTAGTTGCAACAAAGTCTATTTGACGGACTTCGCTTGACTAAATCTTAAGATCTATAGCGGGTCCTCACGTTAGCTAAACATACGCCGCAAAGGCATGCCGACACCCGGCGATCATCTTACTCGGAGGACAAAATCTGCGTGTGGCGGGCCGCGGGATAGAAACTATTGAAGTATTTACTGCCACGTGTCGCTACGACTATTTCTTTTAAGGAGAGGAATAGAGTTACTCTGTGCCTTTGTTAGATAAAACGTTCATCCCTTTGACCGCGGCTACGTTCGGCGACTGATTGTCGCCTCGAGCCCAAGCTCATGATCATAAATCTCGAACAATCGGAGCGGCATTTGTTTAATCTAAGTTACAGAGTTGCGGTGTTCCCGCGAATCCAAGGAGGAGCACCGGCGTTCTTTCATCTCCGACATATATATATATATATATATATATATATATATATATATATATATATATATATATATATATATATATATAAACACAATATGGACAAGTACTGTAAGTCAAGTAAACTTACGGCTCAGGGGGTTTCGGAGCTTCCAGGCCCCGTCGGGGATTCGAGCAGCGTCCCAGGCTCGACCCGACGGTCACCCAACGACTGGACGAACGGCGAGGGGAAGGTCGATCCCAGGGCCTCCCCTCGTTCGGTAAACACGACCGGGGACCAAGAAACACCCGCAGTTGTCACAGAGGAAAAGACGTGCAAGAAAAGCACTAGAAGATACCTCGAATTTGATGAAGACATCGCGGGAATCATCGAGGATGTCGAGATGCCAATGGAGGCACTCAAGGATAAGACACCACCCACCGAAATGGCGACCCAAATCGCCAAGGAAAAAATCTTCAAAGGTGATAAGATCACCAGATATATGAGAAAGTCCCCAGTGGAGGGGAGCGCGTGCAAGACAACGAGAAGCCTGGCCAGGAGCCAGCTGAGGGCAACTAGGGACGAAGCGGCCAGCACCTCGGAGCTAGACACACCGGCGGAAATGTCGGACAGCGGCAGCGAAGCGGCGGCACCAAGGGCATGTTTCAGGAGGAAGGCCATGGCGAACAGAGCAACGGCCGAGACCGAAGGCAACGACGAGGACAGTATCGTCATTAAGATGAGCGAATGGAAGGCGATGACGGAAATCATCACAGATGCCTTCCGCGAAATCCAATACATAGGTAGCAGACTCTACCTCATGAGCAAAAAGGATACCGACATCAAGAAAAGGAGGGACGCCATCAGTAGAAAAGCGATCAAGCTCCACTCGATGTTGGACGAGATGAGGCTCAAGAGGAACGCAAGGACAGTCGCGGCCACCACGATGACCACCCGTCCGGGGAGGAGTGAGGAGAAGGAAGGAAAAAGGAAGGAGATATCGCCTGTCGAGGGGAAGAGCGACACCAAGAGAAAGAGACCAACGACCGTGGAGGCCTCATACGCAGGAGCCTGTGCCGGCAACAGCTCGGCAAAAGCGACTACGGAATGCACGGACAGCGATGTAAAGGAAGACTGGATCCCTGCCGCGGAAGGAGAGGAAAAGGAACGGACACCCCGACGGTGGTCAGGAAGGCGAACGCAGGAAGGGCGGCATTGGACAAGCCAAAGAGGCCGGAGGGACCGAAGAGGATACGTAACAGACCCGAAGCCATCCTCGTCAAAGTAGGGCAGGACAAGGAGTGGATCCAGGTCTACAAAGACTTGATGGGGGCAAGGGAGACCCTAAAAGAGAGCTGTGAGATTAGGAGGACCAGAACAGGTGACATCCTGATCGAGCTGAAAGCAGGTAGCAACGCCAAAAAGACCGCGGCGGATATAAACACGGCCCTAAGAGGCAAGGTGAGAGCGCTACCAATGCGCGACAAGACCTCCGTAGAGATCAGGGATATAGACCCGCTCGTAGGCAAGGAAGAACTAGCCAGGGAGATAGTAGTGCAACTGGGCGTAAGCGACATCACTGTGGTCGAAGTAAAGACCCTAAAAATGGCGCCGTGGGGCACCCAATCGGCAATAGTGACGATGCCGGAAGCCTATCTGGCCAAAGAGGGGGCGAGCCGGAAGATCAGAACCGGCTTGACGATAGCCTCGATAAAGGCACTTCCCAATGTGGTAAAGTGCTTCAGATGTCACATGTTTGGGCATATCGCGAACAAGTGCACGGCGATAAGCCCTGGAAAGGAGATTTGCAGGAAGTGCGGAGCCAAAGACCACACGATAGCTGCCTGCGTCAACGCACCCTGCTGCTCCATCTGCAGCAAGGAGAAAGGAGTGAAATTTGACCACGTAACCGGATCCCTGGCTTGTCCAGAATATAGAAGGCGGTTGAAAGAGAGTAAATGAGGATACTGCAGATAAACCTCAACAGATGCAAGCTGGCGCAGGACATGATGCACCAATGCGCGATCGAACTTAGACCGGATATAATAATAATTTCCGAGCCGAACAGGCAGCTACCGCACTGGTTTAATGACACCAAAGGAGACGCCTCGATATGGGTCACACTCCTCAATTGCAAGCTGCATGATGAAACAACGGAGATCAAGAGCGACGGGATAGTGGGCGTCCGCGTTGGCGGCGTCTTCTGCTTCAGCGGATACTGTTCGCCCAACATAAATAAGCCAGCATACTGCAAATACATAGACACGCTGTCTGCTATGACGAAGAGCGTTGCTAGAAGACACGACAAGGCCGGAGACTTCAACGCAAAGTCAACCTGTTGGGGAGGATCGACCACAGACAAGAGAGGTGGAGTCTTAATGGAGGCACTAAGCGCCCACCGGGTGTTTCCATTGAGGCTCAAGGAAAAGTACACCTACTTCATGAACGGGAAGACGAGCTTCCCCGACATAATACGCGCATCCTACAAGGTCAGCGAGACACACGCCGGAAGCGCGGTCTTGGACAAATACTCGGCCTCGGACCATCTGTACGTGCTCCACAGGTTTAAGACGAGGAAGACCCGAACCGTATCGAAGTTCTACAGGTACGTGACCAAGAACATGTCGCCGGAGGAGTTCCTGAGCAGATTCGACGACACACTGAAGAAGGAGGACCTCAACGCGGCTATCGGAGAGGATGGGGCCGAGCCCTTGCAAAAGATCATCGAAGGTACGTGCGAAGGGATGCTAAGGAAGTCGAACGGTGCGGCGAGCCGCAAGTACGCGAACTACTGGTGGAACCCGATGATCGCGGAACTGAGAGCGCAGGCGCACAAAGCGCTCAGGAAGGTGACGAGAGAAAGAAAGAAGAATGCCGGCAACACCGAGCCCCTCGTCAACGCCTACAAGGAGATCCGTAGGCAGTTAAAAAAGGAGATCGCCTGTAGCAAAAAAACAGCTTGGGCAGAATACTGCAAGATACTGGAGAGCGACCCTTGGGGCAAAGCCTATCGCACGGTCATGAAGAAATGTAAACGCAAGGGACCAACAAACGACATGCCGATCGACATGGTGAAGGCAGTCCTACAGAGGCTATTCACCTTGGGACACAGACCCCCCCATTATGAGGGCCGCGAAGAGGCAGAGACCGAAGAAGAAGGAGATATTAGCCTCAGCGTCGCCATCGGCGAAGGCGATGTCGTCGATGCCGCCGGAAGAATGAACACCAAGAAGGCTGCAGGAGTCGATGGCGTGCCGGGCGAGATCGCGAAGCTGGTAGCGAGTCGCAGGAGCGAGCTCGTGACAAGGGCGTTCAACGGCATCACCGAATCAGGAATGATCCCAGACTGCTGGAAGACGGCCAGAGTAATACTGCTAAGGAAACCGGGAAAGGATCCCAGTCTACCCAACGCGTACCGGCCGATAAGCATACTCCCAACCATGAGCAAGATCTGGGAAAAATGCTTTAAGAGGATCATCGAGAGATGCATCGGGACGGACCCGTTCCATCGGAGGCAATATGGCTTCAGAAAGAAGAGGAGCACGGTAGATGCCATCACGCAGGTGATGAAGTTTACCAACATCTGCAAACAGAAGAAGGTAATATGCGTGATAATCACCCTGGATATTAGCAATGCCTTCAATTCGCTCAGCTGGAAGAGCATATACGAGGAATTTGACAAGAGGAAGCTGGCATGGAAGGTCAAAAGACTGATCGGCAGTTATCTATCCGGAAGGAGGATCGTCGTGAGCAACCAGCACGGCACGGTGGAGCACGAGGTGGCGGCGGGAGTTCCGCAGGGATCCATCCTCGGACCATTCCTGTGGAACTTGGTATACGACCGGTTGCTCGAGAGACTCGACAACATGTCAATGGTCAGAGCAACCGCCTTCGCGGATGATCTGGCCATCACATGTTCCGTCGGGAGGAACGAAGATGCCTCCGTCAAGGTCAACACGATGCTAAGGATCGCCAACGATTGGTGCACGAGTGTCGGGCTCACCCTGGCGAGGGAAAAGACGGAGGTCATGCTCATCACAAGCTTGCGAGTGCCGAGAGTGGTGAAACTCAGGTTGGGCTCCTCGGACATCGAAACGGTCGATCGCATCAGGTATCTCGGAGTCGTCATCGACTCCAGTCGGAGGTTCGGTGCGCATATCGAGATGGTGTGTAACAGAGCCGACAAGTTAATAGGAGTCCTTAGGGGAATTCTACCCAACATCAACGGGCCGCCCAGCTTGGCTCGTAGGATCTACTACAATGTGTGGGAATCCATCGTGACTTACGGAGCACCGGTGTGGACTAGAGCAGCGAATACCGATAAGAACAGGAAAAAGCTGAAACGAGCACAACGAACGGCCCTGTGCATAACAACGACGGTATACCGTACCGTCTCCCATGCGGCACTTTGCGTGTTGACCGGGAATCTCCCGACTTACATAAAGATAAAGATGCTCGGAGAGACCTACGAGAGGAACAAGATCCATGGGTCCAGGATTGGCACGGATGACGGCTCCAAGCTGAAGGAGGAACTGGAGGCGATTCGCATGAAGGCCCAAGAGGACTGGCGGAAGGAGTGGAACAACTACAAAAAAGAAAATATCACAAAGAAGCTAATACCGAGTGCGCTGCTATTTACCAAAAAGAAGAAGGACATCGATCACCGCACCATGCAGCTGCTAACCGGGCATGGGAGCTTCGATGTCTATAGGAAAAGGATTGGCAAGGACAGCGACAGCAACTGTCTCGACTGTGGAGACCCGAACGACGATGCAGAGCACGCCCTCTTCGCGTGCCCGAAGTGGACGGACAGAAGGATCGAGCTGGAGAACGCTCTGGGAGGGAAGATAGACGTGGGCAATCTGATCGCCACGGTGACCGCTAAGGACGAGAGCTGGAATAAATTCAGGCAATTCTGCAAGACCGTCATGTGTCACAAGAGGGTGACAGCGAGGGCCTAGGAAGAGGCAAGGAGGAGAACGAGCGTAACAACAACTACGCGGAGCAATGAGGGCAAGAACATGGAACAACGAAAAACCGCAGAAGGAGACCAGCCCACTATTCTGAACTGGCTGAGAGGACGACATGAGCAGTAACTGCCCGAAGAAGTAGACACAACGGGGCACGAAAGGACAACCCTGATGACTGCCGACAGGTTTTACCGGGGTTGTCTGCCCTCTAAGCGGTGGAAGAAGGAGGAGGGGTTTTTAGTGGGTATGGCAACGACATCCGACCGACTCCCACATAACCCAGTGATGCGGGTCACTGGGCATGCGTAATAGCATTTTCCCCTCCCAAGCGAAAAAAAAAGTTGTACCATACTTCCTTATCTACGGTATAGGTAGGACTGAACAAACTCTTTGTCAAAACATAGAATATCCACCGAGTGTTAAGGCTCTTTGTAACTGGCTAATGTGACCTCACGAGAGAATGGTTTTCCGGCACGATGATGCTGCAGTGGAAAACTATGATGGGTGTGTCTAAGGGCACCGGAACATCGGATTCGTGGAGAAAAGACTTCGCTCGGAAAGAGATTGATAGTGACGTTACTGTTAATTGGACAATTTTCATGTTGATGGTTAGAGAAGGATGCTGGTAGCCCTTGAGGGAACGTTGCTAGCGGGAAGCGTCGTCCGTGGAAAAATAGATTTCACCTATCATCCCGTAGTTGGAACGAAGACTGTTTGCCTGTTTAGGACTGTTAAGGACTTTAATTAACTAAATCTTAAGGTTTATAATGGGTCCTCAGGCTAGCTAAACATATACTGCTGAGATGCGTTGACATCTGGCAATCATCTTATCCGACGGATAGAGTCTGCGTGTGGCGAGAAACGGGACAGAAACCGTTGGAATGTTTACTGTCACGTGCCACTACGATTATTTCATTTAAGGACAGCTATAGAATTACTCCATGCCTTTATTAGAGAAAAAGTTCATCCCTTGACCGCGGCTACGTTCGGTGACTGGTTGTCGCCTCGAGGCCAAGTTCAGTATCACAAGTTTCGAACAATTACAAACGGACTGGATGGCTACAATTGTTGAATTACAGCTATGGTAGAATCTAGATTACAATGTTACGGGATTTTCCCAAAATTCCAAGCGGAAGATTCCCGTGTTCTTTCATCTCCGATTTATATTTATGCTTGATCTGTCTGGGACCAGTGCAGATATAGCGCAAACTGGCTGGTAAGCGATGTATTTGGCAAGAAATGTGGCGTACCAGGCATATCGTATTGTCGACACATTTCCAACAGTAACGGAGATGCGTGGTTTTGAATATTTAATAATGTATATTAAAAACTGCAATTAGCTGGATTTGAATCGATACTGACTTTATATAGCGTAATTCGTATATCTGCACTGTATTTATCAGCAAATATGGAGTATATCGCGCATCCATTTGTCGACATATCGACATATCAATAGAAACAGCGATACGTTGATCTGAATGTTCAGGCAAGAATATGCAAATCTGCAATTACACTGGATTTGACAGGGTTCAGACTTGACGTAGCTCTAACTAGCAGATGTGAACTGTATTTGGCAGGAAATGTGGAGAACAATGCACATCGTATTATTTGCATATCTGCATTAGCAACGGAGATAGGTTGGTTTGAATATTTAAGTCAGAAAATGTAAAAATGGAGGGTTTACGCCTGGATATTACATTGGCCAGAGTTGATGTCAATTTGTCCAACCGTGGAGAGATTTGATCGCGTGGAAGCGAGTCAACGGGAGTCGCAAATTCCCGTTACGATTCTAGGAAACGACACCGCGTATTGATCGATCCCCTGATTTCCGTTAAGATAATAGGGTGGTTGCGGTGGTATAACTCTGCGACCAACAGAGTTATTGATGAGAATTGTGGATCTTGATGGCCGAAATATTGTTATGGAAACATAAAATTTACACTGGCCTTTACTATTAACGTAGACACATATTTATTTTATAAACGATTTTTAGAATATATATCGTTACACAGCTGCACGCGTCTCAGCACTTTCTTCCATACCCGACCTTATGTAGACTGTTAACCGACCGAACTATTTACATTCGTCTGTTTTTCAGTCGCCGCGCACACACATATCTCCACACACTGATATCCACATACAAACATCTCCACTACGCACTCGACCTAGTCCAGCACAAAAATTTTACATATCTCAATACACCTCCTTAATTATTGTGCTGCATATTCATTTCCTTTTGTGAAAATTAAACTATTTTTAAAAGTAATCTAAAATTTTCAAAATTATTTCTCCCTAGAGCCTTCGTTTGAATATCTGATACATTGTTTTCTGAATTTACTTTTATAACGTCAATCCCTTTATTTTCCCAACTTTCATTTACAAAATGGAAATGTACTTCAATGTACTCATAATTTTTTGTCAAGTTTCCATATTTTTATATCGCAATCGCTTTAGAATTATGTTCGTAAATTTTTATTGGTCTCTCGATCATTATTTTGAAATTTTTCAATAATTTCTTTAGAAATTTTATTTCACTCCCTGCTTCTGACAAAACTACTTACTCGGCGGCTGTTGATTATTTTGTCACGCTGTTTCGCTTTGTCGATTTCCAGTAAATTGCGTTTCCGAAAAATCTTATGATAAATCCCGTAGTAGTCTTGTAGTAGTCTTATGATAAATCTCCGTCAACAAAGCAATAAATGATTTCAGCGTTCAAATTTCTTTCATAAGTCAACTTTAATTTTCTGGTTAAATATAAGTATTACAAAATTCTCAACGCATATTTATAATGGGTCCCGTCGTAACTGTTTTGAAATCGACTTAAATTGTTTACACTATAAGTTAACGTATAATCTTGTTCCAGTACTAATAAATTATGAAGCTCCTATAAGGTTTCTATATCTTATATCGTCTGAGGCTGACTATGCGGGTTCTAAATTTGAATTTTTTTCCTTTGGTGTAAAATATAGTTTACTATTTTCAATATTCTACCGTTTCGCTAATGACTCTATATAACTACTTTTATCTAATTTCATCTCACACTTCTTATGATCGTATTCAATGTATATTCCTACGTAAGTCTTTACTTCACCTAAGTCCCTCATCGCAAATTTGTTTGACAATTTATTTTTAATTTCATCGATTTTTCTTTCATGTTTTCCACACATTAATAAGTCATCCACGAATAGAATTAAGTATATAACACGATCGCTCTCATACTTCATATACAGACAATAATCACTCTCACTTCTTTGAAAATCTATTTTACATACTTACAAACCTAGTTTACATGCTTTCCTGCTTTTATCGGCGTAACCCATAGGTTGTTTTACAAATACTTCCGATTTTATAGTTCCGTTTAGGAATGCTGTTTCTACATCCATTTGCATAATCATCGAACCATACTGACAACAATAAGATAGTAATAACTTCAGCGTTTGCATTTTTGCCACTGGAGAGTATAAATCTTCCGGTATTTCCTTTTGTTGGAAACCCCGAACAACTAGTCGCGCTTTCTTACGATTATTGGATTTATTCGTATATACCCATTTCAAATCTAATACCTTCTTATCTTTTGGTTTCACCACTAATTGCCAGGTTTTTATTTTTGACTAAACTATTCATTTCTCGATCCATTGCTTCTTTCCATGATCTGCTGTCATCTCCACCTAATGCTTCTTCATAGGTTTGAGGACTGCCTGCGCTAACTACATTCACATAAATGAAATATGAGGTCATTTGGCCATATCCTTGAGGTTCCTTTGGTTCCCGTCCTGGCCTTCTCAAATTATTTTCTATGTCCTCAAGTTTTTCTTCTGATTCGTTACTTAAATTTCTCTCCTTTTTTTATTACAACCTGCTCGACCTTTTCGTCACTTGTTTCACTTTCATGAATTTCGTTTGTATCCGAATGTTCTTCAAAATCCTTTTCCGTCTATTATCTGATTCATCCATTCCTTGAAATCCTACTAAATTATCATTTTCACCTATAAATTCTACGTGTCTTGCAATTATAATTTTATTATTAACTAAGATCCTATATCCAACGTTTTCATAACCTACAAGTATTCCAATATCTGCCTTTCTGTGCCATTTCGAATTTATTTTAAATTCAGATATTCTTACGAAAACTATACTCCCGTACAATCTTAAATTATTTATATTCGGTTTCCTTCTCAACAATATTTCGATTGGTGTTTTATTTTCACATGTTTTCGTAATGGTTCCATTTTTTAAGTACACCGCGGTTCTAACTATTTCCGACCAATATTTAATATTTAGTTTCGAATCATGTAATAAGCATCTAGCGGAATTCGTGATTGTTCTATTGTAGCGCTCAGCTGTTCCATTTAACTAGTGAACATAGGGTGGGCATGGTTCTAGGTGAATTCCCGTTTCCCTGATTAGATTGTACTTGTTTTTGTTCATATATTCTTTTCCATTATCGCATCTTAGTCTCTTTATCTTCTTACCAGTAAGATTTTCAACTTTATTTATATAATCAAGGATTCAATCGTAAACCTCATCTTTCGATTTCAAAGTATAAATTAATGCGCACTTACTATAATCGTCCATAAATGTTAAGAAATATTTAGATCCATCAAACCCGGTATTTTTATAAGTTCCATTTAAATCGGTATGTACTAATTCTAAAATCTCGCGTGCTCTACTACGGTTACTCTGGATAGGTACATTGTGCTACTTATTTTGCATACACGCACCACAATTTAATTGAACTTGCTCCAATTTTTCTGGCATTCCCTCAATTAATTTTTTCTTACACATCGTATCTAAATAATTAAAGTTTACATGTCCTCGGATTCTGTGAAATTTTTCCCTGTTCTTCATTTTTTTTTCTACATTTTTGGCGTGAGATTCTTGCCTTCCAATGTAACTAGTTATTTTATATAAACCATGATCGTTGAATGCGATCCCTATCAACTTTCTATATTTGTTATAGATCTTTGAAGTATTCCCTGCTGAGAGTATCTTATTTTTATTCGTTACTCTCGCATAGCTAACCAAGTTATTATCCATTTCTTCCACATAAAATACATTTGACATTATAATTTTAACCCTTCTTTTGTTTACTTCAAAGTAAGTTAAAATTTTTCCAACTTTTGTTCCTTTTAATGCTCTACCGTCTCCTAGTTTTACGTTTATCGGGTTCTTTAAGTTTTCGTATTCAAAAAAATACGAGTCATCATTTACAATGTGATCTGAACATTCACTATCGAATATTCAATCTATTTTTCGCGAATCGCTGGTATATACTGTGATAGTATCCTTACTATTATCGGGCTGCACTCGCGTTAGGAAGGAGTCAATTCCTTGGTCGTCGTAGTCCTCGCTGTTTAAATAATTTGCGTCTTGTCGACTTGCCCGATTGTAGCGTTGCTGCCAACCTCTGCTTCGTCCTCGTTGTCCAAATCCACGCTGAACATATCCTCGTCTTTTGTGGCCAGAGCCTCGTCCGCCGCGACCCCTATTCTGCTATGACTGATACGCACCTCCTTGCCATTGCGCTCCTCCATTGATTCCGCCTCTGCATGTATTCGTGCAATTTTTTATCACGTGGCCGTACTTTCCACAGCCATGGCACTTTATTTCTCTCTTTTCTCAACTTTGAAAACATTTGACCATTTCCTATCACTTTTACTCTCCCTACGCATTTCCCACATTCTAATTTTATTTTTTAAAAAATCACAAGTTCAATCACTTTCTATCAATGAGTCGATTAAGTCATCAATATATATCAATGATTCTGGTAGTGTTTTCAGCATGTAATCGAGTTTTTCACGTTCACTTACGTTTGCACCAGCACTCTTTAATTCATTTATCGTCTTCTCAAATTCCGTGAAAAATGAACCTGATTCCTCAATATCTTTCAACCTCATCATGTCGAGTCTACGTCTTATAGAAAGTTGCAATGCTGTTGATTCCTTCATATACATCTCATCGAATTTTGTAATTATTTTGTAAACAGTGTCTTGATCACCAACAAATTCTAATTGCTCATTTGTTATACTACAATAGATGTAGTTCATCGCCCATTGATACTTTTTATCCCAATTGTCTTTCGCATCCGTGTCCATTGTCTCTCGTGTAGCCAGTTCATAACATTTTTTACACTTTAAATACGTTAATATTCTTTTCTTCCACGCTTTGTAATCACGTACATCGAATACTTGAATTTTAGTTTTATCGTCCATTGGCATCTTGATTCGTCTTTTCATCTTCACACTTTTTTCAAAAATAGTTCTCCTCACTATACAGATTCCTTTTATCTGCTCCGCCAACAACCTTTTTATCTCTTCAGAACATATTTCCAATTCTTTCAAAATGAACCTTTTTTATACATTCACTCCCGGTTACACGTGGTCCATAACCTTAAATCTCGTCAACCACGATTTTTGCTACTATGTTGAGAATTGTGGATCCTGATGGCCGAAATATTTACGTTTATCGGGTTCCTAATGGAAACATTAAATTTACGATGGCCATTACTATTAACGTAGACACATATTTACTTTATAAACGATTTCTAGAATATTTATCGTTGTACACTTGCGCGCGTCTCAGCACTTTTACTCATACCCGACCTTTTGAAGACTGTTAACCGATAGAACTGTTTACATTCGCCTGTTCCTCAGTCGCCGCGCACACACATATCTCCACACAGTGATATCCCGTTACAAAGATCTCCACTACGCACTGGATCGAAATGTCGGCATATCTGCGACAGCAGCGGAGATACGTTGATTTGAATATTTAAGCATGACTATGCGAAACTGCAATTACATTGCATTTGACAGTAACCAAATATAAAATAGTGTTAGGAAGATGATACATTTGAACTGTACATGTGAATGTGTGTGTAGGCGTCAGAGAGTGTCCAGGCCTTAGTTGGGCCAAAGGGCAATTGGCAGCCGTTAGAAACATTTTAAAGTGTCGGTTGACAACAAACGTGCGTGCGACTAGGTTTTCGATGTCTTCAGAGTATAAGATATATTTGTCGGGTCAACGTCAGGATTAGGGGTGGGGGTGTTCGATGAATCTTCGTTGAAATTAGCCATCGGTGCGGTGTAACTATAGTTGAGTTTATTGACACAAATTAGAAAGATTACAGCGTCGATATGTAATCGCAATGTTTCGACATTCGCGGCACTATGACAATGGTCTCGGCTTCGGCAACGTTTCCGCGGTCAACGGATGCTGAGCTCTACCCTACGTTAGCGTCGTTTGAATACTTAATCCTGAATATACGAAACTGCAACTACGCTGGATCTGGCTGGGTCCAGATTTTACATAGCGTAAACCGACAAAACGTTCATCCCTTGACCGCGGCTACGTTCGGTGACTGGTTGTCGCCTCGAGGCCAAGTGCAGTATCACAAGTTTCGAACAATTACAATCGGACTGGATGGCTACAATTGTTGAATTACAGTTATGGTAGAATCTAGATTACAATGTTACGGGATTTTCCCAAAATTCCAAACGGACGGTTCCCGTGTTCTTTCATCTCCGATTTATATTTATGTCGCTGGTAGTTCTCACGCATTAGCTTATCGACGGCCTGGCTGGGAACGATCAGGGAAGCGAACTTTTCTGCCCGAGCGCCTGGAGTGATGAATTCCTGAGTCGTCTTTGCTTTGCTCGTTTCAAACATCAGGTGGTATTATTACTTCGCGATTTTCGCTGTAATGGTGTTCAGTGTTATCGTTCAATAAAAATTCACGCGTTTCGGACGGTCTACGTGTACGATTACGTTCTTGTTGCTAACTTCAATAGGAATGGTCCTTTTTGCTCTCGATATAAATTGATGCGGTCCGCCGTAGGGTGGTTGTAAGGGGTTTCCAATGGCATCGTGACGTAGAAATACGTAAGACGATGTTTCGAGTGGAACACGGAGGTTTCTTTTTCGCCGTGTCGCGTAATCGGGTGAGGCCTGATCTTTTCTATTCGTAGTTTCAGACGGCTTCCGTATTTCGACTTGGCCTGTTGCTTCGTTGGTACACAGAATTCTGCCGGCAATCGTATGCCGATGCCATAAACCATTTCGGCTGTCGTCGTTTTCACGTCCGTAATAGCTGTTCGTATGCCTAATAAAACTATTGGCAAGATTTCTACACAGTTGCTCGTATCGTGGCATTTGATTGCTGCTTTTAGTTGTCGGGGCAGGCGCTCTACCATCCCGTTGGTCGCGGGGTGGTAGGCTGTCGTTCGTAAATGCCTAATGCCGAGGAACAGGCATAATTCGTTAAATAAGTTTGATTCGAACAGGCGTCCTTGATCGGTCCTTATCCTTAAAGGTACGTCGAAACGGAATATCCACGTGGAAAGGAGGGCTGAAGCAACGGTTGCCGCCTCCATGTCGACGATGGAAACGGCTTCTGTCTAACGCGAAAAACGATCGATTTTCGCCAGGCTGTGTAGGTATCATAGCGTCCCGTGTCTGGGGGGGTTTGTCATGAGGTCTTCGACGTCCTTTAGCTGTTGATCGCTGAGGCATTTGCCTAGCGTCACGTTCCTAATTATGCTCTAGCAGTTTATATTTCTCTAATCAAGTTGTTTGAATGAACTGTAATTTATACCTGTTAAATCAGTGTATACTTAATTGAACCACCCCGATTATCCTAGCAGAAATAAGGTTATCGATCTGTTCGTGGCTGTTAGGAACATGATACATTTACACTGTACATGTGAATATGTGTGTAAGCGTCAGAGGACGTCCAGGCCTTAGTTGGGACAAAAGACAAGAGTCAGTCGTTACAAGTATCTGGAAGAGTCGGTTGGCAACAAGCGTGCGTGCGAGTAGGATTTCGGGGTCCTTAGAGTATAAGATATATGTATAACTGTTGTGTGCTAAATAAAGGGAATTATTTGTATTTCCGAACCCCTTCTATATCCTTACAGTGGCGTCGATTATCTGATGGTAACGGGAATTTACGACTCTCGTTGACGCGAAACATAGTTGATTTTGTTTAAATGCTAGTTATAGTTTCGCGTGAGTAGTGGCAGAAGGAAAGAAGGGTATACACGAATCATTTATAAACCACTTAAGATGTATAGGCGAAAATGACTTGAAATAGTATTTCTTTACTCAGATTGCCTTATTTTCATATTGCTATTATAACATAAATGTCATGGTAGAAACCCGTATGATAAATAAGTGGCTTATTTCGTTAAACAAATTATTGCCTTTCTGAATTAAATTAGAGACTTTCGATAATACTCAACTACGAAATTTATGTTTATTCTTTTATAAATGGTACATGCCTGTCAGTTAGATATTATAAGAACGAGGAGTTTACCATTAAAACTTTAAAATTTCGACAAAAGTTTTAAAGCGTAGGCGTCACTGTGTAGGTACGTAGGTAGGTAAATTGAGGTCAACCGGATGTAGAGTTAGTGCCGCATCGGCCACGCTGGTCTTTACCTTTCTCTCATTGCGTTCGTCAGATAATTAATATAATTTACATGTTATTATAAACAGTATTATAAATTACTATAAATTTTTGTACATTATATATATTGTTGAGGTAAATAAATTCAAAATTTAGGGAACAACGAATTCAAGTATTATCCTGTTCTGTCGGGTTACTATTGGTGGCGGGGCAGCAGCCGCTTGGTGTACGTGGGCGTTGCATCTGGGCCGCTTCGGTCAATCTCACTCCGCGAGTAGTTGGTAACGGTTGTGTCGAAGTTAGTGACGAAAGTGCGCAGTGGTTTCTCAGTCTGATTCGTGTATTTTCCAAGTATGTTATATCAGATTTCTTGGATATTATTTCGTCACAGTGTAAAATGTGTCCCTTTTATACTTGCGAACTGGTTAATTCTATCGTTGTTACTGAATGTTATAATATTCTGGTACGTTAGTGTATTTGTAATGGTATAGAATGGATTCGGAAATACAAATAATTCCCTTTATTTAGCACACAACATTTATACATATATCTTATACTCTAAAGACCTCGAAATGCTACTAGCACGCACGCTTGTTGTCAACCGGCTCCTCCAGATACTTCTAACGCCTGACTCTTGTCTTTTGTCCCAACTAAAGCCTGGACGTCCTCTGACGCTTACACGCACATTTACATGTACAGTTTAAATGTATCATGTTCCTAACACGCCTCCTTACATTTATACTGTACACTTAATCGTATTTACATGCCTTGACGGATTACGTAACAGAAACTTTAACACTTATTACTTTATCTACATTTCTCTTAGTTTACATTCATCCATGACCTGAACCTTTCGAATTTCTCTCTCTGTACACAATGCCTTCGTAAAAATATCCGCAGTATTTTCGTCTGTACTTACCTTAAGTATGTTTATCTTGTTCTCCTTTAAGCACTCGTGAACATAGTGGTAATGAACTTCAATGTGTTTAGAATTTTTTGTAAAATTTCCGTGCTTTGCTATACTCATCACTCCAGAGTTATCCTCATCAATTTTTACAGGGTTACCGTCTAGATTTACATTGAAGATTTTCATAATTTCCATAATGGACATTAATTCACTCACCGCTTCCGATAGAGCTACATACTCTGCATTCGTCGAGGCTTTTGTCACACACCTTTGTTTTTCAGACTTCCAACCAATTACATTTCCACACAATCTAATTACATATTCAGAAGTCGATTTCTTTTCTAAATGATCTCCTGCCTAATCAGCGTCCACATAACAATCTATTGTTTCACATTTTTCATTCCTTTTATAATCTAATCTTAAGTCTCTAGTCCGGTACAAATATTTCAATATTCGCAAAGCAAATTTAAAATGTGTCTCATTACAACAATCTTGAAATCTACTCAAATAATTCACACTATAACTTATATCGGGTCTGGTATTTTCACTAATATACAACAATGCGCCAATTAAATTTTTGTATCCAATATCCTCTCTATTTATCACAGCTTTTCCAATTTTTAAGTTGGTCGCCATAGGTGCACAGTACAATTTGCTATTTTGTAACTTACATTTGTTTGCTAATGATTCAATGTATTTCATTTGGCTTAATCTTATTTCATTTTTGAAATAATCATAGTCTATATTTATTCCAAGATATTCTTTGACTTCACCTAAATTTTTCATTTCAAATCTATTAGTTAATAACTTCTTTACCCTTTGTATCTTCCTTTTATTTTTACTACAAATTAGCAAATCGTCTACATACATTAGCAAATAAACAACATTTTCTCCCTCTCCATGTATATATATGCACAACTCTATGTTATTCTTCTTAAAACCTAATCTCGTCACATACTTATCAAGACACTCATACCACTCCCTTCGACTTTCTTTTAACCCATAAAGCGCTTTCGATAGTTTACAAACTCTATTCGTTCCGTCCGCATATCCCTTTGGTTGATTTACATATACCTCCGAGGTTATTTCACCATTTAAAAAAGCAGTTTCTACATTCATTTGCTCAATAATTAATCCATTTTGACAACAATATGATAGCAATATCTTAAAGGTCTCATTACTCGCTACTGGGGAGTATATGTCATCGGCTACGTTTCTTTGTTGGAATCCTCTTACCACTAATCTAGCCTTATACCTGTCATCTGATTTTCTCGTGTAAACCCATTTTACATCTAATACGTCTTTGCCTTTTACCCTTTCTACCAATTTCCAAATTTTATTCTTATAAAGACATTCTATTTCCTTATTCATAGCTTGTTTCCAATCTTCACTATCTTCACAACAAATCGCCTCCTCAAATGTACAAGGGATATCTACACTACAATAATTTGCATGGATTTCACTAATGTTTTCTTTTTCTGGATATCTTACTGGAGTTCACTTATTACGTGCAGATCTTCTAGGGATGTTTAAGCTTTCAAGACTGTTATCATTTTCATCTTCCCTACTTTCTAACTCTTCCTTATTCATGCTTACCATTAAATCATTATCCTCAATGTCATCGTTATCTTTATCGAATGAATTTTCCGCAACGCCGATACATTTTGTGTCTGTTCCTATGACCTCTACATGTCTCGCTATTGTTATTTTCCTACCTAATAAGACTCTGTAACCTACTTCACTATATCCTAACAAAATTCCCATATCTGCCTTCTTATCCCATTTAGAAACTCTTTTTTGTTCTGGTTTTCTTACAAAAACTTTACTTCCATATAGATGTAGATTCTCAACACATGGTTTTCTCCCGAAGAATATTTCAAAAGGTGTCTTTCTCTCTATAGTATTTGCCAGTATTCGATTCTTCAAGTATACCGCTGTCCAATCTATTTCCAGCCAGTACCTTTTATGTACTTTCGCTTCCGCTAACAAGCAACGCGCCATGTCCATAACTGTTCTATTATACCTTTCTGCTGTCCCGTTTAATTCATGTACGTAGGTTGGGCAATTATTTATTCTGATACCTTTATCCCTAGCAAATTTATAAATTCGATTATTCAAGTTCTCTTTTCCATTATCACATCTCAATATTTTAAACCTCTTGCCCGTTAAATTCTCGGCTTCATTTACAAACTGTACGAAACAATCAAACACCTCACCCTTTGATTTTATACAATAAATTCTAGCTATTTTGCTATAATCATCGATAAATGAGATGAAATATTTCTCTTCATTGAATCCGGTAGTCTTAAAGAGACCGCACACGTCCGTATGAATAATTTTCATTATCTCCCTAGCCTTGGTTCGATTATTTTTGAATGGTAAATTGTGCATTTTACTTTCTATACACACCCTATATTTCAAAAATTCCTTCTCAAATTCTTTCGGTATACCAGTAACTAGCTGCTCTTTAACCAAAATATTTAAATATTTAAAATTTACGTGTCCTAACATCCTATGCCATCTTTCCTTTTTACTCATACCACTACGTTCAGCGCTGTTTGCTAAGTGCTCCTTCCCTTTCAATATACTTTTCATTCTATATGTTCCCTTTTCTTTAACCGCTACCGCTGTAAGCTTATTGTCCTCATCTATTACTTTTGCAATATTTCCTTTTGAAATAACCGTGTTTTTATTATCTGTTAACTTGCCTAAACTAATCAAGTTTGCGGACATTTCTTTCGCGTAAAAAACATTATTCCTATTTATTTCATTTTACTTTCCAAATGCTTCAAAATAACTTATAACATTCCCTACTTTTGTTGCCTTTATCGATCTGTTATCGCCTAAATATATATTTACCGGTTCTTTAAGGTCAATAGATTTATCGAAATAATTTACGTTATTAATTATGTGATCTGTGCAACCGCTATCTAATAGCCGCATTACTTCATTATTACTTATCTCGTTCACCTCGCCGCTGTGTGCTGCGTGCGCCGTTGCTATTGTCACGTAAAATGGGAAAGAAATTTAAAGGAAAGAAGAAAACTTTATTTTTTCCTCGTTTATACACTTCTGAACTCTAGCCGTGGCCGTTCGAGACTGAGGCTCTTACAATATTTTCTTACTTTCGGTGACATCTGTTTCTTCTTTTGTTTTTCATCCTTCATTATCCCCACTACCCTGTAGGCGCACGTGACTGTTGCTACGCTTCTATAACATTCGGTAGAAGGACCGTTAGGACATAGATGAACCCTCAGGTACTCCGGCAATATACATTGTCGCCAAGGTCGCCATGTGTAATGTTCAAGTATCGGCTGTCTGGAGAATGTTTAGAAGTGGTCGCCTAAGGTGACGTCAGGGCAAAAGAGTTTGTGGTTACACTATCCATGTGCCTGATCTTGAGTTACCATGCTCGCTCGTGCCGGTTGTTGATTGACGATGGAAATTTCCACGTCCCCTGCTCGTATTTCCTTTGTTTCCTCTTCCTCTGCTGCGACCACGTGTTGACCCACGCCAAAAACTGTTACCGCTCCCCGCTTCGACGCCATTTTGACACTCTCTCGCAGAATGTCCTACTCTTCCACATCTGAAGGATCCTTCCTTTTTTGCAGAAAAGGCGTTGGTTTGCATTTCTCCTCGGTTGGACTTATTCTTCTTCTCAGCTATTTCAATTTTATTTGTTACATATGCTACCGTTTGATTTTCTGATTTCAATGCATCTACTATATCCGCTATGTAGGTGTATTCTTCGGGTAACGTATTCAGCGTGAAATTTAGTTTTTCACTCTCACTCACTTGTGTACTCGCACATTTTAATTCGCTTATTAATTTTTCGAAATTACTAAAAAACGATGCTGAATCAATGTAGTTCTCAAGTCTTATCTTTTCCAATCTCCTGCATACGATCTGTAGGGCCGTCGAATCTGTCAAGTACATTTCATCAAACTTTTTCACTATCTCACACGCCGTTTTTTCTTCTCTAATATATTCCAATTGTCTATTTGTGAAAACGAATTCTGTTATCCCGTTGACCGCGGCTTTGTTATTGAACCCAGGATCATTGTCATTAGCTTCTCGAGTACCTAATTACCACGACTACTTGTCAAATTATATAACAATCAAATTTACACTAGTCAATATCTGCTCTATTGCATAACTTCAACGTCTAAACCAAATGAATATTTGTTTCGCGCCTCTAACTCTAATCATAATGTGAACCCGATGTAAGTGAAAATACATGCACATACCATCGATTTTGCCTGACCAGGACTCTCACCCGGAACCGGAACTCGCAGTGCACCGTGACGAACAGCACTTATATAAGCCTCCACTCTTAGCCAGACCGTCAGTCGTGCTCGCGCAACAGTAGAAGCAACATGGAGTTTTTTAGATCTCTACTACGCGTCGTTGGTTTGTTCGTGCCAAGTAAGGTAGATATCATTTCCGAACTACCACTGGAGGTTTCGCACTTGATACTTCGAAAATTGGATCCCTCGTCCCTGCAGAGCGCCGCGCTTGTCTCGCGCAAATGGTTCAACGTATGTAGATCCGACAAGTGTCTACGGCGGAAAGTGAGACGTCACATGCGACATACGAGAAAGCGGGTCAAGATGCAATTTCTCGGACCTGCAGCCGCTAAAGCTACCAACCAAGAATCAAGAAGTAGAGGACGTGGTGAGGGCAACCTAAGGCACGAAATAAGTTTATCCGCTGCTCGTACGGCGGTCGTCGTTGGAAGGTTACGCGGTCCTCCGAAAATTTCGATGCGAGATCGCCCCATCGATGTTGGACCAATAAAATGTATTAGACTCTAACTCGCGTAAGTACCTTAATTTGACTGCTTGCTCTTGCGAGAACTTGAAACGGTCTTGTCCGGATTCAGAACTGTAGCGTGAAGCTTGAAATATAATGGTTTTACTGAGACGGCAATGTGTTTCAGTCACGCTAATACTATCGGTATCGTAACAGGCCCATTATTGAATATTAAATAAATCGTATCACCGCTGCGATTGGAGATTTGCCGTCAATTAGAAGCGAGATATACTCCTCATTGCCTGCCAAATACAGCTCACATCAGCTGGCTCGTGCTATTATATCATCTCTGGTCCTCGACATATCAAGCGTAATTGCAGTTTTACAAATTAAGTTTAACATATTCAAATGAATGTATCTCCGTTTCTATTGCACATATGGCGACAATGCGATGCCCGTTACATTACACATCCGATGTCATGTGCACCGCACATCTGCTTGTTTGTACCATGTCAACTCTGGTCTCTGTCAAACCTAGCGAAATTGCTGCTTTACATATTCATGATTAATTATTCAAATCACCATATCGCCGTTTGCATTGCAGATATGCCGACAATTCGATGCGCGATATACGCCACTTTTGCCGCCAAACACAATGCATATTATATGGTTTGAGTTATGTAACGTGTGGGAGCAGCCAAACTCAGCGTATTTGCAATTATGCATTTTCAGGCGAAATATTCAAATATTACATATTCAAATGAACGTATCTCGGTTTCTATGTCGCCTATTCGATGCGCAGAATACTCCACATATGATACCAAATCAGCCGGTCTGTGGTATGTCAACTCTGGACCCTGTAAAATCCAGCGTAATTGTAGTTTTTGTTGTTAATGCTTAAATATTGCATTCCAAGCTTCGCCGCTTCTTTTGCACATATGTCGACAATTCCATATGCCTTGTACTCCGCATTTGCTGTAGTTACATTGCCCATCAGCACGCTTGCGCTGCGTAAACTCTGGTCCCTGCAAAATCCAGCCCAAATGCAATTTTGTATGTTCAGGCTTAAATATTCAAATCAACGTGACTCCGATTCCATAGCACATATGTCGATGCGCGCTATATTCCACATTGACTGCCATACGCAGAGCGCTTCATCTGGTTTAAGCCGTGTTAAATCCGGACCGAGTCAAACCCAGCGTATTTGTAGTTTTGCATATTCAAGCCTAGTTGTTCAAGTGAAACTATCTCCGTATCCATTGCAGGTACGTCAACAACAGGATGTGCGTAACACTGCATATTTGCTGCCAAATACAGCACACATCAGCCCGCTTGCACACTGTCAAGACTGGACACGGCGAAATCCAGCGTGATTGCAGTTTTGGATATTAATGCTTACATATTCGAATGAAGGTATCTCCGCTTGTTTTGCAGAAACATTGGCCATACGATGCGCGTTATATTCCACATCTGATGCCAAGTACAGTGCACATCATACGGTTTACGCTATGTAAAATCTGGACCCAGCCAGATCCAGCGTAGTTGCAGTTTCGTATATTCAGGATTAAGTATTCAAACCGACGTATCTCCGATTCTACTTCACATATGGCTACAATTAGAGGCTCGTTATACTCCAAATTTGCTGCCAAACACAGTGCACGTTATCCCGTTTGATGCAAGTAAAATCGGGACCCAGCCGAACCCTGCGTATTTGCAGTTTTACATTTTCAGTATTAAATATTCGAATCAACGAATCTCCGTTTCTATGGCACACTTACAGACAATTCGGTGCGCGTTATATTTGACATCTGATGTCATATACAGCGCACGTCAGTAGGTTAGCGTTTTGTTCACCCTTGTCCCTGTCAAATACACCATAATTGCAGTTTAGCATAGTCATGCTTGAATATCGAAAGCAACGTATCTTCGTTTCTACGGCAAATATGACGACAATTCGGTGAGCGTTATGCTCCTGATTCGCTGGTGAGCACAGGGCACATCTTCCGATTCTATCGTCTCTACTGTCTTATGTCTTCTCTGGTCACTGACAGATTCAGCGTAATTGCTGTTTTGCATATTCATGCCTAAATGTTCAAGTCAACGTATCAGCTCTGCTATTGGATACATGTCGCAAATGCGATGCTCGCTATACCTCACAATTACAGCCAAATACAGTACTTATCCGGTTTGCGCTATGTCGACTGTATTTTCGAGCTATCGCGGGGAGACGCGGTCATTTGTATACGCGTCAATGGGAGTCGTAAATTCCCGTTACGCTTGGAATAATCGACACCACGAATAGTTCGACCCCCGTATTTCGCTTAGGATAATAGATGTAGTTGTTGTGGTATAACACTGGGAGTCACAGAGTTATAAAAAATATATGTATTTCCAACGATTTATACAACACACTGAGTAAGAACGCCGTTGCTTAAGATACAGATAACGAAGAGAAGGATTATTCTTAGATGAGAGTGTGAGCTATAGGAGCTCTAGGTCCGTGAGAGCTGTAGGAGCTGTCGGACTTCTGGATACTGTGAGAGAAATAGGAGGCTCTTAGAGATATAGGAACGGTGAGAGTTATAGGGATTGCAGGAACTCTAGTCACCGTGAGAGATGATGTAACTCTAAAGTTTATTCTGATGTGAGTACGAAGCTCGGTATGGGTGTGCCCTTTGAACGAAGAACGCGGATTCGTTGCTTACATTGTTAGTTAGGAAAATGAGGGCAATGATCCGCGATGCCGATTGGTTATGACTAATGTTAGGAAGGAAGAGAGGAGGAAGAAGCCACCTACCAAAGTGGGTCCTAGGCGACATTTTTTATGGTAAAACTCAGATTTTCCGTTAGGTAGATGTCCGCTTTTTTCGTCAGGCCACTACTCGCTCTCCGTAATTCTTAAGAGCGCGTAATAAACCCAAGGACCTTTCTAAAAACCGACCGACAACACTTCTAGAATTAGAAAGTCTTTTCGGACAAACAGATTGACTTAGACCATATGTGCGAACAATGCAGTTAGGATTTCATCTTTATGGTGTGTCCTTGGGCCTATGGAGGATTCGAAGGATGGCACGTGGACCGGTGGCTGTCAAGCCGCGCGGGATTGAGTGCAGATGTGTTGCGCGGCAGAACATCGACTCTGGTCTCTGTTATATGCAGTGTAATTGTTAACTGCAGTTTTTCATATAAATTATTATATATTCAAATCCACGCATCTCCGTTACTGTTGGAAATGTGTCGACAATACGATTTGCCTCGTATTCCACATTTCTTGCAAATTAAACCAATATCATCCAATTGGCGCTATGTCCACTCTGGTCCGGTCAAACCCAACGCAACTGCTGTTTTGCATTATCAAACCTAAATAATCAAATTAACGAATCTCCGTTTCGATTACAGATATGTGGAAAATCAGATGCTCTTTATACTCCGTAGTTGCTACTAAATACAGCTCACATCATCTGGTTTGCGCTATGTCAAATCCGGACCCTGTGAAATCAAGCGTAAATGCAGTAATGCATTATTTGGGTTCAATATTCAGATCGACGTGACTCAGTTTCTATTGCAGATATGTCGACAAAACGGTGCGCGTTATATTCCACATAGATTGCCATACACTGGGCGCTTCATCTGGTTTAAGCCATGTTAAATACGGAACGAGTCAAATCCAGCGTATTTGTAGTTTTGCACATTCAAGCGTAAATATTCAAGTGAATGTTTCTCCGTTTTCATAGTAAGTATGTTCACAATAGGATGCATGTTGTACTCCACATTTGCTGCCAAATACAGCACACATGAGACAGTTTGCACATGGCCAAGACTGGACTCGGTGAAATCCAGCGTGACTGCAGTTTTGGATATTAATGCTTGCATATTCGAATCGAGGTATCTGCGCCTGATTTGCAGAAACGTTGGCCATACGATGCGCCTTATATTCCACATCTGATGCCAAATCAGCCGGTTTGTGCTATGCCAACTCTGGACCCTGTAAATTCTAGCATAATTGCAGTTTTTGCTATTAATGCTTAAATATTGCTTTCAAAGTCTCTCCGCTTGTTTTGCACATATGTCGACAATTCGATACGCCTTATACTCTACATTTGCTACAGTTACATTACTCATCAGTTTGTTTGAGCTATGTCAACTCTGGTCTCTGCCAAAACATGCCAAAATGCAATTTTGCATGTTCAGGAATTGAAAAGATATAGAATGGATTCGGAAATACAAATAATTCCCTTTATTTAGCACACAACTGTTGTACATATATCTTATACTCTAAAGACCTCGAAATGCTACTAGCACGCACGCTTGTTGTCAACCGGCTCCTCCAGATACTTCTAACGCCTGACTCTTGTCTTTTGTCCCAACTAAGTCCTGGACGTCCTCTGACGCTTATACACACATTCACATGTACAGTGTAAATGTATCATGTTCCTAGCAGAATTGTTATGCGACTGATGCATCAACATACCATGCAAGAAGAATTGGAAACTAGGACAAAAAGGAAGAACTGTGAAAGAAATACTTATAATCATAGTAAACGACAAAAAATTCGCAGATGTTCAAGTGAATCTGACGAGGAGGATATTGATGAAAAGGTAGTTGACAATAGAAGAATACAAGTAATAACACAAGAGTCAAACAATCTCCTCGATAACGGCAAAAGGATGATGCGAATGATGGGATATAAGGCGGTTACGGCTTCGGAAATAATGATCAAGGTCGTTTAGAGCCAGTTCAAGCACCTAGACAGCATGGTCGCAGAGGCTTTGGACATCATGTTCCTGGACATGAAGATTCAGGTCTTAAATGGAATCCTGCAGAGGAAGTTATAAAGTGTGTAAAAGATATGAAATGGTGATATGAAAAGTTGACCACAGATGATGAAATTGATTTCTGTTGTGAAGATATAGTGAACACTGTTATCAATGCGAAAACTTTTTTTAACCCTTTTTTCAAATCGTGCTACTGTTAAAATGGCGAATACAGATAGACCATGTAACTTTATGTTTACTAACCCAAAAGGTTTGAGGGAGAATGGGCTGCTATACTTTGCAGATGTATGTGCTGGAGCAGGAGGTTTTAGTGAACATGTTCTATGGCGAAAGAAATGACGTGCTAAAGGATTTGCTCCTACATTAGAAAATGAACATGATTTCAAATTAGAAGACTTTTATGCGGGTCCTTGTGAAACATCTCATCAATAATACGGACCAAAGGAAAGTGGTGATGTCTTTGACCCAGATAATGAAGGGGCATTTACAAATCTTATAATGCAGCATACCCATGGCAAAGGAGTACGTTTTGTGATGTCTGATTGAGGATTCTCAGTAGAACGACAAGAAAATGTACAAGAAATTCTTTCAAAACAACTGTATCTTTGTCGATGTTTAATAGCATTGATGGTTGAAAGAGAGGGTGGCGATTTTGTGACAAAATTATTCAACCATTTTACACCCTTTAGTGCTGGTTTAGTTTATTTAATGTATCGCTGCTTTGAAGAAGTTTGTATTTTTACACCAAACTCTTCTAGACCAGGAAATTCAGAACGTTACTTAATATGTAAGAAGAAACGATCTGGGGTACAAGTTGTTGTTGAATATCTGAAGCATGTTAATCGTCTGTTTTTAAATGGTGGTGTAAATGACGACGTTTTACAACTATTATCATATAATGAACTAAAAAGAGAGAAATAATTTGTTCAATATCTACGTGCTTCTAACAAAGATTTGGCCGGAAAACAAATAATCGACCTGTGTAAAATTGCAGCACTTTATGCGGATAATACTCTTGTTGAGACGAAACAAGCTGATGTACGCAAACAATATCTAGAGTATTGGAAACTTCCAGATGAAACTAGGACAATCCCAAGACACATGAAACCAAAGACAAATGGAATACTCTTTTGAAAGATACTTCATTTCTTTCTATTAATCCAGCACAATTGATGGAATTTAACATTGAAAATGCATTTTTATCACTATATGACTGGTTTTGTATGCCATGTGGTACAAAGCCAAGGTCTGATGATGATGATAAGAAGCACGCTACATTTTATATGGGCGTGGGAAGGTGCAACGTATATAAATATACAAAGAATTCTTGGGTTAGTGTCGATGACATTGGCATAGAATTACCACCAAATACACTTGTAAACGCAGAGGTTGTATATGAAATGACTAAGGAGTTTATATATCAGCAAAAAATACTTGCATTGCATATTATAGATGCATTCTACTTAGGAGGAGTGGACATTAGCAAAAAATATTTGAGGAGCAGGTAAGCAAGTGAATCTTATTGAGATCAATGATAAACTTTTAGATTTCCAGTAATGAAATGTTTTTTCAAGGAGTACGTTCATGTGATACTAATGTAAGACTGTTGTTTAAAGGAACGAGGAAGCGACGTTGTTCTGTGAAGCTTTGTGGAAACCAGCTGGAAATAACTATACTCGAATACGTGCCAAAGAACTACTTCCAGTTGGAACATATATCTGTGAAAAGTTGCGAGTAACACAGCGTAAAATGAAAAATAATTCCGATGCCTTAGTATACGAACTTCCAGAAAAGACATTAGATGTTAATGGTTATAATAAGGACAAATTATATTTCATACAACAGAGTGTAATATTTTTAAGAAGCACCGGAAATCCATGGAATCGGTATGTCAGTAAAACACATTCCATAAAGTATGTCTTTAATTGAAAAACAAACGAGAAGCTATTCGACCTTCATAGACCAAGTTCAGCAGAAGCAAGTTTCGTTTAATCTTTTAATGGTCGCATTATTTGTCATTGGCCTAATGATTCATCACTTACTATAAACAGATTTGCAAAATTTATTAAAGATAAGTGTCCGGCATACTATACGCGCATAGAATATTAAAACTACAGGCTGTACATATATTCGTACAAGACTTGAACCGCATAGATGTCAAACAGATTAATTCCGTTAATTTGACTGTTATTTCAAATATGAAATACTTGTGATATATTTTAGTATTTAGCATTATATTTCTATAGAAATAGAAGTGTAGCGGTACATGAGTCATGGGACAAAGCAAATTACGTCGTTGTCGCCTCGAAGTACCTAGACCGCTGAGCTACAATTAATGTAAAAACAATGTCACCGCAACCAGAAATTGTCGTCACGTAGGCAAATGCGAATTCTTTTACCCCCGACCCCCCCCCCCCCGGCGACTAGTATTGGTAGCCTTAACTCAAATACATCTGACGGTCAAAAACATCAATATTTGACTCAGGTCTTTTATAATGAAATATGTAGAGGACACGGTATATGGGAAGTTTGACCGTCAGACTTATTTGAGGTTATCGATTGTCGTCGTAATCGTCGAATTTACATAAAATAATAAAGTAAGGTACAACCTATGGGCCCTGTGTCGTAGATACAATGTGTAAAAATATTCCATAAATGTTTGTCACGAAATTCAGCAGATCGCTCGTTGATACTCGTAGGTATTCGAAGATACTTTACTCTTTGGGTTGCCTCGGTTTATGTATACTGGTCGGGGCAGAAGTCGGAGGATTCAAAATCGTCTTTCTTCGAAGTAGCGGCAACATTTTTATGCTCCGAGTGTATTTACTTGTATCCTTACGATCCTGATACTCCGAGGCAAAGTAACAATAGGATTTGAATTTCCCTCTGGCTCATATTCCGCAACAAATTTTTATAGTTTGTGCTCATGAATAAGTACTTATGAACTATCTAAAAAATATAATAAGCTGAAGTACTGTAGGAAAGTAATTTACAGTGCTACTAGGTTTGGTTATATATTTCAATATCGTTCACGCCATCGCAAAAGCTAGTATGACGCTGCGTCGGCGTATATGCACACGGGGAGGTGATGGGCGAGGCGAGGATGATAGCCTCCCGCGAAGTAGGGCCTGGCCCTGAAGGAGTCCCGCGACGGGTATGAGGGGAGATGATGCGGGTCATGGCACCTAGACTGCGACACCTATTTACATCGTGTTCGAAGGAGGGTGCCAACCCTCGGATATGGCGCACGGCGAGGCTGGTATTGCTTCGGAAGAAGGGACGACCAGCCCTTGTATCGTCCGGTATGCCTATAGGATGAAGTGTGCAATTTCTTCCAAAGAATCATTGCCAGAATCATTGTACTGTTCTGAGTCGAAAATGTTCGTGAGATGTCAACAACGACTTTTGGCATCAATGACATAGTTTAGTGATAACTACACTATGAGCTAGGGCCATCTATAGGCAAATTCCGGTTTCATATTTACAGACCTGATACGCTCGATTTGACAGGGATCAGTGCGGACATAGCGCTAATTGTCTAGTGTGCGCTGAATTGGGCAAGAAATCTGGAGTACCGGGCACATCGAATACTCGGCATGTCTGCAACAGCAAAGGAAGTACGGGGATTTGACCATTTGATTCTGAATATGGAAACCTGCAATGTCGCCGTATTTGACACGGCCGGGGATGTCATAAATGACATAGAGCAAACCGGCTGGAGTATGCTGTATTTGGCAGCAAATGTGCAGTATTACGTGCATCCTATTGTCGAAATACCTACAATGGATACGGAGATACTTTCACTTGAATAACTAGGCTTGAATATGCAAAACTACAAATACGCTGGATTTGACTCAATGTGGAATATAACGCGCATCGAATTGTCTACATACCTGCAATCGAAATGTAGTCACGTTGATCTGAATATTTATTCCTGAAAATGCAAAATTGCATTTTGGCAGGTTTTGGCAGAGACCAGAGTTGACATAGCTCAAACAAGCTGATGGGTGATGTAACTGTAGCAAATGTAGAGTATAAGGCGTATCGAGTTGTCGACGTATGTGCAAAACAAGCGGAGAGACTTTGAAAGCAATATTTAAGCATTAATAGCAAAAACTGCAATTCTGCTAGATTTTGCAGGGTCCAGAGTTGGCATAGCACAAACCGGCTGATTTGGCATCAGATGTGGAATATAAGGCGCATCGTATGGCCAACGTTTCCGCAAAACAAGCGGAGATACCTTGATTCGAATATGTAAGCATTAATATCCAAAACTGCAGTCACGCTGGATTTCACCGAGTCCAGTCTTGAGAATGTGCAAACTGTCTGATGTGTGCTGTATTTGGCAGCAAATGTGGAGTATAACATGCATCCTATTGTGAACATACTTACTATGAAAACGGAGATACATTCACTTGAATATTTAGGCTTAAATGTGCAAAACTACAAATACGCTGGATTTGACTCGTGCCGTATTTAACATGGCTTAAACCAGATGAAGCGCCCAGTGTATGGCAGTCCATGTGGAATATAACGCGCACCGTTTTGTCGACATATCTGCAATAGGAGCTGAGTCACGTCGATTTTTCATCGTCGTGGAAGATGCCGGCTACCCCGAAATATTTCTCTAAAATATAAAACCAAATCCTGGTCATGGTGGGCATAAAGGGCGGCACGCGGAACGATGAGCCGGCTGGAGTTCGTTTGCTCTCCTTTTCCATTGTGTGAGTTGCGGACTATGATATTCAAACTGCGACTAGCCTATCGCTGTCACCTCTTACACAAAAATCACGTCGGTGTCACCAGTTTGAGATGTATGGTAGCGATTTAGGCTTAAAAACACAAGAGTATATTTAACTGTGTAGTTTATTAAAATATACCCTACGTGTACACTAGACGTATAATACACTTGTTGTCTTGATTCGTGATTACGAATAGATCGGCGCAAAGAAGTATCGACTTAACTGCTACTGCTCGTGTCATTCGATAACAAAGAATGCCTCGCTAGCCTGTTCGCTATATTTATATGCGTCGGAGTTGACAAAAGGCGTTGGGATTTAAATTTCCAAGGTGTTCTCGAAAAATCACAACGGACGCTGAACACTCGACCTTGATTACAAATGCTGACATTTCGGGTAGTTGACTAGAGGGCATATGATCACGACAAAAACGACGGAATTTGATTAACCTTCGGTAACCGCCTAATGTTGTCGGCTCTATAATAAACTCATCTTACAGTAAACACGATTTGTTGTGTAGCGGGTTCACTCGACCGAATCCGTTATGAATTTTACCGACGAGTGCCGCAATAGGTGTATAATGAATCCTCAGGCTAGCTAAACATATACTGTGGAGATGCGTTGACATCTGGCAATCATCTTATCCGACGGATAGAGTCTGCGTGTGGCGAGACACGGGACAGAAGCCGTTGGAATGTTTACTGTCACGTGCCGCTACGATTATTTCATTTAAGGACAGCTATAGAATTACTCCATGCCTTTATTAGACAAAACGTTCATCCCTTGACCGCGGCTACGTTCGGTGACTGGTTGTCGCCTCGAGGCCAAGTGCAGTATCACAAGTTTCGAACAATTACAATCGGACTGGATGGCTACAATTGTTGAATTACAGTTATGGTAGAATCTAGATTACAATGTTACGGGATTTTCCCAAAATTCCAAACGGACGGTTCCCGTGTTCTTTCATCTCCGATTTATATTTATGTCGCTGGTAGTTCTCACGCATTAGCTTATCGACGGCCTGGCTGGGAACGATCAGGGAAGCGAACTTTTCTGCCCGAGCGCCTGGAGTGATGAATTCCTGAGTCGTCTTTGTTTTGCTCGTTTCAAACATCAGGTGGTATTATTACTTCGCGATTTTCGCTGTAATGGTGTTCAGTGTTATCGTGCAATAAAAATTCACGCGTTTCGGAAAGTCTACGAGTACGATTACGTTCTTGTTGCTAACTTCAATAGCAATGGTCCTTTTTGCTCTCGATATAAATTGATGCGGTCCGCCGTAGGGTGGTTGTAAGGGGTTTCCGATGGCATCGTGACCTAGAAATACGTAAGACGATGTTTCGAGTGGAACACGGAGGTTTCTTTTTCGCCGTGTCGCGTAATCGGGTGAGGCCTGATCTTTTCTATTCGTAGTTTTAGACGGCTTCCGAAATACGGAGTCGAAATACGACTTGGCCTGTTGCTTCATTGGTACACAGAATTCTGCCGGCAATCGCGTGCCGGTGCCATAAACCATTTCGACTGTCGTCGTTTTCACGTCCGTAATAGCTGTTCGTATGCCTAATAAAACTATTGGCAAGATTTCTACACAGTTGCTCGTATCGTGGCATTTGATTGCTGCTATTAGTTGTCGGGGCAGGCGCTCTACCATCCCGTTGGTCGCGGGGTGATAGGCTGTCGTTCGTAAATGCCTAATGCCGAGGAACAGGCATAATTCGTTAAATAAGTTTGATTCCAACTGGCGTCCTTGATCGGTCCTTATCCTTAAAGGTACGTCGAAACGGAATATCCACGTGGAAAGGAGGGCTGAAGCAACGGTTGCCGCCTCCATGTCGGCGATGGAAACGTCTTCGGTCTAACGAGAAAAACGACCGATTTCCGCCAGGTAGTGTCGGTATCCTAGCGTCCCGTGTCTGGGGGGGTTTGTCATGAGGACTTCGACGTCCTTTAGCTGTTGATCGCTGAGGCATTTGCCTAGCGTCACGTTCCTAATTATGCTCTAGCAGTTTATATTTCTCTAATCAAGTTGTTTGAATGAACTGTAATTTATACCTGTTAAATCAGTGTATACTTAATTGAACCACCCCGATTATCCTAAGAGAAATAAGGTTATCGATCTGTTCGTGGCTGTTAGGAACATGATACATTTACACTGTACATGTGAATGTGTGTGTAAGCGTCAGAGGACGTCCAGGCCTTAGTTGGGACAAAAGACAAGAGTCAGTCGTTACAAGTATCTGGAAGTGACGGTTGGCAACAAGTGTGCGTGCGAGTAGGATTTCGAGGTCTTTAGAGTATAAGATATATGTATAACTGTTGTGTGCTAAATAAAGGGAATTATTTGAATTTCCGAACCCCTTCTATATCCTTACAGTGGCGTCGATTATCTGATGGTAACGGGAATTTACTACTCTCGTTGACGCGAAACATAGTTGATTTTGTTTAAATGCTAGTTATAGTTTCGCGTGTGTAGGGGCAGAAGGAAAGAAGGGTATACACGAATCATTTATAAACCACTTAAGATGTATAGGCGAAAATGACTTGAAATAGTATTTCTTCACTCAGATTGCCTTATTTTCATATTGCTATTATAACATAAATGTCATGGTAGAAACCCGGATGATAAATAAATGGCTTATTTCGTTAAACAAATTATTGCCTTTCTGAATTAAATTAGAGACTTTCAATAATCCTCAACTACGAAATTTATGTTGATTCTTTTATAAATGGTGCACGCCTGTCAGTTATATATTATTAGAACGAAGAGTTTACCATTAAAACTTTAAAATTTCGACAAAAGTTTTAAAGCGTAGGCGTCACTGTGTAGGTACGTAGGTAGGTAAATTGAGGTCAACCGGATGTAGAGTTAGTGCCGCATCGGCCACGCTGGTCTTTACCTTTCTCTCATTGCGTTCGTCAGATAATTAATATAATTTACATGTTATTATAAACAGTATTATAAATTATTATAAATTTTTGTACATTATATATATTGTTGAGGTAAATAAATTCAAAATTTAGGGAACAACGAATTCAAGTATTATCCTGTTCTGTCGGGTTACTATTGGTGGCGGGGCAGTAACCGCTTGGGGTACGTGGGCGTTGCCTCTGGACCGCTTCGGTCAATCTCACTCCGCGAGTAGTTGGTAACGGTTGTGTCGAAGTTACTGGCGAAAGTGTGCAGTGGTTTCTCAGTCTGATTCGTGTATTTTCCATGTATGTTATATCAGATTTCTTGGATATTATTTCGTCACAGTGTAAAATGTGTCTTTTTTATACTTGCGAACTGGTTAATTCTATCGTTGTTACTGAATGTTATAATATTCTGGTACGTTAGTGTATTTGTAATGGTATAGAATGTATTCGGAAATACAAATAATTCCCTTTATTTAGCACACAACATTTATACATATATCTTATACTCTAAAGACCTCGAAATGCTACTAGCACGCACGCTTGTTGTCAACCGGCTCCTCCAGATACTTCTAACGCCTGACTCTTGTCTTTTGTCCCAACTAGGGCCTGGACGTCCTCTGACGCTTACACGCACATTTACATGTACAGTTTAAATGTATCATGTTCCTAACACGCCTCCTTACATTTATACTGTACACTTAATCGTATTTACATGCTTTGACGAATTACGTAACAGAAACTTTAACACTTATTGCTTTATCTACATTTCTCTTAGTTTACATTCATCCATGACCTAAACCTTTCGAATTTCTCTCTCTGTACACAGTGCCTTCGTAAAAATATCCGCAGTATTTTCGTCTGTACTTACCTTAAGTATGTTTATCTTGTTCTCCTTTAAGCACTCGTGAACATAGTGGTAATGAACTTCAATGTGTTTAGATTTTTTTTTAAAATTTCCGTGCTTTGCTATACTCATCACTCCAGAGTTATCCTCATCAATTTTTACAGGGTTATCGTCTAGATTTACATTGAAGATTTTCATAATTTCCATAATGGACATTAATTCACTCACCGCTTCCGATAGAGCTACATACTCTGCATACGTCGAGGCTTTTGTCACACACCTTTGTTTTTTAGACTTCCAACCAATTACATTTCCACACAATCTAATTACATATTCAGAAGTCGATTTCTTTTCTAAATGATCTCCTGCCTAATCAGCGTCCACATAACAATATATCGTTTCACATTTTTCATTCCTTTTATAATCTAATCTTAAGTCTCTAGTCCGGTACGAATATTTCAATATTCGCAAAGCAAATTTAAAATGTGTCTCATTACAACAATATTGAAATCTACTCAAATAATTCACACTATAACTTATATCGGGTCTTGTATTTTTACTAATATACAACAATGCGCCAATTAGATTTTTGTATCCAATATACTCTCTATTTATCACAGCTTTTTCAATTTTTAAGTTGGTCTCCATAGGTGTACAGTACAATTTGCTATTTTGTAACTTACATTTGTTTGCTAATGATTCAATGTATTTCTTTTGGCTTAATCTTATTTCATTTTTGAAATAATCATAGTCTATATTTATTCCAAGATATTCTTTGACTTCACCTAAATCTTTCATTTCAAATCTATTAGTTAATAACTTCTTTACCCTTTGTATCTTCCTTTTATTTTTACTACAAATTAGCAAATCGTCTACATACATTAGCAAATAAACAACATTTTCTCCCTCTCCATGTATATATATGCACAACTCTATATTATTCTTCTTAAAACCTAATCTCGTCACATACTCATCAAGACACTCATACCACTCTCTTCGACTTTCTTTTAACCCATAAAGCGCTTTCGATAGTTTACAAACTCTATTCGTTCCGTCCGCATATCCCTTTGGTTGATTTACATATACCTCCGAGGTTACTTCACCATTTAAAAAAGCAGTTTCTACATTCATTTGCTCAATAATTAATCCATTTTGACAACAATATGATAGCAATATCTTAAGGGTCTCATTACTCGCTACTGGGGAGTATATGTCATCGGCTACGTTTCTTTGTTGGAATCCTCTTGTTACGCCACGAGGCTTAACACAGGCTGTATTTTCTAACCGTCACTCGCGGCCCTACAATGTCTCAGTCAGATCGTCTTATCTGACCGCCGGATCATATACAATGTATCGACGAGCCCATAGCTGTCGCCAAGCAACGAGTTCTCGAAACGTCGAATTTGGTCCGTTACGTTTTCCACGCAAGAACAGACATACGTGATCATAGGCGCGAACGGTGGCGTGACCTAAGTATAGTGGGGGTCGTCTTAAAGACGAGACAAAGAAATCCTCCAAAAGTCGATCAGTTCCTAGTGACGCGTCGAACATTACACATTGAGCCAAACATTCCCTTATTCTATTAAGTATCATATCGTGCTACGTCCACCAAGAGACTAAGCTCAATTGTAAGAGCCTTGCTCTATATTGTATACATCTATATTATCTGCGTGCGATAAGGTTGTTAATTGTTGATATCTTTTCAATCGTGTAGACTAAGTGTTGGAAATATACATTATTATAATTCTGTGACTCTCAGTGTTATACCGCATCAACCACCCCGATTATCCTAACCGAAATACGGGGATCGAACTATTCGTGGTGTCGATTATTCTAATCGTAACGGGAATTTACGACTCTCGTTGACGCGTATTCTAACGACCGCGTCTCCCCGCGATAGCTCGATTTTATATGGTCCTTCGAGCCGGATTCAGTGTCAAGTGAATGGTGCACGCCAGTGACACCCACTACAATACAGTGCCACGTGAATCCAACACAACCAGCAGCGGAAACGTTACCACCCCAGCGAGGTCAGTAACGTTAAGGGTCGGCACTTTTGAAGAGGTATAATTCGGTGGTTGAAACGCAACCACACATCCTCCTACCGCAAGGTGGACAATCGCCAACAGAAGTAAGTCCAAACGATTTCACTATCAATTGCATAAAAAATAATGGCAACCGGAGACGAGCTCGCCAACTTGCATCGTCGCCGGGGCTACTGTAGCGCCCAGTTTACACGCCTCGCAAAAAAACTGGAAGACATCGAACAATCAGGCTGTCCGGACGAGATCGACTTGCTTCAAATTAAAGAACGTCTAGAAACCTTCGAGAAGGAAATCCGTGCATTACAACACCAGATCGTAACTTTAGACGAGGAAGAGATCGCGCGCGGCAGTGAGCTAGCGGAAGAATACGAAAGGCTGCAATGCCGAGTAGCCAAACAATTAATCAATACACGACGAAGTACGCCGTCACAGTCGACAAGCGGCGAATCAGCCGTCGGCCGCGAGTCCGCGTCGCTCAAACTACCGGAGGTTCGCATACCTACATTTGATGGCGCTCTCGAAGATTGGCAGTCGTTTCACGATGCCTTCTCATCAGCGATAGATAGAAATGAAAATTTAGCACCGGTTCAGAAATTTCATCATCTCCGAACAGCCTTGACTGGCTGGGCCGCGCGAAGCATACAGTCATTACCCATCACCGACGCAAATTACGCAATCGCCATGGACGCTCTTAGGGAAAAATTCGACTGCCACCGTCAGATCTGCATGCGTCACTGGGATTTGCTTTTCGACTATCCCAAAATAACTAAAGAAACACCCGAAGCTATAGACGATCTTATCGAGACAGTCAAAGTACATCTCCAAGCGTTAGAAAGACTCGGGGACCCAGTCACGTCAAACGCCATTCTCATAAAGCTTGTCACGTCGAAGTTACCCTCAGCCGTTGTTCGCGAATGGCAACATACCCTACCGGACAAGAAATTGCCGCCATATACGCATTTAGTAGATTTTCTAAAAACACGGACGAATAGCAACAGAGCGTGTTCATCATTAACCGTCAAAAAAGGGGCGTCCGATCAACGCGACCGTCGGCGACAGGACGCGCCGCGAAGCTATACATTCGTAACTACACATAATACGTTGTTGTGTCCGAACTGCCACGGACAACACAAATTATGGAATTGCCATGTCTTCAAAACGAAGACGCCCAAAGAACGCCTGGAAATCGCCAAAAGGGCGTCGCTCTGTACCAATTGTTTAGGCAAGGGACACGCTCTCACTCAACGCTCCGCGGGATCATGTCGCATCTGTAGACAGCGATATCACACGTATCTGCATCAAGACCAGGGGCATAGCAAAACACGAACACGTGTCGACCGAACATCGAGCGGTCGATCGTCGAGCGACCGATCATCCAGCGGTCGATCTTCGCCCAGTTCACCGTCCCCGCGTTCGTCACATCGTTCGAGACGCTCATCTTCGTCTCCCCGAGCGTCTCGCCGGTATTCTCGCCGAGATTCTCGCCGAGAGTCTCCCCGAGCGTCTCCCCGAACGTCTCCCCGAACGTCTCCCCGAACGTCTCCCCGAGCGTCTCCCCGAACGTCTCCCCGAGCGTCTCGTCGAGATTCTCGCCAAGAGTCTCCCCGAACGTCTCCGCGAACATCCCCGACACGCGAATCTCGGTTTCCGCGATCGGCGGCATCGGGATCGACCATATCGTCCAGTCCTAAACGACACGGAAAACAATGACGTCATCAGACGAGCCTGTTAGGGACCGAACCACAGAAAACGGACTCATCGACCCCGCTCCCTTTTGAACAATTGCAACACGACTTGTTAGTCACAGCGCAGGTCAACATCTTGAATAATGAAATTCAACCAGTTCGTTGTAGAGCTCTGCTAGATACCGGCTCTAGCATGAACTTTATCACCGAAAGGCTCGCTAACTCATTAAAACTCAATCAACAGAAATGTTCGGTCCCAATCGGAGCACTCAACACGTTATCGACGACCTCGAAACGCTACATCACGGCCACGATCACCTCTATTGACGGCACATACGAACGCAACTTGACGTTTCTGATCATACCGACTATCGCGTCTTGGGTCCCAAACCAACCCGTAGATCGCTCAACGATACAGATACCTAGGAATCTCCAATTAGCCGATCCAAGATTCCATAGACCTGCTCCGATCGAAATATTGTTGAGCGCCGGACCAACACTAGCATCACTCTGTGTCGGCCAACTTGATATCAGTCAAGCAAACGGGCCCGACTTGCGTCTGCAAAAGACGAGATTCGGATGGGTCATCGGGGGGAGCCCAACCTCACAATCATTAGCATACGCATTTCACACCTCCACGACGGCTTTACAGGCGGACCTCGCCCGTTTTTGGGAAATCGACGAGGGACCGCCCACCGCACGAATTTCGGAATCGGAACGACAGTGCGAGGAGCACTTTCGAAATCACGTTCAACGCAACAACGAAGGGCGATACGTTGTCGCTCTCCCATTCAACGAAACAACTCCTCCGCTTGGATCTTCGAAAGCCATGGCAATGAAGCGACTCACTTCCCTCTGCCGTCGATTCCAACGAGACAAACAATTCGAAGCCGACTATCACGCCGTAATACAAGAATACTTGGAATTAGGACATATGACGAAGATCACCACGGACCACTGCACGGACGACGGATATTTTCTGCCACATCACGGCGTGATCAAAGAATCCAGCCGGACTACAAAACTCCGAGTTGTGTTCGAGGGATCTGCACCAACCACCACCGGAGTTTCATTAAACGACGTACTTCATACGGGACCGAAACTACAAGACGACATATTTCTTATCCTTTTAAGATTTCGTTTTCATCAGTATGTCATTACAGGCGATGTCGAAAAGATGTATCGACAATTTCTTGTGCGTCCAGAGGATCGGAAATTCCAACAAATCTTGTGGCGCAACTCGGACGGAGAAGTGGACATCTATCAACTTAACACAGTGACATTCGGGCTGTCAGCGGCCCCCTATCTAGCCATTCGGTGCTTCAAACAGCTGGTAGACGACGAGGGACATCGATAACCACGAGCAGCGATGGTCTTACAGCGAGACTTCTACGTCGACGATGTTCTCACAGGAGCCGATACAAAGAACGAGGCACAATCACTGAGAACGGAGCTCATAGAGTTGCTTAAATTAGCCGGCTTAAACATCCGAAAATGGGCAGCGAACGACCGGGAACTGCTACGAGGACTTTCCGAGCAGGACATAAACGATAAGCTGCTAATAGGCGAATCGCAAACTTTCAAAACTCTGGGTGTTGTTTGGAATTCCTTTGACGATTCGATCCTATATTCCGTCAAAATCAATCCTACCGCCTCTCGAATTACGAAGAAAACAATCAGCTCCGAAATTGCCAAGATCTACGACCCTCTTGGATTACTGGCACCAGTGATCGTTCGCGCTAAGATGTTGCTCCAACGACTTTGGACTTTAAAACTTGACTGGGACGAATCTCTTCCGGCTGACGTACATACAGAATGGAGCAAATATTATTCACAGCTACCTTTGCTAAATAACGTGAAGTTTCCACGTAAAACTATAATCAAGACTGCAGCGGAAATTGAATTACACGGATTCTGCGACGCCAGCGAAAGGGCGTATGGGGCATGCGTCTACCTTCGCACCATCGCTCCGGATGGTCATGTTTGGACACGACTCCTCACTGCAAGGTCAAAGGTGGCTCCACTCAAATCACAAACCATTCCAAGGCTGGAACTGAGTGGAGCACTTCTTCTCGCATCATTGGCCACTACAGTCCTTCAAGCGTTACCAAGCAACATTTCTCGGACCGTTTACTGGACTGATTCTACAATCGTTTTACACTGGATTAATACATCACCCCATACGCTGAAAACCTTCGTCGCCAAACGTGTGACAGAGATTCAACAAAAGACTCACACCTCAGATTGGCGCTACATTCCCACTACCGATAACCCTGCAGATCTCATATCTCGAGGCCAATCACCCCAAGACTTCCTGCGATCTACCATTTGGCAACATGGACCAGAATGGCTCCAACAACCTGAAAAATACTGGCCGTCGTGGAACCCAGTACCATTAGTTGAAATACCAGAGCAAAAGAAGGCAACATGTCTGTCCGTGACTCCGCCTGACCACAGTCTACTGGAGAGATATTCTTCTTGGCCCAAGCTGATAAGAATTGCCGCTCGTTGCCTCTGATGGAGGCAAAAACAGGATCGGGGGGGACCTCTAACCACACATGATTTAACCAATGCGCATAACAAATTGGTCAAATTGTTACAACTCTGTTATTTTCCAGATGAAATACGTACTCTCCGCACAGATCGAAATTCTGCAGTGAAGGGGAAGCTGCAACGACTCAATCCATTTCTGGACAAGGACGAGATATTGCGAGTCGGAGGCCGACTCAGTCATTCACCAATGCCCTTCACTCAGAAACACCCAATCATTCTACCCAAATCCTCAGTTACAGCACTCATAATCGAGCATGAACACCTCCTAAATCTCCACTCCGGAACTCAAGCTACCTTATATGCCTTGAGGAGATCTTACTGGCCTATCGACGGCCGTAATCAAGTTTGGAGCACGCTGAAGAAGTGCGTACGTTGCTGCCGAGCCAATCCACCTCCAGTAGAGTACGTAATGGGCGACCTTCCAGCTGCACGGATAACGGAATCTCGTCCATTTACCAACGTCGGAATCGATTATTGCGGACCGTTCTACATCAAGGAACGAAAGGATCGCAACCGACGAAAAATCAAGGTATATGTAGCAATCTTCGTATGCCTTGCAGTTAAAGCAGTCCACCTCGAGCTGGTCACCGATCTCACTAGCGAGGCCTTCATTGCTGCTCTGTGAAGATTCATCGCTCGCCGAGGATTCTGTGTAACAATTTATTCTGACAACGGCACCAACTTCGTTGGCGCCAACAATGAATTACGAGAGCTCCGAAACCTCCTGCAGTCCGACGATCATAAGGTAAAGATTCAGTCCTTTTTAACCGATCGACGAATCGAATGGCACTTCATTCCTCCCAACTCACCTCACTTCGGCGGGCTGTGGGAGGCTGCGGTGAAGTCCTTCAAACGACATCTCAGACGTGTCGCAGGTAACGAGCTCTTAACATACGAAAATTTGAACACACTGATCATTGAAATCGAGTTTATCCTCAACTCCCGTTCTCTGACTCCAATATCATCTGACCCAAACGATCTTCTTGTCCTTACTCCCGGTCACTTCCTCATCGGAGATGCACTAACAAGCTTTCGAGAACGAGATTTCCGAGACACTCCATCCAATCGTCTCTCCAGCTGGCAACATATTCAAAGGGTCAAACAACATTTCTGGCGCCGCTGGCATCGAGAATATCTGAACGAGCTGAACATCCGAAATAAATGGAGCAAGGGCAGTCACGACATCCGAGTAGGCACCGTAGTAGTCCTCAGGAAGGATAACGTACCATCCATGCAATGGCCTTTGGGCCGCGTGATCAAGGTCCATCCAGGAGTCGACGGAATCATACGGACCGCCACCGTGCAGACGGCAACAACTACCCTGGATCGTGGCGTCAAAAGACTGGTCCCCTTACCCATTCACCCAGATCCAGACGAGTCCGACCACCCACACGGAGCGAAGGAGATTCGCCAGCGACGCACCTGACTCCACACCATATCATTTGATCGGTACCCTCTCAACGGGGGGAGGATGTTACGCCACGAGGCTTAACACAGGCTGTATTTTCTAACCGTCACTCGCGGCCCTACAATGTCTCAGTCAGATCGTCTTATCTGACCGCCGGATCATATACAATGTATCGACGAGCCCATAGCTGTCGCCAAGCAGCGAGTTCTCGAAACGTCGAATTTGGTCCGTTACGTTTTCCACGCAAGAACAGACATACGTGATCATAGGCGCGAACGGTGGCGTGACCTAAGTATAGTGGGGGTCGTCTTAAAGACGAGACAAAGAAATCATCCAAAAGTCGATCAGTTCCTTGTGACGCGTCGAACATTACACATTGAGCCAAACATTCGCTTATTCTATTATATTAGTGTAACGCTTATTCTATTAAGTATCATATCGTGCTACGTCCACCAAGAGACTAAGCTCAATTGTAAGAGCCTTGCTCTATATTGTATACATCTATATTATCTGCGTGCGATAAGGTTGTTAATTGTTGATATCTTTTCAATCGTGTAGACTAAGTGTTGGAAATATACATTATTATAATTCTGTGATTCTCAGTGTTATACCGCATCAACCACCCCGATTATCCTAACCGAAATACGGGGATCGAACTATTCGTGGTGTCGATTATTCTAATCGTAACGGGAATTTACGACTCTCGTTGACGCGTATTCTAACGACCGCGTCTCCCCGCGATAGCTCGATTTTATACCTCTTACCACTAATCTAGCCTTATACCTGTCACCTGATTTTCTCGTGTAAACCCATTTTACATCTAATACGTCTTTGCTTTTTACCCTTTCTACCAATTTCCAAGTTTTATTCTTATAAAGACATTCTATTTCCTTATTCATAGCTTGTTTCCAATCTTCACTATCTTCACAACAAATCGCCTCCTCAAATGTACAAGGGATATCTACACTACAATAATTTGCATGGATTTCACGAATGTTTTCTTTTTCTGGATATCCTACTGGAGTTCTCTTGTTACGTGTAGATCTTCCAGGGATGTTTAAGCTGTCAAGACTGTTGTCATTTTCATAATCCCTACTTTCTAACTCTTCCTTATTCATGTTTACCAATAAATCATTATCCTCAATGTCATCGTTATCTTTATCGAATGAATTCTCCACAAAACCGATACATTTTGTGTCTGCTTCTATGACCTCTACATGTCTCGCTATTGTTATTTTCCCACCTAATAAGACTCTGTAACCTACTTCACTATATCCAAACTAAATTCCCATATCTACCTTCTTATTCCATTTAGGAACTCTCTTTTGTTCTTACAAAAACTTTACTTCCAAATAGATGTAGATTTTCAACACTTGGTTTTCTCCCGAAGAATATTTCAAAAGGTGTCTTTCTCTCTATAGTATTTGCCAGTATTCGATTTTTCAAGTATACCGCGGTCCAATCTATTTCCAGCCATTTTATGTACTTTCGCTTCCGCTAACAAGCAACGCGCCATGTCCATAACTGTCCTATTATACCTTTCCGTTGTCCCGTTTAATTCATGTACGTAGGTTGGGCAGTTATTTATTCTGATACCTTTATCCCTAGCAAATTTATAAATTCGATTATTCAAGTACTCTTTTCCATTATCACATCTCAATATTTCAAACCTCTTGCCCGTTAAATTCTCGGCTTCATTTACAAACTGTACGAAACAATCAAACACCTCATCTTTTGATTTTATACAATAACTTCTAGCTATTTTGCTATAATTATCGATAAATGAAATGAAATATTTCTCTTCATTGAATCCGGTAGTTTTGAAGGGACCGCGCACGTCCGAATGAATAATTTCCATTATCTCCCTAGCCTTGGTTCGATTATTTTTGAATGGTAAATTTTGCATTTTCCTTTCCATGCACACCCTGCATTTCAAAAATTCCTTTTCAAATTCATTCGGTATACCAGTAACTAGCTGTTCTTTACCCAAAATATTTAAATATTTAAAATTTACGTGTCCTAAAAAAAAACAAGAGAAAACAAAAAAAACAATAGAATTTATTTCTTGTATTCTGAATTTACACTGGTTGCGACTTTGTTCTGAGCTCCAGCCGTGACTTTCCAAGACTGAAGCTCTTACAATTTGACTTTCGGTAACATCTGTTTCTTCTTCGTTTGTCATCCCTCAATATCCCCACTACCCTGTAGGCGTACGTGACCGTTGTCACACTTCTAGGACATTCGGTGGAAGGACCGTTAGGATACACATGACTCATTAGGCAGTTCGGCGATATACATTGTCGCCAAGGCCGCCACATCTCTATCTCCATCATCGGTCCATCGGATTTGATGTATGCCGGTCGTGACACTCGCTCGTGCCGGTTGTTGACTGACGATGGAAATTTCCATGTCCCCTGCTCGTATTTCCTTTGTTTCCTCCTCCTCTGCTGCGACCACGTGTTGACCCAAGCCAAAAACTGATACTGTTTCCCGCTTCGACGCCATTTTGACACTCTCTCCCAAAATGTCCTACTCTTCCACATCTGAAGCATCCTTCCTTTTTTGCAGAAAAGGCGTTGGTTTGCATTTCTCCTCGATTGGACTTATTTTTCCTCTCCGCTATTTCAATTTTATTTTTTAAATACGCCAACGTTTGATTTTCGGCTTTCAGTGCATCTACTATATCCGCCATGTAGCTGTATTCTTCGGGTAACGTATTCAGCATGTAAGTTAGTTTTTCCCTCTCACTCACTTGTGCACCCGCACATTTTAATTCGTTTATTAATTTTTCGAAATCGCTAAAGAACGATGCTGAATCACTGTAGTTCTCAAGTTGTATCTTTTCCAATCTCCTTCTACATACGACCTGTAGTGCCGTCGACTCTTTCAAGTACATTTCATCAAACTTTTTTACTATCTCATACGCCGTTTTTTCTTCCCTAATATATTCCAATGGTCTGTTTGTGTGGCACTATAAATTATATTTATTGCCTTCGGATCCTTTTTGTCCCAGTCTTCACTGTCCGTTTCTGTCTTCACCCTAGTTGTGACAACCTCGCATTCTCTATACTTGAGAAACGTCGTTATTCTTTGCTTCCACATACTGTAAATATCCATCGAAAATGGGTATCATGATTTCCAATCTCTCCATTTTAAATGATTCCTTATCTCTTACTCAAGCGTTCCTACGTGCTCCAAGTGTATTTTTCCTCTTTGTAACCTTTGAACGTTTCTTTCCTTACTGAAGACTCACTCGACCTAACTCGCAATATTAAAAACCATGCACTAAAATAATTGGCAAAATTATGAACCACGATCTGCTACCATGTAAAGATATAGAATGGATTCGGAAATACCAATAATTCCCTTTCTTTAGCACACAACAGTTATACATATATCTTAAACTCTAAAGACCACGAAACCCTACTCGCACGCACGCTTGTTGTCAACAGACTCTTTCAGATACTTCTAACGACTGACTCTTGTCTTTTGTCCCAACTAAGGCCTGGACGTCCTCTGACGCTTATATACACATTCACATGTACAGTGTAAATGTATCATGTTCCCAGCAGAATTGTTATGCGACTGATGCATCAACATACCATGCAAGAAGAATTGGAAACTAGGACAAAAAGGAAGAACTGTGAAAGAGATACTTATAATCATAGTAAACGACAAAAAATTCGCAGATGTTCAAGTGAATCTGACGAGGAGGATATTGATGAAAAGGTAGTTGACAATAGAAGAATACAAGTAATAACACAAGAGTCAAACAATCTCCTCGATAACGACAAAAGGATGGTGCGAATGATGGGATATAAGGAGGTTACGGCCTCGGAAATAATGAACAAGGTCGTTTAGAGCCAGTTCAAGCACCTAGACAGCATGGTCGCAGAGGCTTTGGACATCATGTTCTTGGACATGAAGATTCAGGTGTTAAATGGCATCCTGCAGAGGGAGTTATAAAGTGTGTAAAAGATATGAAATGGTGATATGAAAAGTTGACCACAGATGATGAAATTGATTTCTGCTGTGCAGATATAGTGAAAACTGTTATCAATGCGAAAACGGTATTCGCTCATTTGGATGACGTTGAAGTGCGTCGAGCAAGGACACGTTGTAATCCTCATGAAACAATTCGTGGTGCACGTTTTTTAAATCGTGCTACTGTTAAAATGGCGAATACAGATAGAGCATGTAACTTTATGTTTACTAACCCAAAAGGTTTGAGGGAGAATGGGCTGCTATACTTTGCAGATGTATGTGCCGGAGCAAGAGGTTTTAGTGAACATATTCTATGGCGAAAGAAATGACGTGCTAAAGGATTTGCTCTTACTTTAGAAAATGAACATGATTTCAAATTAGAAGACTTTTATGCGGGTCCTTGTGAAACATTTCATCCATACTACGGACCAAAGGAAAGTGATGATGTCTTTGACCCAGATAATGAAGAGGCATTTACAAATCTTATAATGCAGCATACCCATGGCAAAGGAGTACATTTTGTGATGTTTGATTGAGGATTCTCAGCAGAACGACAAGAAAATGTACAAGAAATTCTTTCAAAACAACTGTATCTTTGTCGATGTTTAATAGCATTGATGGTTGAAAGAGAGGGTGGTGATTTTGTGACTTAATTATTCAAGCTTTTTACACCCTTTAGTGCTGGTTTAGTTTATTTAATGTATCGCTGCTTTGAAGAAGTTTTTATTTTTAAACCAAACTCTTCTAGACCAGGAAATTCAGAACGTTACTTAATATGTAAGAAGAAACGATCTGGGGTACAAGATGTTGATGAATATCTGAAGCATGTTAATCGTCTGCTTTTAAAAGGTGGTGTAAATGACGACGTTTTACAACTAGTATCATATAATGAATTAAAAAGAGAGAAACTATTTGTTCAATATCTACGTGCTTCTAACAAAGATTTGGCCGGAAAACAAATAATCGACCTGTGTAAAATTGCAGCATTTTATGCGGATAATACTCTTGTTGAGACAAAACAAGCTGATATGCGCAAACAATATCTAGAGTATTGGAAACTTCCAGATGAAACTAGGACAATCCCAAGACACATGAAACCAAAGACAAATTGAATACTCTTTTGAAAGATACGTCATTTCTTACTATTAATCCAGCACAATTGATGGAATTTAACATTGAAAATGCATTTTTATCACTATATGACTGGTTTTGTATGCCATGTGGTACAAAGCCAAGGTCTGAAGATGATAAGAAGCACGCTACATTTTATATGGGCGTGGGAAGGAGCAACGTATATACATGTACAAAGAATTCTTGGGTTAGTGTCGATGACATTGGCATAGAATTACCACCAAATACACTTGTAAACGCAGAGGTTGTATATGAAATGACTAAGGAGTTTATATAACAGCAAAAAGTACTTGCATTGCATATTATAGATGCATTCTACTTAGGAGGAGTGGACATTAGCAAAAAATATTTGAGGAGCAGGTAAGCAACTGAATCTTATTGAGTTCAATAATAATCTTTTAGATTTCCAGTAATGAAATGTTTTTTCAAGGAGTACGTTCATGTGATACTAATGTATGACTGTTCTTTAAAGGAACGAGGAAGCGACGTTGTTCTGTGAAGCTTTGTGGAAACCAGCAGGAAATAACTATACTCGAATACGTGCCAAAGAACTACTTCCAGTTGGTACATATATCTGTGAAAAGTTGCGAGTAACGCAGCGTAAAATGAAAAATAATTCCGATGCCTTAGTATACGAACTTCCAGAAAGGACATTAGATGTTAATGGTTATAATAAGGACAAATTATATTTTATACAACAGAGTGTAATATTTTTAACAAGCACTGGAAATCCTTGGAATCGGTATGTCAGTAAAACACATTCCATAAAGTATGTCTTTAATTGAAAAACAAACGAGAAGCTATTCGACCTTCATAGACCAAGTTCAGCAGAAGCAAGTTTCGTTAAATCTTTTAATGGTCGCCTTATTTGTCATTGGCCTAATGATTCATCACTTACTATAAACAGATTTGCAAAATTTATTAAAGATAAGTGTCCGGCATACAATACGCGCCTAGAATATTAAAACTGCAGGCTGTACATATATTCGTACAAGACTTGAACCGCATAGATGTCATACAGATTAATTCCGTTAATTTGACTGTTATTTCAAATATGAAATACTTGTGATATATTTTAGTACTTAGCATTACATTTCTATAGAAATAGAAGTGTAGCGGTACATGAGTCATAGGACAAAGCAAATTACGTCGTTGTCGCCTCGAAGTACCTAGACCGCTGAGCTACAATTAATGTAAAAACAATGTCACCGCAACCAGCTATTGTCGTCTGGTAGGCAAATATGAATTCTTTCACCCCCCCCCCCCCGGCGACTAGTATAGGTAGTCTTAACTCAAATACATCTGACGGTCAAAAACATCAATATTTGACTCAGGTCTTTTATAATGAAATATGTAGAGGACACGGTATATGGGAAGTTTGACCGTCAGACTTATTTGAGGTTATCGATTGTCGTCGTAATCGTCGAATTTACTTAAAATAATAAAGTAAGGTACAGCCTATGGGCCCTGAGTCGTAGATACAATGTGTAAAAATATTCCATAAATGTTCGTCACGAAATTCAGCAGATCGCTCGTTGATACTCGTAGGTATTCGAAGATACTTTACTCTTTGGGTTGCCTCGGTTTATTTATACTGGTCGGGGCAGAAGTCGGAAGATTCAAAATCGTCTTTGTTCGAAGTAGCGGCAACATTTTTATGCTCCGAGTGTATTTACTTGTATCCTTACGATCCTGATACTCCGAGGCAAAGTAACAATAGGATTTGAATTTCCCTCTGGCTCATATGCCGCAACAAATTATTATAGTTTGTGCTCATGAATAAGTACTTATGAACTATCTAAAAAATATAATAAGCTGAAGTACTGTAGGAAAGTAATTTACAGTGCTACTAGGTTTGGTTACATATTTCAATATCGTTCATGCCATCGCAAAAGCTAGTATGACGCTGCGTCGGCGTATATGCACACGGGGAGGTGATGGGCGAGGCGAGGATGATAGCCTCCCGCGAAGTAGGGCCTGGCCCTGAAGGAGTCCCGCGACGAGTATGAGGGGAGATGATGCGGGTCATGGCACCTAGACTGCGACACCTATTTACATCGTGTTCGAAGGAGGGTGCCAACCCTCGGATACGGCGCACGGCTAGGCTGGTATTGCTTCGGAAGAAGGGACGACCAGCCCTTGTATCGTCCGGTATGCCTATAGGATGAAGTGTGCAATTTCTTCCAAAGAATCATTGCCAGAATCATTGTACTGTTCTCAGTCGAAAATGTTCGTGAGATGTCAACAACGACTTTTGGCATCAATGACATAGTTTAGTGATAACTACACTATGAGCTAGGGCCATCTATAGGCAAATTCCGGTTTCATATTTACAGACCTGATACGCTCGATTTGACAGGGATCAGTGCGGACATAGCGCTAATTGTCTAGTGTGCGCTGAATTGGGCAAGAAATCTGGAGTATCGGGCACATCGAATACTCGGCATGTCTGCAAAAGCAAAGGAAGTACGGGGATTTGACCATTTGATTCTGAATATGGAAATCTGCAATGTCGCCGTATTTGACACGGCCGGGGATGTCATAGATGACATAGAGCAAACCGGCTGGAGTATGCTGTATTTGGCAGCAAATGTACAGCATTACGTGCATCCTATTGTCGACATACCTACAATGGATACGGAGATACTTTCACTTGAATAACTAGGCTTGAATATGCAAAACTACAAATACGCTGGATTTGACTCGGTCCGGATTTAACACGGCTTAAACCAGATGAAGCGCTCTGCGTATGGCAGTCAATGTGGAATGTAACGCGCATCGAACTGTTTACATACCTGCAATCGAAATGTAGTCACGTTGATCTGAATATTTATTCCTGAACATGCAAAATTGCATTTTGGCAGGTTTTGGCAGAGACCAGAGTTGACATAGCTCAAACAAGCTGATGAGTAATGTAACTGTAGCAAATGTAGAGTATAAGGCGTGTCGCATTGTCGACATATGTGCAAAACAAGCGGAGAGACTTTGAAAGCAATATTTAAGCATTAATAGGAAAAACTGCAATTCTGCTAGATTTTACAGGGTCTAGAGTTGGCATAGCACAAACCGGCTGATTTGGCATCAGATGTGGAATATAACGCGCATCGTATGGACAATGTTTCTGCAAAACAAGCGGAGATACCTTGATTCGAATATGTAAGCATTAATATCCAAAACTGCAGTCACTTGGATTTCACCGAGTCCAGTCTTGACAATGTGCAAACTGTCTGATGTGTGCTGTATTTGGCAGCAAATGTGGAGTATAACATGCATCCTATTGTGAACATACTTACTATGAAAACGGAGATACATTCACTTGAATATTAGGCTTGAATGTGCAAAACTACAAATACGCTGGATTCGACCCGTTCCGTATTTAACATGGCTTAAACCAGATGAAGCGCCCAGTGTATGGCAGTCGATGTGGAATATAACGCGCACCGTTTTGTCGACATATCTGCAACAGAAACTGAGTCACGTCGACCTGAATATTGAACCCTGATCATGCATTACTGCATTTACGCTTGATTTCTCAGGGTCCGGATTTGACATAGCGCAAACCAGATGATGTGAACTGTATTTAGTAGCAATTACGGAGTATAAAGCGCATCGAATTTTCCACATATCTGCAATCGAAACGGAGATTCGTTGATTTGAATATTTAGGTTTGATGATGCAAAACTGCAGTTCCGTTGGGTTTGACCGGACCAGAGTGGACATAGCGCTAATTGGATGATATTGGTTTAATTTGCAAGAAATGTGGAATACAAGGTAAATCGTATTGTCGACACATTTCCAACAGTAACGGAGATGCGTGGATTTCAATATATAATAATGTATATGAAAAACTGCAATTACGCTGGATTTGTCGGTGATCGGAGATGACATAGTTTAAATCGAATGATGTGCACTGTATTGGCAGCAAATGTAAAGTATAACCCGATTCGAATTGTCGGCATATCTGTAACAGAATCGTAGATACGTTGATTTGAATATTTATGCACGAATTTGCAAAACTGCAATTACGCAGGTTTGACACGGGCCAGAGTTGACATAGCGCCAGCCCACTAATGTGCGCTGTATTTGGCAGCAAATATGGAGTGTATGTCGGCACATATGCTATAGAGGCGGAGACAGATTGATCTGAACGTTTATTCCTGAGTATGCAAAACTACAATTACGCTGCACTTCACAGGGTCCAGAATCGACATAGCCCAAAGCGGCTGATGTGTGCTGTATTTGGCAACAATTTTGGCGTATAACACGCTTTACGTTGTCGGCATATCTGCAACGGAAGCGGAGATACGTTGATTAGAATGTTTCAGCCTGAATATGCAAAGCTGAAACTACGTTGGATTTATCGGAGACCAGAGATGACATAGCTCAAAGCAGCTGATGTGGGCTGTATTTGGCAGCAACTGTGGAGTATAAGATGCACCGAGTTCTCAGCATGTGTGCTATAAAAGAGGAGAAAAGTTGACTCAAATATCTCAGACCGAATATGTAAAACAGCCATTACGCTGCATGTACAAGGTCCAGAGTTGACACAGCGCAAACCAGTTAATGCGCACTGTATTCGGCAGCAAATGTGGAGTATAACGCGTATCGAATTGTCGGCACATCAGCAACAGATGCGGAGATACGTCGGTTTGAATGCATAGTACTGAATATACAAAACTGAAAATACGCTGGATCTGGCTAGGTCTAGATTTTGCATAGCTCAAACCGGATTGTGTTCACTGTATCTGGCAGCAAATGTGGAGTGTAGCGTGCATCGTATTTCCGACATACATAATATGTATACAGCTAATAACAGCGCAATGTTTTCCAATGGAGGATTCAGCCTATGTAAGCAGAACTGCAATTACATTGGATTTCACAGGATACACAGATGACATAGCACAAACCCTCCGATGTGTGCTAAATTTGGGAGCCAATGTGGAGTATAACACACATAAATTCATCGTCATATCTGCATTAGAAACAGAGATACGTAGATTTGAATATTTAAGCTTGAATGTGCAAAACTGCATATTCGCTGGATTTGACACGGTCCAGAATTGACATTGCGCAAACTGGCAGATATGCGCTGTATAGGTTTATTTGAACATTTAGGCATGAATATGCGAAACTACAATCGTGCCAGCATTGACTGAAACCAGAGAGGACATAACGGAAACAGGCTGGTGTGCGGTGCATTTGGCAAGAAATGTGGGGTACAAGTCACATCGAATTCTCGACATATCTGCCACAATAACGGAGATACGTTGATTTGATTATTCGTGCATGAGTATCCAAAATTGCAATTGCGCTGGCTTTAACAATGGTCAGAATCGACATAGCGCAAACCAGCTGATGAGTAATACATTTGGCAGTACGACGCTATCTCGAATTGTGGACATATCTGCAACGGAACCGGAAATAGCTTGATTTGAATATTTAATCCTGAAAATGGAAAGCGCTAACACCTCTCACCAGCGGCAACGCTAACAACTCCACTCTCAACAACGCTAACACCTCTCGCAACTCGACAGAGCTAACAACTCTACTCGTCGACTGCTCGATTAACTCTGACCTCTCGACTCACTCTTATTTCTCGATCAACCGCTCAACGCTTCTCGATCAGTCAATCTTTAAAGTTAAATCGTCCCCTACCATTAGCGTTAGTTTTTCCAACTCTCTAAGCCCATTCTGTTAACGCTCAGCAAGTACGAGGTGACTTTAGTCATATAGGCTTTCTCCCCGATGTAAAGTAACAACCGAAGGACAGACGACATTGTTTTGATCGATTTCTAATGAGGCTTTTTCCTCACGATACTACAATATGTTGACTTGAATATTTAAGCCTGAATATGCAAAAGTCCAAATGCGCTGAGGTTGGCTGGGTCCACACGTTACATAACTCAAACCAGATAATATGCACTGTATTTGGCAGCGAATATGGAGTATAACGCGCTTCGTGCTGTCGTCATATTTGCAATGCAAACGGCTATACGGTGATTTCAATAGTTAAGCATGAATATGCAAAACAGCAATTTCGCTGGATTTGACAGAGCCTGGAGTTGACATAGTACAAACCTGCTCATGTGTGGTGCACATGACATCGGATGTGTAATGTAACCGGCATCGCTTTGTCGCCATATGTGCAATAGAAACGGAGATACATTCATTTGAATATGTTAACCTTAATTTGTAAAACTGCAATTACGCTTGATATATCGAGGACCAGAGATGATATAATAGCACGAACCAGCTGATGTGAGCTGTATTTGGCATGCAATGAGGAGTATATCTCGCATCTAATTGACGGCAAATCTCCAATCGCAGCGGTGATACGATTTATTTAATATTCAATAATGGGCCTGTTACGATACCGATAGTATTAGCGTGACTGAAACACATTGCCGTCTCAGTAAAACCATTTTATTTCAAGCTTCACGCTACAGTTCTGAATCCGGACAAGACCGTTTCAAGTTCTCGCAAGAGCAAGCAGTCAAATTAAGGTACTTACGCGAGTTAGGGTCTAATACATTTTATTGGTCCAACATCGATGGGGCGATCTCGCATCGAAATTTTCGGATGACCGCGTAACCTTCCAACGACGACCGCCGTACGAGCAGCGGATAAACTTATTTCGTGCCTTAGGTTGCCCTCACCACGTCCTCTACTTCTTGATTCTTGGTTGGTAGCTTTAGCGGCTGCAGGTCCGAGAAATTGCATCTTGACCCGCTTTCTCGTATGTCGCATGTGACGTCTCACTTTCCATCGTAGACACTTGTCGGATCTACATACGTTGAACCATTTGCGCGAGACAAGCGCGGCGCTCTGCAGGGACGAGGGATCCAATTTTCGAAGTATCAAGTGCGAAACCTCCAGTGGTAGTTCGGAAATGATATCTACCTTACTTGGGACGAACAAACCAACGACGCGTGTTAGAGATCTAAAAAGCTCCATATTGCTTCTACTGTTGCGCGAGCACGACTGACGGTCTGGCTAAGAGTGGAGGCTTATATAAGTGCTGTTCGTCACGGTGCACTGCGAGTTCCGGTTCCGGGTGAGTGTCCTGGTCAGGCAGAATCGATGGTATGTGCATGTATTTTCACTTACATCGGGTTCACATTATGATTAGAGTTAGAGGCGCGAAACGAATCTTCATTTGGTTTAGACGTTGAAGTTATGCAATAGAGCAGATATTTACTAGTGTAAATTTGATTGTTATATAATTTGACAAGTAGTCGTGGTAATTAGGTACTCGAGAAGCTAATGACAATGATCCTGGGTTCAATAACAAAGCCGCGGTCAACGGGATAACAGAATTCGTTTTCATCCTGATTCCCAGTTGTACCATCAGTTCAAATGATGGCGGCAAGCAGAACGGACACGTGCACGTCGCTCCGTAGGCATAACCGAAATATCTGGGTATATTAAAGAAGTCGGGCGGAAAGTGCACGAAGGTGAAGTTTCTAGTGCTCCGGAATGAGTGGGAACACAAGAGATAGGTGAGCTCGCTGGTATAAAAGCGAGAGAAACGATTGAACGTGCTGTGTGAAAAGTGCGGTTAGGGGCAGAGCGGGGGCCATCTTGGGTCGCGCGACCGAAGCGCCACCGTGCGGGCTACCTGGGTAACCAAGGAGTGGTGGAGAGCGCCCCCGTGGAGGGCCAGTCAAAACTCCCCGCGTCGAACAGACACGAATCGGATACACGCGGAAGGATACAGTGGGATTATACGAAGACCGGCTACGTCGAAGGACATCCATCTCAAACATACATATATATATATATATATATATATATGTATGTATGTATGTATGTATATTAAGACAAACACAATATGGACAAGTACTGTAAGTCAAGTAAACTTACGGCTCAGGGTGTTTCGGAGCTTCCAGGCCCCGTCGGGGATTCGAGCAGCGTCCCAGGCTCGACCCGACGGTCACCCAACGACTGGACGAACGGCGAGGGGAATGTCGATCCCAGGGCCTCCCCTCGTTCAGTAAACACGACCGGGGACCAAGAAACACCCGCAGTTGTCACAGAGGAAAAGACGTGCAAGAAAAGCACTAGAAGATACCTCGAATTTGATGAAGACATCGCGGGAATCATCGAGGATGTCGAGATGCCAATGCAGGCACTCAAGGATAAGACACCACCCACCGAAAAGGCGACCCAAATCGCCAAGGAAAAAATCTTCAAAGGTGACAAGATCACCAGATATATGAGAAAGTCCCCAGTGGAGGGGAGCGCGTGCATGACAACGAGAAGCCTGGCCAGGAGCCAGCCGGGGGCAACGAGGGACGAAGCGGCCAGCACCTCGGAGCCAGACACACCGGCGGAAATGTCGGACAGCGGCAGCGAAGCGGCGGCACCAAGGGAATGGCTTAGGAGGAAGGCCATGGCGAACAGAGCAACGGCCGAGACCGAAGGCAACGACGAGGACAGTATCGTCATTAAGATGAGCGAATGGAAGGCGATGACGGAAATCATCACAGAAGTCTTCCGCGAAATCCAATACATAGGTAGCAGACTCTACCTCATGAGCAAAAAGGATACCGACATCAAGAAAAGGAGGGACGCCATCAGTAGAAAAGCGATCAAGCTCCACTCGATGTTGGACGAGATGAGGCTCAAGAGGAACGCGAGGACAGTCGCGGCCACCACGATGACCACCCGTCCGGGGAGGAGTGAGGAGAAGGAAGGAAAACGGAAGGAGATATCGCCTGTCGAGGGGAAGGGCGACACCAAGAGAAAGAGACCAACGACCGTGGAGGCCTCATACGCAGGAGCCTGTGCCGGCAACAGCTCGGCAAAAGCGACTACGGAATGCACGGACAGCAATGTAAAGGAAGACTGGATCCCTGTCCGCGGAAGGAGAGGAAAAGGAACGGACACCCCGACGGTGGTCAGGAAGGCGAACGCAGGAAGGGCGGCATTGGACAAGCCAAAGAGGCCGGAGGGACCGAAGAGGATACGTAACAGACCCGAAGCCATCCTCGTCAAAGTAGGGCAGGACAAGGAGTGGATCCAGGTCTACAAAGACTTGATGGGGGCAAGGGAGACCCTAAAAGAGAGCTGTGAGATTAGGAGGACCAGAACAGGTGACATCCTGATCGAGCTGAAAGCAGGTAGCAACGCCAAAAAGACCGCGGCGGATATAAACACGGCCCTAAGAGGCAAGGTGAGAGCGCTACCAATGCGCGACAAGACCTCCGTAGAGATCAGGGATATAGACCCGCTCGTAGGCAAGGAAGAACTAGCCAGGGAGATAGTAGTGCAACTGGGCGTAAGCGACATCACTGAGGTCGAAGTAAAGACCCTAGAAATGGCGCCGTGGGGCACCCAATCGGCAATAGTGACGATGCCGAAAGCCTATCTGGCCAAAGAGGGGGCGAGCCGGAAGATCAGAACCGGCTTGACGATAGCCTCGATAAAGGCACTACCCAATGTGGTAAAGTGCTTCAGATGTCACATATCGCGAACAAGTGCACGGCGATAAGCCCTGGAAAGGAGATTTGCAGGAAGTGCGGAGCCAAAGACCACACGATAGCTGCCTGCGTCAACGCACCCTGCTGCTCCATCTGCAGCAAGGAGAAAGGAGTGAAATTTGACCACGTAACCGGATCCCTGGCTTGTCCAGAATATAGAAGGCGGTTGAAAGCGAGTAAATGAGGATACTGCAGATAAACCTCAACAGATGCAAGCTGGCGCAGGACATGATGCACCAATGCGCGATCGAACTTAGACCGGATATAATAATAATTTCCGAGCCGAACAGGCAGCTACCGCACTGGTTTAATGACACCAAAGGAGACGCCTCGATATGGGTCACACTCCTCAATTGCAAGCTGCATGATGAAACAACGGAGATCAAGAGCGACGGGATAGTGGGCGTCCGCGTTGGCGGCGTCTTCTGCTTCAGCGGATACTGTTCGCCCAACATAAATAAGCCAGCATACTGCAAATACATAGACACGCTGTCTGCTATGACGAAGAGCGTTGCTAGAAGACACGACAAGGCCGGAGACTTCAACGCAAAGTCAACCTGTTGGGGAGGATCGACCACAGACAAGAGAGGTGGAGTCTTAATGGAGGCACTAAGCGCCCACCGGGTGTTTCCATTGAGGCTCAAGGAAAAGTACACCTACTTCATGAACGGGAAGACGAGCTTCCCCGACATAATACGCGCATCCTACAAGGTCAGCGAGACACACGCCGGAAGCGCGGTCTTGGACAAATACTCGGCCTCGGACCATCTGTACGTGCTCCACAGGTTTAAGACGAGGAAGACCCGAACCGTATCGAAGTTCTACAGGTACGTGACCAAGAACATGTCGCCGGAGGAGTTCCTGAGCAGATTCGACGACACACTGAAGAAGGAGGACCTCAACGCGGCTATCGGAGAGGATGGGGCCGAGCCCTTGCAAAAGATCATCGAAGGTACGTGCGAAGGGATGCTAAGGAAGTCGAACGGTGCGGCGAGCCGCAAGTACGCGAACTACTGGTGGAACCCGATGATCGCGGAACTGAGAGCGCAGGCGCACAAAGCGCTCAGGAAAGTGACGAGAGAAAGAAAGAAGATTGCCGGCAACACCGAGCCCCTCGTCAACGCCTACAAGGAGATCCGTAGGCAGTTAAAAAAGGAGATCGCCTGTAGCAAAAAAACAGCTTGGGCAGAATACTGCAAGATACTGGAGAGCGACCCTTGGGGCAAAGCCTATCGCACGGTCATGAAGAAATGTAAACGCAAGGAACCAACAAACGACATGCCGATCGACATGGTGAAGGCAGTCCTACAGAGGCTATTCACCTTGGGACACAGACCCCCCCATTATGAGGGCCGCGAAGAGGCAGAGACCGAAGAAGAAGGAGATATTAGCCTCAGCGTCGCCATCGGCGAAGGCGATGTCGTCGATGCCGCCGGAAGAATGAACACCAAGAAGGCTGCAGGAGTCGATGGCATGCCGGGCGAGATCGCGAAGCTGGTAGCGAGTCGCAGGAGCGAGCTCGTGACAAGGGCGTTCAACGGCATCATCGAATCAGGAAGGATCCCAGACTGCTGCAAGACGGCCAGAGTAATACTGCTAAGGAAACCGGGAAAGGATCCCAGTCTACCCAACGCGTACCGGCCGATAAGCATACTCCCAACCATGAGCAAGATCTGGGAAAAATGCTTTAAGAGGATCATCGAGAGATGCATCGGGACGGACCCGTTCCATCGGAGGCAATATGGCTTCAGAAAGAAGAGGAGCACGGTAGATGCCATCACGCAGGTGATGAAGTTTGCCAACATCTGCAAACAGAAGAAGGTAATATGCGTGATAATCACCCTGGATATTAGCAATGCCTTCAATTCGCTCAGCTGGAAGAGCATATACGAGGAATTTGACAAGAGGAAGCTGGCATGGAAGGTCAAAAGACTAATCGGCAGTTATCTATCCGGAAGGAGGATCGTCGTGAGCAACCAGCACGGCACGGTGGAGCACGAGGTGGCGGCGGGAGTTCCGCAGGGATCCATCCTCGGACCATTCCTGTGGAACTTGGTATACGACCGGTTGCTCGAGAGACTCGACAACATGCCAATGGTCAGAGCAACCGCCTTCGCGGATGATCTGGCCATCACATGTTCTGTCGGGAGGAACGAAGATGCCTCCGTCAAGGTCAACACGATGCTAAGGATCGCCAACGATTGGTGCACGAGTGTCGGGCTCACCCTGGCGAGGGAAAAGACGGAGGTCATGCTCATCACAAGCTTGCGAGTGCCGAGAGTGGTGAAACTCAGGTTGGGCTCCTCGGACATCGAAACGGTCGATCGCATCAGGTATCTCGGAGTCGTCATCGACTCCAGTCGGAGGTTCGGTGCGCATATCGAGATGGTGTGTAACAGAGCCGACAAGTTAATAGGATCCCTTAGGGGAATTCTACCCAACATCAACGGGCCGCCCAGCTTGGCTCGTAGGCTCTACTACAATGTATGGGAATCCATCGTAACTTACGGAGCACCGGTGTGGACTAGAGCAGCGAATACCGATGAGAAGAGGAAAAATCTGAAACGACCACAACGAACGGCCCTGTGCATAACAACGACGGCATACCGTACCGTCTCCCACGCGGCACTTTGCGTGTTGACCGGGAATCTCCCGATTTACATAAAGATAAAGATGCTCGGAGAGACCTACGAGAGGAACAAGATCCATGGGTCCAGGATTGGCACGGATGACGGCTCCAAGCTGAAGGAGGAACTGGAGGCGATTCGCATGAAGGCCCAAGAGGACTGGCGGAAGGAGTGGAACAACTACAAAAAAGAAAATATCACAAAGAAGCTAATACCGAGTGCGCTGCTATTTACCGAAAAGAAGATGGACATCGATCACCACACCATGCAGCTGCTAACCGGGCATGGGAGCTTCGGTGTCTATAGGAAAAGGATTGGCAAGGACAGCGACAGCAACTGTCTCGACTGTGGAGACACGAACGACGATGCAGAGCACGCCCTCTTCGCGTGCCCGAAGTGGACGGACAGAAGGATCGAGCTGGAGAACGCTCTGGGAGGGAAGATAGACGTGGGCAATCTGATCGCCACGGTGACCGCCAAGGACGACAGCTGGAATAAATTCAGGCAATTCTCCAAGACCGTCATGTGTCACAAGAGGGTGACAGCGAGGGCCTAGGAAGAGGCAAGGAGGAGAACGAGCGTAACAACAACTACGCGGAGCAATGAGGGCAAGAACATGGAACAACGAAAAACCGCAGAAGGAGACCAGCCCACTATTCTGAACTGGCTGAGAGGACGACATGAGCAGTAACTGCCCGAAGAAGTAGATACAACGGGGCACGAAAGGACAACCCTGATGACTGCCGACAGGTTTTACCGGGGTTGTCTGCCCTCTAAGCGGAGGAAGAAGGAGGAGGGGTTTTTAGTGGGTATGGCAACGACATCCGACCGACTCCCACATAACCCAGTGATGCGGGTCACTGGGCATGCGTAATAGCATTTTCCCCTCCCAAGCGAAAAAAAAAGATGTACCATACTTCCTTATCTACGGTATAGGTAGGACTGAACAAACTCTTTGTCAAAACATAGAATATCCACCGAGTGTTAAGACTCTTTGTTACTGGCTAATGTGACCTCACGAGAGAATGATTTTCCGGCACGATGATGCTGCAGTGGAAAACAATGATGGGTGTGTCTAAGGGCACCGGAACATCGGATTCGTGGAGAAAAGACTTCGCTCGGAAAGAGATTGATAATGACGTTACTGTTAATTGGACAATTTCCATGTTGATGGTTAGAGAAGGATGCTAGTAGCCCTTGAGGGAACGTTGCTAGCGGGAAGCGTCGTCCGTGGAAAAATAGATTTCACCTATCATCCCGTAGTTGGAACGAAGACTGTTTGCCTGTTTAGGACTGTTAAGGACTTTAATTAACTAAATCTCAAGGTTTATAATGGGTCCTCAGGCTAGCTAAACATATACTGTTGAGATGCGTTGACATCTGGCAATCATCTTATCCGACGGATGGAGTCTGCGTGTGGCGAGAAACGGGACAGAAACCGTTGGAATGTTTACTGTCACGTGCCACTACGATTATTTCATTTAAGGACAGCTATAGAATTACTCCATGCCTTTATTAGAGAAAAAGTTCATCCCTTGACCGCGGCTACGTTCGGTGACTGGTTGTCGCCTCGAGGCCAAGTTCAGTATCACAAGTTTCGAACAATTACAAACGGACTGGATGGCTACAATTGTTGAATTACAGCTATGGTAGAATCTAGATTACAATGTTACGGGATTTTCCCACAATTCCAAGCGGAAGATTCCCGTGTTCTTTCATCTCCGATTTACATTTATGCTTGATCTGTCTGGGACCAGTGCAGATATAGCGCAAACTGGCTGGTAAGCGATGTATTTGGCAAGAAATGTGGCGTACCAGGCATATCGTATTGTCGACACATTTCCAACAGTAACGGAGATGCGTGGTTTTGAATATTTAATAATGTATATTAAAAACTGCAATTAGCTGGATTTGAATCGATACTGACTTTATATAGCGTAATTCGTATGATCTGCACTGTATTTATCAGCAAATATGGAGTATATCGCGCATCCATTTGTCGACATATCGACATATCAATAGAAACAGCGATACGTTGATCTGAATGTTCAGGCATGAATATGCAAATCTGCAATTACACTGGATTTGACAGGGTTCAGACTTGACGTAGCTCTAACTAGCAGATGTGAACTGTATTTGGCAGGAAATGTGGAGAACAATGCACATCGTATTGTTTGCATATCTGCATTAGCAACGGAGATAGGTTGGTTTGAATATTTAAGTCTGAAAATGTAAAAATGGAGGGTTTACTCCTGGATTTTACATTGGCCAGAGTTGATGTCAATTTGTCCAACCGTGGAGAGATTTGATCGCATGGAAGCGAGTCAACGGGAGTCGCAAATTCCCGTTACGATTCTAGGAAATGACACCGCGTATTGATCGATCCCCTGATTTCCGTTAAGATAATAGGGTGGTTGCGGTGGTATAACTCTGCGACCAACAGAGTTATTGATGAGAATTGTGGATCTTGATGGCCGAAATATTGTTATGGAAACATAAAATTTACACTGGCCTTTACTATTAACGTAGACACATATTTATTTTATAAACGATTTTTAGAATATATATCGTTACACAGCTGCACGCGTCTCAGCACTTTCTTCCATACCCGACCTTATGTAGACTGTTAACCGACCGAACTATTTACATTCGTCTGTTTTTCAGTCGCCGCGCACACACATATCTCCACACACTGATATCCACATACAAACATCTCCACTACGCACTCGACCTAGTCCAGCACAAAAATTTTACATATCTCAATACACCTCCTTAATTATTGTGCTGCATATTCATTTCCTTTTGTGAAAATTAAACTATTTTTAAAAGTAATCTAAAATTTTCAAAATTATTTCTCCCTAGAGCCTTCGTTTGAATATCTGATACATTGTTTTCTGAATTTACTTTTATAACGTCAATCCCTTTATTTTCCCAACTTTCATTTACAAAATGGAAATGTACTTCAATGTACTCATAATTTTTTCAAGTTTCCATATTTTTATATCGCAATCGCTCCAGAATTATGTTCGTAAATTTTTATTGGTCTCTCGATCATTATTTTGAAATTTTTCAATAATTTCTTTAGAAATTTTATTTCACTCCCTGCTTCTGACAAAACTACTTACTCGGCGGCTGTTGATGATTTTGTCACGCTGTTTCGCTTTGTCGATTTCCAGTAAATTGCGTTTCCGAAAAATCTTATGATAAATCCCGTAGTAGTCTTGTAGTAGTCTTATGATAAATCACCGTCAACAAAGCAATAAATGATTTCAGCGTTCAAATTTCTTTCATAAGTCAACCTTAATTTTCTGGTTAAATATAAGTATTACAAAATTCTCAACGCATATTTATAATGGGTCCCGTCGTAACTGTTTTGAAATCGACTTAAATAGTTTACACTATAAGTTAACGTATAATCTTGTTCCAGTACTAATAAATTATGAAGCTCCTATGAGGTTTCTATATCTTATATCGTCTGAGGCTGACTATGCGGGTTCTAAATTTGAATTTTTTTCCTTTGGTGTAAAATATAGTTTACTATTTTCAATATTCTATCGTTTCGCTAATGACTCTATATAACTACTTTTATCTAATTTCATCTCACACTTCTTATGATCGTATTCAATGTATATTCCTAAGTAAGTCTTTACTTCACCTAAGTCCCTCATCGCAAATTTGTTCGACAATTTATTTTTAATTTCATCGATTTTTCTTTTGTTTTTTCCACACATTAATAAGTCATCCACGAATAGAATTAAGTATATAACATGATCGCTCTCATACTTCATATACAGACAATAATCACTCTCACTTCTTTGAAAATCTATTTTACATACTTACAAACCTAGTTTACATACTTTCCTGCTTTTATCGGCGTAACCCATAGGTTGTTTTACAAATACTTCCGATTTTATAGTTCCGTTTAGGAATGCTGTTTCTACATCCATTTGCATAATCATCGAACCATACTGACAACAATAAGATAGTAATAACTTCAGCGTTTGCATTTTTGCCACTGGAGAGTATAAATCTTCCGGTATTTCCTTTTGTTGGAAACCCCGAACAACTAGTCGCGCTTTCTTACGATTATTGGATTTATTCGTATATACCCATTTCAAATCTAATACCTTTTTATCTTTTGGTTTCACCACTAATTGCCAGGTTTTTATTTTTGACTAAACTATTCATTTCTCGATCCATTGCTTCTTTCCATGATCTGCTGTCATCTCCACCTAATGCTTCTTCATAGGTTTGAGGACTGCCTGCGCTAACTACATTCACATAAATGAAATATGAGGTCATTTGGCCATATCCTTGAGGTTCCTTTGGTTCCCGTCCTGGCCTTCTCAAATTATTTTCTATGTCCTCAAGTTTTTCTTCTGATTCGTTACTTAAATTTCTCTCCTTTTTTTATTACAACCTGCTCGACCTTTTCGTCACTTGTTTCACTTTCATGAATTTCGTTTGTATCCGAATGTTCTTCAAAATCCTTTTCCGTCTATTATCTGATTCATCCATTCCTTGAAATCCTACTAAATTATCATTTTCACCTATAAATTCTACGTGTCTTGCAATTATAATTTTATTATTAACTAAGATCCTATATCCAACGTTTTCATAACCTACAAGTATTCCAATATCTGCCTTTCTGTGCCATTTCGAATTTATTTTAAATTCAGATATTCTTACGAAAACTATACTCCCGTACAATCTTAAATTATTTATATTCGGTTTCCTTCTTAACAATATTTCGATTGGTGTTTTATTTTCACATGTTTTCGTAATGGTTCCATTTTTTAAGTACACCGCGGTTCTAACTATTTCCGACCAATATTTAATATTTAGTTTCGAATCATGTAATAAGCATCTAGCAGAATTCGTGATTGTTCTATTGTAGCGCTCAGCTGTTCCATTTAACTAGTGAACATAGGGTGGGCATGGTTCTAGGTGAATTCCCGTTTCCCTGATTAGATTGTACTTGTTTTTGTTCATATATTCTTTTCCATTATCGCATCTTAGTCTCTTTATCTTCTTACCAGTAAGATTTTCAACTTTATTTATATAATCAAGGATTCAATCGTAAACCTCATCTTTCGATTTCAAAGTATAAATTAATGCGCACTTACTATAATCGTCCATAAATGTTAAGAAATATTTAGATCCATCAAACCCGGTATTTTTATAAGTTCCATTTAAATCGGTATGTACTAATTCTAAAATCTCGCGTGCTCTACTACGGTTACTCTGGATAGGTACATTGTGCTACTTATTTTGCATACACGCACCACAATTTAATTGAACTTGCTCCAATTTTTCTGGCATTCCCTCAATTAATTTTTTCTTACACATCGTATCTAAATAATTAAAGTTTACATGTCCTCGGATTCTGTGAAACTTTTCCCTGTTCTTCATTTTTTTTCTACATTTTTGGCGTGAGATTCTTGCCTTCCAATGTAACTAGTTATTTTATATAAACCATGATCGTTGAATGCGATCCCTATCAACTTTCTATATTTGTTATAGATCTTTGAAGTATTCCCTGCTGAGAGTTTCTTATTTCTATTCGTTACTCTCGCATAGCTAACCAAGTTATTATCCATTTCTTCCACATAAAATACATTTGACATTATAATTTTAACCCTTCTTTTGTTTACTTCAAAGTAAGTTAAAATTTTTCCAACTTTTGTTCCTTTTAATGTTCTACCGTCTCCTAGTTTTACGTTTATCGGGTTCCTTAAGTTTTCGTATTCAAAAAAATACGAGTCATCATTTACAATGTGATCTGAACATTCACTATCGAATATCCAATCTATTTTTCGCGAATCGCTGGTATATACTGTGATAGTATCCTTACTATTATCGGGCTGCACTCGCGTTAGGAAGGAGTCAATTCCTTGGTCGTCGTAGTCCTCGCTGTTTAAATAATTTGCGTCTTGTCGACTTGCCCCATTGTAGCGTTGCTGCCAACCTCTGCTTCGTCCTCGTTGTCCAAATCCACGCTGAACATATCCTCGTCTTTTGTGGCCAGAACCTCGTCCGCCGCGACCCCTATTCTGCTATGACTGATACGCACCTCCTTGCCATTGCGCTCCTCCATTGATTCCGCCTCTGCATGTATTCGTGCAATTTTTTATCACGTGGCCGTACTTTCCACAGCCATGGCACTTTATTTCTCTCTTTTCTCAACTTTGAAAACATTTGACCATTTCCTATCACTTTTACTCTCCCTACGCATTTCCCACATTATAATTTTATTTTTTAAAAAATCACAAGTTCAATCACTTTCTTTCAATGAGTCGATTAAGTCATCAATATATATCAATGATTCTGGTAGTGTTTTCAGCATGTAATCGAGTTTTTCACGTTCACTTACGTTTGCACCGGCACTCTTTAATTCATTTATCGTCTTCTCAAATTCCGTGAAAAATGAACCTGATTCCTCAATATCTTTCAACCTCATCATGTCGAGTCTACGTCTTATAGAAAGTTGAAATGCTGTTGATTCCTTCATATACATCTCATCGAATTTTGTAATTATTTTGTAAACAGTGTCTTGATCACCAACAAATTCTAATTGCTCATTTGTTATACTACAATAGATGCAGTTCATCGCCTATTGATTCTTTTCATCCCAAATATCTTTCGCATCCGTGTCCATTTTCTCTCGTGTAGCCAGTTCATAACATTTTTTACACTTTAAATACATTAATGTTCTTTTCTTCCACGCTTTGTAATTACGTACATCGAATACTTGAATTTTAGTTTTATCGTCCATTGGCATCTTGATTCGTCTTTTCATCTTCACCCTTTTTTCAAAAACAGTTCTCCTCACTATACAGATTCCTTTTATCTGCTCCGCCAACAGCCTCCTTATCTCTTCAGAACATATTTCCAATTCTTTCAAAATGAACCTTTTTTATACATTCACTCCCGGTTACACGTGGTCCCATATCCTTAAATCCCGTCAACCACGAATTTTGCTACCATGTTGAGAATTGTGGATCCTGATAGCCGAAATATTGTTATGGAAACATTCAATTTACGTTGGCCATTACTATTAACGTAGACACATATTTACTGTATAAACGATTTCTAGAATATTTATCGATGTACACTTGCGCGCGTCTCAGCACTTTTATTCATACCCGACCTTATGTAGACTGTTAACCAACCGAACTATTTACATTCGTCTGTTTTTCAGTCGCCGCGCACACACATATCTCCACACACTGATATCCACATACAAACATCTCCACTACGCACTCGACCTAGTCCAGCACAAAAATTTTACATATCTCAATACACCTCCTTAATTATTGTGCTGCATATTCATTTCCTTTTGTGAAAATTAAACTATTTTTAAAAGTAATCTAAAATTTTCAAAATTATTTCTCCCTAGAGCCTTCGTTTGAATATCTGATACATTGTTTTCTGAATTTACTTTTATAACGTCAATCTCTTTATTTTCCCAACTTTCATTTACAAAATGGAAATGTACTTCAATGTACTCATAATTTTTTCAAGTTTCCATATTTTTATATCGCAATCGCTCCAGAATTATGTTCGTAAATTTTTATTGGTCTCTCGATCATTATTTTGAAATTTTTCAATAATTTCTTTAGAAATTTTATTTCACTCCCTGCTTCTGACAAAACTACTTACTCGGCGGCTGTTGATGATTTTGTCACGCTGTTTCGCTTTGTCGATTTCCAGTAAATTGCGTTTCCGAAAAATCTTATGATAAATCCCGTAGTAGTCTTGTAGTAGTCTTATGATAAATCACCGTCAACAAAGCAATAAATGATTTCAGCGTTCAAATTTCTTTCATAAGTCAACTTTAATTTTCTGGTTAAATATAAGTATTACAAAATTCTCAACGCATATTTATAATGGGTCCCGTCGTAACTGTTTTGAAATCGACTTAAATTGTTTACACTATAAGTTAACGTATAATCTTGTTCCAGTACTAATAAATTATGAAGCTCCTATGAGGTTTCTATATCTTATATCGTCTGAGGCTGACTATGCGGGTTTTAAATTTGAATTTTTTTCCTTTGGTGTAAAATATAGTTTACTATTTTCAATATTCTATCGTTTCGCTAATGACTCTATATAACTACTTTTATCTAATTTCATCTCACACTTCTTATGATCGTATTCAATGTATATTCCTAAGTAAGTCTTTACTTCACCTAAGTCCCTCATCGCAAATTTGTTCGACAATTTATTTTTAATTTCATCGATTTTTCTTTTGTTTTTTCCACACATTAATAAGTCATCCACGAATAGAATTAAGTATATAACACGATCGCTCTCATACTTCATATACAGACAATAATCACTCTCACTTCTTTGAAAATCTATTTTACATACTTACAAACCTAGTTTACATACTTTCCTGCTTTTATCGGCGTAACCCATAGGTTGTTTTACAAATACTTCCGATTTTATAGTTCCGTTTAGGAATGCTGTTTCTACATCCATTTGCATAATCATCGAACCATACTGACAACAATAAGATAGTAATAACTTCAGCGTTTGCATTTTTGCCACTGGAGAGTATAAATCTTCCGGTATTTCCTTTTGTTGGAAACCCCGAACAACTAGTCGCGCTTTCTTACGATTATTGGATTTATTCGTATATACCCATTTCAAATCTAATACCTTTTTATCTTTTGGTTTCACCACTAATTGCCAGGTTTTTATTTTTGACTAAACTATTCATTTCTCGATCCATTGCTTCTTTCCATGATCTGCTGTCATCTCCACCTAATGCTTCTTCATAGGTTTGAGGACTGCCTGCGCTAACTACATTCACATAAATGAAATATGAGGTCATTTGGCCATATCCTTGAGGTTCCTTTGGTTCCCGTCCTGGCCTTCTCAAATTATTTTCTATGTCCTCAAGTTTTTCTTCTGATTCGTTACTTAAATTTCTCTCCTTTTTTTATTACAACCTGCTCGACCTTTTCGTCACTTGTTTCACTTTCATGAATTTCGTTTGTATCCGAATGTTCTTCAAAATCCTTTTCCGTCTATTATCTGATTCATCCATTCCTTGAAATCCTACTAAATTATCATTTTCACCTATAAATTCTACGTGTCTTGCAATTATAATTTTATTATTAACTAAGATCCTATATCCAACGTTTTCATAACCTACAAGTATTCCAATATCTGCCTTTTTGTGCCATTTCGAATTTATTTTAAATTCAGATATTCTTACGAAAACTATACTCCCGTACAATCTTAAATTATTTATATTCGGTTTCCTTCTCAACAATATTTCGATTGGTGTTTTATTTTCACATGTTTTCGTAATGGTTCCATTTTTTAAGTACACCGCGGTTCTAACTATTTCCGACCAATATTTAATATTTAGTTTCGAATCATGTAATAAGCATCTAGCAGAATTCGTGATTGTTCTATTGTAGCGCTCAGCTGTTCCATTTAACTAGTGAACATAAGGTGGGCATGGTTCTAGGTGAATTCCCGTTTCCCTGATTAGATTGTACTTGTTTTTGTTCATATATTCTTTTCCATTATCGCATCTTAGTCTCTTTATCTTCTTACCAGTAAGATTTTCAACTTTATTTATATAATCAAGGATTCAATCGTAAACCTCATCTTTCGATTTCAAAGTATAAATTAATGCGCACTTACTATAATCGTCCATAAATGTTAAGAAATATTTAGATCCATCAAACCCGGTATTTTTATAAGTTCCATTTAAATCGGTATGTACTAATTCTAAAATCTCGCGTACTCTACTACGGTTACTCTGGATAGGTACATTGTGCTACTTATTTTGCATACACGCACCACAATTTAATTGAACTTGCTCCAATTTTTCTGGCATTCCCTCAATTAATTTTTTCTTACACATCGTATCTAAATAATTAAAGTTTACATGTCCTCGGATTCTGTGAAACTTTTCCCTGTTCTTCATTTTTTTTCTACATTTTTGGCGTGAGATTCTTGCCTTCCAATGTAACTAGTTATTTTATATAAACCATGATCGTTGAATGCGATCCCTATCAACTTTCTATATTTGTTATAGATCTTTGAAGTATTCCCTGCTGAGAGTTTCTTATTTCTATTCGTTACTCTCGCATAGCTAACCAAGTTATTATCCATTTCTTCCACATAAAATACATTTGACATTATAATTTTAACCCTTCTTTTGTTTACTTCAAAGTAAGTTAAAATTTTTCCAACTTTTGTTCCTTTTAATGTTCTACCGTCTCCTAGTTTTACGTTTATCGGGTTCTTTAAGTTTTCGTATTCAAAAAAATACGAGTCATCATTTACAATGTGATCTGAACATTCACTATCCAATATCCAATCTATTTTTCGCGAATCGCTGGTATATACTGTGATAGTATCCTTACTATTATCGGGCTGCACTCGCGTTAGGAAGGAGTCAATTCCTTGGTCGTCGTAGTCCTCGCTGTTTAAATAATTTGCGTCTTGTCGACTTGCCCCATTGTAGCGTTGCTGCCAACCTCTGCTTCGTCCTCGTTGTCCAAATCCACGCTGAACATATCCTCGTCTTTTGTGGCCAGAACCTCGTCCGCCGCGACCCCTATTCTGCTATGACTGATACGCACCTCCTTGCCATTGCGCTCCTCCATTGATTCCGCCTCTGCATGTATTCGTGCAATTTTTTATCACGTGGCCGTACTTTCCACAGCCATGGCACTTTATTTCTCTCTTTTCTCAACTTTGAAAACATTTGACCATTTCCTATCACTTTTACTCTCCCTACGCATTTCCCACATTATAATTTTATTTTTTAAAAAATCACAAGTTCAATCACTTTCTTTCAATGAGTCGATTAAGTCATCAATATATATCAATGATTCTGGTAGTGTTTTCAGCATGTAATCGAGTTTTTCACGTTCACTTACGTTTGCACCAGCACTCTTTAATTCATTTATCGTCTTCTCAAATTCCGTGAAAAATGAACCTGATTCCTCAATATCTTTCAACCTCATCATGTCGAGTCTACGTCTTATAGAAAGTTGAAATGCTGTTGATTCCTTCATATACATCTCATCGATTTTTGTAATTATTTTGTAAACAGTGTCTTGATCACCAACAAATTCTAATTGCTCATTTGTTATACTACAATAGATGCAGTTCATCGCCCATTGATTCTTTTCATCCCAAATATCTTTCGCATCCGTGTCCATTTTCTCTCGTGTAGCCAGTTCATAACATTTTTTACACTTTAAATACATTAATGTTCTTTTCTTCCACGCTTTGTAATTACGTACATCGAATACTTGAATTTTAGTTTTATCGTCCATTGGCATCTTGATTCGTCTTTTCATCTTCACCCTTTTTTCAAAAACAGTTCTCCTCACTATACAGATTCCTTTTATCTGCTCCGCCAACAGCCTCCTTATCTCTTCAGAACACATTTCCAATTCTTTCAAAATGAACCTTTTTTATACATTCACTCCCGGTTACACGTGGTCCCATATCCTTAAATCCCGTCAACCACGAATTTTGCTACCATGTTGAGAATTGTGGATCCTGATAGCCGAAATATTGTTATGGAAACATTCAATTTACGTTGGCCATTACTATTAACGTAGACACATATTTACTGTATAAACGATTTCTAGAATATTTATCGATGTACACTTGCGCGCGTCTCAGCACTTTTATTCATACCCGACCTTATGTAGACTGTTAACCAACCGAACTATTTACATTCGTCTGTTTTTCAGTCGCCGCGCACACACATATCTCCACACACTGATATCCACATACAAACATCTCCACTACGCACTCGACCTAGTCCAGCACAAAAATTTTACATATCTCAATACACCTCCTTAATTATTGTGCTGCATATTCATTTCCTTTTGTGAAAATTAAACTATTTTTAAAAGTAATCTAAAATTTTCAAAATTATTTCTCCCTAGAGCCTTCGTTTGAATATCTGATACATTGTTTTCTGAATTTACTTTTATAACGTCAATCCCTTTATTTTCCCAACTTTCATTTACAAAATGGAAATGTACTTCAATGTACTCATAATTTTTTCAAGTTTCCATATTTTTATATCGCAATCGCTCCAGAATTATGTTCGTAAATTTTTATTGGTCTCTCGATCATTATTTTGAAATTTTTCAATAATTTCTTTAGAAATTTTATTTCACTCCCTGCTTCTGACAAAACTACTTACTCGGCGGCTGTTGATGATTTTGTCACGCTGTTTCGCTTTGTCGATTTCCAGTAAATTGCGTTTCCGAAAAATCTTATGATAAATCCCGTAGTAGTCTTGTAGTAGTCTTATGATAAATCACCGTCAACAAAGCAATAAATGATTTCAGCGTTCAAATTTCTTTCATAAGTCAACTTTAATTTTCTGGTTAAATATAAGTATTACAAAATTCTCAACGCATATTTATAATGGGTCCCGTCGTAACTGTTTTGAAATCGACTTAAATAGTTTACACTATAAGTTAACGTATAATCTTGTTCCAGTACTAATAAATTATGAAGCTCCTATGAGGTTTCTATATCTTATATCGTCTGAGGCTGACTATGCGGGTTCTAAATTTGAATTTTTTTCCTTTGGTGTAAAATATAGTTTACTATTTTCAATATTCTATCGTTTCGCTAATGACTCTATATAACTACTTTTATCTAATTTCATCTCACACTTCTTATGATCGTATTCAATGTATATTCCTAAGTAAGTCTTTACTTCACCTAAGTCCCTCATCGCAAATTTGTTCGACAATTTATTTTTAATTTCATCGATTTTTCTTTTGTTTTTTCCACACATTAATAAGTCATCCACGAATAGAATTAAGTATATAACATGATCGCTCTCATACTTCATATACAGACAATAATCACTCTCACTTCTTTGAAAATCTATTTTACATACTTACAAACCTAGTTTACATACTTTCCTGCTTTTATCGGCGTAACCCATAGGTTGTTTTACAAATACTTCCGATTTTATAGTTCCGTTTAGGAATGCTGTTTCTACATCCATTTGCATAATCATCGAACCATACTGACAACAATAAGATAGTAATAACTTCAGCGTTTGCATTTTTGCCACTGGAGAGTATAAATCTTCCGGTATTTCCTTTTGTTGGAAACCCCGAACAACTAGTCGCGCTTTCTTACGATTATTGGATTTATTCGTATATACCCATTTCAAATCTAATACCTTTTTATCTTTTGGTTTCACCACTAATTGCCAGGTTTTTATTTTTGACTAAACTATTCATTTCTCGATCCATTGCTTCTTTCCATGATCTGCTGTCATCTCCACCTAATGCTTCTTCATAGGTTTGAGGACTGCCTGCGCTAACTACATTCACATAAATGAAATATGAGGTCATTTGGCCATATCCTTGAGGTTCCTTTGGTTCCCGTCCTGGCCTTCTCAAATTATTTTCTATGTCCTCAAGTTTTTCTTCTGATTCGTTACTTAAATTTCTCTCCTTTTTTTATTACAACCTGCTCGACCTTTTCGTCACTTGTTTCACTTTCATGAATTTCGTTTGTATCCGAATGTTCTTCAAAATCCTTTTCCTTCTATTATCTGATTCATCCATTCCTTGAAATCCTACTAAATTATCATTTTCACCTATAAATTCTACGTGTCTTGCAATTATAATTTTATTATTAACTAAGATCCTATATCCAACGTTTTCATAACCTACAAGTATTCCAATATCTGCCTTTCTGTGCCATTTCGAATTTATTTTAAATTCAGATATTCTTACGAAAACTATACTCCCGTACAATCTTAAATTATTTATATTCGGTTTCCTTCTTAACAATATTTCGATTGGTGTTTTATTTTCACATGTTTTCGTAATGGTTCCATTTTTTAAGTACACCGCGGTTCTAACTATTTCCGACCAATATTTAATATTTAGTTTCGAATCATGTAATAAGCATCTAGCAGAATTCGTGATTGTTCTATTGTAGCGCTCAGCTGTTCCATTTAACTAGTGAACATAGGGTGGGCATGGTTCTAGGTGAATTCCCGTTTCCCTGATTAGATTGTACTTGTTTTTGTTCATATATTCTTTTCCATTATCGCATCTTAGTCTCTTTATCTTCTTACCAGTAAGATTTTCAACTTTATTTATATAATCAAGGATTCAATCGTAAACCTCATCTTTCGATTTCAAAGTATAAATTAATGCGCACTTACTATAATCGTCCATAAATGTTAAGAAACATATAGATCCATCAAACCCGGTATTTTTATAAGTTCCATTTAAATCGGTATGTACTAATTCTAAAATCTCGCGTGCTCTACTACGGTTACTCTGGATAGGTACATTGTGCTACTTATTTTGCATACACGCACCACAATTTAATTGAACTTGCTCCAATTTTTCTGGCATTCCCTCAATTAATTTTTTCTTACACATCGTATCTAAATAATTAAAGTTTACATGTCCTCGGATTCTGTGAAACTTTTCCCTGTTCTTCATTTTTTTTCTACATTTTTGGCGTGAGATTCTTGCCTTCCAATGTAACTAGTTATTTTATATAAACCATGATCGTTGAATGCGATCCCTATCAACTTTCTATATTTGTTATAGATCTTTGAAGTATTCCCTGCTGAGAGTTTCTTATTTCTATTCGTTACTCTCGCATAGCTAACCAAGTTATTATCCATTTCTTCCACATAAAATACATTTGACATTATAATTTTAACCCTTCTTTTGTTTACTTCAAAGTAAGTTAAAATTTTTCCAACTTTTGTTCCTTTTAATGCTCTACCGTCTCCTAGTTTTACGTTTATCGGGTTCTTTAAGTTTTCGTATTCAAAAAAATACGAGTCATCATTTACAATGTGATCTGAACATTCACTATCGAATATCCAATCTATTTTTCGCGAATCGCTGGTATATACTGTGATAGTATCCTTACTATTATCGGGCTGCACTCGCGTTAGGAAGGAGTCAATTCCTTGGTCGTCGTAGTCCTCGCTGTTTAAATAATTTGCGTCTTGTCGACTTGCCCCATTGTAGCGTTGCTGCCAACCTCTGCTTCGTCCTCGTTGTCCAAATCCACGCTGAACATATCCTCGTCTTTTGTGGCCAGAACCTCGTCCGCCGCGACCCCTATTCTGCTATGACTGATACGCACCTCCTTGCCATTGCGCTCCTCCATTGATTCCGCCTCTGCATGTATTCGTGCAATTTTTTATCACGTGGTCGTAGTTTCCACAGCCATGGCACTTTATTTCTCTCTTTTCTCAACTTTGAAAGCATTTGACCATTTCCTATCACTTTTACTCTCCCTACGCATTTCCCACATTATAATTTTATTTTTTAAAAAATCACAAGTTCAATCACTTTCTTTCAATGAGTCGATTAAGTCATCAATATATATCAATGATTCTGGTAGTGTTTTCAGCATGTAATCGAGTTTTTCACGTTCACTTACGTTTGCACCGGCACTCTTTAATTCATTTATCGTCTTCTCAAATTCCGTGAAAAATGAACCTGATTCCTCAATATCTTTCAACCTCATCATGTCGAGTCTACGTCTTATAGAAAGTTGAAATGCTGTTGATTCCTTCATATACATCTCATCGAATTTTGTAATTATTTTGTAAACAGTGTCTTGATCACCAACAAATTCTAATTGCTCATTTGTTATACTACAATAGATGCAGTTCATCGCCCATTGATTCTTTTCATCCCAAATATCTTTCGCATCCGTGTCCATTTTCTCTCGTGTAGCCAGTTCATAACATTTTTTACACTTTAAATACATTAATGTTCTTTTCTTCCACGCTTTGTAATTACGTACATCGAATACTTGAATTTTAGTTTTATCGTCCATTGGCATCTTGATTCGTCTTTTCATCTTCACCCTTTTTTCAAAAACAGTTCTCCTCACTATACAGATTCCTTTTATCTGCTCCGCCAACAGCCTCCTTATCTCTTCAGAACATATTTCCAATTCTTTCAAAATGAACCTTTTTTATACATTCACTCCCGGTTACACGTGGTCCCATATCCTTAAATCCCGTCAACCACGAATTTTGCTACCATGTTGAGAATTGTGGATCCTGATAGCCGAAATATTGTTATGGAAACATTCAATTTACGTTGGCCATTACTATTAACGTAGACACATATTTACTGTATAAACGATTTCTAGAATATTTATCGATGTACACTTGCGCGCGTCTCAGCACTTTTATTCATACCCGACCTTATGTAGACTGTTAACCGACCGAACTATTTACATTCGTCTGTTTTTCAGTCGCCGCGCACACACATATCTCCACACACTGATATCCACATACAAACATCTCCACTACGCACTCGACCTAGTCCAGCACAAAAATTTTACATATCTCAATACACCTCCTTAATTATTGTGCTGCATATTCATTTCCTTTTGTGAAAATTAAACTATTTTTAAAAGTAATCTAAAATTTTCAAAATTATTTCTCCCTAGAGCCTTCGTTTGAATATCTGATACATTGTTTTCTGAATTTACTTTTATAACGTCAATCTCTTTATTTTCCCAACTTTCATTTACAAAATGGAAATGTACTTCAATGTACTCATAATTTTTTCAAGTTTCCATATTTTTATATCGCAATCGCTCCAGAATTATGTTCGTAAATTTTTATTGGTCTCTCGATCATTATTTTGAAATTTTTCAATAATTTCTTTAGAAATTTTATTTCACTCCCTGCTTCTGACAAAACTACTTACTCGGCGGCTGTTGATGATTTTGTCACGCTGTTTCGCTTTGTCGATTTCCAGTAAATTGCGTTTCCGAAAAATCTTATGATAAATCCCGTAGTAGTCTTGTAGTAGTCTTATGATAAATCACCGTCAACAAAGCAATAAATGATTTCAGCGTTCAAATTTCTTTCATAAGTCAACTTTAATTTTCTGGTTAAATATAAGTATTACAAAATTCTCAACGCATATTTATAATGGGTCCCGTCGTAACTGTTTTGAAATCGACTTAAATAGTTTACACTATAAGTTAACGTATAATCTTGTTCCAGTACTAATAAATTATGAAGCTCCTATGAGGTTTCTATATCTTATATCGTCTGAGGCTGACTATGCGGGTTCTAAATTTGAATTTTTTTCCTTTGGTGTAAAATATAGTTTACTATTTTCAATATTCTACCGTTTCGCTAATGACTCTATATAACTACTTTTATCTAATTTCATCTCACACTTCTTATGATCGTATTCAATGTATATTCCTAAGTAAGTCTTTACTTCACCTAAGTCCCTCATCGCAAATTTGTTCGACAATTTATTTTTAATTTCATCGATTTTTCTTTTGTTTTTTCCACACATTAATAAGTCATCCACGAATAGAATTAAGTATATAACATGATCGCTCTCATACTTCATATACAGACAATAATCACTCTCACTTCTTTGAAAATCTATTTTACATACTTACAAACCTAGTTTACATACTTTCCTGCTTTTATCGGCGTAACCCATAGGTTGTTTTACAAATACTTCCGATTTTATAGTTCCGTTTAGGAATGCTGTTTCTACATCCATTTGCATAATCATCGAACCATACTGACAACAATAAGATAGTAATAACTTCAGCGTTTGCATTTTTGCCACTGGAGAGTATAAATCTTCCGGTATTTCCTTTTGTTGGAAACCCCGAACAACTAGTCGCGCTTTCTTACGATTATTGGATTTATTCGTATATACCCATTTCAAATCTAATACCTTTTTATCTTTTGGTTTCACCACTAATTGCCAGGTTTTTATTTTTGACTAAACTATTCATTTCTCGATCCATTGCTTCTTTCCATGATCTGCTGTCATCTCCACCTAATGCTTCTTCATAGGTTTGAGGACTGCCTGCGCTAACTACATTCACATAAATGAAATATGAGGTCATTTGACCATATCCTTGAGGTTCCTTTGGTTCCCGTCCTGGCCTTCTCAAATTATTTTCTATGTCCTCAAGTTTTTCTTCTGATTCGTTACTTAAATTTCTCTCCTTTTTTTATTACAACCTGCTCGACCTTTTCGTCACTTGTTTCACTTTCATGAATTTCGTTTGTATCCGAATGTTCTTCAAAATCCTTTTCCGTCTATTATCTGATTCATCCATTCCTTGAAATCCTACTAAATTATCATTTTCACCTATAAATTCTACGTGTCTTGCAATTATAATTTTATTATTAACTAAGATCCTATATCCAACGTTTTCATAACCTACAAGTATTCCAATATCTGCCTTTCTGTGCCATTTCGAATTTATTTTAAATTCAGATATTCTTACGAAAACTATACTCCCGTACAATCTTAAATTATTTATATTCGGTTTCCTTCTCAACAATATTTCGATTGGTGTTTTATTTTCACATGTTTTCGTAATGGTTCCATTTTTTAAGTACACCGCGGTTCTAACTATTTCCGACCAATATTTAATATTTAGTTTCGAATCATGTAATAAGCATCTAGCAGAATTCGTGATTGTTCTATTGTAGCGCTCAGCTGTTCCATTTAACTAGTGAACATAGGGTGGGCATGGTTCTAGGTGAATTCCCGTTTCCCTGATTAGATTGTACTTGTTTTTGTTCATATATTCTTTTCCATTATCGCATCTTAGTCTCTTTATCTTCTTACCAGTAAGATTTTCAACTTTATTTATATAATCAAGGATTCAATCGTAAACCTCATCTTTCGATTTCAAAGTATAAATTAATGCGCACTTACTATAATCGTCCATAAATGTTAAGAAATATTTAGATCCATCAAACCCGGTATTTTTATAAGTTCCATTTAAATCGGTATGTACTAATTCTAAAATCTCGCGTACTCTACTACGGTTACTCTGGATAGGTACATTGTGCTACTTATTTTGCATACACGCACCACAATTTAATTGAACTTGCTCCAATTTTTCTGGCATTCCCTCAATTAATTTTTTCTTACACATCGTATCTAAATAATTAAAGTTTACATGTCCTCGGATTCTGTGAAACATTTCCCTGTTCTTCATTTTTTTTCTACATTTTTGGCGTGAGATTCTTGCCTTCCAATGTAACTAGTTATTTTATATAAACCATGATCGTTGAATGCGATCCCTATCAACTTTCTATATTTGTTATAGATCTTTGAAGTATTCCCTGCTGAGAGTTTCTTATTTCTATTCGTTACTCTCGCATAGCTAACCAAGTTATTATCCATTTCTTCCACATAAAATACATTTGACATTATAATTTTAACCCTTCTTTTGTTTACTTCAAAGTAAGTTAAAATTTTTCCAACTTTTGTTCCTTTTAATGTTCTACCGTCTCCTAGTTTTACGTTTATCGGGTTCTTTAAGTTTTCGTATTCAAAAAAATACGAGTCATCATTTACAATGTGATCTGAACATTCACTATCGAATATCCAATCTATTTTTCGCGAATCGCTGGTATATACTGTGATAGTATCCTTACTATTATCGGGCTGCACTCGCGTTAGGAAGGAGTCAATTCCTTGGTCGTCGTAGTCCTCGCTATTTAAATAATTTGCGTCTTGTCGACTTGCCCCATTGTAGCGTTGCTGCCAACCTCTGCTTCGTCCTCGTTGTCCAAATCCACGCTGAACATATCCTCGTCTTTTGTGGCCAGAACCTCGTCCGCCGCGACCCCTATTCTGCTATGACTGATACGCACCTCCTTGCCATTGCGCTCCTCCATTGATTCCGCCTCTGCATGTATTCGTGCAATTTTTTATCACGTGGCCGTACTTTCCACAGCCATGGCACTTTATTTCTCTCTTTTCTCAACTTTGAAAACATTTGACCATTTCCTATCACTTTTACTCTCCCTACGCATTTCCCACATTATAATTTTATTTTTTAAAAAATCACAAGTTCAATCACTTTCTTTCAATGAGTCGATTAAGTCATCAATATATATCAATGATTCTGGTAGTGTTTTCAGCATGTAATCGAGTTTTTCACGTTCACTTACGTTTGCACCAGCACTCTTTAATTCATTTATCGTCTTCTCAAATTCCGTGAAAAATGAACCTGATTCCTCAATATCTTTCAACCTCATCATGTCGAGTCTACGTCTTATAGAAAGTTGAAATGCTGTTGATTCCTTCATATACATCTCATCGAATTTTGTAATTATTTTGTAAACAGTGTCTTGATCACCAACAAATTCTAATTGCTCATTTGTTATACTACAATAGATGCAGTTCATCGCCCATTGATTCTTTTCATCCCAAATATCTTTCGCATCCGTGTCCATTTTCTCTCGTGTAGCCAGTTCATAACATTTTTTACACTTTAAATACATTAATGTTCTTTTCTTCCACGCTTTGTAATTACGTACATCGAATACTTGAATTTTAGTTTTATCGTCCATTGGCATCTTGATTCGTCTTTTCATCTTCACCCTTTTTTCAAAAACAGTTCTCCTCACTATACAGATTCCTTTTATCTGCTCCGCCAACAGCCTCCTTATCTCTTCAGAACATATTTCCAATTCTTTCAAAATGAACCTTTTTTATACATTCACTCCCGGTTACACGTGGTCCCATATCCTTAAATCCCGTCAACCACGAATTTTGCTACCATGTTGAGAATTGTGGATCCTGATAGCCGAAATATTGTTATGGAAACATTCAATTTACGTTGGCCATTACTATTAACGTAGACACATATTTACTGTATAAACGATTTCTAGAATATTTATCGATGTACACTTGCGCGCGTCTCAGCACTTTTATTCATACCCGACCTTATGTAGACTGTTAACCGACCGAACTATTTACATTCGTCTGTTTTTCAGTCGCCGCGCACACACATATCTCCACACACTGATATCCACATACAAACATCTCCACTACGCACTCGACCTAGTCCAGCACAAAAATTTTACATATCTCAATACACCTCCTTAATTATTGTGCTGCATATTCATTTCCTTTTGTGAAAATTAAACTATTTTTAAAAGTAATCTAAAATTTTCAAAATTATTTCTCCCTAGAGCCTTCGTTTGAATATCTGATACATTGTTTTCTGAATTTACTTTTATAACGTCAATCTCTTTATTTTCCCAACTTTCATTTACAAAATGGAAATGTACTTCAATGTACTCATAATTTTTTCAAGTTTCCATATTTTTATATCGCAATCGCTCCAGAATTATGTTCGTAAATTTTTATTGGTCTCTCGATCATTATTTTGAAATTTTTCAATAATTTCTTTAGAAATTTTATTTCACTCCCTGCTTCTGACAAAACTACTTACTCGGCGGCTGTTGATGATTTTGTCACGCTGTTTCGCTTTGTCGATTTCCAGTAAATTGCGTTTCCGAAAAATCTTATGATAAATCCCGTAGTAGTCTTGTAGTAGTCTTATGATAAATCACCGTCAACAAAGCAATAAATGATTTCAGCGTTCAAATTTCTTTCATAAGTCAACCTTAATTTTCTGGTTAAATATAAGTATTACAAAATTCTCAACGCATATTTATAATGGGTCCCGTCGTAACTGTTTTGAAATCGACTTAAATTGTTTACACTATAAGTTAACGTATAATCTTGTTCCAGTACTAATAAATTATGAAGCTCCTATGAGGTTTCTATATCTTATATCGTCTGAGGCTGACTATGCGGGTTCTAAATTTGAATTTTTTTCCTTTGGTGTAAAATATAGTTTACTATTTTCAATATTCTATCGTTTCGCTAATGACTCTATATAACTACTTTTATCTAATTTCATCTCACACTTCTTATGATCGTATTCAATGTATATTCCTAAGTAAGTCTTTACTTCACCTAAGTCCCTCATCGCAAATTTGTTCGACAATTTATTTTTAATTTCATCGATTTTTCTTTTGTTTTTTCCACACATTAATAAGTCATCCACGAATAGAATTAAGTATATAACATGATCGCTCTCATACTTCATATACAGACAATAATCACTCTCACTTCTTTGAAAATCTATTTTACATACTTACAAACCTAGTTTACATACTTTCCTGCTTTTATCGGCGTAACCCATAGGTTGTTTTACAAATACTTCCGATTTTATAGTTCCGTTTAGGAATGCTGTTTCTACATCCATTTGCATAATCATCGAACCATACTGACAACAATAAGATAGTAATAACTTCAGCGTTTGCATTTTTGCCACTGGAGAGTATAAATCTTCCGGTATTTCCTTTTGTTGGAAACCCCGAACAACTAGTCGCGCTTTCTTACGATTATTGGATTTATTCGTATATACCCATTTCAAATCTAATACCTTTTTATCTTTTGGTTTCACCACTAATTGCCAGGTTTTTATTTTTGACTAAACTATTCATTTCTCGATCCATTGCTTCTTTCCATGATCTGCTGTCATCTCCACCTAATGCTTCTTCATAGGTTTGAGGACTGCCTGCGCTAACTACATTCACATAAATGAAATATGAGGTCATTTGGCCATATCCTTGAGGTTCCTTTGGTTCCCGTCCTGGCCTTCTCAAATTATTTTCTATGTCCTCAAGTTTTTCTTCTGATTCGTTACTTAAATTTCTCTCCTTTTTTTATTACAACCTGCTCGACCTTTTCGTCACTTGTTTCACTTTCATGAATTTCGTTTGTATCCGAATGTTCTTCAAAATCCTTTTCCGTCTATTATCTGATTCATCCATTCCTTGAAATCCTACTAAATTATCATTTTCACCTATAAATTCTACGTGTCTTGCAATTATAATTTTATTATTAACTAAGATCCTATATCCAACGTTTTCATAACCTACAAGTATTCCAATATCTGCCTTTCTGTGCCATTTCGAATTTATTTTAAATTCAGATATTCTTACGAAAACTATACTCCCGTACAATCTTAAATTATTTATATTCGGTTTCCTTCTCAACAATATTTCGATTGGTGTTTTATTTTCACATGTTTTCGTAATGGTTCCATTTTTTAAGTACACCGCGGTTCTAACTATTTCCGACCAATATTTAATATTTAGTTTCGAATCATGTAATAAGCATCTAGCAGAATTCGTGATTGTTCTATTGTAGCGCTCAGCTGTTCCATTTAACTAGTGAACATAAGGTGGGCATGGTTCTAGGTGAATTCCCGTTTCCCTGATTAGATTGTACTTGTTTTTGTTCATATATTCTTTTCCATTATCGCATCTTAGTCTCTTTATCTTCTTACCAGTAAGATTTTCAACTTTATTTATATAATCAAGGATTCAATCGTAAACCTCATCTTTCGATTTCAAAGTATAAATTAATGCGCACTTACTATAATCGTCCATAAATGTTAAGAAATATTTAGATCCATCAAACCCGGTATTTTTATAAGTTCCATTTAAATCGGTATGTACTAATTCTAAAATCTCGCGTGCTCTACTACGGTTACTCTGGATAGGTACATTGTGCTACTTATTTTGCATACACGCACCACAATTTAATTGAACTTGCTCCAATTTTTCTGGCATTCCCTCAATTAATTTTTTCTTACACATCGTATCTAAATAATTAAAGTTTACATGTCCTCGGATTCTGTGAAACTTTTCCCTGTTCTTCATTTTTTTTCTACATTTTTGGCGTGAGATTCTTGCCTTCCAATGTAACTAGTTATTTTATATAAACCATGATCGTTGAATGCGATCCCTATCAACTTTCTATATTTGTTATAGATCTTTGAAGTATTCCCTGCTGAGAGTTTCTTATTTCTATTCGTTACTCTCGCATAGCTAACCAAGTTATTATCCATTTCTTCCACATAAAATACATTTGACATTATAATTTTAACCCTTCTTTTGTTTACTTCAAAGTAAGTTAAAATTTTTCCAACTTTTGTTCCTTTTAATGTTCTACCGTCTCCTAGTTTTACGTTTATCGGGTTCTTTAAGTTTTCGTATTCAAAAAAATACGAGTCATCATTTACAATGTGATCTGAACATTCACTATCCAACATCCAATCTATTTTTCGCGAATCGCTGGTATATACTGTGATAGTATCCTTACTATTATCGGGCTGCACTCGCGTTAGGAAGGAGTCAATTCCTTGGTCGTCGTAGTCCTCGCTGTTTAAATAATTTGCGTCTTGTCGACTTGCCCCATTGTAGCGTTGCTGCCAACCTCTGCTTCGTCCTCGTTGTCCAAATCCACGCTGAACATATCCTCGTCTTTTGTGGCCAGAACCTCGTCCGCCGCGACCCCTATTCTGCTATGACTGATACGCACCTCCTTGCCATTGCGCTCCTCCATTGATTCCGCCTCTGCATGTATTCGTGCAATTTTTTATCACGTGGCCGTACTTTCCACAGCCATGGCACTTTATTTCTCTCTTTTCTCAACTTTGAAAACATTTGACCATTTCCTATCACTTTTACTCTCCCTACGCATTTCCCACATTATAATTTTATTTTTTAAAAAATCACAAGTTCAATCACTTTCTTTCAATGAGTCGATTAAGTCATCAATATATATCAATGATTCTGGTAGTGTTTTCAGCATGTAATCGAGTTTTTCACGTTCACTTACGTTTGCACCGGCACTCTTTAATTCATTTATCGTCTTCTCAAATTCCGTGAAAAATGAACCTGATTCCTCAATATCTTTCAACCTCATCATGTCGAGTCTACGTCTTATAGAAAGTTGAAATGCTGTTGATTCCTTCATATACATCTCATCGAATTTTGTAATTATTTTGTAAACAGTGTCTTGATCACCAACAAATTCTAATTGCTCATTTGTTATACTACAATAGATGCAGTTCATCGCCCATTGATTCTTTTCATCCCAAATATCTTTCGCATCCGTGTCCATTTTCTCTCGTGTAGCCAGTTCATAACATTTTTTACACTTTAAATACATTAATGTTCTTTTCTTCCACGCTTTGTAATTACGTACATCGAATACTTGAATTTTAGTTTTATCGTCCATTGGCATCTTGATTCGTCTTTTCATCTTCACCCTTTTTTCAAAAACAGTTCTCCTCACTATACAGATTCCTTTTATCTGCTCCGCCAACAGCCTCCTTATCTCTTCAGAACATATTTCCAATTCTTTCAAAATGAACCTTTTTTATACATTCACTCCCGGTTACACGTGGTCCCATATCCTTAAATCCCGTCAACCACGAATTTTGCTACCATGTTGAGAATTGTGGATCCTGATAGCCGAAATATTGTTATGGAAACATTCAATTTACGTTGGCCATTACTATTAACGTAGACACATATTTACTGTATAAACGATTTCTAGAATATTTATCGATGTACACTTGCGCGCGTCTCAGCACTTTTATTCATACCCGACCTTATGTAGACTGTTAACCGACCGAACTATTTACATTCGTCTGTTTTTCAGTCGCCGCGCACACACATATCTCCACACACTGATATCCACATACAAACATCTCCACTACGCACTCGACCTAGTCCAGCACAAAAATTTTACATATCTCAATACACCTCCTTAATTATTGTGCTGCATATTCATTTCCTTTTGTGAAAATTAAACTATTTTTAAAAGTAATCTAAAATTTTCAAAATTATTTCTCCCTAGAGCCTTCGTTTGAATATCTGATACATTGTTTTCTGAATTTACTTTTATAACGTCAATCTCTTTATTTTCCCAACTTTCATTTACAAAATGGAAATGTACTTCAATGTACTCATAATTTTTTCAAGTTTCCATATTTTTATATCGCAATCGCTCCAGAATTATGTTCGTAAATTTTTATTGGTCTCTCGATCATTATTTTGAAATTTTTCAATAATTTCTTTAGAAATTTTATTTCACTCCCTGCTTCTGACAAAACTACTTACTCGGCGGCTGTTGATGATTTTGTCACGCTGTTTCGCTTTGTCGATTTCCAGTAAATTGCGTTTCCGAAAAATCTTATGATAAATCCCGTAGTAGTCTTGTAGTAGTCTTATGATAAATCACCGTCAACAAAGCAATAAATGATTTCAGCGTTCAAATTTCTTTCATAAGTCAACTTTAATTTTCTGGTTAAATATAAGTATTACAAAATTCTCAACGCATATTTATAATGGGTCCCGTCGTAACTGTTTTGAAATCGACTTAAATAGTTTACACTATAAGTTAACGTATAATCTTGTTCCAGTACTAATAAATTATGAAGCTCCTATGAGGTTTCTATATCTTATATCGTCTGAGGCTGACTATGCGGGTTCTAAATTTGAATTTTTTTCCTTTGGTGTAAAATATAGTTTACTATTTTCAATATTCTATCGTTTCGCTAATGACTCTATATAACTACTTTTATCTAATTTCATCTCACACTTCTTATGATCGTATTCAATGTATATTCCTAAGTAAGTCTTTACTTCACCTAAGTCCCTCATCGCAAATTTGTTCGACAATTTATTTTTAATTTCATCGATTTTTCTTTTGTTTTTTCCACACATTAATAAGTCATCCACGAATAGAATTAAGTATATAACATGATCGCTCTCATACTTCATATACAGACAATAATCACTCTCACTTCTTTGAAAATCTATTTTACATACTTACAAACCTAGTTTACATACTTTCCTGCTTTTATCGGCGTAACCCATAGGTTGTTTTACAAATACTTCCGATTTTATAGTTCCGTTTAGGAATGCTGTTTCTACATCCATTTGCATAATCATCGAACCATACTGACAACAATAAGATAGTAATAACTTCAGCGTTTGCATTTTTGCCACTGGAGAGTATAAATCTTCCGGTATTTCCTTTTGTTGGAAACCCCGAACAACTAGTCGCGCTTTCTTACGATTATTGGATTTATTCGTATATACCCATTTCAAATCTAATACCTTTTTATCTTTTGGTTTCACCACTAATTGCCAGGTTTTTATTTTTGACTAAACTATTCATTTCTCGATCCATTGCTTCTTTCCATGATCTGCTGTCATCTCCACCTAATGCTTCTTCATAGGTTTGAGGACTGCCTGCGCTAACTACATTCACATAAATGAAATATGAGGTCATTTGACCATATCCTTGAGGTTCCTTTGGTTCCCGTCCTGGCCTTCTCAAATTATTTTCTATGTCCTCAAGTTTTTCTTCTGATTCGTTACTTAAATTTCTCTCCTTTTTTTATTACAACCTGCTCGACCTTTTCGTCACTTGTTTCACTTTCATGAATTTCGTTTGTATCCGAATGTTCTTCAAAATCCTTTTCCGTCTATTATCTGATTCATCCATTCCTTGAAATCCTACTAAATTATCATTTTCACCTATAAATTCTACGTGTCTTGCAATTATAATTTTATTATTAACTAAGATCCTATATCCAACGTTTTCATAACCTACAAGTATTCCAATATCTGCCTTTCTGTGCCATTTCGAATTTATTTTAAATTCAGATATTCTTACGAAAACTATACTCCCGTACAATCTTAAATTATTTATATTCGGTTTCCTTCTCAACAATATTTCGATTGGTGTTTTATTTTCACATGTTTTCGTAATGGTTCCATTTTTTAAGTACACCGCGGTTCTAACTATTTCCGACCAATATTTAATATTTAGTTTCGAATCATGTAATAAGCATCTAGCAGAATTCGTGATTGTTCTATTGTAGCGCTCAGCTGTTCCATTTAACTAGTGAACATAGGGTGGGCATGGTTCTAGGTGAATTCCCGTTTCCCTGATTAGATTGTACTTGTTTTTGTTCATATATTCTTTTCCATTATCGCATCTTAGTCTCTTTATCTTCTTACCAGTAAGATTTTCAACTTTATTTATATAATCAAGGATTCAATCGTAAACCTCATCTTTCGATTTCAAAGTATAAATTAATGCGCACTTACTATAATCGTCCATAAATGTTAAGAAATATTTAGATCCATCAAACCCGGTATTTTTATAAGTTCCATTTAAATCGGTATGTACTAATTCTAAAATCTCGCGTGCTCTACTACGGTTACTCTGGATAGGTACATTGTGCTACTTATTTTGCATACACGCACCACAATTTAATTGAACTTGCTCCAATTTTTCTGGCATTCCCTCAATTAATTTTTTCTTACACATCGTATCTAAATAATTAAAGTTTACATGTCCTCGGATTCTGTGAAACTTTTCCCTGTTCTTCATTTTTTTTCTACATTTTTGGCGTGAGATTCTTGCCTTCCAATGTAACTAGTTATTTTATATAAACCATGATCGTTGAATGCGATCCCTATCAACTTTCTATATTTGTTATAGATCTTTGAAGTATTCCCTGCTGAGAGTTTCTTATTTCTATTCGTTACTCTCGCATAGCTAACCAAGTTATTATCCATTTCTTCCACATGAAATACATTTGACATTATAATTTTAACCCTTCTTTTGTTTACTTCAAAGTAAGTTAAAATTTTTCCAACTTTTGTTCCTTTTAATGTTCTACCGTCTCCTAGTTTTACGTTTATCGGGTTCTTTAAGTTTTCGTATTCAAAAAAATACGAGTCATCATTTACAATGTGATCTGAACATTCACTATCGAATATCCAATCTATTTTTCGCGAATCGCTGGTATATACTGTGATAGTATCCTTACTATTATCGGGCTGCACTCGCGTTAGGAAGGAGTCAATTCCTTGGTCGTCGTAGTCCTCGCTGTTTAAATAATTTGCGTCTTGTCGACTTGCCCCATTGTAGCGTTGCTGCCAACCTCTGCTTCGTCCTCGTTGTCCAAATCCACGCTGAACATATCCTCGTCTTTTGTGGCCAGAACCTCGTCCGCCGCGACCCCTATTCTGCTATGACTGATACGCACCTCCTTGCCATTGCGCTCCTCCATTGATTCCGCCTCTGCATGTATTCGTGCAATTTTTTATCACGTGGCCGTACTTTCCACAGCCATGGCACTTTATTTCTCTCTTTTCTCAACTTTGAAAACATTTGACCATTTCCTATCACTTTTACTCTCCCTACGCATTTCCCACATTATAATTTTATTTTTTAAAAAATCACAAGTTCAATCACTTTCTTTCAATGAGTCGATTAAGTCATCAATATATATCAATGATTCTGGTAGTGTTTTCAGCATGTAATCGAGTTTTTCACGTTCACTTACGTTTGCACCAGCAGTCTTTAATTCATTTATCGTCTTCTCAAATTCCGTGAAAAATGAACCTGATTCCTCAATATCTTTCAACCTCATCATGTCGAGTCTACGTCTTATAGAAAGTTGAAATGCTGTTGATTCCTTCATATACATCTCATCGATTTTTGTAATTATTTTGTAAACAGTGTCTTGATCACCAACAAATTCTAATTGCTCATTTGTTATACTACAATAGATGCAGTTCATCGCCCATTGATTCTTTTCATCCCAAATATCTTTCGCATCCGTGTCCATTTTCTCTCGTGTAGCCAGTTCATAACATTTTTTACATTTTAAATACATTAATATTCTTTTCTTCCACGCTTTGTAATCACGTACATCGAATACTTGAATTTTAGTTTTATCGTCCATTGGCATCTTGATTCGTCTTTTCATCTTCACCCTTTTTTCAAAAACAGTTCTCCTCACTATACAGATTCCTTTTATCTGTTCCGCCAACAGCCTCTTCATCTCTTCAGAACATATTTCCAATTATTTCAAAATGAACCTTTTTATACATTCACTCCCGGTTACACGTGGTTCCATAACCTTAAATCTCGTCAACCACGAATTTTTCTACCATGTTGAGAATTGTGGATCCTGATGGCCGAAATATTGTTATGGAAACATTCAATTTACGTTGGCCATTACTATTAACGTAGACACATATTTACTGTATAAACGATTTCTAGAATATTTATCGATGAACACTTGCGCGCGTCTCAGCACTTTTATTCATACCCGACCTTTTGAAGACTGTTAACCGATAGAACTGTTTACGTTCGTCTGTTTCTCAGTCGCCGCGCACACACATATCTCCACACAGTGATATCCCGTTACAAAGATCTCTACTACGCACTGGACCTAGTCCAGCACAAAATTATACATATTTCAATATTTATGAAGTATGTATTTCCAATAACTTTGTACAACAGCACAAGTTAGTAACTCCGCCGATTAAGGTATAGGTGACGAAGAAATGGATTGATCTGATATGAGAGAATCCGGGTAGATATATAGACTGATCTGAAAACCTAGATTGAGTATGCATAGAAAGGTGGTCTTCGAAGAAGTCATGGGTGTAGAGTGTTTTCGAACCGAGATATAACTCGAATTCCCCTCTTATATACTTACGGAGGAAAGCTCGGTATGTAGGTAATTTTTGATCAAGGGAAGCCGATTCGTTGTTCACTCTTTTTGTTATGAAAAGGGAGTACAAAGATTCGCGATACCCATTGGGTATGATCAGCGTTAATGAATGAAGATAGGATGAGTAAGTATCCCACCAACGTGGCTCATGGATGACCTTGTTCATGGGTAAATCCACACATTTTCATCGGATAAATGTCCGGTTTAATATTATGTAATTACCGGTTTTCCCATTACATAACTACCAGCTTTGCCGTAGTTTCTAAGAGCGCACAATAAACATAAGGACTTTTCTAAGGAATACACATCAATCAAAAACATTTAAGAAATTGGACGTGCAAGATGAAAGAGACCATCTAGAATTACTTAAAAAGTCTAAGTTTTTGGTGGGTCCTTAGGTTTGATGAGGGTGTAAATAACGGTCAGCGGCCCCTTGGCGCCTAAATATCGAGGGACGTCGAACGGTTCCTATCACGCAAGGTAACAGTTGATATAGTGAAAAATGGCTGGTGTGCACTATATTTGGCAGCAAATGTGCAGTATAAGGCACATCGAATTGTCGACATATTTGCAACAGAAACGGAGATACGTGGGTATGAATATTTTATCCTGATTATGCAAAACTGCAATTACGCTTGATTCGTCTGGGACAAGTGTGGATATAGCGCAAACTGGCTGATGAGCGCTGTATGTGGCAAGAAATGTGGAGTACCAGCCATATCGAATTGTCGACATACCAGCAACAGCAACGGAGATACGTTTAGTTGAATATTTGAGTCTGAATCTGCAGAACTACAATTACACTGCATATAACGGGGACCAGAGTCGACATAACGCTGACCAGCTAATGTGCTCTGTATTTTGCAGCAAATGTGGATTGGTTGTCGGCATATTTGCTATAGAGGCGAAGATACATTGATCTGAATGTTTATTCCTGAATACGCAATACTTCATTTACGCTGCACTTCACAAGGTCCAGAGAGGACGAAGCGCAAAGCGGCTGGTGTGTTCTGTATTTGCCTACAAATCTGGAGTATAACGCGAATCGAAATGTCGGCATATCTGCGATAGCAGCGGAGATACGTTGATTTGAATATTTAAGCATGACTATGCGAAACTGCAATTACATTGCATTTGACAGTAACCAAATATAAAATAGTGTTAGGAAGATGATACATTTGAACTGTACATGTGAATGTGTGTGTAGGCGTCAGAGAGTGTCCAGGCCTTAGTTGGGCCAAAGGGCAATTGGCAGCCGTTAGAAACATTTTAAAGGGTCGGTTGACAACAAACGTGCGTGCGACTAGGTTTTCGATGTCTTCAGAGTATAAGATATATTTGTCGGGTCAACGTCAGGATTAGGGGTGGGGGTGTTCGATGAATCTTCGTTGAAATTAGCCATCGGTGCGGTGTAACAATAGTTGAGTTTATTGACACAAATTAGAAAGATTACAGCGTCGATATGTAATCGCAATGTTTCGACATTCGCGGCACTATGACAATGGTCTCGGCTCCGGCAACGTTTCCGCGGTCAACGGATGCTGAGCTCTACCCTACGTTAGCGTCTAAGTTGCACTACATGTTAGAGCAAGGAGCAATTACTACGTATAAGAAAGACAGGTCGATTGCTGATGAGCCCGCACTAGAGAGTGTCTCTCCATCACGGCGACGCTGTCAAGGAAAACTATGATGGGTGTGTCTAAGGGCTCGGATTCGTGGAGAAAAGTCTTCGTTCAGAAAGTGAGGGAAATTGACGTTACTGTTAATTGGTCAATTTCCATGTTGGTGGTTAGAGAAGGGTGCTTACCGTCCTTGGGGAGAGTTGCCAGTGGGAAGCTTTCGTAGACGGATAGATTTCTCTTATCTTCCCGTAGTTGGGGCACAGGCTATTAGTCTATTTGAAATACGTTGTATAATTGAAACTTAATATTCGTAGCGGGCCCTCAGCCAGCTAAACATATACCCTGAGGATGCGTCGACATCTGGCAATCATCTTACCCGAAGGACAAAGTCTGCGTGTGGCGAGCCACGGGACAAAAATCGTTGAAATTTTTACCGTCGTGCCCCGTCCCAAGTATTTCTTTTAAGGAGAGCTATAGAGTTACTTCATGCCTTTGTTAAACAAAACGTTCATCCCTTGACCGCGACTACGTTCGGCGACTGATTGTCTCCTCGAGTCCGAGCTCACTATCATAAATCTCTGTAGCGGCAGTCGACAGCAAACTTCCCAACGGTTTCTGTCCCATGCCTCGCTACACAAGGACTCTACCTTTCGAACAGATGGTTGCCAGATGTCTATCAGATACAGATTCTCACCGAATATTTACAGCGAGCCTAAGGACCCGCTATAAATCTTAGGATTCATGCAGCTGAGATTCTCTAAAGGGACAAATAGTCTTTGTCTCAATAGTCCCTACACATACCACCCACTACGGGAAATCTGCTTTTTCTCACGTACGACGCTCCTCGCTAGCAACTTTCTCTCAAGGACAGTTGTCATCCCTTTCCAACAACCAACTCACAATTTTGCCAATTAACAGCGACGTCCGTTTCCCTCACTCTCTGAACTAACACTTTTCTTAACGAATCCGATGATCCCGTATCCTTAGACACACCCAAACACAGTTTTCCTAAGGAGCATCATCGCGACACAAATTCATTCTGTTCTATCGCGAGCCGCGAGGCAAGTTAGAAGACGCCTTCTGGATTGTTCGTCCGCAGTCGTACGTAATAGCGAATCTGAATCTCTCGACATATGTGCAATCGTCTCGACTCGAACCACCGCGTAAAGTATCGCGCCGAGCTTGAACTTGTAATCTTGAATCGATAATTGTACCGTGCTTTCGGCGCGCTAGTGTATACCACTGACACAAGCAAATAAACAGTTATTGTTAAACAATACCGAGTGATTCTTCTATACCTATCACGCACGTTATCTCATCTCAAATAAGTACAGTCGGATCGAATGACAACAGTTTCATAATACGGCTATGGTGAAGTCTAAATTACAGTACTAGGGGTCTTCCCAAAGTTCCGAAGGGAAGTTTCAGGTGTTCTTTCATCTCCGACACGGCCATTCTGACTATCACACGTCCTCGTGTGTAACTAAAATATTGAGTTTCCTAACATTAGACTCGATACAATTAACATTATTCACAATTTAACTAGATGTTCGAATAAGGCAAGGGTCCAGTGTAGCAACAAATCCTGTTCGGGGATTTGGCAGCAAAAAAATAAAAGATTATGAAAATTAGTAGCGTTATAGTTAGTATCCAAGGTGATAGTTGCATCCTGCAAGTTATCAGTCGGATCGTAACGGCATGATGGGCCATTTTCGATTTCGCACTCCAAAGGATCTCGGCCTTCTAGTTCGTATGAGCACATAGAGCTTCGTTCCACGGTCTCACTGAGCCTTTTCATATTGTCACCCCGAAAAGCATGCAAGTCGCATCGCATGTTCTCACTGAGCCTTATCATATTGTTACCATGAAAAGCGTATGAGCCACATCACACGTTCTCTCTGAGCTGTATCACACTGTTACCATGAAAAGCGTGTGGGCCACATCACACGTTCTCTCTGAGCTTTATCACATTATCGCCCCGAAACACGTGCGAACTCGCCCTGCCGGGTGTTATTGGCATAGTGCTAGTAATCTTCCGAGATCGAAGTACTCATATCGTCATGGCCACTGTTATGGCCTTCACTACAGACATCCAACTCGGCAGGGGTGCAACCATCTGGCATTTTCCTCAACATGTCGTGACTGTACTTGAACGATCGCTTACCGTTTAATACCTTTAAGATATACCTGTCTCCTTCCAAAACATCTGCTATTACAAATGGACCTCTAAATTTTGGATCTAATTTGGTTTGATTTCTTTCCTCATTTTGCGTAATACGAAATCACCGAGGTTAAACCTAACCGCTTTAACTTTAGTTTTGTCAAATCCATCCTCATCATACCTAGCACTAGTTTCCATCCACTTTATTGCCTGTCGTCTTATATTGGAGATATCGATACTTTTGATGTTATCGGGTAACAACAGATCGCACGGTCTTGTCGTTCTACCTATTAGTAGTTCTAATGAGCTCGAGTTTGTCACGCGGTTGGTGGTGCAATTCAAAGCCAACTGTATTTCCCCAATCGCGTCTTGCCACGGCCGCCCGGTCGATTCCACTACCGTGAACATAATTTTCAATGCACCCATAACACGCTCTACCTGTCCATTGGCTCTACTAGCACCGGTCGCTATTAAGTGAACTTTAATTCGTTTGCTTTCGCAGAATTCTCGAAATTCCTTACCCTTAAAACATATTCCCTGATCTGCTATTATCCGGCAGGGACTCCCGAATAAAAATATAGCGGATTTAAGCGCTTTAATGGTATTAAGGGAATCTATCTTACGAGTATGATGCAGGTATACGAATTTAGTGAAGACGTCGGTCAAAACAATGACGTGCTCCTTTTTATCGCTTTTACCATTCAACTTGCCTGTTATGTCCATGTGGACCGTATGCCAGGGTATGCTGGTCTTAGGTATAGGATGCAGTTCGGCTTGTATCTTACCTAAACTAGCTTTCGAATCTTGACAAGCATGACAGATCTCAATGAATCGGCGAACGTACTTCGCCATTCCTTCGACACAGTAATACTCTTATAGTTTCTCGAGCGTTTTCTCCCAACCTTAGTGCATAATTGACTGGTGCACATGGTTAATAACAGACTATCTAAAACCACTTGGGACTATAGGTAAACAGAGTGTCCTGCCGTTTCTTTGTATCCTACGGTAAATAGTACCGGTCCGTAATTCGTATGTATTCGCGATGTCTCCCGCGAGCCCATCGTATTGCAATTCCTTGACGATTTCCAAGATTTGAGAATCACGACGTTGTTCCGCTCACAGCCAATCTTCCGAAATTTCTGCCAGATTAACTATTTTCCCTTTGATTTTGTCGAATTTAATAGGGTCAACGCCTGTGCGGTTTCGCGAAAAGAAATCTACGCGAGCCGTCCGTTTACTTTCCCGACACATAATGTCATAAATAAAAGTCTGCAAGTAAGTCCATCACCTATGGTCCCTGTCATTATATGTACTTTATTACTCAGCGCTTTCAACGAGTTGCAATCCGTGACGACAAGAAGTTTCCGTCCATGTAGATAGCGACGGAAATGTTTTACGGCGTTTACGATAGCTAATGTTTCGAGTTCATAGGAGTGATATCTAGATTCCGCGGGGCTGGTTCTTTTATTGTAATTCTCTATTACCTTGTTCTTACCTTCGGCTTGATGCGTCAAAATCGCCCCGTAACTCTCCTAGCTAGCATCAGTATGTAGTTCTATCGGGTAATTGGGGTTGAATATCATCAGCACCGGCGCGTCGGTCAGGACGGAAACTACCTGTTGTCTTATTCTCTCGTGTCTATCTGTCCAAGTTATATTTCTGTTATCTGAGATGAGCGCGTACAGGGATGAGCGCGTAGTTTCCTCATCTGTGAGAATTTAGGGATGAACTGTGTGACGGTGGTTGGCACAGGTTAAAAACTTAAGGTGTGTATTTTACCCGGGTCGGGACGAACTTCTCCGATATGAATTACACATCTCAAATAGAGCACCGATGTCCTTAAGAGAACGTTTCGCAAAGTTAAAAGAGAATCCGGCTTTTACGAGGGTATCTAATACGGTGTTTCAATCTTTCTAAAGCTTGATCTATCGAGTCGGTAATAATTAGGACGTTATCGAAATAAATATCAACGTACGAATGAGCGAGGTAGCCTGGGGCGTTACGAATGGCCCTCCGAAAGACGGACGGTGCAATTTTTCAGTCCAAACGGCATCGTTATCAATTCATATTGTCTGTCGGGGGTAACGAACGCTGTATACTCCGCTGAATTAGGATAAATAGGAATTTGGTGAAACCCGATGACCATGTCCAGGCTAATAAAGTATCTCGCCTCTTGCAATCTCGCGACTTGATCCGCAATAAGGAGTAAAGGGTACCGATCCGCGACCATATTTTGACTTAGCTCTCGGGAACCTGCTCATAATCTATCTGAGTCGTTTTTCTTCTTCACGAGTTATGTAGGGCTCGCAAATGGCGAATTACTAAGCCTTATGATCTTTGCTTTAATTAAAACGCTTGTTTTCTCACGTACCGCTCTTCGCTTCTCCTCGCTAAGTCTATAAGAACTTCCTCGTACGGTGGTGTTAGGATCAATTAATCGCATTTCTAACCGGCCTGTATTTGCGCGAATACGTAGGAAACCCGTAACGAATGAATCTTTGAATTTGTCGAGAAGAAAAATTGATCGACTTTTATTATTACCATGTACATCAGTGTCAACTTCATTAACGACGATCTCGTTTGCAGTGGTTTCATTACAGACATTAATTATTTTTGTTTTACACATAGCGAGGCTATTTCGTGTAATGTTACGTCAAAACCCAGACTTAGAGTTCCGCAACTAATCGCGATATCATATTTTAAATAACTGTCAGGAAGGACATGAGAAATTATCTTCGATGTAAAAATCATTAATACACACAATGAACAAATGGGTGGCATTTGTTTAATACAGGTATTCCCTACTCCTCGCATTACTAATATGTCAGTCATTCCTTTGCCAGAAAATCTCGAGGCCGCGGACTCTTTAATTAGTGAACGCTCGGCTCCCGAATCGGAATAAAATGGAAACGATTCACCCAGATGACTTGATATATCCGTTGATGCTTCCAGTACGCACGAGTCGACACGCCACTCGTTATTGAAATTATAGTTTCCTTCCATAATCAGGTTGGCAGCTGCGCCCCAAGCAGCGGAGTCGGAGCACGCGATTTTAAGGGTTAAAACGTGGTAGCGAAAAATTGTTAGGTTTCACACTCGATTTTTGCACTAGCGACTGAATTACTTGCGCACGATGGTCGTAAGTTCTAGCACTGTTATAGTCGGCACTGATCCCACTTCAGATGTCGGGTTGGCGTTAAGATTAGAGCTAGGGTTAAGGGCGTGAAACGAATCCCTATTGGCGCTAGACGTGATCATTATGCAATAGAGGTGATATTTACTAGTGCAAATATGACTATGATGGAATTGGACAAGTAATCGCGATAATTAGATACTCGAGGAGCTAATGACAATGATCCTAGGCTCAATAACGAATCCGCGGTCAACGGGATGACGAACTCTACTTTTCTTCAGCGTCTAAGTTGTACTCAATGTTAATGCATGGGGCAATCACTACGTATCAGAGGGTTACTTAAATCGTCGTTGAGATCGTACGGGAGAGTGGTTCTCCATCACGGTAACGCTGTCGAGGAAAACTATGATGGGTGTGCCTAAGGGCACGAAATCATCGGATTCGTGGAGAACAGTCTGCGTTCCGAAAGTGAGGGAAATTGGCGTTACTGTTAATTGGTCAATTTCCATGTTGGTGGTTAGGGAAGGGTGCTAGCCGCCCTTGAGAGAGAGTTCGAGAAGAGGAAGCGTCGTTCGTGAGAAAAATAGATTTCTCCTATTTTCTCGTAGTTGGAACGAGGACTGTTTGTCGGTTTGAAGGACATTAGTTGAACAAATCTTAAGATTTATAGCGGGTCCTCGGACTAGCTGATCATGTACTTACTCAAATAATAGAGTCTGCGTGTGCCGAGCCACGGGACAGAAATCGTTGAAATTTTTACCGTCGTGCCCCGTCCCAAGCATTTCTTTTAAGGAGAGCTATAGAGTTACTTCATGCCTTTGTTAGCCAAAACGTTCATCCCTTGACCGCGGCTACGTTCGGTGACTGGTTGTCGCCTCGAGGCCAAGTGCAGTATCACAAGTTTCGAACAATTACAATCGGACTGGATGGCTACAATTGTTGAATTACAGCTATGGTAGAATCTAGATTACAATGTTACGGGATTTTCCCAAAATTCCAAACGGAAGGTTCCCGTGTTCTTTCATCTCCGATTTATATTTATGCTTGATCTGTCTGGGACCAGTCTGGATATAGCGCAAACTGGCTGGTAAACGATGTATTTGGCAAGAAATGTGGAATACCAGGCACATCGAATTGTCGACATATCAGCAACAGCAACGGAGATACGTGGAGTTGAATATTTGAGTCTGAATCTGCAAAACAACAATTACACTGCATATAACAGAGACCAGAGTCGATGTTCTGCCGCGCAACACATCTGCACTCAATCCCACGCGGCTTGACAACCAACGGTCCATGTGCCATCCTTCGAATCCTCCATAGGCCCAAGGACCCACCATAAAGATGAAATCCTAACTGCACTGTTCGCACATATGGTCTAAGTCAATCTGTTTGTCCGAAAAGACTTTCTAACTCTAGAAGTGTTGTCGGTCGGTTTTTAGAAAGGTCCTTGGGTTTATTACGCGCTCTTAAGAATTACGGAGAAAGCGGGTAGTGGCCTAACGAAAAATGCGGACATCTACCTAACGGAAAATCTGAGTTTTCCCATAAACAATGTCGCCTAGGACCCACGTTGGTAGGAGGCTTCTTCCTCCTCTCTTCCTTCCTAACATTAGTCATAACCAATCGGCATCGCGGATCATTGCCCTCACTTTCCTAACTAACAATGTATGCATCGAATCCGCGTTCTTCGTTCAAAGGGCACAACCATACCAAGCTCCGTACTCACATCAGAATAAACTTTAGAGTTACATCATCTCTCACGGTGACTAGAGTTCCTGCAATCCCTATAACTCTCACCGTTCCTATATCTCTCAGAGTTCCATCATCTCTCACGGTGACTAGAGCTCCTGCAATCCCTATAACTCTCACCGTTCCTATATCTCTAAGAGCCTCCTATGGCTTTCACAGTATCCAGAAGTCCGACAGCTCCTACAGCTCTCACGGACCGAGAACTCCTATAGCTCACACTCTCATCTAAGAATAATCCTTCTCTTCGTTATCTGTATCTTAAGCAACGGCGTTCTTACTCACTGTGATTGTATAAATCGTTGGAAATACATATATTTTTTATAACTTTGTGACTCCCAGTGTTATACCACAACGACTACACCTATTATCCTAAGCGAAATACGGGGATCGAACTATTCGTGGTGTCGATTATTCCAATCGTAACGGGAATTTACGACTCCCATTGACGCGTATTCAAACGACCGCGTCTCCCCGCTATAGCTCGAAAATACAGTCGACATAGCGCAAACCGGATAAGTACTGTATTTGGCTGTAATTGCGGAGTATTGTGCGCATCGCATTTGCGACATGAATCCAATAGCAGCGCTGATACGTAGGTTTGAACATTTAGGCATGAATATGCAAAACAGCAATTACGCTGAATCTGTCAGTGACCAGAGAAGACATGAGACAGAAGAGAAGATAGAATCGGAAGATGTGCCCTGTGCTCACCAGCGAATCAGGAGCATAACGCTCACCGAATTTTCGTCATATCTGCCATAGAAACGAAGATACGTTGCATTCGATATTCAAGCATGAATATGCTAAACTGCAATTATGGTGTAGTTGACAGGGACAAGAGTGAACAAAACGCTAAGCTACTGATGTGCGCTGTATATGACATCAGATGTCAAATATAACGCGCACCGAATTGTCTGTAGGTGTGCCATAGAAACGGAGATTCGTTGATTCGAATATTTAATACTGAATATGCAAAACTGCAAGTACGCAGGGTTCGGCTTGGTCCCGATTTTACATGCATCAAACGGGATAACGTGCACTGTGTTTGGCAGCAAATTTGGAGTATAACGAGCCTCTAATTGTAGCCATATGTGAAGTACAATCGGAGATACGTCGGTTTGAATACTTAATCCTGAATATACGAAACTGCAACTACGCTGGATCTGGCTGGGTCCAGATTTTACATAGCGTAAACCGTATGATGTGCACTGTACTTGGCATCAGATGTGGAATATAACGCGCATCGTATGGCCAATGTTTCTGCAAAACAAGCGGAGATACCTTCATTCGAATATGTAAGCATTAATATCCAAAACTGCAATCACGCTGGATTTCTCCGGGTCCAGTCTTGACAGTGTGCAAACGGGCTGATGTGTGCTGTATTTGGCAGCAAATATGCAGTATTACGTACATCCTATTGTCGACGTACCTACAATGGATACGGAGGTACTTTCACTTGAAAAACTAGGCTTGAATATGCAAAACTACAAATACGCTGGATTTGACTCGGTCCGGATATAACACGGCTTAAACCAGATGAAGCGCTCTGCGTATGGCAGTCAATGTGGCATATAGCGCGCATCGTATTGTCGACATATGTGCTATGGAATCGGAGTCACGTTGATTTGAATATTTAAGCCTGTACATACAAAATTGCATTTGGGCTGGATTTTGCAGGGACCAGAGTTTACGCAGCGCAAGCGAGTTGATGGGCAATGTAACTACAGCAAATGCGGAGTACGAGGCGTATGGAATTGTCGACATATGTGCAAAAGAAGCGGCGAAGCTTTGAATGCAATATTTAAGCATTAACAACAAAAACTACAATTACGCTGGATTTTACAGGGTCCAGAGTTGACATAGCACAGACCGGCTGATTCGGCATCATATGTGGAGTATTCTACGCATCGAATAGGCGACATAGAAACCAAGATACGTTCATTTGAATATGTAATATTTGAATATTTCGCCTGAAAATGCATAATTGCAAATACGCTGAGTTTGGCTGCGCCCACACGTTACATAACTCAAACCAGATAATATGCATTGTGTTTGGCAGCAAAAGTGGCGTATATCGCGCATCGAATTGTCGGCATATCTGCAATGCAAACGGCGATACGGTGATTTGAATGATTAATCATGAATATGTAAAGCAGCAATTTCGCTAGGTTTGACAGAGACCGGAGTTGACATGGTACAAACCACCAGATGTGCGGTGCACATGACACCGGATGTGTAATGCAACGGGCATCTCTTTGTCGCCATATGTGAAATAGAAACGGAGATAAATTCATTTGAATATGTTAACACTGCCGTCTGAGTAAAACCATTTTATTTCAAGCTTCACGCTACAGTTCTGAATCCGGACAAGACCGTTTCAAGTTCTCGCAAGAGCAAGCAGTCAAATTAAGGTACTTACACGTGTTAGAGTCTAATACATTTTATTGGTCCAACATCGATGGGGCGATCTCGCATCGAAATTTTCGGAGGACCGCGTAACCTTCCAACGACGACCGCCGTACGAGCAGCGGATAAACTTATTTCGTGCCTTAGGTTGCCCTTACAACGTCCTCTACTTCTTGATTCTTGGTTGGTAGCTTTAGCGGCTGCAGGTCCGAGAAATTGCATATTAACCCGCTTTCTCGTATGTCGCATGTGACGTCTCACTTTCCGCCGTAGACACTTGTCGGATCTACATACGTTGAACCATTTGCGCGAGACAAGCGCGGCGCTCTGCAGGGACGAGGGATCCAATTTTCGAAGTATCAAGTGCGAAACCTCCAGTGGTAGTTCGGAAATGATATCTACCTTGCTTGGCACGAACAAACCAACGACGCGTAGTAGAGATCTAAAAAACTCCATGTTGCTTCTAGTGTTGCGCGAGCACGACTGACGGTCTGGCTAAGAGTGGAAGCTTATATATGTGCTGTTCGTCACGGTGCACTGCGAGTTCCGGTTCCGGGTGAGAGTGCTGGTCAGGCAGAATCGATGGTATGTGCATGTATTTTCACTTACATCGGGTTCACATTATGATTAGAGTTAGAGGCGCGAAACGAATCTTCATTTGGTTTAGACGTTGTAGTTATGCAATAGAGCAGATATTTACTAGAATAAATTTGATTGTTATATAATTTGACAAGTAGTCGAGATAATTAGGTACTCGAGAAGCTAATGACAATGATCCTGGGTTCAGTAGCAAAGCCGCGGTCAACGGGATAACAGAATTCGTTTTCATCCTGATTCCAAGTTGTACCATACTTCCTTATCTATGTTATAGGTAGGACTGAACAAAACATAGAATGTCAAACATTCAATTTTGTCAAAACATAGAATATCCACCTAGTGTTAAGGCTCTTTGTAACTGGCTAATGTGACCTCACGAGAGAATGATTTTCCGGCACGATGATGCTGCAGTGGAAAACAATGATGGGTGTGTCTAAGGGCACCGGAACATCGGATTCGTGGAGAAAAGACTTCGCTCGGAAAGAGATTGATAGTGACGTTACTGTTAATTGGACAATTTCCATGTTGATGGTTACAGAAGGATGCTAGTAGCCCTTGAGGGAACGTTGCTAGCGGGAAGCGTCGTCCGTGGAAAAATAGATTTCACCTATCATCCCGTAGTTGGAACGAAGACTGTTTGCCTGTTTAGGACTGTTAAGGACTTTAATTAACTAAATCTTAAGGTTTATAATGGGTCCTCAGGCTAGCTAAACATATACTGTTGAGATGCGTTGACATCTGGCAATCATCTTATCCGACGGATTGAGTCTGCGTGTGGCGAGACACGGGACAGAAACCGTTGGAATGTTTACTGTCACGTGCCGCTACGATTATTTCATTTAAGGACAGCTATAGAATTACTCCATGCCTTTATTAGCCAAAACGTTCATCCCTTGACCGCGGCTACGTTCGGTGACTGGTTGTCGCCTCGAGGCCAAGTGCAGTATCACAAGTTTCGAACAATTACAATCGGACTGGATGGCTACAATTGTTGAATTACAGTTATGGTAGAATCTAGATTACAATGTTACGGGATTTTCCCAAAATTCCAAACGACGGTTCCCGTGTTCTTTCATCTCCGATTTATATTTATGTCGCTGGTAGTTCTCACGCATTAGCTTATCGACGGCCTGGCTGGGAACGATCAGGGAAGCAAACTTTTCTGCCCGAGCGCCTGGAGTGATGAATTCCTGAGTCGTCTTTGTTTTGCTCGTTTCAAACATCAGGTGGTATTATTACTTCGCGATTTTCGCTGTAATGGTGTTCAGTGTTATCGTGCAATAAAAATTCACGCGTTTCGGACGGTCTACTGGTACGATTACGTTCTTGTTGCTAACTTCAATAGCAATGGTTCTTTTTGCTCTCGATATAAATTGATGCGGTCCGCCGTAGGGTGGTTGTAAGGGGTTTCCGATGGCATCGTGACGTAGAAATACGAAGGACGATGTTTCGAGTGGAACACGGAGGTTTCTTTTTCGCCGTGTCGCGTAATGGGGTGAGGCCTGATCTTTTCTATTCGTAGTTTTAGACGGCTTCCGTATTTCGACTTGGCCTGTTGCTTCGTTGGTGCACAGAATTCTGCCGGCAATCGTATGCCGGTGCCATAAACTATTTCGGCTGTCGTCGTTTTCACGTCCGTAATAGCTGTTCGTATGTCTAATAAAACTATTGGCAAGATTTCTACACAGTTGCTCGTATCGTGGCATTTGATTGCTGCTTTTAGTTGTCGGGGCAGGCGCTCTACCATCCCGTTGGTCGCGGGGTGATAGGCTGTCGTTCGTAAATGACTAATGCCGAGGAACAGGCATAATACGTTAAATAAGTTTGATTCGAACTGACGTCCTTGATCGGTCCTTATCCTTAAAGGTACGTCGAAACGGAATATCCACGTGGAAAGGAGGGCTGAAGCAACGGTTGCCGCCTCCATGTCGGCGATGGAAACGGCTTCGGTCTAACGCGAAAAACGATCGATTTTCGCCAGGCAGTGTCGGTATCCTAGCGTCCCGTGTCTGGGGGGGGTGTTTGTCATGAGGTCTTCGACGTCCTTTAGCTGTTGATCGCTGAGGCATTTGCCTAGCGTCACGTTCCTAATTATGCTCTAGCAGTTTATATTTCTCTAATCAAGTTGTTTGAATGAACTGTAATTTATACCTGTTAAATCAGTGTATACTTAATTGAACCACCCCGATTGTCCTAGCAGAAATAAGGTTATCGATCTGTTCGTGGCTGTTAGGAACATGATACATTTACACTGTACACGTGAATATGTGTGTAAGCGTCAGAGGACGTCCAGGCCTTAGTTGGGACAAAAGACAAGAGGCAGTCGTTACAAGTATCTGGAAGAGTCGGTTGGCAACAAGCGTGCGTGCGAGTAGGATTTCGAGGTCCTTAGAGTATAAGATATATGTATAACTGTTGTGTGCTAAATAAAGGGAATTATTTGTATTTCCGAACCCCTTCTATATCCTTACAGTTGCGTCGATTATCTGATGGTAACGGGAATTTACGACTCTCGTTGACGCGAAACATAGTTGATTTTGTTTAAATGCTAGTTATAGTTTCACGTGAGTAGTGGCAGAAGGAAAGAAGGGTATACACGAATCATTTATAAACCACTTAAGATGTATAGGCGAAAATGACTTGAAATAGTATTTCTTTACTCAGATTGCCTTATTTTCATATTGCTATTATAACATAAATGTCATGGTAGAAACCCGGATGATAAATAAATGGCTTATTTCGTTAAACAAATTATTGCCTTTCTGAATTAAATTAGAGACTTTCAATAATACTCAACTACGAAATTTATGTTGATTCTTTTATAAATGGTGCATGCCTGTCAGTTAGATATTATAAGAACGAAGAGTTTACCATTAAAACTTTAAAATTTCGACAAAAGTTTTAAAGCGTAGGCGTCACTGCGTAGGTACGTAGGTAGGTAAATTGAGGTCAACCGGATGTAGAGTTAGTGCCGCATCGGCCACGCTGGTCTTTACCTTTCTCTCATTGCGTTCGTCAGATAATTAATATAATTTACATGTTATTATAAACAGTATTATAAATTATTATAAATTTACGTACATTATATATATTGTTGAGGTAAATAAATTCAAAATTTAGGGAACAACGAATTCAAGTATTATCCTGTTCTGTTGGGTTACTATTGGTGGCGGGGCAGTAGTCGCTTGGGGTACGTGGGCGTTGTCTCTGGACCGCTTCGGTCAATCTCACTCCGCGAGTAGTTGGTAACGGTTGTGTCGAAGTTAGTGACGAAAGTGCGCAGTGGTTTCTCAGTCTGATTCGTGTATTTTCCATGTATGTTATATCAGATTTCTTGGATATTATTTCGTCACAGTGTAAAATGTGTCTCTTTTATACTTGCGAACTGGTTAATTCTATCGTTGTTACTGAATATTATAATATTCTTGTACGTTAGTGTATTTGTAATGGTATAGAATGTATTCGGAAATACAAATAATTCCCTTTATTTAGCACACAACATTTATACATATATCTTATACTCTAAAGACCTCGAAATGCTACTAGCACGCACGCTTGTTGTCAACCGGCTCCTCCAGATACTTCTAACGCCTGACTCTTGTCTTTTGTCCCAACTAAGGCCTGGACGTCCTCTGACGCTTACACGCACATTTACATGTACAGTTTAAATGTATCATATTCCTAACACGCCTCCTTACATTTATACTGTACACTTAATCGTATTTACATGCTTTGACGAATTACGTAACAGAAACTTTAACACTTATTGCTTTATCTACATTTCTCTTAGTTTACATTCATCCATGACCTAAACCTTTCGAATTTCTCTCTCTGTACACAGTGCCTTCGTAAAAATATCCGCAGTATTTTCGTCTGTACTTACCTTAAGTATGTTTATCTTGTTCTCCTTTAAGCACTCGTGAACATAGTGGTAATGAACTTCAATGTGTTTAGAATTTTTTTTAAAATTTCCGTGCTTTGCTATACTCATCACTCCAGAGTTATCCTCATCAATTTTTACAGGGTTATCGTCTAGATTTACATTGAAGATTTTCATAATTTCCATAATGGACATTAATTCACTCACCGCTTCCGATAGAGCTACATACTCTGCATACGTCGAGGCTTTTGTCACACACCTTTGTTTTTTAGACTTCCAACCAATTACATTTCCACACAATCTAATTACATATTCAGAAGTCGATTTCTTTTCTAAATGATCTCCTGCCTAATCAGCGTCCACATAACAATCTATCGTTTCACATTTTTCATTCCTTTTATAATCTAATCTTAAGTCTCTAGTCCGGTACAAATATTTCAATATTCGCAAAGCAAATTTAAAATGTGTCTCATTACAACAATCTTGAAATCTACTCAAATAATTCACACTATAACTTATATCGGGTCTGGTATTTTCACTAATATACAACAATGCGCCAATTAAATTTTTGTATCCAATATCCTCTCTATTTATCACAGCTTTTTCAATTTTTAAGTTGGTCTCCATAGGTGCACAGTACAATTTGCTATTTTGTAACTTACATTTGTTTGCTAATGATTCAATGTATTTCTTTTGGCTTAATCTTATTTCATTTTTGAAATAATCATAGTCTATATTTATTCCAAGATATTCTTTGACTTCACCTAAATCTTTCATTTCAAATCTATTAGTTAATAACTTCTTTACCCTTTGTATCTTCCTTTTATTTTTACTACAAATTAGCAAATCGTCTACATACATTAGCAAATAAACAACATTTTCTCCCTCTCCATGTATATATATGCACAACTCTATGTTATTCTTCTTAAAACCTAATCTCGTCACATACTTATCAAGACACTCATACCACTCTCTTCGACTTTCTTTTAACCCATAAAGCGCTTTCGATAGTTTACAAACTCTATTCGTTCCGTCCGCATATCCCTTTGGTTGATTTACATATACCTCCGAGGTTACTTCACCATTTAAAAAAGCAGTTTCTACATTCATTTGCTCAATAATTAATCCATTTTGACAACAATATGATAGCAATATCTTAAAGGTCTCATTACTCGCTACTGGGGAGTATATGTCATCGGCTACGTTTCTTTGTTGGAATCCTCTTACCACTAATCTAGCCTTATACCTGTCATCTGATTTTCTCGTGTAAACCCATTTTACATCTAATACGTCTTTGCCTTTTACCCTTTCTACCAATTTCCAAGTTTTATTCTTATAAAGACATTCTATTTCCTTATTCATAGCTTGTTTCCAATCTTCACTATCTTCACAACAAATCGCCTCCTCAAATGTACAAGGGATATCTACACTACAATAATTTGCATGGATTTCACTAATGTTTTCTTTTTCTGGATATCTTACTGGAGTTCTCTTATTTCGTGTAGATCTTCTAGGGATGTTTAAGCTTTCAAAACTGTTATCGTTTTCATCTTCCCTACTTTCTAACTCTTCCTTATTCATGTTTACCAATAAATCATTATCCTCAATGTCATCGTTATCTTTATCGAATGAATTTTCCGCAACGCCGATACATTTTGTGTGTGTTCCTATGACCTCTACATGTCTCGCTATTGTTATTTTTCTACCTAATAAGACTCTGTAACCTACTTCACTATATCCTAACAAAATTCCCATATCTGCCTTGTTATACCATTTAGAAACTCCCTTTTGTTCTTACAAAAACTTTACTTCCATATAGATGTAGATTTTCATCACTTGGTTTTCTCCCGAAGAATACTTCAAAAGGTGTCTTTCTCTCCATAGTATTTGCCAGTATTCGATTCTTCAAGTATACCGCTGTCCAATCTATTTCCAGCCAGTACCTTTTATGTACTTTCGCTTCCGCTAACAAGCAACGCGCCATGTCCATCACTGTTCTATTATACCTTTCCGTTGTCCCGTTTAATTCATGTACGTAGGTTGGGCAGTTATTTATTCTGATACCTTTATCCCTAGCAAATTTATAAATTCGATCATTCCAGTACTCTTTTCCATTATCACATCTCAATATTTTAAACCTCTTGCCCGTTAAATTCTCGGCTTCATTTACAAACTGTACGAAACAATCAAACACCTCATCTTTTGATCTTATACAATAACTTCTAGCTATTTTGCTATAATTATCGATAAATGAGATGAAATATTTCTCTTCATTGAATCCGGTAGTCTTAAAGGGACCGCGCACGTCCGAATGAATAATTTCCATTATCTCTCTAGCCTTGGTTCGATTATTTTTGAATGGTAAATTTTGCATTTTCCTTTCCATGCACACCCTACATTTCAAAAATTCCTTTTCAAATTCTTTCGGTATACCAGTAACTAGCTGCTCTTTACCCAAAATATTTAAATATTTAAAATTTACATGTCCTAGCATCCTATGCCATCTTTTCTTTTTACTCATATCACTACGTTCGGCGCTGTTTGCTAAGTGCTACTTCCCTTTCAATATACTTTTCATTCTATATGTTCCCTTTTCTTTAACCGCTACCGCTGTAAGCTTATTGTCCTCATCTATTACTTTTGCAATATTTCCTATTGAAAGAACCGTGTTCCTATTATCTTTTAACTTGCCTAAACTAGTCAAGTTTGCGCACATTTCTTTCGCGTAAAAAACATTATGCACATTTATTTCATTTTGCTTTCCAAATGGTTCAAAATAACTTATAACATTCGCTAATTTTGTTGCCTTTATCGATCTATTATCGCCTAAATATATATTTACCGGTTCTTTAAGGTCAATAGATTTATCGAAATAATTTACGTTGTTAATTATGTGATCTGTGCAACCGCTATCTAATGGCCACATTAATTCATAATTACTTATCTCGTTCGCTTCGCCGCTGTGTGCTGCGTGCGCCGTTGCTATCCATGTGCTTGATCTTGAGTTACCATGCTCGTGTCACGTAAAATAAAAAGCAGGAGGCTCGAACGAAAAGAAAAAAATTAAGGTAACAAAAAAAACAAGAGAATTTATTTCTTGTATTCTGAATTTATACTGACTGCGATTTTGTTCTGAGCTCCAGCCGTGACTTTCCAAGACTGAAGCTCTTACAATTTGACTTTCGGTAACATCTGTTTCTTCTTTGTTTGTCATCCCTCAATATCCCCACTACCCTGTAGGCGTACGTGGCCGTTGTCACACTTCTAGGACATTCGGTGGAAGGACCGTTAGGATACAGATGACTCATTAGGCACTTCGGCGATATACATTGTCGCCAAGGCCGCCACATCTCTATCTCCATCATCGGTCCATCGGATTTGAAGTATGCCGGTCGTGACACTCGCTCGTGCCGGTTGTTGACTGACGATGGAAATTTCCATGTCCCCTGCTCGTATTTCCTTTGTTTCCTCCTCCTCTGCTGCGACCACGTGTTGACCCAAGCCAAAAACTGATACTGTTTCCCGCTTCGACGCCATTTTGACACACTCTCGCAAAATGTCCTACTCTTCCACATCTGAAGCATCCTTCCTTTTTTGCAGAAAAGGCGCTGGTTTGCATTTCTCCTCGATTGGACTTATTTTTCCTCTCCGCTATTTCAATTTTATTTTTTAAATACGCTACCGTTTGATTTTCGGCTTTCAGTGCATCTACTATATCCGCTATGTAGCTGTATTCTTCGGGTAACGTATTCAGCATGTAAGTTAGTTTTTCCCTCTCACTCACTTGTGCACCCGCACATTTTAATTCGTTTATTAATTTTTCGAAATCGCTAAAGAACGATGCTGAATCACTGTAGTTCTCAAGTTTTATCTTTTCCAATCTCCTTCTGCATACGACCTGTAGTGCCGTCGACACTTTCAAGTACATTTCATCAAACTTTTTTACTATCTCATACGCCGTTTTTTCTTCTCTAATATATTCCAATGGTCTGTTTGTGATGGCACTATAAATTATATTTATTGCCTTCGGATCCTTTTTGTCTCAGTCTTCACTGTCTGTTTCTGTCTTTACCCTAGTTGTGACAACCTCGCATTCTCTATACTTGAGAAACATCGTTATTCTTTGCTTCCACATACCGTAAATATCCATCGAAAATAGGTATCATGATTTCCAATCTCTCCATTTTAAATGATTCCTTATCTCTTACTCAAGCGTTCCTACGTGCTCGAAGTGTATTTTTCCTCTTTGTAACCTTTGAACGTTTCTTTCCTTACTGCAGAGTCACTCGACCTAACTCGCAATATTGAAAACCATGCACTAAAATAACTGGCAAAACTATGAACCACGCTCCGCTACCATGTAAAGATATAGAATGGATTCGGAAATACAAATAATTCCCTTTATTTAGCACACAACAGTTATACATATATCTTACACTCTAAAGACCTCTAAACCCTACTCGCACGCACGCTTGTTGTCAACAGACTCTTCCAGATACATCTAACGACTGACTCTTGTCTTTTGTCCCAACTAAGGCCTGGACGTCCTCTGACGCTTATACACACATTCACATGTACAGTATAAATGTATCATGTTCCTAGCAGAATTGTTATGCGACTGATGCATCAACATACCATGCAAGAAGAATTGGAAACTAGGACAAAAAGGAAGAACTGTGAAAGAGATACTTATAATCATAGTAAACGACAAAAAATTCGCAGATGTTCAAGTGAATCTGACGAGGAGGATATTGATGAAAAGGTAGTTGACAATAGAAGAATACAAGTAATAACACAAGAGTCAAACAATCTCCTCGATAACGGCAAAAGGATGATGCGAATGATGGGATATAAGGCGGTTACGACTTCGGAAATAATGATCAAGGTCGTTTAGAGCCAGTTCAAGCACCTAGACAGCATGGTCGCAGAGGCTTTGGACATCATGTTCCTGTACATGAAGATTCAGGTCTTAAATGGAATCCTGCAGAGGAAGTTATAAAGTGTGTAAAAGATATGAAATGGTGATATGAAAAGTTGACCACAGATGATGAAATTGATTTCTGTTGTGAAGATATAGTGAAAACTGTTATCAATGCGAAAACTTTTCTTAACACTTTTTTTAAATCGTGCTACTGTTAAAATGGCGAATACAGATAGAGCATGTAACTTTATGTTTACTAACCCAAAAGGTTTGAGGGAGAATGGGCTGCTATACTTTTCAGATGTATGTGCTGGAGCAGGAGGTTTTAGTGAACATGTTCTATGGCGAAAGAAATGACGTGCTAAAGGATTTGCTCTTACATTAGAAAATGAACATGATTTCAAATTAGAAGGCTTTTATGCGGGTCCTTGTGAAACATTTCATCAATACTACGGACCAAAGGAAAGTAGTGATGTCTTTGACCCAGATAATGAAGAGGCATTTACAAATCTTATAATGCAGCATACCCATGGCAAAGGAGTACATTTTGTGATGTCTGATTGAGGATTCTCAGTAGAACGACAAGAAAATGTACAAGAAATTCTTTCAAAACAACTGTATCTTTGTCGATGTTTAATAGCATTGATGGTTGAAAGAGAGGGTGGCGATTTTGTAACAAAATTATTCAACCTTTTTATACCCTTTAGTGATGGTTTAGTTTATTTAATGTATCGCAGCTTTGAAGAAGTTTGTATTTTTACACCAAACTCTTCTAGACCAGGAAATTCAGAACGTTACTTAATATGTAAGAAGAAACGATCTGGGGTACAAGTTGTTGTTGAATATCTGAAGCATGTTAATCGTCTGCTTTTAAATGGTGGTGTAAATGACGACGTTTTACAACTAGTATCATATAATGAATTAAAAAGAGAGAAACAATTTGTTCAATATCTACGTGCTTCTAACAAAGATTTGGCCGGAAAACAAATAATCGACCTGTGTAAAATTGCAGCAGTTTATGCGGATAATACTCTTGTTGAGACGAAACAAGCTGATATGCGCAAACAATATCTAGAGTATTGGAAACTTCCAGATGAAACTAGGACAATCCCAAGACACATGAAACCAAAGACAAATGGAATACTCTTTTGAAAGATACTTCATTTCTTTCTATTAATCCAGCACAATTGATGGAATTTAACATTGAAAATGCATTTTTATCACTATATGACTGGTTTTGTATGCCATGTGGTACAAAGCCAAGGTCTGATGATGATAAGAAGCACGCTACATTTTATATAGGCGTGGGAAGGAGCAACGTATATAAATATACAAAGAATTCTTGGGTTAGTGTCGATGACATTGGCATAGAATTACCACCAAATACACTTGTGAACGCAAAGGTTGTATATGAAATGACTAAGGAGTTTATATATCAGCAAAAAGTACTTGCATTGCATATTATAGATGCATTCTACTTAGGAGGAGTGGACATTAGCAAAAAATATTTGAGGAGCAGGTAAGCAAGTGAATCTTATTGAGATCAATAATAAACTTTTAGATTTCCAGTAATGAAATGTTTTTTCAAGGAGTACGTTCATGTGATACTAATGTATGACTGTTGTTTAATGGAAAGAGGAAGCGACGTTGTTCTGTGAAGCTTTGTGGAAACCAGCAGGAAATAACTATACTCGTATACGTGACAAAGAACTACTTCCAGTTGGTACATATATCTGTGAAAAGTTGCGAGAAACACAGCGTAAAATAAAAAATAATTCCGATGCCTTAGTATACGAACTTCCAGAAATGACATTAGATGTTAATGGTTATAATAAGGACAAATTATATTTTATACAACAGAGTGTAATATTTTTAAGAAGCACCGGAAATCCTTGGAATCGGTATGTCAGTAAAACACATTTCATAAAGTATGTCTTTAATTGAAAAACAAACGAGAAGCTATTCGACCTTCATAGACCAAGTTCAGCAGAAGCAAGTTTCGTTAAATCTTTTAAAGGTCGCCTTATTTGTCATTGGCCTAAGGATTCATCACTTAATATGAACAGATTTGCAAAATTTATTAAAGATAAGTGTCCGGCATACAATACGTGCTTAGAATATTAAAACTACAGGCTGTACATATATTCGTACAAGACTTGAACCGTATAGATGTCAAACAGATTAATTCCGTTAATTTGACTGTTATTTCAAATATGAAATACTTGTGATATATTTTAGTATTTAGCATTATATTTCTATAGAAATAGAAGTGTAGCGGTACATGAGTCATAGGACAAAGCAAATTACGTCGTTGTCGCCTCGAAGTACCTAGACCGCTGAGCTACAATTAATGTAAAAACAATGTCACGGCAACCAACAATTGTCGTCAGGTAGGCAAATACGAATTCTTTCAACCCCCCCCCCAACGACTAGTATAGGTAGCCTTAACTCAAATACATCTGACGGTTACAACAACAAAGACTCCGTTATTAGTCCACATGACCTTCGTCCTCTTCACACGCGACAACTACAGAGGTAATACCGGAAAATATAATTAATAAGATGGTCTTCTGAGTGGTTTAATTGCAATGCTATTTGAGATGAAATATACTTTTTCAAATCATATGCGGCATTTCATATAATAACTGAATGATTATAGGAAAGAATGATGACGTTAATCTGTACGATACGATTACATAGCATATTTTATAATTGTATAACAAATATTTCCCGCAGGAAGGGCTCGCTTATGTGAGCCTATGAGGGCTGGCAAACCCACTTTCCCGAAGCCAGGGGGACCGTCGGGACAAGCGTCCCGCTTACGTGAGTCCCTATGTACTCCGCAGGGAAGGTCGTCGGGGGTGTAAGACGTTTAATTACTATTACATTCTCTCTACGTGGCCTTGGGCAGTAACGCACGATAATGATGCCGTGGATGGGACCGCCGGGATAAGTTCCCGGGTACAAAAGTACCTTGAGGCCCCCGCTTACGTGAGTCCCATCTGGAACTGCCGAGCTCGGTTAGCAGGTCGCTGGCCGACAGTCACGTGGCCGCACCTCCATACGATAGTCCCACCAACGACTAGGTTGGTACCACGGGCGGTCGAGTTACAGCCCGGAGGCCAAGATGCTGGCAAGAGGGCCGATTTAAGGTGGAGACTCCACCGAATGGCCTTCGGCGGGTGAGCAGCGTCCCACCTGCTCCGAAACCGTACTGGTGAGACGGGAGGGCTTAGAATGTGCCCCGTTCGACCTGATACGAGCGACAGCTCCTGCAGGCTAAGCTGATCCAGCAAGCAAGGTATTGGGTGCCTTGTGCGATGGTTGGGCGTAATCTCAACCCCTATAGTCCTAGGGGGCCCGGCTACTGTGTGGAATTGTATCCGAGGAAAGCACCCGTTACCAAAAGACAATACTATTTGTATAACAAATATTTAGTGGACACAATTTGTCTTTATTTAGAATGATTAGATAACTGCTTGTGGCAGCTGCTCCCAGAATAGAATAAGTTGCAGTACCTTAGTCTACAATCCATTACTTCCCAACATCAATATTTGACTCAGGTCTTTTATAATGAAATATGTAGAGGACAGGGTATAAGGGAAGTTTGACCGTCAGACTTATTTGAGGTTATCGATTGTCGTCGTAATCGTCGAATTGACTTAAAATAATAAAGTAAGGTACAGCCTATGGGCCCTTAGTCGTAGATATAATGTGTAAAAATATTCCATAAATGTTCGTCACGAAATTCAGCAGATCGCTCGTTGATACTCGTAGGTATTCGAAGATACTTTACTCTTTGGGTTGCCTCGGTTTATTTATACTGGTCGGGGCAGAAGTCGGAAGATTCAAAATCGTCTTTCTTCGAAGTAGCGGCAACATTTTTATGCTCCGAGTGTATTTACTTGTATCCTTACGATCCTGATACTCCGAGGCAAAGTAACAATAGGATTTGAATTTCCCTCTGGCTCATATGCCCCAACAAATTTTTATAGTTTGTGCTCATGAATAAGTACTTATGAACTATCTAAAAAATATAATAAGCTGAAGTACTGTAGGAAAGTAATTTACAGTGCTACTAGGTTTGGTTACATATTTCAATATCGTTCACGCCATCGCAAAAGCTAGTATGACGCTGCGTCGGCGTATATGCACACGGGGAGGTGATGGGCGAGGCGAGGATGATAGCCTCCCGCGAAGTAGGGCCTGGCCCTGAAGGAGTCCCGCGACGGGTATGAGGGGAGATGATGCGGGTCATGGCACCTAGACTGCGACACTTATTTACATCGTGTTCGAAGGAGGGTGCCAACCCTCGGATATGGCGCACGGCGAGGCTGGTATTGCTTCGGAAGAAGGGACGACCAGCCCTTGTATCGTCCGGTATGCCTATAGGATGAAGTGTGCAATTTCTTCCAAAGAATCATTGCCAGAATAATTGTACTGTTCTCAGTCGAAAATGTTCGTGAGATGTCAACAACGACTTTTGGCATCAATGACATAGTATAGTGATAACTACACTATGAGCTAGGGCCATCTATAGGCAAATTCCGGTTTCATATTTATAGACCTGATACGCTCGATTTGACAGGGATCAGTGCGGACATAGCGCCAATTGTCTAGTGTGCGCTGAATTGGGCAAGAAATCTGGAGTACCGGGCACATCGAATACTCGGCATGTCTGCAACAGCAAAGGAAGTACGGGGATTTGACCATTTGATTCTGAATATGGAAACCTGCAATGTCGCCGTATTTGACACGGCCGGGGATGTCATAGATGACATAGAGCAAACCGGCTGGAGTATGCTGTATTTGGCAGCAAATGTGCAGTATTACGTGCATCCTATTGTCGACATACCTACAATGGATACGGAGATACTTTCACTTGAATAACTAGGCTTGAATATGCAAAACTACAAATACGCTGAATTTGACTCGTTCCGTATTTAACATGGCTTAAACAAGATGAAGCGCCCAGTGTATGGCAGTCGATGTGGAATATAGCGCGCATCGTTTTGACGACATTTCTGCAATAGAAACTGAGTCACGTCGATCTGAATATTGAACCCTGATCATGCATTTCTGCATTTACGCTTGATTTCACAGGGTCCGGATTTGACATAGCGCAAACCAGATGACGTGAGCTGTATTTAATAGCAACTACGGAATATAAAGCGCATCGAATTTTCCACATATCTGCAATCGAAACGGAGATTCGTTGATTTGATTATTTAGGTGTGATAATGCAAAACTGCAATTACGCTGGATTTGTCAGTGATCGGAGATGACATAGTTTAAATCGAATGATGTGCACTGTATTGGCAGCAAATGTGAAGTATAACCTGATTCGAATTGTCGGCACATCTGTAACAGAATCGTAGATACGTTGATTTGAATATTCATGCACGAATTTGCAAAACTGCAATTACGCAGGTTTGACACGGGCCAGAGTTGACATAGCGCCAGCCCACTAATGTGCGCTGTATTTGGCAGCAAATATGGAGTGGATGTCGGCACATATGCTATAGAGGCGGAGACACATTGATCTGAACGTTTATTCCTGAGTATGCAAAACTACAATTACGCTGCACTTCACAGGGTCCAGAATCGACATAGCCAAAGCGGCTGATGTGTGCTGTATTTGGCAACAATTTTGGCGTATAACACGCTTTACGTTGTCGGCATATCTGCAACGGAAGCGGAGATACGTTGATGAGAATATTTCAGCCTAAATATGCAAAGCTGAAACTACGTTGGATTTATCGGAGACCAGAGATGACATAGCTCAAAGCAGCTGATGTGGGCTGTATTTGGCAGCAACTGTGGAGTATAAGATGCACCGAGTTCTCAGCATGTGTGCTATAAAAGAGCAGAAAAGTTGATTCAAATATCTGAGACCGAATATGTAAAACAGCAATTAAGCTGGATGTACAAGGTCCAGAGTTGACACAGCGCAAACCAGTTAATACGCCCTGTATTCGGCAGCAAATGTGGAGTATAACGCGTATCGAATTGTCGGCATATCAGCAACAGATGCGGTGATAGGTCGGTTTGAATGCATAATACTGAATATACAAAACTGAAAATACGCTGGATCTGGCTAGGTCTAGATTTTGCATAGATCAAACCGGATTGTGTTCACTGTATCTGGCAGCAAATGTGGAGTGTAGCGTGCATCGTATTTCCGACATACATAATATGTATACAGCTAATAACAGCGCAATGTTTTCTAATGGAGGATTCAGCCTATGTAAGCAAAACTGCAATTACATTGGATTTCACAGGATACACAGATGACATAGCACAAACCCTCCGATGTGTGATAAATTTGGGAGCCAATGTGGAGTATAACACACATAAATTCATCGTCATATCTGCATTAGAATCAGAGATACGTAGATTTGAATATTTAAGCCTGAATATGCAAAACTGCATATTCGCTGGATTTCACACGGTCCAGAGTTAACTTAGCGCCAGCCCAGTGATGTGCGCTCTATTTGGCAGCAAATGTGGAGCTACCGCGCATAGCATTTTCGACATATATTCAATACCAGTGCGGCTACGTTCTAACGAGTAATTCAGCCTTAACATGCAAATCCGCAATTACATTGGCTTTTACAGCGTTCACAGTTGAAAAGTCGCATCCCGGATGATGCGCGCTGTATTTGGTAGTAAATGTGGAATACAACTTCCATAGTATTGTCGACATATCTGTAATAGGAACGAAGATACCTTCATTTGAATATTTAAGCCTGAATATGCAAATTTGCAATTACACAGAATTTCATCGGGTCCAGAGTTGACGTGGCACAAACCGGCTGATGTGGCAGCATATGTGCAGTATTATACGCATCGAATGGTCATCATTTGAGCTCTTGAGGCGGAGATACGTGGATTTCAATATTTTAGACTGAGTATGCAAAACTACAAATACGCTGGATTTGGCACGGTCCAGAATTGACATTGCGCAAACTGGCAGATATGCGCTGTATAGGTTTACTTGAACATTTAGGCATGAATATGCGAAACTACAATCATGCCGGCTTTGACTGAAACCAGAGAGGACATAACGGAAACAGGCTGGTGTGCGCTGCATTTGGCAAGAAATGTGGGGTACAAGTCACATCGAATTCTCGACATATTTGCCACAATAACTGAGATACGTTGATTTGATTATTCGTGCATCAGTATCCAAAATTGCAATTGCGCTGGATTTAACAATGGTCAGAATCGACATAGCGCAAACCGGCTGATGAGTAATATATTTGGCATTACGACGCTAACTCGAATTGTGGACATATCTGCAACGGAATCGGAAATAGCTTGATTTGAATATTTAATCCTGAAAATGGAAAGCGCTAACAACTCTACTCTCAGCAACGCTGACACCTCTCACAACTCGACAACGCTAACAACTCCACTCTCAACAACGCTAACAACTCTCGCAACTCGACAGCGCTAACAACTCTACTCTTCGTCTCCTCGATTAACTCTGACCTCTCGACTCACTCTTATTTCTCGATCAACCGCTCAACGCTTCTCGATCAGCCAATCTTTAAAGTTAAATCGTCCCCTACCATTAGCGTTAGTTTTTCCAACTCTCTAAGCCCATTCTGTTAACGCTCAGCAAGTACGAGGTGACTTTAGTCATATAGGCTTTCTCCCCGATGTAAAGTAACAACCGAAGGACATTCGACATTGTTTTTATCGACTTCTAATGAGGCTTTTTCCTCACGATACTACAATATGTTGACTTGAATATTTAAGCCTGAATATGCAAAACTGCAAATGCCCTGAGGTTGGCTGCGTCCACACGTTACATAACTCGAACCAGATAATATGCACTGTATTTGGCAGCGAATATGGAGTATAACGCTTTTCGTGCTGTCGGCATATTTGCAATGCAAACGGCTATACGGTGATTTCAATAGTTAAGCATGAATATGCAAAACAGCAATTTCGCTCGATTTGACAGAGCCCGGAGTTGACATAGTACAAACCTGCTGATGTGTGCTGCATGTGACATCAGATGTGAAATGTAACGGACATCGAATTGTAGCCATATGTGCAATAAAAACGGAGATACATTCATTTGAATATTTTAACCTGAATATGCAAAACAACAATTACGCTGGATTTGACAGGGACCAGAGTTGACATAGCGCAAACCAGCTGACATGCAGTGCACATGACAGCAAATGTGACATATAACGCGCGTCGAATTTTTCGAAAATGTTCCTTAGAAACGGACATACCATGATTTGAATATCTACGAATGCAAACGCAATTCTACAATTGCGATGGATGTTTCAAGGACCAGATCTGATATAGCTGTAACCAGCTAATGTGCGGTGTATCTGAGTGCAAATATGACGTGTAACGCGCTATTTATAGTCGAAATATATGCAATAGAAGCGGAGATACGTTTTTGTGAATATGTAAGCCTGAATATGCGCAACAGCAATTACGCTGTGTTTGACAGAGATCAGAGTTGACCGCAAACTTGCTGATGTGCGCTGGTTATGACATGGGATATGAAATATAACGGGCATCGCATTGTAGCCATTTGCGCTATAGAAACGGAGATACATTCATTTGAATATTTTAACCTCAATATGCAAAACTACAATTACGCTTGATATGTCAAGTACCAGAGACGATATAGTAGCTCCAGCCAGCTGAAGTGCGCTGTATTTGGCAGTCAATGAGGAGTATATCTCGCACCTAATCGACGACAAATCTGCAATTGCAGCGATGATACGTTTTATTTAATATTCAATAATGGGCCTATTACGATACAGATAGTATTATCGTGACTGAAACACATTGCCGTTTCAGTAAAACCATTTTATTTCAAGCTTCACTCTACAGTTCTGAATCCGGACCAGACCGTTTCAAGTTCTCGCAAGAGCAAGCAGTCAAATTAAGGTACTTACACGAGTTAGAGTCTAATACATTTTATTGGTCCAACATCGATGGGGCGATCTCGCATCGAAATTTTCGGAGGACGGCGTAACCTTCCAACGACGACCGCCGTACGAGCAGCGGATAAGCTTATTTCGTGCCTTAGGCTGCCCTCACCACGTCCTCTACTTCTTGATTCTTGGTTGGTAGCTTTAGCGGCTGCAGGTCCGAGAAATTGCATCTTGACCCGCTTTCTCGTATGTCTCATGTGACGTCTCGCTTTCCGCCGTGGACACTTGTCGGATCTACATACGTTGTACGATTTGCGCGATACAAGTGCGGCACTCTGCAGGGACGAGGGATCCAATTTTCGAAGTATCAAGTGCGAAACCTCCAGTGGTAGTTCGGAAATGATATCTACCTTACCTGGCACGAACAAACCAACGACGCGTAGTAGAGATCTAAAAAACTCCATGTTGCTTCTACTGTTGCGCGAGCACGACTGACGGTCTGGCTAAGAGTGGAGGCTTATATAAGTGCTGTTCGTCACGGTGCACTGCGAGTTCCGGCTCCGGTGAGAGTCCAGGACAGTCAGAATCGATCGCATGTGCATGTATCTTCATATAGATCGGGTTCACATTATGATTAGTGTTAGATGCGTGCAACGAATCTTTATTTGGATTAGACGTTGTTGTTATGCAATAGAACAGATATTCACTAGTGCGAATTTGATTTGAGGTGTATGGTAAGGATTTAGGTTTAAAAGCGCAAGAGTATATTTAACTATGTAGTTTATTAAAATATACCCTACGTGTACACTAGTCGTATAATACACTTGTTGTCTTGATTCGTGATTACGAATAGATGGGCGCAAAGAAGTATCGACTTAGCTGCTACTGCTCGTGTCACTCGATAAAAAAGAATGCCTCGCTACCCTGCTCGCTATATTCATATGCGTTGGAGTTGACAAAAGGCGTTGGGATTTGAATTTTGAAGATGTTCTCGAAAAATGGCAACTGACGCTGAACTCTCGACCTTGTTTACAAATGTTGAATTTTCGGGTAGTTGACTCGAGGGCATGTGATCACGACAAAATCTACGGATTTTGATTAACCTTCGGTAACCGCCTAAGGTTGTCGGATCTATAATAAATTCATCTTTCAGTAAACACAATTTTTTGTGTAGCGGGTTTACTAGACCGAAACCGTTATGAATTTTACCTACGAGTGCCGCTACAGTACCCGCCTGCCAGTGTTAACGTTACACCTTTTTATGTTTGTTTACGTATGTTAGCGCGGTGCCCTTGCTAACCGCTTAATTCAAACCCGTTTGAAAGCGGTGAGGAGAACGAACTCTCCTGCCCGAACGCGTGGTATAATTGGTTCTTGCGTCTCCGTCGCTTTGTTGCGCTTGCTCGCTGCTTTGCGGTCGGGAGATTTTCCCAGGTAAAAATACGTCGTAGGTTTCTGCGCTCCTTTGCAGATGCTCTATATCTTCCGACACGATGAAGGCGGGTTTTAAACGATCTACGGAGACTTTCACGCTTTTGTCCTTCATCCGTATGGTAATGGTTTTCATCCCACGCTGTGTAACCTGATAAGGGCCATCGTATGGTGGTTGCAGTGGACCTCCGAATGCATCGTCGCGTACGAAAACGCACGGCGACGTTTCTAAATCGCGGAACATGAACGTTTTCTTTTCGCCGTGTCGTGAAGTCGGCAGAGGTCTAATATCGCTCATTCGCTCTCGCAGAGAGTTTGCGAATTCCGCGTTGGCCGGTTGTTTTGCTGGTACAAAGAATTTTGCTGGCAATCGTATGTCCGTACCATAAATTATTTCGGCTGCCGTTGCGCTCAGGTCCTCCTTGATAGCGGTTCTAATGCCTAAAAGAACTATGGGAAGGCTTTCAACCCAGTTGCTTGAATTGTGGCATTTGATTGCGGCCTTAAGCTGCCTGTGAAAGCGCTGTACCATCCTGTTGGACGCGAGGTGGTAGGCTGTGGTACGCAAATGCTTAATGCCGAGCATCCGGCATAGTTCGTTGAAAAGACTGGATTCGAATTGGCGTCCTTGATCGGTTGTTATTTTTGCTGGGACGACAAAACGCGCTATCCATGTGGAAAGAAGAGCCGAGGCAACGGTCGTCCCTTCCATATCTGGTATTGGAATCGCTTCGGGCCAACGTGAAAAACGGTCGATACATGTTAGACAATATCGGTAGCCTTGTGAGTATTGCAAGACGATGATGTCTAAATGTATATGCTCGAATCGTCCTGCGAGCTCTCCGAATGTTCCGGTCGGCGTCGATACGTGCCTCGTTACTTTACATTGTTGACACGCGATGCATTGCCGTGTCCATTTTGGCAATCTTTGTTTACCGCCGGCCAAACTATACGCGATTTTACAAATTTTTGGATCGCGCGTATCCCTAGATGGGAAAGTCCGTGGAGCGAATTGAATACGTCGCGCCGCAAGTGTTTCGGTACGTACGGTCGTACGATGTCGCCTGATACGTTGCATTATATTTCCGCCTCGTAATCCGGAAAACGAATTTTCTTAAGCTGCAACGCGGATATATCGGAGTTGATAATGTCGCGGAGCTCCTTGTCGTTTTCTTGCGCGGCGGCGAGAGTTTTGTGCTCCACGGATTTTTCTATGGCTTCGATGCGAGATAGGGCATCGGCTGCATTGTTATTCAGCCCTTTTATATGCCTTATATCGGTCGTGAACTGCCCGATATAATCTAGTTGACGGAATTGTCTCGGCGAACACTTGTCGGGATTTTGACTGAACGCATAGGTGTGGGGTTTGTGATCTATGAAAATAATGAAATTCCTCCCTTCTACGGCGTGTCTAAATCGCTTGACTGCGGTATACATAGCGAGTAATTCGCCATCGTACGCACTATATTTTCGCTGCGCGCAATTTAAGGGTTTAGTTAAGAAACCCAACGGTTGCCAAGTGTCATTCGCGCGTTGCTGTAACACCGCCCCTATTGCAAAGTCGGACGCGTCTACTGCGAGGCTGATGGGCGCGCCAGGTATAGGATGCGCTAACATCTTAGCGTTAGGTAGGGCGCGTTTTGACTCGCGAAAGCTCGTTTTGTCTTCCTCCGACTAAATAATGGGCATGTTGCCCTTTTTCGCCCCTTGTAACAAATCGTTGAGGGGTTGCAAAATTTTAGCTGCCACGGTATGAAACGTGAATTTCGCTGAATTTCGTGACGAACATTTATGGAATATTTTTACACATTGTATCTACGACTCAGGGCCCATAGGTTGTACCTTACTTTATTATTTTATGTAAATTCGAGGATTACGACGACAATCGATAACCTCAAATAAGTCTGACGGTCAAACTTCCCATATACCGTGTCCTCTACATATTTCATTATAAATGACCTGAGTCAAATATTGATGTTTTTGACCGTCAGATGTATTTGAGTTAAGGCTACCAATACTAGTCGCCATGGGGGGGGGGGGGGGGTCGGGGGTAAAAGAATTCGCATTTGCCTACCTGACGACAATTTCTGGTTGCGGTGACATTGTTTTTACATTAATTGTAGCTCAGCGGTCTAGGTACTTCGAGGCGACAACGACGTAATTTGCTTTGTCCCATGACTCATGTACCGCTACACTTCTATTTCTATAGAAATATAATGCTAAATACTAAAATATATCACAAGTATTTCATATTTGAAATAACAGTCAAATTAACGGAATTAATCTGTTTGACATCTATGCGGTTCAAGTCTTGTACGAATATATGTACAGCCTGTAGTTTTAATATTCTAAGCGCGTATTGTATGCCGGACACTTATCTTTAATAAATTTTGCAAATCTGTTCATATTAAGTGATGAATCCTTAGGCCAATGACGAATAAGGCGACCTTTAAAAGATTTAACGAAACTTGCTTCTGCTGAACTTGGTCTATGAAGGTCGAATAGCTTCTCGTTTGTTTTTCAATTAAAGACATACTTTATGGAATGTGTTTTACTGACATACCGATTCCAAGGATTTCCGGTGCTTCTTAAAAATATTACACTCTGTTGTATAAAATATAATTTGTCCTTATTATAACCATTAACATCTAATGTCTTTTCTGGAAGTTCGTATACTAAGGCATCGGAATTATTTTTTATTTTACGCTGTGTTACTCGCAACTTTTCACAGATATATGTACCAACTGGAAGTAGTTCTTTGTCACGTATTCGAGTATAGTTATTTCCTGCTGGTTTCCACAAAGCTTCACAGAACAACGTCGCTTCCTCTTACCTTTAAACAACAGTCATACATTAGTATCACATGAACGTACTCCTTGAAAAAGCATTTCATTACTGGAAATCTAAAAGTTTATTATTGATCTCAATAAGATTCACTTGCTTACCTGCTCCTCAAATATTTTTTGCTAATGTCCACTCCTCCTAAGTAGAATGCATCTATAATATGCAATGCAAGTACTTTTTGCTGATATATAAACTCCTTAGTCATTTCATATACAACCTCTGCGTTCACAAGTGTATTTGGTGGTAATTCTATGCCAATTTCATCGACACTAACCCAAGAATTCTTTGTATATTTATATACGTTGCTCCTTCCCACGCCCATATAAAATGTAGCGTGCTTCTTATCATCATCAGACCTTGGCTTTGTACCACATGGCATACAAAACCAGTCATATAGTGATAAAAATGCATTTTCAATGTTAAATTCCATCAATTGTGCTGGATTAATAGTAAGAAATGAAGTATCTTTCAAAAGAGTATTCAATTTGTCTTTGGTTTCATGTGTCTTGGGATTGTCCTAGTTTCATGTGGAAGTTTCCAATACTCTAGATATTGTTTGCGCATATCAGCTTGTTTTGTCTCAACAAGAGTATTATCCGCATAAACTGCTGCAATTTTGCACAGGTCGATTATTTGTTTTCCGGCCAAATCTTTGTTAGAAGCACGTAGATATTGAACAAATTGTTTCTCTCTTTTTAATTCATTATATGATACTAGTTGTAAAACGTCGTCATTTACACCACCATTTAAAAGCAGACGATTAACATGCTTCAGATATTCAACAACAACTTGTACCCTAGATCGTTTCTTCTTACATATTAGGTAACGTTCTGAATTTCCTGGTCTAGAAGAGTTTGGTGTAAAAATACAAACTTCTTCAAAGCAGCGATACATTAAATAAACTAAACCAGCGCTAAAGGGTGTAAAAAGGTTGAATAATTTTGTCACAAAATCACCACCCTCTCTTTCAACCATCAATGCTATTAAACATCGACAAAGATACAGTTGTTTTGAAAGAATTTCTTGTACATTTTCTTGTCGTTCTACTGAGAATCCTCAATCAGACATCACAAAATGTACTCCTTTGCCATGGGTATGCTGCATTATAAGATTTGTAAATGCCTCTTCATTATCTGGGTCAAAGACATCACCACTTTCCTTTGGTCCGTAGTATGGATGAAATGTTTCACAAGGACCCGCATAAAAGTGTTCTAATTTGAAATCATGTTCATTTTCTAATGTAAGAGCAAATCCTTTAGCACGTCATTTCTTTCGCCATAGAACATGTTCACTAAAACCTCCTGCTCCAGCACATACATCTGCAAAGTATAGCAGCCCATTCTCCCTCAAACCTTTTGGGTTAGTAAACATAAAGTTACATGCTCTATCTGTATTCGCCATTTTAACAGTAGCACGATTTAAAAAAAGTGTTTAAAAAAGTTTTCGCATTGATAACAGTTTTCACTATATCTTCACAACAGAAATCAATTTCATCATCTGTGGTCAACTTTTCATATCACCATTTCATATCTTTTACACACTTTATAACTTCCTCTGCAGGATTCCATTTAAGACCTGAATCTTCATGTCCAGGAACATGATGTCCAAAGCCTCTGCGACCATGCTGTCTAGGTGCTTGAACTGGCTCTAAACGACCTTGATCATTATTTCCGAAACCGTAACCGCCTTATATCCCATCATTCGCATCATCCTTTTGCCGTTATCGAGGAGATTGTTTGACTCTTGTGTTATTACTTGTATTCTTCTATTGTCAACTACCTTTTCATCAATATCCTCCTCGTCAGATTCACTTGAACATCTGCGAATTGTTTGTCGTTTACTATGATTATAAGTATCTCTTTCACAGTTCTTCCTTTTTGTCCTAGTTTCCAATTCTTCTTGCATGGTATGTTGATGCATCAGTCGCATAACAATTCTGCTAGGAACATGATACATTTACACTGTACATGTGAATGTGTGTATAAGCGTCAGAGGACGTCCAGGCCTTAGTTGGGACAAAAGACAAGAGTCAGGCGTTAGAAGTATCTGGAGGAGCCGGTTGACAACAAGCGTGCGTGCTAGTAGCATTTCGAGGTCTTTAGAGTATAAGATATATGTATAAATGTTGTGTGCTAAGTAAAGGGAATTATTTGTATTTCCGAATCCATTCTATACCATTACAAATACATTAACGTACAGGAATATTATAATATTCAGTAACAACGATAGAATTAACCAGTTCGCAAGTATAAAAGAGACACATTTTACACTGTGACGAAATAATATCCAAGAAATCTGATATAACATACATGGAAAATACACGAATCAGACTGAGAAACCACTGCGCACTTTCGTCACTAACTTCGACACAACCGTTACCAACTACTCGCGGAGTGAGATTGACCGAAGCGGTCCAGAGGCAACGCCCACGTACCCCAAGCGGCTACTGCCCCGCCACCAATAGTAACCCGACAGAACAGGATAATACTTGAATTCGTTGTTCCCTAAATTTTGAATTTATTTACCTCAACAATATATATAATGTACAAAAATTTATAGTAATTTAAAATACTGTTTATAATAACATGTAAATTATATTAATTATCTGATGAACGCAATGAGAGAAAGGTAAAGACCAGCGTGGCCGATGCGGCACTAACTCTACATCCGGTTGACCTCAATTTACCTACCTACGTACCTACACAGTGACGCCTACGCTTTAAAACTTTTGTCGAAATTTTAAAGTTTTAATGGTAAACTCTTCGTTCTTATAATATCTAACTGACAGGCATGCACCATTTATAAAAGACTCAACATAAATTTCGTAGTTGAGTATTATTGAAAGTCTCTAATTTAATTCAGAAAGGCAATAATTTGTTTAACGAAATAAGCCACTTATTTATCATCCGGGTTTCTACCATGACATTTATGTTATAATAGCAATATGAAAATAAGGCAATTTGAGTAAAGAAATACTATTTCAAGTCATTTTCGCCTATACATCTTAAGTGGTTTATAAATGATTCGTGTATACCCTTCTTTCCTTCTGCCACTACTCACGTGAAACTATAACTAGCATTTAAACAAAATCAACTATGTTTCGCGTCAACGAGAGTCGTAAATTCCCGTTACCATCAGATAATCGACGCCACTGTAAGGATATAGAAGGGGTTCGGAAATACAAATAATTCCCTTTATTTAGCACACAACAGTTATACATATATCTTATACTCTAAGGACCTCGAAATCCTACTCGCACGCACGCTTGTTGCCAACCGACTCTTCCAGATACTTGTAACGACTGACTCTTGTCTTTTGTCCCAACTAAGGCCTGGACGTCCGCTGACGCTTACACACATATTCACATCTACAGTGTAAATGTATCATGTTCCTAACAGCCACGAACAGATCGATAACCTTATTTCTGCTAGGATAATCGGGGTGGTTCAATTAAGTATACACTGATTTAACAGGTATAAATTACCGTTCATTCAAACAATTTGATTAGAGAAATATAAACTGCTAGAGCATAATTAGGAACGTGACGCTAGGCAAATGCCTCAGCGATCAACAGCTAAAGGACGTCGAAGACCTCATGACAAACCCCCCCAGACACGGGACGCTAGGATACCGACACTGCCTGGCGAAATTCGATCGTTTTTCGCGTTAGACCGAAGCCGTTTCCATCGCCGACATGGAGGCGGCAACCGTTGCTTCAGCCCTCCTTTCCACGTGGATATTCCGTTTCGACGTACCTTTAAGGATAAGGACCGATCAAGGACGCCAGTTCGAATCAAACTTATTTAACGAATTATGCCTGTTCCTCGGCATTAGGCATTTACGAACGACAGCCTATCACCCCGCGACCAACGGGATGGTAGAGCGCCTGCCCCGACAACTAAAAGCAGCAATCAAATGTCACGATACGAGCAACTGTGTAGAAATCTTGCCAATAGTTTTATTAGGCATACGAACAGCTATTACGGACGTGAAAACGACAACAGCCGAAATGGTTTATGGCACCGGCATACGATTGCCGGCAGAATTCTGTGTACCAACGAAGCAACAGGCCAAGTCGAAATACGGAAGCCGTCTAAAACTACGAATAGAAAAGATCAGGCCTCTCCCGATTACGCGACACGGCGAAAAGGAAACCTCCGTGTTCCACTCGAAACATCGTCTTACGTATTTCTACGTCACGATGCCATCGAAAACCCCTTACAACCACCCTACGGCGGACCGCATCAATTTATATCGAGAGCAAAAAGGACCATTGCTATTGAAGTTAGCAAAAAGGACGTAATCGTACCCGTAGACCGTCCGAAACGCGTGAATTTTTATTGAACGATAACAGTGAACACCATTACAGCGAAAATCGCGAAGTAATAATACCACCTGATGTTTGAAACGAGCAAAACAAAGACGACTCAGGAATTCATCACTCCAGGCGCTCGGGCAGAAAATTTCGCTTCCCTGATCGTTCCCAGCCAGGCCGTCGATAAGCTAATGCGTAAGAACTACCAGCGACATAAATATAAATCCTAGATGAAAGAACACGGGAACCTTCCGTTTGGAATTTTGGGAAAATCTCGTAACATTGTAATCTAGATTCTACCATAACTGTAATTCAACAATTGTAGCCATCCAGTCCGATTGTAATTGTTCGAAACTTGTGATACTGCACTTGGCCTCGAGGCGACAACCAGTCACCGAACGTAGCCGCGGTCAAGGGATGAACGTTTTGGCTAATAAAGGCATGGAGTAATTCTATAGCTGTCCTTAAATGAAATAATCGTAGCGGCACGTGACAGTAAACATTCCAACGGTTTCTGTCCCGTGTCTCGCCACACGCAGACTCTATCCGTCGGATAAGATGATTGCCAGATGTCAACGCATCTCAACAGTATATGTTTAGCTAGCCTGAGGACCCATTATAAACCTTAAGATTTAGTTAATTAAAGTCCTTAACAGTCCTAAACAGGCAAACAGTCTTCGTTCCAACTACGGGATGATAGGTGAAATCTATTTTTCCACGGACGACGCTTCCCGCTAGCAACGTTCCCTCAAGGGCTACTAGCATCCTTCTCTAACCATCAACATGGAAATTGTCCAATTAACAGTAACGTCACTATCAATCTCTTTCCGAGCGAAGTCTTTTCTCCACGAATCCGATGTTCCGGTGCCCTTAGACACACCCATCATAGTTTTCCACTGCAGCATCATCGTGCCGGAAAATCATTCTCTCGTGAGGTCACATTAGCCAGTTACAAAGAGCCTTAACACTCGGTGGATATTGTATGTTTTGACAAAGAGTTTGTTCAGTCCTACCTATACCGTAGATAAGGAAGTATGGTACAATTTTTTTTTTTGCTTGGGAGGGGAAAATGCTATTACGCATGCCCAGTGACCCGCATCACTGGGTTATGTGGGAGTCGGTCGGATGTCGTTGCCATACCCACAAAAAACCCCTCCTCCTTCTTCCTCCGCTTAGAGGGCAGACAACCCCGGTAAAACCTGTCGGCAGTCATCAGGGTTGTCCTTTCGTGCCCCGTTGTATCTACTTCTTCGGGCAGTTACTGCTCATGTCGTCCTCTCAGCCAATTCAGAATAGTGGGCTGGTCTCCTTCTGCGGTTTTTCGTTGTTCCATGTTCTTGCCCTCATTGCTCCGCGTAGTTGTTGTTACGCTCGTTCTCCTCCTTGCCTCTTCCTAGGCCCTCGCTGTCACCCTTCTGTGACACATGACGGTCTTGCAGAATTGCCTGAATTTATTCCAGCTCTCGTCCTTGGCGGTGACCGTGGCGATCAGATTGCCCACGTCTATCTTCCCTCCCTGAGCGTTCTCCAGCTCGATCCTTCTGTCCGTCCACTTCGGGCACGCGAAGAGGGCGTGCTCTGCATCGTCGTTCGGGTCTCCACAGTCGAGACAGTTGCTGTCGCTGTCCCTGCCAATCCTTTTCCTATAGACACCGAAGCTCCCATGCCCGGTTAGCAGCTGCATGGTGTGGTGATCGATGTCCATCTTCTTTTTGGTAAATAGCAGCGCACTCGGTATTAGCTTCTTTGTGATATTTTCTTCTTTGTAGTTGTTCCACTCCTTCTGCCAGTCCTCTTGGGCCTTCATGCGAATCGCCTCCAGTTCCTCCTTCAGCTTGGAACCGTCATCCGTGCCAATCCTGGACCCATGGATCTTGTTCCTCTCGTAGGTCTCTCCGAGCATCTTTATCTTTATGTAAATCGGGAGATTCCCGGTCAACACGCAAAGTTCCTCGTGGGAGACGGTACGGTATGCCGTCGTTGTTATGCACAGGGCCGTTCGTTGTGCTCGTTTCAGCTTTTTCCTGTTCTTATCGGTATTCGCTGCTCTAGTCCACACCGGTGCTCCGTAAGTTACGATGGACTCCCACACATTGTAGTAGAGCCTGCGAGCCAGGCTGGGCGGCCCATTGATGTTGGGTAGGATTCCCCTAAGGGCTCCTATTAACTTGTCGGCTCTGTTACACACCATCTCGATATGCGCACCGAACCTCCGACTGGAGTCGATGACGACTCCGAGATACCTGATGCGATCGACCGTTTCGATGTCCGAGGAGCCCAACCTGAGTTTCACCACTCTCGGCACTCGCAAGCTTGTGATGAGCATGACCTCCGTCTTTTCCCTCGCCAGGGTGAGCCCGACACTCGTGCACCAATCGTTGGCGATCCGTAGCATCGTGTTGACCTTGACGGAGGCATCTTCGTTCCTCCCGACGGAACATGTGATGGCCAGATCATCCGCGAAGGCGGTTGCTCTGACCATTGGCATGTTGTCGAGTCTCTCGAGCAACCGGTCGTATACCAAGTTCCACAGGAATGGTCCGAGGATGGATCCCTGCGGAACTCCCGCCGCCACCTCGTGCTCCACCGTGCCGTGCTGGTTGCTCACGATGATCCTCCTTCCGGATAGATAACTGCCGATTAGCCTTTTGACCTTCCATGGCAGCTTCCTCTTGTCAAATTACTCGTATATGCTCTTCCAGCTGAGCGAATTGAAGGCATTGCTAATATCCAGGGTGATCATCACGCATATTACCTTCTTCTGTTTGCAGATGTTGTCAAACTTCATCACCTGCGTGATGGCATCTACCGTGCTCCTCTTCTTTCTGAAGCCATATTGCCTCCGATGGAACGGGTCCGTCCCGATGCATCTCTCGATGATCCTCTTAAAGCATTTTTCCCAGATCTTGCTCATGGTTGGGAATATGCTTATCGGCCGGTACGCGTTGGGGAGACTGGGATCTTTTCCCGGTTTCCTTAGCAGTATTACTCTGGCCGTCTTCCAGCAGTCTGGGATCCTTCCTGATTCGGTGATGCCGTTGAACACGCTTGTCACGAGCTCGCTCCTGCGACTCGCTACCAGCTTCGCGATCTCGCCCGGCACGCCATCGACTCCTGCAGCCTTCTTGGTGTTCATTCTTCCGGCGGCATCGACGACATCGCCTTCGCCGATGGCGACGCTGAGGCTAATATCTCCTTCTTCTTCGGTCTCTGCCTCTTCGCGGCCCTCATAATGGGGGGGTCCGTGTCCCAGGGTGAATAGCCTCTGTAGGACTGCCTTCACCATGTCGATCGGCATGTCGTTTGTTGGTCCCTTGCTTTTACATTTCTTCATGACCATACGATATGGATTGCCCCAAGGGTCGCTCTCCAGTATCTTGCAGTATTCTGCCCAAGCTGTTTTTTTGCTACAGGCGATCTCCTTTTTTAACTGCCTACGGATCTCCTTGTAGGCGCTGACGAGGGGCTCGGTGTTAACGGCATTCTTCTTTCTTTCTCTCGTCACCTTCCTGAGCGCTTTGTGCGCCTGCGCTCTCAGTTCCGCGATCATCGGGTTCCACCAGTAGTTCGCGTACTTGCGGCTCGCCGCACCGTTCGACTTCCTTAGCATCCCTTCGCACGTACCTTCGATGATCTTTTGCAAGTGCTCGGCCCCATCCTCTCCGATAGCCGCGCTGAGGTCCTCCTTCTTCAGTGTGTCGTCGAATCTGCTCAGGAACTCCTCCGGCGACATGTCCTTGGTCACGTACCTGTAGAACTTCGATACGGTTCGGGTCTTCCTCGTCTTAAACCTGTGGAGCACGTACAGATGGTCCGAGGCCGAGTATTTGTCCAAGACTGCGCTTCCGGCGTGTATCTCGCTGACCTTGTTGGATGCGCGTATTATGTCGGGGAAGCTCGTCTTCCCGTTCATGAAGTAGGTGTACTTTTCCTTGAGCCTCAATGGAAACACCCGGTGGGCGCTTAGTGCCTCCATTAAGACTCTCCCTCTCTTGTCTGTGGTCGATCCTCCCCAACAGGTTGACTTTGCGTTGAAGTCTCCGGCCTTGTCGTGTCTTCTAGCAACGCTCTTCGTCATAGCAGACAGCGTGTCTATGTATTTGCAGTATGCTGGCTTATTTAAGTTGTGCGAACAGTATGCGCTGAAGCAGAAGACGTCGCCAACGCGGACGCCCACTATCCCGTCGCTCTTGATCTCCGTTGTTTCATCATGCAGCTTGCCATTGAGGTGTGTGACCCGTATCGAGGCGTCTCCTTTGGTGTCATTAAACCAGTGCGGTAGCTGCCTGTTCGGCTCGGAAATTATTATTATATCCGGCCTAAGTTCGATCGCGCATTGGTGCATCATGTCCTGCGCCAGCTTGCATCTGTTGAGGTTTATCTGCAGTATCCTCATTTACTCGCTTTCAACCGCCTTCTATATTCTGGACAAGCCAGGGATCCGGTTACGTGGTCAAATTTCACTCCTTTCTCCTTGCTGCAGATGGAGCAGCAGGGTGCGTTGACGCAGGCAGCTATCGTGTGGTCTTTGGCTCCGCACTTCCTGCAAATCTCCTTTCCAGGGCTTATCGCCGTGCACTTGTTCGCGATATGCTCAAACATGTGACATCTAAAGCACTTTACCACATTGGGTAGTGCCTTTATCGAGGCTATCGTCAAGCCGGTTCTGATCTTCCGGCTCGCCCCCTCTTTGGCCAGATAGGCTTTCGGCATCGTCACTATTGCCGACTGGGTGCCCCATGGCGCCATTTTTAGGGTCTTTACTTCGACCTCAGTGATGTCGCTTACGCCCAGTTGCACTACTATCTCCATGGCTGGTGCTTCCTTGCCTACGAGCGGGTCTATATCCCTGATCTCTACGGAGGTCTTGTCGCGCATTGGTAGCGCTCTCACCTTGCCTCTTAGCGCCGTGTTCATATCGGCCGCGGTCTTTTTGGCGTTGCTACCTGCTTTCAGCTCGATCAGGATGTCACCTGTTCTGGTCCTCCTAATCCCACAGCTCTCTTTTAGGGTCTCCCTTGCCCCCATCAAGTCTTTGTAGACCTGGATCCACTCCTTGTCCTGCCCTACTTTGACGAGGATGGCTTCGGGTCTGTTACGTATCCTCTTCGGTCCCTCCGGCCTCTTTGGCTTGTCCAATGCCGCCCTTCCTGCGTTCGCCTTCCTGACCACCGTCGGGGTGTCCGTTCCTTTTCCTCTCCTTCCGCGGACAGGGATCCAGTCTTCCTTTACATCGCTGTCCGTGCATTCCGTAGTCGCTTTTGCCGAGCTGTTGCCGGCACAGGCTCCTGCGTATGAGGCCTCCACGGTCGTTGGTCTCTTTCTCTTGGTGTCGCCCTTCCCCTCGACGGGCGATATCTCCTTCCTTTTTCCTTCCTTCTCCTCTCTCCTCCCCGGAGGGGTGGTCATCCTGGTGGCCGCGACTGTCCTCGCGTTCCTCTTGAGCCTCATCTCGTCCAACATCGAGTGGAGCTTGATCGCTTTTTTACTGATGGCGTCCCTCCTTTTCTTGATGTCGGTATCCTTTTTGCTCATGAGGTAGAGTCTGCTACCTATGTATTGGATTTCGCGGAAGACTTCTGTGATGATTTCCGTCTTCGCCTTCCATTCGCTCATCTTAATGACGATACTGTCCTCGTCGTTGCCTTCGGTCTCGGCCGTTGCTCTGTTCGCCATGGCCTTCCTCCTGAGACATGCCCTTGGTGCCGCCGCTTCGCTGCCGCTGTCCGACTTTTTCGCCGGTGTGTCTAGCTCCGAGGTGCTGGCCGCTTCGTCCCTAGTTGCCCTCAGCTGGCTCCTGGCCAGGCTTCTCGTTGTCTTGCACGCGCTCCCCTCCACTGGGGACTTTCTCATATATCTGGTGATCTTGTCACATTCGAAGATTTTTTCCTTGGCGATTTGGGTCGCCTTTTCGGTGGGTGGTGTCTTATCCTTGAGTGCCTGCATTGGCATCTCGAGATCCTCGATGATTCCCGCGATGTCTTCATCAAATTCGAGGTATCTTCTAGTGCTTTTCTTGCACGTCTTTTCCTCTGTGACAACTGCGGGTGTTTCTTGGTCCCCGGTCGTGTTTACCGAACGAGGGGAGGCCCTGGGATCGACCTTCCCCTCGCCGTTCGTCCAGTCGTTGGGTGACCGTCGGGTCGAGCCTGGGACGCTGCTCGAATCCCCGACGGGGCCTGGAAGCTCCGAAACCCCCTGAGCCGTAAGTTTACTTGACTTACAGTACTTGTCCATATTGTGTTTGTCTTAATATACATATATACATATATATGTATGTTTGAGATGGATGTCCTTCGACGTAGCCGGTCGTCGTATAATCCCACTGTATCTTTCCGCGTGTATGCGATTCGTGTCTGTTCGACGCGGGGAGTTTTGACTGGCCCTCCACGGGGCGCTCTCCACCACTCCTTGGTTACCCAGGTAGCCCGCACGGTGGCGCTTCGGTCGCGCGACCCAAGATGACCCCCGCTCTGCCCCTAACAACACTTTTCACACACAGCACTTTCAATCGTTTCTCTCGCTTTTATACCAGCGACCTCACCTATCTCTTGTGTTCCCACTCATTCCGGAGCACTAGAAACTTCACTTTCGTGCACTTTCCGCCCGAATTCTTTAATATACCCAGATATTTCGGTTATGCCTACGGAGCGACGTGCACGTGTCCGTTATGCTTGCCGCCATCATTTGAACTGATGGTACAACTTGGAATCAGGATGAAAACGAATTCTGTTATCCCGTTGACCGCGGTTTTGTTATCGAACCCAGGATCATTGTCATTAGCTTCTCGAGTACCTCATTATCACGACTACTTGTCAAATTATATATCAATCAAATTTATACTAGTAAATATCTGCTCTATTGCATAACAACATCGTCTAAACCAAATGAAGATTCGTTTCGCGCCTCTAACTCTAATCATAATGTGAACCCGATGTAAGTGAAAATACATGCACATACCATCGATTCTGCCTCACCAGCACTCTCACCCGGAACCGGAACTCGCAGTGCACCGTGACGAACAGCACATATATAAGCTTCCACTCTTAGCCAGACCGTCAGTCGTGCTCGCGCAACAGTAGAAGCAACATGGAGTTTTTTAGATCTCTACTACGCGTCGTTGGTTTGTTCGTGCCAAGTAAGGTAGATATCATTTCCGAACTACCACTGGAGGTTTCGCACTTGATACTTCGAAAATTGGATCCCTCGTCCCTGCAGAGCGCCGCGCTTGTCTCGCGCCAATGGTTCAACGTATGTAGATCCGACAAGTGTCTACGGCGGAAAGTGAGACGTCACATGCGACATACGAGAAAGCGGGTCAAGATGCAATTTCTCGGACATGCAGCCGCTAAAGCTACCAACCAAGAATCAAGAAGTATAGGACGTGGTGAGGGCAACTTAAGGCACGAAATAAGTTTATCCGCTGCTCGTACGGCGGTCGTCGTTGGAAGGTTACGCGGTAGTCCGAAAATTTCGATGCGAGATCGCCCCATCGATGTTGGACCAATAAAATGTATTAGACTCTAACTCGCGTAAGTACCTTAATTTGACTGCTTGCTCTTGCGAGAACTTGAAACGGTCTTGTCCGGATTCAGAACTGTAGCGTGAAGCTTGAAATATAATGGTTTTACTGAGACGGCAATGTGTTTCAGTCACGCTAATACTATCGGTATCGTAACAGGCCCATTATTGAATATTAAATAAATCGTATCACCGCTGCGATTGGAGATTTGCCGTCAATTAGATGCGAGATATACTCCTCATTGCCTGCCAAATACAGCTCACATCAGCTGGCTCGTGCTATTATATCATCTCTGGTCCTCGACATATCAAGCGTAATTGCAGTTTTACAAATTAAGGTTAACATATTCAAATGAATGTATCTCCGTTTCTATTGCACATATGGCGACAAAGCGATGCCCGTTACATTACACATCCGATGTCATGTGCATCGCACATCTGCTTGTTTGTACCATGTCAACTCTGGTCTCTGTCAAACCTAGCGAAATTGCTGCTTTACATATTCATGATTAATTATTCAAATAACCATATCGCCGTTTGCATTGCAGATATGCCGACAATTCGATGCGCGATATACGTCACTTTTGCCGCCAAACACAATGCATATTATATGGTTTGAGTTATGTAACGTGTGGTCGCAGCCAAACTCAGCGTATTTGCAATTATGCATTTTCAGGCGAAATATTCAAATATTACATATTCAAATGAACGTATCTCGGTTTCTATGTCGCCTATTCGATGCGCAGAATACTCCACATATGATACCAAATCAGCCGGTCTGTGCTATGTCAACTCTGGACCCTGTAAAATCCAGCGTAATTGTAGTTTTTGTTGTTAATGCTTAAATATTGCATTCCAAGCTTCGCCGCTTCTTTTGCACATATGTCGACAATTCCATACGCCTTGTACTCCGCATTTGCTGTAGTTACATTGCCCATCAGCTCGCTTGCGCTGCGTAAACTCTGGTCCCTGCAAAATCCAGCCCAAATGCAATTTTGTATGTTCAGGCTTAAATATTCAAATCAACGTGACTCCGATTCCATAGCACATATGTCGATGCGCGCTATATTCCACATTGACTGCCATACGCAGAGCGCTTCATCTGGTTTAAGCCGTGTTAAACCCGGACCGAGTCAAATCCAGCGTATTTGTAGTTTTGCATATTCAAGCCTAGTTATTCAAGTGAAACTATCTCCGTATCCATTGCAGGTACGTCAACAACAGGATGTGCGTAACACTGCATATTTGCTGCCAAATACAGCACACATCAGCCCGTTTGCACACTGTCAAGACTGGACACGGCGAAATCCAGCGTGATTGCAGTTTTGGATATTAATGCTTACATATTCGAATGAAGGTATTTCCGCTTGTTTTGCAGAAACATTGGCCATACGATGCGCGTTATATTCCACATCTGATGCCAAGTACAGTGCACATCATACGGTTTACGCTATGTAAAATCTGGACCCAGCCAGATCCAGCGTAGTTGCAGTTTCGTATATTCAGGATTAAGTATTCAAACCGACGTATCTCCGATTCTACTTCACATATGGCTACAGTTAGAGGCTCGCTATACTCCAAATTTGCTGCCAAACACAGTGCACGTTATCCCGTTTGATGCATGTAAAATCGGGACCCAGCCGAACCCTGCGTATTTGCAGTTTTACATATTCAGTATTAAATGTTCGAATCATCGAATCTCCGTTTCTATGGCACACTTACAGACAATTCGGTGCGCGTTATATTTGACATCTGATGTCATATACAGCGCACATCAGTAGGTTAGCGTTTTGTTCACCCTTGTCCCTGTCAAATACACCATAATTGCAGTTTAGCATAGTCATGCTTGAATATCGAAAGCAACGTATCTTCGTTTCTACGGCAGATATGACGACAATTCGGTGAGCGTTATGCTCCTGATTTTCTGGTGAGCACAGAGCACATTTTCCGATTCTATCTTCTCTTCTGTCTTAAGTCTGCTCTGGTCACTGACAGATTCAGCGTAATTTCTGTTTTGCATATTCATGCCTAAAAGTTCAAGTCAACGTATCAGCTCTGCTATTGGATACATGTCGCAAATGCGATGCTCGCTATACCTCACAATTACAGCCAAATACAGTACTTATCCGGTTTGCGCTATGTCGACTGTATTTTCGAGCTATCGCGGGGAGACGCGGTCATTTGTATACGCGTCAATGGGAGTCGTAAATTCCCGTTACGATTGGAATAATCGACACCACGAATAGTTCGATCCCCGTATTTCGCTTAGGATAATAGATGTAGTTGTTGTGGTATAACACTTGGAGTCACAGAGTTATAAAAAATATATGTATTTCCAACGATTTATACAACACACTGAGTAAGAACGCCGTTGCTTAAGATACAGATAACGAAGAGAAGGATTATTCTTAGATGAGAGTGTGAGCTATAGGAGCTCTAGGTCCGTGAGAGCTGTAGGAGCTGTCGGACTTCTGGATACTGTGAGAGAAATAGGAGGCTCTTAGAGATATAGGAACGGTGAGAGTTATAGGGATTGCAGGAACTCTAGTCACCGTGAGAGATGATGTAACTCTGAAGTTTATTCTGATGTGAGTACGAAGCTCGGTATGGGTGTGCCCTTTGAACGAAGAACGCGGATTCGTTGCTTACATTGTTAGTTAGGAAAATGAGGGCAATGATCCGCGATGCCGATTGGTTATGACTAATGTTAGGAAGGAAGAGAGGAGGAAGAAGCCACCTACCAAAGTGGGTCTTAGGCGACATTTTTTATGGTAAAACTCAGATTTTCCGTTAGGTAGATGTCCGCTTTTTTCGTCAGGCACTACCCGCTCTCCGTAATTCTTAAGAGCGCGTAATAAACCCAAGGACCTTTCTAAAAACCGACCGACAACACTTCTAGAATTAGAAAGTCTTTTCGAAACAAACAGATTGACTTAGACCATATGTGCGAAAAATGCAGTTAGGATTTTATCTTTATGGTGTGTCCTTGGGCCTATGGAGGATTCGAAGGATGGCGCGTGGACCGTTGGCTGTCAAGCCGCGCGGGATTGAGTGCAGATGTGTTGCGCGGCAGAACATCGACTCTGGTCTCTGTTATATGCAGTGTAATTGTTAACTGCAGTTTTTCATATAAATTATTATATATTCAAATCCACGCATCTCCGTTACTGTTGGAAATGTGTCGACAATACGATTTGCCTTGTATTCCACATTTCTTGCAAATTAAACCAATATCATCCAATTGGCGCTATTGTCCACTCTGGTCCGGTCAAACCCAACGCAACTGCTGTTTTGCATTATCAAACCTAAATAATCAAATTAACGAATCTCCGTTTCGATTACAGATATGTGGAAAATTAGATGCGCTTTATACTCCGTAGTTGCTACTAAATACAGCTCACATCATCTGGTTTGCGCTATGTCAAATCCGGACCCTGTGAAATCAAGCGTAAATGCAGTAATGCATGATCTGGGTTCAATATTCAGATCGACGTGACTCAGTTCCTATTGCAGATATGTCGACAAAACGGTGCGCGTTATATTCCACATAGACTGCCATACACTGGGCGCTCCATCTGGTTTAAGCCATGTTAAATACGGAACGAGTCAAATCCAGCGTATTTGTAGTTTTGCACATTCAAGCCTAAATATTCAAGTGAATGTATCTCCGTTTTCATAGTAAGTATGTTCACAATAGGATGCATGTTATACTCCACATTTGCTGCCAAATACAGCACACATGAGACAGTTTGCACATGGCCAAGACTGGACTCGGTGAAATCCAGCGTGACTGCAGTTTTGGATATTAATGCTTGCATATTCGAATCGAGGTATCTCCGCCTGTTTTGCAGAAACGTTGGCCATACGATGCGCCTTATATTCCACATCTGATGCCAAATCAGCCGGTTTGTGCTATGCCTACTCTGGACCCTGTAAATTCTAGCATAATTGCAGTTTTTGCTATTAATGCTTAAATATTGCTTTCAAAGTCTCTCCGCTTGTTTTGCACATATGTCGACAATTCGATACGCCTTATACTCTACATTTGCTACAGTTACATTACTCATCAGTTTGTTTGAGCTATGTCAACTCTGGTCTCTGCCAAAACCTGCCAAAATGCAATTTTGCATGTTCAGGAATTGAAAAGATATAGAATGGATTCGGAAATACAAATAATTCCCTTTATTTAGCACACAACCGTTGTACATATATCTTATACTCTAAAGACCTCGAAATGCTACTAGCACGCACGCTTGTTGTCAACCGGCTCCTCCAGATACTTCTAACGCCTGACTCTTGTCTTTTGTCCCAACTAAGGCCTGGACGTCCTCTGACGCTTATACACACATTCACATGTACAGTGTAAATGTATCATGTTCCTAGCAGAATTGTTATGCGACTGATGCATCAACATACCATGCAAGAAGAATAGGAAACTAGGACAAAAAGGAAGAACTGTGAAAGAGATACTTATAATCATAGTAAACGACAAAAAATTCGCAGATGTTCAAGTGAATCTGACGAGGAGGATATTGATAAAAGGTAGTTGACAATAGAAGAATACAAGTAATAACACAAGAGTCAAACAATCTCCTCGATAACGGCAAAAGGATGATGCGAATGATGGGATATAAGGCGGTTACGGCCTCGGAAATAATGAACAAGGTCGTTTAGAGCCAGTTCAAGCACCTAGACAGCATGGTCGCAGAGGCTTTGGACATCATGTTCCTGGACATGAAGATTCAGGTCTTAAATGGCATCCTGCAGAGGAAGTTATAAAGTGTGTAAAAGATATGAAATGGTGATATGAAAAGTTGACCACAGATGATGAAATTGATTTCTGTTGTGAAGATATAGTGAAAACTGTTATCAATGCGAAAACTTTTTTAAACACTTTTTTAAAATCGTGCTACTGTTAAAATGGCGAATACAGATAGAGCATGTAACTTTATGTTTACTAACCCAAAAGGTTTGAGGGAGAATGGGCTGCTATACTTTGCAGATGTATGTGCTGGAGCAGGAGGTTTTAGTGAACATGTTCTATGGCGAAAGAAATGACGTGCTAAAGGATTTGCTCTTACATTAGAAAATGAACATGATTTCAAATTAGAACACTTTTATGCGGGTCCTTGTGAAACATTTCATCCATACTACGGACCAAAGGAAAGTGGTGATGTCTTTGACCCAGATAATGAAGAGGCATTTACAAATCTTATAATGCAGCATACCCATGGCAAAGGAGTACATTTTGTGATGTCTGATTGAGGATTCTCAGTAGAACGACAAGAAAATGTACAAGAAATTCTTTCAAAACAACTGTATCTTTGTCGATGTTTAATAGCATTGATGGTTGAAAGAGAGGGTGGTGATTTTGTGACAAAATTATTCAACCTTTTTACACCCTTTAGCGCTGGTTTAGTTTATTTAATGTATCGCTGCTTTGAAGAAGTTTGTATTTTTACACCAAACTCTTCTAGACCAGGAAATTCAGAACGTTACCTAATATGTAAGAAGAAACGATCTAGGGTACAAGTTGTTGTTGAATATCTGAAGCATGTTAATCGTCTGCTTTTAAATGGTGGTGTAAATGACGACGTTTTACAACTAGTATCATATAATGAATTAAAAAGAGAGAAACAATTTGTTCAATATCTACGTGCTTCTAACAAAGATTTGGCCGGAAAACAAATAATCGACCTGTGCAAAATTGCAGCAGTTTATGCGGATAATACTCTTGTTGAGACAAAACAAGCTGATATGCGCAAACAATATCTAGAGTATTGGAAACTTCCAGATGAAACTAGGACAATCCCAAGACACATGAAACCAAAGACAAATTGAATACTCTTTTGAAAGATACTTCATTTCTTACTATTAATCCAGCACAATTGATGGAATTTAACATTGAAAATGCATTTTTATCACTATATGACTGGTTTTGTATGCCATGTGGTACAAAGCCAAGGTCTGATGATGATAAGAAGCACGCTACATTTTATATGGGCGTGGGAAGGAGCAACGTATATAAATATACAAAGAATTCTTGGGTTAGTGTCGATGACATTGGCATAGAATTACCACCAAATACACTTGTGAACGCAGAGGTTGTATATGAAATGACTAAGGAGTTTATATATCAGCAAAAAGTACTTGCATTGCATATTATAGATGCATTCTACTTAGGAGGAGTGGACATTAGCAAAAAATATTTGAGGAGAAGGTAAGCAAGTGAATCTTATTGAGATCAATAATAAACTTTTAGATTTCCAGTAATGAAATGCTTTTTCAAGGAGTACGTTCATGTGATACTAATGTATGACTGTTGTATAAAGGTAAGAGGAAGCGACGTTGTTCTGTGAAGCTTTGTGGAAACCAGCAGGAAATAACTATACTCGAATACGTGACAAAGAACTACTTCCAGTTGGTACATATATCTGTGAAAAGTTGCGAGTAACACAGCGTAAAATAAAAAATAATTCCGATGCCTTAGTATACGAACTTCCAGAAAAGACATTAGATGTTAATGGTTATAATAAGGACAAATTATATTTTATACAACAGAGTGTAATATTTTTAAGAAGCACCGGAAATCCTTGGAATCGGTATGTCAGTAAAACACATTCCATAAAGTATGTCTTTAATTGAAAAACAAACGAGAAGCTATTCGACCTTCATAGACCAAGTTCAGCAGAAGCAAGTTTCGTTAAATCTTTTAAAGGTCGCCTTATTCGTCATTGGCCTAAGGATTCATCACTTAATATGAACAGATTTGCAAAATTTATTAAAGATAAGTGTCCGGCATACAATACGCGCTTAGAATATTAAAACTACAGGCTGTACATATATTCGTACAAGACTTGAACCGCATAGATGTCAAACAGATTAATTCCGTTAATTTGACTGTTATTTCAAATATGAAATACTTGTGATATATTTTAGTATTTAGCATTATATTTCTATAGAAATAGAAGTGTAGCGGTACATGAGTCATGGGACAAAGCAAATTACGTCGTTGTCGCCTCGAAGTACCTAGACCGCTGAGCTACAATTAATGTAAAAACAATGTCACCGCAACCAGAAATTGTCGTCAGGTAGGCAAATGCGAATTCTTTTACCCCCGACCCCCCCCCCCCCCATGGCGACTAGTATTGGTAGCCTTAACTCAAATACATCTGACGGTCAAAAACATCAATATTTGACTCAGGTCATTTATAATGAAATATGTAGAGGACACGGTATATGGGAAGTTTGACCGTCAGACTTATTTGAGGTTATCGATTGTCGTCGTAATCGTCGAATTTACATAAAATAATAAAGTAAGGTACAACCTATGGGCACTGTGTCGTAGATACAATGTGTAAAAATATTCCATAAATGTTTGTCACGAAATTCAGCAGATCGCTCGTTGATACTCGTAGGTATTCGAAGATACTTTACTCTTTGGGTTGCCTCGGTTTATGTATACTGGTCGGGGCAGAAGTCGGAAGATTCAAAATCGTCTTTCTTCGAAGTAGCGGCAACATTTTTATGCTCCGAGTGTATTTACTTGTATCCTTACGATCCTGATACTCCGAGGCAAAGTAACAATAGGATTTGAATTTCCCTCTGGCTCATATTCCGCAACAAATTTTTATAGTTTGTGCTCATGAATAAGTACTTATGAACTATCTAAAAAATATAATAAGCTGAAGTACTGTAGGAAAGTAATTTACAGTGCTACTAGGTTTGGTTATATATTTCAATATCGTTCACGCCATCGCAAAAGCTAGTATGACGCTGCGTCGGCGTATATGCACACGGGGAGGTGATGGACGAGGCGAGGATGATAGCCTCCCGCGAAGTAGGGCCTGGCCCTGAAGGAGTCCCGCGACGGGTATGAGGGGAGATGATGCGGGTCATGGCACCTAGACTGCGATACCTATTTACATCGTGTTCGAAGGAGGGTGCCAACCCTCGGATATGGCGCACGGCGAGGCTGGTATTGTTTCGGAAGAAGGGACGACCAGCCCTTGTATCGTCCGGTATGCCTATAGGATGAAGTGTGCAATTTCTTCCAAGGAATCATTGCCAGAATCATTGTACTGTTCTCAGTCGAAAATGTTCGTGAGATGTCAACAACGACTTTTGGCATCAATGACATAGTATAGTGAAAACTACACTATGAGCTAGGGCCATCTATAGGCAAATTCCGGTTTCATATTTATAGACCTGATACGCTCGATTTGACAGGGATCAGTGCGGAGATAGCGCTAATTGTCTAGTGTGCGCTGAATTGGGCAAGAAATCTGGAGTACCGGGCACATCGAATACTCGGCATGTCTGCAACAGCAAAGGAAGTACGGGGATTTGACCATTTGATTCTGAATATGGAAACCTGCAATGTCGCCGTATTTGACACGGCCCAGAGTTGACATAGAGCAAACCGGCTGGAGTATGCTGTATTTGGCAGCAAATGTGCAGTATTACGTGCATCATATTGTCGACATACCTACAATGGATACGGAGATACTTTCACTTGAATAACTAGGCTTGAATATGAAAAACTACAAATACTCGATTTGACTCGGTCCGGATTTAACACGGCTTAAACAAGATGAAGCTCTCTGCGTATGGCAGTCAATGTGGAATATAACGCGCATCGAATTGTCTACATAACTGCAATCGAAATGTAGTCACGTTGATCTGAATATTTATTCCTGAACATGCAAAATTGCATTTTGGCAGGTTTTGGCAGAGACCAGAGTTGACATAGCTCAAACAAGCTGATGAGTAATGTAACTGTAGCAAATGTAGAGTATAAGACGTGTCGCATTGTCGACACATGTGCAAAACAAGCGGAGAGACTTTGAAAGCAATATTTAAGCATTAATAGCAAAAACTGCAATTCTGCTAGATTTTACAGGGTCCAGAGTTGGCATAGCACAAACCGGCTGATTTGGCATCAGATGTGCAATATAACGCGCATCGTATGGCCAACGTTTCTGCAAAACAAGCGGAGATACCTCGATTCGAATATGTAAGCATTAATATCCAAAACTGCAGTCACGCTGGATTTCACCGAGTCCAGTCTTGACAATGTGCAAACTGTCTCATGTGTGCTGTATTTGGCAGCAAATGTGGAGTATAACATGCATCCTATTGTGAACATACTTACTATGAAAACGGAGATACATTCACTTGAATATTTAGGCTTGAATGTGCAAAACTACAAATACGCTGGATTTGACTCGTTCCGTTAACATGGCTTAAACCAGATGGAGCGCCCAGTGTATGGCAGTCTATGTGGAATATAACGCGCACCGCTTTGTCGACATATCTGCAATAGGAACTGAGTCACGTCGATCTGAATATTGAACCCTGATCATGCATTACTGCATTTACGCTTGATTTCTCAGGGTCCGGATTTGACATAGCGCAAACCAGATGATGTGAGCTGTATTTAGTAGCAACTACGGAGTATAAAGCGCATCGAATTTTCCACGTATCTGCAATCGAAACGGAGATTCGTTGATTTGATTATTTAGGTTTGATAATGCAAAACTGCAGTTGCGTTGGGTTTGACCGGACCAGAGTGGACATAGCGCTAATTGGATGATATTGGTTTAATTTGCAAGAAATGTGGAATACAAGGCAAATCGTATTGTAGACACATTTCCAACAGTAACGGAGATGCGTGGATTTGAATATATAATAATTTATATGAAAAACTGCAATTACGCTGGATTTGTCGGTGATCGGAGATGACATAGTTTAAATCGAATGATGTGCACTGTATTGGCAGCAAATGTGCAGTATAACCTGAGTCGAATTGTCGGCATATCTGTAACAGAATCGTAGATACGTTGATTTGAATATTTATGCACGAATTTGCAAAACTGCAATTACGCAGGTTTGACACGGGCCAGAGTTGACATAGCGCCAGCCCACTAATGCGCGCTGTATTCGGCAGCAAATGTGGAGTGTAACGCGTATCGAATTGTCGGCACATCAGCAACAGATGCGGAGATACGTCGGTTTGAATGCATAATACTGAATATACAAAACTGAAAATACGCTGGATCTGGCTAGGTCTAGATTTTGCATAGCTCAAACTGGATTGTGTTCACTGTATCTGGCAGCAAATGTGGAGTGTAGCGTGCATCGTATTTCCGACATACATAATATGTACACAGCTAATAACAGCGCAATGTTTTCCAATGGAGGATTCAGCCTATGTAAGCAGAACTGCAATTACATTGGATTTCACAGGATACACAGATGACATAGCACAAACCCTCCGATGTGTGATAAATTTGGGAGCCAATGTGGAGTATAACACACATAAATTCATCGTCATATCTGCATTAGAATCAGAGATACGTAGATTTGAATATTTAAGCCTGAATATGCAAAACTGCATATTCGCTGGATTTCACACGGTCCAGAGTTAACTTAGCGCCAGCCCAGTGATGTGCGCTCTATTTGGCAGCAAATGTGGAGCTACCGCGCATAGCATTTTCGACATATATTCAATACCAGTGCAGCAGTTGAAAAGTCGCATCCCGGATGATGCGCGCTGTATTTGGTAGTAAATGTGGAATACAACTTGCATAGTCTTGTCGACATATCTGTAATAGGAACGAAGATACCATCATTTGAATATTTAAGCCTGAATATGCAAATTTGCAATTACACAGAATTTGATCGGGTCCAGAGTTGACGTGGCACAAACCGGCTGATTTCGCAGCATATGTGCAGTATTATGCGCATCGAATGGTCGTCATTTGAGCTCTTGAGGCGGAGATACGTGGATATCAATATTTTAGACTGAGTATGCAAAACTGCAAATACGCTGGATTTGACACGGTCCACAATTGACATTGCGCAAACTGGCAGATATGCGCTGTATAGGTTTATTTGAACATTTAGGCATGAATATGCGAAACTACAATCATGCCGGCATTGACTGAAACCAGAGAGGACATAACGGAAACAGGCTGGTGTGCGCTGCATTTGGCAAGAAATGTGGGGTACAAGTCACATCGAATTCTCGACATATTTGCCACAAGAACGGAGATACGTTGATTTGATTATTCGTGCATGAGTATCCAAAATTGCAATTGCGCTGGATTTAACAATGGCCAGAATCGACATAGCGCAAACCGGCTGATGAGTAATACATTTGGCAGTACGACGCTAACTCGAATTGTGGACATATCTGCAACGGAATCGGAAATAGCTTGATTTGAATATTTAATCCTGAAAATGTAAAGCGCTAACAACTCTACTCTCAGCAACGCTAAGACCTCTCACAACTCGACAACGCTAACAACTCCACTCTCAACAACGCTAACAACTCTACTCTTCGACTCCTCGATTAACTCTGACCTCTCGACTCACCCTTATTTCTCGATCAACCGTTCAACGCTTCTCGATCATCCAATCTTTAGAGTTAAATCGTCCCCTACCATTAGCGTTAGTTTTTCCAACTCTCTAACCCCATTCTGTTAACGCTCAGCAAGTACAAGGTGACTTTAGTCACATAGGCTTCCTCCCCGATGTAAAGTAACAACCGAAGGACAGACGACATTGTTTTGATCGATTTCTGATGAGGCCTTTTCCTCGCGATACTACAATATGTTGACTTGAATATTTAAGCCTTAATATGCAAAACTGCAAATGCGCTGAGGTTGGCTGCGTCCACACGTAACATAACTCAAACCAGATAATATGCACTGTATTTGGCAGCGAATATGGAGTATAACGCTTTTCGTGCTGTCGGCATATTTGCAATGCAAACGGCTATACGGTGATTTCAATAGTTAAGCATGAATATGCAAAACAGCAATTTCGCTCGATTTGACAGAGCCCGGAGTTGACATAGTACAAACCTGCTGATGTGTGCTGCATGTGACATCAGATGTGAAATGTAACGGACATCGAATTGTAGCCATATGTGCAATAGAAACGGAGATACATTCATTTGAATATGTTAACCTTAATTTGTAAAACTGCAATAATGCTTGATATGTCGAGGACCAGAGATGATATAATAGCACGAGCCAGCTGATTTGAGCTGTATTTGGCAGGCAATGAGGAGTATATCTCGCATCTAATTGACGGCAAATCTCCAATCGCAGCGGTGAAACGTTTTATTTGATGTTCAATAATGGGCCAGTTACGATACCGATAGTATTAGCATGACTGAAACACATTGCCGTCTCAGTAAAGCCATTTTATTTCAAGCTTCACGCTACAGTTCTGAATCCGGACAAGACCGTTTCAAGTTCTCGCAAAAGCAAGCAGTCAAATTAAGGTACTTACACGAGTTAGAGTCTAATACATATTATTGGTCCAACATCGATGGAGCGATCTTGCATCGAAATTTTCGGAGGACCGCGTAACCTTCCAACGACGACCGTGTCACGTAAAAATAAAGAGAAGTTTTATAAGGAAGAAGAAGACTTTATTTTTACTTCGTTTATACACTTATAAGACACTTCCGAGCTCTAGCCGTGACCGTACGAGAGTGAGACCCTACAATCTTTTTACTTTCGGTCATCTGTTCTCTCATTATCCCCACTACCCTGTAGGCGTACGTGACCGTTGCTACGCTTCTGGAACATTTTATGGAAGGACCGTTAGGCCATAAATGAATCCTCAGGTACTCTGCCAATATACATTGTCGCCAAGGTCGCCATGTGTTCCTCTCGTCGGTCCATCGGGTTCGAAGTATGCCGACCGGGACACCATCCTGCCCGCGGTGTGTGTGTGTGTGTCCTGGTCTCTGATGTGATTTACGTTACAACCGCCGTACGAGCAGCGGATAAACTTATTTCGTGCCTTAGGTTACCCTCACCACGTCCTCTACTTCTTGATTCTTGGTTGGTAGCAATAGTGGCTGCAGGTCCGAGAAATTGCATCTTGACCCGCTTTCTCGTATGTCGCATGTGACGTCTCACTTTCCGCCGTAGACACTTTTCGGATCTACATACGTTGAACCATTTGCGCGAGACAAGCGCGGCGCTCCGCAGGGACGAGGGATCCAATTTTCGAAGTATCAAGTGCGAAACCTCCAGTGGTAGTTCGGAAATGATATCTACCTTACTTGCCACGAACAAACCAACGACGCGTAGTAGAGATCTAAAAAACTCCATGTTGCTTCTACTGTTGCGCGAGCACGACTGACGGTCTGGCTGAGAATGAATTCTTATATATGTGCCGTTCGTCACGGTGCACTGCGAGTTCCGGCTCCGGTGAGAGTCCTGGACAGTCAGAATCGATCGCATGTGCATGTATCTTCATATGGATCGGGTTCACATTATGATTAGTGTTAGATGCGTGAAACGTGTCTTCATTTGGATTAGACGTTGTTGTTATGCAATAGAGCAGATATTCACTAGTGCGAATTTGATTTGAGGTGTATGGTAGCGATTTAGGTTTAAAAGCACAAGAGTATATTTAACTATGTAGTTTATTAAAATATACCCTACGTGTACACTACTCGTATAATACACTTGTTGTCTTGATTCGTGATTACGAATAGATGGGCGCAAAGAAGTATCGACTTAGCTGCTACTGCTCGTGTCACTCGATAAAAAAGAATGCCTCACTACCCCGCTCGCTATATTCATATGCGTTGGAGTTGACAAAAGGCGTTGGGATTTGAATATTGAAGGTGTTCTCGAAAAATCGCAACTGACGCTGAACTCTCGACCTTGTTTACAAATGTTGTATTTTCGGGTAGTTGACTCGAGGGCATATGATCACGACAAAATCTACGGATTTTGATTAACCTTCGGTAACCGCCTAAGGTTGTCGGATCTATAATAAACTCATCTTTCAGTAAACACGATTTTTTGTGTAGCGGGTTCACTAGACCGAAACCGTTATGAATTTTACCTACGAGTGCCGCTACAGTACCCGCCTGCCAGTGTTAACGTTACTTCTTTTTATGTTTGTTTACGTATGTTAGCGCGGTGCCCTTGCTAACCGCTTAATTCAAACCCGTTTGAAAGCGGTGAGGAGAACGAACTCTCCTGCCCGAACGCGTGGTATAATTGGTTCTTGCGTCTCCGTCGCTTTGTTGCGCTTCCTCGCTGCTTTGCGGTCGGAAGATTTTCCCAGGTAAAAATACGTCGTAGGTATCTGCGCTCCTTTGCAGATGCTCTATATCTTCCGACACGATAAAGGCGGGTTTTAGACGATCTACGGAGACTTTCACGCTTTTGTCCTTCATCCGTATGGTAATGGTTTTCATCCCACGCTGTGTAACCTGATAAGGGCCATCGTATGGTGGTTGCAGTGGACCTCCGAATGCATCGTGGCGTACGAAAACGCACGGCGGCGTTTCTAAATCGCGGAACATGAACGTTTTCTTTTCGCCGTGTCGTGAAGTCGGCAGAGGTCTAATATCGCTCATTCGCTCTCGCAGAGAGTTAGCGAATTCCGCGTTGGCCGGTTGTTTTGCTGGTACAAAGAATTTTGCTGGCAATCGTATGTCCGTACCATAAATTATTTCGGCTGCCGTTGCGCTCAGGTCCTCCTTGATAGCGGTTCTAATGCCTAAAAGAACTATGGGAAGGCTTTCAACCCAGTTGCTTGAATTGTGGCATTTGATTGCGGCCTTAAGCTGCCTGTGAAAGCGCTGTACCATCCTGTTGGACGCGAGGTGGTAGGCTGTGGTACGCAAATGCTTAATGCCGAGCATCCGGCATAGTTCGTTGAAAAGACTGGATTCGAATTGGCGTCCTTGATCGGTTGTTATTTTTGCTGGGACGCCAAAACGCGCTATCCATGTGGAAAGAAGAGCCGAGGCAACGGTCGTCGCTTCCATATCTGGTATTGGAATCGCTTCGGGCCAACGTGAAAAACAGTCGATACAAGGTAGACAATATCGGTAGCCTTGTGAATATTGCATGACGATGATGTCTAAATGTATATGCTCGAATCGTCCTGCGAGCTCTCCGAATGTTCCGGTCGGCGTTGATACGTGTCTCATTATTTTACATTATTGACGCGGGATGTATTGCCGTGTCCGTGTTTGGCGATTTTTGTTTACCTCCGGCCAAACAGTACGCGATTTTACGAATTTTTGGGTCGCGTGTATCCCTAGATGGGAAAGTCCGTGGAGCGAATTGAATACGTCGCGCCGCAAGGGTTTCGGTACGTACGGTCGTACGATGTTGCCTGATACGTCGCAGTAAATTTCCGCGTCGTAATCCGGAAAAAGAATTTTCTTAACCTGCAACGCGGATATATCGGAGTTGATGATGTCGCGGAGCTCCTTGCCTTTTTCTTGCGCGGCGGCGAGAGTTTTGTGATCCACGGATTTTCCTATGGCTTCGATGCGAGATAGGGCGTCGGCTGCACTGTTATTCAGCCTTTTTATATGCCTTATATCGGTCGTGAACTGCCCGATCTAATCTAGTTGACGGAATTGTCTCGGCGAACACTTGTCGGGATTCTGACTGAACGCATAGGTGTGGTGTTTGTGATCTATGAAAATAATGAAATTCCTCCCCTCTACGGCGTGTCTAAATCGCTTGACCGCGGTATACATAGCGAGTAATTCGCGATCGTACGCGCTATATTTTCGCTGCGCGAAATTTGAGGCTTTAGTTAAGAAACCCAACGGTTGCCAAGTGTCATTCGCGCGTTACTGCAACATCGCCCCTATTGCAAAGTCGGTCGCGTCTACTGCGAGGCTGATGGGCGCGCCAGGTATAGGATGCCCTAACATCGTAGCGTCAGCTAGGGCGCGTTTTGACTCGCTAAAGCTCGTTTTGGCTTCCTCCGACTAAATAATGGGCATGTTGCCCTTTTTCGCCCCTTGTAACAAATCGTTGAGGGGTTGCAAAATTTTAGCTGCCCCCGGTATGAAACGTCGGTAAAAGTTAATCGTACCGAGGTATCCGCGTAGTGCCTTGATGTTCGCGGGGAGCGGTGCTTCATTTATGGCTCTAATGCGATCGGCGAGCGGTTTTATTCCGTGCGCGTTTACCGTATGGCCTAGGAAGGCTATTTCATTAATGCCGAACTCGCACTTTGCGAGATTGATTACTACGCCTTACTGGTTTAGACGTTCGAACAAGATCCGCAAGTGCCCGCGGTGCTGCCCCTCGGTTTCCGAAACTACCAAGAAGTCATCTATGTACGCGTAAACGAAATCTAAGCCTCGCGTGATTACGTCGACAAATGTTTGACACGTTTGCGCGGGGTTTCGAAGCCCAAACATCATGTTGTTTGCCTCGAAAATGCCGAATGGTGTCGAAATCTCGGTTTTTGTAACATCCTCAGGCGCGATTGAGATTTGATGGTAGGCGCGCACTAAACCAGTTTTTGAGAATATTCGCCGACCGTGTAAATGCTGCGCGAAGTCTTGTATGTGCGGTGGAGAGTACCTGTCGGGTACAGTGCGGGCGTTCAGCGCCCTGTAGTCACAGCAATGTCGCAGACTTCCATCCTTCGTTGGGACGACGTGTAGTCGAGATGCCCGGGAACTCTTCGATGGGCGCATGACTCCTTGCTCGATAAGTGTTACAAATTCCGCCTTGATTGGCTTGAGACGGTCCGGTGCGAGAGGGCGGGGTTTGCAATATACGGGCAGGCGGGGTGTGGTTTCGATGTGGTGCTCCACAGAGTGCCGTATTTTCTCTCACCCAAAGGCCGGTGGGCGCGTTAGATCTGGACATTTCGCCAACAATTGGTGGTAGACCAAATCCCTGTTTACGGTCTTAATCATAAGCTGTTCGCAGTTGGCGGCGTATCCCCTGGTCGATAGCTGGTTTGTTGTGTCGAGAAGTCGTCTTTTTCTTGGATTCACAAGCAACCCGTAATGACTTAGGAAATCTAGGCCGATGATGAGGGTTTGCACATCGGCGACAGTGAAGTGCCATTTGAAGGCACGTCTAAGGGACAGTTTCAGCTCCATCGCTATAGTGCCGTACGTTGCGATGCGCGTCCCATTGGCAGCGAATAGTTCATACGCTGTTTTCTTTACGTCCCTAGATAGCCTGCTTCGGGGATGAACGCCGATATCAGCACCGGTGTCAACTAAGAACGAAGTCTTCGTTCTCTGGTCCAAACTAAAGATGCGGCGAGATCCCAAGCCGTCGCCGTCCTCCGCTTTTACGGACGGCTGGGATCGTTTCCCCACTTCCACTTACAAGCGTGACGCGATCGCCGAACCTCGCATGATAGAAGCAAATTCCGTCCTGGCGCGGATGGTCTCGCGAACGCGAACGGTGGCGGGGTCGAGTGAGAGAATTCGAACGTCTTCGTGGTCGATGATACCCGCCGCTTCCCATAGCCTTAATCTGTTCTCGCAGTCTGCTGACCTCGGCGGCCAGTGCGTCGTTTTTGCCTTCGTGTGATGCCGGTGGCTCGATTGTGACTACCTTGTGAGCGCGCTGCCCGTTACGATTATACGCCTCATCGATTTTATCCGCTGTCCTGGTCAGTTTCTCGATACTCGTATCGTCCACTGCAGCCAGGACTTCCCTGATGCGATCAGGGAGGCGATTCCTCCACAAGATGTGGATGAATTCATCGGAAGTGAGGGGGCTGGCTAATTTTTTAAGTCATTATAAAGCTGTGAGGGTTTTCTCTCGCCCATCTCTTCACGTTCGACTAACCTTTCGAACTTGGCGCTGTCCGATTCGGTCAGGGCGCGGATCAGCTCGCTCTTCAATTTATCGTACCGGCCTGTGGCGGGGAGGTTGGTCACTGTATCCTCAATCTTCACGAGGTAATGTGTGTCGAGGAATCCCATGAGGGCTAAGGATTTTTCATCGTCGTGGAAGATGCCGGCTACCCCGAAATATTTCTCTAAAATGGAAAACCAAATCCTGGTCATGGTGGGCATAAAGGGCGGCACGCGGAACGATGAGCCGGCTGGAGTTCGTTTGCTCTCCTTTTCCATTGTGTGAGTTGCGGACTATGATATTCAAACTGCGACTAGCCTATCGCTGTCACCTCTTACACAAAAATCACGTCGGTGTCACCAGTTTGAGATGTATGGTAGCGATTTAGGCTTAAAAACACAAGAGTATATTTAACTGTGTAGTTTATTAAAATATACCCTACGTGTACACTAGACGTATAATACACTTGTTGTCTTGATTCGTCATTACGAATAAATCGGCGTAAAGAAGTATCGACTTAACTGCTACTGCTCGTGTTATTCGATAACAAAGAATGCCTCGCTAGCCTGTTCGCTATATTTATATGCGTCGGAGTTGACGAAAGGCGTTGGGATTTAAATTTCCAAGATGTTCTCGAAAAATCACAACGGACGCTGAACTCTCGACCTTGATTACAAATGCTGACATTTCGGGTAGTTGACTAGAGGGCATATGATCACGACAAAAACGACGGAATTTGATTAACCTTCGGTAACCGCCTAAGGTTGTCGGATCTATAATAAACTCATCTTACAGTAAACACGATTTGTTGTGTAGCGGGTTCACTCGACCGAATCCGTTATGAATTTTACAGACGAGTGCCGCTATAGGTGTATAATGAATCCTCAAGCTAGCTAAACATATACTGTGGAGATGCGTTGACATCTGGCAAGCATCTTATCCGACAGATAGAGTCTGCGTGTGGCGAGACACGGGACAGAAACCGTTGGAATGTTTACTGTCACGTGCCGCTACGATTATTTCATTTTTTTTTTTTGCGTGGGGAGGGGAAAATGCTATTACGCATGCCCAGTGACCCGCATCACTGGGTTATGTGGGAGTCGGTCGGATGCCGTTGCCATACCCACTAGTGCCTCCATTAAGACTCCCCCTCTCTTGTCTGTGGTCGATCCTCCCCAACAGGTTGACTTTGCGTTGAAGTCTCCGGCCACGACGACCTTGTCGTGTCTTCTAGCAACGCTCTTCGTCATAGCCGACAGCGTGTCTATGTATTTGCAGTATGCTGGCTTATTTATGTTGGGCGAACAGTATCCGCTGAAGCAGAAGACGTCGCCAACACGGACGCCCACTATCCCGTCGCTCTTGACCTCCGATGTTTCATCAGGCAGCTTGCCATTGAGGAGTGTGACCCATATCGAGGCGTCTCCTTTGGTGTCATTAAACCAGTGCGGTAGCTGCCTGTTCGGCTCGGAAATTATTATTATATCCGGCCTAAGTTCGATCGCGCATTGGTGCATCATGTCCTGCGCCAGCTTGCATCTGTTGAGGTTCATCTGCAGTATCCTCATTTACTCGCTTTCAACCGCCTTCTATATTCTGGACAAGCCAGGGATCCGGTTACGTGGTCAAATTTCACTCCTTTCTCCTTGCTGCAGATGGAGCAGCAGGGTGCGTTGACGCAGGCAGCTATCGTGTGGTCTTTGGCTCCGCACTTCCTGCAAATCTCCTTTCCAGGGCTTATCGCCGTGCACTTGTTCGCGATATGCCCAAACATGTGACATCTGAAGCACTTTACCACATTTGGTAGTGCCTTTATCGAGGCTATCGTCAAGCCGGTTCTGATCTTCCGGCTCGCCCCCTCCTTGGCCAGATAGGCTTTCGGCATCGTCACTATTGCCGATTGGGTGCCCCACGGCGCCATTTTTAGGGTCTTTACTTCGACCTCAGTGATGTAGCTTACGCCCAGTTGCTCTACTATATCCCTGGCTAGTTCTTCCTTGCCTACGAGCGGGTCTATATCCCTGATCTCTACGGAGGTCTTGTCGCGCATTGGTAGCGCTCTCACCTTGCCTCTTAGCGCCGTGTTCATATCCGCCGCGGTCTTTTTGGCGTTGCTACCTGCTTTCAGCTCGATCAGGATGTCACCTGTTCTGGTCCTCCTGATCCCGCAGCTCTCTTTGAGGGTTTCCCTTGCCCCCATCAAGTCTTTGTAGACCTGGATCCACTCCTTGTCCTGCCCTTTGACGAGGATGGCTTCGGGTCTGTTACGTATCCTCTTCGGTCCCTCCGGCCTCTTTGGCTTGTCCAATGCCGCCCTTCCTGCGCTCGCCTTCCTGACCACCGTCGGGGTGTCCGTTCCTTTTCCTCTCCTTCCGCGGACAGGGATCCAGTCTTCCTTTACATCGCTGTCCGTGCCTTCCGTAGTCGCTTTTACTGAGCTGTTGCCGGCACAGGCTCCTGCGTAGGAGGCCTCCACGGTCGTTGGTCTCTTTCTCTTGGTGTCTCCCTTCCCCTCGACGGGCGATATCTCCTTCCTTTTTCCTTCCTTCTCCTCAGTCCTCCCCGGAGGGGTGGTCATCCTGGTGGCCGTGACTGTCCTCGCGTTCCTCTTGAGCCTCATCTCGTCCAACATCGAGTGGAGCTTGATCGCTTTTTTACTGATGGCGTCCCTCCTTTTCTTGATGTCGGTATCCTTTTTGCTCATGAGGTAGAGTCTGCTACCTATGTGTTGGATTTCGCGGAAGACTTCTGTGATGATTTCCGTCATCGCCTTCCATTCGCTCATCTTAATGACGATGCTGTCCTCGTCGTTGCCTTCGGTCTCGGCCGTTGCTCTGTTCGCCATGGCCTTCCTCCTGAGCCATTCCCTTGGTGCCGCCGCTTCGCTGCCGCTGTCCGACATTTCCGCCGGTGTGTCTGGCTCCGAGGTGCTGGCCGCTTCGTCCCTCGTTGCCCCCGGCTGGCTCCTGGCCAGGCTTCTCGTTGTCATGCACGCGCTCCCCTCCACTGGGGACTTTCTCATATATCTGGTGATCTTGTCACCTCTGAAGATTTTTTCCTTGGCGATTCGGGTCACCTTTTCGGTGAGTGGTGTCTTGTCCTTGAGTGCCTGCATTGGCATCTCGACATCCTCGATGATTCCCGCGTTGTCTTCATCAAATTCGAGGCATCTTCTAGTGCTTTTCATGCACGTCATTTCCTCTGTGACAACTGCGGGTGTTTCTTGGTCCCCGGTCGTATTTACCGAACGAGGGGAGGCCCTGGGATCGACCTTCCCCTCGCCGTTCGTCCAGTCGTTGGGTGACCGTCGGGTCGAGCCTGGGACGCTGCTCGAATCCCCGACGGGGCCTGGAAGCTCCGAAACCCCCTGAGCCGTAAGTTTACTTGACTTACAGTACTTGTCCATATTGTGCTTGTCTTATATACATATATATATATATATATATATATATGTTGTTTGAGATGGATGTCCTTCAACGTAGCCGGTCGTCGTATAATCCCACTCTATCCTTCCGCGTGTATGCCATTCGTGTCTGTTCGCCGCGGGGAGTTTTGACTGGCCCTCCACGGGGGCGCTCTCCACCACTCCTTGGTTACCAAGGTAGCCCGCACGGTGGCGCTTCGGTCGCGCTACCCAAGATGGCCCCCGCTCTGCCCCTAACCACACTTTCCACACACAGCACTTTCAATCGTTTCTCTCGCTTTTATATCAGCGAGCTCACCTATCACTTGTGTTCCCACTCATTCCGGCGCACTAGAAACTTCACTTTCGTGCACTTTCCGCCCGAATTCTTTAATATACCCAGATATTTCGGTTACGCCTACGGAGCGACGTGCACGGGCCCGTTCAGCTTGACGCCATCATTTGGACTCCCACGATTATTTCATTTAAGGACAGCTATAGAATTACTCCATGCCTTTATTAGACAAAACGTTCATCCCTTGACCGCGGCTACGTTCGGTGACTGGTTGTCGCCTCGAGGCCAATTGCAGTATCACAAGTTTCGAACAACTACAATCGGACTGGATGGCTACAATTGTTGAATTACTGCTATGGTAGAATATAGATTACAATGTTACGGGATTGTCCCAAAATTCCAAACGGAACGTTCCCGTGATATTTCATCTCCGACTTATATTTATGCTTGATCTGTCTGGGACCAGTGCAGATATAGCGCGAACTGGCTGGTAAGCGATGTATTTGGCAAGGAATGTGGAGTACCAGGCACATCGAATTGTCGACATATCAGCAACAGCAACGGAGATACGTGGAGTTGAATATTTGAGTCTGAATCTGCAAAACAACAATTACACTGCACATAACAGAGACCAGAGTCGATGTTCTGCCGCGCAACACATCTGCACTCAATCCCGCGCGGCTTGACAGCCAACGATCCACGTGCCATCCTTCGAATCCTCCATAGGCCCAAGGACCCACCATAAAGATGAAATCCTAACTGCATTGTTCGCACATATGGTCTAAGTCAATCTGTTTGTCCGAAAAGACTTTCTAACTCTAGAAGTGTTGTCGGTCGGTTTTTAGAAAGGTCCTTGGGTTTATTACGCGCTCTTAAGAATTACGGAGAAAGCGGGTAGTGGCCTAACGAAAAAAGCGGACATCTACCTAACGGAAAATCTGAGTTTTCCCATAAACAATGTCGCCTAGGACCCACGTTGGTAGGAGGCTTCTTCCTCCTCTCTTCCTTCCTAACATTAGTCATAACCAATCGGCATCGCGGATCATTGCCCTCACTTTCCTAACTAACAATGTATGCATCGAATCCGCGTTCTTCGTTCAAAGGGCACAACCATACCAAGCTCCGTACTCACATCAGAATAAACTTTAGAGTTACATCATCTCTCACGGTGACTAGAGTTCCTGCAATCCCTATAACTCTCACCGTTCCTATATCTCTCAGAGTTCCATCATCTCTCACGGTGACTAGAGCTCCTGCAATCCCTATAACTCTCACCGTTCCTATATCTCTAAGAGCCTCCTATGGCTCTCACAGTATCCAGAAGTCCGACAGCTCCTACAGCTCTCACGGACCGAGAATTCCTATAGCTCACACTCTCATCTAAGAATAATCCTTCTCTTCGTTATCTGTATCTTAAGCAACGGCGTTCTTACTCACTGTGATTGTATAAATCGTTGGAAATACATATATTTTTTATAACTTTGTGACTCCCAGTGTTATACCACAACGACTACACCTATTATCCTAAGCGAAATACGGGGATCGAACTATTCGTGGTGTCGAATATTCCAATCGTAACGGGAATTTACGACTCCCATTGACGCGTATTCAAACGACCGCGTCACCCCGCTATAGCTCGAAAATACAGTCGACATAGCGCAAACCGGATAAGTACTGTATTTGGCTGTAATTGCGGAGTATAGTGCGCATCGCATTTGCGACATGAATCCAATAGCAGCGCTGATACGTAGGTTTGAACATTTAGGCATGAATATGCAAAACAGCAATTACGCTGAATCTGTCAGTGACCAGAGAAGACATGAGACAGAAGAGAAGATAGAATCGGAAGATGTGCCCTGTGCTCACCAGCGAATCAGGAGCATAACGCTCACCGAATTTTCGTCATATATGCCATAGAAACGAAGATACGTTGCTTTCGATATTCAAGCATGAATATGCTAAACTGCAATTATGGCGTAGTTGACAGGGACAAGAGTGAACAAAACGCTAACCTACCGATGTGCGCTGTATATGACATCAGATGTCAAATATAACGCGCACCGAATTGTCTGTAAGTGTGCCATAGAAACGGAGATTCGTTGATTCGAATATTTAATACTGAATATGTAAAACTGCAAATACGCAGGGTTCGGCTGGGTCCCGATTTTACATGCATCAAAGGGGATAACGTGCACTGTGTTTGGCAGCAAATTTGGTGTATAACGAGCCTCTAATTGTAGCCATATGCGCCATAGAATCGGAGATACGTCGGTTTGAATATTTAATCCTGAATATACGAAACTGCAACAACGCTGGATCTGGCTGGGTCCACATTTTACATAGCGTAAACCGGATGACTTGCACTGTACTTGGCATCAGATATGGAATATAACGCGCATCGAATTGTCTACATACCTGCAATCGAAACGTAGTCACGTTGATCTGAATATTTATTACTGTTGGGAATATGATACATTTACACTGTACATGTGAATGTGTGTGTAAGCGTCAGAGGACGTCGGGGTCTTGGTTGAGACAAAAGACAAGAGCCAGTCGTTAGAAGTATCTGGAAGAGTCGGTTGACAACAAGCGTGCGTGCGAGTAGGATTTTGAGGTCTTAAGAGTATAAGATATATGTATAACAGTTGTGTGCTAAATAAAGGGAATTATTTGTATTTCCGAATCCATTCTATATCTTTTCATGGTAGCAGAGCGTGGTTCATAATTTTGCAAGTTATTTTAGTGCCTGTTTTTCAATATTGCGAGTTAGTTCGAGTTAGTTCTCAGTAAGCAAAGAAACGTTCAAAGGTTACAAAGAGGAAAAATACACTTCGAGCACGTAGGAACGCATGAGTAAGAGATAAGGAATCATTTAAAATGGATAGATCGGAAATCATGATACCTATTTTCGATGGTGAGGATTACGGTATGTGGAAGCAAAGAATAACGATGTTTCTCAGATATAAAGAATGCGAGATTGTCACAACTAGGGTGAAGACAGAAACAGACAATGAAGACTGGGACAAAAAGGATCTGAAGGCAATAAATATAATTTATAGTGCCGTCACAAATAGACAATTGGAATATATTAGAGAAAAAAAAACGGCGTATGAGATAGTGAAAAAGTTTGATCAAATGTACTTGAAAGATTCGACGGCACTACAGATCGTATGCAGAAGGAGATTGGAAAAGATAAGACTTGAGAACTACACTGATTCAGCATCGTTTTTTAGTGATTTCGAAAAATTAATACACGAATTAAAATGTGCGAGTGCACAAGTGAGTGAGAGGGAGAAACTAAATTTCACGCTGAATACGTTACCCGAAGAATACACCCACATAGCGGATATAGTAGATTCATTGAAAGCAGAAAATCAAACGGTAGCATATGTAACAAATAAAATTGAAATAGCTGAGAAGAAGAATAAGTCCAATCGAGGAGAAATGCAAACCAACGCCTTTTCTGCAAAAAAGGAAGGATGCTTCAGATGTGGAAGAGTAGGACATTCTGCGAGAGAGTGTCAAAATGGCGTCGAAGCGGGAAGCAGTAACAGTTTTTGGCGTGGGTCAACACGTGGTCGCAGCAGAGGAAGAGGAAACAAAGGAAATACGAGCAGGGGACGTGGAAATTTCCATCGTCAATCAACAACCGGCACGAGCGAGCATGGTATTTCAAGATCAGGCACATGGATAGTGTAACCACAAACTCTTTTGCCCTGACGTCACCTTAGGCGACCACTTCTAAACATTCTCCAGACAGCCGATACTTGAACATTACACATGGCGACCTTGGCGACAATGTATATCGCCGGAGTACCTGAGTGTTCATCTATGTCCTAACGGTCCTTCCACCGAATGTTCTAGAAGCGTAGCAACAGTCACGTACGCCTACAGGGTAGTGGGGATAATGAAGGATGAAAAACAAAAGAAGAAACAGATGTCACCGAAAGTAAGAATATATTGTAAGAGCCTCAGTCTCGAACGGCCACGGCTAGAGTTCAGAATTGTATAAACGAGGAAAAAATGAAGTTTTCTTCTTTCCTTTAAATTTCTTTCTCATTTTACGTGACATTTTGGCGATCCTGCCAGGATACATCAACGTTGGATAAAACAAGATTACGGTTTTGGCCTACGGGACATCCGACCAAAGGTGTATCAAGCAACCTGGACTACGAAAACCGGTTTTATTAGTAAGTAGAACCATATCCTCTAAAAGGATCGATCGATTGTATTCGATAACGTCAGACTCCGACGATCTATTACTCTGAAATGGACAAAAGGGACGATAAAAAAATTACACCTGTCGCTTCGACTAGCGGTGATCCAAACCTGCGGGCAATTTTGGATATGATGCAGCGCCAGCACGAAGAACATAAGGCAGTTATAAATGATTTGTATAAACTAATCCCCGATGAAAGCACTCAACGGATCAAGGAAATGGAACTAATAGGGAAGACTGTGGCCGAACTCAAGCTAGGAGTACAATCCTCCGTAGATACGTCTGAGTTCAACTGAATTATGACAGACGATACTAGTTCTGCCAGCAGAAGCACTACTCGGGACACCCGCATAGTGAAATCTCCGGAAGAACGCGTTCGGATCAAAGAAACTCCAGAAACCTCCGACCCAGCGAACTCCGAGGATGAGGAAGAAGAATCAGCCTCGTACGAACGACATATGTTCGACGCGAAAACCAGCATCGAGTTCATCCCAGTCCTCAACGGTCAAGATGACATTGGAGTGGAGGGATTCATCAAGCGGGTAAGCGAAGCTAGATCGGAATGTAAGGAAAAGCGTGCTTTATTGAAATTAATTCTAACCAAACGCATTGTCGGCGAAGCCGAAAGAGGCATTAGACATTCGGTTATCGAGACGTACGGCGCCTTATTCGAAAATCTGAGGAAGTTCGTATCGATTAGCGTAACTTCAAACGGTGCACGCGATAAATTACAAAGAACTCGGCAAAGTTTTAACGAATCAGTACACGGATACGTCAAAAGATTTCGACAAGGTCTTAATGAACTTATATACGCATTGCAACAGGAAATTCGCGATCCTATTCGACGAGCAGTCGCGATAGACCTAGAGAACGAACGCGCAACCAAAACGTTCATACTAAATTTAAAACCCGAGATAGAAATCAGAACATCAAACATGAAACCGCGCACCTTACAAGAAGCACAAGATGCCGCGTTCGAAGCAGAACTATTAATCGGAGAAATTGAGCGAAACCGCGGAAATCAGTGCAGGCAGCAAATAAGAGCTCACTCATTCGCCCGAGGGAATGTTTCGACACAACGCAAACCCCCAATTAGGAGCGATCCGATGACTACGCTCAATCGCCTGCCGACAAGCACTCAAATAAACAACGGAGGAAGAATGAAGTGTTTTAAGTACAACCAAATAGGACATACCGCAAATTACTGCCGAAATTTTCAACCGGCCAGCCAGCGAAATCTTCCGCCACCGCGCAGCTACATTATAAACATGGAGAATGCGGGACGAGAAGAGGAAACAGCGCTACCAGAACCTCGAGAGACGTCGTACGAGTACACGCAACAACAGGAAAACTTCTATCCATTGGAGTTCGATCGGGAACTGAAATCAAACGATATTTAATCGATACCGGTGCAGGAATAAATTTAGTTAAAAGATCAAGTGCCATATTTAAACCTAAAAAGACAGTAGCTAAAACATTTTACATGGGCAATGACAAATATCAAACTGACGAAACAGTAGACTTTCAATTCTTTAACATCATGAACACATTTCACGTTGTGCCAGACGATTTTCCTTTAATAGAAGACGGAATAATTGGTTTACCTATGCTCTCTAACTACTCATATCGAATTAACAACGAATCAATACAATTAAACGGGAACGAAATATTTTTCCAGGCGCCGAAAACCATTCTCCCAGGGCAAACCAAAATCGAAACAATTTATCTGGATAAAGTTCCGACGAGAATATGTTTCTGCAATACTGGTGAGCAACCAACTATAATCACTAATGATCTTTCTTATGAACACGATCTCGATAAAATTGCTATTACCCTACGCGAAAACAAAATCGTCAATACCAAATCGTACCGACCTCCCGAAGCCCATAAAGCAGAAATTGAAAAACAAATGAAAAAAATGTTAGATAAAAATATCATTGAAGAATCAGATTCCCCTTACAACAGTCCAGTATGGGTAGTACCCAAGAAATCAGACGCATCAGGCAAACAGAAATGGCGTATAGTTATCCACTTTCGAAAATTAAATGAACTTACCGATCAAGACGCCTACCCACTACCGACAATCGACGACATTCTATCACAATTAGGCAACGCCAAATTCTTCTCTGCTCTAGATTTATCTTCGGGATTCCATCAAATACCTATGGACCCCGACTCAAAGAAATATACAGCCTTTAGCACACGTCAGGGACACTTTCACTATAATCGCATGCCATTCGGTTTAAAAAACGCCCCAGCCACCTTCCAACGCATGATGGATACCGCGTTACGAGGATTATTGAACAAATACTGCTTCGTATACCTTGACGACATAATAATATTCGGTAGTACAATTCAACAACACAATGAAAACCTTGCTATAGTATTGCAAAGATTAAAAGAGTTAGGACAAAAAATCCAACCCGACAAATGCGAGTTTCTAAAACCTGAATTAGAATACTTAGACATGTCATAACACACGAGGGCATAAAGCCAAATCCTAAAAAGATCTCCGCAGTTAAAGACTTTAAGATTCCAAAACACCAACAGACGTAAAGTCATTTCTCGGATTAGCTGGATACTACAGAAAATTCATTAAAAACTTTTCCAAACTCGCCAAACCATTAACAGATCTCACAAAGAAAGACAATCCTTTTAGATGGACAGAAACGCAACAGACAAGCTTTGACACACTAAAAGAAAAGCTATGCTCAGCCCCAGTTTTAGCATACCCAAACTACACGAAAACATTCACACTCACCACAGACGCTTCCAATGAAGGAATAGGCGCAATCTTATCACAAGACGGACATCCTTGTTGTTACATATCACGGACACTCAACCCCCCAGAGAAAAATTATTCTACCACAGAAAAGGAATTATTAGTTATCGTATGGGCAGTTAAGAGACTCAGGCAATACCTGTTAGGAAGACGATTCGTTATTCGAACCGATCACCAAGCACTCACTTGGCACAAAAATTGCAAAGACCCTTCCTCGCGTTTGATTAGATGGAGACTTAAACTCGAAGAATACGAGTACGATATTCAGTATTGCAAAGGTAAAGAGAACACAGCAGCCGACGCACTTTCCAGAAAAATTTACCAAATTACCGACAAATCAGTCCCAGACACACCTGCAAACTCCGAAAATATTGTAGAACACTTTAACGCATGGTCAGAAGACGCGACACCCCCGAGACGACTTAAAATCGCGCCAAACGATCACACCTTCTATCAGTTGAATAGAGAAACATTAGGTCCATTCGACAAAGATACTTGGATTCGAAAAATTTTTGAACTAACCAAGAAACACAAGAAAATTGGGATAGGAGACAATAGTTTTACCGAAACCGAAAAAGCTAGGATCAAAGTAACACTCATGTTTATTAATGACCAAATTGAAGAAATAACTTTTGCATACGAACCAATACAAACCATAACTGACGAACAAGCTCTAGACATTATACGCGAAAACCATAACGACATTAGTGGACACTTGGGTATTCAAAAGACATATAGTAAAATCAAAGACCAATTCAAAATCCCACGCCTCATGGATAGAAGATTTTATAAAAAATTGCGAAGCTTGTCAACGACAAAAGCTAGTTAGGATCAGACCCAAGGAACAACTCGTAATTCCTCAGACACCAGTAGAACCAAACGAAAAGATAGCCATGGATCTAATTGGTCCGATGCCTAAAACCACACGTGGAAATCAATACATTCTTTCGATTCACGATGACCTAACGAAATATCTCGTTTTAGTACCACTGAAAACACAACGAACCGAATCGATTATCGATGCATTACTACACCACTACATTTACATCTTCTCAGCACCCAAAACGATACTAACAGACCAGGGACAAAACTTTATTAGCGAACTAATGGAAAAATTCGAGGAAGCATTTAAAATCAAACATATAAAGACCACTAGTTTTCATCCTCAATCTAACGGATCCTTAGAACGAACACACGCCACAGTAAAAGACATGATTCGCACGAGCCTACACGATTCTAATAAAGAATGGGATCAGGTATTAGACTTTATTTGCCTAGGGTATAATACCGCGATACACGATGCAACTGGATTTTCACCCTTCGAACTAACATTTGGAAGAAAAGCCAACCTCCCGTCTTCCGTATCCCGAACTTCCAATTACAGCTACGAAGAAATGTTTGCACTATGGCAAAAACAATTGCAAAAATATGGAATGATAGCGAAGAACACTCTTGAACAAAGTAGAAAGAGGTACATGAGAGATCAGACAAGAAAAATCATTAGAACTCAAACCTTATTTAAGGAAGGAGATCGTATACTCCTTCAAAACGATCATAAATCGGATAAATTGGACGACGAATGGTTAGGACCCTACGTTATTAAATCAGTCAAGACACCGTATTATGAGATTCTCATTAGAGATCGAGTTAAGAAAATCCACGGTAACAGAATAAAACCTTATTTTTCAGGACCATCACCCTTGCCGTCGGCTTTGCCACCCTTAACGGATTAAAAATAACCCCTATTGACAATAATGGAATATTTCATGAGAAAATATCCAAAGCATATCTTTATAGCGAACACATAAATGTTATTATAGGACTAGATATTAGTGCTGTATTGGAACAAGTAAGATATATTGAAAAGGGAGTAGCCAAAGTTAGGAATCATTGCGAGACACGAAAAGACTGTAACATATTACCAGAAATACGCTCTTTACAAGCAAAACTAAATAACGTCAGAACACTTAGCATCGAATTACGATTCTTAGCTCACATTCATCTCAGAAGTAGATGAGGACTAGTAGACGCTATCGGATCTATTAGTAAAACTCTTTTTGGAACCCTAGCCGCGAACGATCTAGATATAATCAACAAAAATATAGACAAACTCTTTGAAGAAGGTAACAGCCTAAAAACCATAGTAGCTAACCAGACAGCTTTGATTAAACGAATTTTAAATAACGACGTCATCCAGCGACTGAAACAAGTAGACACAGGTGTAACAAACGAACTTAAAACGCTTAACAAAAACGAGATCACCTTAATAAATGTCATAGCTCTAGAAAGCTCACTCTCTGACTTACATTTCCAAATCGACGAAATATTCAATTTAATCATCTTAGGAAAACAAGGAATAATAAGCCCACAGATTATTGATCCCGGAACTTTTATTAACAATTACGCCCAAGTACTAGGTAGCAAAACAGTAGGAAACGCTTTTATACCAAAGGAAGAGAATTTCCAAAATATTTTAGATATCTCAGAACTCACATTGTTTACTCGACAAAACAAAGTTTTTTTTGTAATTTCTGTACCAACAGTTATGGACATGGAATGGGATATAGAGCAAATATATCCCATACCATCTCTCACGAACAAAGTGTTTTTTGCACCTTTAGTAGTTCATCCGATATTTTTAACGTCAGGACTAAATTACATCAATGTCGATCAAAACTACTTGGATAAGCAATGCCGTTCTATATCTGACTTTTACATTTGCAAACAAACTCAGCCGATTCACGACCGTCGAGTGAAGCACGATTGTAACTCTGAAATCTTAAGCGCAGGAAACACTCTCAAATTCTGTAAGGTAGTAGTTTATAACATTGAAGATATAAATTTTATCCCATTAAACGCTGAGAATCATTTTATAGCTATACCAGAAAAACCAATAGATCTGAGCATTTTCGAAGAAAAGACACATCGAATTGTTAGACTACAGAAACCATCTTTGTTACAAACTAATAAAACCGTAGACATATTGTACAAGAATAACCATATGAGAATCAGTGGTAGTAGCAAGGAAATTTCTTACGAGATTAAAATCAAAACAGTCAATGTAACTAATGATTCAGACTGGATTATTTTACTAAATAAACTAGAGAAAACTCCAAAACTTATTAACGATAATTACGGATACAAAAACACTCTGGATGGAATCGAAGATCAAACGAATCAACTAACTTTTGCTCATAGAATCGATCAAGTTGAATCACGGGGAATATCTATATTACAAATTATAGGATATTTATCCATTGCTCTCATATGGTTATACTTTCTCAACAAAATAGGAATGTCGAAATTGTGTTTTCATTTATTCTGTTGTAAAATCAAGCGAAACACGACAAATAACAATCCACCAGCCAGCGCTCCGATGCCAATCAACCCGGCACCTATCAACGTATTCACCCCGATTCTACCTGTGCCCAGCACCAGCAACGATTCGCAAGTAACCTTCGACCTGGAAACACCCAAGGCAAAATTTCACCCATCTATCTTAAAGAGGAAAAGGAACTTCGAGGACTAAGTTCATTCTAAGGAGGGGGGAGTGTAACCACAAACACTTTTGCCCTGACGTCACCTTAGGCGACCACTTCTAAACATTCTCCAGACAGCCGATACTTGAACATTACACATGGCGACCTTGGCGACAATGTATATCGCCGGAGTACCTGAGTGTTCATCTATGTCCTAACGGTCCTTCCACCGAATGATCTAGAAGCGTAGCAACAGTCACGTACGCCTACAGGGTAGTGGGGATAATGAAGGATGAAAAACAAAAGAAGAAACAGATGTCACCGAAAGTAATAAAATATTGTAAGAGCCTCAGTCTCGAACGGCCACGGCTAGAGTTCAGAAGTGTATAAAGGAGGAAAAATTAAAGTTTTCATCTTTCCTTTAAATTTCTTTCTCATTTTACGTGACAATAGCAACGGCGCACGCAGCACACAGCGGCGAGGCGAACGAGATAAGTAATAATGAAGTAATGTGGCTATTAGATAGCGGTTGCACAGATCACATAATTAATAACGTAAATTATTTCGATAAATCTATTGACCTTAAAGAACCGGTAAATATATATTTAGGCGATAATAGATCGATAAAGGCAACAAAAGTAGGGAATGTTATAAGTTATTTTGAAGCATTTGGAAAGCAAAATGAAATAAATATGAATAATGTTTTTTACGCGAAAGAAATGTCCGCAAACTTGATTAGTTTAGGCAAGTTAACAGATAATAAAAACACGGTTATTTCAAAAGGAATTATTGCAAATGTAATAGATGAGGACAATAAGCTTACAGCGGTAGCGGTTAAAGAAAAGGGAACATATAGAATAAAAAGTATATTGAAAGGGAAGGAGCACTTAGCAAACAGCGCCGAACGTAGTGGTATGAGTAAAAACGAAAGATGGCATAGGATGTTAGGACACGTAAATTTTAAATATTTAAATATCTTGGTTAAAGAGCAGCTAGTTACTGGTATACCGAAAGAATTTGCGAGGGAATTTTTGAAATATAGGGTGTGTATAGAAAGTAAAATGCACAATTTACCATTCAAAAATAATCGAACCAAGGCTAGGGAGATAATGGAAATTATTCATACGGTCGCGTGCGGTCCCTTTAAGACTACCGGATTCAATGAAGAGAAATATTTCATCTCATTCATCGATGATTATTGCAAAATAGCTAGAATTTATTGTATAAAATCAAAGGGTGAGGTCTTTGATTGTTTCGTACAGTTTGTAAATGAAGCCGAGAATTTAACGGGCAAGAGGTTTAAAATATTGAGATATGCTAATGGAGAAGAGTACTTGAATAATCGAATTTATAAATTTGCTAGGGATAAAGGTATCAGAATAAATAACTGCCCAACCTACGTACATGAATTAAACGGGACAACGGAAAGGCACAATAGAACAGTGATGGACATGGCGCGTTGCTTGTTAGCGGAAGCGAAAGTACATAAAAGGTACTGGCTGGAAATAGATTGGACAGCGGTATACTTGAAGAATCGAATACTGGCAAATACTATAGAGAGAAAGACACCTTTTGAAATATTCTTCGGGAGAAAACCAAGTGTTGAAAATATACATCTATATGGAAGTAAAGTTTTTGTAAGAACAAAAGAGAGTTTCTAAATGGGATAAGAAGGCAGATATGGGAATTTTGTTTGGATATAGTGAAGTAGGTTACAGAGTCTTATTAGGTGGGAAAATAACAATAGCGAGACATGTAGAGGTCATAGAAACAGACACAAAATGTATCGGTTTTGTGGAGAATTCATTCATAAAGATAACGATGACATTGAGGATAATGATTTATTGGTAAACATGAATAAGGAATGAGTAAGGAAGAGTTAGAAAGTAGGAAAGATGAAAATGATAACAGTCTTGACAGCTTAAACATCCCTGGAAGATCTACACGTAATAAGAGAACTCCAGTAAGATATCCAGAAAAAGAAAACATTAGTGAAATCCATGCAAATTATTGTAGTGTAGATATCCCTTGTACATTTGAGGAGGCGATTTGTTGTGAAGATAGTGAAGATTTCAAACAAGCTATGAATAAGGAAATAGAATGTCTTTATAAGAATAAAACTTGGAAATTGGTAGAAAGGGTAAATGGCAAAGACGTATTAGATGTAAAATGGGTTTGTACGAGATAATCAGATGACAGGTATAAAGCTAGATTAGTGGTAAGAGGATTCCAACAAAGAAACGTAGCCGATGACATATACTCCCCAGTAGCGAGTAATGAGACCTTTAAGATATTGCTATCAAAGTGGATTAATTATTGAGCAAATGAATGTAGGAACTGCTTTTTTAAATGGTGAAGTAACCTCGGAGGTATATGTAAATCAACCAAAGGGATATGCGGACGGAACGAATAGAGTTTGTAAACTATCGAAAGCGCTGTATGGGTTAAAAGAAAGTCCAAGGGACTGGTAGGAGTGTTTTGATAAGTATGTGACGAGATTGGGTTTTAAAAAGAATAACATAGAGTTGTGCCTATATACACATGGAGAGAGAGAAATTGTTGCATATTTGCTAATATATGTAGACGATTTGCTAATTTGTAGTAAAAACAAAAGGAAAATACAAAGTGCAAAGAAGTTACTAACTAATAGATTTGAAATGAAAGATTTAGGTGAAGTCAAAGAATTGAGAGGATATTGGATAAAAAAATTTAATTGGCGCATTGTTGTATATTAGTGTAAATACCAGACCCGATATAAGTTATGGTATGAATTATTTGAGTAGATTTCAAGATTGTTGTAATGAGACACATTTTAAATATGCTTTGCGAATATTGAAATATTTGTACCGGACTAGAGATTTAAGATTAGATTATAAAAGGAATGAAAAATGTGAAACGATAGATTGTTATGTGGACGCTGATTGGGCAGGAGATCATTTAGATAGGAAATCGACTTCTGGATATGTAATTAGATTGTATGGAAATGTAATTGGTTGGAAGTCTAAGAAAACAAAGGTGTGTGACAAAAGCCTCGACGTATGCAGAGTATGTAGCTCTATCGGAAGCGGTGAGTGAATTAATGTCTATTAGGGAAATTATGAAAATCTTCAATGTAAATCTAGACGATAACCCTGTAAAAATTTATGAGGATAACTCTGGAGTGATAAGTATAGCAAAGCACGGAAATTTTACAAAAAATTCTAAACTCATTGAAGTTCATTACCACTATGTTCACGAGTGCTTAATGGAGAACAAGATAAACATACTTAAAGTAAGTACAGACGAAAATACTGCGGATATTTTTACGAAGGCACTGTGTAGAGAGAAATTCGAAAGGTTTAGGTCATGGATGAATGTAAACTAAGAGAAATGTAAATAAATAAGTGTTAAAGTTTCTGTTACGTAATTCGTCAAAGCATGTAAATACGATTGAGTGTACAGTATAAATGTAAGGAGGCGTGTTGGGAATATGATACATTTACAATGTACATGCGAATGTGTGTGTAAGCGTCAGAGGACGTCCGGGTCTTGGATGAGACAAAAGACAGGAGCCAGTCGTTAGAAGTATCTGGAAGAGTCGGTTGAAAACAAGCGTGCGTGCGAGTAGGATTTTGAGATCTTAAGAGTATAAGATATATGTATAACAGTTGTATGCTAGATAAAGGGAATTATTTGTATTTCCGAATCCATTCTATATCTTTTCAATTCCGGAACATGCAAAATTGCATTTTGGCAGGTTTTGGCAGAGACCAGAGTTGACATAGCTCAAACAAGCTGATGAGTAATGTAACTGTAGCAAATGTAAAGTATAAGGCGTATCGAATTGTCGACATATGTGCAAAACAGGCGGAGAGACTTTTTAAGCAATATTTAAGCATTAATAGCAAAAACTGCAATTATGCTAGATTTTACAGGGTCCATAGTTGGCACAGCACAAACCGGCTGATTTGGCATCAGATGTGGAATATAAGGCGAATCGTATGGCCAACGTTTCTGCAAAACAAGCGGTGATTCCTTGATTCGAATTTGTAAGCATTAATATCCAAAACTGCAGTCACGCTGGATTTCACCGAGTCCAGTCTTGACAATGTGCAAACTGTCTGATGTGTGCTGTGTTTGGCAACAAATGTGGAGTATAACATGCCTCCTATTGTGAACATACTTACCATGAAAACGGAGACACATTCACTTGAATATTAGGCTTGAATGTGCAAAACTACAAATACGCTGGATTTGACTCGTTCCGTATTTAACATGGCTTAAACCAGATGAAGCGCCCAGTGTATGGCAGTCGATGTGGAATACAACGCGCACCGTTTTGTCGACATGTCTGCAACAGAAACTGAGTCACGTCGATCTGAATATTGAACCCTGATCATGCATTACTGCATTTACGCTTGATTTCACGGGGTCCGGATTTGACATAGCGCAAACCAGATGATGTGAGCTGTATTTAGTAGCAACTACGGAGTATAAAGCGCATCGAATTTTCCACATACCTGCAATCGAAACGGAGATTAGTTGATTTGATTATTTAGGTTTGGTAATGCAAAACTGCAATTGCGTTGGGTTTGACAGGACCAGAGTGGACATAGCGCTGATTAGATGATATTGGTTTAATTTGCAAGAAATGTGGAATACAAGGCAAATCGTATTGTCGACACATTTCCAACAGTAACGGAGATGCGTGGATTTGAATATATAATAATTTATATGAACAACTGCCATTACGCTAGATTTGTCGGTGATCGGAGATGACATAGTTTAAATCGAATGATGTGCACTGTATTGGCAGCAAATGTGCAGTATAACCTGAGTCGAATTGTCGGCATATCAGCAACAGATGCGGAGATACGTCGGTTTGAATGCATAATACTGAATATACAAAACTGAAAATACGCTGGATCTGACTAGGTCTAGATTTTGCATAGCTCAAACCGGATTGTGTTCACTGTATCTGGCAGCAAATGTGGAGTGTAGCGTGCATCGTATTTCCGACATACATAATATGTATACAGCTAATAACAGCGCAATGTTTTCTAATAGAGAATTCGGCCTATGTAAGCAAAACTGCAATTACATTGGATTTCACAGGATACACAGATGACATAGCACAAACCCTCCGATGTGTGATAAATTTGGAAGCAAATGTGGAGTATAACACACATAAATTTATCGTCATATCTGCATTAGAAACACAGATGCGTAGATTTGAATATTTAAGCCTGAATATGCAACACTGCAATTCCGCTGGATTTCACACGGTCCAGAGTTAACTTAGCGCCAGCCCACTGATGTGCGCTCTATTTGGCAGCAAATGTGGAGCTACCGCGCATAGCATTTTCGACATATATTCAATACCAGTGCAGCAGTTGAAAAGTCGCATCCCGGATGATGCGCGCTGTATTTGGTAGTAAATGTGGAATACAACTTGCATAGTATTTTCCACATATCTGTAATAGGAACGAAGATACCTTCATTTGAATATTTAAGCCTGAATATGCAAATTTGCAATTACACAGAATTTGATCGGGTCCAGATTTGACGTGGCACAAACCGGCTGATGTGGCAGCATATGTGCAGTATTATGCGCATCGAATGGTCGTCGTTTGAGCTCTTGAGGCGGAGATACGTGGATTTCAATATTTTAGACTGAGTATGCAAAACTGCAAATACGCTGGATTTGACACGGTCCAGAATTGACATTGCGCAAACTGGCAGATATGCGCTGTATAGGTTTATTTGAACATTTAGGCATGAATATGCGAAACTACAATCGTGCCGGCATTGACTGAAACCAGAGAGGACATAACGGAAACAGGCTGGTGTGCGGTGCATTTGGCAAGAAATGTGGGGTACAAGTCACATCGAATTCTCGACATATTTGCCACAAGAACGGAGATACGTTGATTTGATTATTCGTGCATGAGTATCCAAAATTGCAATTGCGCTGGCTTTAACAATGGTCAGAATCGACATAGCGCAAACCGGCTGATGAGTAATACATTTGGCAGTACGACGCTATCTCGAATTGTGGACATATCTGCAACGGAACCGGAAATAGCTTGATTTGAATATTTAAACCTGAAAATGGAAAGCGCTAACAACTCTACTCTCAGCAACGCTAACACCTCTCACCAGCGGCAACGCTAACAACTCCACTCTCAACAACGCTAACACCTCTCGCAACTCGACAGCGCTAACAACTCTACTCGTCGCCTGCTCGATTAACTCTGACCTCTCGACTCACTCTTATTTCTCGATCAACCGCTCAACGCTTCTCGATCAGCCAATCTTTAAAGTTAAATCGTCCCCTACCATTAGCGTTAGTTTTTCCAACTCTCTAAGCCCATTCTGTTAACGCTCAGCAAGTACAAGGTGACTTTAGTCATATAGGCTTTCTCCCCGATGTAAAGTAACAACCGAAGGACAGACGACATTGTTTTGATCGATTTCTAATGAGGCTTTTTCCTCACGATACTACAATATGTTGACTTGAATATTTAAGCCTCAATATGCAAAAGTCCAAATGCGCTGAGGTTGGCTGGGTCCACACGTTACATAACTCAAACCAGATAATATGCACTGTATTTGGCAGCGAATATGGAGTATAACGCGCTTCGTGCTCTCGTCATATTTGCAATGCAAACGGCTATACGGTGATTTCAATAGTTAAGCATGAATATGCAAAACAGCAATTTCGCTGGATTTGACAGAGCCTGGAGTTGACATAGTACAAACCTGCTGATGTGTGGTGCACATCACATCGGATGTGTAATGTAACCGGCATCGCTTTGTCGCCATATGTGCAATAGAAACGGAGATACATTCATTTGAATACGTTAACCTTAATTTGTAAAACTGCAATTACGCTTGATATGTCGAGGACCAGAGATGATATAATAGCACGAGCCAGCTGATGTGAGCTGTATTTGGCAGGCAATGAGGAGTATATCTCGCATCTAATTGACGGCAAATCTCCAATCGCAGCGGTGATACGATTTATTTAATATTCAATAATGGGCCTGTTACGATACCGATAGTATTAGCGTGACTGAAACACATTGCCGTCTCAGTAAAACCATTTTATTTCAAGCTTCACGCTACAGTTCTGAATCCGGACAAGACCGTTTCAAGTTCTCGCAAGAGCAAGCAGTCAAATTAAGGTATTTACGCGAGTTAGAGTCTAATACATTTTATTGGTCCAACATCGATGGGGCGATCTCGCATCGAAATTTTCGGATGACCGCGTAACCTTCCAACGACGACCGCCGTACGAGCAGCGGATAAACTTATTTCGTGCCTTAGGTTGCCCTCACCACGTCCTCTACTTCTTGATTCTTGGTTGGTAGCTTTAGCGGCTGCAGGTCCGAGAAATTGCATCTTGACCCGCTTTCTCGTATGTCGCATGTGACGTCTCACTTTCCATCGTAGACACTTGTCGGATCTACATACGTTGAACCATTTGCGCGAGACAAGCGCGGCGCTCTGCAGGGACGAGGGATCCAATTTTCGAAGTATCAAGTGCGAAACCTCCAGTGGTAGTTCGGAAATGATATCTACCTTACTTGGGACGAACAAACCAACGACGCGTATTAGAGATCTAAAAAACTCCATATTGCTTCTACTGTTGCGCGAGCACGACTGACGGTCTGGCTAAGAGTGGAGGCTTATATAAGTGCTGTTCGTCACGGTGCACTGCGAGTTCCGGTTCCGGGTGAGTGTCCTGGTCAGGCAGAATCGATGGTATGTGCATGTATTTTCACTTACATCGGGTTCACATTATGATTAGAGTTAGAGGCGCGAAACGAATCTTCATTTGGTTTAGACGTTGAAGTTATGCAATAGAGCAGATATTTACTAGTGTAAATTTGATTGTTATATAATTTGACAAGTAGTCGTGGTAATTAGGTACTCGAGAAGCTAATGACAATGATCCTGGGTTCAATAACAATGCCGCGGTCAACGGGATAACAGAATTCGTTTCCATCCTGATTCCAAGTTGTACCATACTTCCTTATCTACGGTATAGGTAGGACTGAACAAACTCTTTGTCAAAACATAGAATATCCAGCGAGTGTTAAGGCTCTTTGTTACTGGTTAATGTGACCTCACGAGAGAATGATTTTCCGGCACGATGATGCTGCAGTGGAAAACAATGATGGGTGTCTCTAAGGGCACCGGAACATCGGATTCGTGGAGAAAAGACTTCGCTCGGAAAGAGATTGATAGTGACGTTACTGTTAATTGGACAATTTCCATGTTGATGGTTAGAGAAGGATGCTAGTAGCCCTTGAGGGAACGTTGATAGCGGGAAGCGTCGTCCGTGGAAAAATAGATTTCACCTATCATCCCGTAGTTGGAACGAAGACTGTTTGCCTGTTTAGGACTGTTAAGAACTTTAATTAACTAAATCTTAAGGTTTATAATGGGTCCTCAGGCTAGCTAAACATATACTGTTGAGATGCGTTGACATCTGGCAATCATCTTATCCGACGGATAGAGTCTGCGCTCATCTGCACTCAATCCCGCGCGGCTTGACAGCCAACGGTCCACGTGCCATCCTTCGAATCCTCCATAGGCCCAAAGACCCACCATAAAGATGAAATCCTAACTGCATTGTTCGCACATATGGTCTAAGTCAATCTGTTTGTTTCGAAAAGACTTTCTAATTCTGGAAGTGTTGTCGGTCGGTTTTTAGAAAGTTCCTTGGGTTTATTACGCGCTCTTAAGAATTACGGAGAAAGCGGGTAGTGGCCTAACGAAAAAAGCGGACATATACCTAACGGAAAATCTGAGTTTTCCCATAGACAATGTCGCCTAGGACCCACGTTCGTAGGATGCTTCTTCCTCCTCTCTTCCTTCCTAACATTAGTCATAACCAATCGGCATCGCGGATCATTGCCCTCACTTTCCTAACTAACAATGTAAGCAACGAATCCGCGTTCTTCGTTCAAAGGGCACACCCATACCGAGCTTCGTACTCACATCAGAATAAACTTTAGAGTTACATCGTCTCTCACGGTGACTAGAGTTCCTACAATCCCTATAACTCTCACCGTTCCGATATCTCTCAGAGTTCCATCGTCTCTCACGGTGACTAAAGTTCCTGCAATCCCTACAACTCTCACCGTTCCTATATCTCTAAGAGCCTCCTATTTCTCTCACAGTATCCAGAAGTCCGACAGCTCCTACAGCTCTGACGGACCTAGAGCTCCTATAGCTCACATTCTCATCTAAGAATAATCCTTCTCTTCGTTATCTGTATCTTAAGCAACGGCGTTCTTACTCACTGTGATTGTATAAATCGTTGGAAATACATATATTTTTTATAACTTTGTGACTCCCGGTGTTATACCACAACGACTACACCTATTATCCTAAGCGAAATACGGGGATCGAACTATTCGTGGTGTCGATTATTCCAATCGTAACGGGAATTTTCGACTCCCATTGACGCGTATTCAAACGACCGCGTCTCCCCGCGATAGCTCGCAAATACAGTCGACATAGCGCAAACCGGATAAGTACTGTATTTGGCTGTAATTGTGGAGTATAGCGCGCGTCGCATTTGCGACATGTATCCAATAGCAGCGCTGATACGTTGGTTTGAACATTTAGGCATGAATATGCAAAACAGAAATTACGCTGAATCTGTCAGTGACCAGAGAAGACATAAGACAGAAGAGAAGATAGAATCGGAAAATGTGCTCTGTGCTCACCAGAAAATCAGGAGCATAACGCTCACCGAATTGTCGTCATATCTGCCGTAGAAACGAAGATACGTTGCTTTCGATATTCAAGCATGAATATGCTAAACTGCAATTATGGTGTAGTTGACAGGGACAAGAGTGAACAAAACGCTAACCTACTGATGAGCGCTGTATATGACATCAGATGTCAAATATAACGCGCACCGAATTGTCTGTAAGTGTGCCATAGAAACGGAGATTCGTTGATTCGAATATTTAATACTGAATATGCAAAACTGCAAATACGCAGGGTTCGGCTGTGTCCCGATTTTACATGCATCAAACGGGATAACGTGCACTGTGTTTGGCAGCAAATTTGGAGTATAACGAGCCTCTAATTGTAGCCATATGTGAAGTAGAATCGGAGATACGTCGGTTTGAATACTTAATCCTGAACATACGAAACTGCAACTACGCTGGATCTGGCTGGGTCCATATTTTACATAGCGTAAACCGTATGATGTGCACTGTACTTGGCATCAGATGTGGAATAGAACGCGCATCGTATGGCCAATTTTTCTGCAAAACAAGCGGAGATACCTTCATTCGAATATGTAAGCATTAATATCCAAAACTGCAATCACGCTGGATTTCGCCGCGTCCAGTCTTGACAGTGTGCAAACGGGCTGATGTGTGCTGTATTTGGCAGCAAATATGCAGTGTTACGCACATCCTGTTGTTGACGTACCTGCAATGGATACGGAGATAGTTTCGCTTGAATAACTAGGCTTGAACATGCAAAACTACAAATACGCTGGATTTGACTCGTTCCGGATTTAACACGGCTTAAACCAGATGAAGCGCTCTGCGTATGGCAGTCAATGTGGAATATAGCGCGCATCGACATATGTGCTATGGAATCGGAGTCACGTTGATTTGAATATTTAAGCCTGAACATACAAAATTGCATTTGGGCTGGATTTTGCAGGGACCAGAGTTTACGCAGCGCAAGCGAGCTGATGGGCAATGTAACTACAGCAAATGCGGAGTACAAGGCGTATGGAATTGTCGACATATGTGCAAAAGAAGCGGCGAAGCTTGGAATGCAATATTTAAGCATTAACAACAAAAACTACAATTACGCTGGATTTTACAGGGTCCAGAGTTGACATAGCACAGACCGGCTGATTTGGTATCATATGTGGAGTATTCTGCGCATCGAATAGGCGACATAGAAACCGAGATACGTTCATTTGAATATGTAATATTTGAATATTTCGCCTGAAAATGCATAATTGCAAATACGCTGAGTTTGGCTGCGCCCACACGTTACATAACTCAAACCATATAATATGCATTGTGTTTGGCGTCAAAAGTGGCGTATATCGCGCATCGAATTGTCGGCATATCTGCAATGCAAACGGCGATACGGTGATTTGAATAATTAATCATGAATATGTAAAGCAGCAATTTCGCTAGGTTTGACAGAGACCGGAGTTGACATGGTACAAACCAGCAGATGTGCGGTGCACATGACATCGGATGTTTAATGTAACGGGCACCGCTTTGTCGCCATATGTGTAATAGAAACGGAGATACATTCATTTGAATATGTTAACCTTAATTTGTAAAACTGCAATTACGCTTGATATGTCGAGGACCAGAGATGATACAATAGCACGAGCCAGCTGATGTGAGCTGTATTTGGCAGGCAATGAGGAGTATATCTCGCATCTAATTGACGGCAAATCTCCAATCGCAGCGGTGATACGATTTATTTAATATTCAATAATAGGCCTGTTACGATACCGATAGTATTAGCGTGACTGAAACACATTGCCGTCTCAGTAAAACCATTTTATTTCAAGCTTCACGCTACAGTTCTGAATCCGGACAAGACCGTTTCAAGTTCTCGCAAGAGCAAGCAGTCAAATTAAGGTACTTACGCGAGTTAGAGTCTAATACATTTTATTAGTCCAACACCGATGGGGCGATCTCGCATCGAAATTTTCGGAGGACCGCGTAACCTTCCAACGACGACCGCCGTACGAGCAGCGGATAAACTTATTTCGTGCCTTAGGTTGCCCTCACAACGTCCTCTACTTCTTGATTCTTGGTTGGTAGCTTTAGCGGTTGCAGGTCCGAGAAATTGCATATTGACCCGCTTTCTCGTATGTCGCATGTGACGTCTCACTTTCCGCCGTAGACACTTGTCGGATCTACATACGTTGAACCATTTGCGCGAGACAAGCGCGGCGCTCTGCAGGGACAAGGGATCCAATTTTCGAGGTATCAAGTGCGAAACCTCCAGTGGTAGTTCGGAAATGATATCTACCTTGCTTGGCACGAACAAACCAACGACGCGTAGTAGAGATCTAAAAAACTCCATGTTGCTTCTACTGTTGCGCGAGCACGACTGACGGTCTAGCTAAGAGTGGAAGCTTGTATATGTGCTGTTCGTTACGGTGCACTGCGAGTTCCGGTTCCGGGTGAGAGTGCTGGTGAGGCAGAATCGATGGTATGTGCATGTATTTTCACTTACGTCGGGTTCACATTATGATTAGAGTTAGAGGCGCGAAACGAATCTTCATTTGGTTTAGACGTTGCTGTTATGCGATAGAGCAGATATTTACTAGTATAAATTTGATTGATATATAATTTGACAAGTAGTCGTGATAATTAGGTACTCGAGAAGCTAATGACAATGATCCTGGGTTTAATAACAAAGCCGCGGTCAACGGGATAACAGAATTCGTTTTCATCCTGATTCCAAGTTGTACCATCAGTTCAAATGATGGCGGCAAGCAGAACGGTCACGTGCACGTCGCTCCGTAGGCATAACCGAAATATCTGGGTATATTAAAGAATTCGGGCGGAAAGCGCACGAAAGTGAAGTTTCTAGTGCTCCGGAATGAGTGGGAACACAAGAGATAGGTGAGCTCGCTTGTATAAAAGCGAGAGAAACGATTGAAAGTGCTGTGTGTGAAAAGTGCGGTTAGGGGCAGAGCGGGGGTCATCTTGGGTCGCGCGACCGAAGCGCCACCGTGCGGGCTACCTGGGTAACCAAGGAGTGGTGGAGAGCGCCCCGTGGAGGGCCAGTCAAAACTCCCCGCGTCGAACAGACACGAATCGCATACACGCGGAAAGATACAGTGGGATTATACGACGACCGGCTACATCGAAGGACATCCATCTCAAACATACATATATATGTATATATGTATATTAAGACAAACACAATATGGACAAGTACTGTAAGTCAAGTAAACTTACGGCTCAGGGGGTTTCGGAGCTTCCAGGCCCCGTCGGGGATTCGAGCAGCGTCCCAGGCTCGACCCGACGGTCACCCAACGACTGGAAGAACGGCGAGGGGAAAGTCTATCCCAGGGCCTCCCCTCGTTCGGTAAACACGACCGGGGACCAAGAAACACCCGCAGTTGTCACAGAGGAAAAGACGTGCAAGAAAAGCACTAGAAGATGCCTCGAATTTGATGAAGACAACGCGGGAATCTTCGAGGATGTCGAGATGCCAATGCAGGCACTCAAGGACAAGACACCACTCACCGAAAAGGTGACCCGAATCGCCAAGGAAAAAATCTTCAGAGGTGACAAGATCACCAGATATATGAGAAAGTCCCCAGTGGAGGGGAGCGCGTGCATGACAACGAGAAGCCTGGCCAGGAGCCAGCCGGGGGCAACGAGGGACGAAGCGGCCAGCACCTCGGAGCTAGACACACCGGCGGAAATGTCGGACAGCGGCAGCGAAGCGGCGGCACCAAGGGAATGGCTCAGGAGGAAGGCCATGGCGAACAGAGCAACGGCCGAGACCGAAGGCAACGACGAGGACAGCATCGTCATTAAGATGAGCGAATGGAAGGCGATGACGGAAATCATCACAGAAGTCTTCCGCGAAATCCAACACATAGGTAGCAGACTCTACCTCATGAGCAAAAAGGATACCGACATCAAGAAAAGGAGGGACGCCATCAGTAAAAAAGCGATCAAGCTCCACTCGATGTTGGACGAGATGAGGCTCAAGAGGAACGCGAGGACAGTCACGGCCACCAGGATGACCACCCCTCCGGGGAGGACTGAGGAGAAGGAAGGAAAAAGGAAGGAGATATCGCCCGTCGAGGGGAAGGGAGACACCAAGAGAAAGAGACCAACGACCGTGGAGGCCCCTACGCAGGAGCCTGTGCCGGCAACAGCTCAGTAAAAGCGACTACGGAAGGCACGGACAGCGATGTAAAGGAAGACTGGATCCCTGTCCGAGGAAGGAGAGGAAAAGGAACGGACACCCCGACGGTGGTCAGGAAGGCGAGCGCAGGAAGGGCGGCATTGGACAAGCCAAAGAGGCCGGAGGGACCGAAGAGGATACGTAACAGCCCCGAAGCCATCCTCGTCAAAGGGCAGGACAAGGAGTGGATCCAGGTCTACAAAGACTTGATGGGGGCAAGGGAAACCCTCAAAGAGAGCTGCGGGATCAGGAGGACCAGAACAGGTGACATCCTGATCGAGCTGAAAGCAGGTAGCAACGCCAAAAAGACCACGGCGGATATGAACACGGCGCTAAGAGGCAAGGTGAGAGCGCTACCAATGCGCGACAAGACCTCCGTAGAGATCAGGGATATAGACCCTGATATATAGAGCAACTGGGCGTAAGCGACATCACTGAGGTCGAAGTAAAGACCCTAAAAATGGCGCCGTAGGGCACCCAATCGGCAATAGTGACGATGCCGAAAGCCTATCTGGCCAAAGAGGGGGCGAGCCGGAAGATCAGAACCGGCTTGACGATAGCCTCGATAAAGGCACTACAAAATGTGGTAAAGTGCTTCAGATGTCACATGTTTGGGCATATCGCGAACAAGTGCACGGCGATAAGCCCTGGAAAGGAGATTTGCAGGAACTGCGGAGCCAAAGACCACACGATAGCTGCCTGCGTCAACGCACCCTGCTGCTCCATCTGCAGCAAGGAGAAAGGAGTGAAATTTGACCACGTAACCGGATCCCTGGCTTGTCCAGAATATAGAAGGCGGTTGAAAGCGAGTAAATGAGGATACTGCAGATGAACCTCAACAGATGCAAGCTGGCGCAGGACATGATGCACCAATGCGCGATCGAACTTAGGCCGGATATAATAATAATTTCCGAGCCGAACAGGCAGCTACCGCACTGGTTTAATGACACCAAAGGAGACGCCTCGATATGGGTCACACTCCTCAATGGCAAGCTGCCTGATGAAACATCGGAGGTCAAGAGCGACGGGATAGTGGGCGTCCGTGTTGGCGACGTCTTCTGCTTCAGCGGATACTGTTCGCCCAACATAAATAAGCCAGCATACTGCAAATACATAGACACGCTGTCGGCTATGACGAAGAGCGTTGCTAGAAGACACGACAAGGTCGTCGTGGCCGGAGACTTCAACGCAAAGTCAACCTGTTGGGGAGGATCGACCACAGACAAGAGAGGGAGAGTCTTAATGGAGGCACTAGTGGGTATGGCAACGGCATCCGACCGACTCCCACATAACCCAGTGATGCGGGTCACTGGGCATGCGTAATAGCATTTTCCCCTCCCCACGCAAAAAAAAAAAAAATGAAATAATCGTAGCGGCACGTGACAGTAAACATTCCAACGGTTTCTGTCCCGTGTCTCGCCACACGCAGACTCTATCTGTCGGATAAGATGCTTGCCAGATGTCAACGCATCTCCACAGTATATGTTTAGCTAGCCTGAGGATTCATTATACACCTATAGCGGCACTCGTCTGTAAAATTCATAACGGATTCGGTCGAGTGAACCCGCTACACAACAAATCGTGTTTACTGTAAGATGAGTTTATTATAGATCCGACAACCTTAGGCGGTTACCGAAGGTTAATCAAATTCCGTCGTTTTTGTCGTGATCATATGCCCTCTAGTCAACTACCCGAAATGTCAGCATTTGTAATCAAGGTCGAGAGTTCAGCGTCCGTTGTGATTTTTCGAGAACACCTTGGAAATTTAAATCCCAACGCCTTTCGTCAACTCCGACGCATATAAATATAGCGAACAGGCTAGCGAGGCATTCTTTGTTATCGAATAACACGAGCAGTAGCAGTTAAGTCGATACTTCTTTGCGCCGATTTATTCGTAATCACGAATCAAGACAACAAGTGTATTATACGTCTAGTGTACACGTAGGGTATATTTTAATAAACTACACAGTTAAATATACTCTTGTGTTTTTAAGCCTAAATCGCTACCATACATCTGAAACTGGTGACACCGACGTGATTTTTGTGTAAGAGGTGACAGCGATAGGCTAGTCGCAGTTTGAATATCATAGTCCGCAACTCACACAATGGAAAAGGAGAGCAAACGCACTCCAGCCGGCTCATCGTTCCGCGTGCCGCCCTTTATGCCCACCATGACCAGGATTTGGTTTTACATTTTAGAGAAATATTTCGGGGTAGCCGGCATCTTCCACGACGTTGAAAAATACTTAGCCCTCAAGGGATTCCTCGACCCACATTACCTCGCGAAGATTGAGGATACAGTGACCAACCTCCCCGCCACAGGCCAGTACGATAAATTGAAGAGCGAGCTGATCCGCGCCCTGACCAAATCCGACAGCGCCAAGTTCGAAAGGTTAGTCGAACGTGAGGAGATTGGCGACAGAAAACCCTCACAGTTTTATAATGACTTAAAAAATTAGCGAGCCCCCTCGCTTCCGATGAATTCATCCACATCTTGTGGAGGAATCGCCTCCCTGATCGCATCAGGGAAGTCCTGGCTGCAGTGGACGATACGAGTATCGAGAAACTGACCAGGACAGCGGATAAAATCGATGAGGCGTATAATCGTAACGGGCAGCGCGCTCACAAGGTAGTCACAATCGAGCCATCGGCATCACACGAAGGCAAAAACGACGCACTGGCCGCCGAGGTCAGCAGACTGCGAGAACAGATTAAGGCTATGGGAATCGGCGGGTATCATCGACCACGAAGACGTTCGAATTCTCTCACTCGACCCCGCCGCCGTTCGCGTTCGCGAGACTATCCGCGCCAGGACGGAATTTGCTTCTATCATGCGAGGTTCGGCGATCGCGCCACGCTTGTAAGTGGAAGTCGGGAAACGACCCCAGCCGTCCGTAAAAGCGGATGACGGCGACGGCTTGGGATCTCGCCGCATCTTTATTTTGGACCAGAGAACGAAGACTTCGTTCTTAGTTGACACCGGTGCTGATATCGGCGTTCATCCCCGAAGCAGGCTATCTAGGGACGTAAAGAAAACAACGTATGAACTATTCGCTGACAATGGGAAGCGCATCGCAACGAACGGCACTATAGCGATGGAGCTGAACCTGTCCCTTAGACGTGCCTTCAAATAGCACTTCACTGTCGCCGATGTGCAAACCCTCATCATCGGCCTAGATTTCCTAAGTCATTACGGGTTGCTTGTGGATCCAAGAAAAAGACGACTTCTCGACACAACAAACCAGCTATCGACCAGGGGATACGCCGCCAACTGCGAACAGCTTGTGATTAAGACCGTAAACAGGGATTTGGTCTACCACCAATTGTTGGCGAAATGTCCAGATCTAACGCGCCCACCGGCCTTTGGGTGAGAGAAAATACGGCACTCTGTGGAGCACCACATCGAAACCACACCCCGCCTGCCCGTATATTGCAAACCCCGCCCTCTCGCACCGGACCGTCTCAAGCCAATCAAGGCGGAATTTGTAACACTTATCGAGCAAGGAGTCATGCGCCCATCGAAGAGTTCCCGGGCATCTCGACTACACGTCGTCCCAAAGAAGGATGGAAGTCTGCGACATTGCGGTGACTACAAGGCGCTGAACGCCCGCACTGTACCCGACAGGTACTCTCCACCGCACATACAAGACTTCGCGCAGCATTTACACGGTCGGCGAATATTCTCAAAAACTGGTTTAGTGCGCGCCTACCATCAAATCTCAATCGCGCCTGAGGACGGTACAAAAACCGCGGTTTCGACACCATTCGGCCTTTTCGAGGCAAACAACATGATGTTTGGGCTTCGAAACGCCGCGCAAACGTGTCAAAGATTTGTCGACGTAATCACGCGAGGCTTAGATTTCGTTTACGCGTACATAGATGACTTCTTGGTAGTTTCGGAAACCGAGGGGCAGCACCGCGGGCACTTGTGGATCTTGTTCGAACGTCTAAACCAGTAAGGCGTAGTAATCAATCTCGCAAAGTGCGAGTTCGGCATTAATGAAATAGCCTTCCTAGGCCATACGGTAAACGCGCACGGAATAAAACCGCTCGCCGATCGCGTTAGAGCCATAAATGAAGCACCGCTCCCCGCGAACATCAAGGCACTACGCGGATACCTCGGTACGATTAACTTTTACCGACGTTTCATACCGGGGGCAGCTAAAATTTTGCAACCCCTCAACGATTTGTTACAAGGGGCGAAAAAGGGCAACATGCCCATTATTTAGTCGAAGGAAGCCAAAACGAGCTTTAGCGAGTCAAAACGCGCCCTAGCTGACGCTACGATGTTAGGGCATCCTATACCTGGCGCGCCCATCAGCCTCGCAGTAGACGCGACCGACTTTGCAATAGGGGCGATGTTGCAGTAACGCGCGAATGACACTTGGCAACCGTTGGGTTTCTTAACTAAAGCCTCAAATTTCGCGCAGCGAAAATATAGCGCGTACGATCGCGAATTACTCGCTATGTATACCGCGGTCAAGCGATTTAGACACGCCGTAGAGGGGAGGAATTTCATTATTTTCATAGATCACAAACACCACACCTATGCGTTCAGTCAGAATCCCGACAAGTGTTCGCCGAGACAATTCCGTCAACTAGATTAGATCGGGCAGTTCACGACCGATATAAGGCATATAAAAAGGCTGAATAACAGTGCAGCCGACGCCCTATCTCGCATCGAAGCCATAGGAAAATCCGTGGATCACAAAACTCTCGCCGCCGCGCAAGAAAAAGGCAAGGAGCTCCGCGACATCATCAACTCCGATATATCCGCGTTGCAGGTTAAGAAAATTCTTTTTCCGGATTACGACGCGGAAATTTACTGCGACGTATCAGGCAACATCGTACGACCGTACGTACCGAAACCCTTGCGGCGCGACGTATTCAATTCGCTCCACGGACTTTCCCATCTAGGGATACACGCGACCCAAAAATTCATAAAATCGCGTACTGTTTGGCCGGCGGTAAACAAAAATCGCCAAACACGGACACGGCAATACATCCCGTGTCAATAATGTAAAATAATGAGACACGTATCAACGCCGACCGGAACATTCGGAGAGCTCGCAGGACGATTCGAGCATATACATTTAGACATCATCGTCATGCAATATTCACAAGGCTACCGATATTGTCTACCTTGTATCGACTGTTTTTCACGTTGGCCCGAAGCGATTCCAATACCAGATATGGAAGCGACGACCGTTGCCTCGGCTCTTCTTTCCACATGGATAGCGCGTTTTGGCGTCCCAGCAAAAATAACAACCGATCAAGGACGCCAATTCGAATCCAGTCTTTTCAACGAACTATGCCGGATGCTCGGCATTAAGCATTTGCGTACCACAGCCTACCACCTCGTGTCCAACAGGATGGTACAGCGCTTTCACAGGCAGCTTAAGGCCGCAATCAAATGCCACAATTCAAGCAACTGGGTTGAAAGCCTTCCCATAGTTCTTTTAGGCATTAGAACCGCTATCAAGGAGGACCTGAGCGCAACGGCAGCCGAAATAATTTATGGTACGGACATACGATTGCCACCAAAATTCTTTGTACCAGCAAAACAACCGGCCAACGCGGAATTCGCAAACTCTCTGCGAGAGCGAATGAGTGATATTAGACCTCTGCCGACTTCACGACACGGCGAAAAGAAAACGTTCATGTTCCGCGATTTAGAAACGTCGCCGTGCGTTTTCGTACGCCACGATGCATTCGGAGGTCAACTGCAACCACCATACGATGGCCCTTATCAGGTTACACAGCGTGGGATGAAAACCATTACCATACGGATGAAGGACAAAAGCGTGAAAGTCTCCGTAGATCGTCTAAAACCCGCCTTTATCGTGTCGGAAGATATAGAGCATCTGCAAAGGAGCGCAGAAACCTACAACGTATTTTTACCTGGGAAAATCTTCCGACCGCAAAGCAGCGAGCAAGCGCAACAAAGCGACGGAGACGCAAGAACCAATTATACCACGCGTTCGGGCAGGAGAGTTCGTTCTCCTCACCGCTTTCAAACGGGTTTGAGTTAAGCGGTTAGCAAGGGCACCGCGCTAACATACGTAAACAAACATAAAAAGAAGTAACGTTAACACTGGCAGGCGGGTACTGTAGCGGCACTCGTAGGTAAAATTCATAACGGTTTCGGTCTAGTGAACCCGCTACACAAAAGATCGTGTTTACTGAAAGATGAGTTTATTATAGATCCGACAACCTTAGGCGGTTACCGAAGGTTAATCAAAATCCGTAGATTTTGTCGTGATCATATGCCCTCGAGTCAACTACCCGAAAATTCAACATTTGTAAACAAGGTCGAGAGTTCAGCGTCAGTTGCGATTTTTCGAGAACACCTTCAATATTCAAATCCCAACGCCTTTTGTCAACTCCAACGCATATGAATATAGCGAGCGGGGTAGTGAGGCATTCTTTTTTATCGAGTGACACGAGCAGTAGCAGCTAAGTCGATACTTCTTTGCGCCCATCTATTCGTAATCACGAATCAAGACAACAAGTGTATTATACGAGTAATGTACACGTAGGGTATATTTTAATAAACTACATAGTTAAATATACTCTTGTGCTTTTAAACCTAAATCGCTACCATACACCTCAAATCAAATTCGCACTAGTGAATATCTGCACTATTGCATAACAACAACGTCTAATCCAAATGAAGACACGTTTCACGCATCTAACACTAATCATAATGTGAACCCGATCCATATGAAGATACGTGCACATGCGATCGATTCTGACTGTCCAGGACTCTCACCGGAGCCGGAACTCGCAGTGCACCGTGACGAACGGCACATATATAAGAATTCATTCTCAGCCAGACCGTCAGTCGTGCTCGCGCAACAGTAGAAGCAACATGGAGTTTTTTAGATCTCTACTACGCGTCGTTTGTTTGTTCGTGCCAAGTAAGGTAGATATCATTTCCGAACTACCACTGGTGGTTTCGCACTTGATACTTCGAAAATTGGATCCCTCGTCCCTGCGGAGCGCCGCGCTTGTCTCGCGCAAATGGTTCAACGTATGTAGATCCGAAAAGTGTCTACGGCGGAAAGTGAGACGTCACATGCGACATACGAGAAAGCGGGTCAAGATGCAATTTCTCGGACCTCCAGCCACTAAAGCTACCAACCAAGAATCAAGAAGTAGAGGACGTGGTGAGGGTAACCTAAGGCACGAAATAAGTTTATCCGCTGCTCGTACGGTGGTCGTCGTTGGAAGGTTACGCGGTCCTCCGAAAATTTCGATGCGAGATCGCCCCATCGATGTTGGACCAATAAAATGTATTAGACTCTAACTCGTGTAAGTACCTTAATTTGACTGCTTGCTCTTGCGAGAACTTGAAACGGTCTTGTCCGGATTCAGAACTGTAGCGTGAAGCTTGAAATAAAATGGTTTTACTGAGACGGCAATGTGTTTCAGTCACGCTAATACTATCGGTATCGTAACAGGCCCATTATTGAATATTAAATAAAACGTATCACCGCTGCGATTGGAGATTTGCCGTCAATTAGATGCGAGATATACTCCTCATTGCCTGCCAAATACAGCTCACATCAGCTGGATCGTGCTATTATATCATCTCTGGTCCTCGACATATCAAGCGTAATTGCAGTTTTACAAATTAAGGTTAACATATTCAAATGAATGTATCTCCGTTTCTATTGCACATATGGCGACAAAGCGATGCCCGTTGCATTACACATCCGATGTCATGTGCACCGCACATCTGGTGGTTTGTACCATGTCAACTCCGGTCTCTGTCAAACCTAGCGAAATTGCTGCTTTACATATTCATGATTAATCATTCAAATCACCGTATCGCCGTTTGCATTGCAGATATGCCGACAATTCGATGCGCGATATACGCCACTTTTGCTGCCAAACACAATGCATATTATCTGGTTTGAGTTATGTAACGTGTGGGCGCAGCCAAACTCAGCGTATTTGCAATTATTTGCAATTATGCATATCGAAAGCAACGTATCTTCGTTTCTACGGCAGATATGACGACAATTCGGTGAGCGTTATGCTCCTGATTTTCTGGTGAGCACAGAGCACATTTTCCGATTCTATCTTCTCTTCTGTCTTATGTCTTCTCTGGTCACTGACAGATTCAGCGTAATTTCTGTTTTGCATATTCATGCCTAAATGTTCAAACCAACGTATCAGCGCTGCTATTGGATACATGTCGCAAATGCGACGCGCGCTATACTCCACAATTACAGCCAAATACAGTACTTATCCGGTTTGCGCTATGTCGACTGTATTTTCGAGCTATCGCGGGGAGACGCGGTCGTTTGAATACGCGTCAATGGGAGTCGAAAATTCCCGTTACGATTGGAATAATCGACACCACGAATAGTTCGATCCCCGTATTTCGCTTAGGATAATAGGTGTAGTCGTTGTGGTATAACACTGGGAGTCACAAAGTTATAAAAAATATATGTATTTCCAACGATTTATACAATCACACTGAGTAAGAACGCCGTTGCTTAAGATACAGATAACGAAGAGAAGGATTATTCTTAGATGAGAATGTGAGCTATAGGAGCTCTAGGTCCGTCAGAGCTGTAGGAGCTGTCGGACTTCTGGATACTGTGAGAGAAATAGGAGGCTCTTAGAGATATAGGAACGGTGAGAGTTGTAGGGATTGCAGGAACTTTAGTCACCGTGAGAGACGATGGAACTCTGAGAGATATCGGAACGGTGAGAGTTATAGGGATTGTAGGAACTCTAGTCACCGTGAGAGATGATGTAACTCTAAAGTTTATTCTGATGTGAGTACGAAGCTCGGTATGGGTGTGCCCTTTGAACGAAGAACGCGGATTCGTTGCTTACATTGTTAGTTAGGAAAGTGAGGGCAATGATCCGCGATGCCGATTGGTTACGACTAATGTTAGGAAGGAAGAGAGGAGGAAGAAGCATCCTACGAACGTGGGTCCTAGGCGACATTGTCTATGGGAAAACTCAGATTTTCCGTTAGGTATATGTCCGCTTTTTTCGTTAGGCCACTACCCGCTTTCTCCGTAATTCTGAAGAGCGCGTAATAAACCCAAGGAACTTTCTAAAAACCGACCGACAACACTTCCAGAATTAGAAAGTCTTTTCGAAACAAACAGATTGACTTAGACCATATGTGCGAACAATGCAGTTAGGATTTCATCTTTATGGTGGGTCTTTGGGCCTATGGAGGATTCGAAGGATGGCACGTGGACCGTTGTCTGTCAAGCCGCGCGGGATTGAGTGCAGATGAGTTGCGCGGCAGAACATCGACACTGGTCTCTGTTATATGCAGTGTAATTGTTGTTTTGCAGATTCAGACTCAAATATTCAACTCCACGTATCTCCGTTGCTGTTGCTGATATGTGGACAATTCGATGTGCCTGGTACTCCACATTTCTTGCCAAATACATCGTTTACCAGCCAGTTTGCGCTATATCCAGACTGGTCCCAGACAGATCAAGCATAAATATGAATCGGAGATGAAAGAACACGGGAACCTTCCGTTTGGAATATTGGGAAAATCCCGTAACATTGTAATCTATATTCCACCATAGCAGTAATTCAACAATTGTAGCCATCCAGTCCGATTGTAATTGTTCGAAACTTGTGATACTGCAATTGGCCTCGAGGCGACAACCAGTCACCGAACGTAGCCGCGGTCAAGGGATGAACGTTTTGTCTAATAAAGGCATGGAGTAATTCTATAGCTGTCCTTAAGTGAAATAATCGTAGCGGCACGTGACAGTAAACATTCCAACGGTTTCTGTCCCGTGTCTCGCCACACGCAGACTCTATCCGTCGGATAAGATGATTGCCAGATGTCAACGCATCTTAACAGTATATGTTTAGCTAGCCTGAGGACCCATTATAAACCTTAAGATTTAGTTAATTAAAGTCCTTAACAGTCCTAAACAGGCAAACAGTCTTCGTTCCAACTACGGGATGATAGGTGAAATCTATTTTTCCACGGACGACGCTTCCCGCTATCAACGTTCCCTCAAGGGCTACTAGCATCCTTCTCTAACCATCAACATGGAAATTGTCCAATTAACAGTAACGTCACTATCAATCTCTTTCCGAGCGAAGTCTTTTCTCCACGAATCCGATGTTCCGGTGCCCTTAGACACACCCATCATTGTTTTCCACTGCAGCATCATCGTGCCGGAAAATCATTCTCTCGTGAGGTCACATTAACCAGTAACAAAGAGCCTTAACACTCGCTGGATATTCTATGTTTTGACAAAGAGTTTGTTCAGTCCTACCTATACCGTAGATAAGGAAGTATGGTACAACTTGGAATCAGGATGGAAACGAATTCTGTTATCCCGTTGACCGCGGCATTGTTATTGAACCCAGGATCATTGTCATTAGCTTCTCGAGTACCTAATTACCACGACTACTTGTCAAATTATATAACAATCAAATGTACACTAGTAAATATCTGCTCTATTGCATAACTTCAACGTCTAAACCAAATGAAGATTCGTTTCGCGCCTCTAACTCTAATCATAATGTGAACCCGATGTAAGTGAAAATACATGCACATACCATCGATTCTGCCTGACCAGGACACTCACCCGGAACCGGAACTCGCAGTGCACCGTGACGAACAGCACTTATATAAGCCTCCACTCTTAGCCAGACCGTCAGTCGTGCTCGCGCAACAGTAGAAGCAATATGGAGTTTTTTAGATCTCTAATACGCGTCGTTGGTTTGTTCGTCCCAAGTAAGGTAGATATCATTTCCGAACTACCACTGGAGGTTTCGCACTTGATACTTCGAAAATTGGATCCCTCGTCCCTGCCGAGCGCCGCGCTTGTCTCGCGCAAATGGTTCAACGTATGTAGATCCGACAAGTGTCTACGATGGAAAGTGAGACGTCACATGCGACATACGAGAAAGCAGGTCAAGATGCAATTTCTCGGACCTGCAGCCGCTAAAGCTACCAACCAAGAATCAAGAAGTAGAGGACGTGGTGAGGGCAACCTAAGGCACGAAATAAGTTTATCCGCTGCTCGTACGGCGGTCGTCGTTGGAAGGTTACGCGGTCATCCGAAAATTTCGATGCGAGATCGCCCCATCGATGTTGGACCAATAAAATGTATTAGACTCTTACTCGCGTAAATACCTTAATTTGACTGCTTGCTCTTGCGAGAACTTGAAACGGTCTTGTCCGGATTCAGAACTGTAGCGTGAAGCTTGAAATAAAATGGTTTTACTGAGACGGCAATGTGTTTCAGTCACGCTAATACTATCGGTATCGTAACAGGCCCATTATTGAATATTAAATAAATCGTATCACCGCTGCGATTGGAGATTTGCCGTCAATTAGATGCGAGATATACTCCTCATTGCCTGCCAAATACAGCTCACATCAGCTGGCTCGTGCTATTATATCATCTCTGGTCCTCGACATATCAAGCGTAATTGCAGTTTTACAAATTAAGGTTAACATATTCAAATGAATGTATCTCCGTTTCTATTGCACATATGGCGACAAAGCGATGCCGGTTACATTACACATCCGATGTGATGTGCACCACACATCAGCAGGTTTGTACTATGTCAACTCCAGGCTCTGTCAAATCCAGCGAAATTGCTGTTTTGCATATTCATGCTTAACTATTGAAATCACCGTATAGCCGTTTGCATTGCAAATATGACGACAGCACGAAGCGCGTTATACTCCATATTCGCTGCCAAATACAGTGCATATTATCTGGTTTGAGTTATGTAACGTGTGGACCCAGCCAACCTCAGCGCATTTGGACTTTTGCATATTGAGGCTTAAATATTCAAGTCAACATATTGTAGTATCGTGAGGAAAAAGCCTCATTAGAAATCGATCAAAACAATGTCGTCTGTCCTTCGGTTGTTACTTTACATCGGGGAGAAAGCCTATATGACTAAAGTCACCTTGTACTTGCTGAGCGTTAACAGAATGGGCTTAGAGAGTTGGAAAAACTAACGCTAATGGTAGGGGACGATTTAACTTTAAAGATTGGCTGATCGAGAAGCGTTGAGCGGTTGATCGAGAAATAAGAGTGAGTCGAGAGGTCAGAGTTAATCGAGCAGGCGACGAGTAGAGTTGTTAGCGCTGTCGAGTTGCGAGAGGTGTTAGCGTTGTTGAGAGTGGAGTTGTTAGCGTTGCCGCTGGTGAGAGGTGTTAGCGTTGCTGAGAGTAGAGTTGTTAGCGCTTTCCATTTTCAGGTTTAAATATTCAAATCAAGCTATTTCCGGTTCCGTTGCAGATATGTCCACAATTCGAGATAGCGTCGTACTGCCAAATGTATTACTCATCAGCCGGTTTGCGCTATGTCGATTCTGACCATTGTTAAAGCCAGCGCAATTGCAATTTTGGATACTCATGCACGAATAATCAAATCAACGTATCTCCGTTCTTGTGGCAAATATGTCGAGAATTCGATGTGACTTGTACCCCACATTTCTTGCCAAATGCACCGCACACCAGCCTGTTTCCGTTATGTCCTCTCTGGTTTCAGTCAATGCCGGCACGATTGTAGTTTCGCATATTCATGCCTAAATGTTCAAATAAACCTATACAGCGCATATCTGCCAGTTTGCGCAATGTCAATTCTGGACCGTGTCAAATCCAGCGTATTTGCAGTTTTTCATACTCAGTCTAAAATATTGAAATCCACGTATCTCCGCCTCAAGAGCTCAAACGACGACCATTCGATGCGCATAATACTGCACATATGCTGCCACATCAGCCGGTTTGTGCCACGTCAAATCTGGACCCGATCAAATTCTGTGTAATTGCAAATTTGCATATTCAGGCTTAAATATTCAAATGAAGGTATCTTCGTTCCTATTACAGATATGTCGAAAATACTATGCAAGTTCTATTCCACATTTACTACCAAATACAGCGCGCATCATCCGGGATGCGACTTTTCAACTGCTGCACTGGTATTGAATATATGTCGAAAATGCTATGCGCGGTAGCTCCACATTTGCTGCCAAATAGAGCGCACATCAGTGGGCTGGCGCTAAGTTAACTCTGGACCGTGTGAAATCCAGCGGAATTGCAGTGTTGCATATTCAGGCTTAAATATTCAAATCTACGCATCTGTGTTTCTAATGCAGATATGACGATAAATTTATGTGTGTTATACTCCACATTTGCTTCCAAATTTATCACACATCGGAGGGTTTGTGCTATGTCATCTGTGTATCCTGTGAAATCCAATGTAATTGCAGTTTTGCTTACATAGGCCGAATTCTCTATTAGAAAACATTGCGCTGTTATTAGCTGTATACATATTATGTATGTCGGAAATACGATGCACGCTACACTCCACATTTGCTGCCAGATACAGTGAACACAATCCGGTTTGAGCTATGCAAAATCTAGACCTAGTCAGATCCAGCGTATTTTCAGTTTTGTATATTCAGTATTATGCATTCAAACCGACGTATCTCCGCATCTGTTGCTGATATGCCGACAATTCGACTCAGGTTATACTGCACATTTGCTGCCAATACAGTGCACATCATTCGATTTAAACTATGTCATCTCCGATCACCGACAAATCTAGCGTAATGGCAGTTGTTCATATAAATTATTATATATTCAAATCCACGCATCTCCGTTACTGTTGGAAATGTGTCGACAATACGATTTGCCTTGTATTCCACATTTCTTGCAAATTAAACCAATATCATCTAATCAGCGCTATGTCCACTCTGGTCCTGTCAAACCCAACGCAATTGCAGTTTTGCATTACCAAACCTAAATAATCAAATCAACTAATCTCCGTTTCGATTGCAGGTATGTGGAAAATTCGATGCGCTTTATACTCCGTAGTTGCTACTAAATACAGCTCACATCATCTGGTTTGCACTATGTCAAATCCGGACCCCGTGAAATCAAGCGTAAATGCAGTAATGCATGATCAGGGTTCAATATTCAGATCGACGTGACTCAGTTTCTGTTGCAGACATGTCGACAAAACGGTGCGCGTTGTATTCCACATCGACTGCCATACACTGGGCGCTTCATCTGGTTTAAGCCATGTTAAATACGGAACGAGTCAAATCCAGCGTATTTGTAGTTTTGCACATTCAAGCCTAATATTCAAGTGAATGTGTCTCCGTTTTCATGGTAAGTATGTTCACAATAGGAGGCATGTTATACTCCACATTTGTTGCCAAACACAGCACACATCAGACAGTTTGCACATTGTCAAGACTGGACTCGGTGAAATCCAGCGTGACTGCAGTTTTGGATATTAATGCTTACAAATTCGAATCAAGGTATCACCGCTTGTTTTGCAGAAACGTTGGCCATACGATTCGCCTTATATTCCACATCTGATGCCAAATCAGCCGGTTTGTGCTGTGCCAACTATGGACCCTGTAAAATCTAGCATAATTGCAGTTTTTGCTATTAATGCTTAAATATTGCTTAAAAAGTCTCTCCGCTTGTTTTGCACATATGTCGACAATTCGATACGCCTTATACTTTACATTTGCTACAGTTACATTACTAATCAGCTTGTTTGAGCTATGTCAACTCTGGTCTCTGCCAAAACTTGCCAAAATGCAATTTTGCATGTTCCGGAATTGAAAAGATATAGAATGGATTCGGAAATACAAATAATTCCCTTTATCTAGCATACAACTGTTATACATATATCTTATACTCTTAAGATCTCAAAATCCTACTCGCACGCACGCTTGTTTTCAACCGACTCTTCCAGATACTTCTAACGACTGGCTCCTGTCTTTTGTCTCATCCAAGACCCGGACGTCCTCTGTCGCTTACACACACATTCGCATGTACACTGTAAATGTATCATATTCCCAACACGCCTCCTTACATTTATACTGTACACTCAATCGTATTTACATGCTTTGACGAATTACGTAACAGAAACATCAACACTTATTTATTTACATTTCTCTTAGTTTACATTCATCCATGACCTAAACCTTTCGAATTTCTCTCTACACAGTGCCTTCGTAAAAATATCCGCAGTATTTTCGTCTGTACTTACTTTAAGTATGTTTATCTTGTTCTCCATTAAGCACTCGTGAACATAGTGGTAATGAACTTCAATGAGTTTAGAATTTTTTGTAAAATTTCCGTGCTTTGCTATACTTATCACTCCAGAGTTATCCTCATAAATTTTTACAGGGTTATCGTCTAGATTTACATTGAAGATTTTCATAATTTCCCTAATAGACATTAATTCACTCACCGCTTCCGATAGAGCTACATACTCTGCATACGTCGAGGCTTTTGTCACACACCTTTGTTTTCTTAGACTTCCAACCAATTACATTTCCATACAATCTAATTACATATCCAGAAGTCGATTTCCTATCTAAATGATCTCCTGCCCAATCAGCGTCCACATAACAATCTATCGTTTCACATTTTTCATTCCTTTTATAATCTAATCTTAAATCTCTAGTCCGGTACAAATATTTCAATATTCGCAAAGCATATTTAAAATGTGTCTCATTACAACAATCTTCAAATCTACTCAAATAATTCATACCATAACTTATATCGGGTCTGGTATTTACACTAATATACAACAATGCGCCAATTAAATTTTTTTATCCAATATCCTCTCAATTCTTTGACTTCACCTAAATCTTTCATTTCAAATCTATTAGTTAGTAACTTCTTTACACTTTGTATCTTCCTTTTGTTTTTACTACAAATTAGCAAATCGTCTACATATATTAGCAAATATGCAACAATTTCTCTCTCTCCATGTGTATATAGGCACAACTCTATGTTATTCTTTTTAAAACCCAATCTCGTCACATACTTATCAAAACACTCCTACCAGTCCCTTGGACTTTCTTTTAACCCATACAGCGCTTTCGATAGTTTACAAACTCTATTCATTCCGTCCGCATATCCCTTTGGTTGATTTACATATACCTCCGAGGTTACTTCACCATTTAAAAAAGCAGTTCCTACATTCATTTGCTCAATAATTAATCCACTTTGATAGCAATATCTTAAAGGTCTCATTACTCGCTACTGGGGAGTATATGTCATCGGCTACGTTTCTTTGTTGGAATCCTCTTACCACTAATCTAGCTTTATACCTGTCATCCGATTATCTCGTACAAACCCATTTTACATCTAATACGTCTTTGACATTTACCCTTTCTACCAATTTCCAAGTTTTATTCTTATAAAGACATTCTATTTCCTTATTCATAGCTTGTTTGAAATCTTCACTATCTTCACAACAAATCGCCTCCTCAAATGTACAAGGGATATCTACACTACAATAATTTGCATGGACTTCACTAATGTTTTCTTTTTCTGGATATCTTACTGGAGTTCTCTTATTACGTGTAGATCTTCCAGGGATGTTTAAGCTGTCAAGACTGTTATCATTTTCATCTTTCCTACTTTCTAACTCTTCCTTACTCATTCCTTATTCATGTTTACCAATAAATCATTATCCTCAATGTCATCGTTTTCTTTATCGAATGAATTCTCCACAAAACCGGTACATTTTGTGTCTGTTTCTATGACCTCTACATGTCTCGCTATTGTTATTTTCCCACCTAATAAGACTCTGTAACCTACTTCACTATATCCAAACAAAATTCCCATATCTGCCTTCTTATCCCATTTAGAAACTCTCTTTTGTTCTTACAAAAACTTTACTTCCATATAGATGTATATTTTCAACACTTGGTTTTCTCCCGAAGAATATTTCAAAAGGTGTCTTTCTCTCTATAGTATTTGCCAGTATTCGATTCTTCAAGTATACCGCTGTCCAATCTATTTCCAGCCAGTACCTTTTATGTACTTTCGCTTCCGCTAACAAGCAACGCGCCATGTCCATCACTGTTCTATTATGCCTTTCCGTTGTCCCGTTTAATTCATGTACGTAGGTTGGGCAGTTATTTATTCTGATACCTTTATCCCTAGCAAATTTATAAATTCGATTATTCAAGTACTCTTCTCCATTAGCATATCTCAATATTTTAAACCTCTTGCCCGTTAAATTCTCGGCTTCATTTACAAACTGTACGAAACAATCAAAGACCTCACCCTTTGATTTTATACAATAAATTCTAGCTATTTTGCTATAATCATCGATGAATGGGATGAAATATTTCTCTTCATTGAATCCGGTAGTCTTAAAGGGACCGCACGCGACCGTATGAATAATTTCCATTATCTCCCTAGCCTTGGTTCGATTATTTTTGAATGGTAAATTGTGCATTTTACTTTCTATACACACCCTATATTTCAAAAATTCCTTCGCAAATTCTTTCGGTATACCAGTAACTAGCTGCTCTTTAACCAAGATATTTAAATATTTAAAATTTACGTGTCCTAACATCCTATGCCATCTTTCGTTTTTACTCATACCACTACGTTCGGCGCTGTTTGCTAAGTGCTCCTTCCCTTTCAATATACTTTTCATTCTATATGTTCCCTTTTCTTTAACCGCTACCGCTGTAAGCTTATTGTCCTCATCTATTACATTTGCAATAATTCCTTTTGAAATAACCGTGTTTTTATTATCTGTTAACTTGCCTAAACTAATCAAGTTTGCGGACATTTCTTTCGCGTAAAAAACATTATTCATATTTATTTCATTTTGCTTTCCAAATGCTTCAAAATAACTTATAACATTCCCTACTTTTGTTGCCTTTATCGATCTATTATCGCCTAAATATATATTTACCGGTTCTTTAAGGTCAATAGATTTATCGAAATAATTTACGTTATTAATTATGTGATCTGTGCAACCGCTATCTAATAGCCACATTACTTCATTATTACTTATCTCGTTCGCCTCGCCGCTGTGTGCTGCGTGCGCCGTTGCTATTGTCACGTAAAATGAGAAAGAAATTTAAAGGAAAGAAGAAAACTTCATTTTTTCCCCGTTTATACAATTCTGAACTCTAGCCGTGGCCGTTCGAGACTGAGGCTCTTACAATATATTCTTACTTTCGGTGACATCTGTTTCTTCTTTTGTTTTTCATCCTTCATTATCCCCACTACCCTGTAGGCGTACGTGACTGTTGCAACGCTTCTAGAACATTCGGTGGAAGGACCGTTAGGACATAGATGAACACTCAGGTACTCCGGCGATATACATTGTCGCCAAGGTCGCCATGTGTAATGTTCAAGTATCGGCTGTCTGGGGAATGTTTAGAAGTGGTCGCCTAAGGTGACGTCAGGGCAAAAGAGTTTGTGGTTACACTATCCATGTGCCTGATCTTGAAATACCATGCTCGCTCGTGCCGGTTGTTGATTGACGATGGAAATTTCCACGTCCTCTGCTCGTATTTCCTTTGTTTCCTCTTCCTCTGCTGCGACCACGTGTTGACCCACGCCAAAAACTGTTACTGCTTCCCGCTTCGACGCCATTTTGACACTTTCTCGCAGAATGTCCTACTCTTCCACATCTGAAGCATCCTTCCTTTTTTGCAGAAAAGGCGTTGGTTTGCATTTCTCCTCGATTGGACTTATTCTTCTTCTCAGCTATTTCAATTTTATTTGTTACATATGCTACCGTTTGATTTTCTGCTTTCAATGAATCTACTATATCCGCTATGTGGGTGTATTCTTCGGGTAACGTATTCAGCGTGAAATTTAGTTTCTCCCTCTCACTCACTTGTGCACTCGCACATTTTAATTCGTGTATTAATTTTTCGAAATCACTAAAAAACGATGCTGAATCAGTGTAGTTCTCAAGTCTTATCTTTTCCAATCTCCTTCTGCATACGATCTGTAATGCCGTCGAATCTTTCAAGTACATTTGATCAAACTTTTTCACCATCTCATACGCCGTTTTTTTTTCTCTAATATATTCCAATTGTCTATTTGTGACGGCACTATAAATTATATTTATTGCCTTCAGATCCTTTTTGTCCCAGTCTTCATTGTCTGTTTCTGTCTTCACCCTAGTTGTGACAATCTCGCATTCTTTATATCTGAGAAACATCGTTATTCTTTGCTTCCACATACCGTAATCCTCACCATCGAAAATAGGTATCATGATTTCCGATCTATCCATTTTAAATGATTCCTTATCTCTTACTCATGCGTTCCTACGTGCTCGAAGTGTATTTTTCCTCTTTGTAACCTTTGAACGTTTCTTTGCTTACTGAGAACTAACTCGAACTAACTCGCAATATTGAAAAACACGCACTAAAATAACTTGCAAAATTATGAACCACGCTCTGCTACCATGAAAAGATATAGAATGGATTCGGAAATACAAATAATTCCCTTTATTTAGCACACAACTGTTATACATATATCTTATACTCTTAAGACCTCAAAATCCTACTCGCACGCACGCTTGTTGTCAGCCGACTCTTCCAGATACTTCTAACGACTGGCTCTTGTCTTTTGTCTCAACCAAGACCCCGACGTCCTCTGACGCTTACACACACATTCACATGTACAGTGTAAATGTATCATATTCCCAACAGGAATAAATATTCAGATCAACGTGACTACGTTTCGATTGCAGGTATGTAGACAATTCGATGCGCGTTACATTCCATATCTGATGCCAAGTACAGTGCAAGTCATCCGGTTTACGCTATGTAAAATGTGGACCCAGCCAGATCCAGCGTTGTTGCAGTTTCGTATATTCAGGATTAAATATTCAAACCGACGTATCTCCGATTCTATGGCGCATATGGCTACAATTAGAGGCTCGTTATACACCAAATTTGCTGCCAAACACAGTGCACGTTATCCCGTTTGATGCATGTAAAATCGGGACCAAGCCGAACCCTGCGTACTTGCAGTTTTGCATATTCAGTATTAAATATTCGAATCAACGAATCTCCGTTTCTATGGCACACCTACAGACAATTCGGTGCGCGTTATATTTGACATCTGATGTCATATACAGCGCACATCAGTAGGTTAGCGTTTTGTTCACTCTTGTCCCTGTCAACTACACCATAATTGCAGTTTAGCATATTCATGCTTGAATATCGAAAGCAACGTATCTTCGTTTCTATGGCAGATATGACGAAAATTCGGTGAGCGTTATGCTCCTGATTCGCTGGTGAGCACAGGGCACATCTTCCGATTCTATCTTCTCTTTTGTCTCATGTCTTCTCTGGTCACTGACAGATTCAGCGTAATTGCTGTTTTGCATATTCATGCCTAAATGTTCAAACCTACTTATCAGCGCTGATATTGGATTCATGTCGCAAATGCGATGCGCACTATACTCCGCAATTACAGCCAAATACAGTACTTATCCGGTTTGCGCTATGTCGACTGTATTTTCGAGCTATAGCGGGGAGACGCGGTCGTTTGAATACGCGTCAATGGGAGTCGTAAATTCCCGTTACGATTGGAATAATCGACACCACGAATAGTTCGATCCCCGTATTTGGCTTAGGATAATAGGTGTAGTCGTTGTGGTATAACACTGGGAGTCACAAAGTTATAAAAAATATATGTATTTCCAACGATTTATACAATCACAGTGAGTAAGAACGCCGTTGCTTAAGATACAGATAACGAAGAGAAGGATTATTCTTAGATGAGAGTGTGAGCTATAGGAGTTCTCGGTCCGTGAGAGCTGTAGGAGCTGTCGGACTTCTGGATACTGTGAGAGCCATAGGAGGCTCTTAGAGATATAGGAACGGTGAGAGTTAGAGGGATTGCAGGAGCTCTAGTCACCGTGAGAGATGATGGAACTCTGAGAGATATAGGAACGGTGAGAGTTATAGGGATTGCAGGAACTCTAGTCACCGTGAGAGATGATGTAACTCTAAAGTTTATTCTGATGTGAGTACGGAGCTTGGTATGGTTGTGCCCTTTGAACGAAGAACGCGGATTCGATGCATACATTGTTAGTTAGGAAAGTGAGGGCAATGATCCGCGATGCCGATTGGTTATGACTAATGTTAGGAAGGAAGAGAGGAGGAAGAAGCCTCCTACCAACGTGGGTCCTAGGCGACATTGTTTATGGGAAAACTCAGATTTTCCGTTAGGTAGATGTCCGCATTTTTCGTTAGGCCACTATCACTCGTTCGGTAAACACGACCGGGGACCAAGAAACACCCGCAGTTGTCACAGAGGAAATGACGTGCATGAAAAGCACTAGAAGATGCCTCGAATTTGATGAAGACAACGCGGGAATCATCGAGGATGTCGAGATGCCAATGCAGGCACTCAAGGACAAGACACCACTCACCGAAAAGGTGACCCGAATCGCCAAGGAAGAAATCTTCAGAGGTGACAAGATCACCAGATATATGAGAAAGTCCCCAGTGGAGGGGAGCGCGTGCATGACAACGAGAAGCCTGGCCAGGAGCCAGCCGGGGGCAACGAGGGACGAAGCGGCCAGCACCTCGGAGCCAGACACACCGGCGGAAATGTCGGACAGCGGCAGCGAAGCGGCGGCACCAAGGGAATGGCTCAGGAGGAAGGCCATGGCGAACAGAGCAACGGCCGAGACCGAAGGCAACGACGAGGACAGCATCGTCATTAAGATGAGCGAATGGAAGGCGATGACGGAAATCATCACAGAAGTCTTCCGCGAAATCCAACACATAGGTAGCAGACTCTACCTCATGAGCAAAAAGGATACCGACATCAAGAAAAGGAGGGACGCCATCAGTAAAAAAGCGATCAAGCTCCACTCGATGTTGGACGAGATGAGGCTCAAGAGGAACGCGAGGACAGTCACGGCCACCAGGATGACGACCCCTCCGGGGAGGACTGAGGAGAAGGAAGGAAAAAGGAAGGAGATATCGCCCGTCGAGGGGAAGGGAGACACCAAGAGAAAGAGACCAACGACCGTGGAGGCCTCCTACGCAGGAGCCTGTGCCGGCAACAGCTCAGTAAAAGCGACTACGGAAGGCACGGACAGCGATGTAAAGGAAGACTGGATCCCTGTCCGCGGAAGGAGAGGAAAAGGAACGGACACCCCGACGGTGGTCAGGAAGGCGAGCGCAGGAAGGGCGGCATTGGACAAGCCAAAGAGGCCGGAGGGACTGAAGAGGATACGTAACAGACCCGAAGCCATCCTCGTCAAAGGGCAGGACAAGGAGTGGATCCAGGTCTACAAAGACTTGATGGGGGCAAGGGAAACCCTCAAAGAGAGCTGCGGGATCAGGAGGACCAGAACAGGTGACATCCTGATCGAGCTGAAAGCAGGTAGCAACGCCAAAAAGACCGCGGCGGATATGAACACGGCGCTAAGAGGCAAGGTGAGAGCGCTACCAATGCGCGACAAGACCTCCGTAGAGATCAGGGATATAGACCCGCTCGTAGGCAAGGAAGAACTAGCCAGGGATATAGTAGAGCAACTGGGCGTAAGCTACATCACTGAGGTCGAAGTAAAGACCCCAAAAATGGCGCCGTGGGGCACCCAATCGGCAATAGTGACGATGCCGAAAGCCTATCTGGCCAAGGAGGGGGCGAGCCGGAAGATCAGAACCGGCTTGACGATAGCCTCGATAAAGGCACTACCAAATGTGGTAAAGTGCTTCAGATGTCACATGTTTGGGCATATCGCGAACAAGTGCACGGCGATAAGCCCTGGAAAGGAGATTTGCAGGAAGTGCGGAGCCAAAGACCACACGATAGCTGCCTGCGTCAACGCACCCTGCTGCTCCATCTGCAGCAAGGAGAAAGGAGTGAAATTTGACCACGTAACCGGATCCCTGGCTTGTCCAGAATATAGAAGGCGGTTGAAAGCGAGTAAATGAGGATACTGCAGATGAACCTCAACAGATGCAAGCTGGCGCAGGACATGATGCACCAATGCGCGATCGAACTTAGGCCGGATATAATAATAATTTCCGAGCCGAACAGGCAGCTACCGCACTGGTTTAATGACACCAAAGGAGACGCCTCTATATGGGTCACACTCCTCAATGGCAAGCTGCCTGATGAAACATCGGAGGTCAAGAGCGACGGGATAGTGGGCGTCCGTGTTGGCGACGTCTTCTGCTTCAGCGGATACTGTTCGCCCAACATAAATAAGCCAGCATACTGCAAATACATAGACACGCTGTCGGCTATGACGAAGAGCGTTGCTAGAAGACACGACAAGGTCGTCGTGGCCGGAGACTTCAACGCAAAGTCAACCTGTTGGGGAGGATCGACCACAGACAAGAGAGGGGGAGTCTTAATGGAGGCACTAGTGGGTATGGCAACGGCATCCGACCGACTCCCACATAACCCAGTGATGCGGGTCACTGGGCATGCGTAATAGCATTTTCCCCTCCCCACGCAAAAAAAAAAATGAAATAATCGTAGCGGCACGTGACAGTAAACATTCCAACGGTTTCTGTCCCGTGTCTCGCCACACGCAGACTCTATCTGTCGGATAAGATGCTTGCCAGATGTCAACGCATCTCCACAGTATATGTTTAGCTAGCCTGAGGATTCATTATACACCTATAGCGGCACTCGTAGGTAAAATTCATAACGGTTTCGGTCTAGTGAACCCGCTACACAAAAACTCGTGTTTACTGTAAGATGAGTTTATTATAGATCCGACAACCTTAGGCGGTTACCGAAGGTTAATCAAAATCCGTAGATTTTGTCGTGATCATATGCCCTCGAGTCAACTACCCGAAAATTCAACATTTGTAAACAAGGTCGAGAGTTCAGCGTCAGTTGCGATTTTTCGAGAACACCTTCAATATTCAAATCCCAACGCCTTTTGTCAACTCCAACGCATATGAATATAGCGAGCGGGGTAGTGAGGCATTCTTTTTTATCGAGTGACACGAGCAGTAGCAGCTAAGTCGATACTTCTTTGCGCCCATCTATTCGTAATCACGAATCAAGACAACAAGTGTATTATACGAGTAGTGTACACGTAGGGTATATTTTAATAAACTACATAGTTAAATATACTCTTGTGCTTTTAAACCTAAATCGCTACCATACACCTCAAATCAAATTCGCACTAGTGAATATCTGCTCTATTGCATAACAACAACGTCTAATCCAAATGAAGACACGTTTCACGCATCTAACACTAATCATAATGTGAACCCGATCCATATGAAGATACATGCACATGCGATCGATTCTGCCTGACCAGGACTCTCACCCGGAACCGGAACTCGCAGTGCACCGTGACGAACAGCACTTATATAAGCCTCCACTCTTAGCCAGACCGTCAGTCGTGCTCGCGCAACAGTAGAAGCAACATGGAGTTTTTTAGATCTCTACTACGCGTCGTTGGTTTGTTCGTGCCAAGTAAGGTAGATATCATTTCCGAACTACCACTGGAGGTTTCGCACTTGATACTTCGAAAATTGGATCCCTCGTCCCTGCAGAGCGCCGCGTTTGTCTCGCGCAAATGGTTCAACGTATGTAGATCCGACAAGTGTCTACGGCGGAAAGTGAGACGTCACATGCGACATACGAGAAAGCGGGTCAAGATGCAATTTCTCGGACCTGCAGCCGCTAAAGCTACCAACCAAGAATCAAGAAGTAGAGGACGTGGTGAGGGCAACCTAAGGCACGAAATAAGTTTATCCGCTGCTCGTACGGCGGTCGTCGTTGGAAGGTTACGCGGTCCTCCGAAAATTTCGATGCGAGATCGCCCCATCGATGTTGGACCAATAAAATGTATTAGACTCTAACTCGTGTAAGTACCTTAATTTGACTGCTTGCTCTTGCGAGAACTTGAAACGGTCTTGTCCGGATTCAGAACTTAGCGTGAAGCTTGAAATAAAATGGTTTTACTGAGACGGCAATGTGTTTCAGTCACGCTAATACTATCGGTATCGTAACAGGCCCATTATTGAATATTATATAAAACGTATCACCGCTGCGATTGGAGATTTGCCGTCAATTAGATGCGAGATATACTCCTCATTGCCTGCCAAATACAGCTCACATCAGCTGGCTCGTGCTATTATATCATCGCTGGTCCTCGACATACCAAGCGTAATTGCAGTTTTACAAATTAAGGTTAACATATTCAAATGAATGTATCTCCGTTTCTATTGCACATATGGCGACAAAGCGATGCCCGTTGCATTACACATCCGATGTCATGTGCACCGCACATCTGGTGGTTATTACCATGTCAACTCCGGTCTCTGTCAAACCTAGCGAAATTGCTGCTTTTCATATTCATGATTAATCATTCAAATCACTGTATCGCCGTTTGCATTGCAGATATGCCGACAATTCGATTCTTACATATTAAGTAACGTTCTGAATTTCCTGGTCTAGAAGAGTTTGGTGTAAAAATACAAACTTCTTCAAAGCAGCGATACATTAAATAAACTAAACCAGCACTAAAGGGTGTAAAAAGGTTGAATAATTTTGTCACAAAATCGCCACCCTCTCTTTCAACCATCAATGCTATTAAACATCGACAAAGATACAGTTGTTTTGAAAGAATTTCTTGTACATTTTCTTGTCGTTCTACTGAGAATCCTCAATCAGGCATCACAAAATGTACTCCTTTGCCATGGGTATGCTGCATTATAAGATTTGTAAATGCCTCTTCATTATCTGGGTCAAAGACATCACCACTTTCCTTTGGTCCGTAGTATTGATGAAATGTTTCACAAGGACCCGCATAAAAGTCTTCTAATTTGAAATCATGTTCATTTTCTAATGTAAGAGCAAATCCTTTAGCACGTCATTTCTTTCGCCATAGAACATGTTCACTAAAACCTCCTGCTCCAGCACATACACCTGCAAAGTATAGCAGCCCATTCTCCCTCAAACCTTTTGGGTTAGTAAACATACAGTTACATGCTCTATCTGTATTCGCCATTTTAACAGTAGCACGATTTAAAAAAAGTGTTAAAAAAAAGTTTTCGCATTGATAACAGTTTTCACTATACCTTCACAACAGAAATCAATTTCATCATCTGTGGTCAACTTTTCATATCACCATTTCATATCTTTTACACACTTTATAACTTCCTCTGCAGGATTCCATTTAAGACCTGAATCTTCATGTCCAGGAACATGATGTCCAAAGCCTCTGAGACCATGCTGTCTAAGTGCTTGAACTGGCTCTAAACGACCTTGATCATTATTTCCGAAGCCGTAACCGCCTTATATCCCATCATTCGCATCATCCTTTTGCCGTTATCGAGGAGATTGTTTGACTCTTGTGTTATTACTTGTATTCTTCTATTGTCAACTACCTTTTCATCAATATCCTCCTCGTCAGATTCACTTGAACATCTGCGAATTTTTTGTCGTTTACTATGATTATAAGTATCTCTTTCACAGTTCTTCCTTTTTGTCCTAGTTTCCAATTCTTCTTGCATGGTATGTTGATGCATCAGTCGCATAACAATTCTGCTAGGAACATGATACATTTACACTGTACATGTAAATGTGCGTGTAAGCGTCAGAGGACGTCCAGGCCTTAGTTGGGACAAAAGACACGAGTCAGTCGTTAGAAGTATCTGAAAGAGTCTGTTGACAACAAGAGTGCGTGCGAGTAGGGTTTCGTGGTCTTTAGAGTTTAAGATATATGTATAACTGTTGTGTGCTAAATAAAGGGAATTATTGGTATTTCCGAATCCATACTATATCTTTACATGGTAGCAGAGCGTGGTTCATAGTTTTGCCAGTTATTTTAGTGCATGGTTTTCAATATTGCGAGTTAGATCGAGTGACTCTTCAGTAAGGAAAGAAACGTTCAAAGGTTACAAAGAGGAAAAATACACTTCGAGCACGTAGGAACGCTTGAGTAAGAGATAAGGAATCATTTATAATGGAGAGATTGGAAATCATGATACCTATTTTCGATGGATATTTACGGTATGTGGAAGCAAAGAATAACGATGTTTCTCAAGTATAGAGAATGCGAGGTTGTCACAACTAGGGTAAAGACAGAAACAGACAGTGAAGACTGAGACAAAAAGGATCCGAAGGCAATAAATATAATTTATAGTGCCATCACAAACAGACCATTGGAATATATTAGAGAAGAAAAAACGGCGTATGAGATAGTAAAAAAGTTTGATGAAATGTACTTGAAAGTGTCGACGGCACTACAGGTCGTATGCAGAAGGAGATTGGAAAAGATAAAACTTGAGAACTACAGTGATTCAGCATCGTTCTTTAGCGATTTCGAAAAATTAATAAACGAATTAAAATGTGCGGGTGCACAAGTGAGTGAGAGGGAAAAACTAACTTACATGCTGAATACGTTACCCGAAGAATACAGCTACATAGCGGATATAGTAGATACACTGAAAGCCGAAAATCAAACGGTAGCGTATTTAAAAAATAAAATTGAAATAGCGGAGAGGAAAAATAAGTCCAATCGAGGAGAAATGCAAAGCAACGCCTTTTCTGCAAAAAGGGAAGGATGCTTCAGATGTGGAAGAGTAGGACATTTTGGGAGAGAGTGTCAAAATGGCGTCGAAGCGGGAAACAGTATCAGTTTTTGGCTTGGGTCAACACGTGGTCGCAGCAGAGGAGGAGGAAACAAAGGAAATACGAGCAGGGGACATGGAAATTTCCATCGTCAGTCAACAACCGGCACGAGCGAGTGTCACGACCGGCATACTTCAAATCCGATGGACCGATGATGGAGATAGAGATGTGGCGGCCTTGGCGACAATGTATATCGCCTAAGTGCCTAATGAGTCATCTGTATCCTAACGGTCCTTCCACCGAATGTCCTAGAAGTGTGACAACGGTCACGTACGCCTACAGGGTAGTGGGGATATTGAGGGATGACAAACAAAGAAGAAACAGATGTTACCGAAAGTCAAATTGTAAGAGCTTCAGTCTTGGAAAGTCACGGCTGGAGCTCAGAACAAAATCGCAGTCAGTGTAAATTCAGAATACAAGAAATAAATTCTCTTGTTTTTTTTGTTACCTTAATTTTTTCTTTTCGTTCGAGCCTCCTGCTTTTTATTTTACGCGACATTTTTGGCGATTACTCCCAGCATAGTGAAAAGTGTTTGTTCGGAAACCAAAAGACATTCATCATCTACGGAAGATAGAATTATTTGGGACTACGGTCATCCGCAACAACGAAGTAACTATCACGAACCGAGTGAAGTGACAAAGGAAGGTAAACTGGATTCCTTCGTACGTTACCGTGAAAGAAAATCTAGCTTCAGTAGCGAAGACTCATCTTCGTCCGAAAGCAGGAAGATGACTAAGACAAACGAATCTCAAACTTCTACCTCAACGGATCCAACGTTGCGAACAATATTGGATAGCATTCAAAAACAGCAAGAGAGTATTGCCCGTTTACAAGAGGATATGTTACGTTTGTCTATGCAAAGTGACGAAACAAATAGATGCTGGGTAGCAGAAATCGGAAGTCTTAGGAGAACCGTCGCAGAGCTACGGACTGGGTTCGGATCCCTTGCGACCGATGATTCTGGTTCCATCATTACTGAATGCAACGAAAGTGAATCGACGGCGATTAATCGCGCCGGGAGTACGGTTAGGGCACGCGAACCGACCGGGTTAACGATTCCAGGCATCCCACCTGCGCACATCGACACCGAACAACCCGAGGTTGAAGAAAGAGGCTATTTTCTACCCGCTCTTTCCACTCTACGAGTTAAGGCTGCAATACGTTGTATTCCAATGCTCAACGGAGACGATGACGTAGGTGTGGAAGAATTCATCAAAGAAGTGAGCAGTATGAAAGACCGTTGCATGGAGCAGGATTTATTGCTAAAAGCAATAAAGGTAGGAAAAATCGTAGGAAAAGCAGCTCAAAGTATCCGCAACATCTCCATTGAGTGCTACAGTGATCTGTACAACGCACTGAGGAACAATGTGGCAGCTCAAGTGACTTCGGAAGAATATCGGGAACAATTAAATGAGTTGAGACAGGGACGGGAAGAATCAGTGCAGAATTTTAATATTCGGTTCAGAAGAGTACTCAACCGTTTACTGTACGCAGTAACCAACGAGTACCCACAACCACTTCTACGCAAGCTAATGATCGAAGAAACTACAAAGAAGAATGTCCGTGTGTACCTAAAGGGACTCAGGCGCGACATAGGCCGAACATTATTAATCATTGAACCCGTGAATCTTGAAGAAGCTGAAAAGAAAGCAGCCGACTTAGGACGCTACTCACGAGAAGAACGGCAAGCCAATTGGTCAAGTAGTCGCTTGCCTTCCGCTAGTAATCGCCTCAACAATCAATCAATGCAGGTAAGACGATCTAATACACTATCTAGATCGCCTAACACACCAGCAGCTCAGAAACCTACCACCTTCGACCGAGTAGAGAATGGGCCACCCGCTAAACGCGCACAAATGAAGTGTTTCAAATGCGGAAAGCTGGGACACATGGCCAGCAAATGCCAAAATTTTCTACAACCGAGCCAGTACGACCGACCACCCGCAAGAATTCAAGCAGCCCAGGAAAGGGACGAAACACGAGAAGTAACATCGAACCAGAGTATAGACGAACCGCGCGAAACGACGCGAGTCAACATCACCACAGGAAGATTACTCACAATACATTTGTCAACCCGAACCACAGAACGAGTATTTCTGGTCGACACAGGAGCAGGGATAAACCTAGTGAAACGTAACAAAACTGTCAACGCGATACAAATAGGGCCTAGACAAAAATTTTCTATGGGACGAGACAAATATGAAACGAACGAATACGTAACGAAACGAATTTTTGGACAAGACCACATCTTTCACATAGTACCGGACAACTTCCCAATCATCGAAGACGGAATCATTGGGCTACCATGTTTAGAGAAGTATAACTATTCGATATCCAATGACAGGATCCGACTAAATGACAAAACCATTTTCTTTCAGAAACGAATACAATTAACTCCTGGAGAAAACAGAGTTCAAACAATGTATCTGGAAGGCAAACCAACTAAAGTATTTTTTATCAACACTGGTGAGCAAAACATTGAAATTTCTAATAATATCCAAAATTCTCATGATGTTTGCAACGTATCAAAACTAAAAAGCCTAGTGAGAACAGATCACATTGAAAAGCCAACCCGCGAATCCATAGAAAAGATTATTCTGCACTACGTTGACATCTTTAATTTAGAAACCGACCTTTTGCCCTGTACTAATTTAATCCAGCAGAAAATTTTATTAACCAAAGATAAAATCTTTAACACACGATCGTATAGACCACCGGAATGTCATCGAGACGAAATTTCGCGACAAATAGGAGACATGTTAAAGAAAAATATCATAGAAGAATCCGATTCCCCTTATAACTCTCCGGTATGGGTAGTTCCGAAAAAATTAGACGCCTCAGGAAAACAGAAATGGAGGATAGTCATTGATTTTAGGAAACTAAATGAACTCACGGAACAAGACGCTTATCCTTTACCTGACATAGACGACATTTTGACACAACTAGGAAACGCGAAATTCTTTTCGGCGCTTGATTTATCCTCAGGATTTCATCAAATTCCAATGAACGAGAAATCCAAAAAATATACCGCTTTTTCGACACCGCAAGGCCACTTTCAGTACAATCGAATGCCATTCGGTCTTAAAAACGCACCCGTTACTTTTCAAACATTAATGGACAGAGCCTTAACTGGACTTGTTGGTAAATATTGCCTTGTTTATTTGGACGACATATTGATATTCGGAAAAACGGTTCAAGAACATAATGAAGACCTCGCGATAGTATTTCAGAGACTCAGAGAATTAGGACTTAAATTGCAACCGGATAAGTGCGAATTCGTAAAACCTGAACTAGAATACTTAGGCCACGTAGTTTCATCCGAAGAAGTTAAACCAAACTCCAAGAAATTAGACGCTGCAAAAAACTTTCGATTACCCCACAATGCCACGGACGTTAAATCATTCTTAGGTTTAGCAGGTTATTACCGCAAATTTATTCGGAATTTTTCTAAAATCGCGAAAAGCCTTACAGATTTAACAAAAAAGGACACACCATTCCATTGGACTGACAAACACCAGACTAGCTTTGATACTTTAAAGGACAAACTCTGTAATTCCCCAATACTAGCTTATCCGGACTTTAACAAAACCTTTACCCTAACCACCGACGCAAGTAACGAAGGACTAGGAGCAATACTGTCACAAGACGATCATCCTTGCTGTTACATTTCAAGGACACTAAACCCACCCGAACGAAACTATACCACGACAGAAAAGGAACTCTTGGCCATCGTATGGGCCGTGAAAAGACTTAGGTAATACTTGTTAGGACGACGCTTCATTATTCGAACCGACCACCAAGCCCTTAAGAGGCTACACAATTGCAAAGACCCCTCTAGTCGACTGATTCGTTGGAGACTTAGACTCGAAGAATACAGCTATGAAATCGAATACACAAAGGGTAAAGATAATACAGCTGCAGACGCCTTATCTAGCGTTCACGCGGTAACTCGCAACGAAATAGTTAATCTCGACCTATTAATTGACCACACTAATTCATTCAACGAATGGAAAAACAACAACGAAAACCCGAAACTCTTAGAAGTTAAACCGAATGATCAAACATTTTACCAATTAACTCGAAACGATTTAGGAGAATACGACGAGACACTTTGGATCAGAAAACTTTACAAAATCCTTAAAAATACAACAAAAATCGGCATAGGAAATAACGATTTCACTGAATTAGAGAAAACACAGATTAAACTCATGCTAATATATTTTAACGACACATACAAGGAAATTACTTATGCGCCCAATCCCATTTTAAAACTAGACGAAAGCGAAATACTGCAAGCAATAAAGGAAAACCATAACGACACCGTAGGACATTTAGGGATACAGAAAACGTATCAACGGATTAAGGATAAGTTCAAAATCCCCGGCCTTTTTGAAAGAGTAGAAAACTTCGTGAAGACATGCGACACATGTCAAAAGGAGAAACTAACACGTATCAGACCCAATGAGTCCCCACAGATCTCAGACACACCACTTCACCCTAACGACAAAATCGCTATGGACATCATAGGACCGATGACGAAAACCAAACGCGGAAATCAATATATACTTTCAATTCACGACGAACTTACGAAATATCTGATCCTTGTTCCCCTCAAAACGCAACGAACTGAATCTATAATTAACGCGCTCATTGAGCACTATATTTACATATTTTCGGCACCAAAGACGATTCTGACAGACCAAGGACAAAATTTTGTTAGCGATTTAATGACGAAATTTGAAGAGGCCTTTAAAATCAAAAACGTCAAAACAACTTCATTTCACCCACAGAGTAACGGATCCCTCGAAAGAACACATGCCTCGGTTAAAGATTTAATTCGTACTGCGTTACACGACAATGACAAAGAATGGGACGAAGTACTTAATTTCATTTGTTTAGGATACAACACTGCAAAACATGAAGGAACTGGATTCTCCCCCTTCGAATTGACTTTTGGGCGAAAGGCGAACTTACCTTCCGCAATGTCCAAATTCCCCACATTTACCTATGACGATATGTACTCACTTTGGCAAAAACAGTTAAATAAATATTGGGAAACGGCTCACAAAACACTTATTCAAAATAAGCAACGCTACAAGCGAGACCAAGAAAGGAAGATTGTTAAAACTCAGACCGTGTTTAGGAAAGGAGACTTTGTTTTAATTCACAATGACCATAAAAGAGATAAGTTGGACATTGAATGGTTAGGACCCTATAGAATCAATGATGTGAAAACTCCTTACTACATTATATCTATCGACAATATTAAGAAAAAGATATATGGTACCGATTAAAAACGTACTTTTTCCACGATAATGCTGACCCTAGCACTAGTAACAATACCCTTGGTTAGTTGTCTTAAATTCACAGAATAGGAATTACGATTTATATACAAATCCAACCAATTCTACTACGATCTTAGAGGACCTAGATCAATCTAAACTGGTGGGTATGTCACGACCGGCATACTTCAAATCCGATGGACCGATGATGGAGATAGAGATGTGACGGCCTTGGCGACAATGTATATCGCCGAAGTGCCTAATGAGTCATCTGTATCTTAACGGTCCTTCCACCGAATGTCCTAGAAGAGTGACAACGGTCACGTACGCCTACAGGGTAGTGGGGATATTGAGAGATGACAAACAAAGAAGAAACAGATGTTACCGAAAGTCAAATTGTAAGAGCGTCAGTCTTGGAAAGTCACGGCTGGAGCTCAGAACAAAATCGCAATCAGTGTAAATTCAGAATACAAGAAATAAATTCTCTTGTTTTTTTTGTTACCTTAATTTTTTTCTTTTCGTTCGAGCCTCCTGCTTTTTATTTTACGTGACACGAGCATGGTAACTCAAGATCAAGCACATGGATAGCAATGGCGCACGCAGCACACAGCGGCGAGGCGAAAGAGATTAGTAATTATGAAGTAATGTGGCCATTAGATAGCGGTTGCACAGATCACAAAATTAACAACGTAAATTATTTCGATAAATCTATTGACCTTAAAGTACCGGTAAATATATGTCGGATTGAAGTCAGGATTATGGAGATGGGCGTTTAATGAATTTTCATTAGAATTAGCCATTGTCGTGATACAATGGAGAGTTTATTAGCACGGGCTTATTAACAAGATTAAGCACTCGTAGCACTAGTGATAATGACCTTAGGTTCGAAACGAATCCGCGGTCACGGGATGGTAAACGTATGTTCTCGCACAGTTCAAGTCTAACTCTTTGTTAACTAGATGTGAGGTATTCACTGGTTGTAAGGTGGCACTGTCATTCGTCGATGAGATCGTACGAAAGAATGAATCTCCGTCTCGACGATGCCGTCGAGGAGAACTATAATGGGTGTGTCTAAGGGCATGAGATCCTCGGATTCGTCAACGAAAGCTTTCGTTCCAAAGGCGAGGGAAATTAGCGCTGTTGCTAATTGGTCGATCTCCATATCGGCGTTTTGAAAGAGGTGCTGGCCGCCCTTGAGGGGAGGTTGTTGACGGGGGGCAACGTTCGTGGAAGATAGGTTTCTCCTATCTTCCCGTAGTTGCAACAAAGACTACTTGACGGACTTCGCTTGACTAAATCTTAAGAACTATAGCGGGTCCTCACGTTAGCTAAACATACACCACAAAGGCATGCCGACACCCGGCGATCATCTTACCCGGAGGACAAAATCTGCGTGTGGCGGGCCGCGGGATAGAAACTATTGAAGTATTTACTGCCACGTATCGCTACGACTATTTCTTTTAAGGAGAGGTATAGAGTTACTCTGTGCCTTTGTCAGATAAAACGTTCATCCCTTTGACCGCGGCTACGTTCGGCGACTGATTGTCGCCTCGAGTCCAAGCTCACTATCATAAATCTCGAATAATCGGTGCGGCATTTGTTTAATCTAAGTTACAGAGTTGCGGTATTCCCGCGAATCCAAGGAGGAGTTCCGGTGTTCTTTCATCTCCGACATATATATTTAGGCGATAATAGATCGATAAAGGCAACAAAATTAGCGAATGTTATAAGTTATTTTGAAGCATTTGGAAAGCAAAATGAAATAAATGTGGATAATGTTTTTTACGCGAAAAAATTGTCCGCAAACTTGATTAGTTTAGGCAAGTTAAAAGATATTAGGAACACGGTTATTTCAATAGGAAATATTGCAAAAGTAATAGATGAGGACAATAAGCTTACAGCGGTAGCGGTTAAAGAAAAGGGAACATATAGAATGAAAAGTATATTGAAAGGGAAGGAGCACTTAGCAAACAGCGCCGAACGTAGTGATATGAGTAAAAAGAAAAGATGGCATAGGATGCTAGGACATGTAAATTTTAAATATTTAAATATTTTGGGTAAAGAGCAGCTAGTTACTGGTATACCGAATGAATTTGAAAAGGAATTTTTGAAATGTAGGGTGTACAGGAAAGGAAAATGCACAATTTATCATTCAAAAATAATCGAACCAAGGCTAGGGAGATAATGGAAATTATTCATTCGGACGTGTGCGGTCCCTTTAAGACTACCGGATTCAATGAAGAGAAATAGTTCATCTCATTTATCGATGATTATAGCAAAATAGCTAGAAGTTACTGTATAAAGTCAAAAGATGAGGTCTTTGATTGTTTCGTATAGTTTGTAAATGAAGCCGAGAATTTAACGGGCAAAAAGTTAAAAATATTGAGATGTGATAATGGAAAAGAGTATTTGAATAATCGAATTTATAAATTTGCTAGGGATAAAGGTATCAGAATAAATAATTGCCCAACCTACGTACATGAATTAAACGGGACAGCAGAAAGGTGTAATAGAACAGTTATGGACATGGCGCGTTGCTTGTTAGCGGAAGCGAAAGTACATAAAAGGTACTGGCCGGAAATAGTTTGTACAGCGGTATACTTGAAAAATCGAATACTGGCAAATACTATAGAGAGAAAGACACCTTTTGAAATATTCTTCGGGAGAAAACCAAGTGTTGAAAATCTACATCTATATGGAAGTAAAGTTTTTGTAAGAAAACCAGAACAAAAAAGACTTTCTAAATGGGATAAGAAGGCAGATATGGGAATTTTGTTAGGATATAGTGAAGTTGGTTACAGAGTCTTATTAGGTAGGAAAACAACAATAGCGAGACATGTAGAAGTCATAGGAACAGACACAAAATGTATCGGTTTGGTGGAGAATTCATTCGATAAAGATAACGATGACATTGAGGATAATGATTTATTGGTAAACATGAATAAGGAAGAGTTAGAAAGTAGGGAAGATGAAAATGATAACAGTCTTGAAAGCTTAAACATCCCTAGAAGATCTACACGTAACAAGAGAACTCCAGTAAGATATCCAGAAAAAGAAAACATTAGTGAAATCCATGCAAATTATTGTAGTGTAGATATCCCTTGTACATTTGAGGAGGCGATTTGTTGTGAAGATAGTGAAGATTGGAAGCAAGCTATGAATAAGGAAATAGAATGTCTTTATAAGAATAAAACTTGGAAATTGGTAGAAAGGGTAAAAGGCAAAGACGTATTAGATGTAAAATGGGTTTACACGAGAAAATCAGATGACAGGTATAAGGCTAGATTAGTGGTAAGAGGATTCCAACAAAGAAACGTAGCCGATGACATATACTCCCCAGTAGCGAGTAATGAGACCTTTAAGATATTGCTATCATATTGTTGTCAAAATGGATTAATTATTGAGCAAATGAATGTAGAAACTGCTTTTTTAAATGGTGAAGTAACCTCGGAGGTATATGTAAATCAACCAAAGGGATATGCGGACGGAACGAATAGAGTTTGTAAACTATCGAAAGCGCTTTATGGGTTAAAAGAAAGTCGAAGGGAGTGGTATGAGTGTCTTGATAAGTATGTGACGAGATTAGGTTTTAAGAAGAATAACATAGAGTTGTGCCTATATATACATGGAGAGGGAGAAAATGTTGTTTATTTGCTAATGTATGTAGACGATTTGCTAATTTGTAGTAAAAATAAAAGGAAGATACAAAGGGTAAAGAAGTTATTAAGTAATAGATTGGAAATGAAAGATTTAGGTGAAGTCAAAGAATATCTTGGAATAAATATAGACTATGATTATTTCAAAAATGAAATAAGATTATGCCAAAGGAAATACATTGAATCATTAGCAAACAAATGTAAGTTACAAAATAGCAAATTGTACTGTGCACCTATGGAGACCAACTTAAAAATTGAAAAAGCTGTGATAAATAGAGAGGATATTGGATACAAAAATTTAATTGGCGCATTGTTGTATATTAGTGAAAATACCAGACCCGATATAAGTTATAGTGTGAATTATTTGAGTAGATTTCAAGATTGTTGTAATGAGACACATTTTAATTTTGCTTTGCGAATATTGAAATATTTGTACCGGACTAGAGACTTAAGATTAGATTATAAAAGGAATGAAAAATGTGAAACGATAGATTGTTATGTGGACGCTGATTAGGCAGTAGATCATTTAGAAAAGAAATCGACTTCTGAATATGTAATTAGATTGTGTGGAAATGTAATTGGTTGGAAGTCTAAAAAACAAAGGTGTGTGACAAAAGCCTCGACGTATGCAGAGTATGTAGCTCTATCGGAAGCGGTGAGTGAATTAATGTCCATTATGGAAATTATGGATTTCTCCGAGTCCAGTCTTGACAGTGTGCAAACGGGCTGATGTGTGCTGTATTTGGCAGCAAATATGCAGTATTACGTACATCCTATTGTCGACGTTCCTACAATGGATACGGAGGTACTTTCACTTGAATAACTAGGCTTGAATATGCAAAACTACAAATACGCTGGATTTGACTCGGTCCGGATTTAACACGGCTTAAACCAGATGAAGCGCTCTGCGTATGGCAGTCAATGTGGAATATAGCGCGCATCGTATTGTCGACATATGTGCTATGGAATCGGAGTCACGTTGATTTGAATATTTAAGCCTGAACATACAAAATTGCATTTGGGCTGGATTTTGCAGGGACCAGAGTTTACGCAGCGCAAGCGAGCTGATGGGCAATGTAACTACAGCAAATGCGGAGTACGAGGCGTATGGAATTGTCGACATATGTGCAAAAGAAGCGGCGAAGCTTTGAATGCAATATTTAAGCATTAACAACAAAAACTACAATTACGCTGGATTTTACAGGGTCCAGAGTTGACATAGCACAGACCGGCTGATTCGGCATCATATGTGGAGTATTCTGCGCATCGAATAGGCGACATAGAAACCAAGATACGTTCATTTGAATATGTAATATTTGAATATTTCGCCTGAAAATGCATAATTGCAAATACGCTGAGTTTGGCTGCGCCCACACGTTACATAACTCAAACCAGATAATATGCATTGTGTTTGGCAGCAAAAGTGGCGTATATCGCGCATCGAATTGTCGGCATATCTGCAATGCAAACGGCGATACGGTGATTTGAACGATTAATCATGAATATGTAAAGCAGCAATTTCGCTAGGTTTGACAGAGACCGCTGTTGACATGGTACAAACCACCAGATGTGCGGTGCACATGACACCGGATGTGTAATGCAACGGGCATCGCTTTGTCGCCATATGTGAAATAGAAACGGAGATAAATTCATTTGAATATGTTAACACTGCCGTCTGAGTAAAACCATTTTATTTCAAGCTTCACGCTACAGTTCTGAATCCGGAAAAGACCGTTTCAAGTTCTCGCAAGAGCAAGCAGTCAAATTAAGGTACTTACACGTGTTAGAGTCTAATACATTTTATTGGTACAACATCGATGGGGCGATCTCGCATCGAAATTTTCGGAGGACCGCGTAACCTTCCAACGACGACCGCCGTACGAGCAGCGGATAAACTTATTTCGTGCCTTAGGTTGCCCTTACAACGTCCTCTACTTCTTGATTCTTGGTTGGTAGCTTTAGCGGCTGCAGGTCCGAGAAATTGCATATTGATCCGCTTTCTCGTATGTCGCATGTGACGTCTCACTTTCCGCCGTAGACACTTGTCGGATCTACATACGTTGAACCATTTGCGCGAGACAAGCGCGGCGCTCTGCAGGGACGAGGGATCCAATTTTCGAAGTATCAAGTGCGAAACCTCCAGTGGTAGTTCGGAAATGATATCTACCTTGCTTGGCACGAACAAACCAACGACGCGTAGTAGAGATCTAAAAAACTCCATGTTGCTTCTAGTGTTGCGCGAGCACGACTGACGGTCTGGCTAAGAGTGGAAGCTTATATATGTGCTGTTCGTCACGGTGCACTGCGAGTTCCGGTTCCGGGTGAGAGTGCTGGTCAGGCAGAATCGATGGTATGTGCATGTATTTTCACTTACATCGGGTTCACATTATGATTAGAGTTAGAGGCGCGAAACGAATCTTCATTTGGTTTAGACGTTGTAGTTATGCAATAGAGCAGATATTTACTAGAATAAATTTGATTGTTATATAATTTGACAAGTAGTCGAGATAATTAGGTACTCGAGAAGCTAATGACAATGATCCTGGGTTCAATAGCAAAGCCGCGGTCAACGGGATAACAGAATTCGTTTTCATCCTGATTCCAAGTTGTACCATACTTCCTTATCTACCGTATAGGTAGGACTGAACAAACTCTTTGTCAAAACATAGAATATCCACCGAGTGTTAAGGCTCTTTGTAACTGGCTAATGTGACCTCACGAGAGAATGATTTTCCGGCACGATGATGCTGCAGTGGAAAACTATGATGGGTGTGTCTAAGGGCACCGGAACATCGGATCTGTGGAGAAAAGACTTCGCTCGGTAAGACATTGATAGTGACGTTACTGTTAATTGGACAATTTCCATGTTGATGGTTAGAGAAGGATGCTAGTAGCCCTTGAGGGAACGTTGCTAGCGGAAAGCGTCGTCCGTGGAAAAATAGATTTCACCTATCATCCCGTAGTTGGAACGAAGACTGTTTGCCTCTTTAGGACAGTTAAGGACTTTAATTAACTAAATCTTAAGGTTTATAATGGGTCCTCAGGCTATCTAAACATATACTGTTGAGATGCGTTGACATCTGGCAATCATCTTATCCGACGGATAGAGTCTGCGTGTGGCGAGACACGGGACAGAAACCGTTGGAATGTTTACTGTCACGTGCCGCTACGATTATTTCATTTAAGGACAGCTATAGAATTACTCCATGCCTTTATTAGCCAAAACGTTCATCCCTTGACCGCGGCTACGTTCGGTGACTGGTTGTCGCCTCGAGGCCAAGTGCAGTATCACAAGTTTCGAACAATTACAATCGGACTGGATGGCTACAATTGTTGAATTACAGTTATGGTAGAATCTAGGTTACAATGTTACGGGATTTTCCCAAAATTCCAAACGGAAGGTTCCCGTGTTCTTTCATCTCCGATTTATATTTATGTCGCTGGTAGTTCTTACGCATTAGCTTATCGACGGCCTGGCTGGGAACGATCAGGGAAGCGAACTTTTCTGCCCCAGCGCCTGGAGTTATGAATTCCTGAATCGTCTTCGTTTTGCTCGTTTCAAACATCAGGTGGTATTATTACTTCGCGATTTTCGCTGTAATGGTGTTCAGTGTTATCGTTCAATAAAAATTCACGCGTTTCGGACGGTCTACGGGTACGATTACGTTCTTGCTGCTAACTTCAATAGCAATGGTCCTTTTTGCTCTCGATATAAATTGATGCGGTCCGCCGTAGGGTGGTTGTAAGGGGTTTCCAATGGCATCGTGACGTAGAAATACGTAAGACGATGTTTCGAGTGGAACACGGAGGTTTCTTTTTCGCCGTGTCGCGTAATCGGGTGAGGCCTGATCTTTTCTATTCGTAGTTTTAGACGGCTTCCGTATTTCGACTTGGCCTGTTGCTTCGTTGGTGCACAGAATTCTGCCGGCAATCGTATGCCGGTGCCATAAACTATTTCGGCTGTCGCCGTTTTCACGTCCGTAATAGCTGTTCGTATGCCTAATAAAACTATTGGCAAGATTTCTACACAGTTGCTCGTATCGTTGCATTTGATTGCTGCTTTTAGTTGTCGGGGCAGGCGCTCTACCATCCCGTTGGTCGCGGGGTGATAGGCTGTCGTTCGTAAATGCCTAATGCCGAGGAACAGGCATAATTCGTTAAATAAGTTTGATTCGAACTGGCGTCCTTGATCGGTCCTTATCCTTAAAGGTACGTCGAAACGGAATATCCACGTGGAAAGGAGGGCTGAAGCAACGGTTGCCGCCTCCATGTCGGCGATGGAAACGGCTTCGGTCTAACGCGAAAAACGATCGAATTTCGCCAGGCAGTGTCGGTATCCTAGCGTCCCGTGTCTGGGGAGGGTTTGTCATGAGGTCTTCGACGTCCTTTAGCTGTTGATCGCTGAGGCATTTGCCTAGCGTCACGTTCCTAATTATGCTCTAGCAGTTTATATTTCTCTAATCAAATTGTTTGAATGAACTGTAATTTATACCTGTTAAATCAGTGTATACTTAATTGAACCACCCCGATTATCCTAACAGAAATAAGGTTATCGATCTGTTCGTGGCTCTTAGGAACATGATACATTTACGCTGTACATGTGAATGTGTGTGTAAGCGTCAGAGGACGTCCAGGCCTTAGTTGGGAGAAAAGACCAGAGTCAGTCGTTACAAGTATCTGGAAGAGTCGGTTGGCAACAAGCGTGCGTGCGAGTAGGATTTCGTGGTCTTTAGAGTATAAGATATATGTATAACTGTTGTGTGCTAAATATAGGGAATTATTTGTAGTTCCGAACCCCTTCTATATCCTTACAGTGGCGTCGATTATCTGATGGCAACGGGAATTTACGACTCTCGTTGATGCGAAACATAGTTGATTTTGTTTAAATGCTAGTTATAGTTTCGCCTGAGTAGGGGCAGAAGGAAAGAAGGGTATACACGAATCATTTATAAACCACTTAAGATGTATAGGCGAAAATGACTTGAAATAGTATTTCTTTACTCAGATTGCCTTATTTTCATATTGCCATTTTAACATAAATGTCATGGTAGAAACCCGGATGATAAATAAATGGCTTATTTCGTTAAACAAATTATTGCCTTTCTGAATTAAATTAGAGACTTTCAATAATACTCAACTACGAAATTTATGTTGATTCTTTTATAAATGGTGCATGCCTGTCAGTTAGACATTATAAGAACGAAGAGTTTACCATTAAAACTTTAAAATTTCGACAAAAGTTTTAAAGCGTAGGCGTCACTGTGTAGGTACGTAGGTAGGTAAATTGAGGTCAACCGGATGTAGAGTTAGTGCCGCATCGGCCACGCTGGTCTTTACCTTTCTCTCATTGCGTTCGTCAGATAATTAATATAATTTACATGTTATTATAAACAGTATTATAAATTACTATAAATTTTTGTACATTATATATATTGTTGAGGTAAATAAATTCAAAATTTAGGGAACAACGAATTCAAGTATTATCCTGTGCTGTCGGGTTACTATTGGTGGCGGGGCAGCAGCCGCTTGGTGTACGTGGGCGTTGCCTCTGGGCCGCTTCGGTCAATCTCACTCCGCGAGTAGTTGGTAACGGTTGTGTCGAAGTTAGTGACGAAAGTGCGCAGTGGTTTCTCAGTCTGATTCGTGTATTTTCCATGTATGTTATATCAGATTTCTTGGATATTATTTCGTCACAGTGTAAAATGTGTCTCTTTTATACTTGCGAACTGGTTAATTCTATCGTTGTTACTGAATATTATAATATTCCTGTACGTTAGTGTATTTGTAATGGTATAGAATGTATTCGGAAATACAAATAATTCCCTTTACTTAGCACACAACATTTATACATATATCTTATACTCTAAAGACCTCGAAATGCTACTAGCACGCACGCTTGTTGTCAACCGGCTCCTCCAGATACTTCTAACGCCTGACTCTTGTCTTTTGTCCCAACTAAGGCCTGGACGTCCTCTGACGCTTACACGCACATTTACATGTACAGTTTAAATGTATCATGTTCCTAACACGCCTCCTTACATTTATACTGTACACTTAATCGTATTTACATGCCTTGACGAATTACGTAACAGAAACTTTAACACTTATTACTTTATCTACATTTCTCTTAGTTTACATTCATCCATGACCTAAACCTTTCGAATTTCTCTCTCTGTACACAGTGCCTTCGTAAAAATATCCGCAGTATTTTCGTCTGTACTTACCTTAAGTATGTTTATCTTGTTCTCCTTTAAGCACTCGTGAACATAGTGGTAATGAACTTCAATGTGTTTAGAATTTTTTGTAAAATTTCCGTGCTTTGCTATACTCATCACTCCAGAGTTATCCTCATCAATTTTTACAGGGTTATCGTCTAGATTTACATTGAAGATTTTCATAATTTCCATAATGGACATTAATTCACTCACCGCTTCCGATAGAGCTACATACTCTGCATACGTCGAGGCTTTTGTCACACACCTTTGTTTTTTAGACTTCCAACCAATTACATTTCCACACAATCTAATTACATATTCAGAAGTCGATTTCTTTTCTAAATGATCTCCTGCCTAATCAGCGTCCACATAACAATCTATCGTTTCACATTTTTCATTCCTTTTATAATCTAATCTTAAGTCTCTAGTCCGGTACAAATATTTCAATATTCGCAAAGCAAAATTAAAATGTGTCTCATTACAACAATCTTGAAATCTACTCAAATAATTCACACTATAACTTATATCGGGTCTGGTATTTTCACTAATATACAACAATGCGCCAATTAAATTTTTGTATCCAATATCCTCTCTATTTATCACAGCTTTTTCAATTTTTAAGTTGGTCTCCATAGGTGCACAGTACAATTTGCTATTTTGTAACTTACATTTGTTTGCTAATGATTCAATGTATTTCTTTTGGCTTAATCTTATTTCATTTTTGAAATAATCATAGTCTATATTTATTCCAAGATATTCTTTGACTTCACCTAAATCTTTCATTTCAAATCTATTAGTTAATAACTTCTTTACCCTTTGTATCTTCCTTTTATTTTTACTACAAATTAGCAAATCGTCTACATACATTAGCAAATAAACAACATTTTCTCCCTCTCCATGTATATATATGCACAACTCTATGTTATTCTTCTTAAAACCTAATCTCGTCACATACTTATCAAGACACTCATACCACTCTCTTCGACTTTCTTTTAACCCATAAAACGCTTTCGATAGTTTACAAACTCTATTCGTTCCGTCCGCATATCCCTTTGGTTGATTTACATATACCTCCGAGGTTACTTCACCATTTAAAAAAGAAGTTTCTACATTCATTTGCTCAATAATTAATCCATTTTGACAACAATATGATAGCAATATCTTAAAGGTCTCATTACTCGCTACTGGGGAGTATATGTCATCGGCTACGTTTCTTTGTTGGAATCCTCTTACCACTAATCTAGCCTTATACCTGTCATCTGATTTTCTCGTGTAAACCCATTTTACATCTAATACGTCTTTGCCTTTTACCCTTTCTACCAATTTCCAAGTTTTATTCTTATAAAGACATTCTATTTCCTTATTCATAGCTTGTTTCCAATCTTCACTATCTTCACAACAAATCGCCTCCTCAAATGTACAAGGGATATCTACACTACAATAATTTGCATGGATTTCACTAATGTTTTCTTTTTCTGGACATCTTACTGGAGTTCTCTTATTACGTGTAGATCTTCTAGGGATGTTTAAGCTTTCAAAACTGTTATCGTTTTCATCTTCCCTACTTTCTAACTCTTCCTTATTCATGTGTACCAATAAATCATTATCCTCAATGTCATCGTTATCTTTATCGAATGAATTTTCCGCAACGCCGATACATTTTGTGTGTGTTCCTATGACCTCTACATGTCTCGCTATTGTTATTTTTCTACCTAATAAGACTCTGTAACCTACTTCACTATATCCTAACAAAATTCCCATATCTGCCTTCTTATCCCATTTAGAAACTCTCTTTTGTTCTTACAAAAACTTTACTTCCATATAGATGTAGATTTTCATCACTTGGTTTTCTCCCGAAGAATACTTCAAAAGGTGTCTTTCTCTCTATAGTATTTGCCTGTATTCGATTCTTCAAGTATACCGCTGTCCAATCTATTTCCAGCCAGTACCTTTTATGTACTTTCGCTTCCGCTAACAAGCAACGTGCCAGGTCCATCACTGTTCTATTATACCTTTCCGTTGTCCCGTTTAATTCATGTACGTAGGTTGGGCAATTATTTATTCTGATACCTTTATCCCTAGCAAATTTATAAATTCGATTATTCAAATACTCTTTTCCATTATCACATCTCAATATTTTTAACTTTTTGCCCGTTAAATTCTCGGCTTCATTTACAAACTGTACGAAACAATCAAAGACATCGCCCTTTGATTTTATACAATAAATTCTAGCTATTTTGCTATAATCATCGATAAATGAGATGAAATATTTCTCTTCATTGAATCCGGTAGTCTTAAAGGGACCGCACACGTCCGAATGAATAATTTCCATTATCTCCCTAGCCCTGGTTCGATTATTTTTGAATGGTAAATTGTGCATTTTCCTTTCCTGTACACCCTACATTTCAAAAATTCCTTTTCAAATTCATTCGGTATACCAGTAACTAGCTGCTCTTTACCCAAAATATTTAAATATTTAAAATTTACGTGTCCTAACATCCTATGCCATCTTTTCTTTTTACTCATATCACTACGTTCGGCGCTGTTTGCTAAGTGCTCCTTCCCATTCAATATACTTTTCATTCTATATGTTCCCTTTTCTTTAACCGCTACCGCTGTAAGCTTATTGTCCTCATCTATTACTTTTGCAATATTTCCTATTGAAATAACCGTGTTCCTATTATCTTTTAACTTGCCTAAACTAATCAAGTTTGCGGACATTTTTTTCGCGTAAAAAACATTATCCACATTTATTTCATTTTGCTTTCCAAATGCTTCAAAATAACTTATAACATTTGCTAATTTTGTTGCTTTTATCGATCTATTATCGCCTAAATATATATGTCGGAGATGAAAGAACACCGGAACTCCTCCTTGGATTCGCGGGAATACCGCAACTCTGTAACTTAGATTAAACAAATGCCGCACCGATTATTCGAGATTTATGATCATGAGCTTGGGCTCGAGGCGACAATCAGTCGCCGAACGTAGCCGCGGTCAAAGGGATGAACGTTTTATCCGACAAAGGCACAGAGTAACTCTATACCTCTCCTTAAAAGAAATAGTCGTAGCGATACGTGGCAGTAAATACTTCAATAGTTTCTATCCCGCGGCCCGCCACACGCAGATTTTGTCCTCCGGGTAAGATGATCGCCGGGTGTCGGCATGCCTTTGTGGTGTATGTTTAGCTAACGTGAGGACCCGCTATAGATCTTAAGATTTAGTCAAGCGAAGTCTATCAAGTAGTCTTTGTTGCAACTACGGGAAGATAGGAGAAACCTATCTTCCACGAACGTTGCCCCCCGTCAACAACCTCCCCTCAAGGGCGGCCAGCATCTCTTTCAAAACGCCGATATGGAGATCGACCAATTAGCAACAGCGCTAATTTCCCTCGCCTTTGGAACGAAAGCTTTCGTTGACGAATCCGAGGATCTCATGTCCTTAGACACACCCATTATAGTTCTCCTCGACGGCATCGTCGAGACGGAGATTCATTCTTTCGTACGATCTCATCGACGAATGACAGTGCCACCTTACAACCAGTGAATACCTCACATCTAGTTAACAAAGAGTTAGACTTGAACTGTGCGAGAACATACGTTTACCATCCCGTGACCGCGGATTCGTTTCGAACCTAAGGTCATTTACCGGTACTTTAAGGTCAATAGATTTATCGAAATAATTTACGTTGTTAATTTTGTGATCTGTGCAACCGCTATCTAATGGCCACATTACTTCATAATTACTAATCTCTTTCGCCTCGCCGCTGTGTGCTGCGTGCGCCATTGCTATCCATGTGCTTGATCTTGAGTTACCATGCTCGTGTCACGTAAAATAAAAAGCAGGAGGCTCGAACGAAAAGAAAAAAATTAAGGTAACAAAAAAAACAAGAGAATTTATTTCTTGTATTCTGAATTTACACTGATTGCGATTTTGTTCTGAGCTCCAGCCGTGACTTTCCAAGACTGACGCTCTTACAATTTGACTTTCGGTAACATCTGTTTCTTCTTTGTTTGTCATCTCTCAATATCCCCACTACCCTGTAGGCGTACGTGACCGTTGTCACTCTTCTAGGACATTCGGTGGAAGGACCGTTAGGATGCAGATGACTCATTAGGCACTTCGGCGATATACATTGTCGCCAAGGCCGTCACATCTCTATCTCCATCATCGGTCCATCGGATTTGAAGTATGCCGGTCGTGACATACCCACCAGTTTAGATTGATCTAGGTCCTCTAAGATCGTAGTAGAATTGGTTGGATTTGTATATAAATCGTAATTCCTATTCTGTGAATTTAAGACAACTAACCAAGGGTATTGTTACTAGTGCTAGGGTCAGCATTATCGTGGAAAAAGTACGTTTTTAATCGGTACCATATATCTTTTTCTTAATATTGTCGATAGATATAATGTAGTAAGGAGTTTTCACATCATTGATTCTATAGGGTCCTAACCATTCAATGTCCAACTTATCTCTTTTATGGTCATTGTGAATTAAAACAAAGTCTCCTTTCCTAAACACGGTCTGAGTTTTAACAATCTTCCTTTCTTGGTCTCGCTTGTAGCGTTGCTTATTTTGAATAAGTGTTTTGTGAGCCGTTTCCCAATATTTATTTAACTGTTTTTGCCAAAGTGAGTACATATCGTCATAGGTAAATGTGGGGAATTTGGACATTGCGGAAGGTAAGTTCGCCTTTCGCCCAAAAGTCAATTCGAAGGGGGAGAATCCAGTTCCTTCATGTTTTGCAGTGTTGTATCCTAAACAAATGAAATTAAGTACTTCGTCCCATTCTTTGTCATTGTCGTGTAACGCAGTACGAATTAAATCTTTAACCGAGGCATGTGTTCTTTCGAGGGATCCGTTACTCTGTGGGTGAAATGAAGTTGTTTTGACGTTTTTGATTTTAAAGGCCTCTTCAAATTTCGTCATTAAATCGCTAACAAAATTTTGTCCTTGGTCTGTCAGAATCGTCTTTGGTGCCGAAAATATGTAAATATAGTGCTCAATGAGCGCGTTAATTATAGATTCAGTTCGTTGCGTTTTGAGGGGAACAAGGATCAGATATTTCGTAAGTTCGTCGTGAATTGAAAGTATATATTGATTTCCGCGTTTGGTTTTCATCATCGGTCCTATGATGTCCATAGCGATTTTGTCTTTAGGGTGAAGTGGTGTGTCTGAGATCTGTGGGGACTCATTGGGTCTGATACGTGTTAGTTTCTCCTTTTGACATGTGTCGCATGTCTTCACGAAGTTTTCTACTCTTTCAAAAAGGCCGGGGATTTTGAACTTATCCTTAATCCGTTGATACGTTTTCGGTATCCCTAAATGTCCTACGGTGTCGTTATGGTTTTCCTTTATTGCTTGCAGTATTTCGCTTTCGTCTAGTTTTAAAATGGGATTGGGCGCATAAGTAATTTCCCTGTATGTGTCGTTAAAATATATTAGCATGAGTTTAATCTGTGTTTTCTCTAATTCAGTGAAATCGTTATTTCCTATGCCGATTTTTGTTGTATTTTTAAGGATTTTGTAAAGTTTTCTGATCCAAAGTGTCTCGTCGTATTCTCCTAAATCGTTTCGAGTTAATTGGTAAAATGTTTGATCATTCGGTTTAACTTCTAAGAGTTTCGGGTTTTCGTTGTTGTTTTTCCATTCGTTGAATGAATTAGTGTGGTCAATTAATAGGTCGAGATTAACTATTTCGTTGCGAGTTACCGCGTGAACGCTAGATAAGGCGTCTGCAGCTGTATTATCTTTACCCTTTGTGTATTCGATTTCATAGCTGTATTCTTCGAGTCTAAGTCTCCAACGAATCAGTCGACTAGAGGGGTCTTTGCAATTGTGTAGCCTCTTAAGGGCTTGGTGGTCGGTTCGAATAATGAAGCGTCGTCCTAACAAGTATTACCTAAGTCTTTTCACGGCCCATACGATGGCCAAGAGTTCCTTTTCTGTCGTGGTATAGTTTCGTTCGGGTGGGTTTAGTGTCCTTGAAATGTAACAGCAAGGATGATCGTCTTGTGACAGTATTGCTCCTAGTCCTTCGTTACTTGCGTCGGTGGTTAGGGTAAAGGTTTTGTTAAAGTCCGGATAAGCTAGTATTGGGGAATTACAGAGTTTCTCCTTTAAAGTATCAAAGCTAGTCTGGTGTTTGTCAGTCCAATGGAATGGTGTGTCCTTTTTTGTTAAGTCTGTAAGGCTTTTCGCGATTTTAGAAAAATTCCGAATAAATTTGCGGTAATAACCTGCTAAACCTAAGAATGATTTAACGTCCGTGGCATTGCGGGGTAATCGAAAGTTTTTTGCAGCGTCTAATTTCTTGGAGTTTGGTTTAACTTCTTCGGCTGAAACTACGTGGCCTAAGTATTCTAGTTCAGGTTTTACGAATTCGCACTTATCCGGTTGCAATTTAAGTCCTAATTCTCTGAGTCTCTGAAATACTATCGCGAGGTCTTCATTATGTTCTTGAATCGTTTTTCCGAATATCAATATGTCGTCCAAATAAACAAGGCAATATTTACCTACAAGTCCAGTTAAGGCTCTGTCCATTAATCTTTGAAAAGTAACGGGTGCGCTTTTAAGACCGAATGGCATTCGATTGAACTGAAAGTGGCCTTGCGGTGTCGAAAAAGCGGTATATTTTTTGGATTTCTCGTTCATTGGAATTTGATGAAATCCTGAGGATAAATCAAGCGCCGAAAAGAATTTCGCGTTTCCTAGTTGTGTCAAAATGTCGTCTATGTCAGGTAAAGGATAAGCGTCTTGTTCCGTGAGTTCATTTAGTTTCCTAAAATCAATGACTATCCTCCATTTCTGTTTTCCTGAGGCGTCTAATTTTTTCGGAACTACCCATACCGGAGAGTTATAAGGGGAATCGGATTCTTCTATGATATTTTTCTTTAACATGTCTCCTATTTGTCGCGAAATTTCGTCTCGATGACATTCCGGTGGTCTATACGATCGTGTGTTAATGATTTTATCTTTGGTTAAGGAAACTGTCTGCTGGGTTAAATTAGTACAGGGCAAAAGGTCGGTTTCTAAATTAAAGATGTCAACGTAGTGCAGAATAATCTTTTCTATGGATGCGCGGGTTGGCTTTTCAATGTGATCTGTTCTCACTAGGCTTTTTAGTTTTGATACGTTGCAAACATCATGAGAATTTTGGATATTATTAGAAATTTCAATGTTTTGCTCACCGGTGTTGATAAAACATACTTTAGTTGGTTTGCCTACCAGATAGATTGTTTGAACTCTGTTTTCTCCAGGAGTTAAGTGTATTGGTTTCTGAAAGAAAATGGTTTTGTCATTTAGTCGGATTCTGTCATTGGATATCGAATAGTTATACTTCTCTAAACATGGTAGCCCAATGATTCCGTCTTCGATGATTGGGAAGTTGTCCGGTACTATGTGAAAGATGTGGTCTTGTCCAAAAATTCGTTTTGTTACGTATTCGTTCGTTTCGTATTTGTCTCGTCCCATAGAAAATTTTTGTCTAGGCCCTATTTGTATCGCGTTGACAGTTTTGTTACGTTTCATTAGGTTTATCCCTGTTCTTGTGTCGACCAGAAATACTCGCTCTGTGGTTCGGGTTGACAAAGGTATTGTGAGTAATCTTCCTGTGGTGATGTTGACTCGCGTCGTTTCGCGCGGTTCGTCTATACTCTGGTTCGATGTTACTTCTCGTGTTTCGTCCCTTTCCTGGACTGCTTGAATTCTTGCGGGTGCTCGGTCGTACTGGCTCGGTTGTAGAAAATTTTGGCATTTGCTGGCCATGTGTCCCAGCTTTCCGCATTTGAAACACTTCATTTGCGCGCGTTTAGCGGGTGGCCCATTCTCTACTCGGTCGAATGTGGTAGGTTTCTGAGCTACTGGTGCGTTAGGCGATCTAGATAGTGTATTAGATCGTCTTACCTGCATTGATTGATTGTTGAGGCGATTACTAGCGGAAGGCAAGCGACTACTTGACCAATTGGCTTGCCGTTCTTCTCGTGAGTAGCGTTCTAAGTCGGCTGCTTTCTTTTCAGCTTCTTCAAGATTCACGGGTTCAATGATTAATAATGTTCGGCATATGTCGCGCCTGAGTCCCTTTAGGTACACACGGACAATCTTCTTTGTAGTTTCTTCGATCATTAGCTTGCGTAGAAGTGGTTGTGGTTACTCGTTGGTTACTGCGTACAGTAAACGGTTGAGTATTCTTCTGAAGCGAATATTAAAACTCTGCACTGATTCTTCCCGTCCCTGTCTCAACACTTTTAATTGTTCCCGATATTCTTCCGAAGTCACTTGAGCTGCCACATTGTTCCTCAGTGCGTTGTACAGATTGCTGTAGCACTCATTGGGGATGTTGCGGATACTTTGAGCTGCTTTTCCTACGATTTTTTCTACCTTTATTGCTTTTAGCAATAAATCTTGCTCCATGCAACGGTCTTTCATACTGCTCACTTCTTTGATGAATTCCTCCACACCTACGTCATCGTCTCCGTTGAGCATTGGAATACAACGTATTGCATCCTTAACTCGTAGAGTGGAAAGAGCGGGTGGAGAATAGCCTCTTTCTTCAACTTCGGGTTGTTCGGTGTCGATGTGTGCAGGTGGGATGCCTGGAATCGTTAACCCGGTCGGTTCGTGTGCCCTAACCGTACTCCCGGTGCGATTAATCGCCGTCGATTCACTTTCGTTGCATTCAGTAATGATGGAACCAGAATCATCGGTCGCAAGGGATCCGAACCCAGTCCGTAGCTCTGCGACGGTTCTCCTAAGACTTCCGATTTCTGCTACCCAGCATCTATTTGTTTCGTCACTTTGCATAGACAAACGTAACATATCCTCTTGTAAACGGGCAATACTCTCTTGCTGTTTTTGAATGCTATCCAATATTGTTCGCAACGTTGGATCCGTTGACGTAGAAGTTTGAGATTCGTTTGTCTTAGACATCTTCCTGCTTTCGGACGAAGATGAGTCTTCGCTACTGAAGCTAGATTTTCTTTCACGGTAACGTACGAAGGAATCCAGTTTACCTTCCTTTGTCACTTCACTCGGTTCGTGATAGTTACTTCGTTGTTGCGGATGACCGTAGTCCCAAATAATTCTATCTTCCGTAGATGATGAATGTCTTTTGGTTTCCGAACAAACACTTTTCACTATGCTGGGAGTAATCGCCAAAAATGTCGCGTAAAATAAAAAGCAGGAGGCTCGAACGAAAAGAAAAAAATTAAGGTAACAAAAAAAACAAGAGAATTTATTCCTTGTATTCTGAATTTACACTGGTTGCGACTTTGTTCTGAGCTCCAGCCGTGACTTTCCAAGACTGAAGCTCTTACAATTTGACTTTCGGTAACATCTGTTTCTTCTTTGTTTGTCATCCCTCAATATCCCCACTACCCTGTAGGCGTACGTGACCGTTGTCACACTTCTAGGACATTCGGTGGAAGGACCGTTAGGATACAGATGACTCATTAGGCAGTTCGGCGATATACATTGTCGACAAGGCCGCCACATCTCTATCTCCATCATCGGTCCATCGGATTTGAAGTATGCCGGTCGTGACACTCGCTCGTGCCGGTTGTTGACTGACGATGGAAATTTCCATGTCCCCTGCTCGTATTTCCTTTGTTTCCTCCTCCTCTGCTGCGACCACGTGTTGACCCAAGCCAAAAACTGATACTGTTTCCCGCTTCGACGCCATTTTGACACTCTCTCCCAAAATGTCCTACTCTTCCACGTGTGAAGCATCCTTCCTTTTTTGCAGAAAAGGCGTTGGTTTGCATTTCTCCTCGATTGGACTTATTTTTCCTCTCCGCTATTTCAATTTTATTTTTTAAATACGCTACCGTTTGATTTTCGGCTTTCAGTGCACCTACTATATCCGCTGTGTAGCTGTATTCTTCGGGTAACGTATTCAGCATGTAAGTTAGTTTTTCCCTCTCACTCACTTGTGCACCCGCACATTTTAATTCGTTTATTAATTTTTCGAAATCGCTAAAGAACGATGCTGAATCACTGTAGTTCTCAAGTTTTATCTTTTCCAATCTCCTTCTGCATACGACCTGTAGTGCCGTCGACACTTTCAAGTACATTTCATCAAACTTTTTTACTATCTGATACGCCGTTTTTTCTTCTCTAATATATTCCAATGGTCTGTTTGTGATGGCACTATAAATTATATTTATTGCCTTCGGATCCTTTTTATCTCAGTCTTCACTGTCTGTTTCTGTCTTTACCCTAGTTGTGACAACCTCGCATTCTCTATACTTGAGAAACATCGTTATTCTTTGCTTCCACATACCGTAAATATCCATCGAAAATAGGTATCATGATTTCCAATCTCTCCATTTTAAATGATTCCTTATCTCTTACTCAAGCGTTCCTACGTGCTCGAAGTGTATTTTTCCTCTTTGTAACCTTTGAACGTTTCTTTCCTTACTGAAGAGTCACTCGACCTAACTCGCAATATTGAAAACCATGCACTAAAATAACTGGCAAAACTATGAACCACGCTCCGCTACCATGTAAAGATATAGAATGGATTCGGAAATACAAATAGTTCCCTTTATTTAGCACACAACAGTTATACATATATCTTACACTCTATAGACCTCTAAACCCTACTCGCACGCACGCTTGTTGTCAACAGACTCTTCCAGATACTTCTAACGACTGACTCTTGTCTTTTGTCCCAACTAAGGCCTGGACGTCCTCTGACGCTTATACACACATTCACATGTACAGTGTAAATGTATCATGTTCCTAGCAGAATTGTTATGCGACTGATGCATCAACATACCATGCAAGAAGAATTGGAAACTAGGACAAAAAGGAAGAACTGTGAAAGAGATACTTATAATCATAGTAAACGACAAAAAATTCGCAGATGTTCAAGTGAATCTGAGGAGGAGGATATTGATGAAAAGGTAGTTGACAATAGAAGAATACAAGTAATAACACAAGAGTCAAGCAATCTCCTCGATAACGGCAAAAGGATGATGCGAATGATGGGATATAAGGCGGTTACGGCTTCGGAAATAATGATCAAGGTCGTTTAGAGCCAGTTCAAGCACCTAGACAGCATGGTCGCAGAGGCTTTGGACATCATGTTCCTGGACATGAAGATTCAGGTCTTAAATGGAATCCTGCAGAGGAAGTTATGAAGTGTGTAAAAGATATGAAATGGTGATATGAAAAGTTGACCACAGATGATGAAATTTATTTCTGTTGTGAAGATATACTGAACACTGTTATCAATGCGAAAACTTTTTTTAACCCTTTTCTCAAATCGTGCTACTGTTAAAATGGCGAATACAGATAGAGCATGTAACTTTATGTTTACTAACCCAAAAGGTTTGAGGGAGAATGGGCTGCTATACTTTGCAGATGTATGTGCTGGAGCAGGAGGTTTTAGTGAACATGTTCTATGGCGAAAGAAATGACGTGCTAAAGGATTTGCTCTTACATTAGAAAATGAACATGATTTCAAATTAGAAGACTTTTATGCGGGTCCTTGTGAAATATTTCATCAATACTACGGACCAAAGGAAAGTGGTGATGTCTTTGACCCAGTTAATGAATAGGCATTTACAAATCTTATAATGCAGCATACCCATGGCAAAGGAGTACATTTTGTGATGTCTGATTGAGGATTCTCAGCAGAACGACAAGAAAACGTACAAGAAATTCTTTCAAAACAACTGTATCTTTGTCGATGTTTAATAGCATTGATGGTTGAAAGAGAGGGTGGCGATTTTGTGACAAAATTATTCAACCTTTTTACACCCTTTAGTGCTGGTTTAGTTTATTTAATGTATCGCTGCTTTGAAGAAGTCTGTATTTTTACACCAAACTCTTCTAGACAAGGAAATTCAGAACGTTACTTAATATGTAAGAAGAAACGATCTGGGGTACAAGTTGTTGTTGAATATCTGAAGCATGTTAATCGTCTGCTTTTAAATGGTGGTGTAAATGACGACGTTTTACAACTATTATCATATAATGAATTAAAAAAAGAGAAACAATTTGTTCAATATCTACGTGCTTCTAACAAAGATTTGGCCGGAAAACAAATAATCGACCTGTGTAAAATTGCAGCAGTTTATGCGGATAATACTCTTGTTGAGACGAAACAAGCTGATATGCGCAAACAATATCCAGAGTATTGGAAACTTCCAGATGAAACTAGGACAATCCCAAGACACATGAAACCAAAAACAAATGGAATACTCTTTTGAAAGATACTTCATTTCTTTCTATTAATCCAGCACAATTGATGGAATTTAACATTGAAAATGCATTTTTATCACTATATGACTGGTTTTGTATGCCATGTGGTACAAAGCCAAGGTCTGATGATGATAAGAAGCACGCTACATTTTATATGGGCGTGGGAAGGAGCAACGTATATAAATATACAAAGAATTCTTGGGTTAGTGTCGATGACATTGGCATAGAATTACCACCAAATACACTTGTGAAAGCAGAGGTTGTATATGAAATGACTAAGGAGTTTATATATCAGCAAAAAGTACTTGCATTGCATATTATAGATGCATTCTACTTAGGAGGAGTGGACATTAGCAAAAAATATTTGAGGAGCAGGTAAGCAAGTGAATCTTATTGAGATCAATAATAATCTTTTAGATTTCCAGTAATGAAATGTTTTTTCAAGGAGTACGTTCATGTGATACTAATGTATGACTGTTGTTTAAAGGAAAGAGGAAGCGACGTTGTTCTGTGAAGCTTTGTGGAAACCAGCAGGAAATAACTATACTCGAATACGTGACAAAGAACTACTTCCAGTTGGTACATATATCTGTGAAAAGTTGCGAGTAACACAGCGTAAAATAAAAAATAATTCCGATGCCTTAGTATACGAACTTCCAGAAAATACATTAGATGTTAATGGTTATAATAAGGACAAATTATATTTTATACAACAGAGTGTAATATTTTTAAGAAGCACCGGAAATCCTTGGAATCGGTATGTCAGTAAAACACATTCCATAAAGTATGTCTTTAATTGAAAAACAAACGAGAAGCTATTCGACCTTCATAGACCAAGTTCAGCAGAAGCAAGTTTCGTTAAATCTTTTAAAGCTCGCCTTATTTGTCATTGGCCTAAGGATTCATCACTTAATATGAACAGATTTGCAAAATTTATTAAAGATAAGTGTCCGGCATACAATACGCGCTTAGAATATTAAAACTACAGGCTGTACATATATTCGTACAAGACTTGAACCGCATAGATGTCAAACAGATTAATTCCGTTAATTTGACTGTTATTTCAAATATGAAATACTTGTGATATATTTTAGTACTTAGCATTATATTTCTATAGAAATAGAAGTGTAGCGGTACATGAGTCATAGGACAAAGCAAATTACGTCGTTGTGCCTCGAAGTAGACCTAGACCGCTGAGCTACAATTAATGTAAAAACAATGTCACCGCAACCAGAAATTGTCGTCAGGTAGGCAAATGCGAATTCTTTTACCCCCCCCCCCCCCGGCGACTAGTATAGGTAGCCTTAACTCAACTACATCTGACGGTCAAAAACATCAATATTTGACTCAGGTCTTTTATAATGAAAATGTTCGTGAGATGTCAACAACGACTTTTGGCATCAATGACATAGTATAGTGAAAACTACACTATGAGCTAGGGCCATCTATAGGCAAATTCCGGTTTCATATTTATAGACCTGATACGCTCGATTTGACAGGGATCAGTGCGGACATAGCGCTAATTGTCTAGTGTGCGCTGAATTGGGCAAGAAATCTGTAGTACCGGCCACATCGAATACTCGGCATGTCTGCAACAGCAAAGGAAATACGGGGATTTGACCATTTGATTCTGAATATGGAAACCTGCAATGTCGCCGTATTTGACACGGCCCAGAGTTGAAATAGAGCAAACCGGCTGGAGTATGCTGTATTTGGCAGCAAATGTGCAGTATTACGTGCATCATATTGTCGACATACCTACAATGGATACGGAGATACTTTCACTTGAATAACTAGGCTTGAATATGAAAAACTACAAATACTCGATTTGACTCGGTCCGGATTTAACACGGCTTAAACAAGATGAAGCGCTCTGCGTATGGCAGTCAATGTGGAATATAACGCGCATCGAATTGTCTACATAACTGCAATCGAAATGTAGTCACGTTGATCTGAATATTTATTCCTGAACATGCAAAATTGCATTTTGGCAGGTTTTGGCAGAGACCAGAGTTGACATAGCTCAGACAAGCTGATGAGTAATGTAACTGTAGCAAATGTAGAGTATAAGACGTGTCGCATTGTCGACACATGTGCAAAACAAGCGGAGAGACTTTGAAAGCAATATTTAAGCATTAATAGCAAAAACTGCAATTCTGCTAGATTTTACAGGGTCCAGAGTTGGCATAGCACAAACCGGCTGATTTGGCATCAGATGTGGAATATAACGCGCATCGTGTGGCCAACGTTTCTGCAAAACAAGCGGAGATACCTCGATTCGAATATGTAAGCATTAATATCCAAAACTGCAGTCACGCTGGATTTCACCGAGTCCAGTCTTGACAATGTGCAAACTGCCTGATGTGTGCTGTATTTGGCAGCACATGTGGAGTATAACACGCATCCTATTGTGAACATACTTACTATGAAAACGGAGATACATTCACTTGAATATTTAGGCTTGAATGTGCAAAACTACAAATACGCTGGATTTGACTCGTTCCGTATTTAACATGGCTTAAACCAGATGGAGCGCCCAGTGTATGGCAGTCTATGTGGAATATAACGCGCATCGTTTTGTCGACATATCTGCAATAGGAGCTGAGTCACGTCGATCTGAATATTGAACCCTGATCATGCATTACTGCATTTACGCTTGATTTCTCAGGGTCCGGATTTGACATAGCGCAAACCAGATGATGTGAGCTGTATTTAGTAGCAACTACGGAGTATAAAGCGCATCGAATTTTCCACATATCTGCAATCGAAACGGAGATTCGTTGATTTGATTATTTAGGTTTGATAATGCAAAACTGCAGTTGCGTTGGGTTTGACCGGACCAGAGTGGACATAGCGCTAATTGGATGATATTGGTTTAATTTGCAAGAAATGTGGAATACAAGGCAAATCGTATTGTCGACACATTTCCAACAGTAACGGAGATGCGTGGATTTGAATATATAATAATTTATATGAAAAACTGCAATTACGCTGGATTTGTCGGTGATCGGAGATGACATAGTTTAAATCGAATGATGTGCACTGTATTGGCAGCAAATGTGCAGTATAACCTGAGTCGAATTGTCGGCATATCTGTAACAGAATCGTAGATACGTTGATTTGAATATTTATGCACGAATTTGCAAAACTGCAATTACGCAGGTTTGACACGGGCCAGAGTTGACATAGCGCCAGCCCACTAATGTGCGCTGTATTCGGCAGCAAATGTGGAGTGTAACGCGTATCGAATTGTCGGCACATCAGCAACAGATGCGGAGATACGTCGGTTTGAATGCATAATACTGAATGTACAAAACTGAAAATACGCTGGATCTGGCTAGGTCTAGATTTTGCATAGCTCAAACTGGATTGTGTCCACTGTATCTGGCAGCAAATGTGGAGTGTAGCGTGCATCTTATTTCCGACATACATAATATGTACACAGCTAGTAACAGCGCAATGTTTTCCAATGGAGGATTCAGCCTATGTAAGCAGAACTGCAATTACATTGGATTTCATCAGGATACACAGATGACATAGCACAAACCCTCCGATGTGTGATAAATTTGGGAGCCAATGTGGAGTATAACACACATAAATTCATCGTCATATCTGCATTAGAAACAGAGATACGTAGATTTGAATATTTAAGCCTGAATATGCAAACCTGCATATTCGCTGGATTTCACACGGTCCAGAGTTAACTTAGCGCCAGCCCACTGATGTGCGCTCTATTTGGCAGCAAATGTGGAGCTACCGCGCATAGCATTTTCGACATATATTCAATACCAGTGCAGCAGTTGAAAAGTCGCATCCCGGATGATGCGCGCTGTATTTGGTAGTAAATGTGGAATACAACTTGCATAGTCTTGTCGACATATCTGTAATAGGAACGAAGATACCATCATTTGAATATTTAAGCCTGAATATGCAAATTTCCAATTACACAGAATTTGATCGGGTCCAGAGTTGACGTGGCACAAACCGGCTGATTTGGCAGCATATGTGCAGTATTATGCGCATCGAATGGTCGTCATTTGAGCTCTTGAGGCGGAGATACGTGGATATCAATATTTTAGACTGAGTATGCAAAACTGCAAATACGCTGGATTTGACACGGTCCACAATTGACATTGCGCAAACTGGCAGATATGCGCTGTATAGGTTTATTTGAACATTTAGGCATGAATATGCGAAACTACAATCATGCCGGCATTGACTGAAACCAGAGAGGACATAACGGAAACAGGCTGGTGTGCGCTGCATTTGGCAAGAAATGTGGGGTACAAGTCACATCGAATTCTCGACATATTTGCCACAATAACGGAGATACGTTGATTTGATTATCCGTGCATGAGTATCCAAAATTGCAATTGCGCTGGATTTAACAATGGTCAGAATCGACATAGCGCAAACCGGCTGATGAGTAATACATTTGGCAGTACGACGCTAACTCGAATTGTGGACATATCTGCAACGGAATCGGAAATAGCTTGATTTGAATATTTAATCCTGAAAATGTAAAGCGCTAACAACTTTACTCTCAGCAACGCTAAGACCTCTCACAACTCGACAACGCTAACAACTCCACTCTCAACAACGCTAACAACTCTACTCTTCGACTCCTCGATTAACTCTGACCTCTCGACTCACTCTTATTTCTCGATCAACCGTTCAACGCTTCTCGATCATCCAATCTTTAGAGTTAAATCGTCCCCTACCATTAGCGTTAGTTTTTCCAACCCTCTAACCCCATTCTGTTAACGCTCAGCAAGTACAAGGTGACTTTAGTCACATAGGCTTCCTCCCCGATGTAAAGTAACAACCGAAGGACAGACGACATTGTTTTGATCGATTTCTGATGAGGCCTTTTCCTCGCGATACTACAATATGTTGACTTGAATATTTAAGCCTTAATATGCAAAACTGCAAATGCGCTGAGGTTGGCTGCGTCCACACGTAACATAACTCAAACCAGATAATATGCACTGTATTTGGCAGCGAATATGGAGTATAACGCTTTTCGTGCTGTCGGCATATTTGCAATGCAAACGGCTATACGGTGATTTCAATAGTTAAGCATGAATATGCAAAACAGCAATTTCGCTGGATTTGACAGAGCCCGGTGTTGACATAGTACAAACCTGCTGATGTGTGGTGCATGTAACATCAGATGTGAAATGTAACGGACATCGAATTGTAGCCATATGTGCAATAGAAACGGAGATACATTCATTTGAATATGTTAACCTTAATTTGTAAAACTGCAATAATGCTTGATATGTCGAGGACCAGAGATGATATAATAGCACGAGCCAGCTGATTTGAGCTGTATTTGGCAGGCAATGAGGAGTATATCTCGCATCTAATTGACGACAAATCTCCAATCGCAGCGGTGAAACGTTTTATTTGATGTTCAATAATGGGCCAGTTACGATACCGATAGTATTAGCATGACTGAAACACATTGCCGTCTCAGTAAAACCATTTTATTTCAAGCTTCACGCTACAGTTCTGAATCCGGACAAGACCGTTTCAAGTTCTCGCAAAAGCAAGCAGTCAAATTAAGGTACTTACACGAGTTAGAGTCTAATACATTTTATTGGTCCAGCATCGATGGGGCGATCTCGCATCGAAATTTTCGGAGGACCGCGTAACCTTCCAACGACGACCGTGTCACGTAAAAATAAAGAGAAGTTTTATATGGAAGAAGAAGACTTTATTTTTACTTCGTTTATACACTTAAAAGACACTTCCGAGCTCTAGCCGTGACCGTACGAGAGTGAGACCCTACAATCTTTTTACTTTCGGTCATCTGTTCTCTCATTATCCCCACTACCCTGTAGGCGTACGTGACCGTTGCTACGCTTCTGGAACATTTTATGGAAGGACCGTTAGGCCATAAATGAATCCTCAGGTACTCTGCCAATATACATTGTCGCCAAGGTCGCCATGTGTTCCTCTCGTCGGTCCATCGGGTTCGAAGTATGCCGACCGGGACACCATCCTGCCCGCGGTGTGTGTGTGTGTGTCCTGGTCTCTGATGTGATTTACGTTACAACCGCCGTACGAGCAGCGGATAAACTTATTTCGTGCCTTAGGTTACCCTCACCACGTCCTCTACTTCTTGATTCTTGGTTGGTAGCTTTAGTGGCTGCAGGTCCGAGAAATTGCATCTTGACCCGCTTTCTCGTATGTCGCATGTGACGTCTCACTTTCCGCCGTAAACACTTTTCGGATCTACATACGTTGAACCATTTGCGCGAGACAAGCGCGGCGCTCCGCTGGGACGAGGGATCCAATTTTCGAAGTATCAAGTGCGAAACCTCCAGTGGTAGTTCGGAAATGATATCTACCTTACTTGGCACGAACAAACCAACGACGCGTAGTAGAGATCTAAAAAACTCCATGTTGTTTCTACTGTTGCGCGAGCACGACTGACGGTCTGGCTAAGAGTGGAGGCTTATATATGTGCTGCTCGTCCCGGTGCACTGCGAGTTCCGGTTAGGGGTGAGAGTCCTGGTCAAGCAGAATCGATGGTATGTGCATGTATTTTCACTTAACCTTAATTTTCAACCTTAATTGTCAACCTTAATTTTCTGATTAAATATAAGTATTACAAAATTCTCAACGCATATTTATAATGGGTCCCGTCGTAACTGTTTTGAAATAGACTTAAATAGCTTACACTATAACTAACGTCTAATCATGTTCCAGTATTAATATATAATGAAGCTCCTATGAGGTTTCTATATCTTATATCGTCTGAGGCTGACTGTGCGGGTTCTAAACTTAAGTCTTTTTCCTTTGGTGTAAAATATAGTTTACTATTTTCTATATTCTATCGTTTCGCTAATGACTCTATATAACTACTTTGATCTAATTTCATCTCACATTTCTTATGATTGTATTCAATATTTATTCCTAAGTAAGTCTTTACTTCAGCTAAGTCTTTCATCGCAAATTTGTTTGACAATTTATTTTTAATTTCATCGATTTTTCTTTTGTTTTTTCCACACATTAATAAGTCATCCACGAATAGAATTAAGTATATAACATGATCGCTCTCATACTTCATATACAGACAATAATCACTCTCACTTCTTTGAAAACCTATTTTACATACTTACAAACCTAGTTTACATACTTTCCCGCTTTTATCGGTGTAACCCATAGGTTGTTTTACAAATACTTCCGATTTTATAGTTCCGTTTAGGAATGCTGTTTCTACATTCATTTGCATAATCATCGAACCATATTGACAACAATAAGATAGTAATAACTTCAGCGTTTGCATTTTTGCCACTGGAGAGTATAAATTTTCCTATATTTCCTTTTGTTGGAAGCCCCGAACAACTAGTCGCGCTTTCTTACGATTATCGGATTTATTCGTATATACCCATTTCAAATCTAATACCTTTTTATCTTTTGGTTTCTCTACTAATTGCCAGGTTTTTATTTTTGACTAAACTATTCATTTCTCGATCCATTGCTTCTTTCCATGATCTGCTGTCATCTCCACTTAAAGCTTCTTCATAGCTTTGAGGACTGCCTGCGCTAACTACATTCACATAAATGAAATATGAGCTCGTTTGGCCATATCTTTGAGGTTTCTTTGTTTCCCGTCCTGGCCTTCTCAAATGATTTTCTATGTCCTCAAATTTTTCTTCTGATTCGATACTTAAATTTCTCTCCTTTTTTATTACAACCTGCTCGACCTTTTTGTTGAAGTGGTCGCTACTTCTAGGAAAACTCCACATCTGGTCTTTTCAGCTTTCTCAAGCGCTGAAGCCATCGACAGCATATAGACAAAAGAATAGCAGGGAGCCAGACCATAAACGGTAGACAGGCGACGTTGGCTTCGGGGTTCTCAGTCATAAAGTAACACTGCTAGCGTGCGGATCTGGACCAGCTCAAATTGTATTCCTGTATTTCATTATTAAGTCAAATATATACTTTGTATCTTACACTTTATCCACGCGTTTTTCTCTCTTTATATACCGAATAACCTCAACACTTTTCGTCACTTGTTTCACTTTCATGAATTTCGTTTGTATCCGAATGTTCTTCAAAATCCTTTTCCGTTTCATTATCTGATTCATCCATTCCTTGAAATCCTACTAAATTATCATTTTCACCTATAAATTCTACGTGTCTTGCAATTATAATTTTATTCTTAACTAGGATCCTATATCCAACGTTTTCATAACCTACAAGTATTCCAATATCTGCCTTTTTGTGCCATTTCGAATTTATTTTAAATTCAGATATTCTTACGAAAACTATACTCCCGTACAATCTTAAATTATTTATATTCGGTTTCCTTCTTAACAATATTTCGATTGGTGTTTTATTTTCACATGTTTTCGTAATGGTTCTATTTTTTAAGTACACCGCGGTTCTAACTATTTTCGACCAATATTTAATATTTAGTTTTGAATCATGTAATAAGCACATAGCGGAATTCGTGATTGTTCTATTGTAGCGCTCAGCTGTTCCATTTATCTAGTGAACATAAGGTGGGCATGGTTCTAGGAGAATTCCCGTTTCCCTAATTAGATTGTACATGTTTTTGTTCATATATTCTTTTCCATTATCGCATCTTAGTTTCTTTATCTTCTTACCAGTAAGATTTTCAACTTTATTTATATAATCAAGGATTCAATCGTAAACCTCATCTTTCGATTTCAAAGTATAAATTAATGCGCACTTACTATAATCGTCCATAAATGTTAAGAAATATATAGATCCATCAAACCCGGTACTTTTATAAGTTCCATTTAAATCGGTATGTACTAATTCTAAAATCTCGCGTGCTCTACTATGGTTACTCTGGATAGGTACATTGTGCTACTTATTTTGCATACACGCACCACATTTTAATTGAACTTGCTCCAATTTTTCTGGCATTCCCTCAATTATTTTTTTCTTACACATCGCATCTAAATAATTAAAGCTTACATGTCCTCGGATTCTGTGAAATTTTTCCCTGTTCGTCATTTTTCTACATTTTTGGCGTGAGATTCTTGCCTTCCAATGTAACTAGTTATTTTATACAAACCATGATCGTTGAATGCGATCCCTATCAACATTCTATATTTGTTATAGATCTTTGAAGTATTCCCTGCTGAGAGTATCTTATTTTTATTCGTTACTCTCGCATAGCTAACCATGTTATTATCCATTTCTTCCACATAAAATACATTTGACATTATAATTTTAACCCTTCTTTTGTTTACTTTAAAGTAAGTTAAAATTTTTCCAACTTTTGTTCCTTTTAATGTTCTACCGTGTCCTAGTTTTACGTTTATCGGGTTCCTTAAGTTTTCGTATTCAAAAAAATACGAGTCATCATTTACAATGTGATCTGAACATTCACTATCCAATATCCAATCTATTTTTCGCGAATCGCTGGTATATACTGTGATAGTATCCTTACTGTTATCGGGCTGCACTCGCGTTAGGAAGGAGTCAATTCCTTGGTCGTCGTAGTCCTCGCTGTTTAAATAATTTGCGTCTTGTCGACTTGCCCCATTGTAGCGTTGCTGCCAACCTCTGCTTCGTCCTCGTTGACCAAATCCACGCTGAACATATCCTCGTCTTCTGTGGCCACAACCTCGTCCGCCGCGACCCCTATTCTGCTATGGCTGATACGCACCTCCTTGCCATTGCGCTCCTCCATTGATTCCGCCTCTGCATGTGTTCGTGCAATTTTTTATCACGTGGCCGTAGTTTCCACAGCCATGGCACTTTATTTCTCTCTTTTCTCAACTTTGAAAACATTTGACCATTTCCTATCACTTTTACTCTCCCTACGCATTTCCCACATTATAATTTTATTTTTTAAAAAATCACAAGTTCAATCACTTTCTTTCAATGAGTCGATTAAGTCATCAATATAAATCAATGATTCTGGTAGTGTTTTCAGCATGTAATCGAGTTTTTCACGTTCACTTACGTTTGCACCAGCACTCTTTAATTCATTTATCGTCTTCTCAAATTCCGTGAAAAATGAACCTGATTCCTCAAAATCTTTCAACCTCATCATGTCGAGTCTACGTCTTATAGAAAGTTGCAATGCTGTTGATTCCTTCATATACATCTCATCGAATTTTGTAATTATTTTGTAAACAGTGTCTTGATCACCAACAAATTCTAATTGCTCATTTGTTATACTACAATAAATGTAGTTCATCGCCCATTGATTCTTTTCATCCCAATTATCTTTCGCATCCGTGTCCATTTTCTCTCGTGTAGCCAGTTCATAACATTTTTTACACTTTAAATACATTAATGTTCTTTTCTTCCACGCTTTGTAATTACGTACATCGAATACTTGAATTTTAGTTTTATCGTCCATTGGCATCTTGATTCGTCTTTTCATCTTCACCCTTTTTTCAAAAACAGTTCTCCTCACTATACAGATTCCTTTTATCTGCTCCGCCAACAGCCTCTTTATCTCTTCAGAACATATTTCCAATTCTTTCAAAATGAACCTTTTTTATACATTCACTCCCGGTTACACGTGGCCCCATAACCTTAAATCTCGTCAACCACGAATTTTGCTACCATATTGAGAATTGTGGATCCTGATGGCCGAAATATTGTTTTGGAAACATTAAATTTACGCTGGGCATTACTATTAACGTAGACACATATTTACTGTATAAACGATTTCTAGAATATTTATCGATGTACACTTGCGCGCGTCTCAGCACTTTTATTCATACCCGACCTTTTGGAGACTGTTAACCGATAGAACTGTTTACATTCGTCTGTTTCTCAGTCGCCGCGCACACACATATCTCCACACAGCGATATTCCGTTACAAAGATCTCCACTACGCACTGGACCTAGTCCAGCACAAAAATTATACATATTTCAATATTTTTGAAATATGTATTTCCAACAACTTTGTACAACAACACAAGTTAGTAATTCCGCCGTTTAAGATATAGGTGACGAAGAAATGGATTGATCTGATATGAGAGAATCCGGGTAGATATATTGACTGATCTGAAAACCTAGATTGAGTATGCATAGATAGGTGGTTTTCGATGAAGTCATGGGTGTAGAGAATATTCGAACCGAGATATAACTCGAATTCCCCTCTTATATACTTACGGAGGAAAGCTCGGTATGTAGGTAATTTTTGAACAAGGGAAACTGATTCGTTGTTCACTCTTTTTGTTATGAAAAGGGAGGACAAGGATTCGCGATACCCATTGGGTATGATCAGCGTTAATGAATGAAGATAGGAGGAGTAAGCATCCTACCAACGTGGCTCATGGATGACCCTGTTCATGGGAAAATCCACACATTTTCATCAGATAAATGTCCGGTTTAATATTATATAATTACCGGATTTCCCATTATATAACTACCAGCTTTTCCGTAGTTTCTAAGAGCGTTTCTAAGATTGTATAAATAAACATAAGGACTTTTCTAAGGAATACACATCAATCAAAAACATTTAAGAAATTGGGCGTGCAAGATGAAAGGGACCATCTAGAATTACTTAAAAAGTCTAAGTTTATGGTGGGTCCTTTGGTTTGATGAGGGTGTAAATAGTGGTCAGCGGCCCCTTGGCGGCTAAATATCGAGGGACGTCGCACGGTTCCTATCACGCAAGGGAACAGTTGATATAGTGAAGAAATGGCTGGTGTGCACTATATTTGGCAGCAAATGTGCAGTATAAGGCACATCGAATTGTCGACATATCAGCAACAGCAACGGAGATACGTTTAGTTGAATATTTGAGTCTGAATCTGCAGAACTACAATTACACTGCATATAACGGGGACCAGAGTCGACATAACGCTGACCAGCTAATGTGCTCTGTATTTGGCAGCAAATGTGGATTGGTTGTCGGCATATTTGCTATAGAGGCGAAGACACATTGATTTGAATGTTTATTCCTTAATAAGCAATACTTCATTTATGCTGCACTTCACAAGGTCCAGAGAGGACGAAGCGCAAAGCGACTGGTGTGTTCTGTATTTGCCTGCAAATCTGGAGTATAACGCAAATCGAAATGTCGGCATATCTGCGATAGCAGCGGAGACACGTTGATTTGTATATTTAAGCATGACTATGCGAAACTGCAATTACATTGCATTTGACAGTAACCAAATATAAAATAGTGTTAGGAAGATGATACATTTGAACTGTACATGTGAATGTGTGTGTAGGCGGCAGAGAGTGTCCAGGCCTTAGTTGGGCCAAAGGGCAATTAGCAGCCGTTAGAAACATTTTAAAGGGTCGGTTGACAACAAACGTGCGTGCGATTAGGTTTTCGATGTCTTCAGAGTATAAGATATATTTTTCGGGTCAACGTCAGGATTAGGGGTGGGGGTGTTCGATAAATCCTCGTTGAAATTAGCCAACGGTGCGGTGTAACAATAGTTGAGTTTATTGACACAAATTAGAAAGATTACAGCGTCGATATGTAATCGCAATGTTTCGACATTCGCGGCACTATGACAATGGTCTCGGCTCCGGCAACGTTTCCGCGGTCAACGGATGCTGAGCTCTACCCTACGTTAGCGTCTAAGTTGCACTACATGTTAGAGCAAGGAGCAATTACTACGTATAAGAAAGACAGGTCGATTGCTGATGAGCCCGCACTAGAGAGTGTCTCTCCATCACGGCGACGCTGTCGAGGAAAACTATGATGGCTGTGTCTAAGGGCTCGGATTCGTGCTGAAAAGTCTTCGTTCAGAAAGTGAGGGAAATTGACGTTACTGTTAATTGGTCAATTTCCATGTTGGTGGTTAGAGAAGGGTGCTTACCGTCCTTGGGTAGAGTTGCCAGTGGGAAGCGTTCGTAGACGGATAGATTTCTCTTATCTTCCCGTAGTTGGGGCACAGGCTATTAGTCTATTTGAAATACTTTGTATAATTGAAACTTAATATTCGTAGCGGGCCCTCAGCCAGCTAAACATATACCTTGAGGATGCGTCGACATCTGGCCATCATCTTACCCGAAGGACAAAGTCTGTGTGTGGCGAGCCACGGGACAAGAATCGTTGAAATTTTTACCGTCGTGCCCCGTCCCAAGTATTTCTTTTAAGGAGAGCTATAGAGTTACTTCATGCCTTTGTTAAACAAAACGTTCATCCCTTGACCGCGACTACGTTCGGCGACTGATTGTCTCCTCGAGTCCGAGCTCACTATCATAAATCTCTGTAGCGGCAGTCGACAGCAAACTTCCCAACGGTTTCTGTCCCGTGCCTCGCTACACAAGGAATCTACCTTTCGAACTGATGGTTGCCAGATGTCTATCAGATACAGATTCTCACCGAATATTTACAGCGAGCCTAAGGACCCGCTATAAATCTTAGGATTCATGCAGCTGAGATTCTCTAAAGGGACAAATAGTCTTTGTCTCAATAGTCCCTACACATACCACCCACTACGGGAAATCTGCTTTTTCTCACGTACGACGCTCCTCGCTAGCAACTTTCTCTCAAGGGCAGTTGTCATCCCTTTCCAACAACCAACTCACAATTTTGCCAATTAACAGCGACGTCCGTTTCCCTCACTCTCTGAACTAACACTTTTCTTAACGAATCCGATGATCCCGTATCCTTAGACACACCCAAACACAGTTTTTCTAAGGAGCATCATCGCGACACAAATTCATTCTGTTCTATCGCGAGCCGCGAGGCAAGTTGGAAGACGCCTTCTGGATTGTTCGTCCGCAGTCGTACGTAATAGCGAATCTGAATCTCTCGACATATGTGCAATCGTCTCGACTCGAACCACCGCGTAAAGTATCGCGCCGAGCCTGAACTTGTAATCTTGAATCGATAATTGTACCGTGCTTTCGGCGCGCTAGTGTATACCACGAACACAAGCAAATAAACAGTTATTGTTAAACAATACCGAGTGATTCTTCTATACCTATCACGCACGTTATCTCATCTCAAATAAGTACAGTCGGATCGAATGACAACAGTTTCATAATACGGCTATGGTGAAGTCTAAATTACAGTACTAGGGGTCTTCCCAAAGTTCCGAAGGGAAGTTTCAGGTGTTCTTTCATCTCCGACACGGCCATTCTGACTATCACACGTCCTCGTGTGTAACTAAAATATTGAGTTTCCTAACATTAGACTCGATACAATTAACATTATTCACAATTTAACTAGATGTTCGAATAAGGCAAGGGTCCAGTGTAGCAACAAATCCTGTTCGGGGATTTGGCAGCAAAAAAATAAAAGATTATGAAAATTAGTAGCGTTATAGTTAGTATCCAAGGTGATAGTTGCATCCTGCAAGTTATCAGTCGGATCGTAACGGCATGATGGACCATTTTCGATTTCGCACTCCAAAGGATCTCGGCCTTCTAGATCGTATGAGCACATAGAGCTTCGTTCCACGGTCTCACTGAGCCTTATCATATTGTCACCCCGAAAAGCATGCAAGTCGCATCGCATGTTCTCACTGAGCCTTATCATATTGTTACCATGAAAAGCGTATGAGCCACATCACACGTTCCCTCTGAGCTGTATCACACTGTTACCATGAAAAGCGTGTGGGCCACATCACACGTTCTCTCTGAGCTTTATCACATTATCGCCCCGAAACACGTGCGAACTCGCCCTGCCGGGTGATATTGGCATAGTGCTACTAATCTTCCGAGATCGAAGTACTCATATCGTCATGGCCACTGTTATGGCCTTCACTACAGACATCCAACTCGGCAGGGGTGCAACCATCTGGCATTTTCCTCAACATGTCGTGACTGTACTTGAACGATCGCTTACCGTTTAATACCTTTAAGATATACCTGTCTACTTCCAAAACATCTTCTATTACAAATGGACCTCTAAATTTTGGATCTAATTTGGTTTGATTTCTTTCCTCATTTTGCGTAATACGAAATCACCGAGGTTAAACCTAACCGCTTTAACTTTAGTTTTGTCAAATCCATCCTCATCATACCTAGCACTAGTTTCCATCCACTTTATTGCCTGTCGTCTTATATTGGAGATATCGATACTTTTGATGTTATCGGGTAACAACGGATCGCACGGTCTTGTCGTTCTACCTATTCGTAGTTCTAATGAGCTCGAGTTTGTCACGCGGTTGGTGGTGCAATTCAAAGCCAACTGTATTTCCCCAATCGCGTCTTGCCACGGCCGCCCGGTCGATTCCACTACCGTGAACATAATTTTCAATACACCCATAACACGCTCTACCTGTCCATTGGCTCTACTAGCACCGGTCGCTATTAAGTGAACTTTAATTCGTTTGCTTTAGCAGAATTCTCGAAATTCCTTACCCTTAAAACATATTCCCTGATCTCCTATTATCCGGCAGGGACTCCCGAATAAAAATATAGCGGATTTAAGCGCTTTAATGGTATTAAGGGAATCTATCTTACTAGTATGATGCAGGTATACGAATTTAGTGAAGACGTCGGTCAAAACAATGACGTGCTCCTTTTAATCGCTTTTACCATTCAACTTGCCTGTTATGTCCATGTGGACCGTATGCCAGGGTATGCTGGTCTTAGGTATAGGATGCAGTTCGGCTTGTATCTTACCTAAACTAGCTTTCGAATCTTGACAAGCATGACAGTTCTCAATGAATCGGCGAACGTACTTCGCCATCCCTTCGAAACAGTAATACTCGTATAGTTTCTCGAGCGTTTTCTCCCAACCTTAGTGCATAATTGACTGGTGCACATGGTTAATAACAGACTATCTAAAACCACTTGGGACTATAGGTAAACAGAGAGTCCTGCCGTTTCTTTGTATCCTACGGTAAATAGTACCGGATCGTAATTCGTATGTATTCGCGATGCCCCCGCGAGCCCATCGTTTTGCAATTCCTTGACGATTTCCAAGATTTGAGAATCACGACGTTGTTCCGCTAACAGCCAATCTTCCGAAATTTCTGCCAGATTAACTATTTTCTCTTTGATTTTGTCGAATTTAATAGGGTCAACGCCTGTGCGGTTTCGCGAAAAGAAATCTACGCGAGCCGTCCGTTTACTTTCCCGACACATAATGTCATCAATAAAAGTCTGCAAGTAAGTCCATCACCTATGGTCCCTGTCATTTAAATGTACTTTATTACTCAGCGCTTTCAACGAGTTGTAATCCGTGACGACAAGAAATTTCCGTCCATGTAGATAGCGACGGAAATGTTTTACGGCGTTTACGATAGCTAATGTTTCGAGTTCATAGGAGTGATATCTAGATTCCGCGGGGCTGGTTCTTTTATTGTAATACTCTATTACCTTGTTCTTACCTTCGGCTTGATGCGTCAAAATCGCCCCGTAACTCTCCGAGCTAGCATCAGTATGTAGTTCTATCGGGTAATTGGTGTTGAATATCATCAGCACCGGCGCGTCGGTCAGGACGGAAACTACCTGTTGTCTTATTCTCTCGTGTCTATCTGTCCAAGTTATATTTCTGTTATCTGAGATGAGCGCGTACAGGGATGAGCGCGTAGTTTCCTCATCTGTGAGAATTTAGGGATGAACTGTGTGACGGTGGTTGGCACAGGTTAAGAACTTAAGGTGTGTATTTTACCCGGGTCGGGACGAACTTCTCCGTTATGAATTACACATCTCAAATAGAGCACCGATGTCCTTAAGAGAACGTTTCGCAAAGTTAAAAGAGAATCCGGCTTTTACGAGGGTATCTAATACGGCGTTTCAATCTTTCTAAAGCTTGATCTATCGAGTCGGTAATAATTAGGACGTTATCGAAATAAATATCAACGTACGAATGAGCGAGGTAGCCTGGGGCGTTACGAATGGCCCTCCGAAAGACGGACGGTGCAATTTTTCAGTCCAAACGGCATCGTTATCAATTCATATTGTCTGTCGGGGGTAACGAACGCTGTATACTCCGCTGAATTAGGATAAATAGGAATTTGGTGAAACCCGATGACTATGTCCAGGCTAATAAAGTATCTCGCCTCTTGCAATCTCGCGACTTGATCCGCAATAAGGAGTAAAGGGTACCGATCCGCGACCATATTTCGACTTAGCTCTCAGGAACCTGCTCATAATCTATCTGAGTCGTTTTTCTTCTTCACGAGTTATGTAGGGCTCGCAAATGGCGAATTACTAGGCCTTATGATCTTTGCTTTAATTAAAACGCTTGTTTTCTCACGTATCGCTCTTCGCTTCTCCTCGCTAAGTCTATAAGAACTTCCTCGTACGGTGGTGTTAGGATCAATTAATCGTATTTCTAACCGGCCTGTATTTGCGCGAATACGTAGGAAACCCGTAACGAATGAATCTTTGAATTTGTCGAGAAGAGAAATTGATCGACTTTTATTATTACCATGTACATCAGTGTCAACTTCATTAACGACGATCTCGTTTGCAGTGGTTTCATTACAGACATTAATTATTTTTGTTTTACACATAGCGAGGCTATTTTGTGTAATGTTACGTCAAAATCCAGACTTAGAGTTCCGCAACTAATCGCGATATCATATTTTAAATAACTGTCAGGAAGGACATGAGAAATTATCTTCGATGTAAAAATCATTAATACACACAATGAACAAATGTGTGGCATTTGTTTAATACAGGTATTCCCTACTCCTCGCATTACTAATATGTCAGTCATTCCTTTGCCAGAAAATCTCGAGGCCGCGGACTCTTTAATTAGTGAACGCTCGGCTCCCGAATCGGAAAAAATGGAAACGATTCACCCAGATGACTTGATCTCTCCGTTGATGCTTCCAGTACGCACGAGTCGACACGCCGCTCGTTATTGAAATTATAGTTTCCTTCCATAATCAGGTTGGCAGCTGCGCCCCATGCAGCGGAGTCGGAGCACGCGATTTTAAGGGATAAAACGTGGGAGCGAAAAATTGTTAGGTTTCACACTCGATTTTTGCACTAGCGACTGAATTACTTGCGCACGATGGTCGTAAGTTCTAGCACTGCTATAGTCGGCACTGATCCCACTTCAGATGTCGGGTTGGTGTTAAGATTAGAGTTAGGGTTAAGGGCGTGAAACAAATCCCTATTGGCGCTAGACGTGATCATTATGCAATACAGATGATATTTACTAGTGCAAATATGACTATGATGGAATTGGACAAGTAATCGCGATAATTAGATACTCGAGAAGCTAATGACAATGATCCTAGGCTCAATAACGAATCCGCCGTCAACGGGATGACGAACTCCACTTTTCTTCAGCGTCTAAGTAGTACTCAATGTTAATGCATGGGGCAATCACTACGTATCAGAGGGTTACTTGAATCGTCGTTGAGATCGCACGGGAGAGTAGTTCTCCATCACGGTAACGCAGTCGAGGAAAACTATGATGGGTGTGCCTAAGGGCACGAAATCATCGGATACGTGGAGAAAAGTCTTCGTTCGGAAATTGAGGGAAATTGACTTTACTGTTAATTGGTCAATTCCCATGTTGGTGGTTAGGGAAGGGTGCTAGCCGCCCTTAAGAGAGAGTTCGAGAAGAGGAAGCGTCGTTCGTGAGAAAAATAGATTTCTCCTATATTCTCGTAATTGGAGCGAGGACTGTTTGTCGGTTTGAAGGACCTTAATTAAACAAATCTTAAGATTTATAGCCGGTCCTCGGACTAGCTGATCATGTACTTACTCAAATAATAGAGTCTGCGTGTGCCGAGCCACAGAAAAGAAATCGTTGAAATTTTTACCGTCGTGCCCCGTTCCAAGCATTCCTTTTATAGATAGCTATAGAGTTACTCCATGCCTTTATTAGACAAAACGTTCATCCCTTGACCGCGGCTACGTTCGGTACTGGTTGTCGCCTCGAGGCCAAGTGCAGTATCACAAGTTTCGAACAATTACAATCGGACTGGATGGCTACAATTGTTGAATTACAGCTATGGTAGAATCTAGATTACAATGTTACGGGATTTTCCCAAAATTCCAAACGGAACGTTCTCGTGATATTTCATCTCCGACTTATATTTATGCTTGATCTGTCTGTGACCAGTGCAGATATAGCGCGAACTGGCTGGTTAGCGATGTATTTGGCAAGGAATGTGGAGTACCAGGCACATCGAATTGTCGACATATCAGCAACAGCAACGGAGATACGTGGAGTTGAATATTTGAGTCTGAATCTGCAAAACAACAATTACACTGCACATAACAGAGACCAGAGTCGATGTTCTGCCGCGCAACACATCTGCACTCAATCCCGCGCGGCTTGACAGCCAACGGTCCACGTGCCATCCTTCGAATCCTCCATAGGCCCAAGGACCCACCATAAAGATGAAATCCTAACTGCATTGTTCGCACATATGGTCTAAGTCAATCTGTTTGTCCGAAAAGACATTCTAACTCTAGAAGTGTTGTCGGTCGGTTTTTAGAAAGGTCCTTGGGTTTATTACGCGCTCTTAAGAATTACGGAGAAAGCGGGTAGTGGCCTAACGAAAAATGCGGACATCTACCTAACGGAAAATCTGAGTTTTCCCATAAACAATGTCGCCTAGGACCCACGTTGGTAGGAGGCTTCTTCCTCCTCTCTTCCTTCCTAACATTAGTCATAACCAATCGGCATCGCGGATCATTGCCCTCACTTTCCTAACTAACAATGTATGCATCGAATCCGCGTTCTTCGTTCAAAGGGCACAACCATACCAAGCTCCGTACTCACATCAGAATAAACTTTAGAGTTACATCATCTCTCACGGTGACTAGAGTTCCTGCAATCCCTATAACTCTCACCGTTCCTATATCTCTAAGAGCCTCCTATGGCTCTCACAGTATCCAGAAGTCCGACAGCTCCTACAGCCCTCACGGACCGAGAACTCCTATAGCTCACACTCTCATCTAAGAATAATCCTTCTCTTCGTTATCTGTATCTTAAGCAACGGCGTTCTTACTCACTGTGATTGTATAAATCGTTGGAAATACATATATTTTTTATAACTTTGTGACTCCCAGTGTTATACCACAACGACTACACCTATTATCCTAAGCGAAATACGGGGATCAAACTATTCGTGGTGTCGATTATTCCATTCGTAACGGGAATTTACGACTCCCATTGACGCGTATTCAAACGACCGCGTCTCCCCGCTATAGCTCGAAAATACAGTCGACATAGCGCAAACCGGATAAGTACTGTATTTGGCTGTAATTGCGGAGTATAGTGCGCATCGCATTTGCGACATGAATCCAATAGCAGCGCTGATACGTAGGTTTGAACATTTAGGCATGAATATGCAAAACAGCAATTACGCTGAATCTGTCAGTGACCAGAGAAGACATGAGACAGAAGAGAAGATAGAATCGGAAGATGTGCCCTGTGCTCACCAGCGAATCAGGAGCATTACGCTCACCGAATTTTCCTCATATCTGCCATAGAAACGAAGATACGTTGCTTTCGATATTCAAGCATGAATATGCTAAACTGCAATTATGGTGTAGTTGACAGGGACAAGAGTGAACAAAACGCTAACCTACTGATGAGCGCTGTATATGACATCAGATGTCAAATATAACGCGCACCGAATTGTCTGTAAGTGTGCCATAGAAACGGAGATTCGTTGATTCGAATATTTAATACTGAATATGTAAAGCTGCAAATACGCAGGGTTCGGCTGGGTCCCGATGTTACATGCATCAAACGGGATAACGTGCACTGTGTTTGGCAGCAAATTTGGAGTATAACGAGCCTCTAATTGTAGCCATATGTGAAGTAGAATCGGAGATACGTCGGTTTGAATACTTAATCCTGCATATACAAAACTGCAACTACGCTGGATCTGGCTGGGTCCAGATTTTACATAGCGTAAACCGGATGACTTGCACTGTACTTGGCATCAGATATGGAATATAACGCGCATCGAATTGTCTACATACCTGCAATCGAAACGTAGTCACGTTGATCTGAATATTTATTCCTGTTGGGAATATGATACATTTACACTGTACATGTGAATGTGTGTGTAAGCGTCAGAGGACGTCCAGGCCTTAGTTGGGACAAAAGACAAGAGTCAGTCGTTACAAGTATCTGGAAGAGTCGGTTGGCAACAAGCGTGCGTGCGGGTAGGATTTCGAGGTCTTTAGAGTATAAGATATATGTATAACAGTTGTGTCCTAAATAAAGGGAATTATTTGTATTTCCGAACCCCTTCTATATCCTTACAGTGGCGTCGATTATCTGATGGTAATGGGAATTTACGACTCTCGTTGACGCGAAACATAGTTGATTTTGTTTAAATGCTAGTTATAGTTTCACGTGATTAGTGGCAGAAGCAAAGAAGGGTATACACGAATCATTTATAAACCACTTAAGATGTATCGGCGAAAATGACTTGAAATAGTATTTCTTTACTCAGATTGCCTTATTTTCATATTGCCATTTTAACATAAATGTCATGGTAGAAACCCGGATGATAAATAAATGGCTTATTTCGTTAAACAAATTATTGCCTTTCTGAATTAAATTAGAGACTTTCAATAATACTCAACTACGAAATTTATGTTGATTCTTTTATAAATGGTGCATGCCTGTCAGTTAGACATTATAAGAACGAAGAGTTTACCATTAAAACTTTAAAATTTCGACAAAAGTTTTAAAGCGTAGGCGTCACTGTGTAGGTACGTAGGTAGGTAAATTGAGGTCAACCGGATGTAGAGTTAGTGCCGCATCGGCCACGCTGGTCTTTACCTTTCTCTCATTGCGTTCGTCAGATAATTAATATAATTTACATGTTATTATAAACAGTATTATAAATTATTATAAATTTTTGTACATTATATATATTGTTGAGGTAAATAAATTCAAAATTTAGGGAACAACGAATTCAAGTATTATCCTGTGCTGTCGGGTTACTATTGGTGGCGGGGCAGCAGCCGCTTGGTGTACGTGGGCGTTGCCTCTGGGCCGCTTCGGTCAATCTCACTCCGCGAGTAGTTGGTAACGGTTGTGTCGAAGTTAGTGACGAAAGTGCGCAGTGGTTTCTCAGTCTGATTCGTGTATTTTCCATGTATGTTATATCAGATTTCTTGGATATTATTTCGTCACAGTGTAATATGTGTCTCTTTTATACTTGCGAACTGGTTAATTCTATCGTTGTTACTGAATGTTATAATATTCTGGTACGTTAGTGTATTTGTAATGTTATAGAATGGATTCGGAAATACAAATAATTCCCTTTATTTAGCACACAACATTTATACATATATCTTATACTCTAAAGACCTCGAAATGCTACTAGCACGCACGCTTGTTGTCAACCGGCTCCTCCAGATACTTCTAACGCCTGACTCTTGTCTTTTGTCCCAACTAAAGCCTGGACGTCCTCTGACGCTTACACGCACATTTACATGTACAGTTTAAATGTATCATGTTCCTAACACGCCTCCTTACATTTATACTGTACACTTAATCGTATTTACATGCCTTGACGAATTACGTAACAGAAACTTTAACACTTATTACTTTATCTACATTTCTCTTAGTTTACATTCATCCATGACCTAAACCTTTCGAATTTCTCTCTCTGTACACAGTGCCTTCGTAAATATATCCGCAGTATTTTCGTCTGTACTTACCTTAAGTATGTTTATCTTGTTCTCCTTTAAGCACTCGTGAACATAGTGGTAATGAACTTCAATGTGTTTAGAATTTTTTGTAAAATTTCCGTGCTTTGCTATACTCATCACTCCAGAGTTATCCTCATCAATTTTTACAGGGTTATCGTCTAGATTTACATTGAAGATTTTCATAATTTCCATAATGGACATTAATTCACTCACCGCTTCCGATAGAGCTACATACTCTGGATACGTCGAGGCTTTTGTCACACACCTTTGTTTTTTGGACTTCCAACCAATTACATTTACACACAATCTAATTACATATTCAGAAGTCGATTTCTTTTCTAAATGATCTCCTGCCTAATCAGCGTCCACATAACAATCTATCGTTTCACATTTTTCATTCCTTTTATAATCTAGTCTTAAGTCTCTAGACCGATACAAATATTTCAATATTCGCAAAGCAAATTTAAAATGTGTCTCATTACAACAATCTTGAAATCTACTCAAATAATTCACACTATAACTTATATCGCTGTAGTATCGTGGGCAAAAGGCCCAAGACAGCGGCCGAACCGTATACAAAGTGGCGAGAGCCGTTGCGCCGTCGAGTACATCAATGTGTCGTCGGTCTTTTCAAGTGGACAGTTTTATGGAAAGAGCCTGCGTGACCCTGGCCATGGGGTTTCGGGACATGTGTTCGATGGGACGAGAAAAGACAAAGAGACGCTAAGGGTAGAGTTGGTTGAGACGCCAGCGAGAACGAATGCAAGAGGAGTGCAGTATGAGTTGAGAAGCGAGAGCGTGCGAGTGCAGATGCCAAAGACGAGAGTTGTAGAGTTGCTAGCGTTGTAGAGAGATCGAGTTGTTAGTTATAGAGTTGCGAGAGTGATTTGAACGGAATAAGACTTTTGTGTTTTAGTTCAAGTTGAACATTTATCGTTCTCTGTCCAATTAATCTTTGTTATTTTTATTTTTCTTAATAAATAGTATTAGGAGAATTTTACAAACCTAAATTATCCTAATCCTATCCCTTTTACGATACTACAAATTGGGGGCTCGAGCCGGGATTGAAACCAGACAGAGAACGACACGTTTAACGGAACTAATTGTGCTGAAAAAAAGAGTTGAAAATGGCAAATTGTGAAGAGGAACAGTTTTCGACTGAAGAGGTTTCGACGCTGGAGGAGCTAAGAAATAAGCTCGCAAGTCTGAATCTGCCGATATCAGGTTCGAAGTCAGTGCTGATGGCCAGGCTGAACCGAGCGTATAAGGCTGGTCAATCAACTTCGAAGGAATCGAAGCGCGATGAGGAATCGGTAAATCAGCGAAACCTAAGGAGTGGGCAGAGAGCTGAGCGCGATCAGGATGGAGATGAAGACCTCGAGAAGCTGAGGACGAAGGAGTTGAGAGCGCGCCTCGCTAGCTTGGGGTTAAAGGTCACAGGGAGAAAATCTGAACTACGCGCACGGCTACAGGCGGCCCTGGAAGGAGGCAACGTACCGTCGGAAGAAGAAAGCGACGACGAAAGTGACAATGAAGAAGATGAGAGAGACGTGATAAAACACGAGGGAGGTACGCGAGCGATGTGCTCGGACCGTGATGAATATCGCCAAAAGGCAGGTACCGTCTCGGTATTAAGCTTTAAAGACGTCGAAGACGCATTAGAATTGTTTAGCGGCGACAAAGGTGAAAACGTGGAGCGATGGTTCGAATCATTCGAAGAAGTCGCGGACACGTGTATGTGGTCCGACGGCCAGAAGGCAGTCTACGCGAGGAAGCTGCTGAGGGGATCGGCGAAAATATTCGCAAGCTTCGAGTGCCATGCCAGGACTTGGCATGAGCTGAAGAAGGGACTAATCAGAGAGTTCTCCAGAAAGTCCAACAGTAGGCAAGTACACAAAAAGCTTAGTGGGACGAGAAAGAAAAGCGACGAGGCGTGCTTGGCCTACATGTATCGCATGCTGGAAATAGCCAGTCATGCCGATATACAGGAAGAAGTCAAAGTAGAGTACATCATAGACGGGATAATAGACGAAGAAGTCCATAAATCTATGCTGTATGGTGCTGCATCCATCAAGGAGCTAAGGAAGAGGTTAATCGCGTACGAGGAGCAGAAGAGCCGAAGGACGAAGTCGGTTGCGAAGCCGGCCAGAGTTGAGAGAAACAACAGTCCCAGTCAAGGTGAAAGTGCGAGAAAGACGCGTTGCTACAATTGCGGCGATAAAGCACATGTAAGCGCGGATTGCCCGAACAGATCGAGAGGTCCTAAGTGTTTCAAGTGTAGAGAGTACGGACACGTCGCATCGAAATGCAGCGATCTGGGTAAGTCCCCTAAAGAGGTTTGTAATACACAAAAGTCGCTGCGAGCGGGTTGTAAGAGTGTTAGAATTGGAAATTGCGAACTGAGCGCGTTGATAGATACCGGTAGCGAATTAACCCTGATGCGGGCGGATCAACATGCCAAAATTGGAGCGCCCAAATTAATTCGAGAAATTATCGAGTTTCGCAGTATCGGATCCGAGAACAATCTTACGCTCGGGAAATTTTCAACGGATATTGTCATAGATGATGAGTTATATCATATAACGGTGCATGTAGTTCCGAACACTATGATGCACCGTTCGTTGATAATAGGCACAGACTTCCTGGATACCGTTGAGATGAACAGGAGGAGGGGAGATATCTCCATTTTCAGATTAAAAGACGAAAACTCCGATGGGATTCCGGAAGTTTTTAAAGTAGACATAGAGACGGGGGCGCGTGGAGTAGATTTATCCCATGTCGAAAACGTGCACCATAAGCAGGCAGTAGAGAGTTTAATCCGAAATTATAGGCCACAGAAAACGCGCGAAGTAGGAATCAAAATGAATATAATATTGCATGACGATATTCCGGTTTACGAAAGGCCGCGAAGACTATCTCCACAAGACAAGGTCGAGGTCGACAAACAGATCAAAATGTGGCTGGAGGATGGAATAATACGCCAATCACATTCCGACTATGCCAGTCCGATCGTTTTGGTCAAAAAGAAAGACGGCTCGACTAGAATTTGCGTTGATTATAGACAATTAAATAAAAAGGTAGTAAAAGATAGATACCCACTGCCCTTGATCGAAGACCAACTAGATTCGCTACAGGGCTCGAGGGTATTTAGCACGTTGGATCTTAAGAACGGATTTTTTCATGTTCCTGTTGGGGAAAGTAGCAGGAAGTATACAGCGTTCGTAGTCCCCACAGGCCAGTACGAATTCCTCAAAATGCCTTTTGGATTGTGCAATTCGCCAGCCGTCTTTCAGAAATATATAAACGCAGTTTTTAAAGAGTTGATCGCGACAGGGGTGGTGCTGACGTACATGGACGATCTGATCGTGCCGTCGACTGACTTTTCGAGTGGGATAGAGAAACTAAGCACAGTGCTGCGTGTTGCTAGTGAACACGGACTACTCGTAAACTGGAGTAAATGTCGATTCCTACAAACGAAAATAGAATATTTGGGCCACATCATCGAGGGCGGTAATATTCAACCATCTGAATGCAAAACCAAGGCCGTCGCTAATTTCCCGGAGCCCCGATCGGCTAGAGATGTTCAGAGTTTCCTGGGCTTAGCGGGATACTTTAGGAAGTTTGTGCCCCGGTATTCTGTCATCGCGAGACCATTAACAGATCTATTAAGGAAAAATGTCCCGTTCAGGTTCGAATCGCGCGAGCGCGAAGCGTTCGGAAGCCTAAAAACTGCGTTAAGCGAGAAGCCACTGTTGAAGCTGTATCGTGTTGGAGCGGAGACTCAGCTGCATACGGATGCGTGCAGCGGGGGATACGGAGCGATCTTACTGCAACGCGACAGCGAGGACAACGTTTTTCACCCCGTGTATTATTCGAGCGGAAAAACTTCACCGGCTGAAGAGAAGTACACCAGTTACGAGCTTGAGGTTTTGGCCATCGTGAAAGCGCTGAAGAAATTCCGTGTCTACTTGCTCGGCATTCCATTCAAAATCGTTACAGATTGTCAGGCGTTCGCGTTAACAATGCGGAAAAAGGACTTGTGCGTGCGCGTCGCGAGGTGGGCGATCCTCCTAGAGGAGTTCGATTATAAGGTGGAGCATAGGCCCGCGACCAGTATGATGCATGTCGACGCGTTGAGTCGAAATCCCCTACCCGAGGTCATGCTAATAGACGAAGACGAACGAGGGATTGTCGTACGTTTGAGAGAAGCGCAGTTGCGAGAGGATGACCTGCGACAGATCCGAGACGACATAAAGCAGTACGAGGCCGACGGGTACGTCTTAAGAAACGAACTTTTGTATCGAGAAGTAGAAGACACACCGCTATTGGTCGTGCCGAAGTCGATGCAAACCCAAGTGGTCCGACGAGCTCACGAACGTGGCCATTTCGGCGTTACCAAAACAGAGGCGTTGGTAAAAAGGGACTACTGGTTCCGGGGAATGCGCGAGAAAGTGGAAAGGGTGGTGCGGAGTTGCATCGACTGTATCCTTGCGGAGAGAAAGCAAGGGAAGAAGGAAGGGTTGCTAAATACCATCGACAAGGGAGAATTGCCGTTCGACACGTATCACGTCGATCATATTGGACCGTTGCCCACTACAAAGAAAAGCTACCGGCATATCTTCGTAGTGGTCGATGCTTTCACCAAGTTCGTCTGGTTGTACCCTACCAAATCAACGGGTTCTGCAGAGGTCATCAGCCGCTTGGAAAAACAGTCTGTTTGTTTCGGGAATCCCAGAAGGATCATCTCTGACCGTGGGACGGCGTTCACAGCTGGTACTTTCGAGGACTATTGTAGTGAGGAAGGCATAGAGCACGTGCGAACTACAACTGGAATTCCGCGGGCCAATGGTCAGGTAGAAAGAGTAAATCGGATACTTATCCCGTTGTTGACGAAGTTATCTGCACCAACGCCAGGCGAGTGGTTCAAGCACCTGGAGAGAACTCAAAAATACCTCAACGCAACTCCCAGCAGAAGCACTAGCGTTACTCCGTTCCAGTTGCTGTTTGGCACGCGGGCGAGAATGCGGGACGATCCGCAGATGAGGCAGTTAGTTGAAGATGAATGGGCCGCGATGTTCCAGGAAGAACGGGATCAATTGCGTGAAATAGCAAAGAGACGGATCGAGGAGCTTCAAACCCGCAATAGACAAACGTTCAACAAGAGACGCAAGAAGGCGACGATCTACAAAACAGGAGATCTGGTGGCGATCGAGAGGACGCAAGGCGGTCCTGGGTTAAAGCTGCATTCAAAGTTCCTTGGGCCGTACCGTGTGGTGAAAGTCCTGCGAAATGACCGCTACGTAGTGCAACGAGAAGGCGAACACGAGGGACCGCGCACGACTTCCACTGCAGCCGACCACATGAAGTGGTGGAACGCTGGTGTTAGTGATGATAGTGAGAACAGTGATGAGCACATCTGAGGGCAGATGTGATTTGTCAGGAATGGCCGAGTGTAGTATCGTGGGCAAAAGGCCCAAGACAGCGGCCGAACCGTATACAAAGTGGCGAGAGCCGTTGCGCCGTCGAGTACATCAATGTGTCGTCGGTCTTTTCAAGTGGACAGTTTTATGGAAAGAGCCTGCGTGACCCTGGCCATGGGGTTTCGGGACATGTGTTCGATGGGACGAGAAAAGACAAAGAGACGCTAAGGGTAGAGTTGGTTGAGACGCCAGCGAGAACGAATGCAAGAGGAGTGCAGTATGAGTTGAGAAGCGAGAGCGTGCGAGTGCAGATGCCAAAGACGAGAGTTGTAGAGTTGCTAGCGTTGTAGAGAGATCGAGTTGTTAGTTATAGAGTTGCGAGAGTGATTTGAACGGAATAAGACTTTTGTGTTTTAGTTCAAGTTGAACATTTATCGTTCTCTGTCCAATTAATCTTTGTTATTTTTATTTATCTTAATAAATAGTATTAGGAGAATTTTACAAACCTAAATTATCCTAATCCTATCCCTTTTACGATACTACATCGCGTCTGGTATTTTCACTAATATACAACAGTGCGCCAATTAAATTTTTGTATCCAATATCCTCTCTATTTATCACAGCTCTTTCAATTTTTAAGTTGGTCTACATAGGTGCACAGTACAATTTGCTATTTTGTAACTTACATTTGTTTGCTAATGATTCAATGTATTTCTTTTGGCTTAATCTTATTTCATTTTTGAAATAATCATAGTCTATATTTATTCCAAGATATTCTTTGACTTCACCTAAATCTTTCATTTCAAATCTATTAGTTACTAACTTCTTTACCCTTTGTATCTTCCTTTTATTTTTACTACAAATTAGCAAATCGTCTACATACATTAGCAAATAAACAACATTTTCTCCCTCTCCATGTATATATATGCACAACTCTATGTTATTCTTCTTGAAACCTAATCTCGTCACATACTTATCAAGACACTCATACCACTCTCTTCGACTTTCTTTTAAACCATAAAGCCCTTTCGATAGTTTACAAACTCTATTCGTTCCGTCCGCATATCCCTTTGGTTGATTTCCATATACCTCCGAAGTTACTTCACCATTTAAAAAAGCAGTTTCTACATTCATTTGCTCAATAATTAATCCATTTTGACAACAATATGATAGCAATATCTTAAAGGTCTCATTACTCGCTACTGGGGAGTATATGTCATCGGCTACGTTTCTTTGTTGGAATCCTCTTGTTACGCCACGAGGCTTAACACAGGCTGTATTTTCTAACCGTCACTCGCGGCCCTACAATGTCTCAGTCAGATCGTCTTATCTGACCGCCGGATCATATACAATGTATCGACGAGCCCATAGCTGTCGCCAAGCAACGAGTTCTCGAAACGTCGAATTTGGTCCGTTACGTTTTCCACGCAAGAACAGACATACGTGATCATAGGCGCGAACGGTGGCGTGACCTAAGTATAGTGGGGGTCGTCTTAAAGACGAGACAAAGAAATCATCCAAAAGTCGATCAGTTCCTTGTGACGCGTCGAACATTACACATTGAGCCAAACATTCACTTATTCTATTAAGTATCATATCGTGCTACGTCCACCAAGAGACTAAGCTCAATTGTAAGAGCCTTGCTCTATATTGTATACATCTATATTATCTGCGTGCGATAATGTTGTTAATTGTTGATATCTTTTCAATCGTGTAGACTAAGTGTTGGAAATATACATTATTATAATTCTGTGACTCTCAGTGTTATACCGCATCAACCACCCCGATTATCCTAACCGAAATACGGGGATCGAACTATTCGTGGTGTCGATTATTCTAATCGTAACGGGAATTTACGACTCTCGTTGACGCGTATTCTAACGACCGCGTCTCCCCGCGATAGCTCTATTTTATATGGTCCTTCGAGCCGGATTCAGTGTCAAGTGAATAGTGCTCGCCAGTGACACCCACTACAATACAGTGCCACGTGAATCCAACACAACCAGCAGCGGAAACGTTACCACCCCAGCGAGGTCAGTAACGTTAAGGGTCGGCACTTTTGAAGAGGTATAATTCGGTGGTTGAAACGCAACCACACATCCTCCTACCGCAAGGTGGACAATCGCCAACAGAAGTAAGTCCAAACGATTTCACTATCAATTGCATAAAAAATAATGGCAACCGGAGACGAGCTCGCCAACTTGCATCGTCGCCGGGGCTACTGTAGCGCCCAGTTTACACGCCTCGCAAAAAAACTGAAAGACATCGAACAATCAGGCTGTCCGGACGAGATCGACTTGCTTCAAATTAAAGAACGTCTAGAAACCTTCGAGAAGGAAATCCGTGCATTACAACACCAGATCGTAACTTTAGACGAGGGAGAGATCGCGCGCGGCAGTGAGCTAGCGGAAGAATACGAAAGGCTGCAATGCCGAGTAGCCAAACAATTAATCAATACACGACGAAGTACGCCGTCACAGTCGACAAGCGGCGAATCAGCCGTCGGCCGCGAGTCCGCGTCGCTCAAACTACCGGAGGTTCGCATACCTACATTTGATGGCGCTCTCGAAGATTGGCAGTCGTTTCACGATGCCTTCTCATCAGCGATAGATAGAAATGAAAATTTAGCACCGGTTCAGAAATTTCATCATCTCCGAACAGCCTTGACTGGCTGGGCCGCGCGAAGCATACAGTCATTACCCATCACCGACGCAAATTACGCAATCGCCATGGACGCTCTTAGGGAAAAATTCGACTGCCACCGTCAGATCTGCATGCGTCACTGGGATTTGCTTTTCGACTATCCCAAAATAACTAAAGAAACACCCGAAGCTATAGACGATCTTATCGAGACAGTCAAAGTACATCTCCAAGCGTTAGAAAGACTCGGGGACCCAGTCACGTCAAACGCCATTCTCATAAAGCTTGTCACGTCGAAGTTACCCTCAGCCGTTGTTCGCGAATGGCAACATACCCTACCGGACAAGAAATTGCCGCCATATACGCATTTAGTAGATTTTCTAAAAACACGGACGAATAGCGACAGAGCGTGTTCATCATTAACCGTCAAAAAAGGGGCGTCCGATCAACGCGACCGTCGGCGACAGGACGCGCCGCGAAGCTATACATTCGTAACTACACATAATACGTTGTTGTGTCCGAACTGCCACGGACAACACAAATTATGGAATTGCCATGTCTTCAAAACGAAGACTCCCAAAGAACGCCTGGAAATCGCCAAAAGGGCGTCGCTCTGTACCAATTGTTTAGGCAAGGGACACGCTCTCACTCAACGCTCCGCGGGATCATGTCGCATCTGTAGACAGCGACATCACACGTATCTGCATCAAGACCAGGGGCATAGCAAAACACGAACACGTGTCGACCGAACATCGAGCGGTCGATCGTCGAGCGACCGATCATCCAGCGGTCGATCTTCGCCCAGTTCACCGTCCCCGCGTTCGTCACATCGTTCGAGACGCTCATCTTCGTCTCCCCGAGCGTCTCGCCGGTATTCTCGTCGAGATTCTCGCCGAGAGTCTCCCCGAGCGTCTCCCCGAACGTCTCCCCGAGCGTCTCGTCGAGATTCTCGCCAAGAGTCTCCCCGAACGTCTCCGCGAACATCCCCGACACGCGAATCTCGGTTTCCGCGATCGGCGGCATCGGGATCGACCATATCGTCCAGTCCTAAACGACACGGAAAACAATGACGTCATCAGACGAGCCTGTTAGGGACCGAACCACAGAAAACGGACTCATCGACCCCGCTCCCTTTTGAACAATTGCAACACGACTTGTTAGTCACAGCGCAGGTCAACATCTTGAATAATGAAATTCAACCAGTTCGTTGTAGAGCTCTGCTAGATACCGGCTCTAGCATGAACTTTATCACCGAAAGGCTCGCTAACTCATTAAAACTCAATCAACAGAAATGTTCGGTCCCAATCGGAGCACTCAACACGTTATCGACGACCTCGAAACGCTACATCACGGCCACGATCACCTCTATTGACGGCACATACGTACGCAACTTGACGTTTCTGATCATACCGACTATCGCGTCTTGGGTCCCAAACCAACCCGTAGATCGCTCAACGATACAGATACCTAGGAATCTCCAATTAGCCGATCCAAGATTCCATAGACCTGCTCCGATCGAAATATTGTTGAGCGCCGGACCAACACTAGCATCACTCTGTGTCGGCCAACTTGATATCAGTCAAGCAAACGGGCCCGACTTGCGTCTGCAAAAGACGAGATTCGGATGGGTCATCGGGGGGAGCCCAACCTCACAATCATTAGCATACGCATTTCACACCTCCACGACGGCTTTAAAGGCGGACCTCGCCCGTTTTTGGGAAATCGGCGAGGGACCGCCCACCGCACGAATTTCGGAATCGGAACGACAGTGCGAGGAGCACTTTCGAAATCACGTTCAACGCAACAACGAAGGGCGATACGTTGTCGCTCTCCCATTCAACGAAACAACTCCTCCGCTTGGATCTTCCAAAGCCATGGCAATGAAGCGACTCACTTCCCTCTGCCGTCGATTCCAACGAGACAAACAATTCGAAGCCGACTATCACGCCGTAATACAAGAATACTTGGAATTAGGACATATGACGAAGATCACCACGGACCACTGCGCGGACGACGGATATTTTCTGCCACATCACGGCGTGATCAAAGAATCCAGCCGGACTACAAAACTCCGAGTTGTGTTCGACGGATCTGCACCAACCACCACCGGAGTTTCATTAAACGACGTACTTCATACGGGACCGAAACTACAAGACGACATATTTCTTATCCTTTTAAGATTTCGTTTTCATCAGTATGTCATTACAGGCGATGTCGAAAAGATGTATCGACAATTTCTTGTGCGTCCAGAGGATCGGAAATTCCAACAAATCTTGTGGCGCAACTCGGACGGAGAAGTGGACATCTATCAACTTAACACAGTGACATTCGGGCTGTCAGCGGCCCCCTATCTAGCCATTCGGTGCCTCAAACAACTGGTAGACGACGAGGGACATCGATACCCACGAGCAGCGATTGTCTTACAGCGAGACTTCTACGTCGACGATGTTCTCACAGGAGCCGATACAAAGAACGAGGCACAATCACTGAGAACGGAGCTCATAGAGTTGCTTAAATTAGCCGGCTTAAACATCCGAAAATGGGCAGCGAACGACCGGGAACTGCTACGAGGACTTTCCGAGCAGGACATAAACGATAAGCTGCTACTAGGCGAATCGCAAACTTTCAAAACTCTGGGTGTTGTTTGGAATTCCTTTGACGATTCGATCCTATATTCCGTCAAAATCAATCCTACCGCCTCTCGAATTACGAAGAAAACAATCAGCTCCGAAATTGCCAAGATCTACGACCCTCTTGGATTACTGACACCAGTGATCGTTCGCGCTAAGATGTTGCTCCAACGACTTTGGACTTTAAAACTTGACTGGGACGAATCTCTTCCGGCTGACGTACATACAGAATGGAGCAAATATTATTCACAGCTACCTTTGCTAAATAACGTGAAGTTTCCACGTAAAACTATAATCAAGACTGCAGCGGAAATTGAATTACACGGATTCTGCGACGCCAGCGAAAGGGCGTATGGGGCATGCGTCTACCTTCGCACCATCGCTCCGGATGGTCATGTTTGGACACGACTCCTCACTGCAAGGTCAAAGGTGGCTCCACTCAAATCACAAACCATTCCAAGGCTGGAACTGAGTGGAGCACTTCTTCTCGCATCATTGGCCACTACAGTCCTTCAAGCGTTACCAAGCAATATTTCTCGGACCGTTTACTGGACTGATTCTACAATCGTTTTACACTGGATTAATACATCACCCCATACGCTGAAAACCTTCGTCGCCAATCGTGTGACAGAGATTCAACAAAAGACTCACACCTCAGATTGGCGCCACATTCCCACTACCGATAACCCTGCAGATCTCATATCTCGAGGCCAATCACCCCAAGACTTCCTGCGATCTACCATTTGGCAACATGGACCAGAATGGCTCCAACAACCTGAAAAATACTGGCCGTCGTGGAACCCAGTACCATTAGTTGAAATACCAGAGCAAAAGAAGGCAACATGTCTGTCCGTGACTCCGCCTGACCACAGTCTACTGGAGAGATATTCTTCTTGGCCCAAGCTGATAAGAATTGCCGCTCGTTGCCTCTGATGGAGGCAAAAACAGGATCGGGGGGGACCTCTAACCACACATGATTTAACCAATGCGCATAACAAATTGGTCAAATTGTTACAACTCTGTTATTTTCCAGATGAAATACGTACTCTCCGCACAGATCGAAATTCTGCAGTGAAGGGGAAGCTGCAACGACTCAATCCATTTCTGGACAAGGACGAGATATTGCGAGTCGGAGGCCGACTCAGTCATTCACCAATGCCCTTCACTCAGAAACACCCAATCATTCTACCCAAATCCTCAGTTACAGCACTCATAATCGAGCATGAACACCTCCTAAATCTCCACTCCGGAACTCAAGCTACCTTATATGCCTTGAGGAGATCTTACTGGCCTATCGACGGCCGTAATCAAGTTTGGAGCACGCTGAAGAAGTGCGTACGTTGCTGCCGAGCCAATCCACCTCCAGTAGAGTACGTAATGGGCGACCTTCCAGCTGCACGGATAACGGAATCTCGTCCATTTACCAACGTCGGAATCGATTATTGCGGACCGTTCTACATCAAGGAACGAAAGGATCGCAACCGACGAAAAATCAAGGTATATGTAGCAATCTTCGTATGCCTTGCAGTTAAAGCAGTCCACCTCGAGCTGGTCACCGATCTCACTAGCGAGGCCTTCATTGCTGCTCTGTGAAGATTCATCGCTCGCCGAGGATTCTGTGTAACAATTTATTCTGACAACGGCACCAACTTCGTTGGCGCCAACAATGAATTACGAGAGCTCCGAAACGTCCTGCAGTCCGACGATCATAAGGTAAAGATTCAGTCCTTTTTAACCGATCGACGAATCGAATGGCACTTCATTCCTCCCAACTCACCTCACTTCGGCGGGCTGTGGGAGGCTGCGGTGAAGTCCTTCAAACGACATCTCAGACGTGTCGCAGGTAACGAGCTCTTAACATACGAAAATTTGAACACACTGATCATTGAAATCGAGTCTATCCTCAACTCCCGTCCTCTGACTCCAATATCATCTGACCCAAACGATCTTCTTGTCCCTACTCCCGGTCACTTCCTCATCGGAGATGCACTAACAAGCTTTCGAGAACGAGATTTCCGAGACACTCCATCCAATCGTCTCTCCAGCTGGCAACATATTCAAAGGGTCAAACAACATTTCTGGCGCCGCTGGCATCGAGAATACCTGAACGAGCTGAACATCCGAAATAAATGGAGCAAGGGCAGTCACGACATCCGAGTAGGCACCGTAGTAGTCCTCAGGGAGGATAACGTACCATCCATGCAATGGCCTTTGGGCCGCGTGATCAAGGTCCATCCAGGAGTCGACGGAATCATACGGACCGCCACCATGCAGACGGCAACAACTACCCTGGATCGTGGCGTCAAAAGACTGGTCCCCTTACCCATTCACCCAGATCCAGACGAGTCCGACCACCCACACGGAGCGAAGGAGATTCGCCAGCGACGCACCTGACTCCACACCATATCATTTGATCGGTACCCTCTCAACGGGGGGAGGATGTTACGCCACGAGGCTTAACACAGGCTGTATTTTCTAACCGTCACTCGCGGCCCTACAATGTCTCAGTCAGATCGTCTTATCTGACCGCCGGATCATATACAATGTATCGACGAGCCCATAGCTGTCGCCAAGCAGCGAGTTCTCGAAACGTCGAATTTGGTCCGTTACGTTTTCCACGCAAGAACAGACATACGTGATCATAGGCGCGAACGGTGGCGTGACCTAAGTATAGTGGGGGTCGTCTTAAAGACGAGACAAAGAAATCATCCAAAAGTCGATCAGTTCCTTGTGACGCGTCGAACATTACACATTGAGCCAAACATTCGCTTATTCTATTATATTAGTGTAACGCTTATTCTATTAAGTATCATATCGTGCTACGTCCACCAAGAGACTAAGCTCATTGTAAGAGCTTTGCTCTATATTGTATACATCTATATTATCTGCGTGCGATAAGGTTGTTAATTGTTGATATCTTTTCAATCGTGTAGACTAAGTGTTGGAAATATACATTATTATAATTCTGTGACTCTCAGTGTTATACCGCATCAACCACCCCGATTATCCTAACCGAAATACGGGGATCGAACTATTCGTGGTGTCGATTATTCTAATCGTAACGGGAATTTACGACTCTCGTTGACGCGTATTCTAACGACCGCGTCTCCCCGCGATAGCTCGATTTTATACCTCTTACCACTAATCTAGCCTTATACCTGTCACCTGATTTTCTCGTGTAAACCCATTTTACATCTAATACGTCTTTGCTTTTTACCCTTTCTACCAATTTCCAAGTTTTATTCTTATAAAGACATTCTATTTCCTTATTCATAGCTTGTTTCCAATCTTCACTATCTTCACAACAAATCGCCTCCTCAAATGTACAAGGGATATCTACACTACAATAATTTGCATGGATTTCACTAATGTTTTCTTTTTCTGGATATCTTACTGGAGTTCTCTTGTTACGTGTAGATCTTCCAGGGATGTTTAAGCTTTCAAGACTGTTATCATTTTCATCTTCCCTACTTTCTAACTTTTCCTTATTCATGCTTACCAATAAATCATTATCCTCAATGTCATCGTTATCTGTATCGAATGAATTCTCCACAAAACCGATACATTTTGTGTCTGTTTCTATGACCTCTACATGTCTCGCTATTGTTATTTTCCCACCTAATAAGACTCTGTAACCTACTTCACTATATCCAAACAAAATTCCCATATCTGCCTTCTTATCCCATTTAGAAATTCTCTTTTGTTCTTACAAAAACTTTACTTCCATATAGATGTAGATTTTCAACACTTGGTTTTCTCCCGAAGAATATTTCAAAAGGTGTCTTTCTCTCTATAGTATTTGCCAGTATTCGATTTTTCAAGTATACCGCTGTCCAATCTATTTCCAGCCATTTTATGTACTTTCGCTTCCGCTAACAAGCAACGCGCCATGTCCATCACTGTTCTATTATACCTTTCCGTTGTCCCGTTTAATTCATGTACGTAGGTTGGGCAGTTATTTATTCTGATACCTTTATCCCTAGCAAATTTATAAATTCGATTATTCAAGTTCTCTTTTCCATTATCACATCTCAATATTTTAAACCTCTTGCCCGTTAAATTCTCGGCTTCATTTACAAACTGTACGAAACAATCAAACACCTCATCTTTTGATTTTATACAATAACTTCTAGCTATTTTGCTATAATTATCGATAAATGAGATGAAATATTTCTCTTCATTGAATCCGGTAGTTTTGAAGGGACCGCGCACGTCCGAATGACTAATTTCCATTGTCTCCCTAGCCTTGGTTCGATTATTTTTGAATGGTAAATTTTGCATTTTCCTTTCCATGCACACCCTGCATTTCAAAAATTCCTTTTCAAATTCATTCGGTATACCAGTAACTAGCTGTTCTTTACCCAAAATATTTAAATATTTAAAATTTACGTGTCCTAAAAAAAACAAGAGAAAACAAAAAAAACAATAGAATTTATTTCTTGTATTCTGAATTTACACTGATTGCGATTTTGTTCTGAGCTCCAGCCGTGACTTTCCAAGACTGACGCTCTTACAATTTGACTTTCGGTAACATCTGTTTCTTCTTTGTTTGTCATCCCTCAATATCCCTACTACCCTGTAGGCGTACGTGACCGTTATCACACTTCTAGGACATTCGGTGGAAGGACCGTTAGGATACAGATGACTCATTAGGCACTTCGACGATATACATTGTCGCCAAGGCCGCCACATCTCTATCTCCATCATCGGTCCATCGGATTTGAAGTATGCCGGTCGTGACACTCGCTCGTGCCGGTTGTTGACTGACGATGGAAATTTCCATGTCCCCTGCTCGTATTTCCTTTGTTTCCTCCTCCTCTGCTGCGACCACGTGTTGACCCAAGCCAAAAACTGATACCGTTTCCCGCTTCGACGCCATTTTGACACTCTCTCCCAAAATGTCCTACTCTTCCACATCTGAAGCATCCTTCCTTTTTTGCAGAAAAGGCGTTGGATTGCATTTCTCCTCGATTGGACTTATTTTTCCTCTCCGCTATTTCAATTTTATTTTTTAAATACGCTACCGTTTGATTTTCGGCTTTCAGTGCATCTACTATATCCGCTATGTAGCTGTATTCTTCGGGTAACGTATTCAGCATGTAAGTTAGTTTTTCCCTCTCACTCACTTGTGCACCCGCACATTTTAATTCGTTTATTAATTTCTCGAAATCGCTAAAGAACGATGCTGAATCACTGTAGTTCTCAAGTTTTATCTTTTCCAATCTCCTTCTGCATACGACCTGTAGTGCCGTCGACACTTTCAAGTACATTTCATCAAACTTTTTTACTATCTGATACGCCGTTTTTTCTTCTCTAATATATTCCAATGGTCTGTTTGTGATGGCAGTATAAATTATATTTATTGCCTTCGGATCCTTTTTGTCCCAGTCTTCACTGTCTGTTTCTGTCTTCACCCTAGTTGTGACAACCTCGCTTTCTCTATACTTGAGAAACATCGTTATTCTTTGCTTCCACATTCCGTAAATATCCATCGAAAATAGGTATCATGATTTCCAATCTCTCCGTTTTAAATGATTCCTTATCTCTTACTCAAGCGTTCCTACGTGCTCGAAGTGTATTTTTCCTCTTTGTAACCTTTGAACGTTTCTTTCCTTACTGAAGAGTCACTCGACCTAACTCGCAATATTGAAAACCATGCACTAAAATAACTGGCAAAACTATGAACCACGCTCTGCTACCATGTAAAGATATAGAATGGATTCGGAAATACAAATAATTCCCTTTATTTAGCACACAACAGTTATACATATATCTTACACTCTAAAGACCTCTAAACCCTACTCGCACGCACGCTTGTTGTCAACAGACTCTTCCAGATACTTCTACCGACTGACTCTTGTCTTTTGTCCCAACTAAGGCCTGGACGTCCTCTGACGCTTATACACACATTCACATGTACAGTGTAAATGTATCATGTTCCTAGCAGAATTGTTATGCGACTGATGCATCAACATACCATGCAAGAAGAATTGGAAACTAGGACAAAAAGGAAGAACTGTGAAAGAGATCCTTATAATCATAGTAAACGACAAAAAATTCGCAGATGTTCAAGTGAATCTGACGAGGAGGATATTGATGAAAAGGTAGTTGACAATAGAAGAATACAAGTAATAACACAAGAGTCAAACAATCTCCTCGATAACGACAAAAGGATGGTGCGAATGATGGGATATAAGGAGGTTACGGCCTCGGAAATAATGAACAAGGTCGTTTAGAGCCAGTTCAAGCACCTAGACAGCATGGTCGCAGAGGCTTTGGACATCATGTTCTTGGACATGAAGATTCAGGTCTTAAATGGCATCCTGCAGAGGGAGTTATAAAGTGTGTAAAAGATATGAAATGGTGATATGAAAAGTTGACCACAGATGATGAAATTGATTTCTGTTGTGCAGATATAGTGAAAACTGTTATCAATGCGAAAACTTTTTTTAACACTTTTTTAAAATCGTGCTACTGTTAAAATGGCGAATACAGATAGAGCATGTAACTTTATGTTTACTAACCCAAAAGGTTTGAGGGAGAATGGGCTGCTATACTTTGCAGATGTATGTGCCGGAGCAAGAGGTTTTAGTGAACATATTCTATGGCGAAAGAAATGACGTGCTAAAGGATTTGCTCTTACTTTAGAAAATGAACATGATTTCAAATTAGAAGACTTTTATGCGGGTCCTTGTGAAACATTTCATCCATACTACGGACCAAAGGAAAGTGATGATGTCTTTGACCCAGATAATGAAGAGGCATTTACAAATATTATAATGCAGCATACCCATGGCAAAGGAGTACATTTTGTGATGTTTGATTGAGGATTCTCAGCAGAACGACAAGAAAATGTACAAGAAATTCTTTCAAAACAACTGTATCTTTGTCGATGTTTAATAGCATTGATGGTTGAAAGAGAGGGTGGTGATTTTGTGACTTAATTATTCAAGCTTTTTACACCCTTTAGTGCTGGTTTAGTTTATTTAATGTATCGCTGCTTTGAAGAAGTTTTTATTTTTAAACCAAACTCTTCTAGACCAGGAAATTCAGAACGTTACTTAATATGTAAGAAGAAACGATCTGGGGTACAAGATGTTGATGAATATCTGAAGCATGTTAATCATCTGCTTTTAAAAGGTGGTGTAAATGACGACGTTTTACAACTAGTATCATATAATGAATTAAAAAGAGAGAAACAATTTGTTCAATATCTACGTGCTTCTAACAAAGATTTGGCCGGAAAACAAATAATCGACCTGTGTAAAATTGCAGCATTTTATGCGGATAATACTCTTGTTGAGACAAAACAAGCTGATATGCGCAAACAATATCTAGAGTATTGGAAACTTCCAGATGAAACTAGGACAATCCCAAGACACATGAAACCAAAGACAAATTGAATACTCTTTTGAAAGATACGTCATTTCTTACTATTAATCCAGCACAATTGATGGAATTTAACATTGAAAATGCATTTTTATCACTATATGACTGGTTTTGTATGCCATGTGGTACAAAGCCAAGGTCTGATGATGATAAGAAGCACGCTACATTTTATATGGGCGTGGGAAGGAGCAACGTATATACATGTACAAAGAATTCTTGGGTTAGTGTCGATGACATTGGCATAGAATTACCACCAAATACACTTGTAATCGCAGAGGTTGTATATGAAATGACTAAGGAGTTTATATATCAGCAAAAAGTACTTGCATTCCATATTATAGATGCATTCTACTTAGGAGGAGTGGACATTAGCAAAAAATATTTGAGGAGCAGGTAAGCAAGTGAATCTTATTGAGATCAATAATAATCTTTTAGATTTCCAGTAATGAAATGTTTTTTCAAGGAGTACGTTCATGTGATACTAATGTATGACTGTTCTTTAAAGGAAAGAGGAAGCGACGTTGTTCTGTGAAGCTTTGTGGAAACCAGCAGGAAATAACTATACTCGAATACGTGCCAAAGAACTACTTCCAGTTGGTACATATATCTGTGAAAAGTTGCGAGTAACGCAGCGTAAAATGAAAAATAATTCCGATGCCTTAGTATACGAACTTCCAGAAAGGACATTAGATGTTAATGGTTATAATAAGGACAAATTATATTTCATACAACAGAGTGTAAAATTTTTAAGAAGCACTGGAAATCCTTGGAATCGGTATGTCAGTAAAACACATTCCATAAAGTATGTTTTTAATTGAAAAACAAACGAGAAGCTATTCGACCTTCATAGACCAAGTTCAGCAGAAGCAAGTTTCGTTAAATCTTTTAATGGTCGCCTTATTTGTCATTGGCCTAATGATTCATCACTTACTATAAACAGATTTGCAAAATTTATTAAAGATAAGTGTCCGGCATACAATACGCGCTTAGAATATTAAAACTGCAGGCTGTACATATATTCGTACAAGACTTGAACCGCATAGATGTCAAACAGATTAATTCCGTTAATTTGACTGTTATTTCAAATATGAAATACTTGTGATATATTTTAGTACTTAGCATTACATTTCTATAGAAATAGAAGTGTAGCGGTACATGAGTCATAGGACAAAGCAAATTACGTCGTTGTCGCCTCGAAGTACCTAGACCGCTGAGCTACAATTAATGTAAAAACAATGTCACCGCAACCAGCTATTGTCGTCAGGTAGGCAAATACGAATTCTTTCAAACCCCCCCCCCCATCGACTAGTATAGGAAGCCTTAACTCAAATACATCTGACGGTCAAAAACATCAATATTTGACTCAGGTCATTTATAATGAAATATGTAGAGGACACGGTATATGGGAAGTTTGACCGTCAGACTTATTTAAGGTTATCGATTGACGTCGTAATCCTCGAATTCACATAAAATAATAAAGTAAGGTACAACCTATGGGCCCTGAGTCGTAGGTACAATGTGTAAAAATATTCCATAAATGTTCGTCACGAAATTCAGCAGATCGCTCGTTGATACTCGTAGGTATTCGAAGATACTTTACTCTTTGGGTTGCCTCGGTTTATTTATACTGGTCGGGGCAGAAGTCGGAAGATTCAAAATCGTCTTTGTTCGAAGTAGCGGCAACATTTTTATGCTCCGAGTGTAATTACTTGTATCCTTACGATCCTGATACTCCGAGGCAAAGTAACAATAGGATTTGAGTTTCCCTCTGGCTCATATGCCGCAATAAATTATTATAGTTTGTGCTCATGAATAAGAACTTATGAACTATCTAAAAAATATAATAAGCTGAAGTACTGTAGGAAAGTAATTTACAGTGCTACTAGGTTTGGTTACATATTTCAATATCGTTCACGCCATCGCAAAAGCTAGTATGACGCTGCGTCGGCGTATATGCACACGGGGAGGTGATGGGCGAGGCGAGGATGATAGCCTCCCGCGAAGTAGGGCCTGGCCCTGAAGGAGTCCCGCGACGGGTATGAGGGGAGATGATGCGGGTCATGGCACCTAGACTGCGACACCTATTTACATCGTTTTCGAAGGAGGGTGCCAACCCTCGGATATGGCGCACGGCTAGGCTGGTATTGCTTCGGAAGAAGGGACGACCAGCCCTTGTATCGTCCGGTATGCCTATAGGATGAAGTGTGCAATTTCTTCCAAAGAATCATTGCCAGAATCATTGTACTGTTCTCAGTCGAAAATGTTCGTGAGATGTCAACAACGACTTTTGGCATCAATGACATAGTATAGTGATAACTACACTATGAGCTAGGGCCATCTATAGGCAAATTCCGGTTTCATATTTATAGACCTGATACGCTTGATTTGACAGGGATCAGTGCGGACATAGCGCTAATTGTCTAGTGTGCGCTGAATTGGGCAAGAAATCTGGAGTACCGGGCATATCGAATACTCGGCATGTCTGCAAAAGCAAAGGAAGTACGGGGATTTGACCATTTGATTCTGAATATGGAAATCTGCAATGTCGCCGTATTTGACACGGCCGGGGATGTCATAGATGACATAGAGCAAACCGGCTGGAGTATGCTGTATTTGGCAGCAAATGTACAGCATTACGTGCATCCTATTGTCGACATACCTACAATGGATACGGAGATACTTTCACTTGAATAACTAGGCTTGAATATGCAAAACTATAAATACGCTGGATTTGACTCGGTCCGGATTTAACACGGCTTAAACCAGATGAAGCTCTCTGCGTATGGCAGTCAATGTGGAATGTAACGCGCATCGAACTGTTTACATACCTGCAATCGAAATGTAGTCACGTTGATCTGAATATTTATTCCTGAACATGCAAAATTGCATTTTGGCAGGTTTTGGCAGAGACCAGAGTTGACATAGCTCAAACAAGCTGATGAGTAATGTAACTGTAGCAAATGTAGAGTATAAGGCGTGTCGCATTGTCGACATATGTGCAAAACAAGCGGAGAGACTTTGAAAGCAATATTTAAGCATTAATAGCAAAAACTGCAATTCTGCTAGATTTTACAGGGTCCAGAGTTGGCATAGCACAAACCGGCTGATTTGGCATCAGATGTGGAATATAACGCGCATCGTATGGACAATGTTTCTGCAAAACAAGCGGAGATACCTTGATTCGAATATGTAAGCATTAATATCCAAAACTGCAGTCACTTGGATTTCACCGAGTCCAGTCTTGACAATGTGCAAACTGTCTGATGTGTGCTGTATTTGGCAGCAAATGTGGAGTATAACATGCATCCTATTGTGAACATACCTACAATGGATACGGAGATACATTCACTTGAATATTAGGCTTGAATGTGCAAAACTACAAATACGCTGGATTTGACTCGTTCCGTATTTAACATGGCTTAAACCAGATGAAGCGCCCAGTGTATGGCAGTCGATGTGGAATATAACGCGCACCGTTTTGTCGACATATCTGCAACAGAAACTGAGTCACGTCGGACTGAATATTGAACCCTGATCATGCATTACTGCATTTACGCTTGATTTCTCAGGGTCCGGATTTGACATAGCGCAAACCAGATGATGTGAGCTATATTTAATAGCAACTACGGAATATAAAGCGCATCGAATTTTCCACATATCTGCAATCGAAACGGAGATTCGTTGATTTGAATATTTAGGTTTGATGATGCAAAACTGCAGTTGCGTTGGGTTTGACCGGACCAGAGTGGACATAGCGCTAATTGGATGATATTGGTTTAATTTGCAAGAAATGTGGAATACAAGGCAAATCGTATTGTCGACAGATTTCCAACAGTAACGGAGATGCGTGGATTTCAATATATAATAATGTATATGAAAAACTGCAATTACGCTGGATTTGTCGGTAATCGGAGATGACATAGTTTAAATCGAATGATGTGCACTGTATCGGCAGCAAATGTAAAGTATAACCTGATTCGAATTGTCGGCATATCTGTAACAGAATCGTAGATACGTTGATTTGAATATTTATGCACGAATTTGCAAAACTGCAATTACGCAGGTTTGACACGGGCCAGAGTTGACATAGCGCCAGCCCACTAATGTGCGCTGTATTTGGCAGCAAATATGGAGTGTATGTCGGCACATATGCTATAGAGGCGGAGACACATTGATCTGAACGTTTATTCCTGAGTATGCAAAACTACAATTACGCTGCACTTCACAGGGTCCAGAATCGACATAGCCCAAAGCGGCTGATGTGTGCTGTATTTGGCAACAATTTTGGCGTATAACACGCTTTACGTTGTCGGCATATCTGCAACGGAAGCGGAGATACGTTGATTAGAATGTTTCAGCCTGAATATGCAAAGCTGAAACTACGTTGGATTTATCGGAGACCAGAGATGACATAGCTCAAAGCAGCTGATGTGGGCTGTATTTGGCAGCAACTGTGGAGTATAAGATGCATCGAGTTCTCAGCATGTGTGCTATAAAAGAGGAGAAAAGTTGACTCAAATATCTGAGACCGAATATGTAAAACAGCAATTACGCTGCATGTACAAGGTCCAGAGTTGACACAGCGCAAACCAGTTAATGCGCACTGTATTCGGCAGCAAATGTGGAGTATAACGCGTATCGAATTGTCGGCACATCAGCAACAGATGCGGAGATACGTCGGTTTGAATGCATAATACTGAATATACAAAACTGAAAATACGCTGGATCTGGCTAGGTCTAGATTTTGCATAGCTCAAACCGGATTGTGTTCACTGTATCTGGCAGCAAATGTGGAGTGTAGCGTGCATCGTATTTCCGACATACATAATATGTATACAGCTAATAACAGCGCAATGTTTTCCAATGGAGGATTCAGCCTATGTAAGCAGAACTGCAATTACATTGGATTTCACAGGATACACAGATGACATAGCACAAACCCTCCGATGTGTGATAAATTTGGGAGCCAATGTGGAGTATAACACACATAAATTCATCGTCATATCTGCATTAGAAACAGAGATACGTAGATTTGAATATTTAAGCTTGAATGTGCAAAACTGCATATTCGCTGGATTTGACACGGTCCAGAATTGATATTGCGCAAACTGGCAGGTATGCGCTGTATAGGTTTATTTGAACATTTAGGCATGAATATGCGAAACTACAATCGTGCCGGCATTGACTGAAACCAGAGAGGACATAACGGAAACAGGCTGGTGTGCGGTGCATTTGGCAAGAAATGTGGGGTACAAGTCACATCGAATTCTCGACATATCTGCCACAATAACGGAGATACGTTGATTTGATTATTCGTGCATGAGTATCCAAAATTGCAATTGCGCTGGCTTTAACAATGGTCAGAATCGACATAGCGCAAACCAGCTGATGAGTAATACATTTGGCAGTACGACGCTATCTCGAATTGTGGACATATCTGCAACGGAACCGGAAATAGCTTGATTTGAATATTTAATCCTGAAAATGGAAAGCGCTAACACCTCTCACCAGCGGCAACGCTAACAACTCCACTCTCAACAACGCTAACACCTCTCGCAACTCGACAGCGCTAATAACTCTACTCGTCGACTGCTCGATTAACTCTGACCTCTCGACTCACTCTTATTTCTCGATCAACCGCTCAACGCTTCTCGATCAGCCAATCTTTAAAGTTAAATCGTCCCCTACCATTAGCGTTAGTTTTTCCAACTCTCTAAGCCCATTCTGTTAACGCTCAGCAAGTACGAGGTGACTTTAGTCATATAGGCTTTCTCCCCGATGTAAAGTAACAACCGAAGGACAGACGACATTGTTTTGATCGATTTCTAATGAGGCTTTTTCCTCACGATACTACAATATGTTGACTTGAATATTTAAGCCTGAATATGCAAAAGTCCAAATGCGCTGAGGTTGGCTGGGTCCACACGTTACATAACTCAAACCAGATAATATGCACTGTATTTGGCAGCGAATATGGAGTATAACGCGCTTCGTGCTGTCGTCATATTTGCAATGCAAACGGCTATACGGTGATTTCAATAGTTAAGCATGAATATGCAAAACAGCAATTTCGCTGGATTTGACAGAGCCTGGAGTTGACATAGTACAAACCTGCTGATGTGCGGTGCACATGACATCGGATGTGTAATGCAACGGGCATCGCTTTGTCGCCATATGTGCAATAGAAACGGAGATACATTCATTTGAATATGTTAACCTTAATTTGTAAAACTGCAATTACGCTTGGTATGTCGAGGACCAGCGATGATATAATAGCACGAGCCAGCTGATGTGAGCAGTATTTGGCAGGCAATGAGGAGTATATCTCGCATCTAATTGACGGCAAATCTCCAATCGCAGCGGTGATACGTTTTATATAATATTCAATAATGGGCCTGTTACGATACCGATAGTATTAGCGTGACTGAAACACATTGCCGTCTCAGTAAAACCATTTTATTTCAAGCTTCACGCTAAGTTCTGAATCCGGACAAGACCGTTTCAAGTTCTCGCAAGAGCAAGCAGTCAAATTAAGGTACTTACACGAGTTAGAGTCTAATACATTTTATTGGTCCATCATCGATGGGGCGATCTCGCATCGAAATTTTCGGAGGACCGCGTAACCTTCCAACGACGACCGCCGTACGAGCAGCGGATTATTTCGTGCCTTAGGTTGCCCTCACCACGTCCTCTACTTCTTGATTCTTGGTTGGTAGCTTTAGCGGCTGCAGGTCCGAGAAATTGCATCTTGACCCGCTTTCTCGTATGTCGCATGTGACGTCTCACTTTCCATCGTAGACACTTGTCGGATCTACATACGTTGAACCATTTGCGCGAGACCAGCGCGGCGCTCTGCAGGGACGAGGGATCCAATTTTCGAAGTATCAAGTGCGAAACCTCCAGTGGTAGTTCGGAAATGATATCTACCTTACTTGGGACGAACAAACCAACGACGCGTGTTAGAGATCTAAAAAACTCCATATTGCTTCTACTGTTGCGCGAGCACGACTGACGGTCTGGCTAAGAGTGGAGGCTTATATAAGTGCTGTTCGTCACGGTGCACTGCGAGTTCCGGTTCCGGGTGAGTGTCCTGGTCAGGCAGAATCGATGGTATGTGCATGTATTTTCACTTACATCGGGTTCACATTATGATTAGAGTTAGAGGCGCGAAACGAATCTTCATTTGGTTTAGACGTTGAAGTTATGCAATAGAGCAGATATTTACTAGTGTAAATTTGATTGTTATATAATTTGACAAGTAGTCGTGGTAATTAGGTACTCGAGAAGCTAATGACAATGATCCTGGGTTCAATAACAAAGCCGCGGTCAACGGGATAACAGAATTCGTTTTCATCCTGATTCCCAGTTGTACCATCAGTTCAAATGATGGCGGCAAGCAGAACGGACACGTGCACGTCGCTCCGTAGGCATAACCGAAATATCTGGGTATATTAAAGAAGTCGGGCGGAAAGTGCACGAAAGTGAAGTTTCTAGTGCTCCGGAATGAGTAGGAACACAAGAGATAGGTGAGCTCGCTGGTATAAAAGCGAGAGAAACGATTGAACGTGCTGTGTGAAAAGTGCGGTTGGGGGCAGAGCGGGAGCCATCTTGGGTCGCGCGACCGAAGCGCCACCGTGCGGGCTACCTGGGTAACCAAGGAGTGGTGGAGAGCGCCCCCGTGGAGGGCCAGTCAAAACTCCCCGCGTCGAACAGACACGAATCGGATACACGCGGAAGGATACAGTGGGATTATACGAAGACCGGCTACGTCGAAGGACATCCATCTCAAACATACATATATATATATATATATATATGTCGGATTAGAGTCAGGATTAAGGAGATGGGCGTTTGATGGATTTTCATTAGAATTAGCCATTGTTGTGATACAACGGAGAGTTTATTAGCACAGGCTTATTAACAAGATTAAGCACTCGCAGCACTAGTGATAATGACCTTAGGTTCGAAACGAATCCGCGGTCACGGGATGGTAAACGTATGTTCTCGCACAGTTCAAGTCTAACTCTCTCTGTTAACTAGATGTGTGGTATTCACTGGTTGTAAGGCGGCACTGTCATTCGTCGATGAGATCGTACCAAAGAATGCCTCTCCGTCTCGACGATGTCGTCGAGGAAAACTATATAGGGTGGGTCTAAGGATATGAGATCCTCGGATTCGTCAAAGAAAGCTTTCGTTCCAAAGGAGAGGGAAATTAGCGCTATTGCTAATTGGTCGATCTCCATATCGGCATTTTGAAAGAGATGCTGGCCGCCCTTGAGGGGAGGTTGTTGACGGGGGGCAACGCTCGTGGAGGATAGGTTTCTCCTATCTTCCCGTAGTTGCAACAAAGTCTATTTGACGGACTTCGCTTGACTAAATCTTAAGATCTATAGCGGGTCCTCACGTTAGCTAAACATACGCCGCAAAGGCATGCCGACACCCGGCGATCATCTTACTCGGAGGACAAAATCTGCGTGTGGCGGGCCGCGGGATAGAAACTATTGAAGTATTTACTGCCACATGTCGCTACGACTATTTCTTTTAAGGAGAGGAATAGAGTTACTCTGTGCCTTTGTTAGATAAAACGTTCATGCCTTTGACCGCGGCTACGTTCGGCGACTGATTGTCGCCTCGAGCCCAAGCTCATGATCATAAATCTCGAACAATCGGAGCGGCATTTGTTTAATCTAAGTTACAGAGTTGCGGTGTTCCCGCGAATCCAAGGAGGAGCTCCGGCGTTCTTTCATCTCCGACATATATATATATATATATGTATATTAAGACAAACACAATATGGACAAGTACTGTAAGTCAAGTAAACTTACGGCTCAGGGGGTTTCGGAGCTTCCAGGCCCCGTCGGGGATTCGAGCAGCGTCCCAGGCTCGACCAGACGGTCACCCAACGACTGGACGAACGGCGAGGGGAAGGTCGATCCCAGGGCCTCCCCTCGTTCGGTAAACACGACCGGGGACCAAGAAACTCCCGCAGTTGTCACAGAGGAAAAGACGTGCAAGAAAAGCACTAGAAGATACCTCGAATTTGATGAAGACATCGCGGGAATCATCGAGGATGTCGAGATGCCAATGCAGGCACTCAAGGATAAGACACCACCCACCGAAAAGGCGACCCAAATCGCCAAGGAAAAAATCTTCAAAGGTGACAAGATCACCAGATATATGAGAAAGTCCCCAGTGGAGGGGAGCGCGTGCAAGACAACGAGAAGCCTGGCCAGGAGCCAGCTGAGGGCAACTAGGGACGAAGCGGCCAGCACCTCGGAGCTAGACACACCGGCGGAAATGTCGGACAGCGGCAGCGAAGCGGCGGCACCAAGGGCATGTCTCAGGAGGAAGGCCATGGCGAACAGAGCAACGGCCGAGACCGAAGGCAACGACGAGGACAGTATCGTCATTAAGATGAGCGAATGGAAGGCGATGACGGAAATCATCACAGAAGTCTTCCGCGAAATCCAATACATAGGTAGCAGACTCTACCTCATGAACAAAAAGGATACCGACATCAAGAAAAGGAGGGACGCCATCAGTAGAAAAGCGATCAAGCTCCACTCGATGTTGGACGAGATGAGGCTCAAGAGGAACGCGAGGACAGTCGCGGCCACCACGATGACCACCCGTCCGGGGAGGAGTGAGGAGAAGGAAGGAAAAAGGAAGGAGATATCGCCTGTCGAGGGGAAGGGCGACACCAAGAGAAAGAGACCAACGACCGTGGAGGCCTCATACGCAGGAGCCTGTGCCGGCAACAGCTCGGCAAAAGCGACTACGGAATGCACGGACAGCGATGTAAAGGAAGACTGGATCCCTGTCCGCGGAAGGAGAGGAAAAGGAACGGACACCCCGACGGTGGTCAGGAAGGCGAACGCAGGAAGGGCGGCATTGGACAAGCCAAAGAGGCCGGAGGGACCGAAGAGGATACGCAACAGACCCGAAGCCATCCTCGTCAAAGTAGGGCAGGACAAGGAGTGGATCCAGGTCTACAAAGACTTGATGGGGGCAAGGGAGACCCTAAAAGAGAGCTGTGAGATTAGGAGGAGCAGAACAGGTGACATCCTGATCGAGCTGAAAGCAGGTAGCAACGCCAAAAAGACCGCGGCGGATATAAACACGGCCCTAAGAGGCAAGGTGAGAGCGCTACCAATGCGCGACAAGACCTCCGTAGAGATCAGGGATATAGACCCGCTCGTAGGCAAGGAAGAACTAGCCAGGGAGATAGTAGTGCAACTGGGCGTAAGCGACATCACTGAGGTCGAAGTAAAGACCCTAAAAATGGCGCCGTGGGGCACCCAATCGGCAATAGTGGCGATGCCGAAAGCCTATCTGGCCAAAGAGGGGGCGAGCCGGAATATCAGAACCGGCTTGACGATAGCCTCGATAAAGGCACTACCCAATGTGGTAAAGTGCTTCAGATGTCACATGTTTGGGCATATCGCGAACAAGTGCACGGCGATAAGCCCTGGAAAGGAGATTTGCAGGAAGTGCGGAGCCAAAGACCACACGATAGCTGCCTGCGTCAACGCACCCTGCTGCTCCATCTGCAGCAAGGAGAAAGGAGTGAAATTTGACCACGTAACCGGATCCCTGGCTTGTCCAGAATATAGAAGGCGGTTGAAAGCGAGTAAATGAGGATACTGCAGATAAACCTCAACAGATGCAAGCTGGCGCAGGACATGATGCACCAATGCGCGATCGAACTTAGACCGGATATAATAATAATTTCCGAGCCGAACAGGCAGCTACCGCACTGGTTTAATGACACCAAAGGAGACGCCTCGATATGGGTCACACTCCTCAATTGCAAGCTGCATGATGAAACAACGGAGATCAAGAGCGACGGGATAGTGGGCGTCCGCGTTGGCGACGTCTTCTGCTTCAGCGGATACTGTTCGCCCAACATAAATAAGCCAACATACTGCAAATACATAGACACGCTGTCTGCTATGACGAAGAGCGTTGCTAGAAGACACGACAAGGTCGTCGTGGCCAGAGACTTCAACGCAAAGTCAACCTGTTGGGGAGGATCGACCACAGACAAGAGAGGGGGAGTCTTAATGGAGGCACTAAGCGCCCACCGGGTGTTTCCATTGAGGCTCAAGGAAAAGTACACCTTCTTCATGAACGGGAAGACGAGCTTCCCCGACATAATACGCGCATCCAACAAGGTCAGCGAGACACACGCCGGAAGCGCGGTCTTGGACAAATACTCGGCCTCGGACCATCTGTACGTGCTCCACAGGTTTAAGACGAGGAAGACCCGAACCGTATCGAAGTTCTACAGGTACGTGACCAAGAACATGTCGTCGGAGGAGTTCCTGAGCAGATTCGACGACACACTGAAGAAGGAGGACCTCAACGCGGCTATCGGAGAGGATGGGGCCGAGCCCTTGCAAAAGATCATCGAAGGTACGTGCGAAGGGATGCTAAGGAAGTCGAACGGTGCGGCGAGCCGCAAGTACGCGAAGTACTGGTGGAACCCGATGATCGCGGAACTGAGAGCGCAGGCGCACAAAGCGCTCAGGAAGGTGACGAGAGAAAGAAAGAAGAATGCCGGCAACACCGAGCCCCTCGTCAACGCCTACAAGGAGATCCGTAGGCAGTTAAAAAAGGAGATCGCCTGTAGCAAAAAAACAGCTTGGGCAGAATACTGCAAGATACTGGAGAGCGACCCTTGGGGCAAACCCTATCGCACGGTCATGAAGAAATGTAAACGCAAGGGACCAACAAACGACATGCCGATCGACATGGTGAAGGCAGTCCTACAGAGGCTATTCTCCTTGGGACACAGACCCCCCCATTATGAGGGCCGCGAAGAGGCAGAGACCGAAGAAGAAGGAGATATTAGCCTCAGCGTCGCCATCGGCGAAGGCGATGTCGTCGATGCCGCCGGAAGAATGAACACCAAGAAGGCTGCAGGAGTCGATGGCGTGCCGGGCGAGATCGCGAAGCTGGTAGCGAGTCGCAGGAGCGAGCTCGTGACAAGGGCGTTCAACGGCATCACCGAATCAGGAATGATCCCAGACTGCTGGAAGACGGCCAGAGTAATACTGCTAAGGAAACCGGGAAAGGATCCCAGTCTACCCAACGCGTACCGGCCGATAAGCATACTCCCAACCATGAGCAAGATCTGGGAAAAATGCTTTAAGAGGATCATCGAGAGATGCATCGGGACGGACCCGTTCCATCGGAGGCAATATGGCTTCAGAAAGAAGAGGAGCACGGTAGATGTCATCACGCAGGTGATGAAGTTTGCCAACATCTGCAAACAGAAGAAGGTAATATGCGGGATAATCACCCTGGATATTAGCAATGCCTTCAATTCGCTCAGCTGGAAGAGCATATACGAGGAATCTGACAAGAGGAAGCTGGCATGGAAGGTCAAAAGACTAATCGGCAGTTATCTATCCGGAAGGAGGATCGTCGTGAGCAACCAGCACGGCACGGTGGAGCACGAGGTGGCGGCGGGAATTCCGCAGGGATCCATCCTCGGACCATTCCTGTGGAACTTGGTATACGACCGGTTGCTCGAGAGACTCGACAACATGCCAATGGTCAGAGCAACCGCCTTCGCGGATGATCTGGCCATCACATGTTCTGTCGGGAGGAACGAAGATGCCTCCGTCAAGGTCAACACGATGCTAAGGATCGCCAACGATTGGTGCACGAGTGTCGGGCTCACCCTGTCGAGGGAAAAGACGGAGGTCATGCTCATCACAAGCTTGCGAGTGCCGAGAGTGGTGAAACTCAGGTTGGGCTCCTCGGACATCGAAACGGTCGATCGCATCAGGTATCTCGGAGTCGTCATCGACTCCAGTCGGAGGTTCGGTGCGCATATCGAGATGGTGTGTAACAGAGCCGACAAGTTAATAGGAGTCCTTAGGGGAATTCTACCCAACATCAACGGGCCGCCCAGCTTGGCTCGTAGGCTCTACTACAATGTGTGGGAATCCATCGTAACTTACGGAGCACCGGTGTGGACTAGAGCAGCGAATACCGATAAGAACAGGAAAAAGCTGAAACGAGCACAACGAACGGCCCTGTGCATAACAACGACGGCATACCGTACCGTCTCCCACGCGGCACTTTGCGTGTTGACCGGGAATCTCCCGATTTACATAAAGATAAAGATGCTCGGAGAGACCTACGAGAGGAACAAGATCCATGGGTCCAGGATTGGCACGGATGACGGCTCCAAGCTGAAGGAGGAACTGGAGGCGATTCGCATGAAGGCCCAAGAGGACTGGCAGAAGGAGTGGAACAACTACAAAAAAGAAAATATCACAAAGAAGCTAATACCGGGTGCGCTGCTATTTACCAAAAAGAAGATGGACATCGATCACCACACCATGCAGCTGCTAACCGGGCATGGGAGCTTCGGTGTCTATAGGAAAAGTATTGGCAGGGACAGCGACAGCAACTGTCTCGACTGTGGAGACCCGAACGACGATGCAGAGCACGCCCTCTTCGCGTGCCCGAAGTGGACGGACAGGAGGATCGAGCTGGAGAACGCTCTGGGAGGGAAGATAGACGTGGGCAATCTGATCGCCACGGTGACCGCCAAGGACGAGAGCTGGAATAAATTCAGGCAATTCTGCAAGACCGTCATGTGTTACAAGAGGGTGACAGCGAGGGCCTAGGAAGAGGCAAGGAGGAGAACGAGCGTAACAACAACTACGCGGAGCAATGAGGGCAAGAACATGGAACAACGAAAAACCGCAGAAGGAGACCAGCCCACTATTCTGAACTGGCTGAGAGGACGACATGAGCAGTAACTGCCCGAAGAAGTAGATACAACGGGGCACGACAGGACAACCCTGATGAATGCCGACAGGTTTTACCGGGGTTGTCTGCCCTCTAAGCGGAGGAAGTAGGAGGAGGGGTTTTTAGTGGGTATGGCAACGACATCCGACCGACTCCCACATAACCCAGTGATGCGGGTCACTGGGCATGCGTAATAGCATTTTCCCCTCCCAAGCGAAAAAAAAAGTTGTACCATACTTCCTTATCTACGGTATAGGTAGGACTGAACAAACTCTTTGTCAAAACATAGAATATCCACCGAGTGTTAAGGCTCTTTGTAACTGGCTAATGTGACCTCACGAGAGAATGATTTTCCGGCACGATGATGCTGCAGTGGAAAACTATGATGGGTGTGTCTAAGGGCACCGGAACATCGGATCCGTGGAGAAAAGACTTCGCTCGGTAAGACATTGATAGTGACGTTACTGTTAATTGGACAATTTCCATGTTGATGGTTAGAGAAGGATGCTAGTAGCCCTTGAGGGAACGTTGCTAGCGGGAAGCGTCGTCCGTGGAAAAATAGATTTCACCTATCATCCCGTAGTTGGAACGAAGACTGTTTGCCTGTTTAGGACTGTTAAGGACTTTAATTAACTAAATCTTAAGGTTTAGAATGGGTCCTCAGGCTAGCTAAACATATACTGTTGAGATGCGTTGACATCTGGCAATCATCTTATGCGACGGATAGAGTCTGCGTGTGGCGAGACACGGGACAGAAACCGTTGGAATGTTTACTGTCACGTGCCGCTACGATTATTTCATTTAAGGACAGCTATAGAATTACTCCATGCCTTTATTAGCCAAAACGTTCATCCCTTGACCGCGGCTACGTTCGGTGACTGGTTGTCGCCTCGAGGCCAAGTGCAGTATCACAAGTTTCGAACAATTACAATCGGACTGGATGGCTACAATTGTTGAATTACAGTTATGGTAGAATCTAGATTACAATGTTACTGGATTTTCCCAAAATTCCAAACGGACGGTTCCCGTGTTCTTTCATCTCCGATTTATATTTATGTCGCTGGTAGTTCTCACGCATTAGCTTATCGACGGCCTGGCTGGGAACGATCAGGGAAGCGAACTTTTCTGCCCGAGCGCCTGGAGTGATGAATTCCTGAGTCGTCTTTGTTTTGCTCGTTTCAAACATCAGGTGGTATTATTACTTCGCGATTTTCGCTGTAATGGTGTTCAGTGTTATCGTTCAATAAAAATTCACGCGTTTCGGACGGTCTACGGGTACGATTACGTTCTTGTTGCTAACTTCAATAGCAATGGTCCTTTTTGCTCTCGATATAAATTGATGCGGTCCGCCGTAGGGTGGTTGTAAGGGGTATCCAATGGCATCGTGACGTAGAAATGCGTAAGACGATGTTTCGAGTGGAACACGGAGGTTTCTTTTTCGCCGTGTCGCGTAATCGGGTGAGGCCTGATCTTTTCTATTCGTAGTTTTAGACGGCTTCCGTATTTCGACTTGGCCTGTTGCTTCGTTGGTGCACAGAATTCTGCCGGCAATCGTATGCCGGTGCCATAAACTATTTCGGCTGTCGTCGTTTTCACGTCCGTAATAGCTGTTCGTATGCCTAATAAAACTATTGGCAAGATTTCTACACAGTTGCTCGTATCGTGGCATTTGATTGCTGCTTTTAGTTGTCGGGGCAGGCGCTCTACCATCCCGTTGGTCGCGGGGTGATAGGCTGTCGTTCGTAAATGCCTAATGCCGAGGAACAGGCATAATTCGTTAAATAAGTTTGATTCGAACTGGCGTCCTTGATCGGTCCTTATCCTTAAAGGTACGTCGAAACGGAATATCCACGTGGAAAGGAGGGCTGAAGCAACGGTTGCCGCCTCCATGTCGGCGATGGAAACGGCTTCGGTCTAACGCGAAAAACTATCGATTTTCGCCAGGCAGTGTCGGTATCCTAGCGTCCCGTGTCTGGGGGGGTTTGTCATGAGGTCTTCGACGTCCTTTAGCTGTTGATCGCTGAGGCATTTGCCTAGCGTCACGTTCCTAATTATGCTCTAGCAGTTTATATTTCTCTAATCAAGTTGTTTGAATGAACTGTAATTTATACCTGTTAAATCAGTGTATACTTAATTGAACCACCCCGATTATTCTAGCAGAAATAAGGTTATCGATCTGTTCGTGGCTGTTAGGAACATGATACATTTACACTGTACATGTGAATATGTGTGTAAGCGTCAGAGGACATCCAGGCCTTAGTTGGGACAAAAGACAAGAGTCAGTCGTTACAGGTATCTGGAAGAGTCGGTTGGCAACAAGCGTGCGTGCGAGTAGGATTTCGAGGTCCTTAGAGTATAAGATATATGTATGTCGGAGATGAAAGAACACCGGAGCCTCCCCTTTGGAGCGGTGGGAGGACCCCCTTAGCGCTGTAACCCAGATTTCATCATAGCCGCACTAAGAAACTGTTGTAATTTGATCCGACTGTACTTATTCGAAATTTATGATAGTGAGCTCGGGCTCGAGGTGACAACCGGTCGCCGAACGTAGTCGCGGTCAAGGGATGAACGTTTTACCTAACAGAGGTATGAAGTAACTCTATAGCTTTCCTTAAAAGAAATACTTGGGACGGGGCACGACGGTAAACATTTCAACGATTTCTGTCCCGTGGCTCGCCACACGCAGACTTTGTCCTTCGGGTAAGACGATTGCCAGATGCCAACGCATCTTCACAGTATATGTTTAGCTGGGCGAGGACCCGCTACGAATATTAAATTTCAATTACACAAAGTCTCTCAAATGGCCTGTGCCCCAACTACGGGAAGATAAGAGAAATCTATCCTTCCACGAACGACGCTTCTCGCTAGCAACTTTCCCCAAGGACAGCTAATATCTTTCTCTAACCACCAACATGGAAATTGACCAATTAACAGCAACGTCAATTTCCCTCACCCTTCGAGCGAAGACTTTTCTCCGCGAATCCGGTGATCTCGTGCCCTTAGGCACACCCATCATAGTTTTCTTCGACAGCATCACCGCGACGGAGAGACACCCTCTAGCGCGATCTCATCAGTAATCGACCTGTCTTTCGTATACGAAATAATTGTCCCCGTGCTCTAACATATAGTGTAACTTAGACGCAAACGAAGGGTAAAGTCCAGTATCCGTTGACCGCGGAAACGTTGCCGGAGCCGAGACCATTGTCATAGTGCCGCGAATATCGAAACCTTGCGATTATCTATCGACGCTGTAAATCTCTCTAATTTGTGTTAATAAACTCAACCATTGTTACACCGCACCTATGGCTAATTCCAACGAAGATACACCGAACACCCCCACCCACAATCCTGACGTGCATCCGACATCAGAAGTGGGATTCGGATCGGTTATGACGGTGAACGGAATGAGGGCCATTTTGCGTGGCCTAGTGGAGGAGCTGAATTTGAAGCCGAGTGCGGAACCTACCAAAACTGTGCTACCGGAATTTAACCCCGACATCCCGGGCGCCGATCCAGTCGCATGGTGTACCACTGCTGGTCTGATTATGAAGGACCACCCCCTACAAGACCGTTCGCTAGCCACCGCTTTGAGCAGTGCTCTGAAGGGTTCCGCAGCAAATTGGTTTTCGCAGGGAGTGTTCGACGAAGGCCTCACTTGTCCAGCGTTTACGGAACTTTTTACGACGCGTTTTGGTGGCAAGGATACAGCAACCTCGACACTAATGAAGATACTTAACGAACAACCACAGAAGGGCGAAAACACGGCGGCTTTCGCCGCTCGCGTCCGTTCCCTCATAAAGATGAAGTGGCAACATATAACCTTGCCGGAATTATTCAATGCTATCGCCTTTTATCGAGTGAAGTCAGTCGACCGGCGTATCGAACGAGTGGCACTCGAGAAGGATATCCGGACCGAGGACCAATTTTTAAACGAAATAAGAGTCTTCGCTCACGAGAAGAGGCCGGCGACAAGCAATACACCATCTAGCCCCGAAACCAAACGACACAAGCTGTCCGACCCCCGCAACAAGTGCCTCTACTGCGGTGCCTTTGGGCATGAAGTGGCGGAGTGCCGCAAGAAGATGCGGGCCGAGAAACGGAAGATACGACGTCCAGAAGGAGGCCGACAAGCTACATCGTCCAAGCCGGTTTGCTTCAAGTGTCAAGCGGAAGGACACATCGCCTCTGACTGCCCGCTGCGGAAAGAGAGAGGAGACAGCAACGGCCAGGAACGTCGAGTCGTATTCTGCGTGGTGAAGGCCCCAACCGGTAAATTAAGCCTCCAGGGTGAGTCGTTCCCATTTTGCTTCGATTCTGGGGCCGAATGCTCGTTAATTAAGGAGTCCGTTGCCCCGAAATTTCCCGGCATACGAACGGCCGACGTAGTAGTAATGCGAGGGATAGGGAATACATGCGTTGAGAGTACGTCGCAGATTTTGTCCACCGTATGCATCAACGGTTTTGCGCTCGAGATAACTTTTCACGTCCTCCCCGATAGCCACTTAAAATACGATATCATGATTGGTCGCGAAATTTTGAGCCAAGGCTTCGATGTACATATTACGCGCGACAGTCTCAACATTTGCAAAACGAAAATAGTTAACGCCTGTAATAGGACCGTCGAAAACGAGATCGATCTCGGTGAAGTAGACACCGAGGTACTTGGTAACGATAAGGGCCGGTTAATTTCCATTCTCGAAAGGTTTAAAAACTCATTCATCACGGGTTTCCCACGTACTCGTGTAACTACGGGCCAGCTAGAGATACGACTAATCGACCCTAACGTCACCGTCCAAAGAAGTCCTTACAGACTTAGCGAGGAAGAGCGGAAAACCGTGCGGGAGAGAATTAGCGAACTAATTAAAGCAAACATTATAAGACCTAGTAAGTCACCGTTCGCAAGTCCTATGTTGCTCGTGAAGAAGAAGGACGGCTCTGATAGACTGTGCGTAGACTTCCGAGCGCTAAATAAAAATACGGTTGCGGATCGGTATCCCCTACCCCTTATCGCAGACCAAATTGCGAGATTGCAGAACGCGAAATACTTCATTAGCCTGGATATGGCCAGCGGGTTCCACCAAATCCCCATACATCCCAATTCAACGGAGTATACCGCGTTCGTTACACCCGACGGACAATATGAGTATGTAACGATGCCGTTCGGATTGAAAAATGCACCGTCCGTTTTTCAGAGGGCCATCTTTAACGCCTTAGGCGACCTTGCGTATTCTTACGTCGTCGTTTATTTAGATGACGTCTTAGTTATTGCCGACTCGATAGATCAAGCTCTAGAAAGGTTGAACACCGTACTAGATACTCTTGTGAAAGCCGGATTTTCGTTCAACTTCGCGAAATGTTCTTTTCTGAAAACAACGGTACTTTACTTGGGATATATAATCCAAAACGGAGAAGTTCGTCCCAACCCGGGTAAAATACACGCCTTAAGTTCCTTACCCGCGCCAACGACCGTCACTCAGCTCAGACAATTCATTGGGTTAGCTTCGTATTTCCGTAGGTTCGTCCCTAAATTCTCGCAGATGATGAAACCCCTGTATGCGCTCACCTCAGGTAGCAAAACATAACATGGTCAGATAGGCACGAGAAAATCAGACAACAGGTAGTTTCCGTCCTGACCGACGCGCCGGTACTAATGATATTCGACCCTAATTACCCAATTGAGCTACATACCGACGCCAGCTCGGAGGGCTACGGAGCGATCTTGATGCATAAAGTCGAAGGTAAAAATAGAGTAATCGAGTACTACAGCAAAAGAACTACCCCCGCGGAATCTAGATATCATTCCTACGAACTAGAAACGTTAGCAGTCGTAAACGCCATCAAGCATTTCCGTCACTACCTACACGGACGAGAATTTCTTGTTGTTACGGATTGCAATTCGCTGAAAGCGTCAAGTAACAAAGCGCATTTGAACGACAGAGTCCACAGGTGGTGGGCTTACTTGCAGACTTTCACCTTCGACATTATGTACCGAGAAGGGAAGAGGATGTCCCACGTAGATTTCTTCTCGCGAAATCCCGTAGACTTAGGCCACCGTAAAATTGATAAAATTGTGGAGAAAGAAATCAACTTGGCCGAAATATCGGAAGACTGGCTACTGGCCGAACAGCGTCGCGACCCGCAAATTATAGAAACTACCCGCAAACTACGAAACGACGAGCTCGCGGAAGATATCGCGAATACCTATGAGTTGCGCTCAGGTATCCTCTATCGCAAAGTGCAGCGGAGGGGTAGAACCCTCTGCTTGCCCATTGTCCCGAGAGGCTTTAGATGGTCCGTTATCAACCATGTGCATCAGTCGATTATGCACTTGGGTTGGGATAAGACGCTCGAGAAGCTGTACGAGTATTACTGGTTCGAAGGAATGGCGAAGTACGTTCGCAAATTCGTAGAGAACTGTCATGCCTGTAGAGTTTCGAAGGCAAGCTCGGGTAAGATCCAGGCCGAGCTACATCCTATACCTAAGACCAGCATACCTTGGCATACGGTCCACATGGACATAACGGGCAAGCTAAGCGGTAAAAAGGATTCCAAGGAATATGTCATTGTTTTGGTCGATGCTTTCACGAAGTTTGTACACTTACATCATACCCGTAAGATAGACTCCTTTAACACCATCGAAGCTCTCAAGTCCGCTATATTTTTATTCGGCAGTCCCTGCCGGATAATAGCAGATCAGGGTAGATGTTTTACGGGCAAGGAATTTCAGGAGTTCTGTGAAAACAAACAAATTAAAGTCCACTTGATAGCGATCGGTGCTAGTAGAGCCAATGGGCAGGTAGAGCGTGTTATGAGTACGTTGAAAAATATGTTCGCGGTAGTAGAGACGACCGGTCGATCATGGCAAGACGCGATTGGGGAGATACAATTGGCCCTGAATTGCACCACCAACCGCGTGACTAAAGCGAGCCCACTGGAACTACTAATCGGTAGGACAGCAAGACCGTACGACTTGTTGCTACCTGATAGCGTTGAAGAAAGAGAAATAGATATCTCCGATGTAAGACAACAGGCGACAAAAAATATAGCAAGTAGCGCCAAACACGACAAAGAAAGATTCGATAACACCAAAGCTAAAGTGGTTAGGTTTAATGTCGGTGATTTCGTATTGCGCAAAATCGAGGAAAGAAACCAAACCAAGTTAGATCCAAAGTTTAGGGGCCCATTCGTAATAGCAGAGATTTTGGAAGGGGATAGATATACTTTAAAGACATTAGATGGCAAACGATCGTATAAATACAGTCATGACAGATTAAGAAAAATGCCGAATAGTTGCGTTCCTGCTGAGTTGGACGTCTGTGGTGATGACAATGGCAGTGACAATGACGATATGACTACACCGATCTCAGAGGATCATTAACACTATGACTATGACATTTAACACAATGTTTCCACACACAAGCCTAGTGCGACCACACACTAGCATTCGATATTTCCACACAAGCCTAGTGCGAATACACACTAGCATTCGGCATTCCCACATAAGCCTAGTGATACCACACACTAGCATTCAGTGTCTCCATACACGCCTATTACATCAATGCACTCGTGTTCAGTGTCCCCATACACTGCACTCGCATTCAGTGTCTTCATACACACCTATTACGTCAATGCACCCGCACTCAGTGTCTCCACACACGCCCAGTGCGGTAATATGATCCAACAAACTGAGACTCGTCCGTGTACGAAATCGAAAGTGATCTGTCATGTCATTACGGTCTGACCGATAACTCACAAGATGCAACTGGCGCTTTGAATACCAATCATAGTGCTACTGACTTTTGTGTTTTTTTTTCTTCCCTACTTTATCATTAAACATCCAATCGAAATTTTTGTTGTTAACCTGGGCCCTTGACCTATTTGGACAGTTAGTTAAGCCATAAAGAAACTAGTACAATATAATTTAGCTAAACTATAAAGGAACAAAATACTAGTTATATCAAGTTTAACATTAGGAAAACTCAATATTTTAGATCCACCCGAGGACGTGTGATAGTCAGAATGGCCGTGTCGGAGATGAAAGAACACCGGAGCCTCCCCTTTGGAGCGGTGGGAGGACCCCCTTAGCGCTGTAACCCAGATTTCATCATAGCCGCACTAAGAAACTGTTGTAATTTGATCCGACTGTACTTATTCGAAATTTATGATAGTGAGCTCGGGCTCGAGTTGACAACCGGTCGCCGAACGTAGTCGCGGTCAAGGGATGAACGTTTTACCTAACAGAGGCATGAAGTAACTCTATAGCTTTCCTTAAAAGAAATACTTGGGACGGGGCACGACGGTAAACATTTCAACGATTTCTGTCCCGTGGCTCGCCACACGCAGACTTTGTCCTTCGGGTAAGACGATTGCCAGATGCCAACGCATCTTCACAGTATATGTTTAGCTGGGCGAGGACCCGCTACGAATATTAAATTTCAATCACACAAAGTCTCTCAAATAGACAAATGGCCTGTGCCCCAACTACGGGAAGATAAGAGAAATCTATCCTTCCACGAACGACGCTTCTCGCTAGCAACTTTCCCCAAGGACAGCTAATATCTTTCTCTAACCACCAACATGGAAATTGACCAATTAACAGCAACGTCAATTTCCCTCACCCTTCGAGCGAAGACTTTTCTCCGCGAATCCGATGATCTCGTGCCCTTAGGCACACCCATCATAGTTTTCTTCGACAGCATCACCGCGACGGAGAGACACTCTCTAGCGCGATCTCATCAGTAATCGACCTGTCTTCCGTATACGAAATAATTGTCCCCGTGCTCTAACATATAGTGTAACTTAGACGCAAACGAAGGGTAAAGTCCAGTATCCGTTGACCGCGGAAACGTTGCCGGAGCCGAGACCATTGTCATAGTGCCGCGAATATCGAAACCTTGCGATTATCTATCGACGCTGTAAATCTCTCTAATTTGTGTCAATAAACTCAACCATTGTTACACCGCACCTATGGCTAATTCCAACGAAGATACACCGAACACCCCCACCCACAATCCTGACGTGCATCCGACATGTATAACTGTTGTGTGCTAAATAAAGGGAATTATTTGTATTTCCGAGTCCCTTCTATATCCTTACAGTGGCGTCGATTATCTGATGGTAACGGGAATTTACGACTCTCGTTGACGCGAAACATAGTTGATTTTGTTTAAATGCTAGTTATAGTTTCACGTGATTAGTGGCAGAAGGAAAGAAGGGTATACACGAATCATTTATAAACCACTTAAGATGTATAGGCGAAAATGACTTGAAATAGTATTTCTTTACTCAGATTGCCTTATTTTCATATTGCTATTATAACATAAATGTCATGGTAGAAACCCGGATGATAAATAAGTGGCTTATTTCGTTAAACAAATTATTGCCTTTCTGAATTAAATTAGAGACTTTCAATAATACTCAACTACGAAATTTATGTTGATTCTTTAATAAATGGTGCATGCCTGTCAGCTAGATATTATAAGAACGAAGACTTTACCATTAAAACTTTAAAATTTCGACAAAAGTTTTAAAGCGTAGGCGTCACTGTGTAGGTACGTAGGTAGGTAAATTGAGGTCAACCGGATGTAGAGTTAGTGCCGCATCGGCCACGCTGGTCTTTACCTTTCTCTCATTGCGTTCGTCAGATAATTAATATAATTTACATGTTATTATAAACAGTATTATAAATTATTATAAATTTTTGTACATTATATATATTGTTGAGGTAAATAAATTCAAAATTTAGGGAACAACGAATTCAAGTATTATCCTGTTCTGTCGGGTTACTATTGGTGGCGGGGCAGTAGCCGCTTGGGGTACGTGGGCGTTGTCTCTGGACCGCTTCGGTCAATCTCACTCCGCGAGTAGTTGGTAACGGTTGTGTCGAAGTTAGTGACGAAAGTGCGCAGTGGTTTCTCAGTCTGATTCGTGTATTTTCCATGTATGTTATATCAGATTTCTTGGATATTATTTCGTCACAGTGTAAAATGTGTCTCTTTTATACTTGCGAACTGGTTAATTCTATCGTTGTTACTGAATATTATAATATTCCTGTACGTTAGTGTATTTGTAATGGTATAGAATGGATTCGGAAATACAAATAATTCCCTTTATTTAGCACACAACATTTATACATGTATCTTATACTCTAAAGACCTCGAAATGCTACTAGCACGCACGCTTGTTGTCAACCGGCTCCTCCAGATACTTCTAACGCCTGACTCTTGTCTTTTGTCCCAACTAAGGCCTGGACGTCCTCTGACGCTTACACGCACATTTACATGTACAGTTTAAATGTATCATGTTCCTAACACGCCTCCTTACATTTATACTGTACACTTAATCGTATTTACATGCTTTGACGTATTACGTAACAGAAACTTTAACACTTATTGCTTTATCTACATTTCTCTTAGTTTACATTCATCCATGACCTAAAGCTTTCGAATTTCTCCCTCTGTACACAGTGCCTTCGTAAAAATATCCGCAGTATTTTCGTCTGTACTTACCTTAAGTATGTTTATCTTGTTCTCCTTTAAGCACTCGTGAACATAGTGGTAATGAACTTCAATGTGTTTAGAATTTTTTGTAAAATTTCCGTGCTTTGCTATACTCATCACTTCAGAGTTATCCTCATCAATTTTTACAGGGTTATCGTCTAGATTTACATTGAAGATTTTCATAATTTCCATAATGGACATTAATTCACTCACCGCTTCCGATAGAGCTACATACTCTGCATACGTCGAGGCTTTTGTCACACACCTTTGTTTTTTAGACTTCCAACCAATTACATTTCCACACAATCTAATTACATATTCAGAAGTCGATTTCTTTTCTAAATGATCTCCTGCCTAATCAGCGTCCACATAACAATCTATCGTTTCACATTTTTCATTCCTTTTATAATCTAATCTTAAGTCTCTAGTCCGGTACAAATATTTCAATATTCGCAAAGCAAATTTAAAATGTGTCTCATTACAACAATCTTGAAATCTACTCAAATAATTCACACTATAACTTATATCGGGTCTGGTATTTTCACTAATATACAACAATGCGCCAATTAAATTTTTGTATCCAATATCCTCTCTATTTATCACAGCTTTTTCAATTTTTAAGTTGGTCTCCATAGGTGCACAGTACAATTTGCTATTTTGTAACTTACATTTGTTTGCTAATGATTCAATGTATTTCTTTTGGCTTAATGTTATTTCATTTTTGAAATAATCATAGTCTATATTTATTCCAAGATATTCTTTGACTTCACCTAAATCTGTCATTTCAAATCTATTAGTTGATAACTTCTTTACCCTTTGTATCTTCCTTTTATTTTTACTACAAATTAGCAAATCGTCTACATACATTAGCAAATAAACAACATTTTCTCCCTCTCCATGTATATATATGCACAACTCTATGTTATTCTTCTTGAAACCTAATCTCGTCACATACTTATCAAGACACTCATACCACTCTCTTCGACTTTCTTTTAACCCATAAAGCGCTTTCGATAGTTTACAAACTCTATTCGTTCCGTCCGCATATCCCTTTGGTTGATTTACATATACCTCCGAGGTTACTTCACCATTTAAAAAAGCAGTTTCTACATTCATTTGCTCAATAATTAATCCATTTTGACAACAATATGATAGCAATATCTTAAAGGTCTCATTACTCGCTACTGGGGAGTATATGTCATCGGCTACGTTTCTTTGTTGGAATCCTCTTACCACTAATCTAGGCTTATACCTGTCATCTGATTTTCTCGTGTAAACCCATTTTACATCTAATACGTCTTTGCCTTTTACCCTTTCTACCAATTTCCAAGTTTTATTCTTATAAAGACATTCTATCTCCTTATTCATAGCTTGTTTCCAATCTTCACTATCTTCACAACAAATCGCCTCCTCAAATGTACAAGGGATATCTACACTACAATAATTTGCATGGATTTCACTAATGTTTTCTTTTTCTGGATATCTTACTGGAGTTCTCTTGTTACGTGTAGATCTTCCAGGGATGTTTAAGCTTTCAAGACTGTTATCATTTTCATCTTCCCTACTTTCTAACTTTTCCTTATTCATGCTTACCAATAAATCATTATCCTCAATGTCATCGTTATCTGTATCGAATGAATTCTCCACAAAACCGATACATTTTGTGTCTGTTTCTATGACCTCTACATGTCTCGCTATTGTTATTTTTCCACCTAATAAGACTCTGTAACCTACTTCACTATATCCAAACAAAATTCCCATATCTGCCTTCTTATCCCATTTAGAAACTCTCTTTTGTTCTTACAAAAACTTTACTTCCATATAGATGTAGATTTTCAACACTTGGTTTTCTCCCGAAGAATATTTCAAAAGGTGTCTTTCTCTCTATAGTATTTGCCAGTATTCGATTTTTCAAGTATACCGCTGTCCAATCTATTTCCAGCCATTTTATGTACTTTCGCTTCCGCTAACAAGCAACGCGCCCTGTCCATCACTGTTCTATTATACCTTTCCGTTGTCCCGTTTAATTCATGTACGTAGGTTGGGCAGTTATTTATTCTGATACCTTTATCCCTAGCAAATTTATAAATTCGATTATTCAAGTTCTCTTTTCCATTATCACATCTCAATATTTTAAACCTCTTGCCCGTTAAATTCTCGGCTTCATTTACAAACTGTACGAAACAATCAAACACCTCATCTTTTGATTTTATACAATAACTTCGAGCTATTTTGCTATAATTATCGATAAATGAGATGAAATATTTCTCTTCATTGAATCCGGTAGTCTTAAGGAGACCGCACACGACCGTATGAATAATTTCCATTATCTCCCTAGCCTTGGTTCGATTATTTTTGAATGGTAAATTGTGCATTTTACTTTCTATACACAACCTATATTTCAAAAATTCCTTCTCAAATTCTTTCGGTATACCAGTAACTAGCTGCTCTTTAACCAAGATATTTAAATATTTAAAATTTACGTGTCCTAACATCCTATGCCATCTTTCCTTTTTACTCATACCACTACGTTCGGCGCTGTTTGCTAAGTGCTCCTTCCCTTTCAATATACTTTTCATTCTATATGTTCCCTTTTCTTTAACCGCTACCGCTGTAAGCTTATTGTCCTCATCTATTACTTTTGCAATATTTCCTTTTGAAATAACCGTGTTTTTATTATCTGTTAACTTGCCTAAACTAATCAAGTTTGCGGACATTTCTTTCGCGTAAAAAACATTATTCATATTTATTTCATTTTGCTTTCCAAATGCTTCAAAATAACTTATAACATTCCCTACTTTTGTTGCCTTTATCGATCTATTATCGCCTAAATATATGTTTTCCGGTTCTTTAAGGTCAATAGATTTATCGAAATAATTTACGTTATTAATTATGTGATCTGTGCAACCGCTATCTAATAGCCACATTACTTCATTATTACTTATCTCGTTCGCCTCGCCGCTGTGTGCTGCGTGCGCCGTTGCTATTGTCACGTAAAATGAGAAAGAAATTTAAAGGAAAGAAGAAAACTTTATTTTTTCCTCGTTTATACACTTCTGAACTCTAGCCGTGGCCGTTCGAGACTGAGGCTCTTACAATATTTTCTTACTTTCGGTGACATCTGTTTCTTCTTTTGTTTTTCATCCTTCATTATCCCCACTACCCTGTAGGCGTACGTGACTGTTGCTACGCTTCTAGAACATTCGGTGGAAGGACCGCTAGGACATAGATAAACCCTCAGGTACTCCGGCAATATACATTGTCGCCAAGGTCGCCATGTGTAATGTTCAAGTATCGGCTGTCTGGAGAATGTTTAGAAGTGGTCGCCTAAGGTGACGTCAGGGCAAAAGTGTTTGTGGTTACACTCCCCCCTCCTTAGAATGAACTTAGTCCTCGAAGTTCCTTTTCCTCTTTAAGATAGATGGGTGAAATTTTGCCTTGGGTGTTTCCAGGTCGAAGGTTACTTGCGAATCGTTGCTGGTGCTGGGCACAGGTAGAATCGGGGTGAATACGTTGATAGGTGCCGGGTTGATTGGCATCGGAGCGCTGGCTGGTGGATTGTTATTTGTCGTGTTTCGCTTGATTTTACAGCAGAATAAATGAAAACACAATTTCGGCATTCCTATTTTGTTGAGAAAGTATAACCATATGAGAGCAATGGATAAATATCCTATAATTTGTAATATAGATATTCCCCGTGATTCAACTTGATCGATTCTATGAGCAAAAGTTAGTTGATTCGTTTGATCTTCGATTCCATCCAGAGTGTTTTTGTATCCGTAATTATCGTTAATAAGTTTTGGAGTTTTCTCTAGTTTATTTAGTAAAATAATCCAGTCTGAATCATTAGTTACATTGACTGTTTTGATTTTAATCTCGTAAGAAATTTCCTTGCTACTACCACTTATTCTCATATGGTTATTCTTGTACAATATGTCTACGGTTTTATTAGTTTGTAACAAAGATGGTTTCTCTAGTCTAACAATTCGATGTGTCTTTTCTTCGAAAATGCTCAGATCTATTGGTTTTTCTGGTATAGCTATAAAATGATTCTCAGCGTTTAATGGGATAAAAGTTATATCTTCAATGTTATAAACTACTACCTTACAGAATTTGACAGTGTTTTCTGCGCTTAAGATTTCAGAGTTACAATCGTGCTTCACTCGACGGTCGTGAATCGGCTGAGTTTGTTTGCAAATGTAAAAGTCAGATATAGAACGGCATTGCTTATCCAAGTAGTTTTGATCGACATTGATGTAATTTAGTCCTGACGTTAAAAATATCGGATGAACTACTAAAGGTGCTAAAAACACTTTGTTCGTGAGAGATGGTATGGGATATATTTGCTCTATATCCCATTCCATGTCCATAACTGTTGGTACAGAAATTACAAAGAAAACTTTGTTTTGTCGAGTAAACAATGTGAGTTCTGAGATATCTAAAATATTTTGGAAATTCTCTTCCTTTGGTATAAAAGCGTTTCCTACTGTTTTGCTACCTAGTACTTGGGCGTAATTGTTAATAAAAGTTCCGGGATCAATAATCTGTGGGCTTATTATTCCTTGTTTTCCTAAGATGATTAAATTGAATATTTCGTCGATTTGGAAATGTAAGTCAGAGAGTGAGCTTTCTAGAGTTATGACTTTTATTAAGGTGATCTCGTTTTTGTTAAGCGTTTTAAGTTCGTTTGTTACACCTGTGTCTACTTGTTTCAGTCGCTGGATGACGTCGTTATTTAAAATTCGTTTAATCAAAGCTGTCTGGTTAGCTACTATGGTTTTTAGGCTGTTACCTTCTTCAAAGAGTTTGTCTATATTTTTGTTGATTATATCTAGATCGTTCGCGGCTAGGGTTCCAAAAAGAGATTTACTAATAGATCCGATAGCGTCTACTAGTCCTCATCTACTTCTGAGATGAATGTGAGCTAGGGATCGTAATTCGGTGCTAAGTGTTCTGACGTTATTTAGTTTTGCTTGCAAAGAGCGTATTTCTGGTAATATGTTACAGTCTTTTCGTGTCTCGCAATGATTCCTAACTTTGGCTACTCCCTTTTCAATATATCTTACTTGTTCCAATACAGCACAAATATCTAGTCCTATAATAACATTTATGTGTTCGCTATAAAGATGTGCTTTGGATATTTTCTCATGAAATATTCCATTATTGTCAATAGGGGTTATTTTTAATCCGTTAAGGGTGGTAAATCCGACGGCAAGGGTGATCGTCCTGAAAAATAAGGTTTTATTCCGTTACCGTGGATTTTCTTAACTCGATCTCTAATGAGAATCTCATAATACGGTGTCTTGACTGATTTAATAACGTAGGGTCCTAACCATTCGTCGTCCAATTTATCCGACTTATGATCGTTGTGAAGGAGTATACGATCTCCTTCCTTAAATAAGGTTTGAGTTCTAATGATTTTTCTTGTCTGATCTCTCATGTACCTCTTTCTACTTTGTTCAAGAGTGTTCTTCGCTATCATTCTATATTTTTGCAATTGTTTTTGCCATAGTGCAAACATTTCTTCGTAGGTGTAATTGGAAGTTCGGGATACGGAAGACGGGAGGTTGGCTTTTCTTCCAAATGTTAGTTCGAAGGGTGAAAATTCAGTTGCATCGTGTATCGCGGTATTATACCCTAGGCAAATAAAGTCTAATACCTGATCCCATTCTTTATTAGAATCGTGTAGGCTCGTGCGAATCATGTCTTTTACTGTGGCGTGTGTTCGTTCTAAGGATCCGTTAGATTGAGGATGAAAACTAGTGGTCTTTATATGTTTGATTTTAAATGCTTCCTCGAATTTTTCCATTAGTTCGCTAATAAAGTTTCGTCCCTGGTCTGTTAGTATCGTTTTGGGTGCTGAGAAGATGTAAATGTAGTGATGTAGTACTGCATCGATAATCGATTCGGTTCGTTGTGTTTTCAGTGGTACTAAAACGAGATATTTCGTTAGGTCATCGTGAATCGAAAGAATGTATTGATTTCCACGTGTGGTTTTAGGCATCGGACCAATTAGATCCATGGCTATCTTTTCGTTTGGTTCTACTGGTGTCTGAGGAATTACGGGTTGTTCCTTGGGTCTGATTCTAACTAGCTTTTGTCGTTGACAAGCTTCGCAATTTTTTATAAAATCTTCTATCCTCTCCATGAGGCGTGGGATTTTGAATTGGTCTTTGATTTTACTATATGTCTTTTGAATACCCATGTTACGCCACGAGGTTTAACACAGGCTGTATTTTCTAACCGTCACTCGCGGCCCTACAATGTCTCAGTCAGATCGTCTTATCTGACCGCCGGATCATATACAATGTATCGACGAGCGCATAGCTGTTTCCAAGCAGCGAGTTCTCGAAACGTCGAATTTGGTCCGTTACGTTTTCCACGCAAGAGCGGACATACGTGATCATAGGCGCGAACGGTGGCGTGACCTAAGGATGGTGGGGGTCGTCTTAAAGATGAGACAAAGAAATCATCCAAAGTCGATCAGTTCCTTGTGACGTGTCGAACATTACACATTGCCAAACATTCGCTTATTCTGTTAAGTATCATATCGTGCTACGTCCACCAAGAGACTAACTTCAAGTGTAAGAGCCTTGCTCGATACTGTATACATTTACATTATCTGCGTGCGATAAAGTTGTTAATTGTTTATATCTTTTCAATCGTGTAGACTAGTTGTTGGAAATATAAATTTTAACTCTGTGAGTCACAGTGTTATCATACCTGAATCACCCCTATTATCTTAATCGAAATACGGGGATCGAACTATTCGTGGTGTCGATCATTTTAATCGTAACGGGAATTTACGACTCCCGTTGGCGCGTATTCTAACGACCGCGCCTCCCCGCGATAGCTCGAAAATACATGGTCCTTCGAGCCGGATCACGTGCCACCAAAGAAGTGTACTGACCAGTGACTATACAGTGTCACGTGAAATCCACACTCCAACATCTTAGTCAACTGACCAAAGGAGCCGCCACCGGAGAGGAACACCTCCTTCGTTCAGCATCTACACGAGACCACACCACACTGTAGCGAGTAAAAAACGACTCTCAGATCAACGCCCATTTGATCAAGGTAAGATCGTTCCTACCATTAACACCAAACATGGCTCAACCTGACTCGATCAGCACATTGAGGCGGAGACGCAGCGGCCTCGCCAACCGCTTTACAATCACGAAACGCCAACTCGATGAATACGAAGAGTCTGGTCAAGTAAACAACGGTTACTTAGTATCTTGCCGTCAAGCGTTCGACGACATCTGGAAGAAGTTAGTCGCGGTTCAAGACGAGTTAGAAGGGTTAGATGAAGGGGAAGTCGGTCGGGCCGCCGCGTTGTATCAAGAGAAGCTGGAGATTGACGTACGGTTCACAGGTCTCCTTGATAAAATACCCGCACCAAACCCCTCGCCAACTAAAACGCGCGATTCAGGCGTGAAGCCCGAGCCGACATCACTCACCCTACCAGAGGTCCGCGCTCCTCAGTTCGACGGTGCCCTCGAGAACTGGACCTATTTTTATGACACGTTCTCATCCACGGTAGATCGCAATGAAAATTTAACAAATGTCCAGAAATTTCAATATCTACGCGCAGCTATCACTGGACGGGCCGCACGGAGCATCCAATCATTGGAACCCACAGATGCCAACTACCCCATCGCGCTTAACACATTGAAGGAGAAATTCAATTGCCCCCTCCGGATCTGTATGCGCCATTGGGAATTGATGCGCGGTTATCCCGAAATAGAAAAGGAAACTCCTGAAGCCATTGAGGATTTGATGGAAACCATCAGCGTAAATCTCAAAGCGCTCGAAAGATTAGGACAGTCGGTAACTTCAGATGTAGTACTGATCGAGTTGATCGCGTCAAAATTGCCTGCGTCCAGTATGCGTAAATGGCAACGTACGTTGCCAAATCAGGAAGTACCTTCCTACCATCAGCTGATGGAATTCCTAAAAACACGAGCCAACGGGAATCAGCTCCTCTCTAAAGTAACGAAAACAAAGGAGTCACCCCCCAAACCTCCTCGTCGCCGATATAACCTACCACGTGGACGAACTTATGCCACAACCAGCAGGGCGCTGGTGTGTCCGACCTGCGACGGACCCCACAAACTCAGAGACTGTAAGGTTTTCAAAGCCAAATCAACCATAGAACGTCTTCAACTCGTAAAAATGGCATCGCTGTGTACAAACAGTCTAGGCAACGGACATTCGATAACACAGTGCACCGCGCGTTCGTGTCATATCTGCGGGCGACGACATCATACGTACCTACATCGAGAACAAATACAAGAAAATCCTCGGTCGTCCTGCGGTCGGTCGTCAAAGGGTCGGTCGCCAAGCATTCAGTCGTCGGATAGTTGTTCATCGAGCGGTCGGGCGTCGGGCGATCGTTCATCGAGCGGTCGGTCGTGGTCAGACAGTCGTTCATCAAGCGGTCGATCGTCGGGAGGTCGTTCATCGTACAAACGATCCTCTCATGGACAATCGCCATCCGGATCATCGAAGCCGCGTTCGGTCCACCATTCGAGACGACCCGCCAAACATTCAAATAACCCTACACCTTCGGCCCCAAGCGATACGAAAGCTCACACTTCGTATGAGTCACGCGCATCACGGACCAAGGGTAATGTCCCAGAATCCGCGTCCAAAACCCACCCAGGTCAAAACTGACTAGACAAACGGGCCGCAAAGGAAGGGACCGAAACGACACATATATCTCTAGACGTTACGCCGCATCATGATCTGCTGGTCACAACACAGATCGATGTGCTAGACAAGAGGGCATCTCCAATTCGAGCCAGAGCACTGCTAGATACTGGCTCTAGTATGAATTTCATGACTGAGAAATTCGCAAACTCCCTCGGTATAAAACGAAAGAGATGTTCGGTCCCAATCGGAGCCCTCGACGACTTAACCACTATCGCAAGGAGCCAACTAACGACCACCATTGTTTCTACGGATGGCAAATATGAACGCACAGCAACGTTTTTAGTAATCCCAACAATATCATCGGAAGTCCCAGACCATCCAATCGATCGGTCCGCTCTCCAGATACCCAAAAATCTAAAATTAGCCGATCCAACATTTCACATACCAAGCCCTATCGAAATATTACTAAGCTCGGGACCAACGTTAGCCTCATTATGTGTCGGGCAGATTAAAATACCACAATCCATCGATACTGAGTTATGTTTGCAAAAAACTCGCTTCGGTTGGGTTATCGGGGGGAGCCCATCCACGCAATCGGGCACACATTCGTTTCACATTACCACAGCCGATCTACAAACGGATCTCTCGCGATTCTGGGAAATCGACGAGGGACCATCCACTACACATTTATCAGAATCGGAATTACAGTGCGAAGAACATTTCCGTAACCATGTCCGACGCAACAAGGAAGGGCGATATATCGTCGCCCTGCCCTTCAACGAGAAGCTTCCCACACTTGGGACATCAAAGTCCGTTGCAATGAGTAGACTCGCCGCTCTTTCTCGCCGGTTCCAACGCGATAAGCAATTCGAAGCCGCATACAACACGGTGATCCAAGAATATTTAGACTTAGGTCATATGACCAAGATTCCGCACACTCAGCCCTCAAATAATGGTTACTATTTGCCGCATCACGGCGTGATAAAGGAATCGAGCAACACCACTAAACTCCGGGTAGTGTTCGATGGATCAGCAATCAGCACCACCGGAGTTTCTCTCAACGACACTCTGCATACCGGACCCTATTGCAGTCTGACGACCACAAGGAGAGGGTACAGACTTTTCTCGCCGACCGACAGATCCAATGGCGTTTCAACCCTCCAAACTCACCACACTTTGGCGGTTTATGGGAAGCCGCGGTGAAATCCTTCAAGCGCCATCTCATCCGCGTCGTCGGCACGGAACTCTTGACCTTTGAGCACCTTCATACTCTTGTGGTTGAAATTGAAGCCATCCTTAATTCACGCCCACTGACTCCCATATCATCCGATCCGAAAGATCCCCCTGTCCTCACTCCCGGTCATTTTCTAATCGGTGACACACTCACGAATTTACGGGAGCGTGATTTCAGGACAGTTCCATCAGGGCGGCTATCAAGTTGGCAGCGCATCCACCAGATCAAACAGCAGTTCTGGAGCAGATGGCATCGAGAGTACCTCAACGAGCTAACCCGCCGCAATAAATGGGATAAGGGCAAACATGATATCCGAGAAGGCACCGTAGTAGTTCTCAGGGAGGATAACGTACCATCCATGCAATGGCCTTTGGGCCGCGTGATCAAGGTCCATCCAGGAGTCGACGGAATCATACGGACCGCCATCGTGCTGACGGCAACAACTACCCTGGATCGTGGCGTCAAAAGACTGGTCCCCTTACCCATTCACCCAGATCCAGACGAGTCCGACCACCCACACGGAGCCAAGGAGATTCGCCAGCGACGCAACTGACTCCACACCATATCATTTGATCGGTACCCTCTCAACGGGGGGAGGATGTTACGCCACGAGGTTTAACACAGGCTGTATTTTCTAACCGTCACTCGCGGCCCTACAATGTCTCAGTCAGATCGTCTTATCTGACCGCCGGATCATATACAATGTATCGACGAGCGCATAGCTATTGCCAAGCAGCGAGTTCTCGAAACGTCGAATTTGGTCCGTTACGTTTTCCACGCAAGAGCGGACATACGTGATCATAGGCGCGAACGGTGGCGTGACCTAAGGATGGTGGGGGTCGTCTTAAAGATGAGACAAAGAAATCATCCAAAGTCGATCAGTTCCTTGTGACGCGTCGAACATTACACATTGCCAAACATTCGCTTATTCTGTTAAGTATCATATCGTGCTACGTCCACCAAGAGACTAACTTCAAGTGTAAGAGCCTTGCTCGATACTGTATACATTTACATTATCTGCGTGCGATAAAGTTGTTAATTGTTTATATCTTTTCAATCGTGTAGACTAGTTGTTGGAAATATAAATTTTAACTCTGTGAGTCACAGTGTTATCATACCTGAATCACCCCTATTATCTTAATCGAAATACGGGGATCGAACTATTCGTGGTGTCGATCATTTTAATCGTAACGGGAATTTACGACTCCCGTTGGCGCGTATTCTAACGACCGCGTCTCCCCGCGATAGCTCGAAAATACAACCCAAGTGTCCACTAATGTCGTTATGGTTTTCGCGTATAATGTCTAGAGCTTGTTCGTCAGTTATGGTTTGTATTGGTTCGTATGCAAAAGTTATTTCTTCAATTTGGTCATTATTAAACATGAGTGTTACTTTGATCCTAGCTTTTTCGGTTTCGGTAAAACTATTGTCTCCTATCCCAATTTTCTTGTGTTTCTTGGTTAGTTCAAAAATTTGACCGCTCGATGAACGATCGCCCGACGCCCGACCGCTCGATGAACAACTATCCGACGACTGAATGCTTGGCGACCGACCCTTTGACGACCGACCGCAGGACGACCGAGGATTTTCTTGTATTTGTTCTCGATGTAGGTACGTATGATGTCGTCGCCCGCAGATATGACACGAACGCGCGGTGCACTGTGTTATCGAATGTCCGTTGCCTAGACTGTTTGTACACAGCGATGCCATTTTTACGAGTTGAAGACGTTCTATGGTTGATTTGGCTTTGAAAACCTTACAGTCTCTGAGTTTGTGGGGTCCGTCGCAGGTCGGACACACCAGCGCCCTGCTGGTTGTGGCATAAGTTCGTCCACGTGGTAGGTTATATCGGCGACGAGGAGGTTTGGGGGGTGACTCCTTTGTTTTCGTTACTTTAGAGAGGAGCTGATTCCCGTTGGCTCGTGTTTTTAGGAATTCCATCAGCTGATGGTAGGAAGGTACTTCCTGATTTGGCAACGTACGTTGCCATTTACGCATACTGGACGCAGGCAATTTTGACGCGATCAACTCGATCAGTACTACATCTGAAGTTACCGACTGTCCTAATCTTTCGAGCGCTTTGAGATTTACGCTGATGGTTTCCATCAAATCCTCAATGGCTTCAGGAGTTTCCTTTTCTATTTCGGGATAACCGCGCATCAATTCCCAATGGCGCATACAGATCCGGAGGGGGCAATTGAATTTCTCCTTCAATGTGTTAAGCGCGATGGGGTAGTTGGCATCTGTGGGTTCCAATGATTGGATGCTCCGTGCGGCCCGTCCAGTGATAGCTGCGCGTAGATATTGAAATTTCTGGACATTTGTTAAATTTTCATTGCGATCTACCGTGGATGAGAACGTGTCATAAAAATAGGTCCAGTTCTCGAGGGCACCGTCGAACTGAGGAGCGCGGACCTCTGGTAGGGTGAGTGATGTCGGCTCGGGCTTCACGCCTGAATCGCGCGTTTTAGTTGGCGAGGGGTTTGGTGCGGGTATTTTATCAAGGAGACCTGTGAACCGTACGTCAATCTCCAGCTTCTCTTGATACAACGCTGCGGCCCGACCGACTTCCCCTTCATCTAACCCTTCTAACTCGTCTTGAACCGCGACTAACTTCTTCCAGATGTCGTCGAACGCTTGACGGCAAGATACTAAGTAACCGTTGTTTACTTGACCAGACTCTTCGTATTCATCGAGTTGGCGTTTCGTGATTGTAAAGCGGTTGGCGAGGCCGCTGCGTCTCCGCCTCAATGTGCTGATCGAGTCAGGTTGAGCCATGTTTGGTGTTAATGGTAGGAACGATCTTACCTTGATCAAATGGGCGTTGATCTGAGAGTCGTTTTTTACTCGCTACAGTGTGGTGTGGTCTCGTGTAGATGCTGAACGAAGGAGGTGTTCCTCTCCGGTGGCGGCTCCTTTGGTCAGTTGACTAAGATGTTGGAGTGTGGATTTCACGTGACACTGTATAGTCACTGGTCAGTACACTTCTTTGGTGGCACGTGATCCGGCTCGAAGGACCATGTATTTTCGAGCTATCGCGGGGAGGCGCGGTCGTTAGAATACGCGCCAACGGGAGTCGTAAATTCCCGTTACGATTAAAATGATCGACACCACGAATAGTTCGATCCCCGTATTTCGATTAAGATAATAGGGGTGATTCAGGTATGATAACACTGTGACTCACAGAGTTAAAATTTATATTTCCAACAACTAGTCTACACGATTGAAAAGATATAAACAATTAACAACTTTATCGCACGCAGATAATGTAAATGTATACAGTATCGAGCAAGGCTCTTACACTTGAAGTTAGTCTCTTGGTGGACGTAGCACGATATGATACTTAACAGAATAAGCGAATGTTTGGCAATGTGTAATGTTCGACACGTCACAAGGAACTGATCGACTTTGGATGATTTCTTTGTCTCATCTTTAAGACGACCCCCACCATCCTTAGGTCACGCCACCGTTCGCGCCTATGATCACGTATGTCCGCTCTTGCGTGGAAAACGTAACGGACCAAATTCGACGTTTCGAGAACTCGCTGCTTGGAAACAGCTATGCGCTCGTCGATACATTGTATATGATCCGGCGGTCAGATAAGACGATCTGACTGAGACATTGTAGGGCCGCGAGTGACGGTTAGAAAATACAGCCTGTGTTAAACCTCGTGGCGTAACATGGGTATTCAAAAGACATATAGTAAAATCAAAGACCAATTCAAAATCCCACGCCTCATGGAGAGGATAGAAGATTTTATAAAAAATTGCGAAGCTTGTCAACGACAAAAGCTAGTTAGAATCAGACCCAAGGAACAACCCGTAATTCCTCAGACACCAGTAGAACCAAACGAAAAGATAGCCATGGATCTAATTGGTCCGATGCCTAAAACCACACGTGGAAATCAATACATTCTTTCGATTCACGATGACCTAACGAAATATCTCGTTTTAGTACCACTGAAAACACAACGAACCGAATCGATTATCGATGCAGTACTACATCACTACATTTACATCTTCTCAGCACCCAAAACGATACTAACAGACCAGGGACGAAACTTTATTAGCGAACTAATGGAAAAATTCGAGGAAGCATTTAAAATCAAACATATAAAGACCACTAGTTTTCATCCTCAATCTAACGGATCCTTAGAACGAACACACGCCACAGTAAAAGACATGATTCGCACGAGCCTACACGATTCTAATAAAGAATGGGATCAGGTATTAGACTTTATTTGCCTAGGGTATAATACCGCGATACACGATGCAACTGAATTTTCACCCTTCGAACTAACATTTGGAAGAAAAGCCAACCTCCCGTCTTCCGTATCCCGAACTTCCAATTACACCTACGAAGAAATGTTTGCACTATGGCAAAAACAATTGCAAAAATATAGAATGATAGCGAAGAACACTCTTGAACAAAGTAGAAAGAGGTACATGAGAGATCAGACAAGAAAAATCATTAGAACTCAAACCTTATTTAAGGAAGGAGATCGTATACTCCTTCACAACGATCATAAGTCGGATAAATTGGACGACGAATGGTTAGGACCCTACGTTATTAAATCAGTCAAGACACCGTATTATGAGATTCTCATTAGAGATCGAGTTAAGAAAATCCACGGTAACGGAATAAAACCTTATTTTTCAGGACGATCACCCTTGCCGTCGGATTTACCACCCTTAACGGATTAAAAATAACCCCTATTGACAATAATGGAATATTTCATGAGAAAATATCCAAAGCACATCTTTATAGCGAACACATAAATGTTATTATAGGACTAGATATTTGTGCTGTATTGGAACAAGTAAGATATATTGAAAAGGGAGTAGCCAAAGTTAGGAATCATTGCGAGACACGAAAAGACTGTAACATATTACCAGAAATACGCTCTTTGCAAGCAAAACTAAATAACGTCAGAACACTTAGCACCGAATTACGATCCCTAGCTCACATTCATCTCAGAAGTAGATGAGGACTAGTAGACGCTATCGGATCTATTAGTAAATCTCTTTTTGGAACCCTAGCCGCGAACGATCTAGATATAATCAACAAAAATATAGACAAACTCTTTGAAGAAGGTAACAGCCTAAAAACCATAGTAGCTAACCAGACAGCTTTGATTAAACGAATTTTAAATAACGACGTCATCCAGCGACTGAAACAAGTAGACACAGGTGTAACAAACGAACTTAAAACGCTTAACAAAAACGAGATCACCTTAATAAAAGTCATAACTCTAGAAAGCTCACTCTCTGACTTACATTTCCAAATCGACGAAATATTCAATTTAATCATCTTAGGAAAACAAGGAATAATAAGCCCACAGATTATTGATCCCGGAACTTTTATTAACAATTACGCCCAAGTACTAGGTAGCAAAACAGTAGGAAACGCTTTTATACCAAAGGAAGAGAATTTCCAAAATATTTTAGATATCTCAGAACTCACATTGTTTACTCGACAAAACAAAGTTTCCTTTGTAATTTCTGTACCAACAGTTATGGACATGGAATGGGATATAGAGCAAATATATCCCATACCATCTCTCACGAACAAAGTGTTTTTAGCACCTTTAGTAGTTCATCCGATATTTTTAACGTCAGGACTAAATTACATCAATGTCGATCAAAACTACTTGGATAAGCAATGCCGTTCTATATCTGACTTTTACATTTGCAAACAAACTCAGCCGATTCACGACCGTCGAGTGAAGCACGATTGTAACTCTGAAATCTTAAGCGCAGAAAACACTGTCAAATTCTGTAAGGTAGTAGTTTATAACATTGAAGATATAACTTTTATCCCATTAAACGCTGAGAATCATTTTATAGCTATACCAGAAAAACCAATAGATCTGAGCATTTTCGAAGAAAAGACACATCGAATTGTTAGACTAGAGAAACCATCTTTGTTACAAACTAATAAAACCGTAGACATATTGTACAAGAATAACCATATGAGAATAAGTGGTAGTAGCAAGGAAATTTCTTACGAGATTAAAATCAAAACAGTCAATGTAACTAATGATTCAGACTGGATTATTTTACTAAATAAACTAGAGAAAACTCCAAAACTTATTAACGATAATTACGGATACAAAAACACTCTGGATGGAATCGAAGATCAAACGAATCAACTAACTTTTGCTCATAGAATCGATCAAGTTGAATCACGGGGAATATCTATATTACAAATTATAGGATATTTATCCATTGCTCTCATATGGTTATACTTTCTCAACAAAATAGGAATGCCGAAATTGTGTTTTCATTTATTCTGCTGTAAAATCAAGCGAAACACGACAAATAACAATCCACCAGCCAGCGCTCCGATGCCAATCAACCCGGCACCTATCAACGTATTCACCCCGATTCTACCTGTGCCCAGCACCAGCAACGATTCGCAAGTAACCTTCGACCTGGAAACACCCAAGGCAAAATTTCACCCATCTATCTTAAAGAGGAAAAGGAACTTCGAGGACTAAGTTCATTCTAAGGAGGGGGGAGTGTAACCACAAACACTTTTGCCCTGACGTCACCTTAGGCGACCACTTCTAAACATTCTCCAGACAGCCGATACTTGAACATTACACATGGCGACCTTGGCGACAATGTATATTGCCGGAGTACCTGAGGGTTTATCTATGTCCTAGCGGTCCTTCCACCGAATGTTCTAGAAGCGTAGCAACAGTCACGTACGCCTACAGGGTAGTGGGGATAATGAAGGATGAAAGACAAAAGAAGAAACAGATGTCACCGAAAGTAAGAAAATATTGTAAGAGCCTCAGTCTCGAACGGCCACGGCTAGAGTTCAGAAGTGTATAAACGAGGAAAAAATAAAGTTTTCTTCTTTCCTTTAAATTTCTTTCTCATTTTACGTGACAATAGCAACGGCGCACGCAGCACACAGCGGCGAGGCGAACGAGATAAGTAATAATGAAGTAATGTGGCTATTAGATAGCGGTTGCACAGATCACATAATTAATAACGTAAATTATTTCGATAAATCTATTGACCTTAAAGAACCGGAAAACATATATTTAGGCGATAATAGATCGATAAAGGCAACGAAAGTAGGGAATGTTATAAGTTATTTTGAAGCATTTGGAAAGCAAAATGAAATAAATATGAATAATGTTTTTTACGCGAAAGAAATGTCCGCAAACTTGATTAGTTTAGGCAAGTTAACAGATAATAAAAACACGGTTATTTCAAAAGGAAATATTGCAAAAGTAATAGATGAGGACAATAAGCTTACAGCGGTAGCGGTTAAAGAAAAGGGAACATATAGAATGAAAAGTATATTGAAAGGGAAGGAGCACTTAGCAAACAGCGCCGAACGTAGTGGTATGAGTAAAAAGGAAAGATGGCATAGGATGTTAGGACACGTAAATTTTAAATATTTAAATATCTTGGTTAAAGAGCAGCTAGTTACTGGTATACCGAAAGAATTTGAGAAGGAATTTTTGAAATATAGGTTGTGTATAGAAAGTAAAATGCACAATTTACCATTCAAAAATAATCGAACCAAGGCTAGGGAGATAATGGAAATTATTCATACGGTCGTGTGCGGTCTCCTTAAGACTACCGGATTCAATGAAGAGAAATATTTCATCTCATTTATCGATAATTATAGCAAAATAGCTCGAAGTTATTGTATAAAATCAAAAGATGAGGTGTTTGATTGTTTCGTACAGTTTGTAAATGAAGCCGAGAATTTAACGGGCAAGAGGTTTAAAATATTGAGATGTGATAATGGAAAAGAGAACTTGAATAATCGAATTTATAAATTTGCTAGGGATAAAGGTATCAGAATAAATAACTGCCCAACCTACGTACATGAATTAAACGGGACAACGGAAAGGTATAATAGAACAGTGATGGACAGGGCGCGTTGCTTGTTAGCGGAAGCGAAAGTACATAAAATGGCTGGAAATAGATTGGACAGCGGTATACTTGAAAAATCGAATACTGGCAAATACTATAGAGAGAAAGACACCTTTTGAAATATTCTTCGGGAGAAAACCAAGTGTTGAAAATCTACATCTATATGGAAGTAAAGTTTTTGTAAGAACAAAAGAGAGTTTCTAAATGGGATAAGAAGGCAGATATGGGAATTTTGTTTGGATATAGTGAAGTAGGTTACAGAGTCTTATTAGGTGGAAAAATAACAATAGCGAGACATGTAGAGGTCATAGAAACAGACACAAAATGTATCGGTTTTGTGGAGAATTCATTCGATACAGATAACGATGACATTGAGGATAATGATTTATTGGTAAGCATGAATAAGGAAAAGTTAGAAAGTAGGGAAGATGAAAATGATAACAGTCTTGAAAGCTTAAACATCCCTGGAAGATCTACACGTAACAAGAGAACTCCAGTAAGATATCCAGAAAAAGAAAACATTAGTGAAATCCATGCAAATTATTGTAGTGTAGATATCCCTTGTACATTTGAGGAGGCGATTTGTTGTGAAGATAGTGAAGATTGGAAACAAGCTATGAATAAGGAGATAGAATGTCTTTATAAGAATAAAACTTGGAAATTGGTAGAAAGGGTAAAAGGCAAAGACGTATTAGATGTAAAATGGGTTTACACGAGAAAATCAGATGACAGGTATAAGCCTAGATTAGTGGTAAGAGGATTCCAACAAAGAAACGTAGCCGATGACATATACTCCCCAGTAGCGAGTAATGAGACCTTTAAGATATTGCTATCATATTGTTGTCAAAATGGATTAATTATTGAGCAAATGAATGTAGAAACTGCTTTTTTAAATGGTGAAGTAACCTCGGAGGTATATGTAAATCAACCAAAGGGATATGCGGACGGAACGAATAGAGTTTGTAAACTATCGAAAGCGCTTTATGGGTTAAAAGAAAGTCGAAGAGAGTGGTATGAGTGTCTTGATAAGTATGTGACGAGATTAGGTTTCAAGAAGAATAACATAGAGTTGTGCATATATATACATGGAGAGGGAGAAAATGTTGTTTATTTGCTAATGTATGTAGACGATTTGCTAATTTGTAGTAAAAATAAAAGGAAGATACAAAGGGTAAAGAAGTTATCAACTAATAGATTTGAAATGACAGATTTAGGTGAAGTCAAAGAATATCTTGGAATAAATATAGACTATGATTATTTCAAAAATGAAATAACATTAAGCCAAAAGAAATACATTGAATCATTAGCAAACAAATGTAAGTTACAAAATAGCAAATTGTACTGTGCACCTATGGCGACCAACTTAAAAATTGAAAAAGCTGTGATAAATAGAGAGGATATTGGATACAAAAATTTAATTGGCGCATTGTTGTATATTAGTGAAAATACCAGACCCGATATAAGTTATAGTGTGAATTATTTGAGTAGATTTCAAGATTGTTGTAATGAGACACATTTTAAATTTGCTTTGCGAATATTGAAATATTTGTACCGGACTAGAGACTTAAGATTAGATTATAAAAGGAATGAAAAATGTGAAACGATAGATTGTTATGTGGACGCTGATTAGGCAGGAGATCATTTAGAAAAGAAATCGACTTCTGAATATGTAATTAGATTGTGTGGAAATGTAATTGGTTGGAAGTCTAAAAAACAAAGGTGTGTGACAAAAGCCTCGACGTATGCAGAGTATGTAGCTCTATCGGAAGCGGTGAGTGAATTAATGTCCATTATGGAAATTATGAAAATCTTCAATGTAAATCTAGACGATAACCCTGTAAAAATTGATGAGGATAACTCTGAAGTGATGAGTATAGCAAAGCACGGAAATTTTACAAAAAATTCTAAACACATTGAAGTTCATTACCACTATGTTCACGAGTGCTTAAAGGAGAACAAGATAAACATACTTAAGGTAAGTACAGACGAAAATACTGCGGATATTTTTACGAAGGCACTGTGTACAGAGGGAGAAATTCGAAAGCTTTAGGTCATGGATGAATGTAAACTAAGAGAAATGTAGATAAAGCAATAAGTGTTAAAGTTTCTGTTACGTAATACGTCAAAGCATGTAAATACGATTAAGTGTACAGTATAAATGTAAGGAGGCGTGTTAGGAACATGATACATTTAAACTGTACATGTAAATGTGCGTGTAAGCGTCAGAGGACGTCCAGGCCTTAGTTGGGACAAAAGACAAGAGTCAGGCGTTAGAAGTATCTGGAGGAGCCGGTTGACAACAAGCGTGCGTGCTAGTAGCATTTCGAGGTCTTTAGAGTATAAGATATATGTATAAATGTTGTGTGCTAAATAAAGGGAATTATTTGTATTTCCGAATCCATTCTATACCATTACAAATACACTAACGTACAGGAATATTATAATATTCAGTAACAACGATAGAATTAACCAGTTCGCAAGTATAAAAGAGACACATTTTACACTGTGACGAAATAATATCCAAGAAATCTGATATAACATACATGGAAAATACACGAATCAGACTGAGAAACCACTGCGCACTTTCGTCACTAACTTCGACACAACCGTTACCAACTACTCGCGGAGTGAGATTGACCGAAGCGGTCCAGAGACAACGCCCACGTACCCCAAGCGGCTACTGCCCCGCCACCAATAGTAACCCAACAGAACAGGATAATACTTGAATTCGTTGTTCCCTAAATTTTGAATTTATTTACCTCAACAATATATATAATGTACAAAAATTTATAATAATTTATAATACTGTTTATAATAACATGTAAATTATATTAATTATCTGACGAACGCAATGAGAGAAAGGTAAAGACCAGCGTGGCCGATGCGGCACTAACTCTACATCCGGTTGACCTCAATTTACCTACCTACGTACCTACACAGTGACGCCTACGCTTTAAAACTTTTGTCGAAATTTTAAAGTTTTAATGGTAAAGTCTTCGTTCTTATAATATCTAGCTGACAGGCATGCACCATTTATTAAAGAATCAACATAAATTTCGTAGTTGGGTATTATTGAAAGTCTCTAATTTAATTCAGAAAGGCAATAATTTGTTTAACGAAATAAGCCACTTATTTATCATCCGGGTTTCTACCATGACATTTATGTTATAATAGCAATATGAAAATAAGGCAATCTGAGTAAAGAAATACTATTTCAAGTCATTTTCGCCGATACATCTTAAGTGGTTTATAAATGATTCGTGTATACCCTTCTTTCCTTCTGCCACTAATCACGTGAAACTATAACTAGCATTTAAACAAAATCAACTATGTTTCGCGTCAACGAGAGTCGTAAATTCCCGTTACCATCAGATAATCGACGCCACTGTAAGGATATAGAAGGGACTCGGAAATACAAATAATTCCCTTTATTTAGCACACAACAGTTATACATGTCGGATGCACGTCAGGATTGTGGGTGGGGGTGTTCGGTGTATCTTCGTTGGAATTAGCCATAGGTGCGGTGTAACAATGGTTGAGTTTATTGACACAAATTAGAGAGATTTACAGCGTCGATAGATAATCGCAAGGTTTCGATATTCGCGGCACTATGACAATGGTCTCGGCTCCGGCAACGTTTCCGCGGTCAACGGATACTGGACTTTACCCTTCGTTTGCGTCTGAGTTACACTATATGTTAGAGCACGGGGACAATTATTTCGTATACGGAAGACAGGTCGATTACTGATGAGATCGCGCTAGAGAGTGTCTCTCCGTCGCGGTGATGCTGTCGAAGAAAACTATGATGGGTGTGCCTAAGGGCACGAGATCATCGGATTCGCGGAGAAAAGTCTTCGCTCGAAGGGTGAGGGAAATTGACGTTGCTGTTAATTGGTCAATTTCCATGTTGGTGGTTAGAGAAAGATATTAGCTGTCCTTGGGGAAAGTTGCTAGCGAGAAGCGTCGTTCGTGGAAGGATAGATTTCTCTTATCTTCCCGTAGTTGGGGCACAGGCCATTTGTCTATTTGAGAGACTTTGTGTAATTGAAATTTAATATTCGTAGCGGGTCCTCGCCCAGCTAAACATATACTGTGAAGATGCGTTGGCATCTGGCAATCGTCTTACCCGAAGGACAAAGTCTGCGTGTGGCGAGCCACGGGACAGAAATCGTTGAAATGTTTACCGTCGTGCCCCGTCCCAAGTATTTCTTTTAAGGAAAGCTATAGAGTTACTTCATGCCTCTGTTAGGTAAAACGTTCATCCCTTGACCGCGACTACGTTCGGCGACCGGTTGTCACCTCGAGCCCGAGCTCACTATCATAAATTTCGAATAAGTACAGTCGGATCAAATTACAACAGTTTCTTAGTGCGGCTATGACGAAATCTGGGTTACAGCGCTAAGGGGGTCCTCCCACCGCTCCAAAGGGGAGGCTCCGGTGTTCTTTCATCTCCGACACGGCCATTCTGACTATCACACGTCCTCGGGTGGATCTAAAATATTGAGTTTTCCTAATGTTAAACTTGATATAACTAGTATTTTGTTCCTTTATAGTTTAGCTAAATTATATTGTACTAGTTTCTTTATGGCTTAACTAACTGTCCAAATAGGTCAAGGGCCTAGGTTAACAACAAAAATTTCGATTGGATGTTTAATGATAAAGTAGGGAAGAAAAAAAAAACACAAAAGCCAGTAGCATTATGATTGGTATTCAAAGCGCCAGTTGCATCTTGTGAGTTATCGGTCAGACCGTAATGACATGACAGATCACTTTCGATTTCGTACACGGACGAGTCTCAGTTTGTTGGATCATATTACCGCACTGGGCGTGTGTGGAGACACTGAGTGCGGGTGCATTGACGTGATAGGTGTGTATGAAGACACTGAATGCGAGTGCAGTGTATGGGGACACTGAACACGAGTGCATTGATGTAATAGGCGTGTATGGAGACACTGAATGCTAGTGTGTGGTATCACTAGGCTTATGTGGGAATGCCGAATGCTAGTGTGTATTCGCACTAGGCTTGTGTGGAAATATCGAATGCTAGTGTGTGGTCGCACTAGGCTTGTGTGTGGAAACATTGTGTTAAATGTCATAGTCATAGTGTTAATGATCCTCTGAGATCGGTGTAGTCATATCGTCATTGTCACTGCCATTGTCATCACTACAGACGTCCAACTCAGCAGGAACGCAACTATTCGGCATTTTTCTTAATCTGTCATGACTGTATTTATACGATCGTTTGCCATCTAATGTCTTTAAAGTATATCTATCCCCTTCCAAAATCTCTGCTATTACGAATGGGCCCCTAAACTTTGGATCTAACTTGGTTTGGTTTCTTTCCTCGATTTTGCGCAATACGAAATCACCGACATTAAACCTAACCACTTTAGCTTTGGTGTTATCGAATCTTTCTTTGTCGTGTTTGGCGCTACTTGCTATATTTTTTGTCGCCTGTTGTCTTACATCGGAGATATCTATTTCTCTTTCTTCAACGCTATCAGGTAGCAACAAGTCGTACGGTCTTGCTGTCCTACCGATTAGTAGTTCCAGTGGACTCGCTTTAGTCACGCGGTTGGTGGTGCAATTCAGGGCCAATTGTATCTCCCCAATCGCGTCTTGCCATGATCGACCGGTCGTCTCTACTACCGTGAACATATTTTTCAACGTACTCATAACACGCTCTACCTGCCCATTGGCTCTACTAGCACCGGTCGCTATCAAGTGGACTTTAATTTGTTTGTTTTCACAGAACTCCTGAAATTCCTTGCCCGTAAAACATCTACCCTGATCTGCTATTATCCGGCAGGGACTGCCGAATAAAAATATAGCGGACTTGAGAGCTTCGATGGTGTTAAAGGAGTCTATCTTACGGGTATGATGTAAGTGTACAAACTTCGTGAAAGCATCGACCAAAACAATGACATATTCCTTGGAATCCTTTTTACCGCTTAGCTTGCCCGTTATGTCCATGTGGACCGTATGCCAAGGTATGCTGGTCTTAGGTATAGGATGTAGCTCGGCCTGGATCTTACCCGAGCTTGCCTTCGAAACTCTACAGGCATGACAGTTCTCTACGAATTTGCGAACGTACTTCGCCATTCCTTCGAACCAGTAATACTCGTACAGCTTCTCGAGCGTCTTATCCCAACCCAAGTGCATAATCGACTGATGCACATGGTTGATAACGGACCATCTAAAGCCTCTCGGGACAATGGGCAAGCAGAGGGTTCTACCCCTCCGCTGCACTTTGCGATAGAGGATACCTGAGCGCAACTCATAGGTATTCGCGATATCTTCCGCGAGCTCGTCGTTTCGTAGTTTGCGGGTAGTTTCTATAATTTGCGGGTGGCGACGCTGTTCGGCCAGTAGCCAGTCTTCCGATATTTCGGCCAAATTGATTTCTTTCTCCACAATTTTATCAATTTTACGGTGGCCTAAGTCTACGGGATTTCGCGAGAAGAAATCTACGTGGGACATCCTCTTCCCTTCTCGGTACATAATGTCGAAGGTGAAAGTCTGCAAGTAAGCCCACCACCTGTGGACTCTGTCGTTCAAATGCGCTTTGTTACTTGACGCTTTCAGCGAATTGCAATCCGTAACAACAAGCAATTCTCGTCCGTGTAGGTAGTGACGGAAATGCTTGATGGCGTTTACGACTGCTAACGCTTCTAGTTCGTAGGAATGATATCTAGATTCCGCGGGGGTAGTTCTTTTGCTGTAGTACTCGATTACTCTATTTTTACCTTCGCCTTTATGCATCAAGATCGCTCCGTAGCCCTCCGAGCTGGCGTCGGTATGTAGCTCAATTGGGTAATTAGGGTCGAATATCATTAGTACCGGCGCGTCGGTCAGGACGGAAACTACCTGTTGTGTGATTTTCTCGTGCCTATCTGACCATGTTATGTTTTGCTACCTGAGGTGAGCGCATACAGGGGTTTCATCATCTGCGAGAATTTAGGGACGAACCTACGGAAATACGAAGCTAACCCAATGAATTGTCTGAGCTGAGTGACGGTCGTTGGCGCGGGTAAGGAACTTAAGGCGTGTATTTTACCCGGGTTGGGGCGAACTTCTCCGTTATGGATTATATATCCCAAGTAAAGTACCGTTGTTTTCAGAAAAGAACATTTCGCGAAGTTGAACGAAAATCCGGCTTTCACAAGAGTATCTAGTACGGTGTTCAACCTTTCTAGAGCTTGATCTATCGAGTCGGCAATAACTAAGACGTCATCTAAATAAACGACGACGTAAGAATACGCAAGGTCGCCTAAGGCTTTAAAGATGGCCCTCTGAAAAACGGACGGTGCATTTTTCAATCCGAACGGCATCGTTACATACTCATATTGTCCGTCGGGTGTAACGAACGCGGTATACTCCGTTGAATTGGGATGTATGGGGATTTGGTGGAACCCGCTGGCCATATCCAGGCTAATGAAGTATTTCGCGTTCTGCAATCTCGCAATTTGGTCTGCGATAAGGGGTAGGGGATACCGATCCGCAACCGTATTTTTATTTAGCGCTCGGAAGTCTACGCACAGTCTATCCGAGCCGTCCTTCTTCTTCACGAGCAACATAGGACTTGCGAACGGTGACTTACTAGGTCTTATAATGTTTGCTTTAGTTAGTTCGCTAATTCTCTCCCGCACGGTTTTCCGCTCTTCCTCACTAAGTCTGTAAGGACTTCTTTGGACGGTGACGTTAGGGTCGATTAGTCGTATCTCTAGCTGGCCCGTAGTTACACGAGTACGTGGGAAACCCGTGATGAATGAGTTTTTAAACCTTTCGAGAATGGAAATTAACCGGCCCTTATCGTTACCAAGTACCTCGGTGTCTACTTCACCGAGATCGATCTCGTTTTCGACGGTCCCATTACAGGCGTTAACTATTTTCGTTTTGCAAATGTTGAGACTGTCGCGCGTAATATGTACATCGAAGCCTTGGCTCAAAATTTCGCGACCAATCATGATATCGTATTTTAAGTGGCTATCGGGGAGGACGAGAAAAGTTATCTCGAGCGCAAAACCGTTGATGCATACGGTGGACAAAATCTGCGACGTACTCTCAACGCATGTATTCCCTATCCCTCGCATTACTACTACGTCGGCCGTTGTATGCCGGGAAATTTCGGGGCAACGGACTCCTTAATTAACGAGCATTCGGCCCCAGAATCGAAGCAAAATGGGAACGACTCACCCTGGAGGCTTAATTTACCGGTTGGGGCCTCCACCACGCAGAATTCGACTCGACGTTCCTGGCCGTTGCTGTCTCCTCTCTCTTTCCGCAGCGGGCAGTCAGAGGCGATGTGTCCTTCCGCTTGACACTTGAAGCAAACCGGCTTGGACGATGTAGCTTGTCGGCCTCCTTCTGGACGTCGTATCTTCCGTTTCTCGGCCCGCATCTTCTTGCGGCACTCCGCCACTTCATGCCCAAAGGCACCGCAGTAGAGGCACTTGTTCCGGGGGTCGGACAGCTTGTGTCGTTTGGTTTCGGGGCTAGATGGTGTATTGCTTGTCGCCGGCCTCTTCTCGTGAGCGAGTGCCACTCGTTCGATACGCCGGTCGACTGACTTCACTCGATAAAAGGCGATAGCATTGAATAATTCCGGCAAGGTTATATGTTGCCACTTCATCTTTATGAGGGAACGGACGCGAGCGGCGAAAGCCGCCGTGTTTTCGCCCTTCTGTGGTTGTTCGTTAAGTATCTTCATTAGTGTCGAGGTTGCTGTATCCTTGCCACCAAAACGCGTCGTAAAAAGTTCCGTAAACGCTGGACAAGTGAGGCCTTCGTCGAACACTCCCTGCGAAAACCAATTTGCTGCGGAACCCTTCAGAGCACTGCTCAAAGCGGTGGCTAGCGAACGGTCTTGTAGGGGGTGGTCCTTCATAATCAGACCAGCAGTGGTACACCATGCGACTGGATCGGCGCCCGGGATGTCGGGGTTAAAGTCCGGTAGCACAGTTTTGGTAGGTTCCGCACTCGGCTTCAAATTCAGCTCCTCCACTAGGCCACGCAAAATGGCCCTCATTCCGTTCACCGTCATAACCGAATCCGAATCCCACTTCTGATGTCGGATGCACGTCAGGATTGTGGGTGGGGGTGTTCGGTGTATCTTCGTTGGAATTAGCCATAGGTGCGGTGTAACAATGGTTGAGTTTATTGACACAAATTAGAGAGATTTACAGCGTCGATAGATAATCGCAAGGTTTCGATATTCGCGGCACTATGACAATGGTCTCGGCTCCGGCAACGTTTCCGCGGTCAACGGATACTGGACTTTACCCTTCGTTTGCGTCTCAGTTACACTATATGTTAGAGCACGGGGACAATTATTTCGTATACGAAAGACAGGTCGATTACTGATGAGATCGCGCTAGAGAGTGTCTCTCCGTCGCGGTGATGCTGTCGAAGAAAACTATGATGGGTGTGCCTAAGGGCACGAGATCATCGGATTCGCGGAGAAAAGTCTTCGCTCGAAGGGTGAGGGAAATTGACGTTGCTGTTAATTGGTCAATTTCCATGTTGGTGGTTAGAGAAAGATATTAGCTGTCCTTGGGGAAAGTTGCTAGCGAGAAGCGTCGTTCGTGGAAGGATAGATTTCTCTTATCTTCCCGTAGTTGGGGCACAGGCCATTTGTCTATTTGAGAGACTTTGTGTAATTGAAATTTAATATTCGTAGCGGGTCCTCGCCCAGCTAAACATATACTGTGAAGATGCGTTGGCATCTGGCAATCGTCTTACCCGAAGGACAAAGTCTGCGTGTGGCGAGCCACGGGACAGAAATCGTTGAAATGTTTACCGTCGTGCCCCGTCCCAAGTATTTCTTTTAAGGAAAGCTATAGAGTTACTTCATGCCTCTGTTAGGTAAAACGTTCATCCCTTGACCGCGACTACGTTCGGCGACCGGTTGTCACCTCGAGCCCGAGCTCACTATCATAAATTTCGAATAAGTACAGTCGGATCAAATTACAACAGTTTCTTAGTGCGGCTATGATGAAATCTGGGTTACAGCGCTAAGGGGGTCCTCCCACCGCTCCAAAGGGGAGGCTCCGGTGTTCTTTCATCTCCGACACGGCCATTCTGACTATCACACGTCCTCGGGTGGATCTAAAATATTGAGTTTTCCTAATGTTAAACTTGATATAACTAGTATTTTGTTCCTTTATAGTTTAGCTAAATTATATTGTACTAGTTTCTTTATTGCTTAACTAACTGTCCAAATAGGTCAAGGGCCCAGGTTAACAACAAAAATTTCGATTGGATGTTTAATGATAAAGTAGGGAAGAAAAAAAAACACAAAGGTCAGTAGCACTATGATTGGTATTCAAAGCGCCAGTTGCATCTTGTGAGTTATCGGTCAGACCGTAATGACATGACAGATCACTTTCGATTTCGTACACGGACGAGTCTCAGTTTGTTGGATCATATTACCGCACTGGGCGTGTGTGGAGACACTGAGTGCGGGTGCATTGACGTAATAGGTGTGTATGAAGACACTGAATGCGAGTGCAGTGTATGGGGACACTGAACACGAGTGCATTGATGTAATAGGCGTGTATGGAGACACTGAATGCTAGTGTGTGGTATCACTAGGCTTATGTGGGAATGCCGAATGCTAGTGTGTATTCGCACTAGGCTTGTGTGGAAATATCGAATGCTAGTGTGTGGTCGCACTAGGCTTGTGTGTGGAAACATTGTGTTAAATGTCATAGGCATAGTGTTAATGATCCTCTGAGATCGGTGTAGTCATATCGTCATTGTCACTGCCATTGTCATCACTACAGACGTCCAACTCAGCAGGAACGCAACTATTCGGCATTTTTCTTAATCTGTCATGACTGTATTTATACGATCGTTTGCCATCTAATGTCTTTAAAGTATATCTATCCCCTTCCAAAATCTCTGCTATTACGAATGGGCCCCTAAACTTTGGATCTAACTTGGTTTGGTTTCTTTCCTCGATTTTGCGCAATACGAAATCACCGACATTAAACCTAACCACTTTAGCTTTGGTGTTATCGAATCTTTCTTTGTCGTGTTTGGCGCTACTTGCTATATTTTTTGTCGCCTGTTGTCTTACATCGGAGATATCTATTTCTCTTTCTTCAACGCTATCAGGTAGCAACAAGTCGTACGGTCTTGCTGTCCTACCGATTAGTAGTTCCAGTGGGCTCGCTTTAGTCACGCGGTTGGTGGTGCAATTCAGGGCCAATTGTATCTCCCCAATCGCGTCTTGCCATGATCGACCGGTCGTCTCTACTACCGTGAACATATTTTTCAACGTACTCATAACACGCTCTACCTGCCCATTGGCTCTACTAGCACCGGTCGCTATCAAGTGGACTTTAATTTGTTTGTTTTCACAGAACTCCTGAAATTCCTTGCCCGTAAAACATCTACCCTGATCTGCTATTATCCGGCAGGGACTGCCGAATAAAAATATAGCGGACTTGAGAGCTTCGATGGTGTTAAAGGAGTCTATCTTACGGGTATGATGTAAGTGTACAAACTTCGTGAAAGCATCGACCAAAACAATGACATATTCCTTGGAATCCTTTTTACCGCTTAGCTTGCCCGTTATGTCCATGTGGACCGTATGCCAAGGTATGCTGGTCTAAGGTATAGGATGTAGCTCGGCCTGGATCTTACCCGAGCTTGCCTTCGAAACTCTACAGGCATGACAGTTCTCTACGAATTTGCGAACGTACTTCGCCATTCCTTCGAACCAGTAATACTCGTACAGCTTCTCGAGCGTCTTATCCCAACCCAAGTGCATAATCGACTGATGCACATGGTTGATAACGGACCATCTAAAGCCTCTCGGGACAATGGGCAAGCAGAGGGTTCTACCCCTCCGCTGCACTTTGCGATAGAGGATACCTGAGCGCAACTCATAGGTATTCGCGATATCTTCCGCGAGCTCGTCCTTTCGTAGTTTGCGGGTAGTTTCTATAATTTGCGGGTCGCGACGCTGTTCGGCCAGTAGCCAGTCTTCCGATATTTCGGCCAAGTTGATTTCTTTCTCCACAATTTTATCAATTTTACGGTGGCCTAAGTCTACGGGATTTCGCGAGAAGAAATCTACGTGGGACATCCTCTTCCCTTCTCGGTACATAATGTCGAAGGTGAAAGTCTGCAAGTAAGCCCACCACCTGTGGACTCTGTCGTTCAAATGTGCTTTGTTACTTGACGCTTTCAGCGAATTGCAATCCGTAACAACAAGAAATTCTCGTCCGTGTAGGTAGTGACGGAAATGCTTGATGGCGTTTACGACTGCTAACGTTTCCAGTTCGTAGGAATGATATCTAGATTCCGCGGGGGTAGTTCTTTTGCTGTAGTACTCGATTACTCTATTTTTACCTTCGACTTTATGCATCAAGATCGCTCCGTAGCCCTCCGAGCTGGCGTCGGTATGTAGCTCAATTGGGTAATTAGGGTCGAATATCATTAGTACCGGCGCGTCGGTCAGGACGGAAACTACCTGTTGTGTGATTTTCTCGTGCCTATCTGACCATGTTATGTTTTGCTACCTGAGGTGAGCGCATACAGGGGTTTCATCATCTGCGAGAATTTAGGGACGAACCTACGGAAATACGAAGCTAACCCAATGAATTGTCTGAGCTGAGTGACGGTCGTTGGCGCGGGTAAGGAACTTAAGGCGTGTATTTTACCCGGGTTGGGGCGAACTTCTCCGTTATGGATTATATATCCCAAGTAAAGTACCGTTGTTTTCAGAAAAGAACATTTCGCGAAGTTGAACGAAAATCCGGCTTTCACAAGAGTATCTATTACGGTGTTCAACCTTTCTAGAGCTTGATCTATCGAGTCGGCAATAACTAAGACGTCATCTAAATAAACGACGACGTAAGAATACGCAAGGTCGCCTAAGGCGTTAAAGATGGCCCTCTGAAAAACGGACGGTGCATTTTTCAATCCGAACGGCATCGTTACATACTCATATTGTCCGTCGGGTGTAACGAACGCGGTGTACTCCGTTGAATTGGGATATATGGGTATTTGGTGGAACCCGCTGGCCATATCCAGGCTAATGAAGTATTTCGCGTTCTGCAATCTCGCAATTTGGTCTGCGACAAGGTGTAGGGGATACCGATCCGCAACCGTATTTTTATTTAGCGCTCGGAAGTCTACGCACAGTCTATCCGAGCCGTCCTTCTTCACGAGCAACATAGGACTTGCGAACGGTGACTTACTAGGTCTTATAATGTTTGCTTTAATTAGTTCGCTAATTCTCTCCCGCACGGTTTTCCGCTCTTCCTCGCTAAGTCTGTAAGGACTTCTTTGGACGGTGACGTTAGGGTCGATTAGTCGTATCTCTAGCTGGCCCGTAGTTACACGAGTACGTGGGAAACCCGTGATGAATGAGTTTTTAAACCTTTCGAGAATGGAAATTAACCGGCCCTTATCGTTACCAAGTACCTCGGTGTCTACTTCACCGAGATCGATCTCGTTTTCGACGGTCCTATTACAGGCGTTAACTATTTTCGTTTTGCAAATGTTGAGACTGTCGCGCGTAATATGTACATCGAAGCCTTGGCTCAAAATTTCGCGACCAATCATGATATCGTATTTTAAGTGGCTATCGGGGAGGACGTGAAAAGTTATCTCGAGCGCAAAACCGTTGATGCATACGGTGGACAAAATCTGCGACGTACTCTCAACGCATGTATTCCCTATCCCTCGCATTACTACTACGTCGGCCGTTCGTATGCCGGGAAATTTCGGGGCAACGGACTCCTTAATTAACGAGCATTCGGCCCCAGAATCGAAGCAAAATGGGAACGACTCACCCTGGAGGCTTAATTTACCGGTTGGGGCCTTCACCACGCAGAATACGACTCGACGTTCCTGGCCGTTGCTGTCTCCTCTCTCTTTCCGCAGCGGGCAGTCAGAGGCGATGTGTCCTTCCGCTTGACACTTGAAGCAAACCGGCTTGGACGATGTAGCTTGTCGGCCTCCTTCTGGACGTCGTATCTTCCGTTTCTCGGCCCGCATCTTCTTGCGGCACTCCGCCACTTCATGCCCAAAGGCACCGCAGTAGAGGCACTTGTTCCGGGGGTCGGACAGCTTGTGTCGTTTGGTTTCGGGGCTAGATGGTGTATTGCTTGTCGCCGGCCTCTTCTCGTGAGCGAGTGCCACTCGTTCGATACGCCGGTCGACTGACTTCACTCGATAAAAGGCGATAGCATTGAATAATTCCGGCAAGGTTATATGTTGCCACTTCATCTTTATGAGGGAACGGACGCGAGCGGCGAAAGCCGCCGTGTTTTCGCCCTTCTGTGGTTGTTCGTTAAGTATCTTCATTAGTGTCGAGGTTGCTGTATCCTTGCCACCAAAACGCGTCGTAAAAAGTTCCGTAAACGCTGGACAAGTGAGGCCTTCGTCGAACACTCCCTGCGAAAACCAATTTGCTGCGGAACCCTTCAGAGCACTGCTCAAAGCGGTGGCTAGCGAACGGTCTTGTAGGGGGTGGTCCTTCATAATCAGACCAGCAGTGGTACACCATGCGACTGGATCGGCGTCCGGGATGTCGGGGTTAAAGTCCGGTAGCACAGTTTTGGTAGGTTCCGCACTCGGCTTCAAATTCAGCTCCTCCACTAGGCCACGCAAAATGGCCCTCATTCCGTTCACCGTCATAACCGATCCGAATCCCACTTCTGATGTCGGATGCATGTCAGGATTGTGGGTGGGGGTGTTCGGTGTATCTTCGTTGGAATTAGCCATAGGTGCGGTGTAACAATGGTTGAGTTTATTGACACAAATTAGAGAGATTTACAGCGTTGATAGATAATCGCAAGGTTTCGATATTCGCGGCACTATGACAATGGTCTCGGCTCCGGCAACGTTTCCGCGGTCAACGGATACTGGACTTTACCCTTCGTTTGCGTCTAAGTTACACTATATGTTAGAGCACGGGGACAATTATTTCGTATACGAAAGACCGGTCGATTACTGATGAGATCGCGCTAGAGAGTGTCTCTCCGTCGCGGTGATGCTGTCGAAGAAAACTATGATGGGTGTGCCTAAGGGCACGAGATCATCGGATTCGCGGAGAAAAGTCTTCGCTCGAAGGGTGAGGGAAATTGACGTTGCTGTTAATTGGTCAATTTCCATGTTGGTGGTTAGAGAAAGATATTAGCTGTCCTTGGGGAAAGTTGCTAGCGAGAAGCGTCGTTCGTGGAAGGATAGATTTCTCTTATCTTCCCGTAGTTGGGGCACAGGCCATTTGTCTATTTGAGAGACTTTGTGTAATTGAAATTTAATATTCGTAGCGGGTCCTCGCCCAGCTAAACATATACTGTGAAGATGCGTTGGCATCTGGCAATCGTCTTACCCGAAGGACAAAGTCTGCGTGTGGCGAGCCACGGGACAGAAATCGTTGAAATGTTTACCGTCGTGCCCCGTCCCAAGTATTTCTTTTAAGGAAAGCTATAGAGTTACTTCATGCCTCTGTTAGGTAAAACGTTCATCCCTTGACCGCGACTACGTTCGGCGACCGGTTGTCACCTCGAGCCCGAGCTCACTATCATAAATTTCGAATAAGTACAGTCGGATCAAATTACAACAGTTTCTTAGTGCGGCTATGATGAAATCTGGGTTACAGCGCTAAGGGGGTCCTCCCACCGCTCCAAAGGGGAGGCTCCGGTGTTCTTTCATCTCCGACACGGCCATTCTGACTATCACACGTCCTCGGGTGGATCTAAAATATTGAGTTTTCCTAATGTTAAACTTGATATAACTAGTATTTTGTTCCTTTATAGTTTAGCTAAATTATATTGTACTAGTTTCTTTATGGCTTAACTAACTGTCCAAATAGGTCAAGGGCCCAGGTTAACAACAAAAATTTCGATTGGATGTTTAATGATAAAGTAGGGAAGAAAAAAAAACACAAAGGTCAGTAGCACTATGATTGGTATTCAAAGCGCCAGTTGCATCTTGTGAGTTATCGGTCAGACCGTAATGACATGACAGATCACTTTCGATTTCGTACACGGACGAGTCTCAGTTTGTTGGATCATATTACCGCACTGGGCGTGTGTGGAGACACTGAGTGCGGGTGCATTGACGTAATAGGTGTGTATGAAGACACTGAATGCGAGTGCAGTGTATGGGGACACTGAACACGAGTGCATTGATGTAATAGGCGTGTATGGAGACACTGAATGCTAGTGTGTGGTATCACTAGGCTTATGTGGGAATGCCGAATGCTAGTGTGTATTCGCACTAGGCTTGTGTGGAAATATCGAATGCTAGTGTGTGGTCGCACTAGGCTTGTGTGTGGAAACATTGTGTTAAATGTCATAGGCATAGTGTTAATGATCCTCTGAGATCGGTGTAGTCATATCGTCATTGTCACTGCCATTGTCATCACTACAGACGTCCAACTCAGCAGGAACGCAACTATTCGGCATTTTTCTTAATCTGTCATGACTGTATTTATACGATCGTTTGCCATCTAATGTCTTTAAAGTATATCTATCCCCTTCCAAAATCTCTGCTATTACGAATGGGCCCCTAAACTTTGGATCTAACTTGGTTTGGTTTCTTTCCTCGATTTTGCGCAATACGAAATCACCGACATTAAACCTAACCACTTTAGCTTTGGTGTTATCGAATCTTTCTTTGTCGTGTTTGGCGCTACTTGCTATATTTTTTGTCGCCTGTTGTCTTACATCGGAGATATCTATTTCTCTTTCTTCAACGCTATCAGGTAGCAACAAGTCGTACGGTCTTGCTGTCCTACCGATTAGTAGTTCCAGTGGGCTCGCTTTAGTCACGCGGTTGGTGGTGCAATTCAGGGCCAATTGTATATCCCCAATCGCGTCTTGCCATGATCGACCGGTCGTCTCTACTACCGTGAACATATTTTTCAACGTACTCATAACACGCTCTACCTGCCCATTGGCTCTATTAGCACCGGTCGCTATCAAGTGGACTTTAATTTGTTTGTTTTCACAGAACTCCTGAAATTCCTTGCCCGTAAAACATCTACCCTGATCTGCTACTATCCGGCAGGGACTGCCGAATAAAAATATAGCGGACTTGAGAGCTTCGATGGTGTTAAAGGAGTCTATCTTACGGGTATGATGTAAGTGTACAAACTTCGTGAAAGCATCGACCAAAACAATGACATATTCCTTGGAATCCTTTTTACCGCTTAGCTTGCCCGTTATATCCATGTGGACCGTATGCCAAGGTATGCTGGTCTTAAGTATAGGATGTAGCTCGGCCTGGATCTTACCCGAGCTTGCCTTCGAAACTCTACAGGCATGACAGTTCTCTACGAATTTGCGAACGTACTTCGCCATTCCTTCGAACCAGTAATACTCGTACAGCTTCTCGAGCGTCTTATCCCAACCCAAGTGCATAATCGACTGATGCACATGGTTGATAACGGACCATCTAAAGCCTCTCGGGACAATGGGCAAGCAGAGGGTTCTACCCCTCCGCTGCACTTTGCGATAGAGGATACCTGAGCGCAACTCATAGGTATTCGCGATATCTTCCGCGAGCTCGTCGTTTCGTAGTTTGCGGGTAGTTTCTATAATTTGCGGGTGGCGACGCTGTTCGGCCAGTAGCCAGTCTTCCGATATTTCGGCCAAGTTGATTTCTTTCTCCACAATTTTATCAATTTTACGGTGGCCTAAGTCTACGGGATTTCGCGAGAAGAAATCTACGTGGGACATCCTCTTCCCTTCTCGGTACATAATGTCGAAGGTGAAAGTCTGCAAGTAAGCCCACCACCTGTGGACTCTGTCGTTCAAATGCGCTTTGTTACTTGACGCTTTCAGCGAATTGCAATCCGTAACAACAAGAAATTCTCGTCCGTGTAGGTAGTGACGGAAATGCTTGATGGCGTTTACGACTGCTAACGTTTCTAGTTCGTAGGAATGATATCTAGATTCCGCGGGGGTAGTTCTTTTGCTGTAGTACTCGATTACTCTATTTTTACCTTCGACTTTATGCATCAAGATCGCTCCGTAGCCCTCCGAGCTGGCGTCGGTATGTAGCTCAATTGGGTAATTAGGGTCGAATATCATTAGTACCGGCGCGTCGGTCAGGACGGAAACTACCTGTTGTGTGATTTTCTCGTGCCTATCTGACCATGTTATGTTTTGCTACCTGAGGTGAGCGCATACAGGGGTTTCATCATCTGCGAGAATTTAGGGACGAACCTACGGAAATACGAAGCTAACCCAATGAATTGTCTGAGCTGAGTGACGGTCGTTGGCGCGGGTAAGGAACTTAAGGCGTGTATTTTACCCGAGTTGGGGCGAACTTCTCCGTTATGGATTATATATCCCAAGTAAAGTACCGTTGTTTTCAGAAAAGAACATTTCGCGAAGTTGAACGAAAATCCGGCTTTCACAAGAGTATCTATTACGGTGTTCAACCTTTCTAGAGCTTGATCTATCGAGTCGGCAATAACTAAGACGTCATCTAAATAAACGACGACGTAAGAATACGCAAGGTCGCCTAAGGCGTTAAAGATGGCCCTCTGAAAAACGGACGGTGCATTTTTCAATCCGAACGGCATCGTTACATACTCATATTGTCCGTCGGGTGTAACGAACGCGGTGTACTCCGTTGAATTGGGATATATGGGGATTTGGTGGAACCCGCTGGCCATATCCAGGCTAATGAAGTATTTCGCGTTCTGCAATCTCGCAATTTGGTCTGCGACAAGGTGTAGGGGATACCGATCCGCAACCGTATTTTTATTTAGCGCTCGGAAGTCTACGCACAGTCTATCCGAGCCGTCCTTCTTCACGAGCAACATAGGACTTGCGAACGGTGACTTACTAGGTCTTATAATGTTTGCTTTAATTAGTTCGCTAATTCTCTCCCGCACGGTTTTCCGCTCTTCCTCGCTAAGTCTGTAAGGACTTCTTTGGACGGTGACGTTAGGGTCGATTAGTTGTATCTCTAGCTGGCCCGTAGTTACACGAGTACGTGGGAAACCCGTGATGAATGAGTTTTTAAACCTTTCGAGAATGGAAATTAACCGGCCCTTATCGTTACCAAGTACCTCGGTGTCTACTTCACCGAGATCGATCTCGTTTTCGACGGTCCTATTACAGGCGTTAACTATTTTCGTTTTGCAAATGTTGAGACTGTCGCGCGTAATATGTACATCGAAGCCTTGGCTCAAAATTTCGCGACCAATCATGATATCGTATTTTAAGTGGCTATCGGGGAGGACGTGAAAAGTTATCTCGAGCGCAAAACCGTTGATGCATACGGTGGACAAAATCTGCGACGTACTCTCAACGCATGTATTCCCTATCCCTCGCCTTACTACTACGTCGGCCGTTCGTATGCCGGGAAATTTCGGGGCAACGGACTCCTTAATTAACGAGCATTCGGCCCCAGAATCGAAGCAAAATGGGAACGACTCACCCTGGAGGCTTAATTTACCGGTTGGGGCCTTCACCACGCAGAATACGACTCGACGTTCCTGGCCGTTGCTGTCTCCTCTCTCTTTCCGCAGCGGGCAGTCAGAGGCGATGTGTCCTTCCGCTTGACACTTGAAGCAAACCGGCTTGGACGATGTAGCTTGTCGGCCTCCTTCTGGACGTCGTATCTTCCGTTTCTCGGCCCGCATCTTCTTGCGGCACTCCGCCACTTCATGCCCAAAGGCACCGCAGTAGAGGCACTTGTTCCGGGGGTCGGACAGCTTGTGTCGTTTGGTTTCGGGGCTAGATGGTGTATTGCTTGTCGCCGGCCTCTTCTCGTGAGCGAGTGCCACTCGTTCGATACGCCGGTCGACTGACTTCACTCGATAAAAGGCGATAGCATTGAATAATTCCGGCAAGGTTATATGTTGCCACTTCATCTTTATGAGGGAACGGACGCGAGCGGCGAAAGCCGCCGTGTTTTCGCCCTTCTGTGGTTGTTCGTTAAGTATCTTCATTAGTGTCGAGGTTGCTGTATCCTTGCCACCAAAACGCGTCGTAAAAAGTTCCGTAAACGCTGGACAAGTGAGGCCTTCGTCGAACACTCCCTGCGAAAACCAATTTGCTGCGGAACCCTTCAGAGCACTGCTCAAAGCGGTGGCTAGCGAACGGTCTTGTAGGGGGTGGTCCTTCATAATCAGACCAGCAGTGGTACACCATGCGACTGGATCGGCGCCCGGGATGTCGGGGTTAAATTCCGGTAGCACAGTTTTGGTAGGTTCCGCACTCGGCTTCAAATTCAGCTCCTCCACTAGGCCACGCAAAATGGCCCTCATTCCGTTCACCGTCATAACCGATCCGAATCGCACTTCTGATGTCGGATGCACGTCAGGATTGTGGTTGGGGGTGTTCGGTGTATCTTCGTTGGAATTAGCCATAGGTGCGGTGTAACAATGGTTGAGTTTATTGACACAAATTAGAGAGATTTACAGCGTCGATAGATAATCGCAAGGTTTCGATATTCGCGGCACTATGACAATGGTCTCGGCTCCGGCAACGTTTCCGCGGTCAACGGATACTGGACTTTACCCTTCGTTTGCGTCTAAGTTACACTATATGTTAGAGCACGGGGACAATTATTTCGTATACGAAAGACAGGTCGATTACTGATGAGATCGCGCTAGAGAGTGTCTCTCCGTCGCGGTGATGCTGTCGAAGAAAACTATGATGGGTGTGCCTAAGGGCACGAGATCACCGGATTCGCGGAGAAAAGTCTTCGCTCGAAGGGTGAGGGAAATTGACGTTGCTGTTAATTGGTCAATTTCCATGTTGGTGGTTAGAGAAAGATATTAGCTGTCCTTGGGGAAAGTTGCTAGCGAGAAGCGTCGTTCGTGGAAGGATAGATTTCTCTTATCTTCCCGTAGTTGGGGCACAGGCCATTTGTCTATTTGAGAGACTTTGTGTAATTGAAATTTAATATTCGTAGCGGGTCCTCGCCCAGCTAAACATATACTGTGAAGATGCGTTGGCATCTGGCAATCGTCTTACCCGAAGGACAAAGTCTGCGTGTGGCGAGCCACGGGACAGAAATCGTTGAAATGTTTACCGTCGTGCCCCGTCCCAAGTATTTCTTTTAAGGAAAGCTATAGAGTTACTTCATGCCTCTGTTAGGTAAAACGTTCATCCCTTGACCGCGACTACGTTCGGCGACCGATTGTCACCTCGAGCCCGAGCTCACTATCATAAATTTCGAATAAGTACAGTCGGATCAAATTACAACAGTTTCTTAGTGCGGCTATGATGAAATCTGGGTTACAGCGCTAAGGGGGTCCTCCCACCGCTCCAAAGGGGAGGCTCCGGTGTTCTTTCATCTCCGACATACATATATCTTATACTCTAAGGACCTCGAAATCCTACTCGCACGCACGCTTGTTGCCAACCGACTCTTCCAGATACCTGTGACGACTGACTCTTGTCTTTTGTCCCAACTAAGGCCTGGACGTCCTCTGACGCTTACACACATATTCACATGTACAGTGTAAATGTATCATGTTCCTAACAGCCACGAACAGATCGATAACCTTATTTCTGCTAGAATAATCGGGGTGGTTCAATTAAGTATACACTGATTTAACAGGTATAAATACAGTTCATTCAAACAACTTGATTAGAGAAGTATAAACTGCTAGAGCATAATTAGGAACGTGACGCTAGGCAAATGCCTCAGCGATCAACAGCTAAAGGACGTCGAAGACCTCATGACAAACCCCCCCAGACACGGGACGCTAGGATACCGACACTGCCTGGCGAAAATCGATCGTTTTTCGCGTTAGACCGAAGCCGTTTCCATCGCCGACATGGAGGCGGCAACCGTTGCTTCAGCCCTCCTTTCCACGTGGATATTCCGTTTCGACGTACCTTTAAGGATAAGGACCGATCAAGGACGCCAGTTCGAATCAATCTTATTTAACGAATTATGCCTGTTCCTCGGCATTAGGCATTTACGAACGACAGCCTATCACCCCGCGACCAACGGGATGGTAGAGCGCCTGCCCCGACAACTAAAAGCAGCAATCAAATGCCACGATACGAGCAACTGTGTAGAAATCTTGCCAATAGTTTTATTAGGCATACGAACAGCTATTACGGACGTGAAAACGACGACAGCCGAAATAGTTTATGGCACCGGCATACGATTGCCGGCAGAATTCTGTGCACCAACGAAGCAACAGGCCAAGTCGAAATACGGGAGGCGTCTAAAACTACGAATAGAAAAGATCAGGCCTCACCCGATTACGCGACACGGCGAAAAAGAAACCTCCGTGTTCCACTCGAAACATCGTCTTACGTATTTCTACGTCACGATGCCATTGGAATCCCCTTACAACCACCCTACGGCGGACCGCATCAATTTATATCGAGAGCAAAAAGGACCATTGCTATTGAAGTTAGCAACAAGAACGTAATCGTACCCGTAGACCGTCCGAAACGCGTGAATTTTTATTGAACGATAACACTGAACACCATTACAGCGAAAATCGCGAAGTAATAATACCACCTGATGTTTGAAACGATACAAAACAAAGACGACTCAGGAATTCATCACTCCAGGCGCTCGGGCAGAAAAGTTCGCTTCCCTGATCGTTCCCAGCCAGGCCGTCGATAAGCTAATGCGTGAGAACTACCAGCGACATAAATATAAATCGGAGATGAAAGAACACGGGAACTGTCCGTTTGGAATTTTGGGAAAATCCAGTAACATTGTAATCTAGATTCTACCATAACTGTAATTCAACAATTGTAGCCATCCAGTCCGATTGTAATTGTTCGAAACTTGTGATACTGCACTTGGCCTCGAGGCGACAACCAGTCACCGAACGTAGCCGCGGTCAAGGGATGAACGTTTTGGCTAATAAAGGCATGGAGTAATTCTATAGCTGTCCTTAAATGAAATAATCGTAGCGGCACGTGACAGTAAACATTCCAACGGTTTCTGTCCCGTGTCTCGCCACACGCAGACTCTATCCGTCGCATAAGATGATTGCCAGATGTCAACGCATCTCAACAGTATATGTTTAGCTAGCCTGAGGAACCATTCTAAACCTTAAGATTTAGTTAATTAAAGTCCTTAACAGTCCTAAACAGGCAAACAGTCTTAATTCCAACTACGGGATGATAGGTGAAATCTATTTTTCCACGGTCGACGCTTCCCGCTAGCAACGTTCCCTCAAGGGCTACTAGCATCCTTCTCTAACCATCAACATGGAAATTGTCCAATTAACAGTAACGTCACTATCAATGTCTTACCGAGCGAAGTCTTTTCTCCACAGATCCGATGTTCCGGTGCCCTTAGACACACCCATCATAGTTTTCCACTGCAGCATCATCGTGCCGGAAAATCATTCTCTCGTGAGGTCACATTAGCCAGTTACAAAGAGCCTTAACACTCGGTGGATATTCTATGTTTTGACAAAGAGTTTGTTCAGTCCTACCTATACCGTAGATAAGGAAGTATGGTACAACTTGGAATCAGGATGAAAACGAATTCTGTTATCCCGTTGACCGCGGCTTTGTTATTGAACCCAGGATCATTGTCATTAGCTTCTCGAGTACCTAATTACCACGACTACTTGTCAAATTATATAACAATCAAATTTACACTAGTAAATATCTGCTCTATTGCATAACTTCAACGTCTAAACCAAATGAAGATTCGTTTCGCGCCTCTAACTCTAATCATAATGTGAACCCGATGTAAGTGAAAATACATGCACATACCATCGATTCTGCCTGACCAGGACACTCACCCGGAACCGGAACTCGCAGTGCACCGTGACGAACAGCACTTATATAAGCCTCCACTCTTAGCCAGACCGTCAGTCGTGCTCGCGCAACAGTAGAAGCAATATGGAGTTTTTTAGATCTCTAACACGCGTCGTTGGTTTGTTCGTCCCAAGTAAGGTAGATATCATTTCCGAACTACCACTGGAGGTTTCGCACTTGATACTTCGAAAATTGGATCCCTCGTCCCTGCAGAGCGCCGCGCTGGTCTCGCGCAAATGGTTCAACGTATGTAGATCCGACAAGTGTCTACGATGGAAAGTGAGACGTCACATGCGACATACGAGAAAGCGGGTCAAGATGCAATTTCTCGGACCTGCAGCCGCTAAAGCTACCAACCAAGAATCAAGAAGTAGAGGACGTGGTGAGGGCAACCTAAGGCACGAAATAATCCGCTGCTCGTACGGCGGTCGTCGTTGGAAGGTTACGCGGTCATCCGAAAATTTCGATGCGAGATCGCCCCATCGATGTTGGACCAATAAAATGTATTAGACTCTAACTCGCGTAAGTACCTTAATTTGACTGCTTGCTCTTGCGAGAACTTGAAACGGTCTTGTCCGGATTCAGAACTGTAGCGTGAAGCTTGAAATAAAATGGTTTTACTGAGACGGCAATGTGTTTCAGTCACGCTAATACTATCGGTATCGTAACAGGCCCATTATTGAATATTAAATAAATCGTATCACCGCTGCGATTGGAGATTTGCCGTCAATTAGATGCGAGATATACTCCTCATTGCATGCCAAATACAGCTCACATCAGCTGGTTCGTGCTATTATATCATCTCTGGTCCTCGATATATCAAGCGTAATTGCAGTTTTACAAATTAAGGTTAACATATTCAAATGAATGTATCTCCGTTTCTATTGCACATATGGCGACAAAGCGATGCCGGTTACATTACACATCCGATGTCATGTGCACCACACATGAGCAGGTTTGTACTATGTCAACTCCAGGCTCTGTCAAATCCAGCGAAATTGCTGTTTTGCATATTCATGCTTAACTATTGAAATCACCGTATAGCCGTTTGCATTGCAAATATGACGACAGCACGAAGCGCGTTATACTCCATATTCGCTGCCAAATACAGTGCATATTATCTGGTTTGAGTTATGTAACGTGTGGACCCAGCCAACCTCAGCGCATTTGGACTTTTGCATATTCAGGCTTAAATATTCAAGTCAACATATTGTAGTATCGTGAGGAAAAAGCCTCATTAGAAATCGATCAAAACAATGTCGTCTGTCCTTCGGTTGTTACTTTACATCGGGGAGAAAGCCTATATGACTAAAGTCACCTCGTACTTGCTGAGCGTTAACAGAATGGGCTTAGAGAGTTGGAAAAACTAACGCTAATGGTAGGGGACGATTTAACTTTAAAGATTGACTGATCGAGAAGCGTTGAGCGGTTGATCGAGAAATAAGAGTGAGTCGAGAGGTCAGAGTTAATCGAGCAGTCGACGAGTAGAGTTGTTAGCTCTGTCGAGTTGCGAGAGGTGTTAGCGTTGTTGAGAGTGGAGTTGTTAGCGTTGCCGCTGGTGAGAGGTGTTAGCGCTTTCCATTTTCAGGATTAAATATTCAAATCAAGCTATTTCCGGTTCCGTTGCAGATATGTCCACAATTCGAGATAGCGTCGTACTGCCAAATGTATTACTCATCAGCTGGTTTGCGCTATGTCGATTCTGACCATTGTTAAAGCCAGCGCAATTGCAATTTTGGATACTCATGCACGAATAATCAAATCAACGTATCTCCGTTATTGTGGCAGATATGTCGAGAATTCGATGTGACTTGTACCCCACATTTCTTGCCAAATGCACCGCACACCAGCCTGTTTCCGTTATGTCCTCTCTGGTTTCAGTCAATGCCGGCACGATTGTAGTTTCGCATATTCATGCCTAAATGTTCAAATAAACCTATACAGCGCATATCTGCCAGTTTGCGCAATGTCAATTCTGGACCGTGTCAAATCCAGTGAATATGCAGTTTTGCACATTTAAGCTTAAATATTCAAATCTACGTATCTCTGTTTCTAATGCAGATATGACGATGAATTTATGTGTGTTATACTCCACATTGGCTCCCAAATTTAGCACACATCGGAGGGTTTGTGCTATGTCATCTGTGTATCCTGTGAAATCCAATGTAATTGCAGTTCTGCTTACATAGGCTGAATCCTCCATTGGAAAACATTGCGCTGTTATTAGCTGTATACATATTATGTATGTCGGAAATACGATGCACGCTACACTCCACATTTGCTGCCAGATACAGTGAACACAATCCGGTTTGAGCTATGCAAAATCTAGACCTAGCCAGATCCAGCGTATTTTCAGTTTTGTATATTCAGTATTATGCATTCAAACCGACGTATCTCCGCATCTGTTGCTGATGTGCCGACAATTCGATACGCGTTATACTCCACATTTGCTGCCGAATACAGTGCGCATTAACTGGTTTGCGCTGTGTCAACTCTGGACCTTGTACATGCAGCGTAATTGCTGTTTTACATATTCGGTCTCAGATATTTGAGTCAACTTTTCTGCTCTTTTATAGCACACATGCTGAGAACTCGGATGCATCTTATACTCCACAGTTGCTGTCAAATACAGCCCACATCAGCTGCTTTGAGCTATGTCATCTCTGGTCTCCGATAAATCCAACGTAGTTTCAGCTTTTGCATATTCAGGCTGAAACATTCTAATCAACGTATCTCCGCTTCCGTTGCAGATATGCCGACAACGTAAAGCGTGTTATACGCCAAAATTGTTGCCAAATACAGCACACATCAGCCGCTTTGGGCTATGTCGATTCTGGACCCTGTGAAGTGCAGCGTAATTGTAGTTTTGCATACTCAGGAATAAACGTTCAGATCAATGTGTCTCCGCCTCTATAGCATATGTGCCGACATACACTCCATATTTGCTGCCAAATACAGCGCACATTAGTGGACTGGCGCTGTCAACTCTGGCCCGTGTCAAACCTGCGTAATTGCAGTTTTGCAAATTCGTGCATAAATATTCAAATCAACGTATCTACGATTCTGTTACAGATATGCCGACAATTCGAATCAGGTTATACTTTACATTTGCTGCCAATACAGTGCACATCATTCGATTTAAACTATGTCATCTCCGATCACCGACAAATCCAGCGTAATTGCAGTTTTTCATATACATTATTATATATTGAAATCCACGCATCTCCGTTACTGTTGGAAATGTGTCGACAATACGATTTGCCTTGTATTCCACATTTCTTGCATATTAAACCAATATCATCCAATTAGCGCTATGTCCACTCTGGTCCGGTCAAACCCAACGCAACTGCAGTTTTGCATCATCAAACCTAAATATTCAAATCAACGAATCTCCGTTTCGATTGCAGATATGTGGAAAATTCGATGCGCTTTATACTCCGTAATTGCTACTAAATACAGTTCACATCATCTGGTTTGCGCTATGTCAAATCCGGACCCTGAGAAATCAAGCGTAAATGCAGTAATGCATGATCAGGGTTCAATATTCAGATCGACGTGACTCAGTTTCTGTTGCAGATATGTCGACAAAACGGTGCGCGTTATATTCCACATCGACTGCCATACACTGGGCGCTTCATCTGGTTTAAGCCATGTTAAATACGGAACGAGACAAATCCAGCGTATTTGTAGTTTTGCACATTCAAGCCTAATATTCAAGTGAATGTATCTCCGTTTTCATAGTAAGTCTGTTCACAATAGGATGCATGTTATACTCCACATTTGCTGCCAAATACAGCACACATCAGACAGTTTGCACATTGTCAAGACTGGACTCGGTGAAATCCAAGTGACTGCAGTTTTGGATATTAATGCTTACATATTCGAATCAAGGTATCTCCGCTTGTTTTGCAGAAACATTGTCCATACGATGCGCGTTATATTCCACATCTGATGCCAAATCAGCCGGTTTGTGCTATGCCAACTCTGGACCCTGTAGAATCTAGCAGAATTGCAGTTTTTGCTATTAATGCTTAAATATTGCTTTCAAAGTCTCTCCGCTTGTTTTGCACATATGTCGACAATGCGACACGCCTTATACTCTACATTTGCTACAGTTACATTACTCATCAGCTTGTTTGAGCTATGTCAACTCTGGTATCTGCCAAAACCTGCCAAAATGCAACTTTGCATGTTCAGGAATAAATATTCAGATCAACGTGACTACATTTCGATTGCAGGTATGTAAACAGTTCGATGCGCGTTACATTCCACATTGACTGCCATACGCAGAGCGCTTCATCTGGTTTAAGCCGTGTTAAATCCGGACCGAGTCAAATCCAGCGTATTTGTAGTTTTGCATATTCAAGCCTAGTTATTCAAGTGAAAGTATCTCCGTATCCATTGTAGGTATGTCGACAATAGGATGCACGTAATGCTGTACATTTTTCTGCCAAATACAGCATACTCCAGCCGGTTTGCTCTATGTCATCTATGACATCCCCGGCCGTGTCAAATACGGCGACATTGCAGATTTCCATATTCAGAATCAAATGGTCAAATCCCCGTACTTCCTTTGCTTTTGCAGACATGCCGAGTATTCGATGTGCCCGGTACTCCAGATTTCTTGCCCAATTCAGCGCACACTAGACAATTGGCGCTATGTCCGCACTGATCCCTGTCAAATCGAGCGTATCAGGTCTATAAATATGAAACCGGAATTTGCCTATAGATGGCCCTAGCTCATAGTGTAGTTATCACTATACTATGTCATTGATGCCAAAAGTCGTTGTTGACATCTCACGAACATTCTCGACTGAGAACAGTACAATGATTCTGGCAATGATTCTTTGGAAGAAATTGCACACTTCATCCTATAGGCATACCGGACGATACAAGGGCTGGTCGTCCCTTCTTCCGAAGCAATACCAGCCTTGGCGTGCGCCATATCCGAGGGTTGGCACCCTCCTTCGAACACGATGTAAATAGGTGTCGCAGTCTAGGTGCCATGACCCGCATCATCTCCCCTCATACCCGTCGCGGGACTCCTTCAGGGCCAGGCCCTACTTCGCGGGAGGCTATCATCCTCGCCTCGCCCATCACCTCCCCGTGTGCATATACGCCGACGCAGCGTCATACTAGCTTTTGCGATGGCGTGAACGATATTGAAATATGTAACCAAACCTAGTAGCACTGTAAATTACTTTCCTACAGTACTACAGCTTATTATATTTTTTAGATAGTTCATAAGTACTTATTCATGAGCACAAACTATAATAATTTGTTGCGGCATATGAGCCAGAGGGAAATTCAAATCCTATTGTTACTTTGCCTCGGAGTATCAGGATCGTAAGGATACAAGTAAATACACTCGGAGCATAAAAATGTTGCCGCTACTTCGAACAAAGACGATTTTGAATCTTCCGACTTCTGCCCCGACCAGTATAAATAAACCGAGGCAACCCAAAGAGTAAAGTATCTTCGAATACCTACGAGTATCAACTAACGATCTGCTGAATTTCGTGACGAACATTTATAGAATATTTTTACACATTGTATCTACGACTCAGGGCCCATAGGCTGTACCTTACTTTATTATTTTAAGTAAATTCGACGATTACGACGACAATCGATAACCTCAAATAAGTCTGACGGTCAAACTTCCCATATACCGTGTCCTCTACATATTTCATTATAAAAGACCTGAGTCAAATATTGATGTTTTTGACCGTCAGATGTATTTGAGTTAAGACTACCTATACTAGTCGCCGGGGGGGGGGGGGTGAAAGAATTCATATTTGCCTACCTGACGACAATAGCTGGTGGCGGTGACATTGTTTTTACATTAATTGTAGCTCAGCGGTCTAGGTACTTCGAGGCGACAACGACGTAATTTGCTTCGTCCTATGACTCATGTACCGCTACACTTCTATTTCTATAGAAATGTAATGCTAAGTACTAAAATATATCACAAGTATTTCATATTTAAAATAACAGTCAAATTAACGGAATTAGTCTGTTTGACATCTATGCGGTTCAAGTCTTGTACGAATATATGTACAGCCTGCAGTTTTAATATTCTAAGCGCGTATTGTATGCCGGACACTTATCTTTAATAAATTTTGCAAATCTGTTTATAGTAAGTGATGAATCATTAGGCCAATGACAAATAAGGCGACCATTAAAAGATTTAACGAAACTTGCTTCTGCTGAACTTGGTCTATGAAGGTCGAATAGCTTCTCGTTTGTTTTTCAATTAAAGACATACTTTATGGAATGTGTTTTACTGACATACCGATTCCAAGGATTTCCAGTGCTTCTTAAAAATATTACACTCTGTTGTGTGAAATATAATTTGTCCTTATTATAACCATTAACATCTAATGTCCTTTCTGGAAGTTCGTATACTAAGGCATCGGAATTATTTTTCATTTTACGCTGCGTTACTCGCAACTTTTCACAGATATATGTACCAACTGGAAGTAGTTCTTTGGCACGTATTCGAGTATAGTTATTTCCTGCTGGTTTCCACAAAGCTTCACAGAACAACGTCGCTTCCTCGTTCCTTTAAAGAACAGTCATACATTAGTATCACATGAACGTACTCCTTGAAAAAACATTTCATTACTGGAAATCTAAAAGATTATTATTGAACTCAATAAGATTCAGTTGCTTACCTGCTTCTCAAATATTTTTTGCTAATGTCCACTCCTCCTAAGTAGAATGCATCTATAATATGCAATGCAAGTACTTTTTGCTGATATATAAACTCCTTAGTCATTTCATATACAACCTCTACGTTCACAAGTGTATTTGGTGGTAATTCTATGCCAATGTCATCGACACTAACCCAAGAATTCTTTGTATATTTATATACGTTGCTCCTTCCCACGCCCATATAAAATGTAGCGTGCTTCTTATCATCATCAGACCTTGGCTTTGTACCACATGGCATACAAAACCAGTCATATAGTGATAAAAATGCATTTTCAATGTTAAATTCCATCAATTGTGCTGGATTAATAGTAAGAAATGAAGTATCTTTCAAAAGAGTATTCAATTTGTCTTTGGTTTCATGTGTCTTGGGATTGTCCTAGTTTCATCTGGAAGTTTCCAATACTCTAGATATTGTTTGCGCATATCAGCTTGTTTTGTCTCAACAAGAGTATTATCCGCATAAACTGCTGCAATTTTGCACAGGTCGATTATTTGTTTTCCGGCCAAATCTTTGTTAGAAGCACGTAGATATTGAACAAATTGTTTCTCTCTTTTTAATTCATTATATGATACTAGTTGTAAAACGTCGTCATTTACACCACCTTTTAAAAGCAGACGATTAACATGCTTCAGATATTCATCAACATCTTGTACCCCAGATCGTTTCTTCTTACATATTAAGTAACGTTCTGAATTTCCTGGTCTAGAAGAGTTTGGTTTAAAAATAAAATCTTCTTCAAAGCAGCGATACATTAAATAAACTAAACCAGCACTAAAGGGTGTAAAAAGCTTGAATAATTAAGTCACAAAATCACCACCCTCTCTTTCAACCATCAATGCTATTAAACATCGACAAAGATATAGTTGTTTTGAAAGAATTTCTTGTACATTTTCTTGTCGTTCTGCTGAGAATCCTCAATCAAACATCACAAAATGTACTCCTTTGCCATGGGTATGCTGCATTATAATATTTGTAAATGCCTCTTCATTATCTGGGTCAAAGACATCATCACTTTCCTTTGGTCCGTAGTATGGATGAAATGTTTCACAAGGACCCGTATAAAAGTCTTCTAATTTGAAATCATGTTCATTTTCTAAAGTAAGAGCAAATCCTTTAGCACGTCATTTCTTTCGCCATAGAATATGTTCACTAAAACCTCTTGCTCCGGCACATACATCTGCAAAGTATAGCAGCCCATTCTCCCTCAAACCTTTTGGGTTAGTAAACATAAAGTTACATGCTCTATCTGTATTCGCCATTTTAACAGTAGCACGATTTAAAAAACGTGCACCACGAATTGTTTCATGAGGATTACAACGTGTCCTTGCTCGACGCACTTCAACGTCATCCAAATGAGCGAATACCGTTTTCGCATTGATAACAGTTTTCACTATATCTGCACAACAGAAATCAATTTCATCATCTGTGGTCAACTTTTCATATCACCATTTCATATCTTTTACACACTTTATAACTCCCTCTGCAGGATGCCATTTAAGACCTGAATCTTCATGTCCAAGAACATGATGTCCAAAGCCTCTGCGACCATGCTGTCTAGGTGCTTGAACTGGCTCTAAACGACCTTGTTCATTATTTCCGAGGCCGTAACCTCCTTATATCCCATCATTCGCACCATCCTTTTGTCGTTATCGAGGAGATTGTTTGACTCTTGTGTTATTACTTGCATTCTTCTATTGTCAACTACCTTTTCATCAACATCCTCCTCGTCAGATTCACTTGAACATCTGCGAATTTTTTGTCGTTTACTATGATTATAAGTATCTCTTTCACGGTTCTTCCTTTTTGTCCTAGTTTCCAATTCTTCTTGCATGGTATGTTGATGCATCAGTCGCATAACAATTCTGCTAGGAACATCATACATTTACACTGTACATGTGAATGTGTATATAAGCGTCAGAGGATGTCCAGGCCTTAGTTGGGACAAAAGACAAGAGTCAGTCGTTAGAAGTATCTGAAAGAGTCTGTTGACAACAAGGGTGCGTGCGAGTAGGGTTTCGTGGTCTTTAGAGTTTAAGATATATGTATAACTGTCGTGTGCTAAATAAAGGGAATTATTGGTATTTCCGAATCCATTCTATATCTTTACATGGTAGCAGATCGTGGTTCATAATTTTGCCAATTATTTTAGTGCATGGTTTTTAATATTGCGAGTTAGGTCGAGTGAGTCTTCAGTAAGGAAAGAAACGTTCAAAGGTTTTTTTTTTTTTTTTTTTTTTGCGTGGGGAGGGGAAAATGCTATTACGCATGCCCAGTGACCCGCATCACTGGGTTATGTGGGAGTCGGTCGGATGCCGTTGCCATACCCACTAAAAACCCCTCTTCCTTCTTCCTCCGCTTAGGGGGCAGACAACCCCGGTAAAACCTGTCGGTAGTCATCAGAGTTGTCCATTCGTGCCCCGTTGTATCTACTTCTTCGGGCAGTTACTGCTCATGTCGTCCTCTCAGCCAGTTCAGAATACTGGGCTGGTCTCCTTCTGCGGTTTTTCGTTGTTCCATGTTCTTGCCCTCATTGCTCCGCGTAGTTGTTGTTACACTCGTTCTGCTCCTTGCCTCTTCCTAGGCCCTCGCTGTCACCCTCCTGTGACACATGACGGTCTTGCAGAATTGCCTGAATTTATTCCAGCTCTCGTCCTTGGCGGTCACCGTGGCGATCAGATTGCCCACGTCTATCTTCCCGCCCAGAGCGTTCTCCAGCTCGATCCTTCTGTCCGTCCACTTCGGGCACGCGAAGAGGGCGTGCTCTGCATTGCCGTTCGGGTCTCCGCAGTCGAGGCAGTTGCTGTCGCTGTCCCTGCCAATCCTTTTCCTGTAGACACCGAAGCTTCCATGCCCGGTTAGCAGCTGCATGGTGTGGTGATCGATGTCCATCTTCTTTTTGGTAAATAGCCACGCACTCGGTATTAGCTTCTTTGTGATATTTTCTTTTTTGTAGTTGTTCCACTCCTTCTGCCAGTCCTCTTGGGCCTTCTTGCGAATCGCCTCCAGTTCCTCCTTCAGCTTGGAGCCGTCATCCGTGCCAATCCTGGTCCCATGGTTCTTGTTCCTCTCGTAGGTCTCTCCGAGCATCTTTATCTTTATGTAGATCGGGAGATTCCCGGTCAACACGCAAAGTGCCGCGTGGGAGACGGTACGGTATGCCGTCGTTGTTATGCACAGGGCCGTTCGTTGTGCTCGTTTCAGCTTTTTCCTGTTCCTATCGGTATTCGCTGCTTTAGCCCACACCGGTGCTCCGTAGGTTATGGTGGACTCCCACACATTGTAGTAGAGCCTGCGAGCCAGGCTGGGCGGCCCATTGATATGGGTAGGATTCCCTTAAGGGCTCCTATTAACTTGTCGGCTCTGTTACACACCATCTCGATATGCGCACCGAACCTCCGACTGGAGTCGATGACGACTCCGAGATACCTGATGCGATCGACCGTTTCGATGTCCGAGGAGCCCAACCTGAGTTTCACCACTCTCGGCACTCGCAAGCTTGTGATGAGCATAACCTCCGTCTTTTCCCTCGCCAGGGTGAGCCCGACACTCATGCACCAATCGTTGGCGATCCTTAGCATCGTGTTGACCTTGACGGAGGCATCTTCGCTCCTCCCGACGGAACATGTGATGGCCAGATCATCCGCGAAGGCGGTTGCTCTGACCATCGGCATGTTGTCGAGTCTCTCGAGCAACCGGTCGTATACCAAGTTCCACAGGAATGGTCCGAGGATGGATCCCTGCGGGACTCCCGCCGCCACCTCGTGCTCCACCGTGCCGTGCTGGTTGCTCACGATGATCCTCCTTCCGGATAGGTAACTGCCGATTAGTCCTTTGACCTTCCATGGCAGCTTCCTCTTGTCAAATTCCTCGTATATGCTCTTCCAGCTGAGCGAATTGAAGGCATTGCTAATATCCAGGGTGATCATCACGCATATTACCTTCTTCTGTTTGCAGATGTTGGCAAACTTCATCACCTGCGTGATGGCATCTACTGTGCTCCTCTTCTTTCTGAAGCCATATTGCCTCCGATGGAACGGGTCCGTCCCGATGCATCTCTCGATGATCCTCTTAAAGCATTTTTCCCAGATCTTGCTCATGGTTGGGAGTATGCTTATCGGCCGGTACGCGTTGGGGAGACTGGGATCCTTTCCCGGTTTCCTTAGCAGTATTACTCTGGCCGTCTTCCAGCAGTCTGGGTTCCTTCCTGATTCGGTGATGCCGTTGAACGCCCTTGTCACGAGTTCGCTCCTGCGACTCGCTACCAGCTTCGCGATCTCGCCCGGCACGCCGTCGGCTCCCGCAGCCTTCTTGGAGTTCATTCTTCCGGCGGCATCGACGACATCGCCTTCGCCGATGGCGACGCTGAGGCTAATATCTCCTTCTTCTTCGGGCTCTGCCTCTTCGCGGCCCTCATAATGGGGGGGTCCGTGCCCCAGGGTGAATAGCCTCTGTAGGACTGCCTTCACCATGTCGATCGGCATGTCGTTTGTTGGTCCCTTGCTTTTACATTTCTTCATGACCGTGCGATAGGGTTTGCCCCAAGGGTCGCTCTCCAGTATCTTGCAGTATTCTGCCCAAGCTGTTTTTTTGCTACAGGCGATCTCCTTTTTTAACTGCCTACGGATCTCCTTGAAGGCGTTGACGAGGAGCTCGGTGTTGCCGGCATTCTTCTTTCTTTCTCTCGTCACCTTCCTGAGCGCTTTGTGCGCCTGCGCTCTCAGTTCCACGATCATCGGGTTCCACCAGTAGTTCGCGTACTTGCGGCTCGCCGCGCCGTTCGACTTCCTTAGCATCCCTTCGCACGCACCTTCTATGCTCTTTTGCAAGAGCTCGGCCCCATCCTCACCGCTAGCCGCGTTGAGGTCCTCCTTCTTCAGTGTGTCGTCGAATCTGCTCAGGAACTCCTCCGGCGACATGTCCTTGGTTACGTACCTGTAGAACTTCGATACGGTTCGGGTCCTCCTCGTCTTAAACCTGTGGAGCACGTACAGATGGTCCGAGGCCGAGTATTTGTCCAAGACCGCGCTTCCGGCGTGTATCTCGCTGACCTTGTTGGATACGCTTATTATGTCGGGGAAGCTCGTCTTCCCGTTCATGAAGAAGGTGTACTTTTCATTGAGCCTCAATGGAAACACCCGGTGGGCGCTTAGTGCCTCCATTATGACTCTCCCTCTCTTGTCTGTGGTCGATCCTCCCCAACAGGTTGACTTTGCGTTGAAGTCTCCGGCCACGACGACCTTGTCGTGTCTTCTAGCAACGCTCTTCGTCATAGCCGACAGCGTGTCTATGTATTTGCAGTATGCTGGCTTATTTATGTTGGGCGAACAGTATCCGCTGAAGCAGAAGACGTCGCCAACACGGACGCCCACTATCCCGTCGCTCTTGACATCCGATGTTTCATCAGGCAGCTTGCCATTGAGGAGTGTGACCCATATCGAGGCGTCTCCTTTGGTGTCGTTAAACCAGTGCGGTAGCTGCCTGTTCGGCTCGGAAATTATTATTATATCCGGCCTAAGTTCGATCGCGCATTGGTGCATCATGTCCTGCGCCAGCTTGCATCTGTTGAGGTTTATCTGCAGTATCCTCATTTACTCGCTTTCAACAGCCTTCTATATTCTGGACAAGCCAGGGATCCGGTTACGTGGTCAAATTTCACTCCTTTCTCCTTGCTGCAGATGGAGCAGCAGGGTGCGTTGACGCAGGCAGCTATCGTGTGGTCTTTGGCTCCGCACTTCCTGCAAATCTCCTTTCCAGGGCTTATCGCCGTGCACTTGTTCGCGATATGCCCAAACATGTGACATCTGAAGCACTTTACCACATTTGGTAGTGCCTTTATCGAGGCTATCGTCAAGCCGGTACTGATCTTCCGGTTCGTCCCCTCTTTGGCCAGATAGGCTTTCGGCATCGTCACTATTGCCGATTGGGTGCCCCACGGCGCCATTTTTAGGGTCTTTACTTCGACCTCAGTGATGTCGCTTACGCCCAGTTGCTCTACTATATCCCTGGCTAGTTCTTCCTTGCCTACGAGCGGGTCTATATCCCTGATCTCTACGGAGGTCTTGTCGCGCATTGGTAGCGCTCTCACCTTGCCTCTTAGCGCCGTGTTCATATCCGCCGCGGTCTTTTTGGCGTTGCTACCTGCTTTCAGCTCGATCAGGATGTCACCTGTTCTGGTCCTCCTGATACCGCAGCTCTCTTTGAGGGTTTCCCTTGCCCCCATCAAGTCTTTGTAGACCTGGATCCACTCCTTGTCCTGCCCTTTGACGAGGATGGCTTCGGGTCTGTTACGTATCCTCTTCGGTCCCTCCGGCCTCTTTGGCTTGTCCAATGCCGCCCTTCTTGCGCTCGCCTTCCTGACCACCGTCGGGGTGTCCGTTCCTTTTCCTCTCCTTCCGCGGACAGGGATCCAGTCTTCCTTTACATCGCTGTCCGCGCCTTCCGTAGTCGCTTTTACTGAGCTGTTGCCGGCACAGGCTCCTGCGTAGGAGGCCTCCACGGTCGTTGGTCTCTTTCTCTTGGTGTCACCCTTCCCCTCGACGGGCGATATCTCCTTCCTTTTTCCTTCCTTCTCCTCAGTCCTCCCCGGAGGGGTGGTCATCCTGGTGGCCGTGACTGTCCTCGCGTTCCTCTTGAGCCTCATCTCGTCCAACATCGAGTGGAGCTTGATCGCTTTTTTACTGATGGCGTCCCTCCTTTTCTTGATGTCGGTATCCTTTTTGCTCATGAGGTAGAGTCTGCTACCTATGTGTTGGATTTCGCGGAAGACTTCTGTGATGATTTCCGTCATCGCCTTCCATTCGCTCATCTTAATGACGATGCTGTCCTCGTCGTTGCCTTCGGTCTCGGCCGTTGCTCTGTTCGCCATGGCCTTCCTCCTGAGCCATTCCCTTGGTGCCGCCGCTTCGCTGCCGCTGTCCGACATTTCCGCCGGTGTGTCTGGCTCCGAGGTGCTGGCCGCTTCGTCCCTCGTTGCCCCCGGCTGGCTCCTGGCCAGGCTTCTCGTTGTCATGCACGCGCTCCCCTCCACTGGGGACTTTCTCATATATCTGGTGATCTTGTCACCTCTGAAGATTTTTTCCTTGGCGATTCGGGTCACCTTTTCGGTGAGTGGTGTCTTGTCCTTGAGTGCCTGCATTGGCATCTCGACATCCTCGATGATTCCCGCGTTGTCTTCATCAAATTCGAGGCATCTTCTAGTGCTTTTCATGCACGTCATTTCCTCTGTGACAACTGCGGGTGTTTCTTGGTCCCCGGTCGTGTTTACCGAACGAGGGGAGGCCCTGGGATCGACCTTCCCCTCGCCGTTCGTCCAGTCGTTGGGGGACCGTCGGGTCGAGCCTGGGACGCTGCTCGAATCCCCGACGGGGCCTGGAAGCTCCGAAACCCCCTGAGCCGTAAGTTTACTTGACTTACAGTACTTGTCCATATTGTGCTTGTCTTATATACATATATATATATATATGTCGGGTTGGCGTTAAGATTTGAGTTAGGGTTGAGGGCGTGAAACGAATCCCTATTGGCGCTAGACGTGATCATTATGCAATAGAGGAGATATTTACTAGTGCAAATATGACTATGATGGAATTGGACAAGTAATCGCGATAATTAGATACTCGAGAAGCTAATGACAATGATTCTAGGCTCACTAACGAATCCGCGGTCAAGGGGATGACGAACTCTACTTTTCTTCAGCGTCTAAGTTGTACTCAATGTTAATGCACGAGGCAATCACTACGTATCTGAGAGTTACTTGAATCGTCTTTGAGATCGTACCGGAGAGTGGTTCTCCATCACGGTAACGCTGTCGAGGAAAACTATGACGGGTGTGCCCAAGGGCACGAAATCATCGGATTCGTGGAGAGAAGCCTTCATTCGGAATGTGAGGGAAATTGGCGTTACTGTTAATTGGTTAATTTCCATGTTGGTGGTTAGGGAAGGGTGCTAGCCGCCCTTAAGAGAAAGTTCGAGAAGAGGAAGCGTCGTTGGTGAGAAAAATAGATTTCTCCTATTTTCTCGTAGTTGGGACGAGGACTGTTTGTCGGTTTGAAGGACTTTAGTTAAACAGATCTTAAGATTTATAGCAGGTCCTCGGGCTAGCTGAACATGTACTGTGGAGACGCGTCGACATCTGGTAATCATCTTACTCAAAGAATAGAGTCTGCGTGTGGCGAGCCACGGGACAGAAATCGTTGAAATGCTTACCGTCGTGCCCCGTCCTAAGTATTTCTTTTAAGGAGAGCTATAGAGTTACTTCATGCCTTCGTTAGACAAAACGTTCATCCCTTGACCGCGACTACGTTCGGCGACTGGTTGTCGCCTCGAGCCCGAGCTCACTATCATAAATCTCAAATAAGTACAGTCGAATCGAATGACAACAGTTTCTTAATTCGGCTATGGTGAAATCTAAATTACAACACTAGGGGTCTTCCCAAAGTTCCGAAGGGAAGGTTCCAGTATTCTTTCATCTCCGACACGGCCATTCTGACTATCACACGTCCTCGTGTGTAACTAAAATATTGAGTTTCCTAATATTAGACTCGATACAATTGACATTATTCACAATTTAACTAGATGTTCGAATAAGGCAAGGGTCCAGTGTAGCAACAAATCCTGTTCGGGGGTTTGGCAGCAAAGAAATAAAAGATAATGAAAATTAGTAGCGTTATAGTTTGTATTCAAGGTGATAGTTGCATCCTGCAGGTTATTAGTCGGATCGTAACGGCATGATGGACCATTTTCGATTTCGCACTCCAAAGGATCTCGGTCTTCTAGATCGTGTGAGCACATAGAGCCTTGTTCCACGGTTTCACCGAGTTTTACCATATTGTTGCCCCGAAATGCATGCGAACCACACCGCATGTTCTCACTGAGCCTTATCATACTGTCGCCCCGAAATGCATGCGAATCACATCGCATGTTCTCACTGAGCCTTATCATACTGTCGCCCCGAAATGCATGCGAATCACATCGCATGTTCTCACTGAGCCTTATCATACTGTCGCCCCGAAATGCATGCGAATCACATCGCATGTTCTCACTGAGCCTTATCATACTGTCGCCCCGAAATGCATGCGAATCACATCGCATGTTCTCACTGAGCCTTATCATACTGTCGCCCCGAAATGCATGCGAATCACATCGCATGTTCTCACTGAGCCTCATCACACTGTCACCCCGAAACACGTGCGAACTCGCTCTGCCGGGTGTTAATGGCATAGTGCTACTGATCTTCCGAGATCGAAGTGCTCATATCGTCATGGTCACTGTTATTGCCTTCACTACAGACATCCAACTCAGCAGGGATGCGACCATCTGGCATTTTCCTCAACCTGTCGTGACTGTATTTGTACGATCGCTTACCGTCTAATGTCTTTAGGATATACCTGTCCCCTTCCAAGACTTCTGCTATTACAAGTGGACCTCTAAATTTTGGATCTAGTTTGGTTTGATTCCTTTCCTCATTCTTGCGTAATACGAAATCACCGAGATTAAACCTAACCGCTTAAGCTTTAGCTTTGTCAAATCCATCCTCATCATACCTAGCACTAGTTTCCATCCACTTTATTGCCTGTCGTCTTATATTGGAGATACCGATACTTTTGATGTTATCGGGTAACAACAGATCGTGAAGTCTTGCCGTTCTCTACCTATTAGTAGTTCTAATGAGCTCGAGTTTGTCACGCGGTTGGTGGTGCAATTCAAAGCCAACTGTATTTCCCCAATCGCGTCTTGCCACGGCCGCCCGGTCGTCTCTACTACCGTGAACATATTTTCCAATGTACCCATAACACGCTCTACCTGTCCATTGGCTCTACTAGCACCGATCGCTATCAAGTGAACTTTAATTCGTTTGCTTTCGCGGAATTCTCGAAATTCTTTTACCCTTAAAACATTTTCCCCCGATCTGCTATTATCCGGCAGGGGCTTCCGAATAAAAATATAGCGGATTTAAGCGCTTTAATGGTGTTAAGGGAATCTATCTTACGAGTATGATGCAGGTATACGAATTTAGTGAAGACGTCGATCAAAACAATGACGTACTCCTTTGAATTGCTTTTACCACTCAACTTGCCTGTTATGTCCATGTGGACCGTATGCCAGGGTATGCTGGTCTTAGGTATAGGATGTAGTTCGGCTTGTATCTTACCTGAACTAGCTTTCGAAACTTGACAAGCATGACAGTTCTCAATGAATCGGCGAACGTACTTCGCCATCCCTTCGAACCAGTAATACTCGTACAGTCTCTCGAGCGTTTTCTCCCAACCCAAGTGCATAATTGACTGGTGCACATGGTTAATAACAGACTATCTAAAACATCTTGGGTCTATAGGTACACAGAGAATCCTGCCTTTTCTTTGTATCCTACGGTGCAGAGTACCGAACCGTAATTCGTATGTATTCGCGATGTCTTCCGCGAGTCCATCGTTTTGCAATCCCTTGACGATTTCCAAGGTTTGAGAATCACGACGTTGTCCCGCTAATAGCCAATCTTCCGAAACTTCGGCCGGTCAGCTATTTTCTCTTTGATTTTGTCGAATTTAATAGGGTCAACGCCTGTGGGGTTTCGCGACAAGAAATTTGTGAGCCGCCCGTTTACTTTCCCGATACATAATGTCAAAAATAAAAGTCTGCAAGTAAGCCCATCACCTATGGTCCCTGTCATTTAAATGTACTTTATCACTCGATGCGTTCGACGAGTTGCAATCCGTGACGATAAGGAATTCCCGTCCCTATAGATAGTGACAGAAATGTTTTACGGCGTTTACGATAGCTAATGTATTGAGTTCATAGGAGTGATATCTGGATTCCGCGGGGCTAGTTCTTTTACTGTAATACTCTATTACCTTGGTCTTACCTTCGGCTTGATGCGTCAGAATCACCCCGTAACTCTCCGAGCTAGCGTCAGTATGTGGTTCTATCGGGTAATTGGGGTTGAATATCGTTAGCACCGGCGCGTCGGTCAGGGCGGAAACTACCTGTTGTCTTATTTTCTCGTGTCTATCTGTCCAAGTTATATTTCTGTTATCTGAGATGAGCGCATACAGGGATTTCATCGTCTGTGAGAATTTAGGGATGAATTTTCGGAAGTACGGAGCTAACCCTATGAACTGCTTGAACTGTGTAACGGTCATTGGCACAGGTGAAGAACTTAAGGTGTGTATTTTACCCGGGTTAGGACGAACTTCTCCGTTATGAATTACATATCGCAAATAGAGCACCGATGTCTTTAAAAAAAGAACGTTTCGCAAAATTAAAAGAGAATCCGGCTTTTACGAGGGTATCTAATACGGTGTTCAATCTTTCTAAAGCTTGATCTGTCGAGTTGGCAATAATTAGGACGTCATTGAAATAAATAACAACGTACGAATGAGCGAGATCACCTAAGGCCTTGCGAATGACCCTCCAAAAGACGGACGGCGCATTTTTTCAGTCCAAACGGCATCGTTATCTACTCGTATTGTCTGTCGAGGTAACGAACGCTGTAAACTCCGTTGGATTAGGATAAATAAAAATTTGGTGAATCCCGCTGGCCATATCCAGGCTAATAAAATATCTCGCCTCTTGCAATCTCGCGACTTGATCCGCAATAAGGAGTAAAGGGTACCGATCCGCGACGATACTTTGATTTAGATCTCGGGGATCCACTCGTAATCTATCTGAGCCGTTTTTTTTCTTCACGAGTTACGGCTCGCTAATGGCGAATTACTAGGCCTTATAATCTTTGCTTTAATTAGAACGCTTGTTTTCTCACGTACCGCTCTCCGCTCCTCCTCGCTAAGTCTATAAGGACTTCCTCCTACGGTGGTGTTAGGATCAATTAATCGTATTTCTAACCGGCCTACATTTACGCGAATACGTAGGAAACCCGTAACGAATGAATCTTTGAATTTGTCGAGAAGAGAAATTGATCGACTTTTATTATTACCATGTACATCAGCGTCAACTTCATTAACGACGATCTCGTTTGCAGTGGTTTCATTACAGACACCAATCATTTTTGTTTTACACATAGCGAGGCTATTTTGTGTAATGTTACGTCAAAACCCAGACTTAGAGTTCCGCAACTAATCGCGACATCATATTTCAAATAACTATCAGCAAGGACATGAGAAATTATCTTCGATGTAAAAATCATTAATACACACGATGAACAAATGGGAGGCGTATGTTTAATACAGGTATTCCCTACTCCTCGCATTACTAATATGTCAGTCATTCCTTTGCCAGAAAATCTCGAGGCCGCGGACTCTTTAATTAGTGAACGCTCGGCTCCCGAATCGGAGTAAAATGGAAACGACTCACCCAGATGACTTGATCTATCCGTTGGTGCTTCCAGTACGTAGAAGTCGACTCGCCACCCGTTATTGAAATTATAGTTTCCTTCCATAATCAGGTTGGCAGCTGCGCCCCATGCAGCGGAGTCGGAGCACGCGATTTTAAGGGTTAAAACGTGGTAGCGATAATTGTTAGGTTTCACACTCGATTTGCACTAGCGACTGAATTGCGCGCGACTTGCGACTTGCGCACGATGATCGTAAGTTCTAGCACTGTTATAATCGGCACTGATCCCACTTCTGATGTCGGGTTGGCGTTAAGATTTGAGTTAGGGTTGAGGGCGTGAAACGAATCCCTATTGGCGCTAGACGTGATCATTATGCAATAGAGGAGATATTTACTAGTGCAAATATGACTATGATGGAATTGGACAAGTAATCGCGATAATTAGATACTCGAGAAGCTAATGACAATGATTCTAGGCTCACTAACGAATCCGCGGTCAAGGGGATGACGAACTCTACTTTTCTTCAGCGTCTAAGTTGTACTCAATGTTAATGCACGAGGCAATCACTACGTATCTGAGAGTTACTTGAATCGTCTTTGAGATCGTACCGGAGAGTGGTTCTCCATCACGGTAACGCTGTCGAGGAAAACTATGACGGGTGTGCCCAAGGGCACGAAATCATCGGATTCGTGGAGAGAAGCCTTCATTCGGAAAGTGAGGGAAATTGGCGTTACTGTTAATTGGTTAATTTCCATGTTGGTGGTTAGGGAAGGGTGCTAGCCGCCCTTAAGAGAAAGTTCGAGAAGAGGAAGCGTCGTTGGTGAGAAAAATAGATTTCTCCTATTTTCTCGTAGTTGGGACGAGGACTGTTTGTCGGTTTGAAGGACTTTAGTTAAACAGATCTTAAGATTTATAGCAGGTCCTCGGGCTAGCTGAACATGTACTGTGGAGACGCGTCGACATCTGGTAATCATCTTACTCAAAGAATAGAGTCTGCGTGTGGCGATCCACGGGACAGAAATCGTTGAAATGCTTACCGTCGTGCCCCGTCCTAAGTATTTCTTTTAAGGAGAGCTATAGAGTTACTTCATGCCTTTGTTAGACAAAACGTTCATCCCTTGACCGCGACTACGTTCGGCGACTGGTTGTCGCCTCGAGCCCGAGCTCACTATCATAAATCTCAAATAAGTACAGTCGAATCGAATGACAACAGTTTCTTAATTCGGCTATGGTGAAATCTAAATTACAACACTAGGGGTCTTCCCAAAGTTCCGAAGGGAAGGTTCCAGTATTCTTTCATCTCCGACACGGCCATTCTGACTATCACACGTCCTCGTGTGTAACTAAAATATTGAGTTTCCTAATATTAGACTCGATACAATTGACATTATTCACAATTTAACTAGATGTTCGAATAAGGCAAGGGTCCAGTGTAGCAACAAATCCTGTTCGGGGGTTTGGCAGCAAAGAAATAAAAGATAATGAAAATTAGTAGCGTTATAGTTTGTATTCAAGGTGATAGTTGCATCCTGCAGGTTATTAGTCGGATCGTAACGGCATGATGGACCATTTTCGATTTCGCACTCCAAAGGATCTCGGTCTTCTAGATCGTGTGAGCACATAGAGCCTTGTTCCACGGTTTCACCGAGTTTTACCATATTGTTGCCCCGAAATGCATGCGAACCACACCGCATGTTCTCACTGAGCCTTATCATACTGTCGCCCCGAAATGCATGCGAATCACATCGCATGTTCTCACTGAGCCTTATCATACTGTCGCCCCGAAATGCATGCGAATCACATCGCATGTTCTCACTGAGCCTTATCATACTGTCGCCCCGAAATGCATGCGAATCACATCGCATGTTCTCACTGAGCCTTATCATACTGTCGCCCCGAAATGCATGCGGATCACATCGCATGTTCTCACTGAGCCTTATTATACTGTCGCCCCGAAATGCATGCGAATCACATCGCATGTTCTCACTGAGCCTCATCACACTGTCACCCCGAAACACGTGCGAACTCGCTCTGCCGGGTGTTAATGGCATAGTGCTACTGGTCTTCCGAGATCGAAGTGCTCATATCGTCATGGTCACTGTTATTGCCTTCATTACAGACATCCAACTCAGCAGGGATGCGGCCATCTGGCATTTTCCTCAACCTGTCGTGACTGTATTTGTACGATCGCTTACCGTCTAATGTCTTTAGGATATACCTGTCCCCTTCCAAGACTTCTGCTATTACAAGTGGACCTCTAAATTTTGGATCTAGTTTGGTTTGATTCCTTTCCTCATTCTTGCGTAATACGAAATCACCGAGATTAAACCTAACCGCTTAAGCTTTAGCTTTGTCAAATCCATCCTCATCATACCTAGCACTAGTTTCCATCCACTTTATTGCCTGTCGTCTTATATTGGAGATACCGATACTTTTGATGTTATCGGGTAACAACAGATCGTGAAGTCTTGCCGTTCTCTACCTATTAGTAGTTCTAATGAGCTCGAGTTTGTCACGCGGTTGGTGGTGCAATTCAAAGCCAACTGTATTTCCCCAATCGCGTCTTGCCACGGCTGCCCGGTCGTCTCTACTACCGTGAACATATTTTCCAATGTACCCATAACACGCTCTACCTGTCCATTGGCTCTACTAGCACCGATCGCTATCAAGTGAACTTTAATTCGTTTGCTTTCGCAGAATTCTCGAAATTCTTTTACCCTTAAAACATTTTCCCCCGATCTGCTATTATCCGGCAGGGGCTTCCGAATAAAAATATAGCGGATTTAAGCGCTTTAATGGTGTTAAGGGAATCTATCTTACGAGTATGATGCAGGTATACGAATTTAGTGAAGACGTCGATCAAAACAATGACGTACTCCTTTGAATTGCTTTTACCACTCAACTTGCCTGTTATGTCCATGTGGACCGTATGCCAGGGTATGCTGGTCTTAGGTATAGGATGTAGTTCGGCTTGTATCTTACCTGAACTAGCTTTCGAAACTTGACAAGCATGACAGTTCTCAATGAATCGGCGAACGTACTTCGCCATCCCTTCGAACCAGTAATACTCGTACAGTCTCTCGAGCGTTTTCTCCCAACCCAAGTGCATAATTGACTGGTGCACATGGTTAATAACAGACTATCTAAAACATCTTGGGTCTATAGGTACACAGAGAATCCTGCCTTTTCTTTCTATCCTACGGTGCAGAGTACCGAACCGTAATTCGTATGTATTCGCGATGTCTTCCGCGAGTCCATCGTTTTGCAATCCCTTGACGATTTCCAAGGTTTGAGAATCACGACGTTGTCCCGCTAATAGCCAATCTTCCGAAACTTCGGCCGGTCAGCTATTTTCTCTTTGATTTTGTCGAATTTAATAGGGTCAACGCCTGTGGGGTTTCGCGACAAGAAATTTGTGAGCCGCCCGTTTACTTTCCCGATACATAATGTCAAAAATAAAAGTCTGCAAGTAAGCCCATCACCTATGGTCCCTGTCATTTAAATGTACTTTATCACTCGATGCGTTCGACGAGTTGCAATCCGTGACGATAAGGAATTCCCGTCCCTATAGATAGTGACAGAAATGTTTTACGGCGTTTACGATAGCTAATGTATTGAGTTCATAGGAGTGATATCTGGATTCCGCGGGGCTAGTTCTTTTACTGTAATACTCTATTACCTTGGTCTTACCTTCGGCTTGATGCGTCAGAATCACCCCGTAACTCTCCGAGCTAGCGTCAGTATGTGGTTCTATCGGGTAATTGGGGTTGAATATCGTTAGCACCGGCGCGTCGGTCAGGGCGGAAACTACCTGTTGTCTTATTTTCTCGTGTCTATCTGTCCAAGTTATATTTCTGTTATCTGAGATGAGCGCATACAGGGATTTCATCGTCTGTGAGAATTTAGGGATGAATTTTCGGAAGTACGGAGCTAACCCTATGAACTGCTTGAACTGTGTAACGGTCATTGGCACAGGTGAAGAACTTAAGGTGTGTATTTTACCCGGGTTAGGACGAACTTCTCCGTTATGAATTACATATCGCAAATAGAGCACCGATGTCTTTAAAAAAAGAACGTTTCGCAAAATTAAAAGAGAATCCGGCTTTTACGAGGGTATCTAATACGGTGTTCAATCTTTCTAAAGCTTGATCTGTCGAGTTGGCAATAATTAGGACGTCATTGAAATAAATAACAACGTACGAATGAGCGAGATCACCTAAGGCCTTGCGAATGACCCTCCAAAAGACGGACGGCGCATTTTTTCAGTCCAAACGGCATCGTTATCTACTCGTATTGTCTGTCGAGGTAACGAACGCTGTAAACTCCGTTGGATTAGGATAAATAAAAATTTGGTGAATCCCGCTGGCCATATCCAGGCTAATAAAATATCTCGCCTCTTGCAATCTCGCGACTTGATCCGCAATAAGGAGTAAAGGGTACCGATCCGCGACGATACTTTGATTTAGATCTCGGGGATCCACTCGTAATCTATCTGAGCCGTTTTTTTTCTTCACGAGTTACGGCTCGCTAATGGCGAATTACTAGGCCTTATAATCTTTGCTTTAATTAGAACGCTTGTTTTCTCACGTACCGCTCTCCGCTCCTCCTCGCTAAGTCTATAAGGACTTCCTCCTACGGTGGTGTTAGGATCAATTAATCGTATTTCTAACCGGCCTACATTTACGCGAATACGTAGGAAACCCGTAACGAATGAATCTTTGAATTTGTCGAGAAGAGAAATTGATCGACTTTTATTATTACCATGTACATCAGCGTCAACTTCATTAACGACGATCTCGTTTGCAGTGGTTTCATTACAGACACCAATCATTTTTGTTTTACACATAGCGAGGCTATTTTGTGTAATGTTACGTCAAAACCCAGACTTAGAGTTCCGCAACTAATCGCGATATCATATTTCAGATAACCATCAGCAAGGACATGAGAAATTATCTTCGATGTAAAAATCATTAATACACACGATGAACAAATGGGAGGCGTATGTTTAATACAGGTATTCCCTACTCCTCGCATTACTGATATGTCAGTCATTCCTTTGCCAGAAAATCTCGAGGCCGCGGACTCTTTAATTAGTGAACGCTCGGCTCCCGAATCGGAGTAAAATGGAAACGACTCACCCAGATGACTTGATCTATCCGTTGGTGCTTCCAGTACGTAGAAGTCGACTCGCCACCCGTTATTGAAATTATAGTTTCCTTCCATAATCAGGTTGGCAGCTGCGCCCCATGCAGCGGAGTCGGAGCACGCGATTTTAAGGGTTAAAACGTGGTAGCGATAATTGTTAGGTTTCACACTCGATTTGCACTAGCGGCTGAATTGCGCGCGACTTGCGACTTGCGCACGATGATCGTAAGTTCTAGCACTGTTATAATCGGCACTGATCCCACTTCTGATGTCGGGTTGGCGTTAAGATTTGAGTTAGGGTTGAGGGCGTGAAACGAATCCCTATTGGCGCTAGACGTGATCATTCTGCAATAGAGGAGATATTTACTAGTGCAAATATGACTATGATGGAATTGGACAAGTAATCGCGATAATTAGATACTCGAGAAGCTAATGACAATGATTCTAGGCTCACTAACGAATCCGCGGTCAAGGGGATGACGAACTCTACTTTTCTTCAGCGTCTAAGTTGTACTCAATGTTAATGCACGAGGCAATCACTACGTATCTGAGAGTTACTTGAATCGTCTTTGAGATCGTACCGGAGAGTGGTTCTCCATCACGGTAACGCTGTCGAGGAAAACTATGACGGGTGTGCCCAAGGGCACGAAATCATCGGATTCGTGGAGAGAAGCCTTCATTCGGAAAGTGAGGGAAATTGGCGTTACTGTTAATTGGTTAATTTCCATGTTGGTGGTTAGGGAAGGGTGCTAGCCGCCCTTAAGAGAAAGTTCGAGAAGAGGAAGCGTCGTTGGTGAGAAAAATAGATTTCTCCTATTTTCTCGTAGTTGGGACGAGGACTGTTTGTCGGTTTGAAGGACTTTAGTTAAACAGATCTTAAGATTTATAGCAGGTCCTCGGGCTAGCTGAACATGTACTGTGGAGACGCGTCGACATCTGGTAATCATCTTACTCAAAGAATAGAGTCTGCGTGTGGCGATCCACGGGACAGAAATCGTTGAAATGCTTACCGTCGTGCCCCGTCCTAAGTATTTCTTTTAAGGAGAGCTATAGAGTTACTTCATGCCTTTGTTAGACAAAACGTTCATCCCTTGACCGCGACTACGTTCGGCGACTGGTTGTCCCCTCGAGCCCGAGCTCACTATCATAAATCTCAAATAAGTACAGTCGAATCGAATGACAACAGTTTCTTAATTCGGCTATGGTGAAATCTAAATTACAACACTAGGGGTCTTCCCAAAGTTCCGAAGGGAAGGTTCCAGTATTCTTTCATCTCCGACATATATATGTTGTTTGAGATGGATGTCCTTCAACGTAGCCGGTCGTCGTATAATCCCACTGTATCCTTCCGCGTGTATGCGATTCGTGTCTGTTCGCCGCGGGGAGTTTTGACTGGCCCTCCACGGGGGCGCTCTCCACCACTCCTTGGTTACCCAGGTAGCCCGCACGGTGGCGCTTCGGTCGCGCGACCCAAGATGGCCCCCGCTCTGCCCCTAACCACACTTTCCACACACAGCACTTTCAATCGTTTCTCTCGCTTTTATACCAGCGAGCTCACCTATCACTTGTGTTCCCACTCATTCCGGCGCACTAGAAACTTCACTTTCGTGCACTTTCCGCCCGAATTCTTTAATATACCCAGATATTTCGGTTATGTCTACGGAGCGACGTGCACGTGTCCGTTCAGCTTGCCGCCATCATTTGGACTAAGGAAAGAAACGTTCAAAGGTTACAAAGAGGAAAAATACACTTGGAGCACGTAGGAACGCTTGAGTAAGAGATAAGGAATCATTTAAAATGGAGAGATTGGAAATCATGATACCCATTTTCGATGGATATTTACGGTATGTGGAAGCAAAGAATAACGATGTTTCTCAAGTATAGAGAATGCGAGGTTGTCACAACTAGTGTGAAGACAGAAACAGACAGTGAAGACTGGGACAAAAAGGATCCGAAGGCAATAAATATAATTTATAGTGCCACACAAACAGACCATTGGAATATATTAGAGAAGAAAAAACGGCGTATGAGATAGTAAAAAAGTTTGATGAAATGTACTTGAAAGAGTCGACGGCACTACAGGTCGTATGCAGAAGGAGATTGGAAAAGATAAAACTTGAGAACTACAGTGATTCAGCATCGTTATTTAGCGATTTCGAAAAATTAATAAACGAATTAAAATGTGCGGGTGCACAAGTGAGTGAGAGGGAAAAACTAAATTACATGCTGAATACGTTACCCGAAGAATACAACTACATAGCGGATATAGTAGATGCACTGAAAGCCGAAAATCAAACGGTAGCGTATTTAAAAAATAAAATTGAAATAGCGGAGAGGAAAAATAAGTCCAATCGAGGAGAAATGCAAACCAACGCCTTTTCTGCAAAAAAGGAAGGATGCTTCAGATGTGGAAGAGTAGGACATTTTGGGAGAGAGTGTCAAAATGGCATCGAAGCGGGAAACAGTATCAGTTTTTGGCTTGGGTCAACACGTGGTCGCAGCAGAGGAGGAGGAAACAAAGGAAATAGGAGCAGGGGACATGGAAATTTCCATCGTCAGTCAACAACCGGCACGAGCGAGTGTCACGACCGGCATACTTCAAATCCGATGGACCGATGATGGAGATAGAGATGTGGCGGCCTTGGCGACAATGTATATCGTCGAAGTGCCTAATGAGTCATCTGTATCCTAACGGTCCTTCCACCGAATGTCCTAGAAGTGTGAGAACGGTCACGTACGCCTACAGGGTAGTAGGGATATTGAGGGATGACAAACAAAGAAGAAACAGATGTTACCGAAAGTCAAATTGTAAGAGCTTCAGTCTTGGAAAGTCACGGCTGGAGCTCAGAACAAAATCGCAGTCAGTGTAAATTCAGAATACAAGAAATAAATTCTATTGTTTTTTTTGTTTTCTCTTGTTTTTTTTAGGACACGTAAATTTTAAATATTTAAATATTTTGGGTAAAGAACAGCTAGTTACTGGTATACCGAATGAATTTGAAAAGGAATTTTTGAAATGCAGGGTGTGCATGGAAAGGAAAATGCAAAATTTACCATTCAAAAATAATCGAACCAAGGCTAGGGAGATAATGGAAATTATTCATTCGGACGTGCGCGGTCCCTTCAAAACTACCGGATTCAATGAAGCGAAATATTTCATCTCATTTATCGATAATTATAGCAAAATAGCTAGAAGTTATTGTATAAAATCAAAAGATGAGGTGTTTGATTGTTTCGTACAGTTTGTAAATGAAGCCGAGAATTTAACGGGCAAGAGGTTTGAAATATTGAAATGTGATAATGGAAAAGAGTACTTGAATAATCGAATTTATAAATTTGCTAGGGATAAAGGTATCAGAATAAATAACTGCCCAACCTACGTACATGAATTAAACGGGACAACGGTAAGGTATAATAGAACAGTTATGGACATGGCGCGTTGCTTGTTAGCGGAAGCGAAAGTACATAAAATGGCTGGAAATAGATTGGACCGCGGTATACTTGAAAAATCGAATACTGGCAAACACTATAGAGAGAAAGACACCTTTTGAAATATTCTTCGGGAGAAAACCAAGTGTTGAAAATCTACATCTATATGGAAGTAAAGTTTTTGTAAGAACAAAAGAGAGTTCCTAAATGGAATAAGAAGGCAGATATGGGAATTTAGTTTGGATATAGTGAAGTAGGTTACAGAGTCTTATTAGGTGGGAAAATAACAATAGCGAGACATGTAGAGGTCATAGAAACAGACACAAAATGTATCGGTTTTGTGGAGAATTCATTCGATAAAGATAACGATGACATTGAGGATAATGATTTATTGGTAAACATGAATAAGGAAGAGTTAGAAAGTAGGGAAGATGAAAATGATAACAGTCTTGAAAGCTTAAACATCCCTGGAAGATCTACACGTAACAAGAGAACTCCAGTAGGATATCCAGAAAAAGAAAACATTCGTGAAATCCATGCAAATTATTGTAGTGTAGATATCCCTTGTACATTTGAGGAGGCGATTTGTTGTGAAGATAGTGAAGATTGGAAACAAGCTATGAATAAGGAAATAGAATGTCTTTATAAGAATAAAACTTGGAAATTGGTAGAAAGGGTAAAAAGCAAAGACGTATTAGATGTAAAATGGGTTTACACGAGAAAATCAGGTGACAGGTATAAGGCTAGATTAGTGGTAAGAGGTATAAAATCGAGCTATCGCGGGGAGACGCGGTCGTTAGAATACGCGTCAACGAGAGTCGTAAATTCCCGTTACGATTAGAATAATCGACACCACGAATAGTTCGATCCCCGTATTTCGGTTAGGATAATCGGGGTGGTTGATGCGGTATAACACTGAGAGTCACAGAATTATAATAATGTATATTTCCAACACTTAGTCTACACGATTGAAAAGATATCAACAATTAACAACCTTATCGCACGCAGATAATATAGATGTATACAATATAGAGCAAAGCTCTTACAATGAGCTTAGTCTCTTTGTGGACGTAGCACGATATGATACTTAATAGAATAAGCGTTACACTAATATAATAGAATAAGCGAATGTTTGGCTCAATGTGTAATGTTCGACGCGTCACAAGGAACTGATCGACTTTTGGATGATTTCTTTGTCTCGTCTTTAAGACGACCCCCACTATACTTAGGTCACGCCACCGTTCGCGCCTATGATCACGTATGTCTGTTCTTGCGTGGAAAACGTAACGGACCAAATTCGACGTTTCGAGAACTCGCTGCTTGGCGACAGCTATGGGCTCGTCGATACATTGTATATGATCCGGCGGTCAGATAAGACGATCTGACTGAGACATTGTAGGGCCGCGAGTGACGGTTAGAAAATACAGCCTGTGTTAAGCCTCGTGGCGTAACATCCTCCCCCCGTTGAGAGGGTACCGATCAAATGATATGGTGTGGAGTCAGGTGCGTCGCTGGCGAATCTCCTTCGCTCCGTGTGGGTGGTCGGACTCGTCTGGATCTCTGTAAGACCATCGCTGCTCGTGGGTATCGATGTCCCTCGTCGTCTACCAGTTGTTTGAGGCACCGAATGGCTAGATAGGGGGCCGCTGACAGCCCGAATGTCACTGTGTTAAGTTGATAGATGTCCACTTCTCCGTCCGAGTTGCGCCACAAGATTTGTTGGAATTTCCGATCCTCTGGACGCACAAGAAATTGTCGATACATCTTTTCGACATCGCCTGTAATGACATACTGATGAAAACGAAATCTTAAAAGGATAAGAAATATGTCGTCTTGTAGTTTCGGTCCCGTATGAAGTACGTCGTTTAATGAAACTCCGGTGGTGGTTGGTGCAGATCCGTCGAACACAACTCGGAGTTTTGTAGTCCGGCTGGATTCTTTGATCACGCCGTGATGTGGCAGAAAATATCCGTCGTCCGTGCAGTGGTCCGTGGTGATCTTCGTCATATGTCCTAATTCCAAGTATTCTTGTATTACGGCGTGATAGTCGGCTTCGAATTGTTTGTCTCGTTGGAATCGACGGCAGAGGGAAGTGAGTCGCTTCATTGCCATGGCTTTGGAAGATCCAAGCGGAGGAGTTGTTTCGTTGAATGGGAGAGCGACAACGTATCGCCCTTCGTTGTTGCGTTGAACGTGATTTCGAAAGTGCTCCTCGCACTGTCGTTCCGATTCCGAAATTCGTGCGGTGGGCGGTCCCTCGTCGATTTCCCAAAAACGGGCGAGGTCCGCCTGTAAAGCCGTCGTGGAGGTGTGAAATGCGTATGCTAATGATTGTGAGGTTGGGCTCCCCCCGATGACCCATCCGAATCTCGTCTTTTGCAGACGCAAGTCGGGCCCGTTTGCTTGACTGATATCAAGTTGGCCGACACAGAGTGATGCTAGTGTTGGTCCGGCGCTCAACAATATTTCGATCGGAGCAGGTCTATGGAATCTTGGATCGGCTAATTGGAGATTCCTAGGTATCTGTATCGTTGAGCGATCTACGGGTTGGTTTGGGACCCAAGACGCGATAGTCGGTATGATCAGAAACGTCAAGTTGCGTTCGTATGTGCCGTCAATAGAGGTGATCGTGGCCGTGATGTAGCGTTTCGAGGTCGTCGATAACGTGTTGAGTGCTCCGATTGGGACCGAACATTTCTGTTGATTGAGTTTTAATGAGTTAGCGAGCCTTTCGGTGATAAAGTTCATGCTAGAGCCGGTATCTAGCAGAGCTCTACAACGAACTGGTTGAATTTCATTATTCAAGATGTTGACCTGCGCTGTGACTAACAAGTCGTGTTGCAATTGTTCAAAAGGGAGCGGGGTCGATGAGTCCGTTTTCTGTGGTTCGGTCCCTAACAGGCTCGTCTGATGACGTCATTGTTTTCCGTGTCGTTTAGGACTGGACGATATGGTCGATCCCGATGCCGCCGATCGCGGAAACCGAGATTCGCGTGTCGGGGATGTTCGCGGAGACGTTCGGGGAGACTCTTGGCGAGAATCTCGACGAGACGCTCGGGGAGACGTTCGGGGAGACGCTCGGGGAGACTCTCGGCGAGAATCTCGACGAGAATACCGGCGAGACGCTCGGGGAGACGAAGATGAGCGTCTCGAACGATGTGACGAACGCGGGGACGGTGAACTGGGCGAAGATCGACCGCTGGATGATCGGTCGCTCGACGATCGACCGCTCGATGTTCGGTCGACACGTGTTCGTGTTTTGCTATGCCCCTGGTCTTGATGCAGATACGTGTGATGTCGCTGTCTACAGATGCGACATGATCCCGCGGAGCGTTGAGTGAGAGCGTGTCCCTTGCCTAAACAATTGGTACAGAGCGACGCCCTTTTGGCGATTTCCAGGCGTTCTTTGGGAGTCTTCGTTTTGAAGACATGGCAATTCCATAATTTGTGTTGTCCGTGGCAGTTCGGACACAACAACGTATAATGTGTAGTTACGAATGTATAGCTTCGCGGCGCGTCCTGTCGCCGACGGTCGCGTTGATCGGACGCCCCTTTTTTGACGGTTAATGATGAACACGCTCTGTCGCTATTCGTCCGTGTTTTTAGAAAATCTACTAAATGCGTATATGGCGGCAATTTCTTGTCCGGTAGGGTATGTTGCCATTCGCGAACAACGGCTGAGGGTAACTTCGACGTGACAAGCTTTATGAGAATGGCGTTTGACGTGACTGGGTCCCCGAGTCTTTCTAACGCTTGGAGATGTACTTTGACTGTCTCGATAAGATCGTCTATAGCTTCGGGTGTTTCTTTAGTTATTTTGGGATAGTCGAAAAGCAAATCCCAGTGACGCATGCAGATCTGACGGTGGCAGTCGAATTTTTCCCTAAGAGCGTCCATGGCGATTGCGTAATTTGCGTCGGTGATGGGTAATGACTGTATGCTTCGCGCGGCCCAGCCAGTCAAGGCTGTTCGGAGATGATGAAATTTCTGAACCGGTGCTAAATTTTCATTTCTATCTATCGCTGATGAGAAGGCATCGTGAAACGACTGCCAATCTTCGAGAGCGCCATCAAATGTAGGTATGCGAACCTCCGGTAGTTTGAGCGACGCGGACTCGCGGCCGACGGCTGATTCGCCGCTTGTCGACTGTGACGGCGTACTTCGTCGTGTATTGATTAATTGTTTGGCTACTCGGCATTGCAGCCTTTCGTATTCTTCCGCTAGCTCACTGCCGCGCGCGATCTCTCCCTCGTCTAAAGTTACGATCTGGTGTTGTAATGCACGGATTTCCTTCTCGAAGGTTTCTAGACGTTCTTTAATTTGAAGCAAGTCGATCTCGTCCGGACAGCCTGATTGTTCGATGTCTTTCAGTTTTTTTGCGAGGCGTGTAAACTGGGCGCTACAGTAGCCCCGGCGACGATGCAAGTTGGCGAGCTCGTCTCCGGTTGCCATTATTTTTTATGCAATTGATAGTGAAATCGTTTGGACTTACTTCTGTTGGCGATTGTCCACCTTGCGGTAGGAGGATGTGTGGTTGCGTTTCAACCACCGAATTATACCTCTTCAAAAGTGCCGACCCTTAACGTTACTGACCTCGCTGGGGTGGTAACGTTTCCGCTGCTGGTTGTGTTGGATTCACGTGGCACTGTATTGTAGTGGGTGTCACTGGCGTGCACTATTCACTTGACACTGAATCCGGCTCGAAGGACCATATAAAATCGAGCTATCGCGGGGAGACGCGGTCGTTAGAATACGCGTCAACGAGAGTCGTAAATTCCCGTTACGATTAGAATAATCGACACCACGAATAGTTCGATCCCCGTATTTCGGTTAGGATAATCGGGGTGGTTGATGCGGTATAACACTGAGAGTCACAGAATTATAATAATGTATATTTCCAACACTTAGTCTACACGATTGAAAAGATATCAACAATTAACAACATTATCGCACGCAGATAATATAGATGTATACAATATAGAGCAAGGCTCTTACAATTGAGCTTAGTCTCTTGGTGGACGTAGCACGATATGATACTTAATAGAATAAGTGAATGTTTGGCTCAATGTGTAATGTTCGACGCGTCACAAGGAACTGATCGACTTTTGGATGATTTCTTTGTCTCGTCTTTAAGACGACCCCCACTATACTTAGGTCACGCCACCGTTCGCGCCTATGATCACGTATGTCTGTTCTTGCGTGGAAAACGTAACGGACCAAATTCGACGTTTCGAGAACTCGTTGCTTGGCGACAGCTATGGGCTCGTCGATACATTGTATATGATCCGGCGGTCAGATAAGACGATCTGACTGAGACATTGTAGGGCCGCGAGTGACGGTTAGAAAATACAGCCTGTGTTAAGCCTCGTGGCGTAACAAGAGGATTCCAACAAAGAAACGTAGCCGATGACATATACTCCCCAGTAGCGAGTAATGAGACCTTTAAGATATTGCTATCATATTGTTGTCAAAATGGATTAATGATTGAGCAAATGAATGTAGAAACTGCTTTTTTAAATGGTGAAGTAACCTCGGAGGTATATGGAAATCAACCAAAGGGATATGCGGACGGAACGAATAGAGTTTGTAAACTATCGAAAGCGCTTTATGGGTTAAAAGAAAGTCGAAGGGAGTGGTATGAGTGTCTTAATAAGTATGTGACGAGATTAGGTTTTAAGAAGAATAACATAGAGTTGTGCCTATATATACATGGAGAGGGAGAAAATGTTGTTTATTTGCTAATGTATGTAGACGATTTGCTAATTTGCAGTAAAAATAAAAGGAAGATACAAAGGGTAAAGAAGTTATTAACTAATAGATTCGAAATGAAAGATTTAGATGAAGTCAAAGAATATCTTGGAATAAATATAGACTATGATTATTTCAAAAATGAAATAAGATTAAGCCAAAAGAAATACATTGAATCATTAGCAAACAAATGTAAGTTACAAAATAGCAAATTGTACTGTGCACCTATGGAGACCAACTTAAAAATTGAAAAAGCTGTGATAAATAGAGAGGATATTGGATACAAAAATCTAATTGGCGCATTGTTGTATATTAGTAAAAATACAAGACCCGATATAAGTTATAGTGTGAATTATTTGAGTAGATTTCAAGATTGTTGTAATGAGACACATTTTAAATTTGCTTTGCGAATATTGAAATATTTGTACCGGACTAGAGACTTAAGATTAGATTATAAAAGGAATGAAAAATGTGAAACGATAGATTGTTATGTGGACGCTGATTAGGCAGGAGATCATTTAGAAAGGAAATCGACTTCTGAATATGTAATTAGATTGTGTGGAAATATAATTGGTTGGAAGTCTAAAAAACAAAGGTGTGTGACAAAAGCCTCGACGTATGCAGAGTATGTAGCTCTATCGGAAGCGGTGAGTGAATTAATGTCCATTAGGGAAATTATGAAAATCCTCAATGTAAATCTAGACGATAACCCTGTAAAAATTGATGAGGATAACTCTGGAGTGATAAGTATAGCAAAGCACGGAAATTTTACAAAAAATTCTAAACACATTGAAGTTCATTACCACTATGTTCACGAGTGCTTAAAGGAGAACAAGATAAACATACTTAAAGTAAGTACAGACGAAAATACTGCGGATATTTTTACGAAGGCACTGTGCACAGAGAGAGAAATTCGAAAGGTTTAGGTCATGGATGAATGTAAACTAAGAGAAATGTAGATAAAGCAATAAGTGTTAAAGTTTCTGTTACGTAATTCGTCAAAGCATGTAAATACGATTAAGTGTAGAGTATAAATGTAAGGAGGCGCGTTAGGAACATGATACATTTAAACTGTACATGTAAATGTGCGCGTAAGCGTCAGAGGACGTCCAGGCCTTAGTTGGGACAAAAGACAAGAGTCAGGCGTTAGAAGTATCTGGAGGAGCCGGTTGACAACAAGCGTGCGTGCTAGTAGCATTTCGAGGTCTTTAGAGTATAAGATATATGTATAAATGTTGTGTGCTAAATAAAGGGAATTATTTGTATTTCCGAATCCATTCTATACCATTACAAATACACTAACGGACCAGAATATTATAATATTCAGTAACAACGATAGAATTAACCAGTTCGCAAGTATAAAAAAGACACATTTTACACTGTGACGAAATAATATTCAAGAAATCTGATATAACATACATGGAAAATACACGAATCAGACTGAGAAACCACTGTAAGCGTCAGAGGACTTCCAGGCCTTAGTTGGGACAAAAGACAAGAGTCAGTCGTTAGAAGTATCTGGAAGAGTCTGTTGACAACAAGCGTGCGTGCGAGTAGGGTTTCGAGGTCTTTAGAGTGTAAGATATATGTATAACTGTTGTGTGCTAAATAAAGGGAATTATTTGTATTTCCGAATCCATTCTATATCTTTACATGGTAGCAGAGCGTGGTTCATAGTTTTGCCAGTTATTTTAGTGCATGGTTTTCAATATTGCGAGTTATATCGAGTGAGTCTTCAGTAAGGAAAGAAACGTTCAAAGGTTACAAAGAAGAAAAATACACTTCGAGCACGTAGGAACGCTTGAGTAAGAGACAAGGTATCATTTAAAATGGAGAGATCGGAAATCATGATACCTATTTTCGATGGTGAGGATTACCGTATGTGGAAGCAAAGAATAACGATGTTTCTCAGATATAAAGAATGCGAGATGGTCACAACTAGGGTGAAGACAGAAACAGACAATGAAGACTGGGACAAAAAGGATCTGAAGGCAATAAATATAATTTATAGTGCCGTCACAAATAGACAATTGGAATATATTAGAGAAGAAAAAACGGCGTATGAGATAGTGAAAAAGTTTGATGAAATGTACTTGAAAGAGTCGACGGCACTACAGATCGTATGCAGAAGGAGATTGGAAAAGATAAGACTTGAGAACTACACTGATTCAGCATCGTTTTTTAGTGATTTCGAAAAATTAATAAACGTATTAAAATGTGCGAGTGCACAAGTGAGTGAGAGGGAAAAACTAAATTACACACTGAATACGTCACCCGAAGAATACATCTACATAGCGGATATAGTAGATGCATTGAAAGCAGAAAATCAAACGGTAGCATATGTAAAAAACAAAATTGAAATAGCGGAGAAGAAGAATAAGTCCAATCGAGGAGAAATGCAAACCAACGCCTTTTCTGCAAAAAAGGAAGGATGCTTCAGATGTGGAAGAGTAGGACATTTTGCGAGAAAGTGTCAAAATGGCGTCGAAGCGGGAAGAAGTATCAGTTTTTGGCGTGAGTCAATACGTGGTCGCAGCAGAGGAAGAGGAAACAAAGGAAATACGAGCAGGGGACGTGGAAATTTCCATCGTCAATCAACAACCGGCACGAGCGAGCATGGTAACTTAAGATCAGGCACATGGATAGCAACGGCGCACGCAGCACACAGCGGCGAGGCGAACGAGATAAGTAATAATGAAGTAATGTGGCTATTAGATAGCGGTTGCACAGATCACATAATTAACAACGTAAATTATTTCGATAAATCTATTGACCTTAAAGAACCGGTAAATATATATTTAGGCGATAATAGATCGATAAAGGCAACAAAAGTAGGGAATGTTATAAGTTATTTTGAAGCATTTGGAAAGCAAAATGAAATAAATATGAATAATGTTTTTTACGCGAAAGAAATGTCCGCAAACTTGATTAGTTTAGGCAAGTTAACAGATAATAAAGACACGGTTATTTCAATAGGAAATATTGCAAAAGTAATAGATGAGGACAATAAGCTTACAGCGGTAGCGGTTAAAGAAAAGGGAACATATAGAATGAAAAGAATATTGAAAGGGAAGGAGCACTTAGCAAACAGCGCCGAACGTAGTGGTATGAGTAAAAAGGAAAGATGGCATAGGATGTTAGGACACGTAAATTTTAAACATTTAAATATCTTGGTTAAAGAGCAGCTAGTTACTGGTATACCGAAAGAATTTGAGAAGGAATTTTTGAAATATAGGTTGTGTATAGAAAGTAAAATGCACAATTTACCATTCAAAAATAATCGAACCAAGGCTAGGGAGATAATGGAAATTATTCATACGGTCGTGTGCGGTCCCTTTAAGACTACCGGATTCAATGAAGAGAAATATTTCATCTCATTTATCGATGATTATAGCAAAATAGCTAGAATTTATTGTATAAAATCAAAGGGCGATGTCTTTGATTGTTTCGTACAGTTTGTAAATGAAGCCGAGAATTTAACGGGCAAAAAGTTAAAAATATTGAGATGTGATAATGGAAAAGAGTATTTGAATAATCGAATTTATAAATTTGCTAGGGATAAAGGTATCAGAATAAATAATTGCCCAACCTACGTAGATGAATTAAACGGGACAGCAGAAAGGTGTAATAGAACAGTTATGGACATGGCGAGTTGCTTGTTAGCGGAAGCGAAAGTACATAAAAGGTACTGGCCGGAAATAGTTTGTACAGCGGTATACTTGAAAAATCGAATACTGGCAAATACTATAGAGAGAAAGACACCTTTTGAAATATTCTTCGGGAGAAAACCAAGTGTTGAAAATCTACATCTATATGGAAGTAAAGTTTTTGTAAGAAAACCAGAACAAAAGAGAGTTTCTAAATGGGATAAGAAGGCAGATAGGGGGATTTTGTTAGGATATAGTGAAGTAGGTTACAGAGTCTTATTAGGTAGGAAAATAACAATAGCGAGACATGTAGAAGTCATAGGAACAGACACAAAATGTATCGGTTTTGTGGAGAATTCATTCGATAAAGATAACGATGACATTGAGGATAATGATTTATTGGTAAACATGAATAAGGAAGAGTTAGAAAGTAGGGAAGATGAAAATGATAACAGTCTTGAAAGCTTAAACATCCCTGGAAGATCTACACCTAATAAGAGAACTCCAGTAAGATATCCAGAAAAAGAAAACATTAGTGAAATCCATGCAAATTATTGTAGTGTAGATATCCCTTGTACATTTGAGGAGGCGATTTGTTGTGAAGATAGTGAAGATTGGAAGCAAGCTATGAATAAGGAAATAGAATGTCTTTATAAGAATAAAACTTGGAAATTGGTAGAAAGGGTAAAAGGCAAAGACGTATTAGATGTAAAATGGGTTTACACGAGAAAATCAGATGACAGGTATAAGGCTAGATTAGTGGTAAGAGGATTCCATCAAAGAAACGTAGCCGATGACATATACTCCCTAGTATCGAGTAATGAGACCTTTAAGATATTGCTATCATATTGTTGTCAAAATGGATTAATTATTGAGCAAATGGATGTAGAAACTGCCTTTTTAAATGGTGAAGTAACCTCGGAGGTATATGTAAATCAACCAAAGGGATATGCGGACGGAACAAATAGAGTTTGTAAACTATCGAAAGCGCTTTATGGGTTAAAAGAAAGTCGAAGGGAGTGGTATGAGTGTCTTAATAAGTATGTGACGAGATTAGGTTTTAAGAAGAATAACATAGAGTTGTGCCTATATATACATGGAGAGGGAGAAAATGTTGTTTATTTGCTAATGTATGTAGACGATTTGCTAATTTGCAGTAAAAATAAAAGGAAGATACAAAGGGTAAAGAAGTTATTAACTAATAGATTCGAAATGAAAGATTTAGATGAAGTCAAAGAATATCTTGGAATAAATATAGACTATGATTATTTCAAAAATGAAATAAGATTAAGCCAAAAGAAATACATTGAATCATTAGCAAACAAATGTAAGTTACAAAATAGCAAATTGTACTGTGCACCTATGGAGACCAACTTAAAAATTGAAAAAGCTGTGATAAATAGAGAGGATATTGGATACAAAAATTTAATTGGCGCATTGTTGTATATTAGTGAAAATACCAGACCAGATATAAGTTATAGTCTGAATTATTTGAGTAGATTTCAAGATTGTTGTAATGAGGCACATTTTAAATTTGCTTTCTGAATATTGAAATATTTGTACCGGACTAGAGACTTAAGATTAGATTATAAAAGGAATGAAAAATGTGAAACGATAGATTGTTATGTGGACGCTGATTAGGCAGGAGATCATTTAGAAAAGAAATCGACTTCTGAATATGTAATTAGATTGTGTGGAAATGTAATTGGTTGGAAGTCTAAAAAACAAAGGTGTGTGACAAAAGCCTCGACGTATGCAGAGTATGTAGCTCTATCGGAAGCGGTGAGTGAATTAATGTACATTATGGAAATTATGAAAATCTTGAATGTAAATCTAGAGGATAACCCTGTAAAAATTGATGAGGATAACTCTGGAGTGATGAGTATAGCAAAGCACGGAAATTTTACAAAAAATTCTAAACACATTGAAGTTCATTACCACTATGTTCACGAGTGCTTAAAGGAGAACATGATAAAGATATTTAAAGTTATTACAGGCGAAAATACAGGCACTGTGTACGGAGAGAGAAATTCGAAAGGTTTAGGTCATTGATGAATGTAAACTAAGAGAAATGTAGATAAAGCAATAAGTGTTAATGTTTCTGTTACGTAATTCGTCAAAGCATGTAAATACGATTAAGTGTACAGTATAAATGTAAGGAGACGTGTTAGAAACATGATATATTTAAACTGTACATGTAAATGAGCATGTAAGCGTCAGAGGACGTCCAGGCCTTAGTTGGGACGAAAGACAAGAGTCAGGCGTTAGAAGTATCTGGAGGAGCCGGTTGACAACAAGCGTGCGTGCTAGTAGCATTTCGAGGTCTTTAGGGTATAAGATATATGTATAGCAGTTGTGTGCTAAATAAAGAGAATTATTTGTATTTCCGAATCCATTCTATATCTTTTCAATTCCTGAACATGCAAAATTGCATTTTGGCAGGTTTTGGCAGAGACCAGGGTTGACATAGCTCAAACAAGCTGATGAGTAATGTAACTGTAGCAAATGTAGAGTATAAGGCGTGTCGCATTGTCGACATATGTGCAAAACAAGCGGAGAGACTTTGAAAGCAATATTTAAGCATTAATAGCAAAAACTGCAATTATGCTAGAATTTACAGGGTCCAGAGTTGGCATAGCACAAACCGGCTGATTTGGCATCAGATGTGGAATATAAGGCGCATCGTATGGCCTACGTTTCTGCAAAACAGGCGGAGATGCCTCGATTCGAATATGCAAGCATTAATATCAAAAACTGCAGTCACGCTGGATTTCACCGAGTCCAGTCTTGACCATGTGCAAACTGTCTAATGTGTGCTGTATTTGGCAGCAAATGTGGAGTATAACATGCATCCTATTGTGAACATACTTACTATGAAAACGGAGATACATTCACTTGAATATTAGGCTTGAATGTGCAAAACTACAAATACGCTGGATTTGACTCGTTCCGTATTTAACATGGCTTAAACCAGATGAAGCGCCCAGTGTATGGCAGTCGATGTGGAATATAACGCGCACCGTTTTGTCGACATATCTGCAACAGAAACTGAGTCACGTCGATCTGAATATTGAACCCTGATCATGCATTACTGCATTTACGCTTGATTTCACAGGGTCCGGATTTGACATAGCGCAAACCAGATGATGTGAGCTGTATTTAGTAGCAACTACGGAGTATAAAGCGCATCTAATTTTCCACATATCTGTAATCGAAACGGAGATTCGTTAATTTGATTATTTAGGTTTGATAATGCAAAACTGCAGTTGCGTTGGGTTTGACCGGACCAGAGTGGACATAGCGCTAATTGGATGATATTGGTTTAATTTGCAAGAAATGTGGAATACAAGGCAAATCGTATTGTTGACACATTTCCAACAGTAACGGAGATGCGTGGATTTGAATATATAATAATTTATATGAAAAACTGCAATTAACAATTACACTGCATATAACAGAAACCAGAGTCGATGTTCTGCCGCGCAACACATCTGCACTCAATCCCGCGCGGCTTGACAGCCACCGGTCCACGTGCCATCCTTCGAATCCTCCATAGGCCCAAGGACCCACCATAAAGATGAAATCCTAACTGCATTGCTCGCACATATGGTCTAAGTCAATCTGTTTGTCCGAAAAGACTTTCTAATTCTAGAAGTGCGGTCGGTCGGTTTTTAGAAAGGTCCTTGGGTTTATTACGCGCTCTTAAGAATTACGGATAAAGCGGGTAGTGGCCTGACGAAAAAAGCGGACATCTACCCAACGGAAAATCTGGGTTTTCCCATAAACAATGTCGCCTAGGACCCACGTTGGTAGGAGGATTCTTCCTCCTCTCTTCCTTCCTAACATTAGTCATAACCAATCGGTATCGCGGATCATTGCCCTCACTTGCCTAACTAACAATGTAAGCAACGAATCCGTGTTCTTCGTTCAAAGGGCACACCCATACCGAGCTTCGTACTCACATCAGAATAAACTTTAGAGTTACATCATCTCTCACGGTGACTAGAGTTCCTGCAATCCCTATAACTCTCACCGTTCCTACATCTCTCAGAGTTCCATCGTCTCTAACGGAGACTAAAGTTCCTGCAATCCCTATAACTCTCACCGTTCCTATATCTCTAAGAGCCTCCTATTTCTCTCACAGTATCCAGAAGTCCGACAGCTCCTACTGCTCTCACGGACCTAGAGCACCTATAGCTCACACTCTCATCTAAGAATAATCCTTCTCTTCGTTATTTGTATGTTAAGCAACGGCGTTTTTACTCAGTGTGATTGTATAAATTGTTGGAAATACATATATTTTTTATAACTTTGTGACTCCCAGTGTTATACCACAACGACTACACCTATTATCCTAAGCGAAATACGGGGATCGAACTATTCGTGGTGTCGATTATTCCAATCGTAACGAGAATTTACGACTCCCATTGACGCGTATTCAAACGACCGCGTCTCCCCGCGATAGTTCGAAAATACAGTCGACATAGCGCAAACCGGATAAGTACTGTATTTGGCTGTAATTGTGGAGTATAGCGCGCATCGCATTTGCGACATGTATCCAATAGCAGCGCTGATACGTTGGTTTGAACATTTAGGCATGAATATGCAAAACAGAAATTACGCTGAATCTGTCAGTGACCAGAGCAGACTTAAGACAGAGGAGAAGATAGAATCGGAAAATGTGCTCTGTGCTCACCAGAAAATCAGGAGCATAACGCTCACCGAATTGTCGTCATATCTGCCGTAGAAACGAAGATACGTTGCTTTCGATATTCAAGCATGACTATGCTATACTGCAATTATGGTGCATTTGACAGGGACAAGGGTGAACAAAACGCTAACCTACTGATGTGCGCTGTATATGACATCAGATGTCAAATATAACGCGCACCGAATTGTCTGCAAGTGTGCCATAGAAACGGAGATTCGTTGATTCGAATATTTAATACTGAATATGTAAAACTGCAAATACGCAGGGTTCGGCTGGGTCCCGATTTTACATGCATCAAACGGGATAACGTGCACTGTCCTTTCCCGGTTTCCTTAGCATTATTACTCTGGCCGTCTTGCAGCTGTCTGGGATCCTTCCTGATTCGGTGATGCCGTTGAACGCCCTTGTCACGCGCTCGCTCCTGCGACTCGCTGCCAGCTTCGCGATCTCGCCCGGCACGCCATCGACTCCTGCAGCCTTCTTGGTGTTCATTCTTTCGGCGGCATCGACGACATCGCCTTCGCCGATGGCGACGCTGAGGCTAATATCTCCTTCTTCTTCGGTCTCTGCCTCTTCGCGGCCCTCATAATGGGGGGGTCCGTGTCCCAAGGTGAATAGCCTCTGTAGGACTGCCTTCACCATGTCGATCGGCATGTCGTTTGTTGGTCCCTTGCTTTTACATTTCTTCATGACCGTGCGATAGGGTTTGCCCCAGGGGTCGCTCTCCAGTATCTTGCAGTATTCTGCCTAAGCTGTTTTTTTGCTACAGGCGATCTCCTTTTTTAACTGCCTACGGATCTCCTTGTAGGCGTAGACGAGGGGCTCGGTGTTGCCGGCATTCTTCTTTCTTTCTCTCGTCACCTTCCTGAGCGCTTTGTGCGCCTGCGCTCTCAGTTCCGCGATCATCGGGTTCCACCAGTAGTTCGCGTACTTGCGGCTCGCCGCACCGTTCGACTTCCTTAGCATCCCTTCGCACGTACCTTCGATGATATTTTGCAAGGGCTCGGCCCCATCCTCTCCGATAGCCGCGTTGAGGTCCTCCTTCTTCAGTGTGTCGTCGAATCTGCTCAGGAACTCCTCCGGCGACATGTCCTTGGTCACGTACCTGTAGAACTTCGATACGGTTGGAGTCTTCCTCGTCTTAAACCTGTGGACCACGTACAGATGGTCCGAGGCCGAGTATTTGTCCAAGACCGCGCTTCCGGCGTGTATCTCGCTGACCTTGTTGGATGCGCGTATTATGTCGGGCAAGCTCGTCTTCCCGTTCATGAAGTAGGTGTACTTTTCCTTGAGCCTCAATGGAAACACCCGGTGGGCGCTTAGTGCCTCCATTAAGACTCTCCCTCTCTTGTCTGTGGTCGATCCTCCCCAACAGGTTGACTTTGCGTTGAAGTCTCCGGCCACGAGGACCTTGTCGTGTCTTCTAGCAACGCTCTTCGTCATAGCAGACAGCGTGTCTATGTATTTGCAGTATGCTGGCTTATTTATGTTGGGCGAACAGTATCCGCTGAAGCAGAAGACGTCGCCAACGCGGACGCCCACTATCCCGTCGCTCTTGATCTCCATTGTTTCATCATGCAGCTTGCCATTGAGGAGTGTGACCCATATCGAGGCGTCTCCTTTGGTGTCATTAAACTAGTGCGGTAGCTGCCTGTTCGGCTCGGAAATTATTATTATATCCGGCCTAAGTTCGATCGCGCATTGGTGCATCATGTCCTGCGCCAGCTTGCATCTGTTGAGGTTTATCTGCAGTATCCTCATTTACTCGCTTTCAACCGCCTTCTATATTCTGGACAAGCCAGGGATCCGGTTACGTGGTCAAATTTCACTCCTTTCTCCTTGCTGCAGATGGAGCAGCAGGGTGCGTTGACGCAGGCAGCTATCGTGTGGTCTTTGGCTCCGCACTTCCTGCAAATCTCCTTTCCAGGGCGTATCGCCGTGCACTTGTTCGCGATATGCCCGAACATGTGACATCTGAAGCACTTTACCACATTTGGTAGTGCCTTTATCGAGGCTATCGTCAAGCCGGTTCTGATCTTCCGGCTCGCCCCCTCTTTGGCCAGATAGGCTTTCGGCATCGTCACTATTGCCGATTGGGTGCCCCACGGCGCCATTTTTAGGGTCTTTACTTCGACCTCAGTGATGTCGCTTACGCCCAGTTGCTCTACTATATCCCTGGCTAGTTCTTCCTTGCCTACGAGCGGGTCTATATCCCTGATCTCTACGGAGGTCTTGTCGCGCATTGGTAGCGCTCTCACCTTGCCTCTTAGCGCCGTGTTCATATCCGCCGCGGTCTTTTTGGCGTTGCTACCTGCTTTCAGCTCGATCAGGATGTCACCTGTTCTGGTCCTCCTGATCCCGCAGCTCTCTTTGAGGGTTTCCCTTGCCCCCATCAAGTCTTTGTAGACCTGGATCCACTCCTTGTCCTGCCCTACTTTGACGAGGATGGCTTCGGGTCTGTTACGTATCCTCTTCGGTCCCTCCGGCCTCTTTGGCTTGTCCAATGCCGCCCTTCCTGCGCTCGCCTTCCTGACCACCGTCGGGGTGTCCGTTCCTTTTCCTCTCCTTCCGCGGACAGGGATCCAGTCTTCCTTTACATCGCTGTCCGTGCCTTCCGTAGTCGCTTTTACTGAGCTGTTGCCGGCACAGGCTACTGCGTAGGAGGCCTCCACGGTCGTTGGTCTCCTTCTCTTGGTGTCTCCCTTCCCCTCGACGGGCGATATCTCCTTCCTTTTTCCTTCCTTCTCCTCAGTCCTCCCCGGAGGGGTGGTCATCCTGGTGGCCGTGACTGTCCTCGCGTTCCTCTTGAGCCTCATCTCGTCCAACATCGAGTGGAGCTTGATCGCTTTTTTACTGATGGCGTCCCTCCTTTTCTTGATGTCGGTATCCTTTTTGCTCATGAGGTAGAGTCTGCTACCTATGTGTTGGATTTCGCGGAAGACTTCTGTGATGATTTCCGTCATCGCCTTCCATTCGCTCATCTTAATGACGATGCTGTCCTCGTCGTTGCCTTCGGTCTCGGCCGTTGCTCTGTTCGCCATGGCCGTCCTCCTGAGCCATTCCCTTGGTGCCGCCGCTTCGCTGCCGCTGTCCGACATTTCCGCCGGTGTGTCTGGCTCCGAGGTGCTGGCCGCTTCGTCCCTCGTTGCCCCCGGCTGGCTCCTGGCCAGGCTTCTCGTTGTCATGCACGCGCTCCCCTCCACTGGGGACTTTCTCATATATCTGGTGATCTTGTCACCTCTGAAGATTTTTTCCTTGGCGATTCGGGTCACCTTTTCGGTGAGTGGTGTCTTGTCCTTGAGTGCCTGCATTGGCATCTCGACATCCTCGATGATTCCCGCGTTGTCTTCATCAAATTCGAGGCATCTTCTAGTGCTTTTCTTGCACGTCTTTTCCTCTGTGACAACTGCGGGTGTTTCTTGGTCCCCGGTCGTGTTTACCGAACGAGGGGAGGCCCTGGGATCGACCTTCCCCTCGCCGTTCGTCCAGTCGTTGGGTGACCGTCGGGTCGAGCCTGGGACGCTACTCGAATCCCCGACGGGGCCTGGAAGCTCCGAAACCCCCTGAGCCGTAAGTTTACTTGACTTACAGTACTTGTCCATATTGTGTTTGTATTAATATACATATATACATATATATGTATGTTTGAGATGGATGTCCTTCGATGTAGCCGGTCGTCGTATAATCCCACTGTATCTTTCCGCGTGTATGCGATTCGTGTCTGTTCGACGCGGGGAGTTTTGACTGGCCCTCCACGTCGCGCTCTCCACCACTCCTTGGTTACCCAGGTAGCCCGCACGGTGGCGCTTCGGTCGCGCGACCCAAGATGACCCCCGCTCTGCCCCTAACCACACTTTTCACACACAGCACTTTCAATCGTTTCTCTCGCTTTTATACAAGCGAGCTCACCTATCTCTTGTGTTCCCACTCATTCCGGAGCACTAGAAACTTCACTTTCGTGCGCTTTCCGCCCGAATTCTTTAATATACCCAGATATTTCGGTTATGCCTACGGAGCGACGTGCACGTGTCCGTTCTGCTTGCCGCCATCATTTGAACTGATGGTACAACTTGGAATCAGGATGAAAACGAATTCTGTTATCCCGTTGACCGCGGCTTTGTTATTAAACCCAGGATCATTGTCATTAGCTTCTCGAGTACCTAATTATCACGACTACTTGTCAAATTATATATCAATCAAATTTATACTAGTAAATATCTGCTCTATCGCATAGCAGCAACGTCTAAACCAAATGAAGATTCGTTTCGCGCCTCTAACTCTAATCATAATGTGAACCCGATGTAAGTGAAAATACATGCACATACCATCGATTCTGCCTCACCAGCACTCTCACCCGGAACCGGAACTCGCAGTGCCCCGTGACGAACAGCACATATATAAGCTTCCACTCTTAGCTAGACCGTCAGTCGTGCTCGCGCAACAGTAGAAGCAACATGGAGTTTTTTAGATCTCTACTACGCGTCGTTGGTTTGTTCGTGCCAAGCAAGGTAGATATCATTTCCGAACTACCACTGGAGGTTTCGCACTTGATACCTCGAAAATTGGATCCCTTGTCCCTGCAGAGCGCCGCGCTTGTCTCGCGCAAATGGTTCAACGTATGTAGATCCGACAAGTGTCTACGGCGGAAAGTGAGACGTCACATGCGACATACGAGAAAGCGGGTCAGTATGCAATTTCTCGGACCTGCAACCGCTAAAGCTACCAACCAAGAATCAAGAAGTAGAGGACTTTGTGAGGGCAACCTAAGGCACGAAATAAGTTTATCCGCTGCTCGTACGGCGGTCGTCGTTGGAAGGTTACGCGGTCCTCCGAAAATTTCGATGCGAGATCGCCCCATCGGTGTTGGACCAATAAAATGTATTAGACTCTAACTCGCGTAAGTACCTTAATTTGACTGCTTGCTCTTGCGAGAACTTGAAACGGTCTTGTCCGGATTCAGAACTGTAGCGTGAAGCTTGAAACAAAATGGTTTTACTGAGACGGCAATGTGTTTCAGTCACGCTAATACTATCGGTATCGTAACAGGCCTATTATTGAATATTAAATAAATCGTATCACCGCTGCGATTGGAGATTTGCCGTCAATTAGATGCGAGATATACTCCTCATTGCCTGCCAAATACAGCTCACATCAGCTGGCTCGTGCTATTATATCATCTCTGGTCCTCGACATATCAAGCATAATTGCAGTTTTACAAATTAAGGTTAACATATTCAAATGAATGTATCTCCGTTTCTATTACACATATGGCGACAAAGCGGTGCCCGTTACATTACACATCCGATGTCATGTGCACCGCACATCTGCTGGTTTGTACCATGTCAACTCCGGTCTCTGTCAAACCTAGCGAAATTGCTGCTTTACATATTCATGATTAATTATTCAAATCACCGTATCGCCGTTTGCATTGCAGATATGCCGACAATTCGATGCGCGATATACGCCACTTTTGACGCCAAACACAATGCATATTATATGGTTTGAGTTATGTAACGTGTGGGCGCAGCCAAACCCAGCGTATTTGCAATTATGCATTTTCAGGCGAAATATTCAAATATTACGTATTCAAATGAACGTATCTCGGTTTCTATGTCGCCTATTCGATGCGCAGAATACTCCACATATGATACCAAATCAGCCGGTCTGTGCTATGTCAACTCTGGACCCTGTAAAATCCAGCGTAATTGTAGTTTTTGTTGTTAATGCTTAAATATTGCATTCCAAGCTTCGCCGCTTCTTTTGCACATATGTCGACAATTCCATACGCCTTGTACTCCGCATTTGCTGTAGTTACATTGCCCATCAGCTCGCTTGCGCTGCGTAAACTCTGGTCCCTGCAAAATCCAGCCCAAATGCAATTTTGTATGTTCAGGCTTAAATATTCAAATCAACGTGACTCCGATTCCATAGCACATATGTCGATGCGCGCTATATTCCACATTGACTGCCATACGCAGAGCGCTTCATCTGGTTTAAGCCGTGTTAAATCCGGAACGAGTCAAATCCAGCGTATTTGTAGTTTTGCATATTCAAGCCTAGTTATTCAAGTGAAACTATCTCCGTATCCATTGCAGGTACGTCAACAACAGGATGTGCGTAACACTGCATATTTGCTGCCAAATACAGCACACATCAGCCCGTTTGCACACTGTCAAGACTGGACGCGGCGAAATCCAGCGTGATTGCAGTTTTGGATATTAATGCTTACATATTCGAATGAAGGTATCTCCGCTTGATTTGCAGAAAAATTGGCCATACGATGCGCGTTATATTCCACATCTGATGCCAAGTACAGTGCACATCATACGGTTTACGCTATGTAAAATCTGGACCCAGCCAGATCCAGCGTAGTTGCAGTTTCGTATGTTCAGGATTAAGTATACAAACCGACGTATCTCCGATTCTACTTCACATATGGCTACAATTAGAGGCTCGTTATACTCCAAATTTGCTGCCAAACACAGTGCACGTTATCCCGTTTGATGCATGTAAAATCGGGACCCAGCCGAACCCTGCGTATTTGCAGTTTTCCATATTCAGTATTAAATATTCGAATCAACGAATCTCCGTTTCTATGGCACACTTACAGACAATTCGGTGCGCGTTATATTTGACATCTGATGTCATATACAGCGCACATCAGTAGGTTAGCGTTTTGTTCACCCTTGTCCCTGTCAAATACACCATAATTGCAGTTTAGCATAGTCATGCTTGAATATCGAAAGCAACGTATCTTCGTTTCTACGGCAGATATGACGACAATTTGGTGAGCGTTATGCTCCTGATTTTCTGGTGAGCACAGAGCACATTTTCCGATTCTATCTTCTCTTCTGTCTTAAGTCTGCTCTGGTCACTGACAGATTCAGCGTAATTTCTGTTTTGCATAATCATGCCTGAATGTTCAAACCAACGTATCAGCGCTGCTATTGGATACATGTCGCAAATGCGATGCGCGCTATACTCCACAATTACAGCCAAATATAGTACTTATCCGGTTTGCGCTATGTCGACTGTATTTTCGAACTATCGCGGGGAGACGCGGTCGTTTGAATACGCGTCAATGGGAGTCGTAAATTCCCGTTACGATTGGAATAATCGACACCACGAATAGTTCGATCCCCGTATTTCGCTTAGGACAATAGGTGTAGTCGTTGTGGTATAACACTGGGAGTCACAAAGTTATAAAAAATATATGTATTTCCAACGATTTATACAATCACACTGAGTAAAAACGCCGTTGCTTAACATACAAATAACGAAGAGAAGGATTATTCTTAGATGAGAGTGTGAGCTATAGGTGCTCTAGGTCCGTGAGAGCAGTAGGAGCTGTCGGACTTCTGGATACTGTGAGAGAAATAGGAGGCTCTTGGAGATATAGGAACGGTGAGAGTTATAGGGATTGCAGGAACTTTAGTCACCGCGAGAGACGATGGAACTCTGAGAGATATAGGAACGGTGAGAGTTATAGGGATTGCAGGAACTTTAGTCACCGTGAGAGATGATGTAACTCTAAAGTTTATTCTGATGTGAGTACGAAGCTCGGTATGGGTGTGCCCTTTGAACGAAGAACACGGATTCGTTGCTTACATTGTTAGTTAGGAAAGTGAGGGCAATGATCCGCGATGCCGATTGGTTATGACTAATGTTAGGAAGGAAGAGAGGAGGAAGAATCCTCCTACCAACGTGGGTCCTAGGCGACATTGTTTATGGGAAAACCCAGATTATCCGTTAGGTAGATGTCCGCTTTTTTCGTCAGGCCACTACCCGCTCTCTCCGTAATTCTTAAGAGCGCGTAATAAACCCAAGGACCTTTCTAAAAACCGACCGACAACACTTCTAGAATTAGAAAGTCTTTTCGGACAAACAGATTGACTTAGACCATATGTGCGAACAATGCAGTTAGGATTTCATCTTTATCGTGGGTCCTTGGGCCTATGGAGGATACGAAGGATGGCACGTGGACCGGTGGCTGTCAAGACGCGCGGGATTGAGTGTAGATGTGTTGCGCGGCAGAACATCGACTCTGGTCTCTGTTATATGCAGTGTAATTGTTAATTGCAGTTTTTCATATAAATTATTATATATTCAAATCCACGCATCTCCGTTGCTGTTGGAAATGTGTCAACAATACGATTTGCCTTGTGTTCCACATTTCTTGCAAATTAAACCAATATCATCCAATTAGCGCTCTGTCCACTCTGGTCCGGCCAAACCCAACGCAACTGCAGTTTTGCATTATCAAACCTAAATAATCAAATCAACTAATCTCCGTTTCTATTGCAGATATGTGGAAAATTTGGTGCGCTTTATACTCCGTAGTTGCTACTAAATACAGCTCACATTATCTGGTTTGCGCTATGTCAAATCCGGACCGTGAGAAATCAAGCGTAAATGCAGTAATGCATGATCAGGGTTCAATATTCAGATCGACGTGACTCAGTTTCTGTTGCAGATATGTCGACAAAACGGTGCGCGTTATATTCCACATCGACTGCCATACACTGGGCGCTTCATCTGGTTTAAGCCATGTTAAATACGGAACGAGTCAAATCCAGCGTATTTGTAGTTTTGCACATTCAAGCCTAATATTCAAGTGAATGTATCTCCGTTTTCATAGTAAGTATGTTCACAATAGGATGCATGTTATACTCCACATTTGCTGCCAAATACAGCACACATTAGACAGTTTGCACATGGTCAAGACTGGACTCGGTGAAATCCAGCGTGACTGCAGTTTTTGATATTAATGCTTGCATATTCGAATCGAGGTATCTCCGCCTGTTTTGCAGAAACGTAGGCCATACGATGCGCCTTATATTCCACATCTGATGCCAAATCAGCCGGTTTGTGCTATGCCAACTCTGGACCCTGTAAAATCTAGCAGAATTGCAGTTTTTGCTATTAATGCTTAAATATTGCTTTCAAAGTCTCTCCGCTTGTTTTGCACATATGTCGACAATGCGACACGCCTTATACTCTACATTTGCTACAGTTACATTACTCATCAGCTTGTTTGAGCTATGTCAACCCTGGTCTCTGCCAAAACCTGCCAAAATGCAATTTTGCATGTTCAGGAATAAATATTCAGATCAACGTGACCCAAATTTCGATTGCAGGTATGTAAACAGTTCGATGCGCGTTATATTCCACATTGACTGCCATACGCAGAGCGCTTCATCTGGTTTAAGCCGTGTTAAATCCGGACCGAGTCAAATCCAGCGTACTTGTAGTTTTGCATATTCAAGCCTAATTATTCAAGTGAAAGTATCTCCGTATCCATTGTAGGTATGTCGACAATAGGATGCACGTAATACTGCACATATGCTGCCAAATACAGCATACTCCAGCCGGTTTGCTCTATGTCAACTCTGGGCCGAGTCAAATAAGGCGTCATTGCAGGTTTGCATATTCAGAATCAATTGGTCAAATCCCCGTATTTCCGTTGCTGTTGCAGACATGCCAAGTATTCGATGTGCCCGGTACTCCAGATTTCTTGCCCAATTCAGCGCACACTAGACAATTATCGCTATGTCCGCACTGATCCCTGTCAAATCGAGCGTATCAGGTCTGTAAATATGAAACCGGAATTTGCCTATAGATGGCCCTAGCTCATAGTGTAGTTATCACTAAACTATGCCATTGATGCCAAAAGTCGTTGTTGACATCTCACGAACATTTTCGACTGAGAGCAGTACAATGATTCTGGCAATGATTCTTTGGAAGAAATTCCACACTTCATCCTATAGGCATACCGGACGATACAAGGGCTGGTCGTCCCTTCTTCCGAAGCAATACCAGCCTCGCCGTGCGCCATCTCCGAGGGTTGCCACCCTCCTTCGAACACGATGTAAATAGGTGTCGCAGTCTAGGTGCCATGACCCGCATCATCTCCCCTCATACTCGTCGCGGGACTCCTTCAGGGCCTGGCCCTACTTCGCGGGAGGCTATCATCCTCGCCTCGTCCATCACCTCCCCGTGTGCATATATGCCGACGCAGCGTCATACTAGCTTTTGCGATGGCATGAACGATATTGAAATATGTAACCAAACCTAGTAGCACTGTAAATTACTTTCCTACAGTACTTCAGCTTATTATATTTTTTAGATAGTTCATAAGTACTTGTTCATGAGCACAAACTATAAAAAATTTGTTTCGGCATATGAGCCAGAGGGAAATTCAAATCCTATTGTTACTTTGCCTCGAAGTATCAGGATCGTAAGGATACAAGTAAATACACTCGGAGCATAAAAATGTTGCCGCTACTTCGAACAAAGACGATTTTGAATCTTCCGACTTCTGCCCCGACCAGTATAAATAAACCGAGGCAACCCAAAGAGTAAAGTATCTTCGAATACCTACGAGTATCAACGAGCGATCTGCTGAATTTCGTGACGAACATTTATGGAATATTTTTACACATTGTATCTACGACTCAGGGCCCATAGGCTGTACCTTACATTATTATTTTAAGTAAATTCGACGATTACGACGACAATCGATAACCTCAAATAAGTCTGACGGTCAAACTTCCCATATACCGTGTCCTCTACATATTTCATTATAAAAGACCTGAGTCAAATATTGATGTTTTTGACCGTCAGATGTATTTGAGTTAAGGCTACCAATACTAGTCGCCGGGGGGGGGGGGGGTCGGGGGTAAAAGAATTCGGATTTGCCTACCTGACGACAATTTCTGGTTGCGGTGACATTGTTTTTACATTAATTGTAGCTCAGCGGTCTAGGTACTTCGAGGCGACAACGACGTAATTTGCTTTGTCCCATGACTCATGTACCGCTACACTTCTATTTCTATAGAAATATAATGCTAAATACTAAAATATATCACAAGTATTTCATATTTGAAATAACAGTCAAATTAACGGAATTAATCTGTTTGACATCTATGCGGTTCAAGTCTTGTACGAATATATGTACAGCCTGTAGTTTTAATATTCTAAGCGCGTATTGTATGCCGGACACTTATCTTTAATCAATATTGCAAATCTGTTCATATTAAGTGATGAATCCTTAGGCCAATGACCAATAAGGCGAGCTTTAAAAGATTTAACGAAACATGCTTCTGCTGAACTTGGTCTATGAAGGTCGAATAGCTTCTCGTTTGTTTTTCAATTAAAGACATACTTTATGGAATGTGTTTTACTGACATACCGATTCCAAGGATTTCCAGTGCTTCTTAAAAATATTACACTCTGTTGTATGAAATATAATTTGTCCTTATTATAACCATTAACATCTAATGTCTTTTCTGGAAGTTCGTATACTAAGGCATCGGAATTATTTTTCATTTTACGCAACTTTTCGCAGATATGTGTACCAACTGGAAGTAGTTCTTTGGCACGTATTCGAGTACAGTTATTTCCTGCTGGTTTCCACAAAGCTTCACAGAACAACGTCGCTTCCTCGTTCCTTTAAACAACAGTCATACATTAGTATCACATGAACGTACTCCTTGAAAAAACATTTCATTACTGGAAATCTAAAAGTTTATTGTTGATCTCAATAAGAGTCACTTGCTTACCTGCTCCTCAAATATTTTTTGCTAATGTCCACTCCTCCTAAGTAGAATGCATCTATAATATGCAATGCAAGTACTCTTTGCTGATATATAAACTCCTTAGTCATTTCATATACAACCTCTGCGTTCACAAGTGTAATTGGTGGTAATTCTATGCCAATGTCATCGACACTAACCCAAGAATTCTTTGTATATTTATATACGTTGCTCCTTCCCACGCCCATATAAAATGTAGCGTGCTTCTTATCATCATCAGACCTTGGCTTTGTACCACATGGCATACAAAACCAGTCATATAGTGATAAAAATGCATTTTCAATGTTAAATTCCATCAATTGTGCTGGATTAATAGTAAGAAATGAAGTATCTTTCAAAAGAGTATTCAATTTGTCTTTGGTTTCATGTGTCTTGGGATTGTCCTAGTTTCATCTGGAAGTTTCCAATACTCTAGATATTGTTTGCGCATATCAGCTTGTTTTGTCTCAACAAGAGTATTATCCGCATAAACTGCTGCAATTTTGCACAGGTCGATTATTTGTTTTCCGGCCAAATCTTTGTTAGAAGCACGTAGATATTGAACAAATTGTTTCTCTCTTTTTAATTCATTATATGATACTAGTTGTAAAACGTCGTCATTTACACCACCTTTTAAAAGCAGACGATTAACATGCTTCAGATATTCATCAACATCTTGTACCCCAGATCGTTTCTTCTTACATATTAAGTAACGTTCTGAATTTCCTGGTCTAGAAGAGTTTGGTTTAAAAATAAAATCTTCTTCAAAGCAGCGATACATTAAATAAACTAAACCAGCACTAAAGGGTGTAAAAAGCTTGAATAATTAAGTCACAAAATCACCACCCTCTCTTTCAACCATCAATGCTATTAAACATCGACAAAGATACAGTTGTTTTGAAAGAATTTCTTGTACATTTTCTTGTCGTTCTGCTGAGAATCCTCAATCAAACATCACAAAATGTACTCCTTTGCCATGGGTATGCTGCATTATAATATTTGTAAATGCCTCTTCATTATCTGGGTCAAAGACATCATCACTTTCCTTTGGTCCGTAGTATGGATGAAATGTTTCACAAGAACCCGCATAAAAGTCTTCTAATTTGAAATCATGTTCATTTTCTAAAGTAAGAGCAAATCCTTTAGCACGTCATTTCTTTCGCCATAGAATATGTTCACTAAAACCTCTTGCTCCGGCACATACATCTGCAAAGTATAGCAGCCCATTCTCCCTCAAACCTTTTGGGTTAGTAAACATAAAGTTACATGCTCTATCTGTATTCGCCATTTTAACAGTAGCACGATTTAAAAAACGTGCACCACGAATTGTTTCATGAGGATTACAACGTGTCCTTGCTCGACGCACTTCAACGTCATCCAAATGAGCGAATACCGTTTTCGCATTGATAACAGTTTTCACTATATCTGCACAGCAGAAATCAATTTCATCATCTGTGGTCAACTTTTCATATCACCATTTCATATCTTTTACACACTTTATAACTTCCTCTGCAGGATTCCATTTAAGACCTGAATCTTCATGTACAGGAACATGATGTCCAAAGCCTCTGCGACCATGCTGTCTAGGTGCTTGAACTGGCTCTAAACGACCTTGATCATTATTTCCGAAGTCGTAACCTCCTTATATCCCATCATTCGCACCATCCTTTTGTCGTTATCGAGGAGATTGTTTGACTCTTGTGTTATTACTTGTATTCTTCTATTGTCAACTACCTTTTCATCAATATCCTCCTCGTCAGATTCACTTGAACATCTGCGAATTTTTTGTCGTTTACTATGATTATAAGTATCTCTTTCACAGTTCTTCCTTTTTATCCTAGTTTCCAATTCTTCTTGCATGGTATGTTGATGCATCAGTCGCATAACAATTCTGCTAGGAACATGATACATTTACACTGTACATGTGAATGTGTATATAAGCGTCAGAGGACGTCCAGGCCTTAGTTGGGACAAAAGACAAGAGTCAGTCGTTAGAAGTATCTGAAAGAGTCTGTTGACAACAAGCGTGCGTGCGAGTAGGGTTTCGTGGTCTTTAGAGTTTAAGATATATGTATAACTGTTGTGTGCTAAATAAAGGGAATTATTGGTATTTCCGAATCCATTCTATATCTTTACATGGTAGCAGATCGTGGTTCATAATTTTGCCAATTATTTTAGTGCATGGTTTTTAATATTGCGAGTTAGGTCGAGTGAGTCTTCAGTAAGGAAAGAAACGTTCAAAGGTTACAAAGAGGAAAAATACACTTGGAGCACGTAGGAACGCTTGAGTAAGAGATAAGGAATCATTTAAAATGGAGAGATCGGAAATCATGATACCCATTTTCGATGGATATTTACGGTATGTGGAAGCAAAGAATAACGATGTTTCTCAAGTATAGAGAATGCGAGGTTGTCACAACTAGGGTGAAGACAGAAACGGACAGTGAAGACTGGGACAAAAAGGATCCGAAGGCAATAAATATAATTTATAGTGCCACACAAACAGACCATTGGAATATATCATTGTTGGGAATATGATACATTTACACTGTACATGTGAATGTGTGTGTAAGCGTCAGAGGACGTCCGGGTCTTGGTTGAGACAAAAGACAAGAGCCAGTCGTTAGAAGCATCTGGAAGAGTCGGTTGACAACAGGCGTGCGTGCGAGTAGGATTTTGAGGTCTTAAGAGTATAAGATATATGTATAACAGTTGTGTGCTAAATAAAGGGAATTATTTGTATTTCCGAATCCATTCTATATCTTTTCATGGTAGCAGAGCGTGGTTCATAATTTTGCAAGTTATTTTAGTGCCTGTTTTTCAATATTGCGAGTTAGTTCGAGTGAGTTCTCAGTAAGGAAAGAAACGCTCAAAGGTTACAAAGAGGAAAAATACACTTCGAGCACGTAGGAACGCTTGAGTAAGAGATAAGGAATCATTTAAAATGGAGAGATCGGAAATCATGATACCTACTTTCGATGGTGAGGATTACGGTATGTGGAAGCAAAGAATAACGATGTTTCTCAGATATAAAGAATGCGAGATTGTCACAACTAGGGTGAAGACAGAAACAGACAATGAAGACTGGGACAAAAAGGATTTGAAGGCAATAAATATAATTTATAGTGCCGTCACAAATAGACAATTGGAATATATTAGAGAAGAAAAAACGGCGTATGAGATAGTAAAAAAGTTTGATGAAATGTACTTGAAAGAGTCGACGGCACTACAGATCGTATGCAGAAGGAGATTGGAAAAGATAAGACTTGAGAACTACACTGATTCAGCATCGTTTTTTAGTGATTTCGAAAAATTAATAGACGAATTAAAATGTGCGGGTGCACAAGTGAGTGAGAGGGAAAAACTAAATTACATGCTGAATACGTTACCCGAAGAATACACCTACATAGCGGATATAGTAGATGCATTGAAAGCAGAAAATCAAACGGTAGCGTATTTAAAAAATAAAATTGAAATAGCGGAGAGGAAAAATACGTCCAATCGAGGAGAAATGCAAACCAGCGCCTTTTCTGCAAAAAAGGAAGGATGCTTCAGATGTGGAAGAGTAGGACATTCTGCGAGAGAGTGTCAAAATGGCGTCGAAGCGGGAAACAGTATCAGTTTTTGGCTTGGGTCAACACGTGGTCGCAGCAGAGGAGGAGGAAACAAAGGAAATACGAGCAGGGGACATGGAAATTTCCATCGTCAGTCAACAACCGGCACGAGCGAGTGTCACGACCGGCATACTTCAAATCCGATGGACCGATGATGGAGATAGAGATGTGGCGGCCTTGGCGACAATGTATATCGCCGAACTGCCTAATGAGTCATGTGTATCCTAACGGTCCTTCCACCGAGTGTCCTAGAAGTGTGACAACGGTCACGTACGCCTACAGGTTAGTGGGGATATTGAGGGATGACAAACAAAGAAGAAACAGCTGTTACCGAAAGTCAAATTGTAAGAACTTCAGTCTTGGAAAGTCACGGCTGGAGCTCAGAACAAAGTCGCAACCAGTGTAAATTCAGAATACAAGAAATAAATTCTCTTGTTTTTTTTGTTACCTTAATTTTTTTCTTTTCGTTCGAGCCTCCTGCTTTTTATTTTACGCGACATTTTTGGCGATTACTCCCAGCATAGTGAAAAGTGTTTGTTCGGAAACCAAATAACATTCATCATCTACGGAAGATAGAATTATTTGGGGCTACGGTCATCCGCAACAACGAAGTAACTATCACGAACCGAGTGAAGTGACAAAGGAAGGTAAACTGGATTCCTTCGTACGTTACCGTTAAAGAAAATCTAGCTTCAGTAGCGAAGATTCATCTTCGTCCGAAAGCAGGAAGATGTCTAAGACAAACGAATCTCAAACTTCTACCTCAACGGATCCAACGTTGCGAACAATATTGGATAGCATTCAAAAACAGCAAGAGAGTATTGCCCGTTTACAAGAGGATATGTTACGTTTGTCTATGCAAAGTGACGAAACAAATAGATGCTGGGTAGCAGAAATCGGAAGACTTAGGAGAACCGTCGCAGAGCTACGGACTGGGTTCGGATCCCTTGCGACCGATGATTCTGGTTCCATCATTACTGAATGCAACGAAAGTGAATCGACGGCGATTAATCGCACCGGGAGTACGGTTAGGGCACGCGAACCGACCGGGTTAACGATTCCAGGCATCCCACCTGCACACATCGACACCGAACAACCCGAAGTTGAAGAAAGAGGCTATTTTCCACCCGCTCTTTCCACTCTACGAGTTAAGGATGCAATACGTTGTATTCCAATGCTCAACGGAGACGATGACGTAGGTGTGGAAGAATTCATCAAAGAAGTGAGCAGTATGAAAGACCGTTGCATGGAGCAAGATTTATTGCTAAAAGCAATAAAGGTAGAAAAAATCGTAGGAAAAGCAGCTCAAAGTATCCGCAACATCCCCATTGAGTGCTACAGCAATCTGTACAACGCACTGAGGAACAATGTGGCAGCTCAAGTGACTTCGGAAGAATATCGGGAACAATTAAAAGAGTTGAGACAGGGACGGGAAGAATCAGTGCAGAGTTTTAATATTCGTTTCAGAAGAATACTCAACCGTTTACTATACGCAGTAACCAACGTGTACCCACAACCACTTCTACGCAAGCTAATGATCGAAGAAACTACAAAGAAGATTGTCCGTGTGTACCTAAAGGGACTCAGGCGCGACATATGCCAAACATTATTAATCATTGAACCCGTGAATCTTGAAGAAGCTGAAAAGAAAGCAGCCGACTTAGAACGCTACTCACGAGAAGAACGGCAAGCCAATTGGTCAAGTAGTCGCTTGCCTTCCGCTAGTAATCGTCTCAACAATCAATCAATGCAGGTAAGACGATCTAATACACTATCTAGATCGCCTAACGCACCAGTAGCTCAGAAACCTACCACATTCGACCGAGTAGAGAATGGGCCACCCGCTAAACGCGCGCAAATGAAGTGTTTCAAATGCGGAAAGCTGGGACACATGGCCAGCAAATGTCAAAATTTTCTACAACCGAGCCAGTACGACCGACCACCCGCAAGAAGTCAAGCAGTCCAGGAAAGGGACGAAACACGAGAAGTAACATCGAACCAGAGTATAGACGAACCGCGCGAAACGACGCGAGTCAACATCACCACAGGAAGATTACTCACAATACCTTTGTCAACCCGAACCACAGAACGAGTATTTCTGGTCGACACAGGAGCAGGGATAAACCTAGTGAAACGTAACAAAACTGTCAACGCGATACAAATAGGGCCTAGAGAAAAATTTTCTATGGGACGAGACAAATATGAAACGAACGAATACGTAACGAAACGAATTTTTGGACAAGACCACATCTTTCACATAGTACCGGACAACTTCCCAATCATCGAAGACGGAATCATTGGGCTACCATGTTTAGAGAAGTATAACTATTCGATATCCAATGACAAAATCCGACTAAATGACAAAACCATTTTCATTCAGAAACCAATACAATTAACTCCTGGAGAAAACAGAGGTCAAACAATCTATCTGGTAGGCAAACCAACTAAAGTATGTTTTATCAACACCGGTGAGCAAAACATTGAAATTTTTAATAATATCCAAAATTCTCATGATGTTCGCAACGTATCAAAACTAAAAAGCCTAGTGAGAACAGATCACATTGAAAAGCCAACCCGCGAATCCATAGAAAAGATTATTCTGCACTACGTTGACATCTTTAATTTAGAAACCGACCTTTTGCCCTGTACTAATTTAACCCAGCAGACAATTTCCTTAACCAAAGATAATATCATTAACACACGATCGTATAGACCACCGGAATGTCATCGAGACGAAATTTCGCGACAAATAGGATACATGTTAAAGAAAAATATCATAGAAGAATCCGATTCCCCTTATAACTCTCCGGTATGGGTAGTTCCGAAAAAATTAGACGCCTCAGGAAAACAGAAATGGAGGATAGTCATTGATTTTAGGAAACTAAATGAACTCACGGAACAAGACGCTTATCCTTTACCTGACATAGACGAAATTTTGACACAACTAGGAAACGCGAAATTCTTTTTGGCGCTTGATTTATCCTCAGGATTTCATCAAATTCCAATGAACGAGAAATCCAAAAAATATACCGCTTTTTCGACACCGCAAGGCCACTTTCAGTTCAATCGAATGCCATTCGGTCTTAAAAACGCACCCGTTACTTTTCAAAGATTAATGGACAGAGCCTTAACTGGACTTGTAGGTAAATATTGCCTTGTTTATTTGGACGACATATTGATATTCGGAAAAACGATTCAAGAACATAATGAAGACCTCGCGATAGTATTTCAGAGACTCAGAGAATTAGGACTTAAATTGCAACCGGATAAGTGCGAATTCGTAAAACCTGAACTAGAATACTTAGGCCACGTAGTTTCAGCCGAAGAAGTTAAACCAAACTCCAAGAAATTAGACGCTGCAAAATACTTTCGATTACCCCGCAATGCCACGGACGTTAAATCATTCTTAGGTTTAGCAGGTTATTACCGCAAATTTATTCGGAATTTTTCTAAAATCGCGAAAAGCCTTACAGACTTAACAAAAAAGGACACACCATTCCATTGGACTGACAAACACCAGACTAGCTTTGATACTTTAAAGGAGAAACTCTGTAATTCCCCAATACTAGCTTATCCGGACTTTAACAAAACCTTTACCCTAACCACCGACGCAAGTAACGAAGGACTAGGAGCAATACTGTCACAAGACGATCATCCTTGCTGTTACATTTCAAGGACACTAAACCCACCCGAACGAAACTATACCACGACAGAAAAGGAACTCTTGGCCATCGTATGGGCCGTGAAAAGACTTAGGTAATACTTGTTAGGACGACGCTTCATTATTCGAACCGACCACCAAGCCCTTAAGAGGCTACACAATTGCAAAGACCCCTCTAGTCGACTGATTCGTTGGAGACTTAGACTCGAAGAATACAGCTATGAAATCGAATACACAAAGGGTAAAGATAATACAGCTGCAGACGCCTTATCTAGCGTTCACGCGGTAACTCGCAACGAAATAGTTAATCTCGACCTATTAATTGACCACACTAATTCATTCAACGAATGGAAAAACAACAACGAAAACCCGAAACTCTTAGAAGTTAAACCGAAGGATCAAACATTTTACCAATTAACTCGAAACGATTTAGGAGAATACGACGAGACACTTTGGATCAGAAAACTTTACAAAATCCTTAAAAATACAACAAAAATCGGCATAGGAAATAACGATTTCACTGAATTAGAGAAAACACAGATTAAACTCATGCTAATATATTTTAACGACACATACAAGGAAATTACTTATGCGCCCAATCCCATTTTAAAACTAGACGAAAGCGAAATACTGCAAGCAATAAAGGAAAACCATAACGACACCGTAGGACATTTAGGGATACAGAAAACGTATCAACGGATTAAGGATAAGTTCAAAATCCCCGGCCTTTTTGAAAGAGTAGAAAACTTCGTGAAGACATGCGACACATGTCAAAAGGAGAAACTAACACGTATCAGACCCAATGAGTCCCCACAGATCTCAGACACACCACTTCACCCTAACGACAAAATCGCTATGGACATCATAGGACCGATGACGAAAACCAAACGCGGAAATCAATATATACTTTCAATTCACGACGAACTTACGAAATATCTGATCCTTGTTCCCCTCAAAACGCAACGAACTGAATCTATAATTAACGCGCTCATTGAGCACTATATTTACATATTTTCGGCACCAAAGACGATTCTGACAGACCAAGGACAAAATTTTGTTAGCGATTTAATGACGAAATTTGAAGAGGCCTTTAAAATCAAAAACGTCAAAACAACTTCATTTCACCCACAGAGTAACGGATCCCTCGAAAGAACACATGCCTCGGTTAAAGATTTAATTCGTACTGCGTTACACGACAATGACAAAGAATGGGACGAAGTACTTAATTTCATTTGTTTAGGATACAACACTGCAAAACATGAAGGAACTGGATTCTCCCCCTTCGAATTGACTTTTGGGCGAAAAGCGAACTTACCTTCCGCAATGTCCAAATTCCCCACATTTACCTATGACGATATGTACTCACTTTGGCAAAAACAGTTAAATAAATATTGGGAAACAGCTCACAAAACACTTATTCAAAATAAGCAACGCTACAAGCGAGACCAAGAAAGAAAGATTGTTAAAACTCAGACCGTCTTTAGGAAAGGAGACTTTGTTTTAATTCACAATGACCATAAAAGAGATAAGTTGGACATTGAATGGTTAGGACCCTATAGAATCAATGATGTGAAAACTCCTTACTACATTATATCTATCGACAATATTAAGAAAAAGATACATGGTACCGATCGAAAACGTACTTTTTCCACGATAATGCTGACCCTAGCACTAGTAACAATACCCTTTGTTAGTTGTCTTAAATTCACAGAATAGGAATTACGATTTATAAACAAATCCAACCAATTCTACTACGATCTTAGAGGACCAAGATCAATCTAAACTGGTGGGTATGTCACGACCGGCATACTCCAAATCCGATGGACCGATGATGGAGATAGAGATGTGGCGGCCTTGGCGACAATGTATATCGCCGAAGTGCCTAATGAGTCATCTGTATCCTAACGGTCCTTCCACCGAATGTCCTAGAAGTGTGACAACGGTCACGTACGCCTACAGGGTAGTGGGGATATTGAGGGATGACAAACAAAGAAGAAACAGATGTTACCGAAAGTCAAATTGTAAGAGCTTCAGTCTTGGAAAGTCACGGCTGGAGCTCAGAACAAAGTCGCAACCAGTGTAAATTCAGAATACAAGAAATAAATTCTCTTGTTTTTTTTGTCACCTTAATTTTTTTCTTTTCGTTCGAGCCTCCTGCTTTTTATTTTACGTGACACGAGCATGGTAACTCAAGATCAAGCACATGGATAGCAACGGCGCACGCAGCACACAGCGGCGAGGCGAACGAGATAAGTAATTATGAAGTAATGTGGCCATTAGATAGCGGTTGCACAGATCACATAATTAACAACGTAAATTATTTCGATAAATCTATTGACCTTAAAGAACCGGTAAATATATATTTAGGCGATAATAGATCGATAAAGGCAACAAAAGTAGGGAATGTTATAAGTTATTTTGAACCATTTGGAAAGCAAAATGAAATAAATGTGCATAATGTTTTTTACGCGAAAGAAATGTGCGCAAACTTGACTAGTTTAGGCAAGTTAAAAGATAATAGGAACACGGTTATTTCAATAGGAAATATTGCAAAAGTAATAGATGAGGACAATAAGCTTACAGCGGTAGCGGTTAAAGAAAAGGGAACATATAGAATGAAAAGTATATTGAAAGTGAAGTAGCACTTAGCAAACAGCGCCGAACGTAGTGATATGAGTAAAAAGAAAAGATGGCATAGGATGCTAGGACACGTAAATTTTAAATATTTAAATATTTTGGGTAAAGAGCAGCTAGTTACTGGTATACCGAATGAATTTGAAAAGGAATTTTTGAAATGTAGGGTGTGCATGGAAAGGAAAATGCAAAATTTACCATTCAAAAATAATCGAACCAAGGCTGGAGAGATAATGGAAATTATTCATTCGGACGTGCGCGGTCCCTTTAAGACTACCGGATTCAATGAAGAGAAATATTTCATCTCATTTATCGATAATTATAGCAAAATAGCTAGAAGTTATTGTATAAGATCAAAAGATGAGGTGTTTGATTGTTTCGTACAGTTTGTAAATGAAGCCGAGAATTTAACGGGCAAGAGGTTTAAAATATTGAGATGTGATAATGGAAAAGAGAACTTGAATAATCGAATTTATAAATTTGCTAGGGATAAAGGTATCAGAATAAATAACTGCCCAACCTACGTACATGAATTAAACGGGACAACGGAAAGGTATAATAGAACAGTGATGGACATGGCACGTTGCTTGTTAGCGGAAGTGAAAGTACATAAAAGGTACTGGCTGGAAATAGATTGGACAGCGGTATACTTGAAGAATCGAATACAGGCAAATACTATAGAGAGAAAGACACCTTTTGAAGTATTCTTCGGGAGAAAACCAAGTGATGAAAATCTACATCTATATGGAAGTAAAGTTTTTGTAAGAACAAAAGAGAGTTTCTAAATGGGATAAGAAGGCAGATATGGGAATTTTGTTAGGATATAGTGAAGTAGGTTACAGAGTCTTATTAGGTAGAAAAATAACAATAGCGAGACATGTAGAGGTCATAGGAACACACACAAAATGTATCGGCGTTGCGGAAAATTCATTCGATAAAGATAACGATGACATTGAGGATAATGATTTATTGGTAAACATGAATAAGGAAGAGTTAGAAAGCAGGGAAGATGAAAACGATAACAGTTTTGAAAGCTTAAACATCCCTAGAAGATCTACACGTAATAAGAGAACTCCAGTAAGATATCCAGAAAAAGAAAACATTAGTGAAATCCATGCAAATTATTGTAGTGTAGATATCCCTTGTACATTTGAGGAGGCGATTTGTTGTGAAGATAGTGAAGATTGGAAACAAGCTATGAATAAGGAAATAGAATGTCTTTATAAGAATAAAACTTGGAAATTGGTAGAAAGGGTAAAAGGCAAAGACGTATTAGATGTAAAATGGGTTTACACGAGAAAATCAGATGACAGGTATAAGGCTAGATTAGTGGTAAGAGGATTCCAACAAAGAAACGTAGCCGATGACATATACTCCCCAGTAGCGAGTAATGAGACCTTTAAGATATTGCTATCATATTGTTGTCAAAATGGATTAATTATTGAGCAAATGAATGTAGAAACTGCTTTTTTAAATGGTGAAGTAACCTCGGAGGTATATGGAAATCAACCAAAGGGATATGCGGACGGAACGAATAGAGTTTGTAAACTATCGAAAGCGCTTTATGGGTTAAAAGAAAGTCGAAGAGAGTGGTATGAGTGTCTTGATAAGTATGTGACGAGATTAGGTTTTAAGAAGAATAACATAGAGTTGTGCATATATATACATGGAGAGGGAGAAAATGTTGTTTATTTGCTAATGTATGTAGACGATTTGCTAATTTGTAGTAAAAATAAAAGGAAGATACAAAGGGTAAAGAAGTTATTAACTAATAGATTTGAAATGAAAGATTTAGGTGAAGTCAAAGAATATCTTGGAATAAATATAGACTATGATTATTTCAAAAATGAAATAAGATTAAGCCAAAAGAAATACATTGAATCATTAGCAAACAAATGTAAGTTACAAAATAGCAAATTGTACTGTGCACCTATGGAGACCAACTTAAAAATTGAAAAAGCTGTGATAAATAGAGAGGATATTGGATACAAAAATTTAATTGGCGCATTGTTGTATATTAGTGAAAATACCAGACCCGATATAAGTTATAGTGTGAATTATTTGAGTAGATTTCAAGATTGTTGTAATGAGACACATTTTAAATTTGCTTTGCGAATATTGAAATATTTGTACCGGACTAGAGACTTAAGATTAGATTATAAAAGGAATGAAAAATGTGAAACGATAGATTGTTATGTGGACGCTGATTAGGCAGGAGATCATTTAGAAAAGAAATCGACTTCTGAATATGTAATTAGATTGTGTGGAAATGTAATTGGTTGGAAGTCTAAAAAACAAAGGTGTGTGACAAAAGCCTCGACGTATGCAGAGTATGTAGCTCTATCGGAAGCGGTGAGTGAATTAATGTCCATTATGGAAATTATGAAAATCTTCAATGTATATCTAGACGATAACCCTGTAAAAATTGATGAGGATAACTCTGGAGTGATGAGTATAGCAAAGCACGGAAATTTTACAAAAAATTCTAAACACATTGAAGTTCATTACCACTATGTTCACGAGTGCTTAAAGGAGAACAAGATAAACATACTTAAGGTAAGTACAGACGAAAATACTGCGGATATTTTTACGAAGGCACTGTGTACAGAGAGAGAAATTCGAAAGGTTTAGGTCATGGATGAATGTAAACTAAGAGAAATGTAGATAAAGCAATAAGTGTTAAAGTTTCTGTTACGTAATTCGTCAAAGCATGTAAATACGATTAAGTGTACAGTATAAATGTAAGGAGGCGTGTTAGGAATATGATACATTTAAACTGTACATGTAAATGTGCGTGTAAGCGTCAGAGGACGTCCAGGCCTTAGTTGGGACAAAAGACAAGAGTCAGGCGTTAGAAGTATCTGGAGGAGCCGGTTGACAACAAGCGTGCGTGCTAGTAGCATTTCGAGGTCTTTAGAGTATAAGATATATGTATAAATGTTGTGTGCTAAGTAAAGGGAATTATTTGTATTTCCGAATCCATTCTATACCATTACAAATACACTAACGTACAGGAATATTATAATATTCAGTAACAACGATAGAATTAACCAGTTCGCAAGTATAAAAGAGACACATTTTACACTGTGACGAAATAATATCCAAGAAATCTGATATAACATACTTGGAAAATACACGAATCAGACTGAGAAACCACTGCGCACTTTCGTCAATAACTTCGACACATCCGTTACCATCTACTCGCGGAGTGAGATTGACCGAAGCGGTCCAGGGGCAACGCCCACGTACCCCAAGCGGCTACTGCCCCGCCACCAATAGTAACCCGACAGAACAGGATAATACTTGAATTCGTTGTTCCCTAAATTTTGAATTTATTTACCTCAACAATATATATAATGTACAAAAATTTATAGTAATTTAAAATACTGTTTATAATAACATGTAAATTATATTAATTATCTGACGAACGCAATGAGAGAAAGGAAAAGACCAGCGTGGCCGATGCGGCACTAACTCTACATCCGGTTGACCACAATTTACCTACCTACGTACCTACACAGTGACGCCTACGCTTTAAAACTTTTGTCGAAATTTTAAAGTTTTAATGGTAAACTCTTCGTTCTTATAATATCTAACTGACAGGCATGCACCATTTATAAAAGACTCAACATAAATTTCGTAGTTGAGTATTATTGAAAGTCTCTAATTTAATTCAGAAAGGCAATAATTTGTTTAACGAAATAAGCCATTTATTTATCATCCGGGTTTCTACCATGACATTTATGTTATAATAGCAATATGAAAATAAGGCAATCTGAGTAAAGAAATACTATTTCAAGTCATTTTCGCCTATACATCTTAAGTGGTTTATAAATGATTCGTGTATACCCTTCTTTCCTTCTGCCCCTACTCAGGCGAAACTATAACTAGCATTTAAACAAAATCAACTATGTTTCGCATCAACGAGAGTCGTAAATTCCCGTTGCCATCAGATAATCGACGCCACTGTAAGGATATAGAAGGGGTTCGGAACTACAAATAATTCCCTATATTTAGCACACAACAGTTATACATATATCTTATACTCTAAAGACCACGAAATCCTACTCGCACGCACGCTTGTTGCCAACCGACTCTTCCAGATACTTGTAACGACTGACTCTGGTCTTTTCTCCCAACTAAGGCCTGGACGTCCTCTGACGCTTACACACACATTCACATGTACAGCGTAAATGTATCATGTTCCTAAGAGCCACGAACAGATCGATAACCTTATTTCTGCTAGGACAATCGGGGTGGTTCAATTAAGTATACACTGATTTAACAGGTATAAATTACAGTCCATTCAAACAACTTGATTAGAGAAATATAAACTGCTAGAGCATAATTAGGAACGTGACGCTAGGCAAATGCCTCAGCGATCAACAGCTAAAGGACGTCGAAGACCTCATGACAAACCCCCCCAGACACGGGACGCTAGGATACCGAAACTGCCTCGCGAAAATCGATCGTTTTTCGCGTTAGACCGAAACCGTTTCCATCGCCGACATGGAGGCGGCAACCGTTGCTTCAGCCCTCCTTTCCACGTGGATATTCCGTTTCGACGTACCTTTAAGGATAAGGACCGATCAAGGACGCCAGTTCGAATCAAACTTATTTAACGAATTATGCCTGTTCCCCTGCATTAGGCATTTACGAACGACAGCCTATCACCCCGCGACCAACGGGATGGTAGAGCGCCTGCCCCGACAACTAAAGGCAGCAATCAAATGCCACGATACGAGCAACTGTGTAGAAATCTTGCCAATAGTTTTATTAGGCATACGAACATCTATTACGGACGTGAAAACGGCGACAGCCGAAATAGTTTATGGCACCGGCATACGATTGCCGGCAGAATTCTGTGCACCAACGAAGCAACAGGCCAAGTCGAAATACGGAAGCCGTCTAAAACTACGAATAGAAAAGATCAGGCCTCACCCGATTACGCGACACGGCGAAAAAGAAACCTCCGTGTTCCACTCGAAACATCGTCTTACGTATTTCTACGTCACGATGCCATCGGAAACCCCTTACAACCACCCTACGGCGGACCTCATCAATTTATATCGAGAGCAAAAAGGACCATTGCTATTGAAGTTAGCAACAAGAACGTAATTGTACACGTAGACCGTCCGAAACGCGTGAATTTTTATTGAACGATAACTCTGAACACCATTACAGCGAAAATCGCGAGGTAATAATACCACCTGATGTTTGAAACGAGCAAAACAAAGACGACTCGGGAATTCATCACTCCAGGCGCTCTGGCAGAAAAGTCCGCTTTCCTGATCGTTCCCAGCCAGGCTGTCGATAAGCTAATGCGTGAGAACTACCAGCGACATAAATATAAATCGGAGATGAAAGAACACGGGAACCGTCCGTTTGGAATTTTGGGAAAATCCCGTAACATTGTAATCTAGATTCTACCATAACTGTAATTCAACAATTGTAGCCATCCAGTCCGATTGTAATTGTTCGAAACTTGTGATACTGCACTTGGCCTCGAGGCGACAACCAGTCACCGAACGTAGCAGCGGTCAAGGGAAGAACGTTTTGGCTAATAAAGGCATGGAGTAATTCTATAGCTGTCCTTAAATGAAATAATCGTAGCGGCACGTGACAGTAAACATTCCAACGGTTTCTGTCCCGTGTCTCGCCACACGCAGACTCTATCCGTCGGATAAGATGATTGCCAGATGTCAACGCATCTCAACAGTATATGTTTAGCTAGCCTGAGGACCCATTATAAACCTTAAGATTTAGTTAATTAAAGTCCTTAACAGTCCTAAACAGGCAAACAGTCTTCGTTCCAACTACGGGATGATAGGTGAAATCTATTTTTCCACGGACGACGCTTCCCGCTAGCAACGTTCCCTCAAGGGCTACTAGCATCCTTCTCTAACCATCAACATGGAAATTGTCCAATTAACAATAACGTCACTATCAATCTCTTTCCGAGCGAAGTCTTTTCTCCACGAATCCGATGTTCCGGTGCCCTTAGACACACCCATCATTGTTTTCCACTGCAGCATCATCGTGCCGGAAAATCATTCTCTCGTGAGGTCACATTAGCCAGTTACAAAGAGCCTTAACACTCGGTGGATATTCTATGTTTTGACAAAGAGTTTGTTCAGTCTACCTATACCGTATATAAGGAAGTATGGTACAACTTGGAATCAGGATGAAAACGAATTCTGTTATCCCGTTCACCGAGGCTTTGTTATTGAACCCAGGATCATTGTCATTAGCTTCTCGAGTTCCTAATTACCACGACTACTTGTCAAATTATATAACAATCAAATTTGCACTAGTAAATATCTGCTCTATTGCATAACTACAACGTCTAAACCAAATGAAGATTCGTTTCGCGCCTCTAACTCTCATCATAATGTGAACCCGATGAAAGTGAAAATACATGCACATACCATCGATTCTGCCTGACCAGGACTCTCACCCCTAACCGGAACTCGCAGTGCACCGTGACGAACAGCACTTATATAAGCCTCCACTCTTAGCCAGACCGTCAGTCGTGCTCGCGCAACAGTAGAAGCAACATGGAGTTTTTTAGATCTCTACTACGCGTCGTTGGTTTGTTCGTGCCAGGTAAGGTAGATATCATTTCCGAACTACCACTGGAGGTTTCGCACTTGATACTTCGAAAATTGGATCCCTCGTCCCTGCAGAGCGCCGTGCTTGTCTCGCGCAAATGGTTCAACGTATGTAGGTCCGACAAGTGTCTACGGCGGAAAGTGAGACGTCACATGCGACATACGAGAAAGCGGGTCAATATGCAATTTCTCGGACCTGCAGCCGCTAAAGCTACCAACCAAGAATCAAGAAGTAGAGGACGTTGTGAGGGCAACCTAAGGCACGAAATAAGTTTATCCGCTGCTCGTACGGCGGTCGTCGTTGGAAGGTTACGCGGTCCTCCGAAAATTTCGATGCGAGATCGCCCCATCGATGTTGGACCAATAAAATGTATTAGACTCTAACTCGTGTAAGTACCTTAATTTGACTGCTTGCTCTTGCGAGAACTTGAAACGGTCTTGTCCGGATTCAGAACTGTAGCGTGAAGCTTGAAATAAAATGGTTTTACTGAGACGGCAATGTGTTTCAGTCACGCTAATACTATCGGTATCGTAACGGGCCCATTATTGAATATTAAATAAAACGTATCACCGCTGCGATTGGAGATTTGCCGTCAATTAGATGCGAGATATACTCCTCATTGCCTGCCAAATACAGCTCACATCAGCTGGCTCGTGCTATTATATCATCTCTGGTCCTCGACATATCAAGCGTAATTGCAGTTTTACAAATTAAGGTTAACATATTCAAATGAATGTATCTCCGTTTCTATTGCACATATGGCGACAAGGCGATGCCCGTTGCATTACACATCCGATGTCATGTGCACAGCACATCTGGTGGTTTGTACCATGTCAACTCCGGTCTCTGTCAAACCTAGCGAAATTGCTGCTTTACATATTCATGATTAATCATTCAAATCACCGTATCGCCGTTTGCATTGCAGATATGCCGACAATTCGATGCGCGATATACGCCACTTTTGCTGCCAAACACAATGCATATTATCTGGTTTGAGTTATGTAACGTGTGGGCGCAGCCAAACTCAGCGTATTTGCAATTATGCATTTTCAGGCGAAATATTCAAATATTACATATTCAAATGAACGTATCTTGGTTTCTATGTCGCCTATTCGATGCGTAGAATACTCCACATATGATGCCGAATCAGCCGGTCTGTGCTATGTCAACTCTGGACCCTGTAAAATCCAGCGTAATCGTAGTTTTTGTTGTTAATGCTTAAATATTGCATTCAAAGCTTCGCCGCTTCTTTTGCACATATGTCGACAATTCCATACGCCTCGTACTCCGCATTTGCTGTAGTTACATTGCCCATCAGCTCGCTTGCGCTGCGTAAACTCTGGTCCCTGCAAAATCCGGCCCAAATGCAATTTTGTATGTTCAGGCTTAAATATTCAAATCAACGTGACTCCGATTCCATAGCACATATGTCGACAATACGATGCGCGCTATATTCCACATTGACTGCCATACGCAGAGCGCTTCATCTGGTTTAAGCCGTGTTAAATCCGGACCGAGTCAAATCCAGCGTATTTGTAGTTTTGCATATTCAAGCCTAGTTATTCAAGTGAAAGTACCTCCGTATCCATTGTAGGAACGTCGACAATAGGATGTACGTAATACTGCATATTTGCTGCCAAATACAGCACACATCAGCCCGTTTGCACACTGTCAAGACTGGACTCGGAGAAATCCAGCGTGATTGCAGTTTTGGATATTGATGCTTACATATTCGAATGAAGGTATCTCCGCTTGTTTTGCAGAAACATTGGCCATACGATGCGCGTTATATTCCACATCTGATGTCAAGTACAGTGCACATCATACGGTTTACGCTATGTAAAATCTGGACCCAGCCAGATCCAGCGTAGTTGCAGTTTCGTATATTCAGGATTAAGTATTCAAACCGACGTATCTCCGATTCTACTTCACATATGGCTACAATTAGAGGCTCGCTATACTCCAAATTTGCTGCCAAACACAGTGCACGTTATCCCGTTTGATGCATGTAAAATCGGGACCCAGCCGAACCCTGCGTATTTGCAGTTTTACATATTCAGTATTAAATGTTCGAATCAACGAATCTCCGTTTCTATGGCACACTTACAGACAATTCGGTGCGCGTTATATATGACATCTGATGTCATATACAGCGCACATCAGTAGGTTAGCGTTTTGTTCACTCTTGTCCCTGTCAAATACACCATAATTACAGTTTAGCATAGTCATGCTTGAATATCGAAAGCAACGTATCTTCGTTTCTACGGCAGATATGACGACAATTCGGTGAGCGTTATGCTCCTGATTTTCTGGTGAGCACAGAGCACATTTTCCGATTCTATCTTCTCTTCTGCCTTAAGTCTGTTCTGGTCACTGGCAGATACAGCGTAATTTCTGTTTTGCATATTCATGCCTAAATGTTCAAACCAACGTATCAGCGCTGCTATTGGATACATGTCGCAAATGCGATGCGCGCTATACTCCACAATTACAGCCAAATACAGTACTTATCCGGTTTGCGCTATGTCGACTGTATCTTCGAACTATCGCGGGGAGACGCGGTCGTTTGAATACGCGTCAATGGGAGTCGTAAATTCCCGTTACGATTGGAATAATCGACACCACGAATAGTTCGATCCCCGTATTTCGCTTAGGATAATAGGTGTAGTCGTTGTGGTATAGCACTGGGAGTCACAAAGTCATAAAAAATATATGCATTTCCAACGATTTATACAATCACACTGAGTAAGAACGCCGTTGCTTAAGATACAGATAACGAAGAGAAGGATTATTCTTAGATGAGAATGTGAGCTATAGGAGTTCTCGGTCCGTGAGAGCTGTAGGAGCTGTCGGACTTCTGGATACTGTGAGAGAAATATGAGGCTCTTAGAGATATAGGAACGGTGAGAGTTATAGGGATTGCAGGAACTCTAGTCACCGTGAGAGATGATGTAACTCTAAAGTTTATTCTGATGTGAGTACGAAGCTCGGTATGGGTGTGCCCTTTGAACGAAGAACACGGATTCGTTGCTTACATTGTTAGTTAGGAAAATGAGGGCAATGATCCGCGATGCCGATTGGTTATGACTAATGTTAGGAAGGAAGAGAGGAGGAAGAAGCCACCCACCAACGTGGGTCCTAGGCGACATTTTTTATGGGAAAACTCAGATTTTCCGTTAGGTAGATGTCCGCTTTTTTCGTTAGGCCACTACCCGCTTTCTCCGTAATTCTTAGGAGCGCATAATAAACCCAAGGACCTTTCTAAAAACCGACCGTCAACACTTCTAGAATTAGAAAGTCTTTTCGAAACAAACAGATTGACTTAGACCATATGTGCGAACAATGCAGTTAGGATTTCATCTTTATGGTGGGTCCTTGGGCCTATGGAGGATTCGAAGGATGGCACATGGACCGTTGGCTGTCAAGCCGCGTGGGATTGAGTGCAGATGTGTTGCGCGGCAGAACATCCACTCTGGTCTCTGTTATATGCAGTGTAATTGTTGTTTTGCAGATTCAGACTCAAATATTCAACTCCACGTATCTCCGTTGCTGTTGCTGATATGTCGACAATTCGATGTGCCTGGTATTCCACATTTCTTGCCAAATACATCGTTTACGAGCCAGTTTGCGCTATATCCAGACTGGTCCCAGACAGATCAAGCATAAATATAAATCGGAGATGAAAGAACACGGGAACCTTCCGTTTGGAATTTTGGGAAAATCCCGTAACATTGTAATCTAGATTCTACCATAGCTGTAATTCAACAATTGTAGCCATCCAGTCCGATTGTAATTGTTCGAAACTTGTGATACTGCACTTGGCCTCGAGGCGACAACCAGTCTCCGAACGTAGCCGCGGTCAAGGAATGAACGTTTTGTCTAACAAAAGCATGAAGTAACTCTATAGCTCTCCTTAAGAGAAATGCTTGGGACGGGGCACGACGGTAAAAATTTCAACGATTTCTGTCCCGTGGCTCGGCACACGCAGACTCTATTATTTGAGTAAGTACATGATCAGCTAGTCCGAGGACCCGCTATAAATCTTAAGATTTGTTCAACTAATGTCCTTCAAACCGACAAACAGTCCTCGTTCCAACTACGAGAAAATAGGAGAAATCTATTTTTCTCACGAACGACGCTTCCTCTTCTCGAACTCTCTCTCAAGGGCGGCTAGCACCCTTCCCTAACCACCAACATGGAAATTGACCAATTAACAGTAACGCCAATTTCCCTCACTTTCGGAACGAAGACTTTTCTTCACGAATCCGATGATTTCGTGCCCTTAGGCACACCCATCATAGTTTTCCTCGACAGCGTTACCGTGATGGAGAACCACTCTCCCGTACGATCTCAACGACGATTTAAGTAACCCTCTGATACGTAGTGATTGCCCCATGCATTAACATTGAGTACAACTTAGACGCTGAAGAAAAGTAGAGTTCGTCATCCCGTTGACCGCGGATTCGTTATTGAGCCTAGGATCATTGTCATTAGCTCCTCGAGTATCTAATTATCGCGATTACTTGTCCAATTCCATCATAGTCATATTTGCACTAGTAAATATCACCTCTATTGCATAATGATCACGTCTAGCGCCAATAGGGATTCGTTTCACGCCCTTAACCCTAACTCTAATCTTAACGCCAACCCGACATCTGAAGTGGGATCAGTGCCGACTATAACAGTGCTAGAACTTACGACCATCGTGCGCAAGTAATTCAGTCGCTAGTGCAAAAATCGAGTGTGAAACCTAACAATTTTTCGCTACCACGTTTTAACCCTTAAAATCGCGTGCTTCGACTCCGCTGCTTGGGGCGCAGCTGCCAACCTGATTATGGAAGGAAACTATAATTTCAATAACGAGTGGCGTGTCGACTCGTGCGTACTGGAAGCATCAACGGATATATCAAGTCATCTGGGTGAATCGTTTCCATTTTATTCCGATTCGGGAGCCGAGAGTTCACTAATTAAAGAGTCCGCGGCCTCGAGATTTTCTGGCAAAGGAATGACTGACATATTAGTAATGCGAGGAGTAGGGAATACCTGTATTAAACAAATGCCACCCATTTGTTCATTGTGTGTATTAATGATTTTTACATCGAAGATAATTTCTCATGTCCTTCCTGACAGTTATTTAAAATATGATATCGCGATTAGTTGCGGAACTCTAAGTCTGGGTTTTGACGTAACATTACACAAAATAGCCTCGCTATGTGTAAAACAAAAATAATTAATGTCTGTAATGAAACCACTGCAAACGAGATCGTCGTTAATGAAGTTGACACTGATGTACATGGTAATAATAAAAGTCGATCAATTTTTCTTCTCGACAAATTCAAAGATTCATTCGTTACGGGTTTCCTACGTATTCGCGCAAATACAGGCCGGTTAGAAATGCGATTAATTGATCCTAACACCACCGTACGAGGAAGTTCTTATAGACTTAGCGAGGAGAAGCGAAGAGCGGTACGTGAGAAAACAAGCGTTTTAATTAAAGCAAAGATCATAAGGCCTAGTAATTCGCCATTTGCGAGCCCTACATAACTCGTGAAGAAGAAAAACGACTCAGATAGATTATGAGCAGGTTCCCGAGAGCTAAGTCAAAATATGGTCGCGGATCGGGTACCCTTTACTCCTTATTGCGGATCAAGTCGCGAGATTGCAAGAGGCGAGATACTTTATTAGCCTGGACATAGTCATCGGGTTTCACCAAATTCCTATTTATCCTAATTCAGCGGAGTATACAGCGTTCGTTACCCCCGACAGACAATATGAATTGATAACGATGCCGTTTGGACTGAAAAATTGCACCGTCCGTCTTTCGGTGGGCCATTCGTAACGCCCCAGGCTACCTCTCTCATTCGTACGTTGATATTTATTTCGATAACGTCCTAATTATTACCGACTCGATAGATCAAGCTTTAGAAAGATTGAAACACCGTATTAGATACCCTCGTAAAAGCCGGATTCTCTTTTAACTTTGCGAAACGTTCTCTTAAGGACATCGGTGCTCTATTTGAGATGCGTAATTCATAACGGAGAAGTTCGTCCCGACCCGGGTAAAATACACACCTTAAGTTCTTAACCTGTGCCAACCACCGTCACACAGTTCATCCCTAAATTCTCACAGATGAGGAAACTACGCGCTCATCCCTGTACGCGCTCATCTCAGATAACAGAAATATAACTTGGACAGATAGACACGAGAGAATAAGACAACAGGTAGTTTCCGTCCTGACCGACGCGCCGGTGCTGATGATATTCAACCCCAATTACCCGATAGAACTACATACTGATGCTAGCTCGGAGAGTTACGGGGCGATTTTGACGCATCAAGCCGAAGGTAAGAACAAGGTAATAGAGAATTACAATAAAAGAACCAGCCCCGCGGAATCTAGATATCACTCCTATGAACTCGAAACATTAGCTATCGTAAACGCCGTAAAACATTTCCGTCGCTATCTACATGGACGGAAATTTCTTGTCGTCACGGATTGCAACTCGTTGAAAGCGCTGAGTAATAAAGTACATTTAAATGACAGGGACCATAGGTGATGGACCTACTTGCAGACTTTTATTTATGACATTATGTGTCGGGAAAGTAAACGGACGGCTCGCGTAGATTTCTTTTCGCGATACCGCACAGGCGTTGACCCTATTAAATTCGACAAAATCAAAGGGAAAATAGTTAATCTGGCAGAAATTTCGGAAGATTGGCTGTGAGCGGAACAACGTCGTGATTCTCAAATCTTGGAAATCGTCAAGGAATTGCAATACGATGGGCTCGCGGGAGACATCGCGAATACATACGAATTACGGACCGATACTATTTACCGTAGGATACAAAGAAACGGCAGGACACTCTGTTCACCTATAGTCCCAAGTGGTTTTAGATAGTCTGTTATTAACCATGTGCACCAGTCAATTATGCACTAAGGTTGGGAGAAAACACTCGAGAAACTATAAGAGTATTACTGTTTCGAAGGAATGGCGAAGTACGTTCGCCGATTCATTGAGATCTGTCATGCTTGTCAAGATTCGAAAGCTAGTTTAGATACAAGCCGAACTGCATCCTATACCTAAGACCAGCATACCCTGGCATACGGTCCACATGGACATAACAGGCAAGTTGAATGGTAAAAGCGATAAAAAGGAGCACGTCATTGTTTTGACCGACGTCTTCACTAAATTCGTATACCTGCATCATACTCGTAAGATACATTCCCTTAATACCATTAAAGCGCTTAAATCCGCTATATTTTTATTCGGGAGTCCCTGCCGGATAATAGCAGATCAGGGAATATGTTTTAAGGGTAAGGAATTTCGAGAATTCTGCGAAAGCAAACGAATTAAAGTTCATTTAATAGCGACCGGTGCTAGTAGAGCCAATGGACAGGTAGAGCGTGTTATGGGTGCACTGAAAATTATGTTCACGGTAGTGGAATCGACCGGGCGGCCGTGGCAAGACGCGATTGGGGAAATACAGTTGGCTTTGAATTGCACCACCAACCGCGTGACAAACTCGAGCTCATTAGAACTACTAATAGGTAGAACGACAAGACCGTGCGATCTGTTGTTACCCGATAACATCAAAAGTATCGATATCTCCAATATAAGACGACAGGCAATAAGGTGGATGGAAACTAGTGCTAGGTATGATGAGGATGGATTTGACAAAACTAAAGTTAAAGCGGTTAGGTTTAACCTCGGTGATTTCGTATTACGCAAAATGAAGAAAGAAATCGAACCAAATTAGATCCAAAATTTAGAGGTCCATTTGTAATAGCAGATGTTTTGGAAGGAGACAGGTATATCTTAAAGGTATTAAACGGTAAGCGGTCGTTCAAGTACAGTCACGACATGTTGAGGAAAATGCCAGATGGTTGCACCCCTGCCGAGTTGGATGTCTGTAGTGAAGGCCATAACAGTGGCCATGACGATATGAGTACTTCGATCTCGGAAGATTACTAGCACTATGCCAATAACACCCGGCAGGGCGAGTTCGCACGTGTTTCGGGGCGATAATGTGATAAAGCTCAGAGAGAACGTGTGATGTGGTCCACACGCTTTTCATGGTAACAGTGTGATACAGCTCAGAGAGAACGTGTGATGTGGCTCATACGCTTTTCATGGTAACAATATGATAAGGCTCAGTGAGAACATGCGATGCGGCTTGCATGCTTTTCGGGGTGACAATATGATAAGGCTCAGTGAGACCGTGGAACGAAGCTCTATGTGCTCATACGAACTAGAAGGCCGAGATCCTTTGGAGTGCGAAATCGAAAATGGGCCATCATGCCGTTACGATCCGACTGATAACTTGCAGGATGCAACTATCACCTTGGATACTAACTATAACGCTACTAATTTTCATAATCTTTTATTTTTTTGCTGCCAAATCCCCGAACAGGATTTGTTGCTACACTGGACCCTTGCCTTATTCAAACATCTAGTTATATTGTGAATAATGTTAATTGTATCGAGTCTAATGTTAGGAAACTCAATATTTTAGTTACACACGAGGACGTGTGATAGTCAGAATGGCCGTGTCGGAGATGAAAGAACACCTGAAACTTCCCTTTGGAACTTTGGGAAGACCCCTAGTACTGTAATTTAGACTTCACCATAGCCGTATTATGAAACTGTTGTCATTCGATCCGACTGTACTTATTTGAGATGAGATAACGTGCGTGATAGGTATAGAAGAATCACTCGGTATTGTTTAACAATAACTGTTTATTTGCTTGTGTTCGTGGTATACACTAGCGCGCCGAAAGCACGGTACAATTATCGATTCAAGATTACAAGTTCAAGCTCGGCGCGATACTTTACGCGGTGGTTCGAGTCGAGACGATTGCACATATGTCGAGAGATTCAGATTCGCTATTACGTACGACTGCGGACGAACAATCCAGAAGGCGTCTTCCAACTTGCCTCGCAGCTCGCGATAGAACAGAATGAATTTGTGTCGCGATGATGCTCCTTAGGAAAACTGTGTTTGGGTGTGTCTAAGGATACGGGATCATCGGATTCGTTAAGAAAAGTGTTAGTTCAGAGAGTGAGGGAAACGGACGTCGCTGTTAATTGGCAAAATTGTGAGTTGGTTGTTGGAAAGGGATGACAACTGCCCTTGAGAGAAAGTTGCTAGCGAGGAGCGTCGTTCGTGAGAAAAAGCAGATTTCCCGTAGTGGGTGGTATGTGTAGGGACTATTGAGACAAAGACTATTTGTCCCTTTAGGGAATCTCAGCTGCATGAATCCTAAGATTTATAGCGGGTCCTTAGGCTCGCTGTAAATATTCGGTTAGAATCTGTATCTGATAGACATCTGGCAACCATCAGTTCGAAAGGTAGAGTCCTTGTGTAGCGAGGCACGGGACAGAAACCGTTGGGAAGTTTGCTGTCGACTGCCGCTACAGAGATTTATGATAGTGAGCTCGGACTCGAGGAGACAATCAGTCGCCGAACGTAGTCGCGGTCAAGGGATGAACGTTTTGTTTAACAAAGGCATGAAGTAACTCTATAGCTCTCCTTAAAAGAAATACTTGGGACGGGGCACGACGGTAAAAATTTCAACGATTTTGGTCCCGTGGCTCGCCACACGCAGACTTTGTCCTTCGGGTAAGATGATTTGTCGAGATTTGGCCAGATGTCGACGCATCCTCAGGGTATATGTTTAGCTGGCTGAGGGCCCGCTACGAATATTAAGTTTCAATTATACAAAGTATTTCAAATAGACTAATAGCCTGTGCCCCAACTACGGGAAGATAAAAGAACTCTATCCGTCTACGAACGTTTCCCACTGGCAACTCTCCCCAAGGACGGTAAGCACCCTTTTCTAACCACCAACATGGAAATTGACTAATTAACAGTAACGTCAATTTCCCTCACTTTGTGAACTAAGACTTTTCTCCACGAATCCGAGCCCTTAGACACACCCATCATAGTTTTCCTCGACAGCGTCGCCGTGATGGAGAGACACTCTCTAGTGCGGGCTCATCAGTAATCGACCTGTCTTTCTTATACGTAGTAATTGCTCCTTGCTCTAACATGTAGTGCAACTTAGACGCTAACGTAGGGTAGAGCTCAGCATCCGTTGACCGCGGAAACGTTACCGGAGCCGAGACCATTGTCATAGTGCCGCGAATGTCGAAACATTGCGATTACATATCGACGCTGTAATCTTTCTAATTTGTGTCAATAAACTAAACTATTGTTACACCGCACCGATGGCTAATTTCAACGAAGATTCATCGAACACCCCCACCCCTAATCCTGACGTTGACCCGAAAAATATATCTTATACTCTGAAGACATCGAAAACCTAGTCGCACGCACGTTTGTTGTCAACCGACCCTTTAAAATGTTTCTAACGGCTGCCAATTGCCCTTTGGCCCAACTAAGGCCTGGGCACTCTCTGACGCCTACAGACACATTCACATGTACAGTTCAAATGTATCATCTTCCTAACACTATTTTATATTTGGTTACTGTCAAATGCAATGTAATTGCAGTTTCGCATAGTCATGCTTAAATATTCAAATCAACGTATCTCCGCTGCTATCGCAGATGTGCCGACATTTCGATTCGCGTTATACTCCAGATTTGCAGGCAAATACAGAACACACCAGCCGCTTTGCGCTTCGTCCTCTCTGGACCTTGTGAAGTGCAGCGTAAATGAAGTATTGCGTATTCAGGAATAAACATTCAGATCAATGTATCTTCGCCTCTATAGCAAATATGCCGACAACCAATCCACATTTGCTGCCAAATACAGAGCACATTAGCTGGTCAGCGTTATGTCGACTCTGGTCCCCGTTATATGCAGTGTAATTGTAGTTCTGCAGATTCAGACTCAAATATTCAACTAAACGTATCTCCGTTGCTGTTGCTGGTATGTCGACAATTCGATATGGCTGGTACTCCACATTTCTTGCCACATACAGCGCTCATCAGCCAGTTTGCGCTATATCCACACATGTCCCAGACGAATCAAGCGTAATTGCAGTTTTGCATAATCAGGATAAAATATTCATACCCACGTATCTCCGTTTCTGTTGCAAATATGTCGACAATTCGATGTGCCTTATACTGCACATTTGCTGCCAAATATAGTGCACACCAGCCATTTTTCACTATATCAACTGTTACCTTGCGTGATAGGAACCGTGCGACGTCCCTCGATATTTAGCCGCCAAGGGGCCGCTGACCGTTATTTACACCCTCATCAAACCTAAGGACCCACCAAAAACTTAGACTTTTTAAGTAATTCTAGATGGTCCCTTTCATCTTGCACGTCCAATTTCTTAAATGTTTTTGATTGATGTGTATTCCTTAGAAAAGTCCTTATGTTTATTGTGCGCTCTTAGAAACTACGGAAAAGCTGGTAGTTATGTAATGGGAAAACCGGTAATTACATAATATTAAACCGGACATTTATCTGATGAAAATGTGTGGATTTTCCCATGAACAAGGTCATCCATGAGCCACGTTGGTAGGATGCTTACTCCTCCTATCTTCATTCATTAACGCTGATCATACCCAATGGGTATCGCGAATCTTTGTCCTCCCTTTTCATAACAAAAAGAGTGAACAACGAATCGGCTTCCCTTGATCAAAAATTACCTACATACCGAGCTTTCCTCCGTAAGTATATAAGAGGGGAATTCGAGTTATATCTCGGTTCGAAAATTCTCTACACCCATGACTTCTTCGAAAGTCACTTATCTATGCATACTCAATCTAGGTTTTCAGATCAGTCAATATATCTAGCCGGATCTCTCATATCAGATCAATCCATTTCTTCGTCACCTATATCTTAAACGGCGGAGTTACTAACTTGTGCTGTTGTACAAAGTTGTTGGAAATACATATTTCATAAATATTGAAATATGTATGATTTTTGTGCTGGACTAGGTCCAGTGCGTAGTGGAGATCTTTGTAACGGGATATCACTGTGTGGAGATATGTGTGTGCGCGGCGACTGAGAAACAGACGAATGTAAACAGTTCTATCGGTTAACAGTCTTCAAAATGTCGGGTATGAATAAAAGTGCTGAGACGCGCGCAAGTGTACAACGATAAATATTCTAAAAATCGTTTATAAAGTAAATATTTGTCTACGTTAATAGTAATGGCCAGCGTAAATTTAATGTTTCCATAACAATATTTCGGCCATCAGGATCCACAATTCTCAACATAGTAGCAAAAATCGTGGTTGACGCGATTTAAGGTTATGGGACCACGTGTAACCGGGAGTGAATGTATAAAAAAGGTTCATTTTGAAAGAATTGGAAATATGTTCTGAAGAGATAAAAAGGCTGTTGGCGGAGCAGATAAAAGGAATCTGTATAGTGAGGAGAACTATTTTTGAAAAAAGGGTGAAGATGAAAAGACGAATCAAGATGCCAATGGACGATAAAACTAAAATTCAAGTATTCGATGTACGTGATTACAAAGCGTGGAAAAAAAGAATATTAATGTATTTAAAGTGTAAAAAATGTTATGAACTGGCTACACGAGAGAAAATGGACACGGATGCGAAAGACAATTGGGATAAAAAGTATCAATGGGCGATGAACTACATCTATTGTAGTATAACAAATGAGCAATTAGAATTTGTTGGTGATCAAGACACTGTTTACAAAATAATTACAAAATTCGATGAGATGTATATGAAGGAATCAACAGCATTGCAACTTTCTATAAGACGTAGACTCGACATGATGAGGTTGAAAGATTTTGAGGAATCAGGTTCATTTTTCACGGAATTTGAGAAGACGATAAATGAATTAAAGAGTGCTGGTGCAAACGTAAGTGAACGTGAAAAACTCGATTACGTGCTGAAAACACTACCAGAATCATTGATTTATATTGATGACTTAATCGACTCATTGAAAGAAAGTGGTTGAACTTGTGATTTTTTAAAAAATAAAATTATAATGTGGGAAATGCGTAGGGAGGGTAAAAGTGATAGGAAATGGTCAAATGCTTTCAAAGTTGAGAAAAGAGAGAAATAAAGTGCCATGGCTGTGGAAAGTACGGCCACGTGATAAGAAATTGCACGAATACATGCAGAGGCGGAATCAATGGAGGAGCGCAATGGCAACTAGGTACGTTTCAGCCATAGCAGAATAGGGGTCGCGGCGGACGAGGTTCTGGCCACAGAAGACGAGGATATGTTCAGCGTGGATTTGGTCAACGAGGACGAAGCAGAGGTTGGCAGCAACGCTACAATGGGACAAGTCGACAAGACGCAAATCTTTTAAACAGCGAGGACTACGACGACAAAGGAATTGACTCCTTCCTAACGCGAGTGCAGCCCGATAATAGTAAGGATACTATCACAGTATATACCAGCGATACGCGAAAAATAGATTGGATATTGGATAGTGAATGTTCAGATCACATTGTAAATGATGACTCGTATTTTTTTGAATACGAAAACTTAAGGAACCCGATAAACGTAAAACTAGGAGACGGTAGAACATTAAAAGGAACAAAAGTTGGAAAAATTTTAACTTACTTTGAAGTAAACAAAAGAAGGGTTAAAATTATAATGTCAAATGTATTTTGTGTGGAAGAAATGGATAATAACTTGGTTAGCTATGCGAGAGTAACGAATAAAAATAAGATACTCTCAGCAGGGAATACTTCAAAGGTCTATAACAAATATTGAAAGTTGATAGGGATCGCATTCAAAGATCATGGTTTATATAAAATAACTAGTTACATTGGAAGGCAAGAATCACACGCCAAAAATGTAGAAAAAATGACGAACAGGGAAAAATTTCACAGAATCCGAGGAAATGTAAACATTACTTATTTAGATACGATGTGTAAGAAAAAATTAATTGAGGGAATGCCAGAAAAATTGGAGCAAGTTCAATTAAAATCTGGTGCGTGTATGCAAAATAAGTAGCACAATGTACCTATCCAGAGTAACCGTAGTAGAGCACGCGAGATTTTAGAATTAGTACATACCGATTTAAATGGAACTTATAAAAATACCGGGTTTGATGGATCTAAATATTTCTTAACATTTATGGACGATTATAGTAAGTGCGCATTAATTTATACTTTCAAATCGAAAGATGAGGTTTACGATTGAATCCTTGATTATATAAATAAAGTTGAAAATCTTACTGGTAAGAAGATAAAGAGACTAAGATGCGATAATGGAAAAGAATATATGAACAAAAACATGTACAATCTAATTAGGGAAACGGGAATTCTCCTAGAACCATGCCCACCTTATGTTCACTAGTTAAATGGAACAGCTGAGCGCTACAATAGAACAATCACGAATTCCGCTAGATGCTTATTACATGATTCGAAACTAAATATTAAATATTGGTCGAAAATAGTTAGAACCGCGGTGTACTTAAAAAATAGAACCATTACGAAAGCATGTGAAAATAAAACACTAATCGAAATATTGTTAAGAAGGAAACCGAATATAAATAATTTAAGATTGTACGGGAGTATAGTTTTCGTAAGAATATCTGAATTTAAAATAAATTCGAAATGGCACAAAAAGGCAGATATTGGAATACTTGTAGGTTATGAAAACGTTGGATATAGGATCTTAGTTAATAATAAAATTATAATTGCAAGACACGTAGAATTTATAGGTGAAAATGATAATTTAGTAGGATTTCAAGGAATGGATGAATCAGATAATAGACGGAAAAGGATTTTGAAGAACATTCGGATACAAACGAAATTCATGAAAGTGAAACAAGTGACGAAAAGGTCGTGCAGGTTGTAATAAAAAAAGGAGAGAAATTTAAGTAACGAATCAGAAGAAAAACTTGAGGACATAGAAAATAATTTGAGAAGGCCAGGACGGGAAACAAAGAAACCTCAAAGATATGGCCAAACGAGCTCATATTTCATTTATGTGAATGTAGTTAGCGCAGGCAGTATTCAAACCTATGAAGAAGCTTTAAGTGGAGATGACAGCAGATCATGGAAAGAAGCAATGGATCGAGAAATGAATAGTTTAGTCAAAAATAAAAACCTGGCAATTAGTAGAGAAACCAAAAGATAAAAAGGTATTAGATTTGAAATGGGTATATACGAATAAATCCGATAATCGTAAGAAAGCGCGACTAGTTGTTCGGGGCTTCCAACAAAAGGAAATACCGGAAGATTTATACTCTCCAGTGGCAAAAATGCTAACGCTGAAGTTATTACTATCTTATTGTTGTCAATATGGTTCGATGATTATGCAAATGAATGTAGAAACAGCATTCCTAAACGGAACTATAAAATCGGAAGTATTTGTAAAACAACCTATGGGTTACACCGATAAAAGCGGGAAAGTATGTAAACTAGGTTTGTAAGTATGTAAAATAGGTTTTCAAAGAAGTGAGAGTGATTATTGTCTGTATATGAAGTATGAGAGCGATCATGTTATATACTTAATTCTATTCGTGAATGACTTATTAATGTGTGGAAAAAACAAAAGAAAAATCGATGAAATAAAAAATTTATTGTCAAACAAATTTGCGATGAGGGACTTAGGTGGAGTAAAGACTTACTTAGGAATATACATTGAATACGATCATAAGAAGTGTGAGATGAAATTAGATAAAAGTAGTTATATAGAGTCATTAGCGAAACGATAGTATATAGAAAATAGTAAACTATATTTTACACCAAAGGAAAAAAATTCAAATTTAGAACCCGCATAGTCAGCCTCAGACGACATAAGATATAGAAACCTCATAGGAGCTTCATAATTTATTAGTACTGGAACAAGATTATACGTTAGTTATAGTTTAAACTATTTAAGTCGATTTCAAAGCAGTTACGACGGGACCCATTATAAATATGCGTTGAGAATTTTGAAATACTTATATTTAACCAGAAAATTAAGGTTGACTTATGAAAGAAATTTGAACGCTGAAATCATTTATTGCTTTGTTGGCGGTGATTTATCATAAGACTATTACAAGACTACTACGGGATTTATCATAAGATTTTTCGGAAACGCAATTTACTGGAAATCGAGAAAGCGAAACAGCGTGACAAAATCATCAACAGCCGCCGAGTAAGTAGTTTTGTCAGAAGCAGGGAGTGAAATAAAATTTCTAAAGAAATTATTGAAAAATTTCAAAATAATGGTCGAGAGACCAATAAAAATTTACGAACACAATTCTGGAGCGACTGCGATATCAAAATTTGGAAACTTGACAAAAAATTATGAGTACATTGAAGTACATTTCCATTTTGTAAATGAAAGTTGGGAAAATAAAGAGATTGACGTTATAAAAGTAAATTCAGAAAACAATGTAGCAGATATCCAAACGAAGGCTCTAGGGAGAAATAATTTTGAAAATTTTAGATTACTTTTAAAAATAGTTTAATTTTCACAAAAGGAAATGAATATGCAGCACAATAATTAAGGAGGTGTATTGAGATATGTAAAATTTTTGTGCTGGACTAGGTCGAGTGCGTAGTGGAGATGTTTGTATGTGGATATCAGTGTGTGGAGATATGCGTGTGCGCGGCGACTGAAAAACAGACGAATGTAAACAGTTCGGTCGGTTAACAGTCTACATAAGGTCGGGTATGGAAGAAAGTGCTGAGACGCGTGCAGCTGTCTAACGATATATATTCTAAAAATCGTTTATAAAATAAATATGTGTCTACGTTAATAGTAAAGGCCAGTGTAAATTTTATGTTTCCATAACAATATTTCGGCCATCAAGATCCACAATTCTCATCAATAACACTGTTGGTCGCAGAGTTATACCACCGCAACCACCCTACTATCTTAACGGAAATCAGGGGATCGATCAATACGCGGTGTCGTTTCCTAGAATCGTAACGGGAATTTGCGACTCCCGTTGACTCGCTTCCACGCGATCAAATCTCTCCACGGTTGGACAAGTTGACATCAACTCTGGCCAATGTAAAATCCAGGAGTAAACCCTCCATTTTTACATTTTCATACTTAAATATTCAAACCAACCTATCTCCGTTACTAATGCATATATGCAGACAATACGATGTGCATTGTTCTCCACATTTCCTGCCAAATACAGTTCACATCTGCTAGTTAGAGCTACGTCAAGTCTGAACCCTGTCAAATCCAGTGTAATTGCAGATTTGCATATTCATGCCTGACCATTCAGATCAACGTATCGCTGTTTCTATTGATATGTCGATATGTCGACAAATGGATGCGCGATATACTCCATATTTGCTGATAAATACAGTGCAGATCATACGAATTACGCTATATAAAATAAGTATCGATTCAAATCCAGCTAATTGCAGTTTTTAGTATACATTATTAAATATTCAAAACCACGCATCTCCGTTACTGTTGGAAATGTGTCGACAATACGATATGCCTGGTACTCCACATTCCTTGCCAAATACATCGCTTACCAGCCAGTTTGCGCTATATCTGCACTGGTCCCAGACAGATCAAGCATAAATATAAGTCGGAGATGAAATATCACGGGAAACTTCCGTTTGGAATTTTGGGAAAATCCCGCAACATTGTAATCTAGATTCTACCATAGCTGTAATTCAACAATTGTAGCCATCCAGTTCGATTGTAATTGTTCGAAACTTGTGATACTGAACTAGGCCTCGAGGCGACAACCAGTCACCGAACGTAGCCGCGGTCAAGGGATGAACGTTTTATCTATTAAAGGCATGGAGTAATTCTATAGCTGTCCTTAAATGAAATAATCGTAGCGGCACGTGACAGTAAACATTCCAACGGTTTCTGTCCCGTGTCTCGCCGCACGCAGACCCTATCCTTCCGATGAGATGAGTGCCAGATGTCAACGCATCTCCACAGTATATGTTTAGCTAGCCTGAGGATTCATTATACACCTATAGCGGCACTCGTCTGTAAAATTCATAACGGATTCGGTCGAGTGAACCCGCTACACAACAAATCGTGTTTACTGTAAGATGAGTTTATTATAGATCCGACAACCTTAGGCGGTTACCGAAGGTTAATCAAATTCCGTCGTTTTTGTCGTGATCATATGCCCTCTAGTCAACTACCCGAAATGTCAGCATTTGTAATCAAGGTCGAGAGTTCAGCGTCCGTTGTGATTTTTCGAGAACACCTTGGAAATTTAAATCCCAACGCCTTTTGTCAACTCCGACGCATATAAATATAGCGAACAGGCTAGCGAGGCATTCTTTGTTATCGAATAACACGAGCAGTAGCAGTTAAGTCGATACTTCTTTGCGCCGATTTATTCGTAATCACGAATCAAGACAACAAGTGTATTATACGTCTAGTGTACACGTAGGGTATATTTTAATAAACTACACAGTTAAATATACTCTTGTGTTTTTAAGCCTAAATCGCTACCATACATCTCAAACTGGTGACACCGACGTGATTTTTGTGTAAGAGGTGACAGCGATAGGCTAGTCGCAGTTTGAATATCATAGTCCGCAACTCACACAATGGAAAAGTAGAGCAAACGCACTCCAGCCGGCTCATCGTTCCGCGTGCCGCCCTTTATGCCCACCATGACCAGGATTTGGTTTTACATTTTAGAGAAATATTTCGGGGTAGCCGGCATCTTCCACGACGATGAAAAATACTTAGCCCTCATGGGATTCCTCGACCCACATTACCTCGCGAAGATTGAGGATACAGTGACCAACCTCCCCGCCACAGGCCAGTACGATAAATTGAAGAGCGAGCTGATCCGCGCCCTGACCGAATCGGACAGCGCCAAGTTCGAAAGGTTAGTCGAACGTGAGGAGATGGGCGACAGAAAACCCTCACAGTTTTATAATGACTTAAAAAATTAGCCAGCCCCCTCGCTTCCGATGAATTCATCCACATCTTGTGGAGGAATCGCCTCCCTGATCGCATCAGGGAAGTCCTGGCTGCAGTGGACGATACGAGTATCGAGAAACTGACCAGGACAGCGGATAAAATCGATGAGGCGTATAATCGTAACGGGCAGCGCGCTCACAAGGTAGTCACAATCGAGCCATCGGCATCACACGAAGGCAAAAACGACGCACTGGCCGCCGAGGTCAGCAGACTGCGAGAACAGATTAAGGCTATGGGAATCGGCGGGTATCATCGACCACGAAGACGTTCGAATTCTCTCACTCGACCCCGCCGCCGTTCGCGTTCGCGAGACTATCCGCGCCAGGACGGAATTTGCTTCTATCATGCGAGGTTCGGCGATCGCGCCACGCTTGTAAGTGGAAGTCGGGAAACGACCCCAGCCGTCCGTAAAAGCGGATGACGGCGACGGCTTGGGATCTCGCCGCATCTTTATTTTGGACCAGAGAACGAAGACTTCGTTCTTAGTTGACACCGGTGCTGATATCGGCGTTCATCCCCGAAGCAGGCTATCTAGGGACGTAAAGAAAACAACGTATGAACTATTCGCTGACAATGGGACGCTCATCGCAACGAACGGCACTATAGCGATGGAGCTGAACCTGTCCCTTAGACGTGCCTTCAAATAGCACTTCACTGTCGCCGATGTGCAAACCCTCATCATCGGCCTAGATTTCCTAAGTCATTACGGGTTGCTTGTGGATCCAAGAAAAAGACGACTTCTCGACACAACAAACCAGCTATCGACCAGGGGATACGCCGCCAACTGCGAACAGCTTATGATTAAGACCGTAAACAGGGATTTGGTCTACCACCAATTGTTGGCGAAATGTCCAGATCTAACGCGCCCACCGGCCTTTGGGTGAGAGAAAATACGGCACTCTGTGGAGCACCACATCGAAACCACACCCCGCCTGCCCGTATATTGCAAACCCCGCCCTCTCGCACCGGACCGTCTCAAGCCAATCAAGGCGGAATTTGTAACACTTATCGAGCAAGGAGTCATGCGCCCATCGAAGAGTTCCCGGGCATCTCGACTACACGTCGTCCCAAAGAAGGATGGAAGTCTGCGACATTGCGGTGACTACAGGGCGCTGAACGCCCGCACTGTACCCGACAGGTACTCTCCACCGCACATACAAGACTTCGCGCAGCATTTACACGGTCGGCGAATATTCTCAAAAACTGGTTTAGTGCGCGCCTACCATCAAATCTCAATCGCGCCTGAGGACGTTACAAAAACCGAGATTTCGACACCATTCGGCCTTTTCGAGGCAAACAACATGATGTTTGGGCTTCGAAACGCCGCGCAAACGTGTCAAACATTTGTCGACGTAATCACGCGAGGCTTAGATTTCGTTTACGCGTACATAGATGACTTCTTGGTAGTTTCGGAAACCGAGGGGCAACACCGCGGGCACTTGCGGATCTTGTTCGAACGTCTAAACCAGTAAGGCGTAGTAATCAATCTCGCAAAGTGCGAGTTCGGCATTAATGAAATAGCCTTCCTAGGCCATACGGTAAACGCGCACGGAATAAAACCGCTCGCCGATCGCGTTAGAGCCATAAATGAAGCACCGCTCCCCGCGAACATCAAGGCACTACGCGGATACCTCGGTACGATTAACTTTTACCGACGTTTCATACCGGGGGCAGCTAAAATTTTGCAACCCCTCAACGATTTGTTACAAGGGGCGAAAAAGGGCAACATGCCCATTATTTAGTCGGAGGAAGCCAAAACGAGCTTTAGCGAGTCAAAACGCGCCCTAGCTGACGCTACGATGTTAGGGCATCCTATACCTGGCGCGCCCATCAGCCTCGCAGTAGACGCGACCGACTTTGCAATAGGGGCGATGTTGCAGTAACGCGCGAATGACACTTGGCAACCGTTGGGTTTCTTAACTAAAGCCTCAAATTTCGCGCAGCGAAAATATAGCGCGTACGATCGCGAATTACTCGCTATGTATACCGCGGTCAAGCGATTTAGACACGCCGTAGAGGGGAGGAATTTCATTATTTTCATAGATCACAAACACCACACCTATGCGTTCAGTCAGAATCCCGACAAGTGTTCGCCGAGACAATTCCGTCAACTAGATTAGATCGGGCAGTTCACTACCGATATAAGGCATATAAAAAGGCTGAATAACAGTGCAGCCGACGCCCTATCTCGCATCGAAGCCATAGGAAAATCCGTGGATCACAAAACTCTCGCCGCCGCGCAAGAAAAAGGCAAGGAGCACCGCGACATCATCAACTCCGATATATCCGCGTTGCAGGTTAAGAAAATTCTTTTTCCGGATTACGACGCGGAAATTTACTGCGACGTATCAGGCAACATCGTACGACCGTACGTACCGAAACCCTCGCGGCGCGACGTATTCTATTCGCTCCACGGACTTTCCCATCTAGGGATACACGCGACCCAAAAATTCGTAAAATCGCGTACTGTTTGGCCGGCGGTAAACAAAAATCGCCAAACATGGACACGGCAATACATCCCGTGTCAATAATGTAAAATAATGAGACACGTATCAACGCCGACCGGAACATTCGGAGAGCTCGCAGGACGATTCGAGCATATACATTTAGACATCATCGTCATGCAATATTCACAAGGCTACCGATATTGTCTACCTTGTATCGACCGTTTTTCACGTTGGCCCGAAGCGATTCCAATACCAGATATGGAAGCGACGACCGTTGCCTCGGCTCTTCTTTCCACATGGATAGCGCGTTTTGGCGTCCCAGCAAAAATAACAACCGATCAAGGACGCCAATTCGAATCCAGTCTTTTCAACGAACTATGCAGGATGCTCGGCATTAAGCATTTGCGTACCACAGCCTACCACCTCGCGTCCAACAGGATGGTACAGCGCTTTCACAGGCAGCTTAAGGCCGCAATCAAATGCCACAATTCAAGCAACTGGGTTGAAAGCCTTCCCATAGTTCTTTTAGGCATTAGAACCGCTATCAAGGAGGACCTGAGCGCAACGGCAGCCGAAATAATTTATGGTACGGACATACGATTGCCAGCAAAATTCTTTGTACCAGCAAAACAACCGGCCAACGCGGAATTCGCAAACTCTCTGCGAGAGCGAATGAGTGATATTAGACCTCTGCCGACTTCACGACACGGCGAAAAGAAAACGTTCATGTTCCGCGATTTAGAAACGTCGCCGTGCGTTTTCGTACGCCACGATGCATTCGGAGGTCCACTGCAACCACCATACGATGGCCCTTATCAGGTTACACAGCGTGGGATGAAAACCATTACCATACGGATGAAGGACAAAAGCGTGAAAGTCTCCGTAGATCGTCTAAAACCCGCCTTTATCGTGTCGGAAGATATAGAGCATCTGCAAAGGAGCGCAGAAACCTACGACGTATTTTTACCTGGGAAAATCTTCCGACCGCAAAGCAGCGAGCAAGCGCAACAAAGCGACGGAGACGCAAGAACCAATTATACCACGCGTTCGGGCAGGAGAGTTCGTTCTCCTCACCGCTTTCAAACGGGTTTGAATTAAGCGGTTAGCAAGGGCACCGCGCTAACATACGTAAACAAACATAAAAAGAAGTAACGTTAACACTGGCAGGCGGGTACTGTAGCGGCACTCGTAGGTAAAATTCATAACGGTTTCGGTCTAGTGAACCCGCTACACAAAAAATCGTGTTTACTGAAAGATGAGTTTATTATAGATCCGACAACCTTAGGCGGTTACCGAAGGTTAATCAAAATCCGTAGATTTTGTCGTGATCATATGCCCTCGAGTCAACTACCCGAAAATTCAACATTTGTAAACAAGGTCGAGAGTTCAGCGTCAGTTGCGATTTTTCGAGAACACCTTCAATATTCAAATCCCAACGCCTTTTGTCAACTCCAACGCATATGAATATAGCGAGCGGGGTAGTGAGGCATTCTTTTTTATCGAGTGACACGAGCAGTAGCAGCTAAGTCGATACTTCTTTGCGCCCATCTATTCGTAATCACGAATCAAGACAACAAGTGTATTATACGAGTAGTGTACACGTAGGGTATATTTTAATAAATTACATAGTTAAATATACTCTTGTGCTTTTAAACCTAAATCGCTACCATACACCTCAAATCAAATTCGCACTAGTGAATATCTGCTCTATTGCATAACAACAACGTCTAATCCAAATGAAGACACGTTTCACGCATCTAACACTAATCATAATGTGAACCCGATCCATATGAAGATACATGCACATGCGATCGATTCTGACTGTCCAGGACTCTCACCGGAGCCGGAACTCGCAGTGCACCGTGACGAACGGCACATATATAAGAATTCATTCTCAGCCAGACCGTCAGTCGTGCTCGCGCAACAGTAGAAGCAACATGGAGTTTTTTAGATCTCTACTACGCGTCGTTGGTTTGTTCGTGCCAAGTAAGGTAGATATCATTTCCGAACTACCACTGGAGGTTTCGCACTTGATACTTCGAAAATTGGATCCCTCGTCCCTGCGGAGCGCCGCGCTTGTCTCGCGCAAATGGTTCAACGTATGTAGATCCGAAAAGTGTCTACGGCGGAAAGTGAGACGTCACATGCGACATACGAGAAAGCGGGTCAATATGCAATTTCTCGGACCTGCAACCGCTGAAGCTACCAACCACGAATCAAGAAGTAGAGGACGTTGTGAGGGCAACCTAAGGCACGAAATAAGTTTATCCGCTGCTCGTACGGCGGTCGTCGTTGGAAGGTTACGCGGTCCTCCGAAAATTTCGATGCGAGATCGCCCCATCGGTGTTGGACCAATAAAATGTATTAGACTCTAACTCGCGTAAGTACCTTAATTTGACTGCTTGCTCTTGCGAGAACTTGAAACGGTCTTGTCCGGATTCAGAACTGTAGCGTGAAGCTTGAAATAAAATGGTTTTACTGAGACGGCAATGTGTTTCAGTCACGCTAATACTATCGGTATCGTAACAGGCCTATTATTGAATATTAAATAAATCGTATCACCGCTGCGATTGGAGATTTGCCGTCAATTAGATGCGAGATATACTCCTCATTGCCTGCCAAATACAGCTCACATCAGCTGGCTCGTGCTATTATATCATCTCTGGTCCTCGACATATCAAGCGTAATTGCAGTTTTACAAATTAAGGTTAACATATTCAAATGAATGTATCTCCGTTTCTATTACACATATGGCGACAAAGCGGTGCCCGTTACATTTCACATCCGATGTCATGTGCACCGCACATCTGCTGGTTTGTACCATGTCAACTCCGGTCTCTGTCAAACCTAGCGAAATTGCTGCTTTACATATTCATGATTAATTATTCAAATCACCGTATCGCCGTTTGCATTGCAGATATGCCGACAATTCGATGCGCGATATACGCCACTTTTGACGCCAAACACAATGCATATTATATGGTTTGAGTTATGTAACGTGTGGGCGCAGCCAAACTCAGCGTATTTGCAATTATGCATTTTCAGGCGAAATATTCAAATATTACATATTCAAATGAACGTATCTCGGTTTCTATGTCGCCTATTCGATGCGCAGAATACTCCACATATGATACCAAATCAGCCGGTCTGTGCTATGTCAACTCTGGACCCTGTAAAATCCAGCGTAATTGTAGTTTTTGTTGTTAATGCTTAAATATGGCATTCCAAGCTTCGCCGCTTCTTTTGCACATATGTCGACAATTCCATACGCCTTGTACTCCGCATTTGCTGTAGTTACATTGCCCATCAGCTCGCTTGCGCTGCGTAAACTCTGGTCCCTGCAAAATCCAGCCCAAATGCAATTTTGTATGTTCAGGCTTAAATATTCAAATCAACGTGACTCCGATTCCATAGCACATATGTCGATGCGCGCTATATTCCACATTGACTGCCATACGCAGAGCGCTTCATCTGGTTTAAGCCGTGTTAAATCCGGAACGAGTCAAATCCAGCGTATTTGTAGTTTTGCATATTCAAGCCTAGTTATTCAAGTGAAACTATCTCCGTATCCATTGCAGGTACGTCAACAACAGGATGTGCGTAACACTGCATATTTGCTGCCAAATACAGCACACATCAGCCCGTTTGCACACTGCCAAGACTGGACGCGGCGAAATCCAGCGTGATTGCAGTTTTGGATATTAATGCTTACATATTCGAATGAAGGTATCTCCGCTTGTTTTGCAGAAAAATTGGCCATACGATGCGCGTTATATTCCACATCTGATGCCAAGTACAGTGCACATCATACGGTTTACGCTATGTAAAATCTGGACCCAGCCAGATCCAGCGTAGTTGCAGTTTCGTATGTTCAGGATTAAGTATTCAAACCGACGTATCTCCGATTCTACTTCACATATGGCTACAATTAGAGGCTCGTTATACTCCAAATTTGCTGCCAAACACAGTGCACGTTATCCCGTTTGATGCATGTAAAATCGGGACCCAGCCGAACCCTGCGTATTTGCAGTTTTACATATTCAGTATTAAATATTCGAATCAACGAATCTCCGTTTCTATGGCAGACTTACAGACAATTCGGTGCGCGTTATATTTGACATCTGATGTCATATACAGCGCACATCAGTAGGTTAGCGTTTTGTTCACTCTTGTCCCTGTCAAATACACCATAATTGCAGTTTAGCATAGTCATGCTTGAATATCGAAAGCAACGTATCTTCGTTTCTACGGCAGATATGACGAAAATTCGGTGAGCGTTATGCTCCTGATTAGCCGGTGAGCACAGAGCACATTTTCCGATTCTATCTTCTCTTCTGTCTTAAGTCTGCTCTGGTCACTGACAGATTCAGCGTAATTTCTGTTTTGCATAATCATGCCTAAATGTTCAAACCAACGTATCAGCGCTGCTATTGGATACATGTCGCAAATGCGATGCGCGCTATACTCCACAATTACAGCCAAATACAGTACTTATCCGGTTTGCGCTATGTCGACTGTATTTTCGAACTATCGCGGGGAGACGCGGTCGTTTGAATACGCGTCAATGGGAGTCGTAAATTCCCGTTACGATTGGAATAATCGACACCACGAATAGTTCGATCCCCGTATTTCGCTTAGGATAATAGGTGTAGTCGTTGTGGTATAACACTGGGAGTCACAAAGTTATAAAAAATATATGTATTTCCAACGATTTATACAATCACACTGAGTAAAAACGCCGTTGCTTAACATACAAATAACGAAGAGAAGGATTATTCTTAGATGAGAGTGTGAGCTATAGGTGCTCTAGGTCCGTGAGAGCAGTAGGAGCTGTCGGACTTCTGGATACTGTGAGAGAAATAGGAGGCTCTTAGAGATATAGGAACGGTGAGAGTTATAGGGATTGCAGGAACTTTAGTCACCGTTAGAGACGATGGAACTCTGAGAGATATAGGAACGGTGAGAGTTATAGGGATTGCAGGAACTCTAGTCACCGTGAGAGATGATGTAACTCTAAAGTTTATTCTGATGTGAGTACGAAGCTCGGTATGGGTGTGCCCTTTGAACGAAGTACACGGATTCGTTGCTTACATTGTTAGTTAGGAAAGTGAGGGCAATGATCCGCGATGCCGATTGGTTATGACTAATGTTAGGAAGGAAGAGAGGAGGAAGAATCCTCCTACCAACGTGGGTCCTAGGCGACATTGTTTATGGGAAAACCCAGATTTTCCGTTAGGTAGATGTCCGCTTTTTTCGTCAGGCCACTACCCGCTCTCTCCGTAATTCTTAAGAGCGCGTAATAAACCCAAGGACCTTTCTAAAAACCGACCGACAACACTTCTAGAATTAGAAAGTCTTTTCGGACAAAGAGATTGACTTAGGCCATGTGTGCGAACAATGCAGTTAGGATTTCATCTTCATGGTGGGTCCTTGGGCCTATGGAGGATACGAAGGATGGCACGTGGACCGGTGGCTGTCAAGACGCGCGGGATTGAGTGTAGATGTGTTGCGCGGCAGAACATCGACTCTGGTCTCTGTTATATGCAGTGTAATTGTTAATTGCAGTTTTTCATATAAATTATTATATATTCAAATCCACGCATCTCCGTTACTGTTGGAAATGTGTCGACAATACGATTTGCCTTGTATTCCACATTTCTTGCAAATTAAACCAATATCATCCAATTAGCGCTATGTCCACTCTGGTCCGGTCAAACCCAAGGCAACTGCAGTTTTGCATTATCAAACCTAAATAATCAAATTAACGAATCACCGTTTCGATTACAGATATGTGGAAAATTAGATGCGCTTTATACTCCGTAGTTGCTACTAAATACAGCTCACATCATCTGGTTTGCGCTATGTCAAATCCGGACCCTGTGAAATCAAGCGTAAATGCAGTAATGCATGATCTGGGTTCAATATTCAGATCGACGTGACTCAGTTTCTATTGCAGATATGTCGACAAAACGGTGCGCGTTATATTCCACATAGACTGGCATACACTGGGCGCTTCATCTGGTTTAAGCCATGTTAAATACGGAACGAGTCAAGTCCAGCGTATTTGTAGTTTTGCATATTCAGCCTAGTTATTCAAGTGAAAGTACCTCCGTTTTCATAGTAAGTATGTTCACAATAGGATGCATGTTATACTCCACATTTGCTGCCAAATACAGCACACATTAGACAGTTTGCACATGGTCAAGACTGGACTCGGTGAAATCCAGCGTGACTGCAGTTCTTGATATTAATGCTTGCATATTCGAATCGAGGTATCTCCGCCTGTTTTGCAGAAACGTAGGCCATACGATGCGCCTTATATTCCACATCTGATGCCAAATCAGCCGGTTTGTGCTATGCCAACTCTGGACCCTGTAAATTCTAGCATAATTGCAGTTTTTGCTATTAATGCTTAAATATTGCTTTCAAAGTCTCTCCGCTTGTTTTGCACATATGTCGACAATTCGATACGCCTTATACTCTACATTTGCTACAGTTACATTACTCATCAGTTTGTTTGAGCTATGTCAACTCTGGTCTCTGCCAAAACCTGCCAAAATGCAATTTTGCATGTTCAGGAATTGAAAAGATATAGAATGTATTCGGAAATACAAATAATTCCCTTTATTTAGCACACAACTGTTATACATATATCTTACACTCTAAAGACCTCTAAACCCTACTCGAATTTTTTGTAAAATTTCCGTGCTTTGCTATACTCATCACTCCAGAGTTATCCTCATCAATTTTTACAGGGTTATCGTCTAGATTTACATTGAAGATTTTCATAATTTCCATAATGGACATTAATTCACTCACCGCTTCCGATAGAGCTACATACTCTGCATACGTCGAGGCTTTTGTCACACACCTTTGTTTTTTTAGACTTCTAACCAATTACATTTCCATACAATCTAATTACATATGCAGAAGTCGATTTCCTATCTAAATGATCTCCTGCCCAATCAGCGTCCACACAACAATCTATCGTTTCACATTTCTCATTCCTTTTATAATCTAATCTTAAGTCTCTAGTCCGGTACAAATATTTCAATATTCGCAAAGCAAATTTAAAATGTGTCTCATTACAACAATCTTGTAATCAACTCAAATAATTCACACTATAACTTATATCGGGTCTGGTATTTTTACTAATATACAACAATGCGCCAATTAAATTTTTGTATCCAATATCCTCTCTATTTATCACAGCTTTTTCAATTTTTAAGTTGGTCTCCATAGGTGCACAGTACAATTTGCTATTTTGTAACTTACATTTGTTTGCGAATGATTCGATGTATTTCTTTTGGCTTAATCTTATTTCATTTTTGAAATAATCATAGTCTATATTTATTCCAAGATATTCTTTGACTTCACCTAAATCTTTCATTTCAAATCTATTAGTTAATAACTTCTTTACCCTTTGTATCTTCCTTTTATTTTGACTACAAATTAGCAAATCGTCTACATACATTAGCAAATAAACAACATTTTCTCCCTCTCCATGTATATATAGGCACAACTCTATGTTATTCTTCTTAAAACCTAATCTCGTCACATACTTATCAAGACACTCATACCACTCCCTTCGACTTTCTTTTAACCCATAAAGCGCTTTCGATAGTTTACAAACTCTATTCGTTCCGTCCGCATATCCCTTTGGTTGATTTACATATACCTCCGAGGTTACTTCACCATTTAAAAAAGCAGTTTCTACATTCATTTGCTCAATAATTAATCCACTTTGATAGCAATATCTTAAAGGTCTCATTACTCGCTACTGGGGATTATATGTCATCGGCTACGTTTCTTTGTTGGAATCCTCTTACCACTAATCTAGCTTTATACCTGTCATCTGATTTTCCCGTGCAAACCCATTTTACATCTAATACGTCTTTGCCTTTTACCCTTTCTACCAATTTCCAATTTTTATTCTTATAAAGACATTCTATTTCCTTATTCATAGCTTGTTTGAAATCTTCACTATCTTCACAACAAATCGCCTCCTCAAATGTACAAGGGATATCTACACTACAATAATTTGCATGGATTTCACTAATGTTTTCTTTTTCTGGATATCTTACTGGAGTTCTCTTGTTACGTGTAGATCTTCCAGGGATGTTTAAGCTTTCAAGACTGTTATCATTTTCATTTTCCCTACTTTCTAACTCTTCCTTATTCATGTTTACCAATAAATCATTATCCTCAATGTCATCGTTATCTTTATGAATGAATTCTCCACAAAACCGATACATTTTGTGTCTGTTTCTATGACCTCTACATGTCTCGCTATTGTTATTTTCCCACCTAATAAGACTCTGTAACCTACTTCACTATATCCAAACAAAATTCCCATATCTGCCTTCTTATCCCATTTAGAAACTCTCTTTTGTTCTTACAAAAACTTTACTTCCATATAGATGTATATTTTCAACACTTGGTTTTCTCCCGAAGAATATTTCAAAAGGTGTCTTTCTCTCTATAGTATTTGCCAGTATTCGATTCTTCAAGTATACCGCTGTCCAATCTATTTCCAGCCAGTACCTTTTATGTACTTTCGCTTCCGCTAACAAGCAACGCGCCATGTCCATCACTGTTCTATTATACCTTTCCGTTGTCCCGTTTAATTCATGTACGTAGGTTGGGCAGTTATTTATTCTGATACCTTTATCCCTAGCAAATTTATAAATTCGATCATTCCAGTACTCTTCTCCATTATCATATCTCAATATTTTAAACCACTTGCCCGTTAAATTCTCGGCTTCATTTACAAACTGTACGAAACAATCAAAGACCTCACCCTTTGATTTTATACAATAAATTCTAGCTATTTTGCTATAATCATCGATAAATGAGATGAAATATTTCTCTTCATTGAATCCGGTAGTCTTAAAGGGACCGCACACGACCGTATGAATAATTTCCATTATCTCCCTAGCCTTGGTTAGATTATTTTTGAATGGTAAATTGTGCATTTTACTTTCTATACACACCCTATATTTCAAAAATTCCTTCTGAAATTCTTTCCGTATACCAGTAACTAGCTGCTCTTTAACCAAAATATTTAAATATTTAAAATTTACGTGTCCTAACATCCTATGTCATCTTTCCTTTTTACTCATACCACTACGTTCAGCGCTGTTTGCTAAGTGCTCCTTCCCTTTCAATATACTTTTCATTCTATATGTTCCCTTATCTTTAACCGCTACCGCTGTAAGCTTATTGTCCTCATCTATTACTTTTGCAATATTTCCTTTTGAAATAACCGTGTTTTTATTATCTGTTAACTTGCCTAAACTAATCAAGTTTGCGGACATTTTTTTCGCGTAAAAAACATTATTCATATTTATTTCATTTTGCTTTCCAAATGCTTCAAAATAACTTATAACATTCCCTACTTTTGTTGCCTTTATCGATCCATTATCGCCTAAATATATATTTACCGCTTCTTTAAGGTCAATAGATTTATCGAAATAATTTACGTTATTAATTATGTGATCTGTGCAACCGCTATCTAATAGCCACATTACTTCATTATTACCTATCTCGTTCGCCTCGCCGCTGTGTGCTGCGTGCGCCGTTGCTATTGTCACGTAAAATGAGAAAGAAATTTAAAGGAAAGTAGAAAACTTTAGGCGTACGTGACTGTTGCTACGCTTCTTGAACATTCGGTGGAAGGACCGTTAGGACATAGATGAACCCTCAGGTACTCCGGCAACATACATTGTCGCCAAGGTCGCCATGTGTAATGTTCAAGTATCGGCTGTCTGGAGAATGTTTAGAAGTGGTCGCCTAAGGTGACGTCAGGGCAAAAGTGTTTGTGGTTACACTATCCATTTGCCTGATCTTGAGTTACCATGCTCGCTCGTGCCGGTTATTGATTGACGATGGAAATTTCCACGTCCCCTGCTCGTATTTCCTTTGTTTCCTCTTCCTCTGCTGCGACCACGTGTTGACCCACGCCAAAAACTGTTACTGCTCCCCGCTTCGACGCCATTTTGACACTCTCTCGCAGAATGTCCTACTCTTCCACATCTGAAGCATCCTTCCTTTTTTGCAGAAAAGGCGTTGGTTTGCATTTCTCCTCGATTGGACTTATTCTTCTCCTCAGCTATTTCAATTTTATTTGTTACATATGCTACCGTTTGATTTTCTGCTTTCAATGCATCTACTATATCCGCTATGTAGGTGTATTCTTCGGGTAACGTATTCAGCGTGAAATTTAGTTTTTCCCTCTCACTCACTTGTGCACTCGCACATTTTAATTCGTTTATTAATTTTTCGAAATTACTAAAAAACGATGTTGAATCAATGTAGTTCTCAAGTCTTATCTTTTCCAATCTCCTTCTGCATACGATCTGTAGTGCCGTCGAATCTGTCAAGTACATTTCATCAAACTTTTTCACTATCTCATACGCCGTTTTTTCTTCTCTAATATATTCCAATTGTCTATTTGTGACGGCACTATAAATTATATTTATTGCCTTCAGATCCTTTTTGTCCCAGTCTTCATTGTCTGTTTCTGTCTTCACCCTAGTTGTGACAATCTCGCATTCTTTATATCTGAGAAACATCGTTATTCTTTGCTTCCACATACCGTAAACCTCACCATCGAAAATAGGTATCATGATTTCCGATCTATCCATTTTAAATGATTCCTTATCTCTTACTCAAGCGTTCCTACGTGCTCGAAGTGTATTTTTCCTCTTTGTAACCTTTGAACGTTTCTTTGCTTACTGAGAACTAACTCGAACTAACTCGCAATATTGAAAAACACGCACTATAATAACTTGCAAAATTATGAACCACGCTCTGCTACCATGAAAAGATATAGAATGGATTCGGAAATACAAATAATTCCCTTTATTTAGCACACAACTGTTATACATATATCTTATACTCTTAAGACCTCAAAATCCTACTCGCACCCACGCTTGTTGTCAACCGACTCTTCCAGATACTTCTAACGACTGACTCTTGTCTTTTGAATGACTGGCTCTTGTCTTTTGTCTCAACCAAGACCCGGACGTCCTCTGACGCTTACACACACATTCACATGTACAGTGTAAATGTATCATATTCCCAACAGGAATAAATATTCAGATCAACGTGACTACGTTTCGATTGCAGGTATGTAGACAATTCGATGCGCGTTATATTCCATATCTGATGCCAAGTACAGTGCACATCATACGGTTTACGCTATGTAAAATCTGGACCCAGCCAGATCCAGCGTAGTTGCAGTTTCGTATGTTCAGGATTAAGTATTCAAACCGACGTATCTCCGATTCTATGGCGCATTTGGCTACTATTAGAGGCTCGTTATACACCAAATTTGCTGCCAAACACAGTGCACGTTATGCCGTTTGATGCATATAAAATCGGGACCCAGCCGAACCCTGCGTATTTGCAGTTTTACATATTCAGTATTAAATATTCGAATCAACGAATCTCCGTTTCTATGGCAGACTTACAGACAATTCGGTGCGCGTTATATTTGACATCTGATGTCATATACAGCGCACATCAGTAGGTTAGCGTTTTGTTCACTCTTGTCCCTGTCAAATACACCATAATTGCAGTTTAGCATAGTCATGCTTGAATATCGAAAGCAACGTATCTTCGTTTCTACGGCAGATATGACGAAAATTCGGTGAGCGTTATGCTCCTGATTAGCCGGTGAGCACAGGGCACATCTTCCGATTCTATCTTCTCTTCTGTCTCATGTCTTCTCTGGGCACTGACAGATTCAGCGTAATTGCTGTTTTGCATATTCATGCCTAAATGTTCAAACCAACGTATCAGCGCTGCTATTGGATTCATGTCGCAAATGCGATGCGCACTATACTCCGCAATTACAGCCAAATACAGTTCTTATCCGGTTTGCGCTATGTCGACTGTATTTTCGAGCTATCGCGTGGAGACGCGGTCGTTTTAATACGCGTCAATGGGAGTCGTAAGTTCCCGTTACGATTGGAATAATCGACACCACGAATAGTTCGATCCCCGTATTTCGCTTAGGATAATAGGTGTAGTCGTTGTGGTATAACACTGGGAGTCACAAAGTTATAATAAATATATGTATTTCCAACGATTTATACAATCACACTGAGTAAGAACGCCGTTGCTTAAGATACAGATAACGAAGAGAAGGATTATTCTTAGATGAGAGTGTGAGCTATAGGAGTTCTCGGTCCGTGAGAGCTGTAGGAGCTGTCGGACTTCTGGGTGCTGTGAGAGCCATAGGAGGCTCTTAGAGATATAGGAACGGTGAGAGTTATAGGGATTGCAGGAACTTTAGTCACCGTGAGAGACGATGGAACTCTGAGAGATATAGGAACGGTGAGAGTTATAGGGATTGCAGGAACTCTAGTCACCGTGAGAGATGATGTAACTCTAAAGTTTATTCTGATGTGAGTACGAAGCTCGGTATGGGTGTGCCCTTTGAACGAAGAACACGGATTCGTTGCTTACATTGTTAGTTAGGAAAGTGAGGGCAATGATCCGCGATGCCGATTGGTTATGACTAATGTTAGGAAGGAAGAGAGGAGGAAGAATCCTCCTACCAACGTGGGTCCTAGGCGACATTGTTTATGGGAAAACCCAGATTTTCCGTTAGGTAGATGTCCGCTTTTTTCGTTAGGCCACTACCCGCTTTCTCCGTAATTCTTAAGAGCGCGTAATAAACCCAAGGACCTTTCTAAAAACCGACCGAAAACACTTCTAGAATTAGAAAGTCTTTTCGGGCAAACTGATTGACTTAGACCATATGTGCGAACAATGCAGTTATTATTTCAGCTTTATGATGGGTCCTTGGGCCTGTGGAGGATTCGAAGGATGGCACGTGGACCGTTGGCTGTCAAGCCGCGCGGGATGCTGTGCAGATGTGTTGCGCGGCAGAACATCGACTCTGGTCTCTGTTACATGCAGTGTAATTGTTGTTTTGCAGATTGAGACTCAAATATTCAACTCCACGTATCTCCGGTGGTGTTACTGATATGTCGACAATTCGGTGTGCCTGGTACTCCACATTTCAACCCAAATACATCGCTTACCAGCCAGTTTGCGCTGTATCCACACTGGTCCCAGATAGATCAAGCATAAATATAAATCGGAGATGAATGAACACGGGAACCTTCCGTTTGGAATTTTGGGAAAATCCCATAACATTGTAATCTAGATTCTACCATAGCTGTAATTCAACAATTGTAGCCATCCAGTCCGACTGTAATTGTTCGAAACATGTGATGCTGCACTTGGCCTCGAGGCGAGAACCAGTCGCCGAACGTAGTCGCGGTCAAGGAATGAACGTTTTGTCTAACAAAGGCATGAAGTAACTCTATAGCTCTCCTTAAAAGGAATGCTTGGACGGGGCACGACGGTAAAAATTTCAACGATTTCTGTCCCGTGGCTCGGCACACGCAGACTCTATTATTTGAGTAAGTACATGATCAGCTAGTCCGAGGACCTGCTATAAATCTTAAGATTTGTTTAACTAATGTCCTTCAAACCGACAAACAGTCCTCGTTCCAACTACGAGAAAATAGGAGAAATCTATTTTTCTCACGAACGACGCTTCCTCTTCTCGAACTCTCTCTCAAGGGCGGCTAGCACCCTTCCCTAACCACCAACATGGGAATTGACCAATTAACAGTAACGTCAATTTCCCTCACTTTCCGATCGAAGACTTTTCTCCACGAATCCGATGATTTCGTGTCCTTAGGCACACCCATCATAGTTTTCCTCGATAGCGTTACCGTGATGGAGAACCACTCTCCCGTGCGATCTCAACGACGATTCAAGTAACCCTCTGATACGTAGTGATTGCCCCATGCATTAACATTGAGTACAACTTAGACGCTGAAGAAAAGTGGAGTTCGTCATCCCGTTGACCGCGGATTCGTTATTGAGCCTAGGATCATTGTCATTAGCTTCTCGAGTATCTAATTATCGCGATTACTTGTCCAATTCCATCATAGTCATATTTGCACTAGTAAATATCACCTCTGTTGCATAATAATCACGTCTAGCGCCAATAGGGATTTGTTTCACGCCCTTAACCCTAACTCTAATCTTAACACCAACCCGACATCTGAAGTGGGATCAGTGCCGACTATAGCAGTGCTAGAACTTACGACCATCGTGCGCAAGTAATTCAGTCGCTAGTGCAAAAATCGAGTGTGAAACCTAACAATTTTTCGCTACCACGTTTTATCCCTTAAAATCGCGTGCTCCGACTCCGCTGCATGGGGCGCAGCTGCCAACCTGATTATGGAAGGAAACTATAATTTCAATAACGAGCGGCGTGCCGACTCGTGCGTACTGGAAGCATCAACGGAGAGATCAAGTCATCTGTGTGAATCGTTTCCATTTTATTCCGATTCGGGAGCCGAGCGTTCACTAATTAAAGAGTCCGCGGCCTCGAGATTTTCTGGCAAAGGAATGACTGACATATTAGTAATGCGAGGAGTAGGGAATACCTGTATTAAACAAATGCCACCCATTTGTTCATTGTGTGTATTAATGATTTTTACATCGAAGATAATTTCTCATGTCCTTCCTGACAGTTATTTAAAATATGATATCGCGATTAGTTGCGGAACTCTAAGTCTGGATTTTGACGTAACATTACACAAAATGGCCTCGCTATGTGTAAAACAAAAATAATTAATGTCTGTAATGAAACCACTGCAAACGAGATCGTCGTTAATGAAGTTGACACTGATGTACATGGTAATAATAAAAGTCGATCAATTTCTCTTCTCGACAAATTCAAAGATTCATTCGTTACGGGTTTCCTACGTATTCGCGCAAATACAGGCCGGTTAGAAATACGATTAATTGATCCTAACACCACCGTACGAGGAAGTTCTTATAGACTTAGCGAGGAGAAGCGAAGAGCGGTACGTGAGAATACAAGCGTTTTAATTAAAGCAAAGATCATAAGGCCTAGTAATTCGCCATTTGCGAGCCCTACATAACTCGTGAAGAAGAAAAACGACTCAGATAGATTATGAGCAGGTTCCCGAGAGCTAAGTCAAAATATGGTCGCGGATCGGTACCCTTTACTCCTTATTACGGATCAAGTCGCGAGATTGCAAGAGGCGCGATACTTTATTAGCCTGGACATGGTCATCGGGTTTCACCAAATTCCTATTTATCCTAATTCAGCGGAGTATACAGCGTTCGTTACCCCCGACAGACAACATGAATCGATAACGATGCCGTTTGGACTGAAAAATTGCACCGTCCGTCTTTCGGAGAGCCATTCGTAACGCCCCAGGCTACCTCGCTCATTCGTACGTTGATATTTATTTCGATAACGTCCTAATTATTACCGACTCGATAGATCAAGCTTTAGAAAGATTGAAACACCGTATTAGATACCCTCGTAAAAGCCGGATTCTCTTTTAACTTTGCGAAACGTTCTCTTAAGGACATCGGTGCTCTATTTGAGATGTGTAATTCATAACGGAGAAGTTCGTCCCGACCCGGGTAAAATACACACCTTAAGTTCTTAACCTGTGCCAACCACCGTCACACAGTTCATCCCTAAATTCTCACAGATGAGGAAACTACGCGCTCATCCCTGTACGCGCTCATCTCAGATAACAGAAATATAACTTAGACAGATAGACACGAGAGAATAAGACAACAGGTAGTTTCCGTCCTGACCGACGCGCCGGTGCTAATGATATTCAACCCCAATTACCCGATAGAACTACATACTGATGCTAGGTCGGAGAGTTACGGGGCGATTTTGACGCATCAAGCCGAAGGTAAGAACAAGGTAATAGAGTATTACAATAAAAGAACCAGCCCCGCGGAATCTAGATATCACTCCTATGAACTCGAAACATTAGCTATCGTAAACGCCGTAAAACATTTCCGTCGCTACCTACATGGACGGAAATTTCTTGTCGTCACGGATTGCAACTCGTTGAAAGCGCTGAGTAATAAAGTACATTTAAATGACAGGGACCATAGGTGATGGACTTACTTGCAGACTTTTATTTATGACATTATGTGTCGGGAAAGTAAACGGACGGCTCGCGTAGATTTCTTTTCGCGAAACCGCACAGGCGTTGACCCTATTAAATTCGACAAAATCAAAGAGAAAATAGTTAATCTGGCAGAAATTTCGGAAGATTGGCTGTTAGCGGAACAACGTCGTGATTCTGAAATCTTGGAAATCGCCAAGGAATTGCAAAACGATGGGCTCGCGGGGGACATCGCGAATACATACGAATTACGGTCCGGTACTATTTACCGTAGGATACAAAGAAACGGCAGGACTCTCTGTTTACCTATAGTCCCAAGTGGTTTTAGATAGTCTGTTATTAACCATGTGCACCAGTCAATTATGCACTAAGGTTGGGAGAAAACGCTCGAGAAACTATACGAGTATTACTGTTTCGAAGGGATGGCGAAGTACGTTCGCCGATTCATTGAGAACTGTCATGCTTGTCAAGATTTGAAAGCTAGTTTAGGTAAGATACAAGCCGAACTGCATCCTATACCTAAGACCTGCATACCCTGGCATACGGTCCACATGGACATAACAGGCAAGTTGAATGGTAAAAGCGATTAAAAGGAACACGTCATTGTTTTGACCGACGTCTTCACTAAATTCGTATACCTCCATCATACTCGTAAGATAGATTCCCTTAATACCATTAAAGCGCTTAAATCCGCTATATTTTTATTCGGGTGTCCCTGCCGGATAATAGCAGATCAGGGAATATGTTTTAAGGGTAAGGAATTTCGACAATTCTGCGAAAGCAAACGAATTAAAGTTCACTTAATAGCGACCGGTGCTAGTAGAGCCAATGGACAGGTAGAGCGTGTTATGGGTGCATTGAAAATTATGTTCACGGTAGTGGAATCGACCGGGCGGCCGTGGCAAGACGCGATTGGGCAAATACAGTTGGCTTTGAATTGCACCACCAACCGCGTGACAAACTCGAGCTCATTAGAACTACTAATAGGTAGAACGACAAGACCGTGCGATCTGTTGTTACCCGATAACATCAAAAGTATCGATATCTCCAATATAAGACGACAGGCAATAAGGTGGATGGAAACTAGTGCTAGGTATGATGAGGATGGATTTGACAATACTAAAGTTAAAGCGGTTAGGTTTAACCTCGGTGATTTCGTATTACGCAAAATGAAGAAAGAAATCAAACCAAATTAGATCCAAAATTTAGAGGTCCATTTGTAATAGCAGATGTTTTGGAAGGAGACAGGTATATCTTAAAGGTATTAAACGGTAAGCGATCGTTCAAGTACAGTCACGACATGTTGAGGAAAATGCCAGATGGTTGCACCCCTGCCGAGTTGGATGTCTGTAGTGAAGGCCATAACAGTGGCCATGACGATATGAGTACTTCGATCTCGGAAGATTACTAGCACTATGCCAATAACACCCGGCAGGGCGAGTTCGCACGTGTTTCGGGGCGATAATATGATAAAGCTCAGAGAGAACGTGTGATGTGGCCCACACGCTTTTCATGGTAACAGTGTGATACAGCTCAGAGAGAACGTGTGATGTGGCTCATACGCTTTTCATGGTAACAATATGATAAGGCTCAGTGAGACCGTGGAACGAAGCTCTATGTGCTCATACGATCTAGAAGGCCGAGATCCTTTGGTGTGCGAAATCGAAAATGGTCCATCATGCCGTTACGATCCGACTGATAACTTGCAGGATGCAACTATCACCTTGGATACTAACTATAACGCTACTAATTTTCATAATCTTTTATTTTTTTGCTGCCAAATCCCCGAACAGGATTTGTTGCTACACTGGACCCTTGCCTTATTCGAACATCTAGTTAAATTGTGAATAATGTTAATTGTTTCGAGTCTAATGTTAGGAAACTCAATATTTTAGTTACACACGAGGACGTGTGATAGTCAGTATGGCCGTTTCGGAGATGAAAGAACACCTGAAACTTCCCTTGGGAACTTTGGGAAGACCCCTAGTACTGTAATTTAGACTTCACCATAGCCGTATTATGAAACTGTTGTCATTCGATCCGAATGTACTTATTTGAGATGAGATAACGTGCGTGATAGGTATAGAAGAATCACTCGGTATTGTTTAACAATAACTGTTTATTTGCTTGTGTTCGTGGTATACACTAGCGCGCCGAAAGCACGGTACAATTATCGATTCAAGATTACAAGTTCAAGCTCGGCGCGATACTTTACGCGGTGGTTCGAGTCGAGACGATTGCACATATGTCGAGAGATTCAGATTCGCTATTACATACGACTGCGGACGAACAATCCAGAAGGTGTCTTCCAAATTGCCTCGCGGCTCGCGATAGAACAGAATGAATTTGTGTCGCGATGATGCTCCTTAGGAAAACTGTGTTTGGGTGTGTCTAAGGATACGGGATCATCGGATTCGTTAAGAAAAGTGTTAGTTCAGAGAGTGAGGGAAACGGACGTCGCTGTTAATTGGCAAAATTGTGAGTTGGTTGTTGGAAAGGGATGACAACTGCCCTTGAGAGAAAGTTGCTAGCGAGGAGCGTCGTGCGTGAGAAAAAGCAGATGTCCCGTAGTGGGTGGTATGTGTAGGGACTATTGAGACAAAGACTATTTGTCCCTTTAGAGAATCTCAGCTGCATGAATCCTAAGATTTATAGCGGGTCCTTAGGCTCGCTGTAAATATTCGGTTAGAATCTGTATCTGATAGACATCTGGCAACCATCAGTTCGAAAGGTAGAGTCCTTGTGTAGCGAGGCACGGGACAGAAACCGTTGGGAAGTTTGCTGTCGACTGCCGCTACAGAGATTTATGATAGTGAGCTCGGACTCGAGGAGACAATCAGTCGCCGAACGTAGTCGCGGTCAAGGGATGAACGTTTTGTTTAACAAAGGCATGAAGTAACTCTATAGCTCTCCTTAAAAGAAATACTTGGGACGGGGCACGACGGTAAAAATTTCAACGATTTTGGTCCCGTGGCTCGCCACACGCAGACTTTGTCCTTCGGGTAAGATGATTTGTCGAGATTTGGCCAGATGTCGACGCATCCTCAGGGTATATGTTTAGCTGGCTGAGGGCCCGCTACGAATATTAAGTTTCAATTATACAAAGTATTTCAAATAGACTAATAGCCTGTGCCCCAACTACGGGAAGATAAAAGAAATCTATCCGTCTACGAACGTTTCCCACTGGCAACTCTCCCCAAGGACGGTAAGCACCCTTTTCTAACCACCAACATGGAAATTGACTAATTAACAGTAACGTCAATTTCCCTCACTTTGTGAACGAAGACTTTTCTCCACGAATCCGAGCCCTTAGACACACCCATCATAGTTTTCCTCGACAGCGTCGCCGTGATGGAAAGACACTCTCTAGTGCGGGCTCATCAGTAATCGACCTGTCTTTCTTATACGTAGTAATTGCTCCTTGCTCTAACATGTAGTGCAACTTAGACGCTAACGTAGGGTAGAGCTCAGCATCCGTTGACCGCGGAAACGTTACCGGAGCCGAGACCATTGTCATAGTGCCGCGAATGTCGAAACATTGCGATTACATATCGACGCTGTAATCTTTCTAATTTGTGTCAATAAACTCAACTATTGTTACACCGCACCGATGGCTAATTTCAACGAAGATTCATCGAACACCCCCACCCCTAATCCTGACGTTGACCCGAAAAATATATCTTATACTCTGAAGACATCGAAAACCTAGTCGCACGCACGTTTGTTGTCAACCGACCCTTTAAAATGTTTCTAACGGCTGCCAATTGCCCTTTGGCCCAACTAAGGCCTGGACACTCTCTGACGCCTACACACACATTCACATGTACAGTTCAAATGTATCATCTTCCTAACACTATTTTATATTTGGTTACTGTCAAATGCAATGTAATTGCAGTTTCGCATAGTCATGCTTAAATATTCAAATCAACGTATCTCCGCTGCTATCGCAGATATGCCGACATTTCGATTCGCGTTATACTCCAGATTTGTAGGCAAATACAGAACACACCAGCCGCTTTGCGCTTCGTCCTCTCTGGACCTTGTGAAGTGCAGCGTAAATGAAGTATTGCGTATTCAGGAATAAACATTCAGAGCAATGTGTCTTCGCCTCTATAGCAAATATGCCAACAACCAATCCACATTTGCTGCCAAATACGGAGCACATTAGCTGGTCAGCGTTATGTCGACTCTGGTCCCCGTTATATGCAGTGTAATTGTAGTTCTGCAGATTCAGACTCAAATATTCAACTAAACGTATCTCCGTTGCTGTTGCTGGTATGTCGACAATTCGATATGGTTGGTACTCCACATTTCTTGCCACATACAGCGCTCATCAGCCAGTTTGCGCTATATCCACACTTGTCCCAGACGAATCAAGCGTAATTGCAGTTTTGCATAATCAGGTTAAAATATTCATACCCACGTATCTCCGTTTCTGTTGCAAATATGTCGACAATTCGATGTGCCTTATACTGCACATTTGCTGCCAAATATAGTGCATACCAGCCATTTTTCACTATATCAACTGTTACCTTGCGTGATAGGAACCGTGCGACGTCCCTCGATATTTAGCCGCCAAGGGGCCGCTGACCGTTATTTACACCCTCATCAAACCTAAGGACCCACCAAAAACTTAGACTTTTTAAATAATTCTAGATGGTCCCTTTCATCTTGCACGTCCAATTTCTCAAATGTTTTTGATTGATGTGTATTCCTTAGAAAAGTCCTTATGTTTATTGTGCGCTCTTAGAAACTACGGAAAAGCTGGTAGTTATGTAATGGGAAAACCGGTAATTACATAATATTAAACCGGACATTTATCTGATGAAAATGTGTGGATTTTCCCATGAACAAGGTCATCCATGAGCCACTTTGGTAGGATGCTTACTCCTCCTATCTTCATTCATTAACGCTGATCATACCCAATGGGTATCGCGAATCTTTGTCCTCCCTTTTCATAACAAAAAGAGTGAACAACGAATCGGCTTCCCTTGATCAAAAATTACCTACATACCGAGCTTTCCTCCGTAAGTATATAAGAGGGGAATTCGAGTTACATCTCGGTTCGAAAATTCTCTACACCCATGACTTCTTCGAAAGTCACTTATCTATGCATACTCAATCTAGGTTTTCAGATCAGTCAATATATCTAGCCGGATTCTCTCATATCAGATCAATCCATTTCTTCGTCACCTATATCTTAAACGGCGGAGTTACTAACTTGTGCTGTTGTACAAAGTTGTTGGAAATACATATTTCATAAATATTGAAATATGTATAATTTTTGTGCTGGACTAGGTCCAGTGCGTAGTGGAGATCTTTGTAACGGGATATCACTGTGTGGAGATATGTGTGTGCGCGGCGACTGAGAAACAGACGAATGTAAACAGTTCTATAGGTTAACAGTCTTCAAAATGTCGGGTATGAATAAAAGTGCTGAGACGCGCGCAAGTGTACATCGATAAATATTCTAGAAATCGTTTATACAGTAAATATGTGTCTACGTTAATAGTAATGGCCAACGTAAATTGAATGTTTCCATAACAATATTTCGGCTATCAGGATCCACAATTCTCAACATGGTAGCAAAATTCGTGGTTGACGGGATTTAAGGATATGGGACCACGTGTAACCGGGAGTGAATGTATAAAAAAGGTTCATTTTGAAAGAATTGGAAATATGTTCTGAAGAGATAAGGAGGCTGTTGGCGGAGCAGATAAAAGGAATCTGTATAGTGAGGAGAACTGTTTTTGAAAAAAGGGTGAAGATGAAAAGACGAATCAAGATGCCAATGGACGATAAAACTAAAATGCAAGTATTCGATGTACGTAATTACAAAGCGTGGAAGAAAAGAACATTAATGTATTTAAAGTGTAAAAAATGTTATGAACTGTCTACACGAGAGAAAATGGACACGGATGCGAAAGACAATTGGGATAAAAAGTATCAATGGGCGATGAACTACATCTATTGTAGTATAACAAATGAGCAATTAGAATTTGTTGGTGATCAAGACACTGTTTACAAAATAATTACAAAAATCGATGAGATGTATATGAAGGAATCAACAGCATTTCAACTTTCTATAAGACGTAGACTCGACATGATGAGGTTGAAAGATATTGAGGAATCAGGTTCATTTTTCACGGAATTTGAGAAGACGATAAATGAATTAAAGACTGCTGGTGCAAACGTAAGTGAACGTGAAAAACTCGATTACATGCTGAAAACACTACCAGAATCATTGATATATATTGATGACTTAATCGACTCATTGAAAGAAAGTGATTGAACTTGTGATTTTTTAAAAAATAAAATTATAATGTGGGAAATGCGTAGGGAGAGTAAAAGTGATAGGAAATGGTCAAATGTTTTCAAAGTTGAGAAAAGAGAGAAATAAAGTGCCATGGCTGTGGAAAGTACGGCCACGTGATAAAAAATTGCACGAATACATGCAGAGGCGGAATCAATGGAGGAGCGCAATGGCAAGGAGGTGCGTATCAGTCATAGCAGAATAGGGGTCGCGGCGGACGAGGTTCTGGCCACAAAAGACGAGGATATGTTCAGCGTGGATTTGGACAACGAGGACGAAGCAGAGGTTGGCAGCAACGCTACAATGGGGCAAGTCGACAAGACGCAAATTATTTAAACAGCGAGGACTACGACGACCAAGGAATTGACTCCTTCCTAACGCGAGTGCAGCCCGATAATAGTAAGGATACTATCACAGTATATACCAGCGATACTCGAAAAATAGATTGGATATTGGATAGTGAATGTTCAGATCAGATTGTAAATGATGACTCGTATTTTATTGAGTACGAAATATTAAAGAACCCGATAAATGTAAAACTAGGAGACGGTAGAACATTAAAAGGAACAAAAGTTGGAAAAATTTTAACTTACTTTGAAGTAAACAAATGAAGGGTTAATATTATAATGACAAATGTATTTTATGTGGAAGAAATGGATAATAACTTGGTTAGCTATGCGAGAGTAACGAATAAAAATAAGATACTCTCAGCAGGGAATACTTCAAAGATCTATAACAAATATTGAAAGTTGATAGGGATCGCATTCAAAGATCATGGTTCATATAAAATAACTAGTTACATTGGAAGGCAAGAATCACACGCCAAATATGTAGAAAAAATGACGAACAGGGAAAAATTTCACAGAATCCGAGGACATGTAAACTTTAATTATTTAGATACGATGTGTAAGAAAAAATTAATTGAGGGAATGCCAGAAAAATTGGAGCAAGTTCAATTAAAATGTGGTGCGTGTATGCAAAATAAGTAGCACAATGTACCTATCCAAAGTAACCGTAGTAGAGCACGCGAGATTTTAGAATTAGTACATACCGATTTAAATGGAACTTATAAAAATACCGGGTTTGATGGATCTAAATATTTCTTAACATTTATGGACGATTATAGTAAGTGCGCATTAATTTATACTTTGAAATCGAAAGATGAGGTTTACGATTGAATCCTTGATTATATAAATAAAGTTGAAAATCTTACTGGTAAGAAGATAAAGAGACTAAGATGCGATAATGGAAAAGAATATATGATCAAAAACATGTACAATCTAATTAGGGAAACGGGAATTCTCCTAGAACCATGCCCACCTTATGTTCACTAGTTAAATGGAACAGCTGAGCGCTACAATAGAACAATCACGAATTCCGCCAGATGCTTATTACATGATTCGAAACTAAATATTAAATATTGGTCGAAAATAGTTAGAACCGCGGTGTACTTAAAAAATAGAACCATTACGAAAACATGTGAAAATAAAACACCAATCGAAATATTGTTAAGAAGGAAACCGAATATAAATAATTTAAGATTGTACGGGAGTATAGTTTTCGTAAGATTATCTGAATTTAAAATAAATTCGAAATAGCACAAAAAGGCAGATATTGGAATACTTGTAGGTTATGAAAACGTTGGATATAGGATCTTAGTTAATAATAAAATTATAATTGCAAGACACGTAGAATTTATAGGTGAAAATGATAATTTAGTAGGATTTCAAGGAATGGATGAATCAGATAATGAAACGGAAAAGGATTTTGAAGAACATTCGGATACAAACGAAATTCATGAAAGTGAAACAAGTGACGAAAAGTGTTGAGGTTATTCGGTATATAAAGAGAGAAAAACGCGTGGATAAAGTGTAAGATACAAAGTATATATTTGACTTAATAATGAAATACAGGAATACAATTTGAGCTGGTCCAGATCCGCACGCTAGCAGTGTTACTTTATGACTGAGAACCCCGAAGCCAACGTCGCCTGTCTACCGTTTATGGTCTGCCTCCCTGCTATTCTTTTGTCTATATGCTGTCGATGGCTTCAGCGCTTGAGAAAGCTAAAAAGACCAGATGTGGAGTTTTCCTAGAAGTGGTGACCACTTCAACAAAAAGGTCGAGCAGGTTGTAATAAAAAAGGAGAGAAATTTAAGTAACGAATCAGAAGAAAAATTTGAGGACACAGAAAATAATTTGAGAAGGCCAGGACGGGAAACAAAGAAACCTCAAAGATATGGCCAAACGAGCTCATATTTCATTTATGTGAATGTAGTTAGCGCAGGCAGTCCTCAAACCTATGAAGAAGCTTTAAGTGGAGATGACAGCAGATCATGGAAAGAAGCAATGGATCGAGAAATGAATAGTTTAGTCAAAAATAAAAACCTGGCAATTAGTAGAGAAACCAAAAGATAAAAAGGTATTAGACTTGAAATGGGTATATACGAATAAATCCGATAATCGTAAGAAGGCGCGACTAGTTGTTCGGGGTTTCCAATAAAAGGAAATACCGGAAGATTTATACTCTCCAGTGGCAAAAATGCAAACGCTGAAGTTATTACTATCTTATTGTTGTCAATTCGGTTCGATGATTATGCAAATGGATGTAGAAACAGTATTCCTAAACGGAACTATGAAATCGGAAGTATTTGTAAAACAACCTATGGGTTACGCCGATAAAAGCGGGAAAGTGTGTAAACTATCAAAGGCGTTATATGGATTGCGTGTGAGTTCATGGGTTTGGTATGAATGTTTCGACGAGTATATTAAAAAATTAGATTTTCAAAGAAGTGAGAGTGATTATTGTCTGTATATGAAGTATGAGAGCGATCATGTTATATACTTAATTCTATTCGTGGATGACTTATTAATGTGTGGAAAAAACAAAAGAAAAATCGATGAAATTAAAAATAAATTGTCAAACAAATTTGCGATGAGGGACTTAGGTGAAGTAAAGACTTACTTAGGAATATACATTGAATACGATCATAAGAAGTGTAAGATGAAATTAGATAAAAGTAGTTATATAGAGTCATTAGCGAAACGATGGTATATAGGAAATAGTAAACTATATTTTACACCAAAGGAAAAAAACTTAAATTTAGAACCCGCACAGTCAGCCTCAGGCGATATAAGATATAGAAACCTCATAGGAGCTTCATTATGTATTAGTACTGGAACAAGATTAGACGTTAGTTATAGTGTAAGCTATTTAAGTCGATTTCAAAACAGTTACGACGGGACCCATTATAAATATGCGTTGAGAATTTTGTAATACTTATATTTAACCAGAAAATTAAGGTTGACTTATGAAAGAAATTTGAACGCTGAAATCATTTATTGCTTTGTTGACGGTGATTTATCATAAGACTACTACAAGACTACTACGGGATTTATCATAAGATTTTTCGGAAACGCAATTTACTGGAAATCGAGAAAGCGAAACAGCGTGACAAAATCATCAACAGCCGCCGAGTAAGTAGTTTTGTCAGAAGCAGGGAGTGAAATAAAATTTCTAAAGAAATTATTGAAAAATTTCAAAATAATGGTCGAGAGACCAATAAAAATTTACGAACACAATTCTGGAGCGACTGCGATATCAAAATTTGGAAACTTGACAAAAAATTATGAGTACATTGAAGTACATTTCCATTTTGTAAATGAAAGTTGGGAAAATAAAGAGATTGACGTTATAAAAGTAAATTCAGAAAACAATGTAGCAGATATCCAAACGAAGGCTCTAGGGAGAAATAATTTTGAAAATTTTAGATTACTTTTAAAAATAGTTTAATTTTCACAAAAGGAAATGAATATGCAGCACAATAATTAAGGAGGTGTATTGAGATATGTAAAATTTTTGTGCTGGACTAGGTCGAGTGCGTAGTGGAGATGTTTGTATGTGGATATCAGTGTGTGGAGATATGTGTGTGCGCGGCGACTGAAAAACAGACGAATGTAAACAGTTCGGTCGGTTAACAGTCTACATAAGGTCGGGTATGGAAGAAAGTGCTGAGACGCGTGCAGCTGTCTAACGATATATATTCTAAAAATCGTTTATAAAATAAATATGTGTCTACGTTAATAGTAAAGGCCAGTGTAAATTTTATGTTTCCATAACAATATTTCGGCCATCAAGATCCACAATTCTCATCAATAACACTGTTGGTTGCAGAGTTATACCACCGCAACCACCTTACTATCTTAACGGAAATCAGGGGATCGATCAATACGCGGTGTCGTTTCCTAGAATGGTAACGGGAATTTGCGACTCCCGTTGACTCGCTTCCACGCGATCAAATCTCTCCACGGTTGGACAAGTTGACATCAACTCTGGCCAATGTAAAATCCAGGAGTAAACCCTCCATTTTTACATTTTCATACTTAAATATTCAAACCAACCTATCTCCGTTACTAATGCATATATGCAGACAATACGATGTGCATTGTTCTCCACATTTCCTGCCAAATACAATTCACATCTGCTAGTTAGAGCTACGTCAAGTCTGAACCCTGTCAAATCCAGTGTAATTGCAGATTTGCATATTCATGCCTGAACATTCAGATCAACGTATCGCTGTTTCTATTGATATGTCGATATGTCGACAAATGGATGCGCGATATACTCCATATTTGCTGATAAATACAGTGCAGATCATACGAATTACGCTATATAAAATCAGTATCGATTCAAATCCAGCTAATTGCAGTTTTTAATATACATTATTAAATATTCAAAACCACGCATCTCCGTTACTGTTGGAAATGTGTCGACAATACGATATGCATGGTACTCCACATTCCTTGCCAAATACATCGTTTACCAGCCAGTTTGCGCTATATCTGCACTGGTCCCAGACAGATCAAGCATAAATATAAGTCGGAGATGAAATATCACGGGAAACTTCCGTTTGGAATTTTGGGAAAATCCCGCAACATTGTAATCTAGATTCTACCATAGCTGTAATTCAACAATTGTAGCCATCCAGTTCGATTGTAATTGTTCGAAACTTGTGATACTGAACTTGGCCTCGAGGCGACAACCAGTCACCGAACGTAGCCGCGGTCAAGGGATGAACGTTTTATCTATTAAAGGCATGGAGTAATTCTATAGCTTTCCTTAAATGAAATAATCGTAGCGGCACGTGACAGTAAACATTCCAACGGTTTCTGTCCCGTGTCTCGCCGCACGCAGACTCCATCCTTCGGATGAGATGATTGCCAGATGTCAACGCATCTCCACAGTATATGTTTAACTAGCCTGAGGATTCATTATACACCTATAGCGGCACTCGTCGGTAAAATTCATAACGGTTTCAGTCGAGTGAACCCGCTACACAACAAATCGTGTTTACTGTAAGATGAGTTTATTATAGATCCGACAACCTTAGGCGGTTACCGAAGGTTAATCAAATTCCGTCGTTTTTGTCGTGATCATATGCCCTCTAGTCAACTACCCGAAATGTCAGCATTTGTAATCAAGGTCGAGAGTTCAGCGTCCGTTGTGATTTTTCGAGAACACCTTGGAAATTTAAATCCCAACGTATTTTGTCAGCACCGACGCATATAAATATAGCGAACAGGGTAGCGAGGCATTCTTTGTTATCGAATGACACGAGCAGTAGCAGTTAAGTCGATACTTCTTTGCGCCGATTTATTAGTAATCACGAATCAAGACAACAAGTGTATTATACGTCTAGTGTACACGTAGGGTATATTTTAATAAACTACACAGTTAAATATACTCTTGTGTTTTTAAGCCTAAATCGCAACCATACATCTCAAACTGGTGACACCGACGTGATTTTTGTGTAAGAGGTGACAGCGATAGGCTAGTCGCAGTTTCAATATCATAGTCCGCAACTCACACAATGGAAAAGGAGAGCAAACGAAATCCAGCCGGCTCATCGTTCCGCGTGCCGCCCTGTATGCCCACGATGACCAGGATTTGGTTTTCCATTTTAGAGAAATATTTCGGGGTAGCCGGCATCTTCCACGACGATTAAAAATCCTTAGCCCTCATGGGATTCCTCGACCCACATTACCTCGCGAAGATTGAGGATACAGTGACCAACCTCCCCGCCACAGGCCAGTACGATAAATTGAAGAGCGAGCTGATCCGCGCCCTGACCGAATCGGACAGCGCCAAGTTCGAAAGGTTAGTCGAACGTGAAGAGACGGGCGAGAGAAAACCCTCACAGTTTTATAATGACTTAAAAAATTAGCCAGCCCCCTCACTTCCGATGAATTCATCCACATCTTGTGGAGGAATCGCCTCCCTGATCGCATCAGGGAAGTCCTGGCTGCAGTGGACGATACGAGTATCGAGAAACTGACCAGGACAGCGGATAAAATCGATGAGGCGTATAATCGTAACGGGCAGCGCGCTCACAAGGTAGTCACAATCGAGCCACCGGCATCACACGAAGGCAAAAACGACGCACTGGCCGCCGAGGTCAGCAGACTGCGAGAACGGATTAAGGCTATGGGAAGCGGCGGGTATCATCGACCACGAAGACGTTCGAATTCTCTCACTCGACCCCGCCACCGTTCGCGTTCGCGAGACCATCCGCGCCAGGACGGAATTTGCTTCTATCATGCGAGGTTCGGCGTCACGCTTGTAAGTGGAAGTCGGGAAACGATCCCAGCCGTCCGTAAAAGCGGAGGACGGCGACGGCTTGGGATCTCGCCGCATCTTTAGTTTGGACCAGAGAACGAAGACTTCGTTCTTAGTTGACACCGGTGCTGATATCGGCGTTCATCCCCGAAGCAGGCTATCTAGGGAAGTAAAGAAAACAGCGTATGAACTATTCGCTGCCAATGGGACGCGCATCGCAACGTACGGCACTATAGCGATGGAGCTGAACCTGTCCCTTAGACGTGCCTTCAAATGGCACTTCAGTGTCGCCGATGTGCAAACCCTCATCATCGGCCTAGATTTCCTAAGTCATTACGGGTTGCTTGTGGATCCAAGAAAAAGACGACTTCTCGACACAACAAACCAGCTATCGACCAGGGATACGCCGCCAACTGCGAACAGCTTATGATTAAGACCGTAAATAGGGATTTGGTCTACCACCAATTGTTGGCGAAATGTCCAGATCTAACGCGCCCACCGGCCTTTGGGTGAGAGAAAATACGGCACTGTGTGGAGCACCACATCGAAACCACACCCCGCCTGCCCGTATATTGCAAACCCCGCCCTCACGCACCGGACCATCTCAAGCTAATCAAGGCGGAATTTGCAACCCATCGAAGAGTTCCCGGGCATCTCGACTACACGTCGTCCCAAAGAAGGACGGAAGTCTGCGACATTGCGGTGACTACAGGGCACTGAACGCCCGCACTGTACCCGACAGGTACTCTCCACCGCACATACAAGACTTCGCGCAGCATTTACACGGTCGGCGAATATTCTCAAAAATTGGTTTAGTGCGCGCCTACCATCAAATCTCAATCGCGCCTGAGGACGTTACAAAAACCGCGATTTCGACACCATTCGGCCTTTTCGAGGCAAACAACGTGATGTTTGGGCTTCGAAACGCCGCGCAAACGTGTCAAAGATATGTCGACGTAATCACGCGAGGCTTAGATTTCGTTTACGCGTACATAGATGACTTCTTGGTAGCTTCGGAAACCGAGGAACAGCACCGCGGGCACTTGCGGATCTTGTTCGAATGTCTAAACCAGTACGGCGTAGTAATCATCCTCGCAAAGTGCGAGTTCGGCATTAATGAAATAGCCTTCCAAGGCCATACGGTAAACGCGCACGGAATGAAACCGCTCGCCGATCGCGTTAGAGCCATAAATGAAGCACCGCTCCCCGTGAACATCAAGGCACTACGCGGATACCTCGGTACGATTAACTTTTACCGACGTTTCATACCGGGGGCAGCTAAAATTTTGCAACCCCTCAACGATTTGTTACAAGGGGCGAAAAAGGGCAACATGCCCATTATTTAGTCGGAGGAAGCCAAAACGAGCTTTAGCGAGTCAAAACGCGCCCTAGCTGACGCTACGATGTTAGGGCAACCTATACCTGGCGCGCCCATCAGCCTCGCAGTAGACGCGACCGACTTTGCAATAGGGGCGGTGTTGCAGTAACGCGCGAATGACACTTGGCAACCGTTGGGTTTCTTAACTAAAGCCTCAAATTTCGCGCAGCGAAAATATAGCGCGTACGATCGCGAATTACTCGCTATGTATACCGCGGTCAAGCGATTTAGAAACGCCGTAGAGGGGGAGGAATTTCATTATTTTCATAGATCACAAACACCACACCTATGCGTTCAGTCAGAATCCCGACAAGTGTTCGCCGAGACAATTCCGTCAACTAGATTAGATCGGGCAGTTCACGACCGATATAAGGCATATAAAAAAGCTGAATAACAATGCAGCCGACGCCCTATCTCGCATCGAAGCCATAGGAAAATCCGTGGATCACAAAACTCTCGCCGCCGCGCAAGAAAAAGGCAAGGAGCTCGGCGACATCATCAACTCCGATATATCCGCGTTGCAGGTTAAGAAAATTCGTTTTCCGGATTACGACGTGGAAATATACTGCGACGTATCAGGCGACATCGTACGACCGTACGTACCGAAACCCTTGCGGCGCGACGTATTCAATTCGCTCCACGGACTTTCCCATCTAGGGATACGCGCGACCCAAAAATTCGTAAAATCGCGTATAGTTTGGCCGGCGGTAAACAAAAATTGCCAAACATGGACACGGCAATACATCCCGTGTCAATAATGTAAAATAACGAGACACGTATCAACGCCGACCGGAACATTCGGAGAGCTCGCAGGACGATTCGAGCATATACATTTAGACATCATCGTGATGCAATATTCACAAGGCTACCGATATTGTCTAACGTGTATCGACCGTCTTTCACGTTGGCCCGAAGCGATTCCAATACCAGATATGGAAGCGACGACCGTTGCCTCGGTTCTTCTTTCCACATGGATAGCGCGTTTTGTCGTCCCAGCAAAAATAACAACCCATCAAGGACAACAATTCGAATCCAGTCTTTTCAACGAACTATACCGGATGCTCGGCATTAAGCATTTGCGTACCACAGCCTACCACCTCGCGTCCAACGAGATGGTAGAGCGCTTTCACAGGCAGCTTAAGGCCGCAGTCAAATGCCACAATTCGAGCAACTGGGTTGAAAGCCTTCCCATAGTTCTTTTAGGCATTAGAACCGCTATCAAGGAGGACCTGAGCGCAACGGCAGCCGAAATGATTTATGGTCGGACATACGATTGCCAGCAAAATTCTTTGTACCAGCAAAACAACCGGCCAACGCGGAATTCGCAAACTCTCTGCGAGAGCGAATGAGTGTTATTAGACCTCTGCCGACTTCACGACACGGCGAAAAGAAAACGTTCATGTTCCGCGATTTAGAAACGTCGCCGTGCGTTTTCGTACGCCACGATGCAATCGGAGGTCCACTGCAACCACCATACGATGGCCCTCATCAGGTTACACAGCGTGGGATGAAAACCATTACCATACGGATGAAGGACAAAAGCGTGAAAGTCTCCGTAGATCGTCTAAAACCCGCCTTCATCGTGTCGGAAGATATAGAGCATCTGCAAAGGAGCGCAGAGACCTACGACGTATTTTTACCTGGAAAAATCTTCCGACCGCAAAGCAGCGAGCAAGCGCAACAAAGCGACGGAGACGCAAGAACCAATTATACCACGCGTTCGGGCAGGAGAGTTCGTTCTCCTCACCGCTTTCAAACAGGTTTGAATTAAGCGGTTAGCAAGGGCACCGCGCTAACATACGTAAACAAACATAAAAAGAAGTAACGTTAACACTGGCAGGCGGGTACTGTAGCGGCACTCGTAGGTAAAATTCATAACGGTTTCGGTCTAATGAACCCGCTACACAAAATATCGTGTTTACTGAAAGATGAATTTATTATAGATCCGACAACCTTAGGCGGTTACCGAAGGTTAATCAAAATCCGTAGATTTTGTCGTGATCATATGCCCTCGAGTCAACTACCCGGAAATTCAACATTTGTAAACATGGTCGAGAGTTCAGCGTCAGTTGCGATTTTTCGAGAACATCTTCAAAATTCAAATCCCAACGCCTTTTGTCAGCTCCAACGCATATGAATATAGCGAGCAGGGTAGTGAGGCATTCTTTTTTATCGAGTGACACGAGCAGTAGCAGCTAAGTCGATACTACTTTGCGCCCATCTGTTCGTAATCACGAATCAAGACAACAAGTGTATTATACGACCAGTGTACACGTAGGGTATATTTTCATAAACTACATAGTTAAATATACTCTTGTGCTTTTAAACCTAAATCGCTACAATACACCTCAAATCAAATTCGCACTAGTGTATATCTGCTCTATTGCATAACAACAACGTCTAATCCAAATGAAGATTCGTTTCACGCATCTAACACTAATCATAATGTGAACCCGATCTATATGAAGATACATGCACATGCGATCGGTTCTGACTGTCCAGGACTCTCACCGGAGTCGGAACTCGCAGTGCACCGTGACGAACGGCACATGTATAAGAATTCATTCTCAGCCAGACCGTCAGTCGTGCTCGCGCCACAATAGAAGCAACATGGAGTTTCTTTAGATCTCTGCTACGCGTCGTTGGTTTGTTCGTACTAAGTAAGGTAGATATCATTTCCGAACTACCACTGGAGGTTTTGCACTTGATACTTCGAAAATTGGATCCCTCGTCCCTGCAGAGCGCAGCGCTTGTATCGCGCAAATCGTTCAACGTATGTAGATCCGACAAGTGTCCACAGCGGAAAGCGAGACGTCACACGAGACATACGAGATAGCGGGTCAAGATGCAATTTTTCGGACCTGCAGCCGCTAAAGCTACCAATCAAGAATCAAGAAGTAGAGGACGTGGTGAGGGCAGCCTAAAGCACGAAATAAGCTTATCCGCTACTCGTACGGCGGTCATCGTAGGAATGTTACGCGGTCCTCCGAAAATTTTGATGCGAGATCGCTCCATCGATGTTGGCCCAGTAAAATGTATTAGACACTAACTCATCTATGTACCGTAATATGACTGCTTGCTTTTGCGAGAAATTGAAACGGTCTTGTCCGGATTCAGAACTGTAGAGTGAAGCTTGAAATAAAATAGTTTTACTGAGACGGTAATGTGTTTCAGTCACGACAATACTATCTGTATCGTAATAGGCCCATTATTGAATATTAACTACAATGTATCCCCGCTGCAATTGCAGATTTGTCGTCAATTAGGTGCAAGATATACTCCTCATTGGCTGCCAAATACAGCGCACTTCAGCTGGCTCGAGCTACTATATCATCTCTGCTCCTCGACATATCAAGCGTAATTGCAGTTTTACAAATTAAGGTTAACATATTCAAATGAATGTATCTCCGTTTCTATTGCACATATGGCTACAATTCGATGTCCGTTACATTTCACATCTGATGACAAATGCAGCACACATCAGCAGGTTTGTACTATGTCAACTCCGGGCTCTGTCAAATCCAGCGAAATTGCTGTTTTGCATATTCATGCTTAACTATTCAAATCACCGTATAGCCGTTTGCATTGCAAATATGCCGACAGCACGAAGCATGTTATACTCCATATTCGCTGCCAAATACAGTGCATATTATCTGGTTTGAGTTATGTAACGTGTGGACGCAGCCAACCTCAGCGCATTTGCAGTTTTGTATATTCAGGCTTAAATATTCAAGTCAACATATTGTAGTATCGTGCGGAAAAAGCCTCATTAGAAATCGATCAAAACAATGTCGAATGTCCTTCGGTTGTTACTTTACATCGGGGAGAAAGCCTATGTGACTAAAGTCACCTTGTACTTGATGAGCGTTAACAGAATGGGGTTAGAGAGTTGGAAAAACAAACGCTAATGGTAGGGGACGATTTAACTTTAAAGATTGGCTGATCGAGAAGCGTTGAGCGGTTGATCGAGAAATAAGAGTGAGTCGAGAGGTCAGAGTTAATCGAGGAGTCGAAGAGTAGAGTTGTTAGCGCTGTCGAGTTGCGGGAGTTGTTAGCGTTGTTGAGAGTGGAGTTGTTAGCGTTGTCGAGTTGTGAGAGGTGTCAGCGTTGCTGAGAGTAGAGTTGTTAGAGCTTTTCATTTTCAGGATTAAATATTCAAATCAAGCTATTTCCGATTCCGTTGCAGATATGTCCACAATTCGAGTTAGCGTCGTACTGCCAAATGTATTACTCATCAGCCGGTTTGCGCTATGTCGTTTCTGACCATTGTTAAATCCAGCGCAATTGCAATTTGGGATACTCATGCACGAATAATCAAATCAACGTATCTCCGTTATTGTGGCAAATATGTCGAGAATTCGATGTGACTTGTACCCAACATTTCTTGCCAAATGCAGCGCACAACAGCCTGTTTCCGTTATGTCCTCTCTGGTTTCAGTCAAAGCCGGCATGATTGTAGTTTCGCATATTCATGCCTAAATGTTCAAATAAACCTATACAGCGCATATCTGCCAGTTTGCGCAATGTCAATTCTGGACCGTGTCAAATCCAGCGTATTTGCAGTTTTGCATACTTAGTCTAAAATATTGAAGTCCACGTATCTCCACCTCAAGAGCTCAAATGACGACCATTCGATGCAAATAATACTGCACATGTGCTGCCAAATCAGCCGGTTTGTGCCACATCAACTCTGGACCCGATCAAATTCTGTGTAATTGCAAATTTTCATATTCAAGCTTAAATATTCAAATGAAGGTATCTTCGTTCCTATTACAGATATGTCGACAATACTATGCAAGTTGTATTCCACATTTACTACCAAATACAGCGCGCATCATCCGGGATGCGACTTTTCAACTGCTGCACTGGTATTGAATATATGTCGAAAATGCTATGCGCGGTAGCTCCACATTTGCTGCCAAATAGAGCGCACATCAGTGGGCTGGCGTTAAGTTAACTCTGGACCGTGTGAAATCCAGCGAAATTGCAGTTTTGCATATGCAGGCTTAAATATTCAAATCTACGCATCTCTGTTTCTAATGCAGATATGAAGATAAATTTATGTGTGTTATACTCCACATTTGCTTCCAAATTTATCACACATCGGAGGGTTTATGCTATGTCATCTGTGTATCCTGTGAAATCCAATGTAATTGCAGTTTTGCTTAAATAGGCTGAATTCTCCATTAGAAAACATTGCGCTGTTATTAGCTGTATACATATTATGTATGTCGGAAATACGATGCACGCTACACTCCACATTTGCTGCCAGATACAGTGAACACAACCCGGTTTGAGCTATGCAATATCTAGACCTAGCCAGATCCAGCGTATTTTCAGTTTTGTATATTCAGTATTATGCATTCAAACCGACGTATCTCCGCATCTGTTGCTGATATGCCGACAATTCGATACGCGCTATACTCCACATTTGCTGCAGAATACAGGGCACATTAACTGGTTTGCGCTGTGTCAACACTGGACCTTGTACATGCAGCGTAATTGCTGTTTTACATATTCGGTCTCAGATATTTGAATCATCTTTTCTCCTCTTTTATAGCACACATGCTGAGAACTCGATGCATCTTATACTCCACAGTTGCTGCCAAATACAGCCCACATCAACTGCTTTGAGCTATGTCATCTCTGGTCTCCGATAAATCCAACGTAGTTTCAGCTTTGCATATTCACGCTGAAATATTCTAATCAACGTATCTACGCTTCCGTTGCAGATATGCCGACAACGTAAAGCGAGTTATACGCCAAAATTGTTGCCAAATACAGCACACATCAGCCGCTTTGGGCTATGTCGATTCTGGACCCTGTGAAGTGCAGCGTAATTGTAGTTTTGCATACTCAGGAATAAACGTTCAGATCAATGTGTCTCCGCCTCTATAGCATATGTGCCGACATCCACTCCATATTTGCTGCCAAATACAGCGCACATTAGTGGGCTGGCGCTATGTCAACTCTGGCCCGTGTCAAACCCGCGTAATTGCAGTTTTGCAAATTCGTGCATAAATATTCAAATCAACGTATCTACGATTCTGTTACAGATATGCCGACAATTCGAATCAGGTTATACTTTAAATTTGCTGCCAATACAGTGCACATCATTCGATTTAAACTATGTCATCTCCGATCACCGTCAAATCCAGCGTAATTGCAGTTTTTCATATACATTATTATATATTCAAATCCACGCATCTCCGTTACTGTTGGAAATGTGTCAACAATACGATTTGCCTTGTGTTCCACATTTCTTGCAAATTAAACCAATATCATCCAATTAGCGCTCTGTCCACTCTGGTCCGGCCAAACCCAACGCAACTGCAGTTTTGCATTATCAAACCTAAATAATCAAATCAACTAATCTCCGTTTCTATTGCAGATATGTGGAAAATTTGGTGCGCTTTATACTCCGTAGTTGCTACTAAATACAGCTCACATCATCTGGTTTGCGCTATGTCAAATCCGGACCCAGTGAAATCAAGCGTAAATGCAGTAATGCATGATCAGGGTTCAATATTCAGATCGACGTGACTCAGTTTCTGTTGCAGATATGTCGACAAAACGGTGCGCGTTATATTCCACATCGACTGCCATACACTGGGCGCTTCATCTGGTTTAAGCCATGTTAAATACGGAGCGAGTCAAATCCAGCGTATTTGTAGTTTTGCACATTAAAGCCTAAATATTCAAGTGAATGTATCTCCGTTTTCATAGTAAGTATGTTCACAATAGGATGCATGTTATACTCCACATTTGCTGCTAAATACAGCACACATCATCCCGTTTGCACACTGTCAAGACCGGACTCGGAGAAATCCAGCGTGATAGCAGCTTTGGATACTAATGCTTACATATTCGAATCAAGGTATCTCCGCTTGTTTTGCAGAAACATTGGCCATACGATGCACGTTATATTCCACATCTGATGCCAAGCACAGTGCACATCATCCGGTTTACGCTATGTAAAATCTGGACCCAGGCAGATCCAGCGTAGCTGCAGTTTCGTATATTCAGGATTAAGTATTCAAACCGACGTATCTCCGATTCTACTTCACATGTGGTTACAATTGGAGGCTCGTTATACTCCAAATTTGCTGCCAAACACAGTGCACGTTGTCCCGTTTGATGCATGTAAAATCGGGACCCAGCCGAACCCTGCGTATTTGCAGTTTTACATATTCAGTATTAAATGTTCGAATCAACGAATCTCCGTTTCTATGGCACACTTACAGACAATTCGGTGCGCGTTATATATGACATCTGATGTCATATACAGCGCACATCAGTAGGTTAGCGTTTTGTTCACTCTTGTCCCTGTCAAATACACCATAATTACAGTTTAGCATAGTCATGCTTGAATATCGAAAGCAACGTATCTTCGTTTCTACGGCAGATATGACGACAATTCGGTGAGCGTTATGCTCCTGATTTTCTGGTGAGCACAGAGCACATTTTCCGATTCTATCTTCTCTTCTGCCTTAAGTCTGTTCTGGTCACTGGCAGATACAGCGTAATTTCTGTTTTGCATATTCATGCCTAAATGTTCAAACCAACGTATCAGCGCTGCTATTGGATACATGTCGCAAATGCGATGCGCGCTATACTCCACAATTACAGCCAAATACAGTACTTATCCGGTTTGCGCTATGTCGACTGTATCTTCGAACTATCGCGGGGAGACGCGGTCGTTTGAATACGCGTCAATGGGAGTCGTAAATTCCCGTTACGATTGGAATAATCGACACCACGAATAGTTCGATCCCCGTATTTCGCTTAGGATAATAGGTGTAGTCGTTGTGGTATAACACTGGGAGTCACAAAGTCATAAAAAATATATGCATTTCCAACGATTTATACAATCACACTGAGTAAGAACGCCGTTGCTTAAGATACAGATAACGAAGAGAAGGATTATTCTTAGATGAGAATGTGAGCTATAGGAGCTCTAGGTCCGTGAGAGCTGTAGGAGCTGTCGGACTTCTGGATACTGTGAGAGAAATAGAAGGCTCTTAGAGATATAGGAACGGTGAGAGTTATAGGGATTGCAGGAACTCTAGTCACCGTGAGAGATGATGTAACTCTAAAGTTTATTCTGATGTGAGTACGAAGCTCGGTATGGGTGTGCCCTTTGAACGAAGAACACGGATTCGTTGCTTACATTGTTAGTTAGGAAAATGAGGGCAATGATCCGCGATGCCGATTGGTTATGACTAATGTTAGGAAGGAAGAGAGGAGGAAGAAGCCACCCACCAACGTGGGTCCTAGGCGACATTTTTTATGGGAAAACTCAGATTTTCCGTCAGGTAGATGTCCGCTTTTTTCGTTAGGCCACTACCCGCTTTCTCCGTAATTCTTAGGAGCGCGTAATAAACCCAAGGACCTTTCTAAAAACCGACCGTCAACACTTCTAGAATTAGAAAGTCTTTTCGAAACAAACAGATTGACTTAGACCATATGTGCGAACAATGCAGTTAGGATTTCATCTTTATGGTGGGTCCTTGGGCCTATGGAGGATTCGAAGGATGGCACATGGACCGTTGGCTGTCAAGCCGCGTGGGATTGAGTGCAGATGTGTTGCGCGGCAGAACATCCACTCTGGTCTCTGTTATATGCAGTGTAATTGTTGTTTTGCAGATTCAGACTCAAATATTCAACTCCACGTATCTCCGTTGCTGTTGCTGATATGTCGACAATTCGATGTGCCTGGTATTCCACATTTCTTGCCAAATACATCGTTTACGAGCCAGTTTGCGCTATATCCAGACTGGTCCCAGACAGATCAAGCATAAATATAAATCGGAGATGAAAGAACACGGGAACCTTCCGTTTGGAATTTTGGGAAAATCCCGTAACATTGTAATCTAGATTCTACCATAGCTGTAATTCAACAATTGTAGCCATCCAGTCCGATTGTAATTGTTCGAAACTTGTGATACTGCACTTGGCCTCGAGGCGACAACCAGTCGCCGAACGTAGCCGCGGTCAAGGAATGAACGTTTTGTCTAACAAAAGCATGAAGTAACTCTATAGCTCTCCTTAAGGGAAATGCTTGGGACGGGGCACGACGGTAAAAATTTCAACGATTTCTGTCCCGTGGCTCGGCACACGCAGACTCTATTATTTGAGTAAGTACATGATCAGCTAGTCCGAGGACCCGCTATAAATCTTAAGATTTGTTCAACTAATGTCCTTCAAACCGACAAACAGTCCTCGTTCCAACTACGAGAAAATAGGAGAAATCTATTTTTCTCACGAACGACGCTTCCTCTTCTCGAACTCTCTCTCAAGGGCGGCTAGCACCCTTCCCTAACCACCAACATGGAAATTGACCAATTAACAGTAACGCCAATTTCCCTCACTTTCGGAACGAAGACTTTTCTCCACGAATCCGATGATTTCGTGCCCTTAGGCACACCCATCATAGTTTTCCTCGACAGCGTTACCGTGATGGAGAACCACTCTCCCGTACGATCTCAACGACGATTTAAGTAACCCTCTGATACGTAGTGATTGCCCCATGCATTAACATTGAGTACAACTTAGACGCTGAAGAAAAGTAGAGTTCGTCATCCCGTTGACCGCGGATTCGTTATTGAGCCTAGGATCATTGTCATTAGCTCCTCGAGTATCTAATTATCGCGATTACTTGTCCAATTCCATCATAGTCATATTTGCACTAGTAAATATCACCTCTATTGCATAATGATCACGTCTAGCGCCAATAGGGATTCGTTTCACGCCCTTAACCCTAACTCTAATCTTAACGCCAACCCGACATCTGAAGTGGGATCAGTGCCGACTATAACAGTGCTAGAACTTACGACCATCGTGCGCAAGTAATTCAGTCGCTAGTGCAAAAATCGAGTGTGAAACCTAACAATTTTTCGCTACCACGTTTTAACCCTTAAAATCGCGTGCTCCGACTCCGCTGCTTGGGGCGCAGCTGCCAACCTGATTATGGAAGGAAACTATAATTTCAATAACGAGTGGCGTGTCGACTCGTGCGTACTGGAAGCATCAACGGATATATCAAGTCATCTGGGTGAATCGTTTCCATTTTATTCCGATTCGGGAGCCGAGAGTTCACTAATTAAAGAGTCCGCGGCCTCGAGATTTTCTGGCAAAGGAATGACTGACATATTAGTAATGCGAGGAGTAGGGAATACCTGTATTAAACAAATGCCACCCATTTGTTCATTGTGTGTATTAATGATTTTTACATCGAAGATAATTTCTCATGTCCTTCCTGACAGTTATTTAAAATATGATATCGCGATTAGTTGCGGAACTCTAAGTCTGGGTTTTGACGTAACATTACACAAAATAGCCTCGCTATGTGTAAAACAAAAATAATTAATGTCTGTAATCAAACCACTGCAAACGAGATCGTCGTTAATGAAGTTGACACTGATGTACATGGTAATAATAAAAGTCGATCAATTTTTCTTCTCGACAAATTCAAAGATTCATTCGTTACGGGTTTCCTACGTATTCGCGCAAATACAGGCCGGTTAGAAATGCGATTAATTGATCCTAACACCACCGTACGAGGAAGTTCTTATAGACTTAGCGAGGAGAAGCGAAGAGCGGTACGTGAGAAAACAAGCGTTTTAATAAAAGCAAAGATCATAAGGCCTAGTAATTCGCCATTTGCGAGCCCTACATAACTCGTGAAGAAGAAAAACGACTCAGATAGATTATGAGCAGGTTCCCGAGAGCTAAGTCAAAATATGGTCGCGGATCGGGTACCCTTTACTCCTTATTGCGGATCAAGTCGCGAGATTGCAAGAGGCGAGATACTTTATTAGCCTGGACATAGTCATCGGGTTTCACCAAATTCCTATTTATCCTAATTCAGCGGAGTATACAGCGTTCGTTACCCCCGACAGACAATATGAATTGATAACGATGCCGTTTGGACTGAAAAATTGCACCGTCCGTCTTTCGGTGGGCCATTCGTAACGCCCCAGGCTACCTCTCTCATTCGTACGTTGATATTTATTTCGATAACGTCCTAATTATTACCGACTCGATAGATCAAGCTTTAGAAAGATTGAAACACCGTATTAGATACCCTCGTAAAAGCCGGATTCTCTTTTAACTTTGCGAAACGTTCTCTTAAGGACATCGGTGCTCTATTTGAGATGCGTAATTCATAACGGAGAAGTTCGTCCCGACCCGGGTAAAATACACACCTTAAGTTCTTAACCTGTGCCAACCACCGTCACACAGTTCATCCCTAAATTCTCACAGATGAGGAAACTACGCGCTCATCCCTGTACGCGCTCATCTCAGATAACAGAAATATAACTTGGACAGATAGACACGAGAGAATAAGACAACAGGTAGTTTCCGTCCTGACCGACGCGCCGGTGCTGATGATATTCAACCCCAATTACCCGATAGAACTACATACTGATGCTAGCTCGGAGAGTTACGGGGCGATTTTGACGCATCAAGCCGAAGGTAAGAACAAGGTAATAGAGAATTACAATAAAAGAACCAGCCCCGCGGAATCTAGATATCACTCCTATGAACTCGAAACATTAGCTATCGTAAACGCCGTAAAACATTTCCGTCGCTATCTACATGGACGGAAATTTCTTGTCGTCACGGATTGCAACTCGTTGAAAGCGCTGAGTAATAAAGTACATTTAAATGACAGGGACCATAGGTGATGGACTTACTTGCAGACTTTTATTTATGACATTATGTGTCGGGAAAGTAAACGGACGGCTCGCGTAGATTTCTTTTCGCGATACCGCACAGGCGTTGACCCTATTAAATTCGACAAAATCAAAGGGAAAATAGTTAATCTGGCAGAAATTTCGGAAGATTGGCTGTGAGCGGAACAACGTCGTGATTCTCAAATCTTGGAAATCGTCAAGGAATTGCAATACGATGGGCTCGCGGGAGACATCGCGAATACATACGAATTACGGACCGATACTATTTACCGTAGGATACAAAGAAACGGCAGGACACTCTGTTCACCTATAGTCCCAAGTGGTTTTAGATAGTCTGTTATTAACCATGTGCACCAGTCAATTATGCACTAAGGTTGGGAGAAAACGCTCGAGAAACTATAAGAGTATTACTGTTTCGAAGGAATGGCGAAGTACGTTCGCCGATTCATTGAGATCTGTCATGCTTGTCAAGATTCGAAAGCTAGTTTAGGTAAGATACAAGCCGAACTGCATCCTATACCTAAGACCAGCATACCCTGGCATACGGTCCACATGGACATAACAGGCAAGTTGAATGGTAAAAGCGATAAAAAGGAGCACGTCATTGTTTTGACCGACGTCTTCACTAAATTCGTATACCTGCATCATACTCGTAAGATACATTCCCTTAATACCATTAAAGCGCTTAAATCCGCTATATTTTTATTCGGGAGTCCCTGCCGGATAATAGCAGATCAGGGAATATGTTTTAAGGGTAAGGAATTTCGAGAATTCTGCGAAAGCAAACGAATTAAAGTTCATTTAATAGCGACCGGTGCTAGTAGAGCCAATGGACAGGTAGAGCGTGTTATGGGTGCACTGAAAATTATGTTCACGGTAGTGAAATCGACCGGGCGGCCGTGGCAAGACGCGATTGGGCAAATACAGTTGGCTTTGAATTGCACCACCAACCGCGTGACAAACTCGAGCTCATTAGAACTACTAATAGGTAGAACGACAAGACCGTGCGATCTGTTGTTACCCGATAACATCAAAAGTATCGATATCTCCAATATAAGACGACAGGCAATAAGGTGGATGGAAACTAGTGCTAGGTATGATGAGGATGGATTTGACAAAACTAAAGTTAAAGCGGTTAGGTTTAACCTCGGTGATTTCGTATTACGCAAAATGAAGAAAGAAATCGAACCAAATTAGATCCAAAATTTAGAGGTCCATTTGTAATAGCAGATGTTTTGGAAGGAGACAGGTATATCTTAAAGGTATTAAACGGTAAGCGGTCGTTCAAGTACAGTCACGACATGTTGAGGAAAATGCCAGATGGTTGCACCCCTGCCGAGTTGGATGTCTGTAGTGAAGGCCATAACAGTGGCCATGACGATATGAGTACTTCGATCTCGGAAGATTACTAGCACTATGCCAATAACACCCGGCAGGGCGAGTTCGCACGTGTTTCGGGGCGATAATGTGATAAAGCTCAGAGAGAACGTGTGATGTGGTCCACACGCTTTTCATGGTAACAGTGTGATACAGCTCAGAGAGAACGTGTGATGTGGCTCATACGCTTTTCATGGTAACAATATGATAAGGCTCAGTGAGAACATGCGATGCGGCTTGCATGCTTTTCGGGGTGACAATATGATAAGGCTCAGTGAGACCGTGGAACGAAGCTCTATGTGCTCATACGAACTAGAAGGCCGAGATCCTTTGGAGTGCGAAATCGAAAATGGGCCATCATGCCGTTACGATCCGACTGATAACTTGCAGGATGCAACTATCACCTTGGATACTAACTATAACGCTACTAATTTTCATAATCTTTTATTTTTTTGCTGCCAAATCCCCGAACAGGATTTGTTGCTACACTGGACCCTTGCCTTATTCAAACATCTAGTTATATTGTGAATAATGTTAATTGTATCGAGTCTAATGTTAGGAAACTCAATATTTTAGTTACACACGAGGACGTGTGATAGTCAGAATGGCCGTGTCGGAGATGAAAGAACACCTGAAACTTCCCTTTGGAACTTTGGGAAGACCCCTAGTACTGTAATTTAGACTTCACCATAGCCGTATTATAAAACTGTTGTCATTCGATCCGACTGTACTTATTTGAGATGAGATAACGTGCGTGATAGGTATAGAAGAATCACTCGGTATTGTTTAACAATAACTGTTTATTTGCTTGTGTTCGTGGTATACACTAGCGCGCCGAAAGCACGGTACAATTATCGATTCAAGATTACAAGTTCAAGCTCGGCGCGATACTTTACGCGGTGGTTCGAGTCGAGACGATTGCACATATGTCGAGAGATTCAGATTCGCTATTACGTACGACTGCGGACGAACAATCCAGAAGGCGTCTTCCAACTTGCCTCGCAGCTCGCGATAGAAGAGAATGAATTTGTGTCGCGATGATGCTCCTTAGGAAAACTGTGTTTGGGTGTGTCTAAGGATACGGGATCATCGGATTCGTTAAGAAAAGTGTTAGTTCAGAGAGTGAGGGAAACGGACGTCGCTGTTAATTGGCAAAATTGTGAGTTGGTTGTTGGAAAGGGATGACAACTGCCCTTGAGAGAAAGTTGCTAGCGAGGAGCGTCGTTCGTGAGAAAAAGCAGATTTCCCGTAGTGGGTGGTATGTGTAGGGACTATTGAGACAAAGACTATTTGTCCCTTTAGAGAATCTCAGCTGCATGAATCCTAAGATTTATAGCGGGTCCTTAGGCTCGCTGTAAATATTCGGTTAGAATCTGTATCTGATAGACATCTGGCAACCATCAGTTCGAAAGGCAGAGTCCTTGTGTAGCGAGGCACGGGACAGAAACCGTTGGGAAGTTTGCTGTCGACTGCCGCTACAGAGATTTATGATAGTGAGCTCGGACTCGAGGAGACAATCAGTCGCCGAACGTAGTCGCGGTCAAGGGATGAACGTTTTGTTTAACAAAGGCATGAAGTAACTCTATAGCTCTCCTTAAAAGAAATACTTGGGACGGGGCACGACGGTAAAAATTTCAACGATTTTGGTCCCGTGGCTCGCCACACGCAGACTTTGTCCTTCGGGTAAGATGATTTGTCGAGATTTGGCCAGATGTCGACGCATCCTCAGGGTATATGTTTAGCTGGCTGAGGGCCCGCTACGAATATTAAGTTTCAATTATACAAAGTATTTCAAATAGACTAATAGCCTGTGCCCCAACTACGGGAAGATAAAAGAAATCTATCCGTCTACGAACGTTTCCCACTGGCAACTCTCCCCAAGGACGGTAAGCACCCTTTTCTAACCACCAACATGGAAATTGACTAATTAACAGTAACGTCAATTTCCCTCACTTTGTGAACGAAGACTTTTCTCCACGAATCCGAGCCCTTAGACACACCCATCATAGTTTTCCTCGACAGCGTCGCCGTGATGGAAAGACACTCTCTAGTGCGGGCTCATCAGTAATCGACCTGTCTTTCTTATACGTAGTAATTGCTCCTTGCTCTAACATGTAGTGCAACTTAGACGCTAACGTAGGGTAGAGCTCAGCATCCGTTGACCGCGGAAACGTTACCGGAGCCGAGACCATTGTCATAGTGCCGCGAATGTCGAAACATTGCGATTACATATCGACGCTGTAATCTTTCTAATTTGTGTCAATAAACTCAACTATTGTTACACCGCACCGATGGCTAATTTCAACGAAGATTCATCGAACACCCCCACCCCTAATCCTGACGTTGACCCGAAAAATATATCTTATACTCTGAAGACATCGAAAACCTAGTCGCACGCACGTTTGTTGTCAACCGACCCTTTAAAATGTTTCTAACGGCTGCCAATTGCCCTTTGGCCCAACTAAGGCCTGGACACTCTCTGACGCCTACACACACATTCACATGTACAGTTCAAATGTATCATCTTCCTAACACTATTTTATATTTGGTTACTGTCAAATGCAATGTAATTGCAGTTTCGCATAGTCATGCTTAAATATTCAAATCAACGTATCTCCGCTGCTATCGCAGATGTGCCGACATTTCGATTCGCGTTATACTCCAGATTTGCAGGCAAATACAGAACACACCAGCCGCTTTGCGCTTCGTCCTCTCTGGACCTTGTGAAGTGCAGCGTAAATGAAGTATTGCGTATTCAGGAATAAACATTCAGATCAATGTATCTTCGCCTCTATAGCAAATATGCCGACAACCAATCCACATTTGCTGCCAAATACAGAGCACATTAGCTGGTCAGCGTTATGTCGACTCTGGTCCCCGTTATATGCAGTGTAATTGTAGTTCTGCAGATTCAGACTCAAATATTCAACTAAACGTATCTCCGTTGCTGTTGCTGGTATGTCGACAATTCGATATGGCTGGTACTCCACATTTCTTGCCACATACAGCGCTCATCAGCCAGTTTGCGCTATATCCACACTTGTCCCAGACGAATCAAGCGTAATTGCAGTTTTGCATAATCAGGATAAAATATTCATACCCACGTATCTCCGTTTCTGTTGCAAATATGTCGACAATTCGATGTGCCTTATACTGCACATTTGCTGCCAAATATAGTGCACACCAGCCATTTTTCACTATATCAACTGTTACCTTGCGTGATAGGAACCGTGCGACGTCCCTCGATATTTAGCCGCCAAGGGGCCGCTGACCGTTATTTACACCCTCATCAAACCTAAGGACCCACCAAAAACTTAGACTTTTTAAGTAATTCTAGATGGTCCCTTTCATCTTGCACGTCCAATTTCTTAAATGTTTTTGATTGATGTGTATTCCTTAGAAAAGTCCTTATGTTTATTGTGCGCTCTTAGAAACTACGGAAAAGCTGGTAGTTATGTAATGGGAAAACCGGTAATTACATAATATTAAACCGGACATTTATCTGATGAAAATGTGTGGATTTTCCCATGAACAAGGTCATCCATGAGCCACTTTGGTAGGATGCTTACTCCTCCTATCTTCATTCATTAACGCTGATCATACCCAATGGGTATCGCGAATCTTTGTCCTCCCTTTTCATAACAAAAAGAGTGAACAACGAATCGGCTTCCCTTGATCAAAAATTACCTACATACCGAGCTTTCCTCCGTAAGTATATAAGAGGGGAATTCGAGTTATATCTCGGTTCGAAAATTCTCTACACCCATGACTTCTTCGAAAGTCACTTATCTATGCATACTCAATCTAGGTTTTCAGATCAGTCAATATATCTAGCCGGATCTCTCATATCAGATCAATCCATTTCTTCGTCACCTATATCTTAAACGGCGGAGTTACTAACTTGTGCTGTTGTACAAAGTTGTTGGAAATACATATTTCATAAATATTGAAATATGTATGATTTTTGTGCTGGACTAGGTCCAGTGCGTAGTGGAGATCTTTGTAACGGGATATCACTGTGTGGAGATATGTGTGTGCGCGGCGACTGAGATACAGACGAATGTAAACAGTTCTATCGGTTAACAGTCTTCAAAATGTCGGGTATGAATAAAAGTGCTGAGACGCGCGCAAGTGTACAACGATAAATATTCTAAAAATCGTTTATAAAGTAAATATTTGTCTACGTTAATAGTAATGGCCAGCGTAAATTTAATGTTTCCATAACAATATTTCGGCCATCAGGATCCACAATTCTCAACATAGTAGCAAAAATCGTGGTTGACGCGATTTAAGGTTATGGGACCACGTGTAACCGGGAGTGAATGTATAAAAAAGGTTCATTTTGAAAGAATTGGAAATATGTTCTGAAGAGATAAAAAGGCTGTTGGCGGAGCAGATAAAAGGAATCTGTATAGTGAGGAGAACTATTTTTGAAAAAAGGGTGAAGATGAAAATACGAATCAGGATGCCAATGGACGATAAAACTAAAATTCAAGTATTCGATGTACGTGATTACAAAGCGTGGAAAAAAAGAATATTAATGTATTTAAAGTGTAAAAAATGTTATGAACTGTCTACACGAGAGAAAATGGACACGGATGCGAAAGACAATTGGGATAAAAAGTATCAATGGGCGATGAACTACATCTATTGTAGTATAACAAATGAGCAATTAGAATTTGTTGGTGATCAAGACACTGTTTACAAAATAATTACAAAATTCGATGAGATGTCTATGAAGGAATCAACAGCATTGCAACTTTCTATAAGACGTAGACTCGACATGATGAGGTTGAAAGATTTTGAGGAATCAGGTTCATTTTTCACGGAATTTGAGAAGACGATAAATGAATTAAAGAGTGCTGGTGCAAACGTAAGTGAACGTGAAAAACTCGATTACGTGCTGAAAACACTACCAGAATCATTGATTTATATTGATGACTTAATCGACTCATTGAAAGAAAGTGGTTGAACTTGTGATTTTTTAAAAAATAAAATTATAATGTGGGAAATGCGTAGGGAGGGTAAAAGTGATAGGAAATGGTCAAATGCTTTCAAAGTTGAGAAAAGAGAGAAATAAAGTGCCATGGCTGTGGAAAGTACGGCCACGTGATAAGAAATTGCACGAATACATGCAGAGGCGGAATCGATGGAGGAGCGCAATGGCAAGGAGGTACGTTTCAGCCATAGCAGAATAGGGGTCGCGGCGGACGAGGTTCTGGCCACAGAAGACGAGGATATGTTCAGCGTGGATTTGGTCAACGAGGACGAAGCAGAGGTTGGCAGCAACGCTACAATGGGACAAGTCGACAAGACGCAAATCTTTTAAACAGCGAGGACTACGACGACCAAGGAATTGACTCCTTCCTAACGCGAGTGCAGCCCGATAATAGTAAGGATACTATCACAGTATATACCAGCGATACGCGAAAAATAGATTGGATATTGGATAGTGAATGTTCAGATCACATTGTAAATGATGACTCGTATTTTTTTGAATACGAAAACTTAAGGAACCCGATAAACGTAAAACTAGGAGACGGTAGAACATTAAAAGGAACAAAAGTTGGAAAAATTTTAACTTACTTTGAAGTAAACAAAAGAAGGGTTAAAATTATAATGTCAAATGTATTTTGTGTGGAAGAAATGGATAATAACTTGGTTAGCTATGCGAGAGTAACGAATAAAAATAAGATACTCTCAGCAGGGAATACTTCAAAGGTCTATAACAAATATTGAAAGTTGATAGGGATCGCATTCAAAGATCATGGTTTATATAAAATAACTAGTTACATTGGAAGGCAAGAATCACACGCCAAAAATGTAGAAAAAATGACGAACAGGGAAAAATTTCACAGAATCCGAGGAAGTGTAAACATTACTTATTTAGATACGATGTGTAAGAAAAAATTAATTGAGGGAATGCCGGAAAAATTGGAGCAAGTTCAATTAAAATGTGGTGCGTGTATGCAAAATAAGTAGCACAATGTACCTATCCAGAGTAACCGTAGTAGAGCACGCGAGATTTTAGAATTAGTACATACCGATTTAAATGGAACTTATAAAAATACCGGGTTTGATGGATCTAAATATTTCTTAACATTTATGGACGATTATAGTAAGTGCGCATTAATTTATACTTTCAAATCGAAAGATGAGGTTTACGATTGAATCCTTGATTATATAAATAAAGTTGAAAATCTTACTGGTAAGAAGATAAAGAGACTAAGATGCGATAATGGAAAAGAATATATGAACAAAAACATGTACAATCTAATTAGGGAAACGGGAATTCTCCTAGAACCATGCCCACCTTATGTTCACTAGTTAAATGGAACAGCTGAGCGCTACAATAGAACAATCACGAATTCCGCTAGATGCTTATTACATGATTCGAAACTAAATATTAAATATTGGTCGAAAATAGTTAGAACCGCGGTGTACTTAAAAAATAGAACCATTACGAAAGCATGTGAAAATAAAACACTAATCGAAATATTGTTAAGAAGGAAACCGAATATAAATAATTTAAGATTGTACGGGAGTATAGTTTTCGTAAGAATATCTGAATTTAAAATAAATTCGAAATGGCACAAAAAGGCAGATATTGGAATACTTGTAGGTTATGAAAACGTTGGATATAGGATCTTAGTTAATAATAAAATTATAATTGCAAGACACGTAGAATTTATAGGTGAAAATGATAATTTAGTAGGATTTCAAGGAATGGATGAATCAGATAATAGACGGAAAAGGATTTTGAAGAACATTCGGATACAAACGAAATTCATGAAAGTGAAACAAGTGACGAAAAGGTCGAGCAGGTTGTAATAAAAAAAGGAGAGAAATTTAAGTAACGAATCAGAAGAAAAACTTGAGGACATAGAAAATAATTTGAGAAGGCCAGGACGGGAAACAAAGAAACCTCAAAGATATGGCCAAACGAGCTCATATTTCATTTATGTGAATGTAGTTAGCGCAGGCAGTATTCAAACCTATGAAGAAGCTTTAAGTGGAGATGACAGCAGATCATGGAAAGAAGCAATGGATCGAGAAATGAATAGTTTAGTCACAAATAAAAACCTGGCAATTAGTAGAGAAACCAAAAGATAAAAAGGTATTAGATTTGAAATGGGTATATACGAATAAATCCGATAATCGTAAGAAAGCGCGACTAGTTGTTCGGGGCTTCCAACAAAAGGAAATACCGGAAGATTTATACTCTCCAGTGGCAAAAATACTAACGCTGAAGTTATTACTATCTTATTGTTGTCAATATGGTTCGATGATTATGCAAATGAATGTAGAAACAGCATTCCTAAACGGAACTATAAAATCGGAAGTATTTGTAAAACAACCTATGGGTTACACCGATAAAAGCGGGAAAGTATGTAAACTAGGTTTGTAAGTATGTAAAATAGGTTTTCAAAGAAGTGAGAGTGATTATTGTCTGTATATGAAGTATGAGAGCGATCATGTTATATACTTAATTCTATTCGTGAATGACTTATTAATGTGTGGAAAAAACAAAAGAAAAATCGATGAAATAAAAAATTTATTGTCAAACAAATTTGCGATGAGGGACTTAGGTGGAGTAAAGACTTACTTAGGAATATACATTGAATACGATCATAAGAAGTGTGAGATGAAATTAGATAAAAGTAGTTATATAGAGTCATTAGCGAAACGATAGTATATAGAAAATAGTAAACTATATTTTACACCAAAGGAAAAAAATTCAAATTTAGAACCCGCATAGTCAGCCTCAGACGATATAAGATATAGAAACCTCATAGGAGCTTCATAATTTATTAGTACTGGAACAAGATTATACGTTAGTTATAGTGTAAACTATTTAAGTCGATTTCAAAACAGTTACGACGGGACCCATTATAAATATGCGTTGAGAATTTTGAAATACTTATATTTAACCAGAAAATTAAGGTTGACTTATGAAAGAAATTTGAACGCTGAAATCATTTATTGCTTTGTTGACGGTGATTTATCATAAGACTACTACAAGACTACTACGGGATTTATCATAAGATTTTTCGGAAACGCAATTTACTGGAAATCGAGAAAGCGAAACAGCGTGACAAAATCATCAACAGCCGCCGAGTAAGTAGTTTTGTCAGAAGCAGGGAGTGAAATAAAATTTCTAAAGAAATTATTGAAAAATTTCAAAATAATGGTCGAGAGACCAATAAAAATTTACGAACACAATTCTGGAGCGATTGCGATATCAAAATTTGGAAACTTGACAAAAAATTATGAGTACATTGAAGTACATTTCCATTTTGTAAATGAAAGTTGGGAAAATAAAGAGATTGACGTTATAAAAGTAAATTCAGAAAACAATGTAGCAGATATCCAAACGAAGGCTCTAGGGAGAAATAATTTTGAAAATTTTAGATTACTTTTAAAAATAGTTTAATTTTCACAAAAGGAAATGAATATGCAGCACAATAATTAAGGAGGTGTATTGAGATATGTAAAATTTTTGTGCTGGACTAGGTCGAGTGCGTAGTGGAGATGTTTGTATGTGGATATCAGTGTGTGGAGATATGTGTGTGCGCGGCGACTGAAAAACAGACGAATGTAAACAGTTCGGTCGGTTAACAGTCTACATAAGGTCGGGTATGGAAGAAAGTGCTGAGACGCGTGCAGCTGTCTAACGATATATATTCTAAAAATCGTTTATAAAATAAATATGTGTCTACGTTAATAGTAAAGGCCAGTGTAAATTTTATGTTTCCATAACAATATTTCGGCCATCAAGATCCACAATTCTCATCAATAACACTGTTGGTTGCAGAGTTATACCACCGCAACCACCCTACTATCTTAACGGAAATCAGGGGATCGATCAATACGCGGTGTCGTTTCCTAGAATCGTAACGGGAATTTGCGACTCCCGTTGACTCGCTTCCACGCGATCAAATCTCTCCACGGTTGGACAAGTTGACATCAACTCTGGCCAATGTAAAATCCAGGAGTAAACCCTCCACTTTTACATTTTCATACATAAATATTCAAACCAACCTATCTCCGTTACTAATGCATATATGCAGACAATACGATGTGCATTGTTCTCCACATTTCCTGCCAAATACAGTTCACATCTGCTAGTTAGAGCTACGTCAAGTCTGAACCCTGTCAAATCCAGTGTAATTGCAGATTTGCATATTCATGCCTGAACATTCAGATCAACGTATCGCTGTTTCTATTGATATGTCGATATGTCGACAAATGGATGCGCGATATACTCCATATTTGCTGATAAATACAGTGCAGATCATACGAATTACGCTATATAAAATCAGTATCGATTCAAATCCAGCTAATTGCAGTTTTTAATATACATTATTAAATATTCAAAACCACGCATCTCCGTTACTGTTGGAAATGTGTCGACAATACGATATGCCTGGTACTCCACATTCCTTGCCAAATACATCGCTTACCAGCCAGTTTGCGCTATATCTGCACTGGTCCCAGACAGATCAAGCATAAATATAAGTCGGAGATGAAATATCACGGGAAACTTCCGTTTGGAATTTTGGGAAAATCCCGTAACATTGTAATCTAGATTCTACCATAGCTGTAATTCAACAATTGTAGCCATCCAGTCCGATTGTAATTGTTCGAAACTTGTGATACTGCAATTGGCCTCGAGGCGACAACCAGTCACCGAACGTAGCCGCGGTCAAGGGATGAACGTTTTGTCTAATAAAGGCATGGAGTAATTCTATAGCTATCCTTAAATGAAATAATCGTAGCGGCACGTGACAGTAAACATTCCAACGGTTTCTCTCCCGTGTCTCGCCACACGCAGACTCTATCCGTCGGATAAGATGATTGCCAGATGTCAACGCATCTCAACAGTATATGTTTAGCTAGCCTGAGGACCCATTATAAACCTTAAGATTTAGTTAATTAAAGTCCTTAACAGTCCTAAACAGGCAAACAGTCTTCGTTCCAACTACGGGATGATAGGTGAAATCTACTTTTCCACGGACGACGCTTCCCTCTAGCAACGTTCCCTCAAGGGCTACTAGCATCCTTCTCTAACCATCAACATGGAAATTGTCCAATTAACAGTAACGTCACTATCAATCTCTTTCCGAGCGAAGTCTTTTCTCCACGAATCCGATGTTCCGGTGCCCTTAGACACACCCATCATTGTTTTCCACTGCAGCATCATCGTGCCGGAAAATCATTCTCTCGTGAGGTCACATTAACCATTAACAAAGAGCCTTAACACTCGCTGGATATTCTATGTTTTGACAAAGAGTTTGTTCAGTCCTACCTATACCGTAGATAAGGAAGTATGGTACAACTTGGAATCAGGATGAAAACGAATTCAGTTATCCCGTTGACCGCGGCTTTGTTATTAAACCCAGGATCATTGTCATTAGCTTCTCGAGTACCTAATTACCACGACTACTTGTCAAATTATATAACAATCAAATTTACACTAGTAAATATCTGCTCTATTGCATAACTTCAACGTCTAAACCAAATGAAGATTCGTTTCGCGCCTCTAACTCTAATCATAATGTGAACCCGATGTAAGTGAAAATACATGCACATACCATCGATTCTGCCTGACCAGGGCTATCACCCGGAACCGGAACTCGCAGTGCACCGTGACGAACAGCACTTATATAAGCCTCCACTCTTAGCCAGACCGTCAGTCGTGCTCGCGCAACAGTAGAAGCAAGATGGAGTTTTTTAGATCTCTACTACGCGTCGTTGGTTTGTTCGTGCCAAGTATGGTAGATATCATTTCCGAACTACCACTGGAGGTTTCGCACTTGATACTTCGAAAATTGGATCCCTCGTCCCTGCAGAGCGCCGCGCTTGTCTCGCGCAAATGGTTCAACGTATGTAGATCCGACAAGTGTCTACGGCGGAAAGTGAGACGTCACATGCGACATACGAGAAAGCGGGTCAAGATGCAGTTTCTCGGACCTGCAGCCGTTAAAGCTACCAACCAAGAATCAAGAAGTAGAGGACGTGGTGAGGGCAACGTAAGGCACGAAATAAGTTTATCCGCTGCTCGTACGGCGGTCGTCGTTGGAAGGTTACGCGGTCCTCCGAAAATTTCGATGCGAGATCGCCCCATCGATGTTGGACCAATAAAATGTATTAGACTCTAACTCGTGTAAGTACCTTAATTTGACTGCTTGAACTTGCGAGAACTTGAAACGGTCTTGTCCGGATTCAGAACTGTAGCGTGAAGCTTGAAATAAAATGGTTTTACTGAGACGGCAATGTGTTTCAGTCACGCTAATACTATCGGTATCGTAACAGGCCCATTATTGAATATTAAATCAAACTTATCACCGCTGCGATTGGAGATTTGCCGTCAATTAGATGCGAGATATACTCCTCATTGCCTGCCAAATACAGCTCACATCAGCTGGCTCGTGCTATTATATCATCTCTGGTCCTCGACATATCAAGCGTAATTGCAGTTTTACAAATTAAGGTTAACATATTCAAATGAATGTATCTCCGTTTCTATTGCACATATGGCGACAAAGCGATGCCCGTTACATTACACATCCGATGTCATGTGCACCGCACATCTGCTGGTTTGTACCATGTCAACTCCGGTCTCTGTCAAACCTAGCGAAATTGCTGCTTTACAAATTCATGATTAATTATTCAAATCACCGTATTGCCGTTTGCATTGCAGATATGCCGACGATTCGATGCGCGATATACGCCACTTTTGCTGCCAAACACAATGCATATTATCTGGTTTGAGTTATGTAACGTGTGGGCGCAGCCAAACTCAGCGTATTTGCAATTATGCATTTTCAGGTGAAATATTCAAATATTACATATTCAAATGAACGTATCTTGGTTTCTATGTCGCCTATTCGATGCGCCGAATACTCCACATATGATGCCAAATCAGCCGGTCTGTGCTATGTTAACTCTGGACCCTGTAAAATCCAGCGTAGTTGTAGTTTTTGTTGTTAATGCTTAAATATTGCATTCAAAGCTTCGCCGCTTCTTTTGCACATATGTCGACAATTCCATACGCCTTGTACTCCGTATTTGCTGTAGTTACATTGCCCATCAGCTCGGTTGCGCTGCGTAAGCTCTGGTCCTTGCAAAATCCAGCCCAAATGCAATTTTGTATGTTCAGGCTTAAATATTCAAATCAACGTGACTCCGATTCCATAGCACATGTGTCGACAATACGATGCGCGCTATATTCCACATTGACTGCCATACGCAGAGCGCTTCATCTGGTTTAAGCCGTGTTAAATCCGGACAGAGTCAAATCCAGCGTATTTGTAGTTTTGCATATTCAAGCCTAGTTATTCAAGTGAAAGTACCTCCGTATCCATTGTAGGTACGTCGACAATAGGATGTACGTAATACTGCATATTTGCTGCCAAATACAGCACACATCAGCCCGTTTGCACACTGTCAAGACTGGACTCGGAAAAATCCAGCGTGATTGCAGTTTTGGATATTAATGCTTACATATTCGAATGAAGGTATCTCCGCTTGTTTTGCAGAAACATTGGCCATACGATGCGCGTTATATTCCACATCTGATGTCAAGTACAGTGCACATCATACGGTTTACGCTATGTAAAATCTGGACCCAGCCAGATCCAGCGTAGTTGCAGTTTCGTATATTCAGGATTAAGTATTCAAACGACGCTAACGTAGGGTAGAGCTCAGCATCCGTTGACCGCGGAAACGTTGCCGGAGCCGAGACCATTGTCATAGTGCCGCGAATGTCGAAACATTGCGATTACATATCGACGCTGTAATCTTTCTAATTTGTGTCAATAAACTCAACTATTGTTACACCGCACCGATGGCTAATTTCAACGAAGATTCATCGAACACCCCCACCCCTAATCCTGACGTTGACCCGAAAAATATATCTTATACTCTGAAGACATCGAAAACCTAGTCGCACGCACGTTTGTTGTCAACCGACCCTTTAAAATGTTTCTAACGGCTGCCAATTGCCCTTTGGCCCAACTAAGGCCTGGACACTCTCTGACGCCTACACACACATTCACATGTACAGTTCAAATGTATCATCTTCCTAACACTATTTTATATTTGGTTACTGTCAAATGCAATGTAATTGCAGTTTCGCATAGTCATGCTTAAATATTGAAATCAACGTATCTCCGCTGCTATCGCAGATGTGCCGATATTTCGATTCGCGTTGTACTCCAGATTTGCAGGCAAATACAGAACACACCAGCCGCTTTGCGCTTCGTCCTCTCTGGACCTTGTGAAGTGCAGCGTAAATGAAGTATTGCGTATTCAGGAATAAACATTCAGATCAATGTATCTTCGCCTCTATAGCAAATATGCCGACAACCAATCCACATTTGCTGCCAAATACAGAGCACATTAGCTGGTCAGCGTTATGTCGACTCTGGTCCCCGTTATATGCAGTGTAATTGTAGTTCTGCAGATTCAGACTCAAATATTCAACTAAACGTATCTCCGTTGCTGTTGCTGGTATGTCGACAATTCGATATGGCTGGTACTCCACATTTCTTGCCACATACAGCGCTCACCAGCCAGTTTGCGCTATATCCACATGAATTGTCCCAGACGAATCAAGCCTATTTGCAGTTTTGCATAATCAGGATAAAATATTCATACCCACGTATCTCCGTTTCTGTTGCAAATATGTTGACAATTCGATGTGCCTTATACTGCACATTTGCTGCCAAATATAGTGCACACCAGCCGTTTTTTCACTAATTCAACTGTTACCTTGCGTGATAGGAACCGTGCGACGTCCCTCGATATTTAGCCACTAAGGGGCCGCTGACCGTTATTTACACCCTCATCAAACCTAAGGACCCACCATAAACTTAGACTTATTAAGTAATTCTAGATGGTCCCTTTCTTCTTGCACGTCCAATTTCTTAAATGTTTTTGATTGATGTGTATTCCTTAGAAAAGTCCTTATGTTTATTCTACGCTCTTAGAAATTACGGAAAATCTGGTAGTTATGTAATGGGAAAACCGGTAATTATATAATATTAAACCGGACATTTATCTGATGAAAATGTGTGTATTTACCCATGAACAAGGTCATCCATGAGCCACGTTGGTAGGATGCTTACTCCTCCTATCTTCATTCATTAACTGTAAAATTCGTGCTATCGCGGGGAGACGCGGTCGTTAGAATACGCGTTAACGAGAGTCGTAAATTCCCGTTACGATTAGAATAATCGACACCACGAATAGTTCGATCCCCGTATTTCGGTTAGGATAATCGGGGTGGTTGATGCGGTATAACACTGAGAGTCACAGAATTATAATAATGTATATTTCCAACAATTAGTCTACATGATTGAAAAGATATCAACAATTAACAACCTTATCGCACGCAGATAACATAGATGTATACAATATAGAGCAAGGCTCTTACGATTGAGCTTAGTCTCTTGGTGGACGTAGCACGATATGATACTTAATAGAATAAGCGTTACACTAATATAATAGAATAAGCGAATGTTTGGCTCAATGTGTAACGTTCGACGCGTCACAAGGAACTGATCGACTTTGGATGATTTCTTTGTCTCATCTTTAAGACGACCCCCACTATACTTAGGTCACGCCAGCGTTCGCGCCTATGATCACGTATGTCTGTTCTTGCATGGAAAACGTAACGGACCAAATTCGACGTTTCGAGAACTCGCTGCTTGGCGACAGTTATGCGCTCGTCGATACATTGTATATGATCCGGCGGTCAGATAAGACGATCTGACTGAGACATTGTAGGGCCGCGAGTGACGGTTAGAAAATACAGCCTGTGTTAAGCCTCGTGGCGTAACATTAACGCTGATCATACCCAATGGGTATCGCGAATCTTTGTCCTCCCTTTTCATAAAAAAAAGAGTGAACGACGAATCGGCTTCCCTTGATCAAAAATTACCTACATACCGAGCTTTCCTCCGTAAGTATATAAGAGGGGAATTCGAGTTATATCTCGGTTCGAAAACTCTCTACACCCATGACTTCTTCGAAGACCACCTATCTATGCATACTCAATCTAGGTTTTCAGATCAGTCAATATATCTACCCGGATTCTCTCATATCAGATCAATCCATTTCTTCGTCACCTATACCTTAATCGGCGGAGTTACTAACTTGTGCTGTTGTACAAAGTTGTTGGAAATACATACTTCATAAATATTGAAATATGTATAATTTTGTGCTGGACTAGGTCCAGTGCGTTGTGGAGATCTTTGTAACGGGATATCACTGTGTGGAGATATGTGTGTGCGCGGCGACTGAGAAACAGACGAACGTAAACAGTTCTATCGGTTAACAGTCTTCAAAAGGTCGGGTATGAATGAAAGTGCTGAGACTCGTGCAAATGTATATCGATAAATATTCTAGAAATCGTTTATAAAATAAATATGTGTCTACGTTAATAGTAATGCCCAGCGTAAATTTAATGTTTCCAAAACAATATTTCGGCCATCAAGATCCACAATTCCCATCAATAACATTGTTGGCCGCAGAGTTATACCGCCGCAACCACCCTATTTTCTTAACGTAAATCAGGGGATCGATCAATACGCGGCGTCGCTTCTTAGAATTGTAACGGGAATTCGCGACTCCCGTTGACGCTCTTCCTCGCGATCAGATCTCCCCACGGTTGGACAAATTGACATCAACTCTGGCCGATGTCAAATCCAGGCGTAAACCCTCCATTTTTACATTTTCAGACTTAAATATTCAAACAAACCTATCTCCGTTTCTAATGCAGATATGCAGACAATACGATGTGACTTGTTCTCCACATTTCCTGCCAAATACAGATACAGTTACAGTTCCATACAATACAGTTCACATCTGCTAGTTAGAGCTACGTCAAGTCTAAACTCTACCAAATCCAGTGTAATTCTAGTTTTGCATATTCATGCTTGAACATTCAGATCAACGTATCGCTGTTTCTCTTGCAGATATGTCGAAATCTTAATGCGCGATATACTCCACATTTGTTGATAAATACAGTGCAGATCATACGAATTGAGCTATATCAAATCCGCGTCGAGTCAAATCCAGCGTGATTGCAGCTTTGCATATACAGGTAAAATATTCAAATTTATGTGTTCTCCGTTGCTGCTACAGATATGCCGACAAATGCCATCTTCGATCACCGACAAATCCAGCGTAATTGCAGTTTTTCATATACATTATTAAATATTCAAAGCCACGCATCTCCGTTACTGATGGAAATGTGTCACAGTACGATGTGCCTTATACTCCACATTTCGTCCGAATTAAGCCAACAACATCCAATTAGCGCTATGTCCACTCTGGTCCGGTCAAACCCAACGCAACTGCAGTTTTGCATTATCAAACCTAAATAATCAAATCAACGAATCTCCGTTTCGATTGCAGATATGTGGAAAATTCGATGCGCTTTATACTCCGTAGTTGCTACTAAATACAGCTCACATCATCTGGTTTGCGCTATGTCAAATCCGGACCCTGAGAAATCAAGCGTAAATGCAGTAATGCATGATCAGGGTTCAATATTCAGATCGACGTGACTCAGTTCCTATTGCAGATATGTCGACAAAACGGTGCGCGTTATATTCCACATAGACTGCCATACACTGGGCGCTCCATCTGGTTTAAGCCATGTTAAATACGGAACGAGTCAAATCCAGCGTATTTGTAGTTTTGCACATTCAAGCCTAAATATTCACGTGAATGTATCTCCGTTTTCATAGTAGGTATGTTCACAATAGGATGCGTGTTATACTCCACATTTGCTGCCAAATACAGCACACATCAGGCAGTTTGCACATTGTCAAGACTGGAATCGGTGAAATCCAGCGTGACTGCAGTTTTGGATATTAATGCTTACATATTCGAATCGAGGTATCTCCGCTTGTTTTGCAGAAACGTTGGCCATACGATGCGCGTTATATTCCACATCTGATGCCAAATCAGCCGGTTTGTGCTATGCCAACTCTGGACCCTGTAAAATCTAGCAGAATTGCAGTTTTTGCTATTAATGCTTAAATATTGCTTTCAAAGTCTCTCCGCTTGTTTTGCACATGTGTCGACAATGCGACACGTGTTATACTCTACATTTGCTACAGTTACATTACTCATCAGCTTGTTTGAGCTATGTCAACTCTGGTCTCTGCCAAAACTTGCCAAAATGCAATTTTGCATGTTCAGGAATAAATATTCAGATCAACGTGACTACATTTCGATTGCAGTTATGTAGACAATTCGATGCGCGTTATATTCCACATTGACTGCCATACGCAGAGCGCTTCATCTTGTTTAAGCCGTGTTAAATCCGGACCGAGTCAAATCGAGTATTTGTAGTTTTGCATATTCAAGCCTAGTTATTCAAGTGAAAGTATCTCCGTATCCATTGTAGGTATGTCGACAATATGATGCACGTAATACTGCACATTTGCTGCCAAATACAGCATACTCCAGCCGGTTTGCTCTATGTCAACTCTGGGCCGTGTCAAATACGGCGACATTGCAGATTTCCATATTCAGAATCAAATGGTCAAATCCCCGTACTTCCTTTGCTTTTGCAGACATGCCGAGTATTCGATGTGCCCGGTACTCCAGATTTCTTGCCCAATTCAGCGCACACTAGACAATTGGCGCTATGTCCGCACTGATCCCTGTCAAATCGAGCGTATCAGGTCTATAAATATGAAACCGGAATTTGCCTATAGATGGCCCTAGCTCATAGTGTAGTTATCACTATACTATGTCATTGATGCCAAAAGTCGTTGTTGTCATCTCACGAACATTTTCGACTGAGAACAGTACAATGATTCTGGCAATGATTCTTTGGAAGAAATTGCACACTTCATCCTATAGGCATACCGGACGATACAAGGGCTGGTCGTCCCTTCTTCCGAAGCAATACCAGCCTCGCCGTGCGCCATATCCGAGGGTTGGCACCCTCCTTCGAACACGATGTAAATAGGTGTCGCAGTCTAGGTGCCATGACCCGCATCATCTCCCCTCATACCCGTCGCGGGACTCCTTCAGGGCCAGGCCCTACTTCGCGGGAGGCTATCATCCTCGCCTCGCCCATCACCTCCCCGTGTGCATATACGCCGACGCAGCGTCATACTAGCTTTTGCGATGGCGTGAACGATATTGAAATATGTAACCAAACCTAGTAGCACTGTAAATTACTTTCCTACAGTACTTCAGCTTATTATATTTTTTAGATAGTTCATAAGTACTTATTCATGAGCACAAACTATAATAATTTGTTGCGGCATATGAGCCAGAGGGAAATTCAAATCCTATTGTTACTTTGCCTCGGAGTATCAGGATCGTAAGGATACAAGTAAATACACTCGGAGCATAAAAATGTTGCCGCTACTTCGAACAAAGACGATTTTGAATCTTCCGACTTCTGCCCCGACCAGTATAAATAAACCGAGGCAACCCAAAGAGTAAAGTATCTTCGAATACCTACGAGTATCAACGAACGATCTGCTCAATTTCGTGACGAACATTTATGGAATATTTTTACACATTGTATCTACGACTCAGGGCCCATAGGCTGTACCTTACTTTATTATTTTAAGTAAATTCGACGATTACGACGACAATCGATAACCTCAAATAAGTCTGACGGTCAAACTTCCCATATACCGTGTCCTCTACATATTTCATTATAAAAGACCTGAGTCAAATATTGATGTTTTTGACCGTCAGATGTATTTGAGTTAAGACTACCTATACTAGTCGCCGGGGGGGGGGTGAAAGAATTCATATTTGCCTACCTGACGACAATAGCTGGTGGCGGTGACATTGTTTTTACATTAATTGTAGCTCAGCGGTCTAGGTACTTCGAGGCAACAACGACGTAATTTGCTTTGTCCTATGACTCATGTACCGCTACACTTCTATTTCTATAGAAATGTAATGCTAAGTACTAAAATATATCACAAGTATTTCATATTTGAAATAACAGTCAAATTAACGGAATTAATCTGTTTGACATCTATGCGGTTCAAGTCTTGTACGAATATATGTACAGCCTGTAGTTTTAATATTCTAAGCGCGTATTGTATGCCGGACACTTATCTTTAATAAATTTTGCAAATCTGTTTATAGTAAGTGATGAATCATTAGGCCAATGACAAATAAGGCGACCATTAAAAGATTTAACGAAACTTGCTTCTGCTGAACTTGGTCTATGAAGGTCGAATAGCTTCTCGTTTGTTTTTCAATTAAAGACATACTTTATGGAATGTGTTTTACTGACATACCGAGTCCAAGGATTTCCGGTGCTTCTTAAAAATATTACACTCTGTTGTATGAAATATAATTTGTCCTTATTATAACCATTAACATCTAATGTCTTTTCTGGAAGTTCGTATACTAAGGCATCGGAATTATTTTTCATTTTACGCTGTGTTACTCGCAACTTTTCACAGATATACGTACCAACTGGAAGTAGTTCTTTGTCACGTATTCGAGTATAGTTATTTCCTGCTGGTTTCCACAAAGCTTCACAGAACAACGTCGCTTCCTCTTTCCTTTAAACAACAGTCATACATTAGTATCACATGAACGTACTCCTTGAAAAAACATTTCATTACTGGAAATCTAAAAGTTTATTATTGATCTCAATAAGATTCACTTGCTTACCTGCTCTTCAAATATTTTTTGCTAATGTCCACTCCTCCTAAGTAGAATGCATCTATAATATGCAATGCAAGTACTTTTTGCTGATATATAAACTCCTTAGTCATTTCATATACAACCTCTGCGTTCACAAGTGTAATTGGTGGTAATTCTATGCCAATGTCATCGACACTAACCCAAGAATTCTTCGTATATTTATATACGTTGCTCCTTCCCACGCCCATATAAAATGTAGCGTGCTTCTTATCATCATCAGACCTTGGCTTTGTACCACATGGCATACAAAACCAGTCATATAGTGATAAAAATGCATTTTCAATGTTAAATTCCATCAATTGTGCTGGATTAATAGTAAGAAATGAAGTATCTTTCAAAAGAGTATTCAATTTGTGTTTGGTTTCATGTGTCTTGGGATTGTCCTAGTTTCATCTGGAAGTTTCCAATACTCTAGATATTGTTTGCGCATATCAGCTTGTTTTGTCTCAACAAGAGTATTATCCGCATAAACTGCTGCAATTTTGCACAGGTCGATTATTTGTTTTCCGGCCAAATCTTTGTTAGAAGCACGTAGATATTGAACAAATTGTTTCTCTCTTTTTAATTCATTATATGATACTAGTTGTAAAACGTCGTCATTTACACCACCATTTAAAAGCAGACGATTAACATGCTTCAGATATTCAACAACAACTTGTACCCTAGATCGTTTCTTCTTACATATTAAGTAACGTTCTGAATTTCCTGGTCTAGAAGAGTTTGGTGTAAAAATACAAACTTCTTCAAAGCAGCGATACATTAAATAAACTAAACCAGCGCTAAAGGGTGTAAAAAGCTTGAATAATTTTGTCACAAAATCACCACCCTCTCTTTCAACCGTCAATGCTATTAAACATCGACAAAGATACAGTTGTTTTGAAAGAATTTCTTGTTCATTTTCTTGTCGTTCTACTGAGAATCCTCAATCAGACATCACAAAATGTACTCCTTTGCCATGGGTATGCTGCATTATAAGATTTGTAAATGCCTCTTCATTATCTGGGTCAAAGACATCACCACTTTCCTTTGGTCCGTAGTATTGATGAAATGTTTCACAAGGACCCGCATAAAAGTCTTCTAATTTGAAATCATGTTCATTTTCTAATGTAAGAGCAAATCCTTTAGCACGTCATTTCTTTCGCCATAGAACATGTTCACTAAAACCTCCTGCTCCAGCACATACATCTGCAAAGTATAGCAGCCCATTCTCCCTCAAACCTTTTGGGTTAGTAAACATAAAGTTACATGCTCTATCTGTATTCGCCATTTTAACAGTAGCACGATTTAAAAAAAGTGTTAAAAAAAGTTTTCGCATTGATAACAGTTTTCACTATATCTTCACAACAGAAATCAATTTCATCATCTGTGGTCAACTTTTCATATCACCATTTCATATCTTTTACACACTTTATAACTTCCTCTGCAGGATGCCATTTAAGACCTGAATCTTCATGTCCAGGAACATGATGTCCAAAGCCTCTGCAACCATGCTGTCTAGGTGCTTGCACTGGCTCTAAACGACCTTGTTCACTATTTCCGAGGCCGTAACCGCCTTATATCCCATCATTCGCATCATCCTTTTGCCGTTATCGAGGAGATTGTTTGACTCTTGTGTTATTACTTGTATTCTTCTATTGTCAACTACCTTTTCATCAATATCCTCCTCGTCAGATTCACTTGAATATCTGCGAATTTTTTGTCGTTTACTATGATTATAAGTATCTCTTTCACAGTTCTTCCTTTTTGTCCTAGTTTTCAATTCTTCTTGCGTGGTATGTTGATGCATCAGTCGCATAACAGTTCTGCTAGGAACATGATACATTTACACTGTACATGTGAATGTGTGTATAAGCGTCAGAGGACGTCCCGGCCTTAGTTGGGACAAAAGACAAGAGTCAGTCGTTAGAAGTATCTGGAAGATTTAGGTGAAGTCAAAGAATATCTTGGAATAAATATAGACTATGATTATTTCAAAAATGAAATAAGATTAAACCAAAAAAAATACATTGAATCATTAGCAAACAAATGTAAGTTACAAAATAGCAAATTGTACTGTGCACCTATGGAGACCAACTTAAAAATTGAAAAAGCTGTGATAAATAGAGAGGATATTGGATACAAAAATTTAATTGTCGCATTGTTGTATATTAGTGAAAATACCAGACCCGATATAAGTTATAGTGTGAATTATTTGAGAAGATTTCAAGATTGTTGTATTGAGACATATTTTAATTTTGCTTTGCGAATATTGAAATATTTGTACCGGACTAGAGACTTAAGATTAGATTATAAAAGGAATGAAAAATGTGAAACGATAGATTGTTATGAGAACGCTGATTAGGCAGTAGATCATTTAGAAAAGAAATCGACTTCTGAATATGTAATTAGATTGTGTGGAAATGTAATTGGTTGGAAGTCTAAAAAACAAAGGTGTGTGACAAAAGCCTCGACGTATGCAGAGTATGTAGCTCTATCGGAAGCGGTGAGTGAATTAATGTCCATTATGGAAATTATGAAAATCTTCAATGTAAATCTAGACGATAACCCTGTAAAAATTGATGAGGATAACTCTGGAGTGATGAGTATAGCAAAGCACGGAAATTTTACAAAAAATTCTAAACACATTGAAGTTCATTACCACTATGTTCACGAGTGCTTAAAGGAGAACAAGATAAACATACTTAAGGTAAGTACAGACGAAAATACTGCGGATATTTTTACGAAGGCACTGTGTACAGAGAGAGAAATTCGAAAGGTTTAGGTCATGGATGAATGTAAACTAAGAGAAATGTAGATAAAGCAATAAGTGTTAAAGTTTCTGTTACGTAATTCGTCAAGGCATGTAAATACGATTAAGTGTACAGTATAAATGTAAGGAGGCGTGTTAGGAACATGATACATTTAAACTGTACATGTAAATGTGCGTGTAAGCGTCAGAGGACGTCCAGGCCTTAGTTGGGACAAAAGACAAGAGTCAGGCGTTAGAAGTATCTGGAGGAGCCGGTTGACAACAAGCGTGCGTGCTAGTAGCATTTCGAGGTCTTTAGAGTATAAGATATATGTATAAATGTTGTGTGCTAAATAAAGGGAATTATTTGTATTTCCGAATCCATTCTATACCATTACAAATACACTAACGTACCAGAATATTATAACATTCAGTAACAACGATAGAATTAACCAGTTCGCAAGTATAAAAAAGACACATTTTACACTGTGACGAAATAATATCCAAGAAATCTGTTATAACATACATGGAAAATACACGAATCAGACTGAGAAACCACTGCGCACTTTCGTCACTAACTTCGACACAACCGTTACCAACTACTCGCGGTGTGAGATTGACCGAAGCGGCCCAGAGGCAACGCCCACGTACACCAAGCGGCTGCTGCCCCGCCACCAATAGTAACCCGATAGAACAGGATAATACTTGAATTCGTTGTTCCTTAAATTTTGAATTTATTTACCTCAACAATATATATAATGTACAAAAATTTATAATAATTTATAATACAGTTCATAATAACATGTAAATTATATTAATTATCTGACGAACGCAATGAGAGAAAGGTAAAGACCAGCGTGGCCGATGCGGCACTAACTCTGCATCCGGTTGACCTCAATTTACCTACCTACGTACCTACACAGTGACGCCTACGCTTTAAAACTTTTGTCGAAATTTTAAAGTTTTAATGGTAAACTCTTCGTTCTTATAACATCTAACTGACAGGCATGCACCATTTATAAAGGAATCAACATAAATTTTGTAGTTGAGGATTATTGAGAGTCTCTAATTTAATTCAGAACGGCAATAATTTGTTTAACGAAATAAGCCATTTATTTATCATCCGGGTTTCTACTATGACATTTATGTTATAATAGCAATATGAAAATAAGGCAATCTGAGTAAAGAAATACTATTTCAAATCATTTTCGCCCGTACTTCTTAAGTGGTTTATAAATGATTCGTGTATACCCTTCTTTCCTTCTGCCCCTACTCAGGCGAAACTATAACTAGCATTTAAACAAAATCAGCTATGTTTCGCGTCAACGAGAGTCGTAAATTCCCGTTACCATCGGATATTCGACGCCACTGTAAGGATATAGAAGGGGTTCAGAAATACAAATAATTCCCTTTATTTAGCACACAACAGTTATACATATATCTTATACTCTAAAGACCTCGAAATCCTACTCGCACGCACGCTTGTTGCCAACCGACTCTTCCAGATACTTGTAACGACTGACTCTTGTCTTTTGTCCCAACTAAGGCCTGGACGTCCACTGACGCTTACACACATTCACATGTACAGTGTAAATGTATCATGTTCCTGACAGCCACGAACAGATCGATAACCTTATTTCTGTTAGGATAATCAGGGTGGTTCAATTAAGTATACACAGATTTAACAGGTATAAATCACAGTTCATTCAAACACCTTGATTAGAGAAATATAAACTGCTAGAGCATAATTAGCAACGTGACGCTAGGCAAATGCCTCAGCGATCAACAGCTAAAGGACGTCGAAGACCTCATGACAAACGCCCCCAGACACGGGACGCTAGGATACCGACACTGCCTGGCGAAAATCGATCGTTTTTCGCGTTAGACTGAAGCCGTTTCCATCGCCGACATGGAGGCGGCAACCGTTGCTTCAGCCCTCCTTTCCACGTGGATATTCCGTTTCGACGTACCTTTAAGGATAAGGACCGATCAAGGACGCCAGTTCGAATCAAACTTATTTAACGAATTATGCCTGTTCCTCGGCATTAGGCATTTACGAACGACAGCCTATCACCCCGCGACCAACGGGATGGTAGAGCGCCTGCCCCGACCACTAAAAGCAGCAATCAAATGCCACGATACGAGCAACTGTGTAGAAATCTTGCCAATAGTTTTATTAGGCATACGAACAGCTGTTACGGACGTGAAAACGACGACACCCGAAATGGTTTATGGCACCGGCATACGATTGCCGGCAGAATTCTGTGTACCAACGAAGCAACAGGCCAAGTCGAAATACGGAAGCCGTCTAAAACTACGAATAGAAAAGATCAGGCCTCACCCGATTACGCAACACGGCGAAAAAGAAACCTCCGTGTTCCACTCGAAACATCGTCTTACGTATTTCAACGTCACGATGCCATCGGAAACCCCTTACAACCACCCTACGGCGGACCGCATCAATTTATATCGAGAGCAAAAAGGACCATTGCTATTGATGTTAGCAACAAGAACGTAATCGTACCCGTAGACCGTCCGAAACGCGTGAATTTTTATTGCACGATAACACTTAACACCATTACAGTGAAAATCGCGAAGTAATAATACCACCTGATGTTTGAAACGAGCAAAACAAAGACGACTCAGGAATTCATCACACCAGGCGCTCGGGCAGAAAAGTTCGCTTCCCTGATCGTTCCCAGCCAGGCCGTCGATAAGCTAATGCGTAAGAACTACCAGCGACATAAATATAAATCGGAGATGAAAGAACACGGGAACCTTCCGTTTGGAATTTTGGGAAAATCCCGTAACATTGTAATGTAGATTCTACCATAACTGTAATTCAACAATTGAGGCCATCCAGTCCGATTGTAATTGTTCGAAACTTGTGATACTGCACTTGGCCTCGAGGCGACAACCAGTCACCGAACGTAGCCGCGGTCAAGGGATGAACGTTTTGGCTAATAAAGGCATGGAGTAATTCTATTGCTGTCCTTAAATGAAATAATCGTAGCGGCACGTGACAGTAAACATTCCAACGGTTTCTGTCCCGTGTCTCGCCACACGCAGACTCTATCCGTCGGATAAGATTATTGCCAGATGTCAACGCATCTCAACAGTATATGTTTAGCTAGCCTGAGGACCCATTATAAACCTTAAGATTTAGTTAATTAAAGTCCTTAACAGTCCTAAACAGGCAAACAGTCTTCGTTCCAACTACGGGATGATAGGTGAAATCTATTTTTCCACGGACGACGCTTCCCGCTAGCAACGTTCCCTCAAGGGCTACTAGCATCCTTCTCTAACCATCAACATGGAAATTGTCCAATTAACAGTAACGTCACTATCATTCTCTTTCCGAGCGAAGACTTTTCTCCACGAATCCGATGTTCCGGTGCCCTTAGACACACCCATCATTGTTTTCCACTGCAGCATCATCGTGCCGGAAAATCATTCTCTCGTCAGGTCACATTAGCCAGTAACAAAGAGCCTTAACACTCGGTGGATATTCTATGTTTTGACAAAGAGTTTGTTCAGTCCTACCTATACCGTAGATAAGGAAGTATGGTACAACTTTTTTTTTTGCTTGGGAAGGGAAAATGCTATTACGCACGCCCAGTGACCCGCATCACTGGGTTACGTGGGAGTCGATCGGATGTCGTTGCCATACCCACTAAAAACCCCTCCTCCTTCTTCCTCCGCTTAGATGGCAGACAACCCCGGTAAAACCTGTCGGCAGTCATCAGGGATGTCCTTTCGTGCCCCGTTGTATCTACTTCTTCGCGCAGTTACTGCTCATGTCGTCCTCTCAGCCAGTTCAGAATAGTGGGCTGGTCTCCTTCTGCGGTTTTTCGTTGTTCCATGTTCTTGCCCTCATTGCTCCGCGTAGTTGTTGTTACGCTCGTTCTCCTCCTTGCCTCTTCCTAGGCCCTCGCTGTCACCCTCCTGTGACACATGACGGTCTTGCAGAATTGCCTGAATTTATTCCAGCTCTCGTCCTTGGCGGTCACCGTGGCGATCAGATTGCCCACGTCTATATTCCCTCCCAGAGCGTTCTCCAGCTCGATCCTTCTGTCCGTCCACTTCGGGCACGCGAAGAGGGCGTGCTCTGCATCGTCGTTCGGGTCTCCACAGTCGAGACAGTTGCTGTCGCTGACCCTGCCAATCCTTTTCCTATAGACACCGAAGCTCCCATGCCCGGTTAGCAGCTGCATGGTGTGGTGATCGATGTCCTTCTTCTTTTTGGTAAATAGCAGCGCACTCGGTATTAGCTTCTTTGTGATATTTTCTTTTTTGCAGTTGTTCCACTCCTTCTGCCAGTCCTCTTGGGCCTTCATGCGAATCGCCTCCAGTTCCTTCTTCAGCTTGGAGCCGTCATCCGTGCCAATCCTGGACCCATGGATCTTGTTCCTCTCGTAGGTCTCTCCGAGCATCTTTATCTTTATGTAAATCGGGAGATTCCCGGTCAACACGCAAAGTGCCGCGTGGGAGACGGTACGGTATGCCGTAGTTGTTATGCACAGGGCCGTTCGTTGTGCTTTTTTCAGCTTTTTCCAGTTCTTATCGGTATTCGCTGCTCTAGCCCACACCGGTGCTCCGTAAGTTACGGTGGACTCCCACACATTGTAGTACAGCCTACGAGCCAAGCTGGGCGGCCCGTTGATGTTGGGTAGAATTCCCCTAAGGGCTCCTATTAACTTGTCGGCTCATTTACACACCATCTCGATATGCGCACCGAACCTCCGACTGGAGTCGATGACGACTCCGAGATACCTGATACGATCGACCGTTTCGATGTCCGAGGAGCCCAACCTGAGTTTCACCACTCTCGGCACTCGCAAGCTTGTGATGAGCATGACCTCCGTCTTTTCCCTCGCCAGGGTTAGCCCGACACTCGTGCACCAATCGTTGGCGATCCTTAGCATCGTGTTGACCTTGACGGAGGCATCATCGCTCCTCCCGACGGAACATGCGATGGCCCGATCATCCGCGAAGGCGATTGCTCTGACCATTGGCATGTTGTCGAGTCTCTCGAGCAACCTGTCGTATACCAAGTTCCACAGGAATGGTCCGAGGATGGATCCCTGCGGAACTCCCGCCGCCACCTCGTGCTCCACCGAGCCGTGCTGGTTGCTCACGATGATCCTCCTTCCGGATAGGTAACTGCCGATTAGTCTTTTGACCTTCCATGGCAGCTTCCTCTTGTCAAATTCCTCGTATATGCTCTTCCAGCTGAGCGAATTGAAGGCATTGCTAATATCCAGGGTGATCATCGCGCATATTACCTTCTTCTGTTTGCAGATGTTGGCAAACTACATCACCTGCGTGATGGCATCTACCGTGCTCCTCTTCTTTCTGAAGCCATATTGCCTCCGATGGAACGGGTCCGTCCCGATGCATCTCTCGATGATCCTCTTAAAGCATTTTCCCCAGATCTTGCTCATGGTTGGGAGTATGCTTATCGGCCGGTACGCGTTGGGGAGACTGGGATCCTTTCCCGGTTTCCTTAGCAGTATTACTCTGGCCGTCTTCCAGCAGTCTGGGATCCTTCCTGATTCGGTGATGCCGTTGAACACCCTTGTCACGAGCTCGCTCCTGCGACTCGCTACCAGCTTCGCGATCTCGCCCGGCACGCCATCGACTCCTGCAGCCTTCTTGGTGTTCATTCTTCCGGCGGCATCGACGACATCGCCTTCGCCGATGGCGACGCTGAGGCTAATATCTCCTTCTTCTTCGGTCTCTGCCTCTTCGCGGCCCTCATAATGGGGGGGTCCGTGTCCCAAGGTGAATAGCCTGTGTAGGACTGCCTTCACCATGTCGATCGGCATGTCGTTTGTTGGTCCCGTGCTTTTACATTTCTTCATGACCGTGCGATAGGGTTTGCCCCAAGGGTCGCTCTCCAGTATCTTGCAGTATTCTGCCCAAGCTGTTTTTTTGCTACAGGCGATCTCCTTTTTTAACTGCCTACGGATCTCCTTGTAGGCGTTGACGAGGGGCTCCGTGTTGCCGGCATTCTTCTTTCTTTCTCTCGTCACCTTCCTGAGCGCTTTGTGCGCCTGCGCTCTCAGTTCCGCGATCATCGGGTTCCACCAGTAGTTCGCGTACTTGCGGCTCGCCGCACCGTTCGACTTCCTTAGCATCCCTTCGCACGTACCTTCGATGATCTTTTGCAAGGGCTCGGCCCCATCCTCTCCGATAGCCGCGTTGAGGTCCTCCTTCTGCAGTGTGTCGTCGAATCTGCTCAGGAACTCCTCCGGCGACATGTCCTTGGTCACGTACCTGTAGAACTTCGATACGGTTCAGGTCTTCCTCGTCTTAAACCTGTGGAGCACGTACAGATGGTCCGAGGCCGAGTATTTGTCCAAGATCGCTCTTCCGGCGTGTATCTCGCTGACCTTGTTGGATGCGCGTATTATGTCGGGGAAGCTCGTCTTCCCGTTCATGAAGAAGGTGTACTTTTCCTTGAGCTTCAATGGAAACACCCGATGGGCGCTTAGTGCCTCCATTAAGACTCCCCCTCTCTTGTCTGTGGTGGATCCTCCCCAACAGGTTGACTTTGCGTTGAAGTCTCCGGCCACGACGACCTTGTCGTGTCTTCTAGCAACGCTCTTCGTCATAGCAGACAGCGTGTCTATGTATTTGCAGTATGCTGGCTTATTTATGTTGGGCGAACAGTATCCGCTGAAGCAGAAGACGTCGCCAACGCGGACGCCCACTATCCCGTCGCTCTTGATCTCCGTTGTTTCATCATGCACTTTGCCATTGAGGAGTGTGACCCATATCGAGGCGTCTCCTTTGGTGTCATTAAGCCAGTGCGGTAGCTGCCTGTTCGGCTCGGAAATTATTATTATATCCGGCCTAAGTTCGATCGCGCATTGGTGCATCATGTCCTGCGCCAGCTTGCATCTGTTGAGGTGTATCTGCGGTATCCTCATTTACTCGCTTTCAATCGCCCTCTATATTGTGGACAAGCCAGAGATCCGGTTACGTGGTCAAATTTCACTCCTTTCTCCTTGCTGCAGATGGAGCAGCAGGGTGCGTTGACGCAAGCAGCTATCGTGTGGTCTTTGGCTCCGCACTTCCTGCAAATCTCCTTTCCAGGGCTTATCGCCGTGCACTTGTTCGCGATATGCCCAAACATGTGACATCTGAAGCACTTTACCACATTGGGTAGTGCCTTTATCGAGGCTATCGTCAAGCCGGTTCTGATCTTCCGGCTCGCCCCCTCTTTGGCCAGATAGGCTTTCGGCATCGTCACTATTGCCGATTGGGTGCCCCACGGCGCCATTTTTAGGGTCTTTACTTCGACCTCAGTGATGTCGCTTACGCCCAGTTGCACTACTATCTCCCTGGCTAGTTATTCCTTGCCTACGAGCGGGTCTATATCCCTGATCTCTACGGAGGTCTTGTCGCGCATTGGTAGCGCTCTCACCTTGCCTCTTAGCGCCGTGTTCATACCCGCCGCGGTCTTTTTGGCGTTGCTACCTGCTTTCAGCTCGATCAGGATGTCACCTGTTCTGGTCCTCCTAATCCCACAGCTCTCTTTTAGGGTCTTCCTTGCCCCCATCAAGTCTTTGTAGACCTGGATCCACTCCTTGTCCTGCCCTACTTTGACGAGGATGGCTTCGGGTCTGTTACGTATCCTCTTCGGTCCCTCCGGCCTCTTTGGCTTGTCCAATGCCGCCCTTCCTGCGTTCGCCTTCCTGACCACCGTCGTGATGTCCGTTCCTTTTCCTCTCCTTCCGCGGACAGGGATCCAGTCTTCCTTTACATCGCAGTCCGTGCATTCCGTAGTCGCTTTTGCCGAGCTGTTGCCGGCACAGGATCCTGCGTATGAGGCCTCCACGGTCGTTGGTCTCTTTCTCTTGGTGTCGCCCTTCCCCTCGACGGGCGATATCTCCTTCCTTTTTCCTTCCTTCTCCTCACTCCTCCCCGGAGGGGTGGTCATCCTGGTGGCCGCGACTGTCCTCGCGTTCCTCTTGAGCCTCATCTCGTCCAACATCGAGTGGAGCTTGATCGCTTTTTTACTGATGGCGTCCCTCCTTTTCTTGATGTCGGTATCCTTTTTGCTCATGAGGTAGAGTCTGCTACCTATGTATTGGATTTCGCGGAAGACTTCTGTGATGATTTCCGTCACCGCCTTCCATTCGCTCATCTTAATGACGATACTGTCCTCGTCGTTGCCTTCGGTCTCGGCCGTTGCTCTGTTCGCCATGGCCTTCCTCCTGAGACATGCCCTTGGTGCCGCCGCTTCGCTGCCGCTGTCCGACATTTCCGCCGGTGTGTCTAGCTCCGAGGTGCTGGCCGCTTCGTCCCTCGTTGCCCTCAGCTGGCTCCTGGCCAGGCTTCTCGTTGTCTTGCACGCGCTCCCCTCCACTGGGGACTTTCTCATATATCTGGTGATCTTGTCACCGTTGAAGATTTTTTCCTTGGCGATTTGGGTCGCCTTTTCGGTGGGTGGTGTCTTATCCTTGAGTGCCTGCATTGGCATCTCGACATCCTCGATGATTCCCGCGATTTCTTCATCAAATTCGAGGTATCTTCTAGTGCTTTTCTTGCACGTCTTTTCCTCTGTGACAACTGCGGGTGTTTCTTGGTCCCCGGTCGTGTTTACCGAACGAGGGGAGGCCCTGGGATCGACCTTCCCCTCGCCGTTCGTCCAGTCGTTGAGTGACCGTCGGGTCGAGCCTGGGACGCTGCTCGAATCCCCGACGGGGCCTGGGAGCTCCGAAACCCCCTGAGCCGTAAGTTTACTTGACTTACAGTACTTGTCCATATTGTGTTTATATATATATGTCGGAGATGAAAGAACGCCGGAGCTCCTCCTTGGATTCGCGGGAACACCGCAACTCTGTAACTTAGATTAAACAAATGCCGCTCCGATTGTTCGAGATTTATGATCATGAGCTTGGGCTCGAGGCGACAATCAGTCGCCGAACGTAGCCGCGGTCAAAGGGATGAACGTTTTATCTAACAAAGGCACAGAGTAACTCTATTCCTCTCCTTAAAAGAAATAGTCGTAGCGACACGTGGCAGTAAATACTTCAATAGTTTCTATCCCGCGGCCCGCCACACGCAGATTTTGTCCTCCGAGTAAGATGATCGCCGGGTGTCGGCATGCCTTTGCGGCGTATGTTTAGCTAACGTGAGGACCCGCTATAGATCTTAAGATTTAGTCAAGCGAAGTCCGTCAAATAGACTTTGTTGCAACTACGGGAAGATAGGAGAAACCTATCTTCCACGAGCGTTGCCCCCCGTCAACAACCTCCCCTCAAGGGCGGCCAGCATCTCTTTCAAAACGCCGATATGGAGATCGACCAATTAGCAACAGCGCTAATTTCCCTCGCCTTTGGAACGAAAGCTTTCGTTGACGAATTCGAGGATCTCATATCCTTAGACCCACCCAATATAGTTTTCCTGGACGACATCGTCGAGACGGAGAGTCATTCTTTCGTACGATCTCATAGACGAATGACAGTGCCACCTTACAACCAGTGAATACCTCACATCTAGTTAACAAGGAGTTAGACTTGAGCTGTGCGAGAACATACGTTTACCATCCCGTGACCGCGGATTCGTTTCGAACCTAAGGTCATTATCACTAGTGCTACGAGTGCTTAATCTTGTTAATAAGCCCGTGCTAATAAACTCTCCGTTGTATCACGACAATGGTTAATTATAATGAAAATTCATTAAACGCCCATCTCCATAATCCTGACTTCAATCCAACATATATATTATGAATTTTTTCCAAAGATACGCGTACGCATGTGCATATCTATATATGTGTGTGTCGCAGAGCAATCTTGTATACAATTTTCACTTTTATTAGAATGCTGATGTAGTGTAGTATATTTTATTTCTTTTACATTTTATTATATTACCAATTATTCAGATTCACGAAGTAGGTCACACACACAGATATGCATACACGTGTGTGTATATACATGTGTTTTCGCAGAGAAATCTCATACATTTGAATCGCGGCTTGTTTTATTTATTGGTTCATTTAATTATTTCATTTTATTTGTATCTTATATGTCATTGCTGATTGGTTGTAGTGTTTCTTCTTATTGATTCACTTATTTCATTTTGATTGTCTGTAGTATAATTCTTTTTATTTTGATTGGTTAGTTATTAGTTAATTTATTATTATTGGTCTTGTTGAATTATTCATAAGTTATTGGTTCGGGGCGTCACGTGCGGCACGCGGGACGTGACAGTATAACGTTATGAACTATTACGTTATAACGTATAACGTTATATTGCATCACTATAGGACGTATAACGTTATATTGCATTACTATATGACGTATAACGTTATGAGCTATTACGTTATAACGCATAACGTTATATTGCATCACTACATGAAGTATACCGTTATGAACTATTACGTTATAACGTATAACGTTATATTGCATCACCATGCGCCCTATAACGTTTTGAACTAATACGTAATAACGTATAACGTTATCTTGCATCACTATAGGACGTATAATGTTATATTGCATCACTATACGACGTATAACCTTATATTGTATCACTATAGGACGTATAACGTTTTGTACTATTACGTAATAACGTATAACGTTATATTGCATCACTATAGGACGTATAATGTTATATTGCATCACTATATGAAGTATAACGGTATGAACTATTACATTATAACGTATAACGTTATATTGCATCACCATGTGACGTATAACGTTTTGTACTATTACGTAATAACGTATAACGTTATATTGTATCACTATAGGACGTATAACGTTATATTGCATCACTATATGAAGTATACCGTTATGAACTATTACATTATAACGTATAACGTTATATTGCATCACCATGCGACCTATAACGTTTTGAACTAATACGTAATAACGTATAACGTTAAGATGCATCACTATATGACGTATAACGTTTTGTACTATTACGTAATAACGCATAACATTATATTGCTTCACTATATGAAGTATAACGTTATGAACTATTACGTTATAACGCATAACGTTATATTGCATCACTATATGAAGTATTCCGTTATGAACTATTACATTATTACGTATAACGTTATATTGCATCACTATAGGACGTATAACGTTATATACTATTACGTTATGAAGCAATAACGTTATATTGCATCACTATAAGACGTATAACGTTATATACTATTATGTTATGACGTATAAAGTTATATTGCACCACAATGTGACGTATAACGTTATATACCATTACGCTATGAAGGAATAACGTTATATTGCATCACTATGTGACGTATAACGTTATGAACTATTACGTTATAATGCATAACGTTATATTGCATCACTATATGACGGATAACTTTATGAACTATTACGTTATAACGCATAACGTTATATTGCATCTCTACAGGACGTATAACGTTATATTGCATTACTATATGATGTATAACGTTATCAACTATTACGTTATTACGTATAACGTTATATTGCATCACTATAGGACGTATAACGTTATATACTGTTACGTCATAACGTATAACGTTATATTGCATCACCATGTGACGTATAACGTTTTGAAATATTGCGTAATAACGTATAACGTTAAGATGCATCACTATATGAAGTATACCGTTATGAACTATTACGTTATAACGTATAACGTTATATTGCATCACCATGCGCCCTATAACGTTTTGAACTAATACGTAATAACGTATAACGTTATCTTGCATCACTACAGGACGTATAATGTTATATTGCATCACTATACGACGTATAACCTTATATTGTATCACTATAGGACGTATAACGTTTTGTACTATTACGTAATAACGTATAACGTTATATTGCATCACTATAGGACGTATAATGTTATATTGCATCACTATATGAAGTATAACGGTATGAACTATTACATTATAACGTATAACGTTATATTGCATCACCATGTGACGTATAACGTTTTGTACTATTACGTAATAACGTATAACGTTATATTGTATCACTATAGGACGTATAACGTTATATTGCATCACTATATGGAGTATACCGTTATGAATTATTACATTATAGCGCTCAACGTTATATTGCATCACTATAGGTCGTATAACGATATATTTCATCACTATATGTCGTATACCGTTATGAACTATTACATTATAGCGCTCAACGTTATATTGCATCACTATAGGACGTATAACGTTAAAAACTATTGCGTTATAATGTATAACGTTATATTGCATCACTATATGGCGTATACCGTTATGAACTATTACATTATAACGCATAACGTTATACTGCATCACTATAGGACGTACAACGTTATGTTGCATCACTATCTGACGTATAACTTTATGAACTATTACGTTATAACGCATAAGGTTATATTGCATCACTATATGACTTATAACGTTTTGTGCTATTACGTGATAACGTATAACGTTATATTGCATCACTATATGACGTATAACTTTATGCACTATTACGTTATGACGTATAACGTTATATGCTATTACGTTATAATGAATAACGTTATATTTCTGCACTATATGACGTATCACGTTATATTGCTTCACTATATGACGTATAACGTTATATACTATTACGTTATGAAGGAATAACGTTATACTGCATCACTATAGGACGTATAACGTTATATACTATTGCGTTGTGACGTATAACGATATATACTATTACGATTTACAATATAACGTTATATACTATTACGTTATGACCTATAACGTTACATGCAATTACGTTATAACGTCTAACGATATATTGCATCACTATATGAAGTATACCGTTATTAACTATTACATTATTACGTATAACGTTATATTGCATCACTATATGACGTATATCGTTATATACTATTACGTTATGAAGGAATAACGTTATATTGCAGCACTATAGGACGTATAACGTTATATACTATTACGTTATGACGTATAACGTTATATTGCACCACTATATTGCGTATAACGTTATGCACCGTTTCGCAATAACATATAACATTATATTGCATCACTATAGGACGTATAACGTTAAAAACTATTGATTTATAATGTATAACGTTATCAGCTCCTCGGATGGCGGTAAGCAGAACGGACACGTGCACGTCGCTCCGTAGGCATAACCGAAATATCTGGGTATATTAAAGAATTCTGGCGGAAAGTGCACGAAGGTGAAGTTTCTAGTGCTCCGGAATGAGTGGGAACACAATAGATAGGTGAGCTCGCTGATATAAAAGCGAGAGAAACGATTGAAATAGCTGTGTGTGAAAAGTGTGGTTAGGGGCAGAGCGGGGGCCATCTTGGGTCGCGCGACCGAAGCGCCACCGTGCGGGCTACCTGGGTAACCAATGAGTGGTGGAGAGCGCCCCCGTGAAGGGCCAGTCATAACTCCCCCGGCGAACAGACACGAATCGCATACACGCGGAAGGATACAGTGGGATTATACGACGACCGGCTACGTTGAAGGACATCGATCTCAAACATATATATATATATATATATATATATATATATATATATGTCGGAGATGAAAGAACGCCGGAGCTCCTCCTTGGATTCGCGGGAACACCGCAACTCTGTAACTTAGATTAAACAAATGCCGCTCCGATTGTTTGAGATTTATGATCATGAGCTTGGGCTCGAGGCGACAATCAGTCGCCGAACGTAGCCGCGGTCAAAGGGATGAACGTTTTATCTAACAAAGGCACAGAGTAACTCTATTCCTCTCCTTAAAAGAAATAGTCGTAGCGACACGTGGCAGTAAATACTTCAATAGTTTCTATCCCGCGGCCCGCCACACGCAGATTTTGTCCTCCGAGTAAGATGATCGCCGGGTGTCGGCATGCCTTTGCGGCGTATGTTTAGCTAACGTGAGGACCCGCTATAGATCTTAAGATTCAGTCAAGCGAAGTCCGTCAAATAGACTTTGTTGCAACTACGGGAAGATAGGAGAAACCTATCCTCCACGAGCGTTGCCCCCCGTCAACAACCTCCCCTCAAGGGCGGCCAGCATCTCTTTCAAAATGCCGATATGGAGATCGACCAATTAGCAATAGCGCTAATTTCCCTCTCCTTTGGAACGAAAGCTTTCTTTGACGAATCCGAGGATCTCATATCCTTAGACCCACCCAATATAGTTTTCCTCGACGACATCGTCGAGACGGAGAGGCATTCTTTGGTACGACCCCATCGACGAATGACAGTGCCGCCTTACAACCAGTGAATACCACACATCTAGTTAACAGAGAGAGTTAGACTTGAACTGTGCGAGAACATACGTTTACCATCCCGTGACCGCGGATTCGTTTCGAACCTAAGGTCATTATCACTAGTGCTACGAGTGCTTAATCTTGTTAATAAGCCTGTGCTAATAAACTCTCCGTTGTATCACAACAATGGCTAATTCTAATGAAAATCCATCAAACGCCCATCTCCTTAATCCTGACTCTAATCCGACATATATATATATATATATATATGTATATAAGACAAACACAATATGTACAAGTACTGTAAGTCAAGTAAACTTACGGCTCAGGGGGTTTCGGAGCTTCCAGGCCCCGTCGGGGATTCGAGTAGCGTCCCAGGCTCGACCCGACGGTCACCCAACGACTGGACGAACGGCGAGGGGAAGGTCGATCCCAGGGCCTCCCCTCGTTCGGTAAACACGACCGGGGACCAAGAAACACCCGCAGTTGTCACAGAGGAAAAGACGTGCATGAAAAGCACTAGAAGATACCTCGAATTTGATGAAGACATCGCGGGAATCATCGAGGATGTCAAGATGCCAATGCAGGCACTCAAGGACAAGACACCACTCACCGAAAAGGCGACCCGAATCGCCAAGGAAAAAATCTTCAGAGGTGACAAGATCACCAGATATATGAGAAAGTCCCCAGTGGAGGGGAGCGCGTGCAAGACAACGAGAAGCCTGGCCAGGAGCCAGCTGAGGGCAACGAGGGACGAAGCGGCCAGCACCTCGGAGCTAGACACACCGGCGGAAATGTCGGACAGCGGCAGCGAAGCGGCGGCACCAAGGGCATGTCTCAGGAGGAAGGCCATGGCGAACAGAGCAACGGCCGAGACCGAACGCAACGACGAGGACAGTATCGTCATTAAGATGAGCGAATGGAAGGCGATGACGGAAATTATCACAGAAGTCTTCCGCGAAATCCAACACATAGGTAGCAGACTCTACCTCATGAGCAAAAAGGATACCGACATCAAGAAAAGGAGGGACGCCATCAGTAAAAAAGCGATCAAGCTCCACTCGATGTTGGACGAGATGAGGCTCAAGAGGAACGCGAGGACAGTCACGGCCACCAGGATGACCACCCCTCCGGGGAGGACTGAGGAGAAGGAAGGAAAAAGGAAGGAGATATCGCCCGTCGAGGGGAAGGGCGACACCAAGAGAAAGAGACCAACGACCGTGGAGGCCTCCTACGCAGGAGCCTGTGCCGGCAGCAACTCGGTAAAAGCGACTACGGAATGCACGGACAGCGATGTAAAGGAAGACTGGATCCCTGTCCGCGGAAGGAGAGGAAGAGGAACGGACACCCCGACGGTGGTCAGGAAGGCGAACGCAGGAAGGGCAGCATTGGACAAGCCAAAGAGGCCGGAGGGACCGAAGAGGATACGTAACAGACCCGAAGCCATCCTCGTCAAAGTAGGGCAGGACAAGGAGTGGATCCAGGTCTACAAAGACTTGATGGGGGCAAGGGAAACCCTAAAAGAGAGCTGTGGGATTAGGAGGACCAGAACAGGTGACATCCTGATCGAGCTGAAAGCAGGTAGCAACGCCAAAAAGACTGCGGCGGATATGAACACGGCGCTAAGAGGCAATGTGAGAGCGCTACCAATGCGCGAAAAGACCTCCGTAGAGATCAGGGATATAGACCAGCTCGTAGGCAAGGAAGAACTAGCCAGGGAGATAGTAGAGCAACTGGGCGTAAGCGACATCACTGAGGTCGAAGTAAAGACCCTAAAAATGGCGCCGTGGGGCACCCAATCGGCAATAGTGACGATGCCGAAAGCCTATCTGGCCAAAGAGGGGGCGAGCCGGAAGATCAGAACCGGCTTGACGATAGCCTCGATAAAGGCACTACCCAATGTGGTAAAGTGCTTCAGATGTCACATGTTTGGGCATATCGCGAACAAGTGCACGGCGATAAGCCCTGGAAAGGAGATTTGCAGGAAGTGCGGAGCCAAAGACCACACGATAGCTGCCTGCGTCAACGCACCCTGCTGCTCCATCTACAGCAAGGAGAAAGGAGTGAAATTTGACCACGTAACCTGATCTCTGGCTTGTCCTGAATATAGAAGGCCATTGAAAGCGAGTAAATGAGGATACTGCAGATACACCTCAACAGATGCAAGCTGGCGCAGGACATGATGCACAAATGCGCGATCGAACTTAGGCCGGATATAATAATAATTTCCGAGCCGAACAGGCAGCTACCGCACTGGTTTAATGACACCAAAGGAGACGCCTCTATATGGGTCACACTCCTCAATGGCAAGCTGCCTGATGAAACAACGGAGGTCAAGAGCGACGGGATAGTGGGCGTCCGTGTTGGCGACGTCTTCTGCTTCAGCGGATACTGTTCGCCCAACATAAATAAGCCAGCATACTGCAAATACATAGACACGACAAGGTCGTCGTGGCCGGAGACTTCAACGCAAAGTCAACCTGTTGGGGAGGATCGACCACAGACAAGAGAGGGAGAGTCTTAATGGAGGCACTAAGCGCCCACCGGGTGTTTCCATTGAGGCTCAAGGAAAAGTGCACCTTCTTCATGAACGGGAAGACGAGCTTCCCCGAAATAATAAGCGTATCCAACAAGGTCAGCGAGATACACGCCGAAAGCGCAGTCTTGGACAAATACTCGGCCTCGGACCATCTGTACGTGCTCTACAGGTTTAAGACGAGGAGGACCCGAACCGTATCGAAGTTCTACAGGTACGTGACCAAGGACATGTCGCCGGAGGTGTTCCTGAGCAGATTCGACGACACACTGAAGAAGGAGGACCTCAACGCGGCTAGCGGTGAGAATGGGGCCGAGCCCTTGCAAAAGAGCATTGAAGGTACGTGCGAAGGGATGCTAAGGAAGTCGAACGGTGCGGCGAGCCGCAAGTACGCGAACTACTGGTGGAACCCCATGATCGCGGAACTGAGAGCGCAGGCGCACAAAGCGCTCAGGAAGGTGACGAGAGAAAGAAAGAAGAATGCCGGCAACACCGAGCCCCTCGTCAACGCCTACAAGGAGATCCGTAGGCAGCTAAAAAAGGAGATCGCCTGTAGCAAAAAAACAGCTTGGGCAGAATACTGCAAGATACTGGAGAGCGACCCTTGGGGCAAACCCTATCGCACGGTCATGAAGAAATGTAAAAGCAAGGGACCAACAAACGACATGCCGATCGACATGGTGAAGGCAGTCCTACAGAGGCTATTCACCCTGGGACACGGACCACCCCATTATGAGGGCGGCGAAGAGGCAGAGACCGAAGAAGAAGGAGATATTAGCCTCAGCGTCGCCATCGGCGAAGGCGATGTCGTCGATGCCGCCGGAAGAATGAACACCAAGAAGGCTGCAGGAGTCGATGGCGTGCCGGGCGAGATCGCGAAGCTGGTAGCGAGTCGCAGGAGCGAGCTCGTGACAAGGGCGTTCAACGGCATCACCGAATCAGGAAGGATCCCAGACTGCTGGAAGACGGCCAGAGTAATACTGCTAAGGAAACCGGGAAAGGATCCCAGTCTCCCCAACGCGTACCGGCCGATAAGCATACTCCCAACCATGAGCAAGATCTGGGAAAAATGCTTTAAGAGGATCATCGAGGGATGCATCGGGACGGACCCGTTCCATCGGAGGCAATATGGCTTCAAAAAGAAGAGGAACACGGTAGATGCCATCACGCAGGTGATGAAGTTTGCCAACATCTGCAAACAGAAGAAGGTAATATGCGCGATGATCACCCTGGATATTAGCAATGCCTTCAATTCGCTCAGCTGGAAGAGCATATACGAGGAATTTGACAAGAGGAAGCTGCCATGGAAGGTCAAAAGACTAATCGGCAGTTACCTATCCGGAAGGAGGATCATCGTGAGCAACCAGCACGGCACGGTGGAGCACGAGGTGGCGGCGGGAGTTCCGCAGGGATCCATCCTCGGACCATTCCTGTGGAACTTGGTATACGACAGGTTGCTCGAGAGACTCGACAACATGCCAATGGTCAGAGCAATCGCCTTCGCGGATGATCTGGCCATCGCATGTTCCGTCGGGAGGAGCGATGATGCCTCCGTCAAGGTCAACACGATGCTAAGGATCGCCAACGATTGGTGCACGAGTGTCGGGCTCAACCTGGCGAGGGAAAAGACGGAGGTCATGCTCATCACAAGCTTGCGAGTGCCGAGAGTGGTGAAACTCAGGTTGGGCTCCTCGGACATCGAAACGGTCGATCGCATCAGGTATCTCGGAGTCGTCATCGACTACAGTCGGAGGTTCGGTGCGCATATCGAGATGGTGTGTAACAGAGCCGACAAGTTAATAGGAGTCCTTAGGGGAATTCTACCCAACATCAACGGGCCGCCCAGCTTGGCTCGTAGGATCTACTACAATGTGTGGGAATCCATCGTAACTTACGGAGCACCGGTGTGGACTAGAGCAGCGAATACCGATAAGAACAGGAAAAAGCTGAAACGAGCACAACGAACGGCCCTGTGCATAACAACGACGGTATACCGTACCGTCTCCCACGCGGCACTTTGCGTGTTGACCGGGAATCTCCCGATTTACATAAAGATAAAGATCCTCGGAGAGACCTACGAGAGGAACAAGATCCATGGGTCCAGGATTGGCACGGATGACGGCTCCAAGCTGAAGGAGGAACTGGAGGCAATTCGCATGAAGGCCCAAGAGGACTGGCGGAAGGAGTGGAACAACTACAAAAAAGAAAATATCACAAAGAAGCTAATACCGAGTGCGCTGCTATTTACCAAAAAGAAGATGGACATCGATCACCACACCATGCAGCTGCTAACCGGGCATGGGAGCTTCGGTGTCTATAGGAAAAGGATTGGCAAGGACAGCGACAGCAACTGTCTCGACTGTGGAGACCCGAACGACGATGCAGAGCACGCCCTCTTCGCGTGCCCGAAGTGGACGGACAGAAGGATCGAGCTGGAGAACGCTCTGGGAGGGAAGATAGACGTGCGCAATCTGATCACCACGGTGACCGCCAAGGACGAGAGCTGGAATAAATTCAGGCAATTCTGCAAGACCGTCATGTGTCACAAGAGGGTGACAGCGAGGGCCTAGGAAGAGGCAAGGAGGAGAACGAGCGTAACAACAACTACGCGGAGCAATGAGGGCAAGAACATGGAACAACGAAAAACCGCAGAAGGAGACCAGCCCACTATTCTGAACTGGCTGAGAGGACGACATGAGCAGTAACTGCCCGAAGAAGTAGACACAACGGGGCACGAAAGGACAACCCTGATGACTGCCGACAGGTTTTACCGGGGTTGTCTGCCCTCTAAGCGGAGGAAGAAGGAGGAGGGGTTTTTAGTGGGTATGGCAACGACATCCGACCGACTCCCACATAACCCAGTGATGCGGGTCACTGGGCATGCGTAATAGCATTTTCCCCTCCCAAGCGAAAAAAAAAGTTGTACCATACTTCCTTATCTACGGTATAGGTAGGACTGAACAAACTCTTTGTCAAAACATAGAATATCCACCGAGTGTTAAGGCTCTTTGTTACTGGCTAATGTGACCTCACGAGAGAATGATTTTCCGGCACGATGATGCTGCAGTGGAAAGCAATGATGGGTGTGTCTAAGGGCACCGGAACATCGGATTCGTGGAGAAAAGACTTCGCTCGGAAAGAGATTGATAGTGACGTTACTGTTAATTGGACAATTTCCATGTTGATGGTTAGAGAAGGATGCTAGTAGCCCTTGAGGGAACGTTGCTAGCGGGAAGCGTCGTCCATGGAAAAATAGATTTCACCTATCATCCCGTAGTTGGAACGAAGACTGTTTGCCTGTTTAGGACTGTTAAGGACTTTAATTAACTAAATCTCAAGGTTTATAATGGGTCCTCAGGCTAGCTAAACATATACTGTTGAGATGCGTTGACATCTGGCAATCATCTTATCCGACGGATGGAGTCTGCGTGTGGCGAGAAACGGGACAGAAACCGTTGGAATGTTTACTGTCACGTGCCACTACGATTATTTCATTAAAGGAAAGCTATAGAATTACTCCATGCCTTTATTAGAGAAAAAGTTCATCCCTTGACCGCGGCTACGTTCGGTGACTGGTTGTCGCCTCGAGGCCAAGTTCAGTATCACAAGTTTCGAACAATTACAAACGGACTGGATGGCTACAATTGTTGAATTACAGCTATGGTAGAATCTAGATTACAATGTTACGGGATTTTCCCAAAATTCCAAGCGGAAGATTCCCGTGTTCTTTCATCTCCGATTTATATTTATGCTTGATCTGTCTGGGACCAGTGCAGATATAGCGCAAACTGGCTGGTAAGCGATGTATTTGGCAAGAAATGTGGCGTACCAGGCATATCGTATTGTCGACACATTTCCAACAGTAACGGAGATGCGTGGTTTTGAATATTTAATAATGTATATTAAAAACTGCAATTAGCTGGATTTGAATCGATACTGATTTTATATAGCGTAATTCGTATGATCTGCACTGTATTTGTCAGCAAATATGGAGTATATCGCGCATCCATTTGTCGACATATCGACATACCAATAGAAACAGCGATACGTTGATCTGAATGTTCAGGCATGAATATGCAAATCTGCAATTACACTGGATTTGACAGGGTTTAGACTTGACGTAGCTCTAACTAGCAGATGTGAACTGTATTTGACAGGAAATGTGGAGAACAATGCACATCGTATTGTTTGCATATCTGCATTAGCAACGGAGATAGGTTGGTTTGAATATTTAAGTCTGAAAATGTAAAAATGGAGGGTTTACGCCTGGATATTACATTGGCCAGAGTTGATGTCAATTTGTCCAACCGTGGAGAGATTTGATCGCGTGGAAGCGAGTCAACGGGAGTCGCAAATTCCCGTTACGATTCTAGGAAACGACACCGCGTATTGATCGATCCCCTGATTTCCGTTAAGATAATAGGGTGGTTGCGGTGGTATAACTCTGCGACCAACAGAGTTATTGATGAGAATTGTGGATCTTGATGGCCGAAATATTGTTATGGAAACATAAAATTTACACTGGCCTTTACTATTAACGTAGACACATATTTATTTTATAAACGATTTTTAGAATATATATCGTTACACAGCTGCACGCGTCTCTGCATTTTCTTCCATACCCGACCTTATGTAGACTGTTAACCGACCGAACTATTTACATTCGTCTGTTTTTCAGTCGCCGCGCACACACATATCTCCACACACTGATATCCACATACAAACATCTCCACTACGCACTCGACCTAGTCCAGCACAAAAATTTTACATATCTCAATACACCTCCTTAATTATTGTGCTGCATATTCATTTCCTTTTGTGAAAATTAAACTATTTTTAAAAGTAATCTAAAATTTTCAAAATTATTTCTCCCTAGAGCCTTCGTTTGAATATCTGATACATTGTTTTCTGAATTTACTTTTATAACGTCAATCCCTTTATTTTCCCAACTTTCATTTACAAAATGGAAATGTACTTCAATGTACTCATAATTTTTTGTCAAGTTTCCATATTTTTATATCGCAATCGCTCCAGAATTATGTTCGTAAATTTTTATTGGTCTCTCGATCATTATTTTGAAATTTTTCAATAATTTCTTTAGAAATTTTATTTCACTCCCTGCTTCTGACAAAACTACTTACTCGGCGGCTGTTGATGATTTTGTCACGCTGTTTCGCTTTGTCGATTTCCAGTAAATTGCGTTTCCGAAAAATCTTATGATAAATCCCGTAGTAGTCTTGTAGTAGTCTTATGATAAATCACCGTCAACAAAGCAATAAATGATTTCAGCGTTCAAATTTCTTTCATAAGTCAACTTTAATTTTCTGGTTAAATATAAGTATTACAAAATTCTCGACGCATATTTATAATGGGTCCCGTCGTAACTGTTTTGAAATCGACTTAAATAGTTTACACTATAACTAACGTATAATCTTGTTCCAGTACTAATAAATTATGAAGCTCCTATGAGGTTTCTATATCTTATATCGTCTGAGGCTGACTATGCGGGTTCTAAATTTGAATTTTTTTCCTTTGGTGTAAAATATAGTTTACTATTTTCAATATTCTATCGTTTCGCTAATGACTCTATATAACTACTTTTATCTAATTTCATCTCACACTTCTTATGATCGTATTCAATGTATATTCCTAAGTAAGTCTTTACTTCACCTAAGTCCCTCATCGCAAATTTGTTCGACAATTTATTTTTAATTTCATCGATTTTTCTTTTGTTTTTTCCACACATTAATAAGTCATCCACGAATAGAATTAAGTATATAACATGATCGCTCTCATACTTCATATACAGACAATAATCACTCTCACTTCTTTGAAAATCTATTTTACATACTTAGAAACCTAGTTTACATACTTTCCTGCTTTTATCGGCGTAACCCATAGGTTGTTTTACAAATACTTCCGATTTTATAGTTCCGTTTAGGAATGCTGTTTCTACATCCATTTGCATAATCATCGAACCATACTGACAACAATAAGATAGTAATAACTTCAGCGTTTGCATTTTTGCCACTGGAGAGTATAAATCTTCCGGTATTTCCTTTTGTTGGAAACCCCGAACAACTAGTCGCGCTTTCTTACGATTATTGGATTTATCCGTATATACCCATTTCAAATCTAATACCTTTTTATCTTTTGGTTTCACCACTAATTGCCAGGTTTTTATTTTTGAGTAAACTATTCATTTCTCGATCCATTGCTTCTTTCCATGATCTGCTGTCATCTGCACCTAATGCTTCTTCATAGGTTTGAGGACTGCCTGCGCTAACTACATTCACATAAATGAAATATGAGGTCCTTTGGCCATATCCTTGAGGTTCCTTTGGTTCCCGTCCTGGCCTTCTCAAATTATTTTCTATGTCCTCAAGTTTTTCTTCTGATTCGTTACTTAAATTTCTCTCCTTTTTTTATTACAACCTGCTCGACCTTTTCGTCACTTGTTTCACTTTCATGAATTTCGTTTGTATCCGAATGTTCTTCAAAATCCTTTTCCGTCTATTATCTGATTCATCCATTCCTTGAAATCCTACTAAATTATCATTTTCACCTATAAATTCTACGTGTCTTGCAATTATAATTTTATTATTAACTAAGATCCTATATCCAACGTTTTCATAACCTACAAGTATTCCAATATCTGCCTTTCTGTGCCATTTCGAATTTATTTTAAATTCAGATATTCTTACGAAAACTATACTCCCGTACAATCTTAAATTATTTATATTCGGTTTCCTTCTCAACAATATTTCGATTGGTGTTTTATTTTCACATGTTTTCGTAATGGTTCCATTTTTTAAGTACACCGCGGTTCTAACTATTTCCGACCAATATTTAATATTTAGTTTCGAATCATGTAATAAGCATCTAGCGGAATTCGTGATTGTTCTATTCTAGCGCTCAGCTGTTCTATTTAACTAGTGAACATAGGGTGGGCATGGTTCTAGGTGAATTCCCGTTTCCCTGATTAGATTGTACTTGTTTTTGTTCATATATTCTTTTCCATTATCGCATCTTAGTCTCTTTATCTTCTTACCAGTAAGATTTTCAACTTTATTTATATAATCAAGGATTCAATCGTAAACCTCATCTTTCGATTTCAAAGTATAAATTAATGCGCACTTACTATAATCGTCCATAAATGTTAAGAAATATTTAGATCCATCAAACCCGGTATTTTTATAAGTTCCATTTAAATCGGTATGTACTAATTCTAAAATCTCGCGTGCTCTACTACGGTTACTCTGGATAGGTACATTGTGCTACTTATTTTGCATACACGCACCACAATTTAATTGAACTTGCTCCAATTTTTCTGGCATTCCCTCAATTAATTTTTTCTTACACATCGTATCTAAATAATTAAAGTTTACATGTCCTCGGATTCTGTGAAATTTTTCCCTGTTCTTCATTTTTTTTCTACATTTTTGGCGTGAGATTCTTGCCTTCCAATGTAACTAGTTATTTTATATAAACCATGATCGTTGAATGCGATCCCTATCAACTTTCTATATTTGTTATAGATCTTTGAAGTATTCCCTGCTGAGGGTATCTTATTTTTATTCGTTACTCTCGCATAGCTAACCAAGTTATTATCCATTTCTTCCACATAAAATACATTTGACATTATAATTTTAACCCTTCTTTTGTTTACTTCAAAGTAAGTTAAAATTTTTCCAACTTTTGTTCCTTTTAATGCTCTACCGTCTCCTAGTTTTACGTTTATCGGGTTCTTTAAGTTTTCGTATTCAAAAAAATACGAGTCATCATTTACAATGTGATCTGAACATTCACTATCGAATGTCCAATCTATTTTTCGCGAATCGCTGGTATATACTGTGATAGTATCCTTACTATTATCGGGCTGCACTCGCGTTAGGAAGGAGTCAATTCCTTGATCGTCGTAGTCCTCGCTGTTTAAATAATTTGCGTCTTGTCGACTTGCCCCATTGTAGCGTTGCTGCCAACCTCTGCTTCGTCCTCGTTGTCCAAATCCACGCTGAACATATCCTCGTCTTTTGTGGCCAGAACCTCGTCCGCCGCGACCCCTATTCTGCTATGACTGATACGCACCTCCTTGCCATTGCGCTCCTCCATTGATTCCGCCTCTGCATGTATTCGTGCAATTTTTTATCACGTGGCCGTACTTTCCACAGCCATGGCACTTTATTTCTCTCTTTTCTCAACCTTGAAAACATTTGACCATTTCCTATCACTTTTACTCTCCCTACGCATTTCCCACATTATAATTTTATTTTTTAAAAAATCACAAGCTCAATCACTTTCTATCAATGAGTCGATTAAGTCATCAATATATATCAATGATTCTGGTAGTGTTTTCAGCATGTAATCGAGTTTTTCACGTTCACTTACGTTTGCACCAGCACTCTTTAATTCATTTATCGTCTTCTCAAATTCCGTGAAAAATGAACCTGATTCCTCAATATCTTTCAACCTCATCATGTCGAGTCTACGTCTTATAGAAAGTTGCAATGCTGTTGATTCCTTCATATACATCTCATCGAATTTTGTAATTATTTTGTAAACAGTGTCTTGAGCACCAACAAATTCTAATTGCTCATTTGTTATACTACAATAGATGTAGTTCATCGCCCATTGATACTTTTTATCCCAATTGTCTTTCGCATCCGTGTCCATTTTCTCTCGTGTAGCCAGTTCATAACATTTTTTACACTTTAAATACATTAATGTTCTTTTCTTCCACGCTTCGTAATCACGTACATCGAATACTTGAATTTTAGTTTTATCGTCCATTGGCATCTTGATTCGTCTTTTCATCTTCACCCTTTTTTCAAAAACAGTTCTCCTCACTATACAGATTCCTTTTATCTGCTCCGCCAACAGCCTCTTTAGCTCTTCAGAACATATTTCCAATTCTTTCAAAATGAACCTTTTTTATACATTCACTCCCGGTTACACGTGGTCCCATAACCTTAAATCTCGTCAACCACGAATTGTGCTACCATATTGAGAATTGTGGATCCTGATGGCCGAAATATTGTTATGGAAACATTCAATTTACGTTGGCCATTACTATTAACGTAGACACATATTTACTGTATAAACGATTTCTAGAATATTTATCGATGTACACTTGCGCGCGTCTCAGCACTTTTATTCATACCCGACCTTTTGAAGACTGTTAACCGATAGAACTGTTTACATTCGTCTGTTTCTCAGTCGCCGCGCACACACATATCTCCACACAGTGATATCCCGTTACAAAGATCTCCACTACGCACTGGACCTAGTCCAGCACAAAAATTATACATATTTCAATATTTTTGAAATATGTATTTCCAACAACTTTGTACAACAACACAAGTTAGTAATTCCGCCGTTTAAGATATAGGTGACGAAGAAATGGATTGATCTGATATGAGAGAATCCGGGTAGATATATTGACTGATCTGAAAACCTAGATTGAGTATGCATAGATAGGTGGATTTCGATGAAGTCATGGGTGTAGAGAATATTCGAACCGAGATATAACTCGAATTCCCCTCTTATATACTTACGGAGGAAAGCTCGGTATGTAGGTAATTTTTGAACAAGGGAAACTGATTCGTTGTTCACTCTTTTTGTTATGAAAAGGGAGGACAAGGATTCGCGATACCCATTGGGTATGATCAGCGTTAATGAATGAAGATAGGAGGAGTAAGCATCCTACCAACGTGGCTCATGGATGACCCTGTTCATGGGAAAATCCACACATTTTCATCAGATAAATGTCCGGTTTAATATTATATAATTACCGGATTTCCCATTATATAACTACCAGCTTTTCCGTAGTTTCTAAGAGCGTTTCTAAGATTGTATAAATAAACATAAGGACTTTTCTAAGGAATACACATCAATCAAAAACATTTAAGAAATTGGGCGTGCAAGATGAAAGGGACCATCTAGAATTACTTAAAAAGTCTAAGTTTATGGTGGGTCCTTTGGTTTGATGAGGGTGTAAATAGTGGTCAGCGGCCCCTTGGCGGCTAAATATCGAGGGACGTCGCACGGTTCCTATCACGCAAGGGAACAGTTGATATAGTGAAAAAATGGCTGGTGTGCACTATATTTGGCAGCAAATGTGGATTGGTTGTCGGCATATTTGCTATAGAGGCGAAGACACATTGATCTGAATGTTTATTCCTTAATAAGCAATACTTCATTTATGCTGCACTTCACAAGGTCCAGAGAGGACGAAGCGCAAAGCGACTGGTGTGTTCTGTATTTGCCTGCAAATCTGGAGTATAACGCGAATCGAAATGTCGGCATATCTGCGATAGCAGCGGAGATACGTTGATTTGTATATTTAAGCATGACTATGCGAAACTGCAATTACATTGCATTTGACAGTAACCAAATATAAAATAGTGTTAGGAAGATGATACATTTGAACTGTACATGTGAATGTGTGTGTAGGCGTCAGAGAGTGTCCAGGCCTTAGTTGGGCCAAAGGGCAATTGGCAGCCGTTAGAAACATTTTAAAGTGTCGGTTGACAACAAACGTGCGTGCGACTAGGTTTTCGATGTCTTCATAGTATAAGATATATTTGTCGGGTCAACGTTAGGATTAGGGGTGGGGGTGTTCGATGAATCTTCGTTGAAATTAGCCATCGGTGCGGTGTAACTATAGTTGAGTTTATTGACACAAATTAGAAAGATTACAGCGTCGATATGTAATCGCAATGTTTCGACATTCGCGGCACTATGACAATGGTCTCGGCTCCGGCAACGTTTCCGCGGTCAACGGATGCTGAGCTCTACCCTACGTTAGCGTCGTTTGAATACTTAATCCTGAATATACGAAACTGCAACTACGCTGGATCTGGCTGGGTCCAGATTTTACATAGCGTAAACCGTATGATGTCTAAGTTGCACTACATGTTAGAGAAAGGAGCAATTACTACGTATAAGAAAGACAAAGTCGATTGCTGATGAGTTCGCACTAGCGAGTGTCTCTACATCACGGCGACGCTGTCGAGGAAAACTATGATGGGTGTGTCTAAGGGCACGAGATCATCGGATTCGTGGAGAAAAGTGTTCGTTCAGAAAGTGAGGGAAATTGACGTTACTGTTAATTGGTCAATTTCCATGTTGGTGGTTAGAGAAGGGTGCTTACCGTCCTTGGGGAGAGTTGCCAGTGGGAAGCGTTCGTAGAAGGATAGATTTCTCTTATCTTCCGTAGTTGGTGCGCAGGCTATTTGTCTATATGAAATACTTTGTATAATTGAAACTTAATATTCGTAGCTGGCCCTCGGCCAGCTAAACATATATTCTGAGGATCCGTCGACATCTGGCAATCATCTTACCCGAAGGGCAAAGTCTGCGTGTGGCGAGTCATGGGACAGAAATCGTTGAAATTTTTACCGTCGTGCCCCGTCCCAAGTATTTCTTTTAATGAGAGCTATAAGTTACTTCATGCCTTTCTTAGGCAATACGTTCATCCCTTGACCGCGACTACTTTCGGCGACTGGTTGTCGCCTCGAGCCCGAGCTCACTATTATAAATCTCGAATAAGTACAGCCGAATCGAATGACAACAGTTTCTTAGGTTATGGTGAAATCTGGATTACAGCACTAAGGGGTCCTCCCAACGCTCCAAAGTGGAGGCTCCGGTGTTCTCTCATCTCCGATATATTTATAACTGTTTTGTGCTAAATAAAGGAAATTATTTGTATTTCCGACTCCCTCATATATCTTTACAAGTAGCACAAACGGGCTAATGTGTGCTCCAGTTGGCAGCCAATGTAGAGTCTAACACGCATCAATTCACCGTCATATCTGCATTAGAAACAGAGATACATTGATTTGAATATTTAAGCCTGAATATGCAAATCTGCAACTACACAGAATTTGGTCGGATCCAGAGTTAACATGGCACAAACTAGCTGATTTGGCAGCATATGTGGAGTGTTCTGCGCATCGAATAGGCGACATAGAAACCAAGATACGTTCATTTGAATATGTAATATTTGAATATTTCGCCTGAAAATGCATAATTGCAAATACGGTGAGTTTGGCTGCGCCCACACGTTAAATAACTCAAACCAGATAATATGCATTGTGTTTGGCAGCAAAAGTGGCGTATATCGCGCATCGAATTGTCGGCATATCTGCAATGCAAACGACGATACGGTGATTTGAATGATTAATCATGAATATGTAAAGCAGCAATTTCGCTAGGTTTGACAGAGACCGGAGTTGACATGGTACAAACCAGCAGATGTGCGGTGCACATGACATCGGATGTGAAATGTAACGGGCATCGCTTTGTCGCCATATGTGCAATAGAAACGGAGATAAATTCATTTGAATATGTTAACACTGCCGTCTCAGTAAAACCATTTTATTTCAAGCTTCACGCTACAGTTCTGAATCCGGACAAGACCGTTTCAAGTTCTCGCAAGAGCAAGCAGTCAAATTAAGGTACTTACACGAGTTAGAGTCTAATACATTTTATTGGTCCAACATCGATGGGGCGATCTCGCATCGAAATTTTCGGAGGACCGCGTAACCTTCCAACGACGACCGCCGTACGAGCAGCGGATAAACTTATTTCGTGCCTTAGGTTGCCCTCACAACGTCCTCTACTTCTTGATTCTTGGTTGGTAGCTTTAGCGGCTGCAGGTCCGAGAAATTGCATATTGACCCGCTTTCTCGTATGTCGCATGTGACGTCTCACTTTCCGCCGTAGACACTTGTCAGAACTACATACGTTGAACGATTTGCGCGATACAAGAGCGGCGCTCTGCAGGGACGAGGGATCCAATTTTCGAAGTATCAAGTGCGAAACCTCCAGTGGTAGTTCGGAAATGATATCTACCTTACTTGGCACGAACAAACCAACGACGCGTAGCAGAGATCTAAAGAAACTCCATGTTGCTTCTACTGTTGCGCGAGCACGACTGACGGTCTGGCTAAGAGTGGAGGCTCATATAAGTGCTGTTCGTCACGGTGCACTGCGAGTTCCGGTTCCGGGTGAGAGTCCCGGTCAGGCAGAATCGATGGTATGTGCATGTATTTTCACTTACATCGGGTTCACATTATGATTAGAGTTAGAGGCGCGAAACGAATCTTCATTAGCTTTAGACGTTGAAGTTATGCAATAGAGCAGATATTTACTAGTGTAAATTTGATTGTTATATAATTTGACAAGTAGTCGTGGTAATTAGGTACTCGAGAAGCTAATGACAATGATCCTGGGTTCAATAACAAAGCCGCGGTCAACGGGATAACAGAATTCGTTTTCATCCTGATTCCAAGTTGTACCATACTTCCTTATCTACGTTATAGGTAGGACTGAACAAACTCTTTGTCAAAACATAGAATATCCACCGAGTGTTAAGGCTCTTTGTAACTGGCTAATGTGACCTCACGAGAGAATGATTTTCCGGCACGATGATGCTGCAGTGGAAAACAATGATGGGTGTGTCTAAGGGCACCGGAACATCGGATTCGTGGAGAAAAGACTTCGCTCGGAAAGAGATTGATAGTGACGTTACTGTTAATTGGACAATTTCCATGTTGATGGTTAGAGAAGGATGCTAGTAGCCCTTGAGGGAACGTTGCTAGCGGGAAGCGTCGTCCGTGGAAAAATAGATTTCACCTATCATCCCGTAGTTGGAACGAAGACTGTTTGCCTGTTTAGGACTGTTAAGGACTTTAATTAACTAAATCTTAAGGTTTATAATGGGTCCTCAGGCTAGCTAAACATATACTGTTGAGATGCGTTGACATCTGGCAATCATCTTATCCGACGGATAGAGTCTGCGTGTGGCGAGACACGGGACAGAAACCGTTGGAATGTTTACTGTCACGTGCCGCTACGATTATTTCATTTAAGGACAGCTATAGAATTACTCCATGCCTTTATTAGACAAAACGTTCATCCCTTGACCGCGGCTACGTTCGGTGACTGGTTGTCGCCTCGAGGCCAATTGCAGTATCACAAGTTTCGAACAATTACAATCGGACTGGATAGCTACAATTGTTGAATTACAGCTATGATAGAATCTAGATTACAATGTTACGGGATTTTCCCAAAATTCCAAACGGACGGTTCCCGTGTTCTTTCATCTCCGATTTATATTTATGTCGCTGGTAGTTCTCACGCATTAGCTTATCGACGGCCTGGCTGGGAACGATCAGGGAAGCGAACCTTTCTGCCCGAGCGCCTGGAGTGATGAATTCCTGAGTCGTCTTTGTTTTGCTCGTTTCAAACATCAGGTGGTATTATTACTTCGCGATTTTCGCTGTAATGGTGTTCAGTGTTATCGTGCAATAAAAATTCACGCGTTTCGGACGGTCTACGGGTACGATTACGTTCTTGTTGCTAACTTCAATAGCAATGGTCCTTTTTGCTCTCGATATAAATTGATGCGGTCCGCCGTAGGGTGGTTGTAAGGGGTTTCCGATGGCATCGTGACGTAGAAATACGTAAGACGATGTTTCGAGTGGAACACGGAGGTTTCTTTTTCGCCGTGTCGCGTAATCGGGTGAGGCCTGATCTTTTCTATTCGTAGTTTTAGACGGCTTCCGTATTTCGACTTGGCCTGTTGCTTCGTTGGTGCACAGAATTCTGCCGGCAATCGTATGCCGGTGCCATAAACTATTTCGGCTGTCGTCGTTTTCACGTCCGTAATAGCTGTTCGTATGCCTAATAAAACTATTGGCAAGATTTCTACACAGTTGCTCGTATCGTGGCATTTGATTGCTGCTTTTAGTTGTCGGGGCAGGCGCCCTACCATCCCGTTGGTCGCGGGGTGATAGGCTGTCGTTCGTAAATGCCTAATGCCGAGGAACAGGCATAATTCGTTAAATAAGTTTGATTCGAACTGGCGTCCTTGATCGGTCCTTATCCTTAAAGGTACGTCGAAACGGAATATCCACGTGGAAAGGAGGGCTGAAGCAACGGTTGCCGCCTCCATGTCGGCGATGGAAACGGCTTCGGTCTAACGCGAAAAACGATCGATTTTCGCCAGGCAGTGTCGGTATCCTAGCGTCCCGTGTCTGGGGGGGTTTGTCATGAGGTCTTCGACGTCCTTTAGCTGTTGATCGCTGAGGCATTTGCCTAGCGTCACGTTCCTAATTATGCTCTAGCAGTTTATATTTCTCTAATCAAGTTGTTTGAATGAACTGTAATTTATACCTGTTAAATCAGTGTATACTTAATTGAACCACCCCGACTATCCTAGCAGAAATAAGGTTATCGATCTGTTCGTGGCTGTTAGGAACATGATACATTTACACTGTACATGTGAATATGTGTGTAAGCGTCAGAGGACGTCCAGGCCTTAGTTGGGACAAAAGACAAGAGTCAGTCATTACAAGTATCTGGAAGAGTCGGTTGGCAACAAGCGTGCGTGCGAGTAGCATTTCGAGGTCTTTAGAGTATAAGATATATGTATAAATGTTGTGTGCTAAATAAAGGGAATTATTTGTATTTCCGAATCCATTCTATACCATTACAAATACACTAACGTACCAGAATATTATAACATTCCGTAACAACGATAGAATTAACCAGTTCGCAAGTATGAAAAAGACACATTTTACACTGTGACGAAATAATATCCAAGAAATCTGTTATAACATACATGGAAAATACACGAATCAGACTGAGAAATATCTCCGTTATTGTGGCAGATATGTCGAGAATTCGATGTGACTTGTACCCCACATTTCTTGCCAAATGCACCGCACACCAGCCTGTTTCCGTTATGTCCTCTCTGGTTTCCGTCAATGCCGGCACGATTGTAGTTTCGCATATTCATGTCTAAATGTTCAAATAAACCTATACAGCGCATATCTGCCAGTTTGCGCAATGTCAATTCTGGACCGTGTGAGATCCAGCGAAATTGCAGTTTTGCATATTCAGGGTTAAATATTCAAATCTACGTATCTCTGTTTCTAATGCAGATATGACGATGAATTTATGTGTGTTATACTCCACATTGGCTCCCAAATTTAGCACACATCGGAGGGTTTGTGCTATGTTATCTGTGTATCCTGTGCAATCCAATGTAATTGCAGTTTTGCTTACATAGGCTGAATCCTCCATTAGAAAACATTGCGCTGTTATTAGCTGTATACATATCATGTATGTCGGAAATACGATGCACGCTACACTCCACATTTGCTGCCATATACAGTGAACACAATCCGGTTTGAGCTATGCAAAATCTAGACCTAGCCAGATCCAGCGTATTTTCAGTTTTGTATATTCAGTATTATGCATTCAAACCGACGTATCTCCGCATCTGTTGCTGATATGCCGACAATTCGATTCGCGTTATACACCACATTTGCTGCCGAATACAGGGCGCATTAACTGGTTTGCGCTGTGTCAACTCTGGACCTTGTACATCCAGCGTAATTGTTGTTTTACATATTCGGTCTCAGATATTTGAATCAACTTTTCTCCTCTTTTATAGCACACATGCTGAGAACTCGATGCATCTTATACTCCACAGTTGCTGCCAAATACAGCCCACATCAGCTGCTTTGAGCTATGTCATCTCTGGTCTCCGATAAATCCAACGTAGTTTCAGCTTTGCATATTCAGGCTGAAATATTCTAATCAACGTATCTCCGCTTCCGTTGCAGATATGCCGACAACGTAAAGCGTGTTATACGCCAAAATTGTTGCCAAATACAGCACACATCAGCCGCTTTGGGCTATGTCGATTCTGGACCCTGTGAAGTGCAGCGTAATTGTAGTTTTGCATACTCAGGAATAAACGTTCAGATCAATGTGTCTCCGCCTCTATAGCATATGTGCCGACATCCACTCCATATTTGCTGCCAAATACAGCGCACATTAGTGGGCTGGCGCTATGTCAACTCTGGCCCGTGTCAAACCCAGCGTAATTGCAGTTTTGCAAATTCGTGCATAAATATTCAAATCAACGTATCTACGATTCTGTTACAGATATGCCGACAATTCGACTCAGGTTATACTGCACATTTGCTGCCAATACAATACACATCATTCGATTTAAACTATGTCATCTCCGATCACCGACAAATCCAGCGTAATTGCAGGTTTTCATATACGTTATTATATATTCAAATCCACGCATCTCCGTTACTGTTGGAAATGTGTCGACAATACGATTTGCCTTGTAATCCACATTTCTTGCAAATTAAACCAATATCATCCAATTAGCGCTATGTCCACTCTGGTCCGGTCAAACCCAACGCAACTGCAGTTTTGCATTATCAAACCTAAATAATCAAATCAACTAATCTCCGTTTCGATTGCAGATATGTGGAAAATTCGATGCGCTTTATACTCCGTAGTTGCTACTAAATACAGCTCACATCATCTGGTTTGCGCTATGTCAAATCCGGACCCCGTGAAATCAAGCGTAATTGCAGTAATGCATGATCAGGGATCAATATTCAGATCGACGTGACTCAGTTTCTGTTGCAGATACGTCGACAAAACGGTGCGCGTTATATTCCACACCGACTGCCATACACTGGGCGCTTCATCTGGTTTAAGCCATGTTAAATACGGAACGAGTCAAATCCAGCGTACTTGTAGTTTTGCACATTCAAGCCTAAATATTCAAGTGAATGTATCTCCGTTTTCATAGTAAGTATGTTCACAATAGGATGAATGTTATACTCCACATTTGCTGCCAAATACAGCACACATCAGACAGTTTGCACATTCTCAAGACTGGACTCGGTGAAATCCAGCGTGACTGCAGTTTTGGATATTAATGCTTACATATTCGAATCGAGGTATCTCCGTTTGTTTTGCAGAAACGTTGGCCATACGATGCGCCTTATATTCCACATCTGATGCCAAATCAGCCGGTTTGTGCTGTGCCAACTATGGACCCTGTAATATCTAGCAGAATTGCAGTTTCTCTATTAATGCTTAAATATTGCTTACAAAGTCTCTCCGCTTGTTTTGCACATATGTCGACAGTTCGATACGCCTTATACTCTACATTTGCTACAGTTACATTACTCATCAGCTTGTTTGAGCTATGTCAACTCTGGTCTCTGCCAATACCTGCCAAAATGCAATTTTGCATGTTCTGGAATTGAAAAGATATAGAATGCATTCGGAAATACAAATAATTCCCTTTATCTAGCATACAACTGTTATACATATATCTTATACTCTTAAGATCTCAAAATCCTACTCGCACGCACGCTTGTTTTCAACCGACTCTTCCAGATACTTCTAACGACTGGCTCCTGTCTTTTGTCTCATCCAAGACCCGGACGTCCTCTGACGCTTACACACACATTCACATGTACAGTGTAAATGTATCATATTCCCAACACGCCTCCTTACATTTACACTGTACACTTAATCGTATTTACATGCTTTGACGAATTACGTAAACTTTAACACTTATTGATTTACATTTCTCTTAGTTTACATTCATCCATGACCTAAACCTTTCGAATTTCTCTCTACACAGTACCTTCGTAAAAATATCCGCAGTATTTTCGTCTGTACTTACTTTAAGTATGTTTATCTTGTTCTCCATTAAGCACTCGTGAACATAGTGGTAATGAACTTCAATGAGTTTAGAATTTTTTGTAAAATTTCCGTGCTTTGCTATACTTATCACTCCAGAGTTATCCTCATAAATTTTTACAGGGTTATCGTCTAGATTTACATTGAAGATTTTCATAATTTCCCTAATAGACATTAATTCACTCACCGCTTCCGATAGAGCTACATATTCTGCATACGTCGAGGCTTTTGTGACACACCTTTGTTTTCTTAGACTTCCAACCAATTACATTTCCACACAATCTAATTACATATTCAGAAGTCGATTTCTTTTCTAAATGATCTCCTGCCTAATCAGCGTCCACATAACAATCTATCGTTTCACATTTTTCATTCCTTTTATAATCTAATCTTAAATCTCTAGTCCGGTACAAATATTTCAATATTCGCAAAGCATATTTAAAATGTGTCTCATTACAACAATCTAGAAATCTACTCAAATAATTCACACTATAACTTATATCGGGTCTGGTATTTTCACTAATATACAACAATGCGCCAATTAAATTTTTGTATCCAATATCCTCTCTATTTATCACAGCTTTTTCAATTTTTAAGTTGGTCTCCATAGGTGCACAGTACAATTTGCTATTTTGTAACTTACATTTGTTTGCTAATGATTCAATGTATTTCTTTTGGCTTAATCTTATTTCATTTTTGAAATAATCATAGTCTATATTTATTCCAAGATATTCTTTGACTTCACCTAAATCTTTCATTTCAAATCTATTAGTTGATAACTTCTTTACCCTTTGTATCTTCCTTTTATTTTTACTACAAATTAGCAAATCGTCTACATACATTAGCAAATAAACAACATTTTCTCCCTCTCCATGTATATATATGCACAACTCTATGTTATTCTTCTTGAAACCTAATCTCGTCACATACTTATCAAGACACTCATACCACTCTCTTCGACTTTCTTTTAACCCATAAAGCGCTTTCGATAGTTTACAAACTCTATTCGTTCCGTCCGCATATCCCTTTGGTTGATTTACATATACCTCCGAGGTTACTTCACCATTTAAAAAAGCAGTTTCTACATTCATTTGCTCAATAATTAATCCATTTTGACAACAATATGATAGCAATATCTTAAAGGTCTCATTACTCGCTACTGGGGAGTATATGTCATCGGCTACGTTTCTTTGTTGGAATCCTCTTACCACTAATCTAGCCTTATACCTGTCATCTGATTTTCTCGTGTAAACCCATTTTACATCTAATACGTCTTTGCCTTTTACCCTTTCTACCAATTTCCAAGTTTTATTCTTATAAAGACATTCTATCTCCTTATTCATAGCTTGTTTCCAATCTTCACTATCTTCGCAACAAATCGCCTCCTCAAATGTACAAGGGATATCTACTCTACAATAATTTGCATGGATTTCACTAATGTTTTCTTTTTCTGGATATCTTACTGGAGTTCTCTTATTACGTATAGATCTACTAGGGATGTTTAAACTTTCAAGACTGTTATCATTTTCATCTTCCCTACTTTCTAACTCTTCCTTATTCATGTTTACCAATAAATCATTATCCTCAATGTCATCGTTATCTTTATCGAATGAATTTTCCGCAACGCCGATACATTTTGTGTCTGTTCCTATGACCTCTACATGTCTCGCTATTGTTATTTTCCTACCTAATAAGACTCTGTAACCTACTTCACTATATCCTAACAAAATTCCCATATCTGCCTTCTTATCCCATTTAGAAACTCTTTTTTGTTCTAGTTTTCTTACAAAAACTTTACTTCCATATAGATGTAGATTTTCAACACTTGGTTTTCTCCCGAAGAATATTTCAAAAGGTGTCGTTCTCTCTATTGTATTTGCCAGTATTCGATTCTTCAAGTATACCGCTGTCCAATCTATTTCCAGCCAGCACCTTTTATGTACTTTCGCTTCCGCTTACATGCAAGGCGCCATGTCCATAACTGTTCTATTATACCTTTCTGCTGTCCCGTTTAATTCATGTACGTAGGTTGGGCAATTATTTATTCTGATACCTTTATCCCTAGCACATTTATAAATTCGATTATTCAAGTACTCTTCTCCATTATCACATCTCAATATTTTAAACCTCTTGCCCGTTAAATTCTCGGCTTCATTTACAAACTGTACGAAACAATCAAAGACCTCACCCTTTGATTTTATACAATAAATTCTAGCTGTTTTGCTATAATCATCGATAAATGAGATGAAATATTTCTCTTCATTGAATCCGGTAGTCTTAAAGAGACCGCACACGTCCGTATGAATAATTTCCATTATCTCCCTAGCCTTGGTTCGATTATTTTTGAATGGTAAATTGTGCATTTTACTTTCTATACACACCCTATATTTCAAAAATTCCTTCTCAAATTCTTTCGGTATACCAGTAACTAGCTGCTCTTTAACCAAAATACTGAAATATTTAAAATTTACGTGTCCTAACATCCTATGCCATCTTTCCTTTTTACTCATACCACTACGTTCAGCGCTGTTTGCTAAGTGCTCCTTCCCTTTCAATATACTTTTCATTCTATATGTTCCCTTTTCTTTAACCGCTACCGCTGTAAGCTTATTGTCCTCATCTATTACTTTTGCAATATTTCCTTTTGAAATAACCGTGTTTTTATTATCTGTTAACTTGCCTAAACTAATCAAGTTTGCGGACATTTCTTTCGCGTAAAAAACATTATTCATATTTATTTCATTTTGCTTTCCAAATGCTTCAAAATAACTTATAACATTCCCTACTTTTGTTGCCTTTATCGACCTGTTATCGCCTAAATATATATTTACCGGTTCTTTAAGGTCAATAGATTTATCGAAATAATTTACGTTATTAATTATGTGATCTGTGCAACCGCTATCTAATAGCCACATTACTTCATTGTTACTTATCTCGTTCGCCTCGCCGCTGTGTGCTGCGTGCGCCGTTGCTATTGTCACGTAAAATGAGAAAGAAATTTAAAGGAAAGTAGAAAACTTTAGGCGTACGTGACTGTTGCTACGCTTCTTGAACATTCGGTGGAAGGACCGTTAGGACATAGATGAACCCTCAGGTACTCCGGCAATATACATTGTCGCCAAGGTCGCCATGTGTAATGTTCAGGTATCGGCTGTCTGGAGAATGTTTAGAAGTGGTCGCCTAAGGTGACGTCAGGGCAAAAGAGTTTGTGGTTACACTATCCATGTGCCTGATCTTGAGTTACCATGCTCGCTCGTGCCGGTTGTTGATTGACGATGGAATTTTCCACGTCCCCTGCTCGTATTTCCTTTGTTTCCTCTTCCTCTGCTGCGACCACGTGTTGACCCACGCCAAAAACTGTTACTGCTTCCCGCTTCGACGCCATTTTGACACTCTCTCGCAAAATGTCCTACTCTTCCACATCTGAAGCATCCTTCCTTTTTTGCAGAAAAGGCGTTGGTTTGCATTTCTCCTCGATTGGACTTATTCTTCTTCTCCGCTATTTCAATTTTATTTTTTACATATGCTACCGTTTGATTTTCTGCTTTCAATGCATCTACTATATCCGCTATGTAGGTGTATTCTTCGGGTAACGTATTCAGCGTGAAATTTAGTTTTTCCCTCTCACTCACTTGTGCACTCGCACATTTTAATTCGTTTATTAATTTTTCGAAATCACTAAATAACGTTGCTGAATCAGTGTAGTTCTCAAGTCTTACCTTTTCCAATCTCCTTCTGCATACGATCTGTAGTGCCGTCGACTCTTTCAAGTACATTTCATCAAACTTTTTCACTATCTCATACGCCGTTTTTTCTTCTCTAATATATTCCAATTGTCTATTTGTGACGGCACTATAAATTATATTCATTACCTTCAGATCCTTTTTGTCCCAGTCTTCATTGTCTGTTTCTGTCTTCACCCTAGTTGTGACAATCTCGCATTCTTTATATCTGAGAAACATCGTTATTCTTTGCTTCCACATACCGTAATCCTCACCATCGAAAATAGGTATCATGATTTCCGATCTCTCCATTTTAAATGATTCCTTATCTCTTACTCAAGCGTTCCTACGTGCTCGAAGTGTATTTTTCCTCTTTGTAACCTTTGAACGTTTCTTTCCTTACTGAGAACTCACTCGAACTAACTCGCAATATTGAAAAACACGCACTAAAATAACTTGCAAAATTATGAACCACGCTCTGCTACCATGAAAAGATATAGAATGGATTCGGAAATACAAATAATTCCCTTTATTTAGCACACAACTGTTATACATATATCTTATACTCTTAAGACCTCAAAATCCTACTCGCATGCACGCTTGTTGTCAACCGACTCTTCCAGGTACTTCCAACGACTGGCTCTTGTCTTTTGTCTCAACCAAGACCTGGACGTCCTCTGACGCTTACACACACATTCACATGTACAGTGTAAATGTATCATATTCCGAACAGGAATAAATATTCAGATCAACGTGACTACGTTTCGATTGCGGGTATGTAGACAATTCGATGCGCGTTATATTCCATATCTGATGCCAAGTACAGTGCACATCATCCGGTTTACGCTATGTAAAATCTGGACCCAGCCAGACCCAGCGTTGTTGCAGTTTCGTATATTCAGGATTAAGTATTCAAACCAACGTATCTCCGATTCTATCGCACATATGGCTACAATTAGAGGCTCGTTATACACCAAATTTGCTGCCAAACACAGTTCACGTTATCCCGTTTGATGCATGTAAAATCGGGACCCAGCCGAACCCTGCGTATTCGCAGTTTTACATATTCAGTATTAAATATTCGAACCAACAAATCTCCGTTTCTATGGCACACTTCCAGACAATTCGGTGCGCGTTATATTTGACATCTGATGTCATATACAGCGCACATCAGTAGGTTAGCGTTTTGTTCACTCTTGTCTCTGTCAAATACACCATAATTGCAGTTTAGCATATTCATGCTTGAATATCGAAAGCAACGTATCTTCGTTTCTATGGCAGATATGACGACAATTCGGTGAGCGTTATGCTCCTGATTTGCTGGTGAGCACAGGGCACATCTTCCGATTCTATCTTCTCTTCTGTCTTATGTCTTCTCTGGTCACTGACAGATTCAGCGTAATTGCTGTTTTGCATATTCATGCCTAAATGTTCAAACCAACGTGTTAGCGCTGCTATTTGATACATGTCGCAAATGCGATGCGCGCTATACTCCACAATTACAGCCAAATACAGTACTTATTCGGTTTGCGCTATGTCGACTGTATTTTCGAGCTATCGCGCGGAGACGCGGTCGTTTGAATACGCGTCAATGGGAGTCGTAAATTCCCGTTACGATTGGAATAATCGACACCACGAATAGTTCGATCCCCGTATTTCTCTTAGGATAATAGGTATAGTCGTTATGGTATAACACTGGGAGTCACAAGGTTATAAAAAATATATGTATTTCCAACGATTTATACAATCACACTGAGTAAGAACGCCGTTGCTTAAGATACAGATAACGAAGAGAAGGATTATTCTTAGATGAGAGTGTGAGCTATAGGATCTCTAGGTCCGTGAGAGCTGTAGGAGCTGTCGGACTTCTGGATACTGTGAGAGCCATAGGAGGCTCTTAGAGATATAGGAACGGTGAGAGTTATAGGGATTGCAGGAGCTGTAGTCACCGTGAGAGATGATGAAACTCTAAAGTTTATTCTGATGTGAGCACGAAGCGCGGTATGGTTGTGCCCTTTGAACGAAAAACGAGGATTCGTTGCTTACATTGTTAGTTAGGAAAGTGAGGGCAATGATCCGCGATGCCGATTGGTTACGACTAATGTTAGGAAGGAAGAGAGGAGGAAGAAGCCTCCTACCAACGTGGGTCCTAGGCGACATTGTTTATGGGAAAACTCAGATTTTCCGTTAGGTAGTGTAGTATCGGAAAAAGGATGGGATTAGGATAATTTAGGTTTGTAAAATTCTCCTAATACTATTTATTAAGATAAATAAAAATAACAAAGATTGATTGGACAGAGAACGATAAATGTTCAACTTGAACTAAAACACAAAAGTCTTATTCCGCTCAAATCACTCTCTATAACTCTCGTCTTCGGCATCCGCACTCGCACGCTCTCGCTTCTCAACTCATACTGTTCGTCTTTTGCATTCGTTCTCGCCGGTGTCTCAACTAACATTGCCTTTAGCATCTCTTTTGTCTTTTCCCGCCCTATCGCGCACGTGTCCCGAAAACGCCCGTGGCCAAGGTCACGCAGGCCTTCTCCACGAAACTGTTCACTTGAAAAGGACCGACGACACATTGATGTACCCGACGATGCCGCGGCTCTCGCGACATTGTTTACGATTCGGCCGATATCTTAGGCCTTTTGTCCACGATACTACACTCGGCCATTCCTGACAAATAACATCTGCCCTCAGATGTGCTCATCACTGTTCTCACTATCATCACTAACACCAACGTTCCACCACTTCATGTGGTCGGCTGCAGTGGAAGTCGTGCGCGGTCCCTCGTGTTCGCCTTCTCGTTGCACTACGTAGCGGTCATTTCGCAGGACTTTCACCACACGATACGGCCCAAGGAACTTTGAATGCAGCTTTAACCCAGGACCGCCTTGCGTCCTCTCGATCGCCACCAGATCTCCTGTTTTGTAGATTGTCGCCTTCTTGCGTCTCTTGTTGAACGTTTGTCTATTGCGGGTTTGAAGCTCCTCGATCCGTCTCTTTGCTATTTCACGCAACTGATCCCGTTCTTCCTGGAACATCGCGGCCCATTCATCCTCAACTAACTGCCTCATCTGCGGATCGTCCCGCATTCTCATCCGCGTGCCAAACAGCAACTGGAACGGAGTAACGCTAGTGCTTCTGCTGGGAGTTGCGTTGAGGTATTTTTGAGTTTTCTCCAGGTGCTTGAACCACTCGCCTGGCGTTGGTGCAGATAACTTCGTCAACAACGGGATAAGTATCCGATTTACTCTTTCCACCTGACCATTGGCCCGCGGAATTCCAGTTGTAGTTCGCACGTGCTCTATGCCTTCCTCATTACAATAGTCCTCGAAAGCACCAGCTGTGAACGCCGTCCCACGGTCAGAGATGATCCTTCGCGGATTCCCGAAACAAACAGACTGTTTTTCCAAGCGGCTGATAACCTCTGCAGAACCCGTTGATTTGGTAGGGTACAACCAGACGTACTTGGTGAAAGCATCGACCACTACGAAGATATGCCGGTAGCTTTTCTTTGTAGTGGGTAACGGTCCAATATGATCGACGTGATACGTGTCGAACGGCAATTCTCCCTTGTCGATGGTATTTAGCAACCCTTCCTCCTTCCCTTGCTTTCTCTCCGCAAGGATACAGTCGATGCAGCTCCGCACCACCCTTTCCACTTTCTCGCGCATTCCCCGGAACCAGTAGTCCCTTTTTACCAACGCCTCTGTTTTGGTAACGCCGAAATGGCCACGTTCGTGAGCTCGTCGGACCACTTGGGTTTGCATCGACTTCGGCACGACCAATAGCGGTGCGTCTTCTACTTCTCGATACAAAAGTTCGTTTCTTAAGATGTACCCGTCGGCCTCGTACTGCTTTATGTTGTCTCGGATCTGTCGCAGGTCATCCTCTTGCAACTGCGCTTCTCTCAAACGTACGACTATCCCTCGTTCGTCTTCGTCTATTAGCATGACCTCGGGTAGGGGATTTCGACTCAACGCGTCGACATGCATCATACTGGTCCCGGGCCTATGCTCCACCTTATAATCGAACTCCTCTAGGAGGATTGCCCACCTCGCGACGCGCACGCACAAGTCCTTTTTCCGCATTGTTAATGCGAATGCCTGACAATCTGTAACGATTTTGAATGGAATGCCGAGCAAGTAGACACGGAATTTCTTCAGCGCTTTCACGATGGCCAAAACCTCAAGCTCGTAACTGGTGTACTTCTCTTCAGCCGGTGAAGTCTTTCCGCTCGAGTAATACACGGGGTGAAAAACGTTGTCCTCGCTGTCGCGTTGCAGTAAGATCGCTCCGTATCCCCCGCTGCACGCATCCGTATGCAGCTGAGTCTCCGCTCCAACGCGATACAGCTTCAACAGTGGCTTCTCGCTTAACGCGGTTTTTAGGCTTCCGAACGCTTCGCGCTCGCGCGATTCGAACCTGAACGGGACATTTTTCCTTAATAGATCTGTTAATGGTCTCGCGATGACAGAATACCGGGGCACAAACTTCCTAAAGTATCCCGCTAAGCCCAGGAAACTCTGAACATCTCTAGCCGATCGGGGCTCCGGGAAATTAGCGACGGCCTTGGTTTTGCATTCAGATGGTTGAATGTTACCGCCCTCGATGATGTGGCCCAAATATTCTATTCTCGTTTGTAGGAATCGACATTTACTCCAGTTTACGAGTAGTCCGTGTTCACTAGCAACTCGCAGCACTGTGCTTAGTTTCTCTATTCCACTCGAAAAGTCAGTCGACGGCACGATCAGATCGTCCATGTACGTCAGCACCACCCCTGTCGCGATCAACTCTTTAAAAACTGCGTTTATATATTTCTGAAAGACGGCTGGCGAATTGCACAATCCAAAAGGCATTTTGAGGAATTCGTACTGGCCTGTGGGGACTACGAACGCTGTATACTTTCTGCTACTTTCCCCAACAGGAACATGAAAAAATCCGTTCTTAAGATCCAACGTGCTAAATACCCTCGAGCCCTGTAGCGAATCTAGTTGGTCTTCGATCAAGGGCAGTGGGTATCTATCTTTTACTACCTTTTTATTTAATTGTCTATAATCGACGCAAATTCTAGTCGAGCCGTCTTTCTTTTTGACCAAAACGATCGGACTGGCATAGTCGGAATGTGATTGGCGTATTATTCCATCCTCCAGCCACATTTTGATCTGTTTGTCGACCTCGACCTTGTCTTGTGGAGATAGTCTTCGCGGCCTTTCGTAAACCGGAATATCGTCATGCAATATTATATTCATTTTGATTCCTACTTCGCGCGTTTTCTGTGGCCTATAATTTCGGATTAAACTCTCTACTGCCTGCTTATGGTGCACGTTTTCGATATGGGATAAATCTACTCCACGCGCCCCCGTCACTATGTCTACTTTAAAAACTTCCGGAATCCCATCGGAGTTTTCGTCTTTTAATCTGAAAATGGAGATATCTCCCCTCCTCCTGTTCATCTCAACGGTATCCAGGAAGTCTGTGCCTATTATCAACGAACGGTGCATCATAGTGTTCGGAACTACATGCACCGTTATATGATATAACTCATCATCTATGACAATATCCGTTGAAAATTTCCCGAGCGTAAGATTGTTCTCAGATCCGATACTGCGAAACTCGATAATTTCCCGAATTAATTTGGGCGCTCCAATTTTGGCATGTTGATCCGCCCGCATCAGGGTTAGTTCGCTACCGGTATCTATCAACGCGCTCAGTTCGCAATTTCCAATTCTAACACTTTTACAACCCGCTCGCAGCGACTTTTGTGTATTACAAACCTCTTTAGAGGACTTACCCAGATCGCTGCATTTCGATGCGACGTGTCCGTACTCTCTACACTTGAAACACTTAGGACCTCTCGATCCGTTCGGGCAATCCGCGCTTACATGTGCTTTATCGCCGCAATTGTAGCAACGCGTCTTTCTCGCACTTCCGCATTGACTGGGACTGTTGTTTCTCTCAACTCTGGCCGACTTAGCATCCGACTTCGTCCTTCGGCTCTTCTGCTCCTCGTACGCGATTAGCCTCTTCCTTAGCTCCTTGATGGATGCAGCACCATACAGCATAGATTTAAGAACTTCTTCGTCTATTATCCCGTCTATGATGTACTCTACTTTGACTTCTTCCTCTATATCGGCATGACTGGCTATTTCCAGCATGCGATACATGTAGGCCAAGCACGCCTCGTCGCTTTTCTTTCTCGTCCCATTAAGCTTTTGGTGTACTTGCCTACTGTTGGACTTTCTGGAGAACTCTCCGATTAGTCCCTTCTTCAGCTCATGCCAAGTCCTGGCATGGCACTCGAAGCTTGCGAATATTTTCGCCGATCCCCTCAGCAGCTTCCTCGCGTAGACTGCCTTCTGACCGTCGGACCACATACACGTGTCCGCGACTTCTTCGAATGATTCGAACCATCGCTCCACGTTTTCACCTTTGTCGCCGCTAAACAATTCTAATGCGTCTTCGACGTCTTTAAAGCTTAATACCGAGACGGTACCTGCCTTTTGGCGATATTCATCACGGTCCGAGCACATCGCTCGCGTACCTCCCTCGTGTTTTATCACGTCTCTCTCATCTTCTTCATTGTCACTTTCGTCGTCGCTTTCTTCTTCCGACGATACGTTGTCTCCTTCCAGGGCCGCCCGTAGCCGTGCGCGTAGTTCAGATTTTCTCCCTGTGACCTTTAACCCCAAGCTAGCGAGGCGCGCTCTCAACTCCTTCGTCCTCAGCTTCTCGAGGTCTTCGTCTCCATCCTGATCGCGCTCAGCTCTCTGCCCACTCCTTAGGTTTCTCTGATTTACCGATTCCTCATCGCGCTTCGATTCCTTCGGAGTTGATTGACCAGCCTTATACGCTCGGTTCAGCCTGGCCATCAGCACTGACTTCGAACCTGATATCGGCAGATTCAGACTTGCGAGCTTTTTTCTTAGCTCCTCCAGCGTCGAACCCTCTTCAGTCGAAAACTGTTCCTCTTCACAATTTGCCATTTTCAACTCTTTTTTTTCAACACAATTAGTTCCGTTAAACGTGTCGTTCTCTGTCTGGTTTCAATCCCGGACGAGCCCCCAATTTGTAGTATCGGAAAAGGGATAGGATTAGGATAATTTAGGTTTGTAAAATTCTCCTAATACTATTTATTAAGATAAATAAAAATAACAAAGATTGATTGGACAGAGAACGATAAATGTTCAACTTGAACTAAAACACAAAAGTCTTATTCCGCTCAAATCACTCTCTATAACTCTCGTCTTCGGCATCCGCACTCGCACGCTCTCGCTTCTCAACTCATACTGTTCGTCTTTTGCATTCGTTCTCGCCGGTGTCTCAACTAACATTGCCTTTGGCATCTCTTTTGTCTTTTCCCGCACTATCGCGCACGTGTCCCGAAAACGCCCGTGGCCAAGGTCACGCAGGCCTTCTCCACGAAACCGTTCACTTGAAAAGGACCGACGACACATTGATGTACCCGACGATGCCGCGGCTCTCGCGACATTGTTTACGATTCGGCCGATATCTTAGGCCTTTTGTCCACGATACTACAGTAGATGTCCGCTTTTTTCGTTAGGCCACTATCAGCTTTCTCCGTAATTCTTAAGAGCGCGTAATAAACCCAAGGACCTTTCTAAAAACCGACCGACAACACTTCTAGAATTAGAAAGTGTTTTCGAAACAAACAGATTGACTTAGACCATATGTGCGAAAAATGCAGTTAGGATTTCATCTTTATGGTGTGTCCTTGGGCCTATGGAGGATTCGAAGGATGGCGCGTGGACTGTTGGCTGTCAAGCCGCGCGGCATTGAGTGCAGATGTGTTGCGCGGCAGAACATCGACCCTGGTCTCTGTTATATGCAGTGTAATTGTTGTTTTGCAGATTCAGACTCAAATATTCAACTCCACGTATCTCCGTTGCTGTTGCTGATATGTCGACAATTCGAAGTGCCTGGTACTCCACATTTCTTGCCAAATACATCGTTTACCAGCCAGTTTGCGCTATATCCAGACTGGTCGCAGACAGATCAAGCATATATATAAATCGGAGATGAAAGAACACGGGAACCTTCCGTTTGGAATTTTGGGAAAATCCCGTAACATTGTAATCTAGATTCTACCATAGCTGTAATTCAACAATTGTAGCCATCCAGTCCGATTGTAATTGTTCGAAACTTGTGATACTGCAATTGGCCTCGAGGCGACAACCAGTCACCGAACGTAGCCGCGGTCAAGGGATGAACGTTTTGGCTAATAAAGGCATGGAGTAATTCTATAGCTGTCCTTAAATGAAATAATCGTAGCGGCACGTGACAGTAAACATTCCAACGGTTTCTGTCCCGTGTCTCGCCACACGCAGACTCTATCCGTCGGATAAGATGATTGCCAGATGTCAACGCATCTCAACAGTATATGTTTAGCTAGCCTGAGGACCCATTCTAAACCTTAAGATTTAGTTAATTAAAGTCCTTAACAGTCCTAAACAGGCAAACAGTCTTCGTTCCAACTACGGGATGATAGGTGAAATCTATTTTTCCACGGACGACGCTTCCCGCTAGCAACGTTCCCTCAAGGGCTACTAGCATCCTTCTCTAACCATCAACATGGAAATTGTCCAATTAACAGTAACGTCACTATCAATCTCTTTCCGAGCGAAGTCTTTTCTCCACGAATCCGATGTTCCGGTGCCCTTAGACACACCCATCATAGTTTTCCACTGCAGCATCATCGTGCCGGAAAATCATTCTCTCGTGAGGTCACATTAGCCAGTTACAAAGAGCCTTAACACTCGGTGGATATTCTATGTTTTGACAAAGAGTTTGTTCAGTCCTACCTATAACATAGATAAGGAAGTATGGTACAACTTGGAATCAGGATGAAAACGAATTCTGTTATCCCGTTGACCGCGGCTTTGTTATTGAACCCAGGATCATTGTCATTAGCTTCTCGAGTACCTAATTATCACGACTACTTGTCAAATTATATAACAATCAAATTTATTCTAGTAAATATCTGCTCTATTGCATAACTACAACGTCTAAACCAAATGAAGATTCGTTTCGCGCCTCTAACTCTAATCATAATGTGAACCCGATGTAAGTGAAAATACATGCACATACCATCGATTCTGCCTGACCAACACTCTCACCCGGAACCGGAACTCGCAGTGCACCGTGACGAACAACACATATATAAGCTTCCACTCTTAGCCAGACCGTCAGTCTTGCTCGCGCAACAGTAGAAGCAACATGAAGTTTTTTAGATCTCTACTACGCGTCGTTGGTTTGTTCGTGCCAAGTAAGGTAGATATCATTTCCGAACTACCACTGGAGGTTTCGCACTTGATACTTCGAAAATTAGATCCCTCGTCCCTGCAGAGCGCCGCGCTTGTCTCGCGCAAATGGTTCAACGTATGTAGATCCGACAAGTGTCTACGGCGGAAAGTGAGACGTCACATGCGACATACGAGAAAGCGGGTCAAGATGCAATTTCTCGGAACTGCAGCCGCTAAAGCTACCAACCAAGAATCAAGAAGTAGAGGACGTGGTGAGGACAACCTAAGGCACGAAATAAGTTTATCCGCTGCTCGTACGGCGGTCGTCGTTGGAAGGTTACGCGGTCCTCCGAAAATTTCGATGCGAGATCGCCCCATCGATGTTGGACCAATAAAATGTATTAGACTCTAACTCGTGTAAGTACCTTAATTTGACTGCTTGCTCTTGCGAGAACTTGAAACGGTCTTGTCCGGATTCAGAACTGTAGCGTGAAGCTTGAAATAAAATGGTTTTACTGAGACGGCAGTGTTAACATATTCAAATGAATGTATCTCCGTTTCTATTGCACATATGGCGACAAAGCGATGCCCGTTGCATTACACATCCGATGTCATGTGCACCGCACATCTGGTGGTTTGTACCATGTCAACTCCGGTCTCTGTCAAACCTAGCGAAATTGCTGCTTTACATATTCATGATTAATCATTCAAATCACCGTATCGCCGTTTGCATTGCAGATATGCCGACAATTCGATTCTTACATATTAAGTAACGTTCTGAATTTCCTGGTCTAGAAGAGTTTGGTGTAAAAATACAAACTTCTTCAAAGCAACGATACATTAAATAAACTAAACCAGCACTAAAGGGTGTAAAAAGGTTGAATAATTTTGTCACAAAATCGCCACCCTCTCTTTCAACCATCAATGCTATTAAACATCGACAAAGATACAGTTGTTTTGAAAGAATTTCTTGTACATTTTCTTGTCGTTCTGCTGAGAATCCTCAATCAAACATCACAAAATGTACTCCTTTGCCATGGGTATGCTGCATTATAAGATTTGTAAATGCCTATTCATTATCTGGGTCAAAGACATCACCACTTTCCTTTGGTCCGTAGTATTGATGAAATGTTTCACAAGGACCCGCATAAAAGTCTTCTAATTTGAAATCATGTTCATTTTCTAATGTAAGAGCAAATCCTTTAGCACGTCATTTCTTTCGCCATAGAACATGTTCACTAAAACCTCCTGCTCCAGCACATACATCTGCAAAGTATAGCAGCCCATTCTCCCTCAAACCTTTTGGGTTAGTAAACATAAAGTTACATGCTCTATCTGTATTCGCCATTTTAACAGTAGCACGATTTAAAAAAAGTGTTAAAAAAAGTTTTCGCATTGATAACAGTTTTCACTATATCTTCACAACAGAAATCAATTTCATCATCTGTGGTCAACTTTTCATATCACCATTTCATATCTTTTACACACATTATAAGTTCCTCTGCAGGATTCCATTTAAGACCTGAATCTTCATGTCCAGGAACATGATGTCCAAAGCCTCTGCGACCATGCTGTCTAGGTGCTTGAACTGGCTCTAAACGACCTTGATCATTATTTCCGAAGCCGTAACCGCCTTATATCCCATCATTCGCATCATCCTTTTGCCGTTATCGAGGAGACTGTTTGACTCTTGTGTTATTACTTGTATTCTTCTATTGTCAACTACCTTTTCATCAATATCCTCCTCGTCAGATTCACTTGAACATCTGCGAATTTTTTGTCGTTTACTATGATTATAAGTATCTCTTTCACAGTTCTTCCTTTTTGTCCTAGTTTCCAATTCTTCTTGCATGGTATGTTGATGCATCAGTCGCATAACAATTCTGCTACTAACATGATACATTTACACTGTACATGTGTATGTGTGTATAAGCGTCAGAGGACGTCCAGGCCTTAGTTGGGACAAAAGACAAGAGTCAGTCGTTAGAAGTATCTGGAAGAGTCTGTTGACAACAAGCGTGCGTGCGAGTAGGGTTTAGAGGTCTTTAGAGTGTAAGATATATGTATAACTGTTGTGTGCTAAATAAAGGGAATTATTTGTATTTCCGAATCCATTCTATATCTTTACATGGTAGCGGAGCGTGGTTCATAGTTTTGCCAGTTATTTTAGTGCATGGTTTTCAATATTGCGAGTTAGGTCGAGTGACTCTTCAGTAAGGAAAGAAACGTTCAAAGGTTACAAAGAGGAAAAATACACTTCAAGCACGTAGGAACGCTTGAGTAAGAGATAAGGTATCATTTAAAATGGAGAGATTGGAAATCATGATACCTATTTTCGATGGATATTTACGGTATGTGGAAGCAAAGAATAACGATGTTTCTCAAGTATAGAGAATGCGAGGTTGTCACAACTAGGGTAAAGACAGAAACAGACAGTGAAGACTGGGACAAAAAGGATCCGAAGGCAATAAATATAATTTATAGTGCCATCACAAACAGACCATTGGAATATATTAGAGAAGAAAAAACGGCGTATGAGATAGTAAAAAAGTTTGATGAAATGTACTTGAAAGTGTCGACGGCACTACAGGTCGTATGCAGAAGGAGATTGGAAAAGATAAAACTTGAGAACTACAGTGATTCAGCATCGTTCTTTAGCGATTTCGAAAAATTAATAAACGAATTAAAATGTGCGGGTGCACAAGTGAGTGAGAGGGAAAAACTAACTTACATGCTGAATACGTTACCCGAAGAATACAGCTACATAGCGGATATAGTAGATGCACTGAAAGCCGAAAATCAAACGGTAGCGTATTTAAAAAATAAAATTGAAATAGCGGAGAGGAAAAATAAGTCCAATCGAGGAGAAATGCAAACCAGCGCCTTTTCTGCAAAAAAGGAAGGATGCTTCAGATGTGGAAGAGTAGGACATTTTGCGAGAGAGTGTCAAAATGGCGTCGAAGCGGGAAACAGTATCAGTTTTTGGCTTGGGTCAACACGTGGTCGCAGCAGAGGAGGAGGAAGCAAAGGAAATACGAGCAGGGGACATGGAAATTTCCATCGTCAGTCAACAACCGGCACGAGCGAGTGTCACGACCGGCATACTTCAAATCCGATGGACCGATGATGGAGATAGAGATGTGGCGGCCTTGGCGACAATGTATATCGCCGAAGTGCCTAATGAGTCATCTGTATCCTAACGGTCCTTCCACCGAATGTCCTAGAAGTGTGACAACGGTCACGTACGCCTACAGGGTAGTGGGGATATTGAGGGATGACAAACAAAGAAGAAACAGATGTTACCGAAAGTCAAATTGTAAGAGCTTCAGTCTTGGAAAGTTACGGCTGGAGCTCAGAACAAAATCGCAGTCAGAGTAAATTCAGAATACAAGAAATAAATTCTCTTGTTTTTTTTGTTACCTCAATTTTTTTCTTTTCGTTAGAGCCTCCTGCTTTTTATTTTACGTGACACGAGCATGGTAACTCAAGATCAAGCACATGGATAGCAACGGCGCACGCAGCACACAGCGGCGAGGCGAACGAGATAAGTAATTATGAAGTAATGTGGCCATTAGATAGCGGTTGCACAGATCACATAATTAACAACGTAAATTATTTCGATAAATCTATTGACCTTAAAGTACCGGTAAATATATGTCGGATTGAAGTCAGGATTATGGAGATGGGCGTTTAATGAATTTTCATTAGAATTAGCCATTGTCGTGATACAATGGAGAGTTTATTAGCACGGGCTTATTAACAAGATTAAGCACTCGTAGCACTAGTGATAATGACCTTAGGTTCGAAACGAATCCGCGGTCACGGGATGGTAAACGTATGTTCTCGCACAGTTCAAGTCTAACTCTTTGTTAACTAGATGTGAGGTATTCACTGGTTGTAAGGTGGCACTGTCATTCGTCGATGAGATCGTACGAAAGAATGAATCTCCGTCTCGACGATGCCGTCGAGGAGAACTATAATGGGTGTGTCTAAGGACATGAGATCCTCGGATTCCTCAACGAAAGCTTTCGTTCCAAAGGCGAGGGAAATTAGCGCTGTTGCTAATTGGTCGATCTCCATATCGGCGTTTTGAAAGAGATGCTGGCCGCCCTTGAGGGGAGGTTGTTGACGGGGGGCAACGTTCGTGGAAGATAGGTTTCTCCTATCTTCCCGTAGTTGCAACAAAGACTACTTGACGGACTTCGCTTGACTAAATCTTAAGATCTATAGCGGGTCCTCACGTTAGCTAAACATACACCACAAAGGCATGCCGACACCCGGCGATCATCTTACCGGAAGGACAAAATCTGCGTGTGGCGGGCCGCGGGATAGAAACTATTGAAGTATTTACTGCCACGTATCGCTACGACTATTTCTTTTAAGGAGAGGTATAGAGTTACTCTGTGCCTTTGTCAGATAAAACGTTCATCCCTTTGACCGCGGCTACGTTCGGCGACTGATTGTCGCCTCGAGCCCAAGCTCACTATCATAAATCTCGAATAATCGGTGCGGCATTTGTTTAATCTAAGTTACAGAGTTGCGGTATTCCCGCGAATCCAAGGAGGAGTTCCGGTGTTCTTTCATCTCCGACATATATATTTAGGCGATAATAGATCGATAAAGGCAACAAAATTAGCGAATGTTATAAGTTATTTTGAAGCATTTGGAAAGCAAAATGAAATAAATGTGGATAATGTTTTCTACGCGAAAAAAATGTCCGCAAACTTGATTAGTTTAGGCAAGTTAAAAGATAATAGGAACACGGTTGTTTCAATAGGAAATATTGCAAAAGTAATAGATGAGGACAATAAGCTTACAGCAGTAGCGGTTAAAGAAAAGGGAACATATAGAATGAAAAGTATATTGAAAGGGAAGGAGCACTTAGCAAACAGCGCCGAACGTAGTGATATGAGTAAAAAGAAAAGATGGCATAGGATGTTAGGACACGTAAATTTTAAATATTTAAATATTTTGGGTAAAGAGCAGCTAGTTACTGGTATACCGAATGAATTTGAAAAGGAATTTTTGAAATGTAGGGTGTACAGCAAAGGAAAATGCACAAATTACCATTCAAAAATAATCGAACCAAGGCTAGGCAGATAATGGAAATTATTCATTCGGACGTGTGCGGTCCCTTTAAGACTACCGGATTCAATGAAGAGAAATATTTCATCTCATTTATCGATGATTATAGCAAAATAGCTAGAATTTATTGTATAAAATCAAAGGGTGAGGTCTTTGATTGTTTCGTACAGTTTGTAAATGAAGCCGAGAACTTAACGGGCAAGAGGATTAAAATATTGAGATGTGATAATGGAAAAGAGAACTTGAATAATCGAATTTATAAATTTGCTAGGGATAAAGGTATCAGAATAAATAACTGCCCAACCTACGTACATGAATTAAACGGGACAACGGAAAGGTATAATAGAAGAGTTATGGACATGGCACGTTGCTTGTTAGCGGAAGCGAAAGTACATAAAAGGTACTGGCTGGAAATAGATTGGACAGCGGTATACTTGAAGAATCAAATACTGGCAAATACTATAGAGAGAAAGACACCTTTTGAAGTATTCTTCGGGAGAAAACCAAGTGTTGAAAATCTACATCTATATGGAAGTAATGTTTTTGTAAGAACAAAAGAGAGTTTCTAAATGGGATAAGAAGGCAGATATGGGAATTTAGTTTGGATATAGTGAAGTAGGTTACAGAGTCTTATTAGGTGGGAAAATAACAATAGCGAGACATGTAGAGGTCATAGAAACCGACACAAAATGTATCGGTTTTCTGGAGAATTCATTCGATAAAGATAACGATGACATTGAGGATAATGATTTATTGGTAAACATGAATAAGGAAGAGTTAGAAAGTAGGGAAGATGAAAATGATAACAGTCTTGAAAGCTTAAACATCCCTCGAAGATCTACACGTAATAAGAGAACTCCAGTAAGATATCCAGAAAAAGAAGACATTAGTGAAAGCCATGCAAATTATTGTAGTGTAGATATCCCTTGTACATTTGAGGAGGCGATTTGTTGCGAAGATAGTGAAGATTGGAAACAAGCTATGAATAAGGAAATAGAATGTCTTTATAAGAATAAAACTTGGAAATTGGTAGAAAGGGTAAAAGGCAAAGACGTATTAGATGTAAAATGGGTTTACACGAGAAAATCAGATGACAGGTATAAGGCTAGATTAGTGGTAAGAGGATTCCAACAAAGAAACGTAGCCGATGACATATACTCCCCAGTAGCGAGTAATGAGACCTTTAAGATATTGCTATCATATTGTTGTCAAAATGGATTAATTATTGAGCAAATGGATGTAGAAACTGCCTTTTTAAATGGTGAAGTAACCTCGGAGGTATATGCAAATCAACCAAAGGGATATGCGGACGGAACGAATAGAGTTTGTAAACTATCGAAAGCGCTTTATGGGTTAAAAGAAAGTCGAAGAGAGTGGTATGAGTGTCTTGATAAGTATGTGACGAGATTAGGTTTTAAGAAGAATAACATAGAGTTGTGCATATATATACATGGAGAGGGAGAAAATGTTGTTTATTTGCTAATGTATGTAGACGATTTGCTAATTTGTAGTAAAAATAAAAGGAAGATACAAAGGGTAAAGAAGTTATTAACTAATAGATTTGAAATGAAAGATTTAGGTGAAGTCAAAGAATATCTTGGAATAAATATAGACTATGATTATTTCAAAAATGAAATAAGATTATGCCAAAGGAAATACATTGAATCATTAGCAAACAAATGTATGTTACAAAATAGCAAATTGTACTGTGCACCTATGGAGACCAACTTAAAAATTGAAAAAGCTGTGATAAATAGAGAGGATATTGGATACAAAAATTTAATTGGCGCATTGTTGTATATTAGTGAAAATACCAGACCAGATATAAGTTATAGTGTGAATTATTTGAGTAGATTTCAAGATTGTTGTAATGAGACACATTTTAAATTTGCTTTCTGAATATTGAAATATTTGTACCGGACTAGAGACTTAAGATTAGATTATAAAAGGAATGAAAAATGTGAAACGATAGATTGTTATGTGGACGCTGATTAGGCAGGAGATCATTTAGAAAAGAAATCGACTTCTGAATATGTAATTAGATTGTGTGGAAATGTAATTGGTTGGAAGTCTAAAAAACAAAGGTGTGTGACAAAAGCCTCGACGTATGCAGAGTATGTAGCTCTATCGGAAGCGGTGAGTGAATTAATGTCCATTATGGAAATTATGAAAATCTTCAATGTAAATCTAGAGGATAACCCTGTAAAAATTGATGAGGATAACTCTGGAGTGATGAGTATAGCAAAGCACGGAAATTTTACAAAAAATTCTAAACACATTGAAGTTCATTACCACTATGTTCACGAGTGCTTAAAGGAGAACATGATAAAGATATTTAAAGTTATTACGGGCGAAAATACAGGCACTGTGTACGGAGAGAGAAATTCGAAAGGTTTAGGTCATTGATGAATGTAAACTAAGAGAAATGTAGATAAAGCAATAAGTGTTAAAGTTTCTGTTACGTAATTCGTCAAAGCATGTAAATACGATTAAGTGTACAGTATAAATGTAAGGAGACGTGTTAGAAACATGATATATTTAAACTGTACATGTAAATGTGCGTGTAAGCGTCAGAGGACGTCCAGGCCTTAGTTGGGACGAAAGACAAGAGTCAGGCGTTAGAAGTATCTGGAGGAGCCGGTTGACAACAAGCGTGCGTGCTAGTAGCATTACGAGGTCTTTAGAGTATAAGATACATGTATAAATGTTGTGTGCTAAATAAAGGGAATTATTTGTATTTCCGAATCCATTCTATATCTTTTCAATTCCTGAACATGCAAAATTGCATTTTGGCAGGTTTTGGCAGAGACCAGAGTTGACATAGCACAAACAAACTGATGAGTAATGTAACTGTAGCAAATGTAGAGTATAAGGCGTATCGAATTGTCGACATATGTGCAAAACAAGCGGAGAGACTTTGAAAGCAATATTTAAGCATTAATAGCACAAACTGCAATTATGCTGGAATTTACAGGGTCCAGAGTTGGCATAGCACAAACCGGCTGATTTGGCATCAGATGTGGAATATAAGGCGCATCGTATGGCCTACGTTTCTGCAAAACAGGCGGAGATACCTTGATTCGAATATGCAAGCATTAATATCAAAAACTGCAGTCACGCTGGATTTCACTGAGTCCAGTCTTGACCATGTGCAAACTGTCTAATGTGTGCTGTATTTGGCAGCAAATGTGGAGTATAACATGCATCCTATTGTGAACATACTTACTATGAAAACGGAGGTACTTTCACTTGAATAACTAGGCTTGAATATGCAAAACTACAAATCCGCTGGACTTGACTCGTTCCGTATTTAACATGGCTTAAACCAGATGAAGCGCCCAGTGTATGGCAGTCTATGTGGAATATAACGCGCACCGTTTTGTCGACATATCTGCAATAGAAACTGAGTCACGTCGATCTGAATATTGAACCCAGATCATGCATTACTGCATTTACGCTTGATTTCACAGGGTCCGGATTTGACATAGCGCAAACCAGATTATGTGAGCTATATTTAATAGCAACTACGGAATATAAAGCGCATCGAATTTTCCACATATCTGCAATCGAAACGGAGATTCGTTGATTTGAGTATTTCGGTGTAAAAATGCAAAACTGCAGTTACGTTGTGTTTGACCGGACCACAGTGGACATAGGGCTAATTGGATGTTGTTGGCTTAATTCGGACGAAATGTGGAGTACAAGGCACATCGTACTGTGACACATTTCCAACAGTAACGGAGATGCGTGGCTTTGAATATTTAATAATGTATATGAAAAACTGCAATTACGCTGGATTTGTCGGTGATCGAAGATGGCATTTGTCGGCATATCTGTAGCAGCAACGGAGAACACATAAATTTGAATATTTTACCTGTATATGCAAAGCTGCAATCACGCTGGATTTGACTCGACGCGGATTTGATATAGCTCAATTCGTATGATCTGCACTGTATTTATCAACAAATGTGGAGTATATCGCGCATTAAGATTTCGACATATCTGCAAGAGAAACAGCGATACGTTGATCTGAATGTTCAAGCATGAATATGCAAAACTAGAATTACACTGGATTTGGCAGAGTTTAGACTTGACGTAGCTCTAACTAGCAGATGTGAACTGTATTGTATGGAACTGTAACTGTATCTGTATTTGGCAGGAAATGTGGAGAACAAGGCACATCGTATTGTCTGCATATCTGTATTAGAAACGGAGATAGGTTGGTTTGAATATTTAAGTCTGAAAATGTAAAAATGGAGGGTTTACGCCTGGATTTGACATCGGCCAGAGTTGATGTCAATTTGTCCAACCGTGGGGAGATCTGATCGCGAGGAAGAGCGTCAACGGGAGTCGCGAATTCCCGTTACAATTCTAAGAAGCGACGCCGCGTATTGATCGATCCCCTGATTTACGTTAAGATAATAGGGTGGTTGCGGCGGTATAACTCTGCGACCAACAATGTTATTGATGGGAATTGTGGATCTTGATGGCCGAAATATTGTTTTGGAAACATTAAATTTACGCTGGGCATTACTATTAACGTAGACACATATTTATTTTATAAACGATTTCTAGAATATTTATCGATATACATTTGCACGAGTCTCAGCACTTTCATTCATACCCGACCTCTTGAAGACTGTTAACCGATAGAACTGTTTACGTTCGTCTGTTTCTCAGTCGCCGCGCACACACATATCTCCACACAGTGATATCCCGTTACAAAGATCTCCACTACGCACTGGACCTAGTCCAGCACAAAATTATACATATTTCAATATTTATGAAGTATGTATTTCCAACAACTTTGTACAACAGCACAAGTTAGTAACTCCGCCGATTAAGGTATAGGTGACGAAGAAATGGATTGATCTGATATGAGAGAATCCGGGTAGATATATTGACTGATCTGAAAACCTAGATTGAGTATGCATAGATAGGTGGTCTTCGAAGAAGTCATGGGTGTAGATAGTTTTCGAACCGAGATATAACTCGAATTCCCCTCTTATATACTTACGGAGGAAAGCTCGGTATGTAGGTAATTTTTGAACAAGGGAAACTGATTCGTTGTTCACTCTTTTTTTTATGAAAAGGGAGGACAAAGATTCGCGATACCCATTGGGTATGATCAGCCTTAATGAATGAAGATAGGAGGAGTAAGCATCGTACCAATGTGGCTCATGGATGACCTTGTTTATTGGTAAATACACACATTTTCATCAGATAAATGTCCGGTTTAATATTATATAATTACCGGTTTTCCCATTACTTAACTACCAGCTTTTTCATAATTTCTAAGAGCGTAGAATAAACATAAGGACTTTTCTAAGGAATACACATCAATCAAAAACATTTAAGAAATTGGACGTGCAAGAAGAAAGGGACCATCTAGAATTACTTAAAAAGTCTAAGTTTATGGTGGGTCCTTAGGTTTGATAGGGTGTAAATAACGGTCAGCGGCCCCTTAGTGGCTAAATATCGAGGGACGTCGCACGGTTCCTATCACGCAAGGTAACAGTTGAAATAGTGAAAAAACGGCTGGTGTGCACTATATTTGGCAGCAAATGTGCAGTATAAGGCATATCGAATTGACAACATATTTGCAACAGAAACAGAGATACGTGGGTATGAATATTTTATCCTGATTATGCAAAACTGCAAATACGCTTGATCTGTCTGGGACCAGTGTGGATATAGCGCAAACTGGCTGGTAAGCGATGTATTTGGCAAGAAATGTGGAGTACCAGGCACATCGTATTGTCGACATATCAGCAACAGCAACGAGATACGTGGAGATGAATATTTGAGTCTGAATCTGTAAAACAACAATTACACGGCATATAACAGAGACCAGAGTCGATGTTCTGCCGCACAACACATGTGCACTCCATCGCGCGCGGCTTGACAGCCAACGGTCCACGTGCCATCCTTCGAATCCCCCATAGGCCCAAGGACCCACCATAAAGATGAAATCCTAACTGCATTGTTCGCACATATGGTCTAAGTCAATCTGTTTGTTTCGAAAAGACTTTCTAATTCTAGAAGTGTTGTCCGTCGGTTTTTAGAAAGGTCCTTGGGTTTATTACGCGCTCGTAAGAATTACGGAGAAAGCGGGTAGTGGCCTAACGAAAAAAGCGGACATCTACCTAACGGAAAATCTGAGTTTTCCCATAAAAAATGTCGCCTAGGACCCACGTTGGTAGGTGGCTTCTTCCTCCTCTCTTCCTTCCTAACATTAGTCATAACCAATCGGCATCGCGGATCATTGCCCTCACTTTCCTAACTAACAATGTAAGCAACGAATCCGTGTACTTCGTTCAAAGGGCACACCCATACCGAGCTTCGTACTCACATCAGAATAAACTTTAGAGTTACATCATCTCTCACGGTGACTAGAGTTCCTGCAATCCCTATAACTCTCACCGTTCCTATATCTCTCAGAGTTCCATCGTCTCTCACGGTGACTAAAGTTCCTGCAATCCCTATAACTCTCACCGTTCCTATATCTCTAAGAGCCTCCTATTTCTCTCACAGTATCCAGAAGTCCGACAGCTCCTACTGCTCTCACGGACCTAGAGCACCTATAGCTCACACTCTCATCTAAGAATAATCCTTCTCTTCGTTATTTGTATGTTAAGCAACGGCGTTTTTACTCAGTGTGATTGTATAAATCGTTGGAAATACATATATTTTTTATAACTTTGTGACTCCCAGTGTTATACCACAACGACTACACCTATTATCCTAAGCGAAATACGGGGATCGAACTATTCGTGGTGTCGATTATTCCAATCGTAACGGGAATTTACGACTCCCACTGACGCGTATTCAAACGACCGCGTCTCCCCGCGATAGCTCGAAAATACAGTCGACATAGCGCAAACCGTGTAAGTACTGTATTTGGCTGTAATTGTGGAGTATAGCGCGCATCGCATTTGCGACATGTATCCAATAGTAGCGCTGATACGTTGGTTTGATCATTTAGGCATGAATATGCAAAACAGAAATTACGCTGAATCTATCAGTGACCAGAGCAGACTTAAGACAGAAGAAAAGATAGAATCGGAAAATGTGCTCTGTGCTCACCAGAAAATCAGGAGCATAACGCTCACCGAATTGTCGTCATATCTGCCGTAGAAACGAAGATACGTTGCTTTCGATATTCAAGCATGAATATGCTAAACTGCAATTATGGTGTATTTGACAGAGACAAGAGTGAACAAAACGCTAACCTACTGATGTACGCTGTATATGACATCAGATGTCAAATATAACGCGCACCGAATTGTCTGGAAGTGTGCCATAGAAACGGAGATTCGTTGGTTCGAATATTTAATACTGAATATGTAAAACTGCATATACGCAGGGTTCGGCTGGGTCCCGATTTTACATGCATCAAACGGGACAACGTGAACTGTGTTTGGCAGCAAATTTGGTGTATAACGAGCCTCTAATTGTAGCCATATGTGCCATAGAATCGGAGATACGTCGGTTTGAATACTTAATACTGTATATACGAAACTGCAACAACGCTGGATCTGGCTGGGTCCAGATTTTACATAGCGTAAACCGGATGATGTGCACTGTTCTTGGCATCAGATATGGAATATAACGCGCATCGAATTGTCTACATACCCGCAATCGAAACGTAGTCACGTTGATCTGAATATTTATTCCTGTTCGGAATATGATACATTTACACTGTACATGTGAATGTGTGTGTAAGCGTCAGAGGACGTCCAGGTCTTGGTTGAGACAAAAGACAAGAGCCAGTCGTTGGAAGTACCTGGAAGAGTCGGTTGACAACAAGCGTGCATGCGAGTAGGATTTTGAGGTCTTAAGAGTATAAGATATATGTATAACAGTTGTGTGCTAAATAAAGGGAATTATTTGTATTTCCGAATCTATTCTATATCTTTTCATGGTAGCAGAGCGTGGTTCATAATTTTGCAAGTTATTTTAGTGCGTGTTTTTCAATATTGCGAGTTAGTTCGAGTGAGTTCTCAGTAAGGAAAGAAACGTTCAAAGGTTACAAAGAGGAAAAATACACTTCGTGCACGTAGGAACGCTTGAGTAAGAGATAAGGAGTCATCTAAAATGGAAAGATCGGAAATCATGATACCTATTTTCGATGGTGAGGATTACGGTATGTGGAAGCAATGAATAACGATGTTTCTCAGATATAAAGAATGCGAGATTGTCACAAATAGGGTGAAGACAGAAACAGACAATGAAGACTGGGACAAAAAGGATCTGAAGGCAATAAATATTATTTATAGTGCCGTCGCAAATAGACAATTGGAATATATTAGAGAAGAAAAAACGGCGTATGAGATAGTGAAAAAGTTTGATGAAATGTACTTGACAGATTCGACGGCACTACAGATCGTATGCAGAAGGAGATTGGAAAAGATAAGACTTGAGAACTACATTGATTCAGCATCCTTTTTTAGTAATTTCGAAAAATTAATAAACGAATTAAAATGTGCGAGTGCACAAGTGAGTGAGAGGGAAAAACTAAATTTCACGCTGAATACGTTACCCGAAGAATACACCTACATAGCGGATATCGTAGATGCATTGAAAGCATAAAATCAAACGGTAGCATATGTAACAAATAAAATTGAAATAGCTGAGAAGAAGAATAAGTCCAACCGAGGAGAAATGCAAACCAACGCCTTTTCTGCAAAAAAGGAAGGATGCTTCAGATGTGGAAGAGTAGGACATTCTGCGAGAGAGTGTCAAAATGGCGTCGAAGCGGGGAGCAGTAACAGTTTTTGGCGTGGGTCAACACGTGGTCGCAGCAGAGGAAGAGGAAACAAAGGAAATACGAGCAGGGGACGTGGAAATTTCCATCGTCAATCAACAACCGGCACGAGCGAGCATGGTAACTCAAGATCAGGCACATGGATAGTGTAACCACAAACTCTTTTGCCCTGACGTCACCTTAGGCGACCACTTCTAAACATTCTCCAGACAGCCGATACTTGAACATTACACATGGCGACCTTGACGACAATGTATATTGCCGGAGTACCTGAGGGTTCATCTATGTCCTAACGGTCCTTCCACCGAATGTTCTAGAAGCGTAGCAACAGTCACGTACGCCTACAGGGTAGTCGGGATAATGAAGGATGAAAAACAAAAGAAGAAACAGATGTCACCGAAAGTAAGAAAATATTGTAAGAGCCTCAGTCTCGAACGGCCACGGCTAGAGTTCAGAAGTGTATAAACGAGGAAAAAATAAAGTTTTCTTCTTTCCTTTAAATTTCTTTCTCATTTTACGTGACATTTTGGCGATCCTGCCAGGATACATCAACGTTGGATAAAACAAGATTACGGTTTTGGCCTACGGGACATCCGACCAAAGGTGTATCAAGCAACCTGGACTACGCAAAACGGTTTTATTAGTAAGTAGAACCATTTCCTCTAGAAGGATCGATCGATTGCATTCGATAACGTCAGACTCCGACGATCTAATACTCTGAAATGGACAAAAGGGACGATAACAAAGTTACACCTGTGGCTTCGACTAGCGGTGATCCAAACCTGCGGGCAATTTTGGATATGATGCAGCGCCAGCACGAAGAACATAAGGCAGTTATAAATGATTTGTATAAACTAATCCGCGATGAAAGCAGTCAACGGATCAAGGAAATGGAACTAATAGGGAAGACTGTGGCCGAACTCAAGCTAGGAGTACAATCCTCCGTAGATACGTCTGAGTTCAACTCAATTATGACAGACGATACTAGTTCTGCCAGCAGAAGCACTACTCGGGACACCCGCATAGTGAAATCTCCGGAAGAACGCGTTCGGATCAAAGAAACTCCAGAAACCTCCGACCCAGCGAACTCCGAGGATGAGGAAGAAGAATCAGCCTCGTACGAACGACATATGTTCGACGCGAAAACCAGCATCGAGTTCATCCCAGTCCTCAACGGTCAAGATGACATTGGAGTGGAGGGATTCATCAAGCGGGTAAGCGAAGCTAGATCGGAATGTAAGGAAAAGCGTGCTTTATTGAAATTAATTCTAACCAAACGCATTGTCGGCGAAGCCGAAAGAGGCATTAGACATTCGGTTATCGAGACGTACGGCGCCTTATTCGAAAATCTGAGGAAGTTCGTATCGATTAGCGTAACTTCAAACGGTGCACGCGATAAATTACAAAGAACTCGGCAAAGTTTTAACGAATCAGTACACGGATACGTCAAAAGATTTCGACAAGGTCTTAATGAACTTATATACGCATTGCAACAGGAAATTCGCGATCCTATTCGACGAGCAGTCGCGATAGACCTAGAGAACGAACGCGCAACCAAAACGTTCATAATAAATTTAAAACCCGAGATAGAAATCAGAACATCAGCATCAGAACATCAAGCATGAAACCGCGCACCTTACAAGAAGCACAAGATGCCGCGTTCGAAGCAGAACTATTAACCGGAGAAATTGAGCGAAACCGCGGAAATCAGTGCAGGCAACAAATAAGAGCTCACTCATTCGCCCGAGGGAATGTATCGTCACAACGCAAACCCCCACTTAGGAGCGGTCCGATGACTACGCTCAATCGCCTGCCGACAAGCACTCAAATAAACAACGGAGGAAGAATGAAGTGTTTTAAGTGCCACCAAATAGGACATACCGCAAATTACTGCCGAAATTTTCAACCGGCCAGCCAGCGAAATCTTCCGCCACCGCGCAGCTACATTATAAACATGGAGAATGCGGGACGAGAAGAGGAAACAGCGCTACCAGAACCTCGAGAGACGTCGTACGAGTACACGCAACAACAGGAAAACTTCTATCCATTGGAGTTCGATCGGGAACAGAAATCAAACGATATTTAATCGATACCGGTGCAAGAATAAATTTAGTTAAAAGATCAAGTGCCATATTTAAACCTAAAAAGACAGTAGCTAAAACATTTTACATGGGCAATGACAAATACCAAACTGACGAAACAGTAGACTTTCAATTCTTTAACATCATGAACACATTTCACGTTGTGCCAGACGATTTTCCTTTAATAGAAGACGGAATAATTGGTTTACCTATGCTCTCTAACTACTCATATCGAATTAACAACGAATCAATACAATTAAACGGGAACGAAATATTTTTCCAGGCGCCGAAAACCATTCTCCCAGGGCAAACCAAAATCGAAACAATTTATCTGGATAAAGTTCCGACGAGAGTATGTTTCTGCAATACTGGTGAGCAACCAACTATAATCACTAATGATCTTTCTTGTGAACACGATCTCGATAAAATTGCTAAAATGAAACAAATAATTAGACTAGACCATATTGAAGACAAACTTCGTATTCCTATCGAAAAGATCCTCCTACATTACATAGACGTGTTTGACCTAGAATCCGATACCCTACCTTGTACTAACCTAACAAAACACACTATTACCCTACGCGAAAACAAAATCGTCAATACCAAATCGTACCGACCTCCCGAAGCCCATAAAGCAGAAATTGAAAAACAAATGAAAAAATGTTAGATAAAAATATCATTGAAGAATCAGATTCTCCTTACAACAGTCCAGTATGGGTAGTACCCAAGAAATCAGACGCATCAGGCAAACAGAAATGGCGTATAGTTATCGACTTTCGAAAATTAAATGAACTTACCGATCAAGACGCCTACCCACTACCGACAATCGACGACATTCTATCACAATTAGGCAACGCCAAATTCTTCTCTGCTCTAGATTTATCTTCGGGATTCCATCAAATACCTATGGACCCCGACTCAAAGAAATATACAGCCTTTAGCACACCTCAGGGACACTTTCACTATAATCGCATGCCATTCGGTTTAAAAAACGCCCCAGCCACCTTCCAACGCATGATGGATACCGCGTTACGAGGATTATTGAACAAATACTGCTTTGTATACCTTGACGACATAATAATATTCGGTAGTACAATTCAACAACACAATGAAAACCTTGCTATAGTATTGCAAAGATTAAAACAGTTAGGACTAAAAATCCAACCCGACAAATGCGAGTTTCTAAAACCTGAATTAGAATACTTAGACATGTCATAACACACGAGGGCATAAAGCCAAATCCTAAAAAGATCTCCGCAGTTAAAGACTTTAAGATTCCCAAAACACCAACAGACGTAAAGTCATTTCTCGGATTAGCTGAATACTACAGAAAATTCATTAAAAACTTTTCCAAACTCGCCAAACCATTAACAGATCTCACAAAGAAAGACAATCCTTTTAGATGGACTGAAGCGCAACAGACAAGCTTTGACACACTAAATGAAAAGCTATGCTCAGCCCCAGTTTTAGCATACCCAGACTGCACGAAAACATTCACACTCACCACAGACGCTTCCAATGAAGGAATAAGCGCAATCTTATCACAAGACGGACATCCTTGTTGTTACATATCACGGACACTCAACCCCCCAGAGAAAAATTATTCTACCACAGAAAAGGAATTATTAGTTATCGTATGGGCAGTTAAGAGACTCAGGCAATACCTGTTAGGAAGACGATTCGTTATTCGAACCGATCACCAAGCACTCACTTGGCTCAAAAATTGCAAAGACCCTTCTTCGCGTTTGATTAGATGGAGACTTAAACTCGAAGAATACGAGTACGATATTCAGTATTGCAAAGGTAAAGAGAACACAGCAGCCGACGCACTTTCCAGAAAAATTTACCAAATTACCGAACAAATCAGTCCCAGACACACCTGCAAACTCCGAAAATATTGTAGAACACTTTTACGCATGGTCAGAAGACGCGACACCCCCGAGACGACTTAAAATCACGCCAAACGATCACACCTTCTATCAATTGAATAGAGAAACATTAGGTCCATTCGACAAAGATACTTGGATTCGAAAAATTTTTGAACTAACCAAGAAACACGAGAAAATTGGGATAGGAGACAATAGTTTTACCGAAACCGAAAAAGCTAGGATCAAAGTAACACTCATGTTTAATAATGACCAAATTGAAGAAATAACTTTTGCATACGAACCAATACAAACCATAACTGACGAACAAGCTCTAGACATTATACGCGAAAACCATAACGACATTAGTGGACACTTGGGTATTCAAAAGACATATAGTAAAATCAAAGACCAATTCAAAATCCCACGCCTCATGGAGAGGATAGAAGATTTTATAAAAAATTGCGAAGCTTGTCAACGACAAAAGCTAGTTAGAATCAGACCCAAGGAACAACCCGTCATTCCTCAGACACCAGTAGAACCAAACGAAAAGATAGCCATGGATCTAATTGGTTCGATGCCTAAAACCACACGTGGAAATCAATACATTCTTTCGATTCACGATGACCTAACGAAATATCTCGTTTTAGTACCACTGAAAACACAACGAACCGAATCGATTATCGATGCAGTACTACATCACTACATTTACATCTTCTCAGCACCCAAAACGATACTAACAGACCAGGGACGAAACTTTATTAGCGAACTAATGGAAAAATTCGAGGAAGCATTTAAAATCAAACATATAAAGACCACTAGTTTTCATCCTCAATCTAACGGATCCTTAGAACGAACACACGCCACAGTAAAAGACATGATTCGCACGAGCCTACACGATTCTAATAAAGAATGGGATCAGGTATTAGACTTTATTTGCCTAGGGTATAATACCGCGATACACGATGCAACTGAATTTTCACCCTTCGAACTAACATTTGGAAGAAAAGCCAACCTCCCGTCTTCCGTATCCCGAACTTCCAATTACACCTACGAAGAAATGTTTGCACTATGGCAAAAACAATTGCAAAAATATAGAATGATAGCGAAGAACACTCTTGAACAAAGTAGAAAGAGGTACATGAGAGATCAGACAAGAAAAATCATTAGAACTCAAACCTTATTTAAGGAAGGAGATCGTATACTCCTTCACAACGATCATAAGTCGGATAAATTGGACGATGAATGGTTAGGACCCTACGTTATTAAATCAGTCAAGACACCGTATTATGAGATTCTCATTAGAGATCGAGTTAAGAAAATCCACGGTAACGGAATAAAACCTTATTTTTCAGGACGATCACCCTTGCCGTCGGATTTACCACCCTTAACGGATTAAAAATAACCCCTATTGACAATATTGGAATATTTCATGAGAAAATATCCAAAGCATATCTTTATAGCGAACACATAAATGTTATTATAGGACTAGATATTTGTGCTGTATTGGAACAAGTAAGATATATTGAAAAGGGAGTAGCCGAAGTTAGGAATCATTGCGAGACACGAAAAGACTGTAACATATTACCAGAAATACGCTCTTTGCAAGCAAAACTAAATAACGTCAGAACACTTAGCACCGAATTACGATCCTTAGCTCACATTCATCTCAGAAGTAGATGAGGACTAGTAGACGCTATCGGATCTATTAGTAAAACTCTTTTTGGAACCCTAGCCGCGAACGATCTAGATATAATCAACAAAAATATAGACAAACTCTTTGAAGAAGGTAACAGCCTAAAAACCATAGTAGCTAACCAGACAGCTTTGATTAAACGAATTTTAAATAACGACGTCATCCAGCGACTGAAACAAGTAGACACAGGTGTAACAAACGAACTTAAAACGCTTAACAAAAACGAGATCACCTTAATAAAAGTCATAACTCTAGAAAGCTCACTCTCTGACTTACATTTCCAAATCGACGAAATATTCAATTTAATCATCTTAGGAAAACAAGGAATAATAAGCCCACAGATTATTGATCCCGGAACTTTTATTAACAATTACGCCCAAGTACTAGGTAGCAAAACAGTAGGAAACGCTTTTATACCAAAGGAAGAGAATTTCCAAAATATTTTAGATATCTCAGAACTCACATTGTTTACTCGACAAAACAAAGTTTCCTTTGTAATTTCTGTACCAACAGTTATGGACATGGAATGGGATATAGAGCAAATATATCCCATACCATCTCTCACGAACAAAGTGTTTTTAGCACCTTTAGTAGTTCATCCGATATTTTTAACGTCAGGACTAAATTACATCAATGTCGATCAAAACTACTTGGATAAGCAATGCCGTTCTATATCTGACTTTTACATTTGCAAACAAACTCAGCCGATTCACGACCGTCGAGTGAAGCACGATTGTAACTCTGAAATCTTAAGCGCAGAAAACACTGTCAAATTCTGTAAGGTAGTAGTTTATAACATTGAAGATATAACTTTTATCCCATTAAACGCTGAGAATCATTTTATAGCTATACCAGAAAAACCAATAGATCTGAGCATTTTCGAAGAAAAGACACATCGAATTGTTAGACTAGAGAAACCATCTTTGTTACAAACTAATAAAACCGTAGACATATTGTACAAGAATAACCATATGAGAATAAGTGGTAGTAGCAAGGAAATTTCTTACGAGATTAAAATCAAAACAGTCAATGTAACTAATGATTCAGACTGGATTATTTTACTAAATAAACTAGAGAAAACTCCAAAACTTATTAACGATAATTACGGATACAAAAACACTCTGGATGGAATCGAAGATCAAACGAATCAACTAACTTTTGCTCATAGAATCGATCAAGTTGAATCACGGGGAATATCTATATTACAAATTATAGGATATTTATCCATTGCTCTCATATGGTTATACTTTCTCAACAAAATAGGAATGCCGAAATTGTGTTTTCATTTATTCTGCTGTAAAATCAAGCGAAACACGACAAATAACAATCCACCAGCCAGCGCTCCGATGCCAATCAACCCGGCACCTATCAACGTATTCACCCCGATTCTACCTGTGCCCAGCACCAGCAACGATTCGCAAGTAACCTTCGACCTGGAAACACCCAAGGCAAAATTTCACCCATCTATCTTAAAGAGGAAAAGGAACATCGAGGACTAAGTTCATTCTAAGGAGGGGGGAGTGTAACCACAAACACTTTTGCCCTGACGTCACCTTAGGCGACCACTTCTAAACATTCTCCAGACAGCCGATACTTGAACATTACACATGGCGACCTTGGCGACAATGTATATTGCCGGAGTACCTGAGGGTTTATCTATGTCCTAGCGGTCCTTCCACCGAATGTTCTAGAAGCGTAGCAACAGTCACGTACGCCTACAGGGTAGTGGGGATAATGAAGGATGAAAAACAAAAGAAGAAACAGATGTCACCGAAAGTAAGAAAATATTGTAAGAGCCTCAGTCTCGAACGGCCACGGCTAGAGTTCAGAAGTGTATAAACGAGGAAAAAATAAAGTTTTCTTCTTTCCTTTAAATTTCTTTCTCATTTTACGTGACAATAGCAACGGCGCACGCAGCACACAGCGGCGAGGCGAACGAGATAAGTAATAATGAAGTAATGTGGCCATTAGATAGCGGTTGCACAGATCACATAATTAATAACGTAAATTATTTCGATAAATCTATTGACCTTAAAGAACCGGAAAACATATATTTAGGCGATAATAGATCGATAAAGGCAACAAAAGTAGGGAATGTTATAAGTTATTTTGAAGCATTTGGAAAGCAAAATGAAATAAATATGAATAATGTTTTTTACGCGAAAGAAATGTCCGCAAACTTGATTAGTTTAGGCAAGTTAACAGATAATAAAAACACGGTTATTTCAAAAGGAAATATTGCAAAAGTAATAGATGAGGACAATAAGCTTACAGCGGTAGCGGTTAAAGAAAAGGGAACATATAGAATGAAAAGTATATTGAAAGGGAAGGAGCACTTAGCAAACAGCGCCGAACGTAGTGATATGAGTAAAAAGAAAAGATGGCATAGGATGTTAGGACACGTAAATTTTAAATATTCAAATATTTTGGTTAAAGAGCAGCTAGTTACTGGCATACCAAAAGAATTTGAGAAGGAAATTTTGAAATATAGGATGTGTATAGAAAGTAAAATGCACAATTTACCATTCAAAAATAATCGAACCAAGGCTAGGGAGATAATGGAAATTATTCATACGGTCGTGTGCGGTCTCCTTAAGACTACCGGATTCAATGAAGAGAAATATTTCATCTCATTTATCGATAATTATAGCAAAATAGCTCGAAGTTATTGTATAAAATCAAAAGATGAGGTGTTTGATTGTTTCGTACAGTTTGTAAATGAAGCCGAGAATTTAACGGGCAAGAGGTTTAAAATATTGAGATGTGATAATGGAAAAGAGAACTTGAATAATCGAATTTATAAATTTGCTAGGGATAAAGGTATCAGAATAAATAACTGCCCAACCTACGTACATGAATTAAACGGGACAACGGAAAGGTATAATAGAACAGTGATGGACATGGCGCGTTGCTTGTTAGCGGAAGCGAAAGTACATAAAAGGTAGTGGCTGGAAATAGATTGGACAGCGGTATACTTGAAGAATCGAATACTGGCAAATACTATAGAGAGAAAGACACCTTTTGAAATATTCTTCGGGAGAAAACCAAGTGTTGAAAATATACATCTATATGGAAGTAAAGTTTTTGTAAGAACAAAAGAGAGTTTCTAAATGGGATAAGAAGGCAGATATGGGAATTTTGTTTGGATATAGTGAAGTAGGTTACAGAGTCTTATTAGGTGGGAAAATAACAATAGCGAGACATGTAGAGGTCATAGAAACAGACACAAAATGTATCGGTTTTGTGGAGAATTCATTCGATACAGATAACGATGACATTGAGGATAATGATTTATTGGTAAGCATGAATAAGGAAAAGTTAGAAAGTAGGGAAGATGAAAATGATAACAGTCTTGAAAGCTTAAACATCCCTGGAAGATCTACACGTAACAAGAGAACTCCAGTAAGATATCCAGAAAAAGAAAACATTAGTGAAATCCATGCAAATTATTGTAGTGTAGATATCCCTTGTACATTTGAGGAGGCGATTTGTTGTGAAGATAGTGAAGATTGGAAACAAGCTATGAATAAGGAGATAGAATGTCTTTATAAGAATAAAACTTGGAAATTGGTAGAAAGGGTAAAAGGCAAAGACGTATTAGATGTAAAATGGGTTTACACGAGAAAATCAGATGACAGGTATAAGGCTAGATTAGTGGTAAGAGGATTCCAACAAAGAAACGTAGCCGATGACATATACTCCCCAGTAGCGAGTAATGAGACCTTTAAGATATTGCTATCATATTGTTGTCAAAATGGATTAATTATTGAGCAAATGAATGTAGAAACTGCTTTTTTAAATGGTGAAGTAACCTCGGAGGTATATGTAAATCAACCAAACGGATATGCGGACGGAACGAATAGAGTTTGTAAACTATCGAAAGCGCTTTATGGGTTAAAAGAAAGTCGAAGAGAGTGGTATGAGTGTCTTGATAAGTATGTGACGAGATTAGGTTTCAAGAAGAATAACATAGAGTTGTGCATATATATACATGGAGAGGGAGAAAATGTTGTTTATTTGCTAATGTATGTAGACGATTTGCTAATTTGTAGTAAAAATAAAAGGAAGATACAAAGGGTAAAGAAGTTATCAACTAATAGATTTGAAATGAAAGATTTAGGTGAAGTCAAAGAATATCTTGGAATAAATATAGACTATGATTATTTCAAAAATGAAATAAGATTAAGCCAAAAGAAATACATTGAATCATTAGCAAACAAATGTAAGTTACAAAATAGCAAATTGTACTGTGCACCTATGGCGACCAACTTAAAAATTGAAAAAGCTGTGATAAATAGAGAGGATATTGGATACAAAAATTTAATTGGCGCATTGTTGTATATTAGTGAAAATACCAGACCCGATATAAGTTATAGTGTGAATTATTTGAGTAGATTTCAAGATTGTTGTAATGAGACACATTTTAAATTTGCTTTGCGAATATTGAAATATTTGTACCGGACTAGAGACTTAAGATTAGATTATAAAAGGAATGAAAAATGTGAAACGATAGATTGTTATGTGGACGCTGATTAGGCAGGAGATCATTTAGAAAAGAAATCGACTTCTGAATATGTAATTAGATTGTGTGGAAATGTAATTGGTTGGAAGTCTAAAAAACAAAGGTGTGTGACAAAAGCCTCGACGTATGCAGAGTATGTAGCTCTATCGGAAGCGGTGAGTGAATTAATGTCCATTATGGAAATTATGAAAATCTTCAATGTAAATCTAGACGATAACCCTGTAAAAATTGATGAGGATAACTCTGGAGTGATGAGTATAGCAAAGCACGGAAATTTTACAAAAAATTCTAAACACATTGAAGTTCATTACCAATATGTTCACGAGTGCTTAAAGGAGAACAAGATAAACATACTTAAGGTAAGTACAGACGAAAGTACTGCGGATATTTTTACGAAGGCACTGTGTACAGAGAGAGAAATTCGAAAGGTTTAGGTCATGGATGAATGTAAACTAAGAGAAATGTAGATAAAGCAATAAGTGTTAAAGTTTCTGTTACGTAATACGTCAAAGCATGTAAATACGATTAAGTGTACAGTATAAATGTAAGGAGGCGTGTTAGGAACATGATACATTTAAACTGTACATGTAAATGTGCGTGTAAGCGTCAGAGGACGTCCAGGCCTTAGTTGGGACAAAAGACAAGAGTCAGGCGTTAGAAGTATCTGGAGGAGCCGGTTGACAACAAGCGTGCGTGCTAGTAGCATTTCGAGGTCTTTAGAGTATAAGGTACATGTATAAATGTTGTGTGGTAAATAAAGGGAATTATTTGTATTTCCGAATCCATTCTATACCATTACAAATACACTAACGTACAAGAATATTATAATATTCAGTAACAACGATAGAATTAACCAGTTCGCAAGTATAAAAGAGACACATTTTACACTGTGACGAAATAATATCCAAGAAATCTGATATAACATACATGGAAAATACACGAATCAGACTGAGAAACCACTGCGCACTTTCGTCACTAACTTCGACACAACCGTTACCAACTACTCGCGGAGTGAGATTGACCGAAGCGGTCCAGAGACAACACTCACGTACCCCAAGCGGCTACTGCCCCGCCACCAATAGTAACCCGACAGAACAGGATAATACTTGAATTCGTTGTTCCCTAAATTTTGAATTTATTTACCTCAACAATATATATAATGTACAAAAATTTATAATAATTTATAATACTGTTTATAATAACATGTAAATTATATTAATTATCTGACGAACGCAATGAGAGAAAGGTAAAGACCTGCGTGGCCGATGCGGCACTAACTCTACATCCGGTTGACCTCAATTTACCTAGCTACGTACCTACACAGTGACGCCTACGCTTTAAAACTTTTGTCGAAATTTTAAAGTTTTAATGGTAAAGTCTTCGTTCTTATAATATCTAGCTGACAGGCATGCACCATTTATAAAAGAATCAACATAAATTTCGTAGTTGAGTATTATTGAAAGTCCCTAATTTAATTCAGAAAGGCAATAATTTGTTTAACGAAATAAGCCACTTATTTATCATCCGGGTTTCTACCATGACATTTATGTTATAATAGCAATATGAAAATAAGGCAATCTGAGTAAAGAAATACTATTTCAAGTCATTTTCGCCTATACATCTTAAGTGGTTTATAAATGATTCGTGTATACCCTTCTTTCCTTCTGCCACTAATCACGTGAAACTATAACTAGCATTTAAACAAAATCAACTATGTTTCGCGTCAACGAGAGTCGTAAATTCCCGTTACCATCAGATAATCGACGCCACTGTAAGGATATAGAAGGGGTTCGGAAATACAAATAATTCCCTTTATTTAGGACACAACAGTTATACATGTCGGATGCACGTCAGGATTGTGGGTGGGGGTGTTCGGTGTATCTTCGTTGGAATTAGCCATAGGTGCGGTGTAACAATGGTTGAGTTTATTGACACAAATTAGAGAGATTTACAGCGTCGATAGATAATCGCAAGGTTTCGATATTCGCGGCACTATGACAATGGTCTCGGCTCCGGCAACGTTTCCGCGGTCAACGGATACTGGACTTTACCCTTCGTTTGCGTCTAAGTTACACTATATGTTAGAGCACGGGGACAATTATTTCGTATACGAAAGACAGGTCGATTACTGATGAGATCGCGCTAGAGAGTGTCTCTCCGTCGCGGTGATGCTGTCGAAGAAAACTATGATGGGTGTGCCTAAGGGCACGAGATCATCGGATTCGCGGAGAAAAGTCTTCGCTCGAAGGGTGAGGGAAATTGACGTTGCTGTTAATTGGTCAATTTCCATGTTGGTGGTTAGAGAAAGATATTAGCTGTCCTTGGGGAAAGTTGCTAGCGAGAAGCGTCGTTCGTGGAAGGATAGATTTCTCTTATCTTCCCGTAGTTGGGACACAGGCCATTTGTCTATTTGAGAGACTTTGTGTAATTGAAATTTAATATTCGTAGCGGGTCCTCGCCCAGCTAAACATATACTGTGAAGATGCGTTGGCATCTGGCAATCGTCTTACCCGAAGGACAAAGTCTGCGTGTGGCGAGCCACGGGACAGAAATCGTTGAAATGTTTACCGTCGTGCCCCGTCCCAAGTATTTCTTTTAAGGAAAGCTATAGAGTTACTTCATGCCTCTGTTAGGTAAAACGTTCATCCCTTGACCGCGACTACGTTCGGCGACCGGTTGTCACCTCGAGCCCGAGCTCACTATCATAAATTTCGAATAAGTACAGTCGGATCAAATTACAACAGTTTCTTAGTGCGGCTATGATGAAATCTGGGTTACAGCGCTAAGGGGGTCCTCCCACCGCTCCAAAGGGGAGGCTCCGGTGTTCTTTCATCTCCGACACGGCCATTCTGACTATCACACGTCCTCGGGTGGATCTAAAATATTGAGTTTTCCTAATGTTAAACTTGATATAACTAGAATTTTGTTCCTTTATAGTTTAGCTAAATTATATTGTACTAGTTTCTTTATGGCTTAACTAACTGTCCAAATAGGTCAAGGGCCCAGGTTAACAACAAAAATTTCGATTGGATGTTTAATGATAAAGTAGGGAAGAAAAAAAAAACAAAAGTCAGTAGCATTATGATTGGTATTCAAAGCGCCAGTTGCATCTTGTGAGTTATCGGTCAGACCGTAATGACATGACAGATCACTTTCGATTTCGTACACGGACGAGTCTCAGTTTGTTGGATCATATTACCGCACTGGGCGTATGTGGAGACACTGAGTGCGGGAGCATTGACGTAATAGGTGTGTATGAAGACACTGAATGCGAGTGCAGTGTATGGGGACACTGAACACGAGTGCATTGATGTAATAGGCGTGTATGGAGACACTGAATGCTAGTGTGTGATATCACTAGGCTTATGTGGGAATGCCGAATGCTAGTGTGTATTCGCACTAGGCTTGTGTGGAAATATCGAATGCTAGCGTGTGGTCGCACTAGGCTTGTGTGTGGAAACATTGTGTTAAATGTCATAGTCATAGTGTTAATGATCCTCTGAGATCGGTGTAGTCATATCGTCATTGTCACTGCCATTGTCATCACTACAGACGTCCAACTCAGCAGGAACGCAACTATTCGGCATTTTTCTTAATCTGTCATGACTGTATTTATACGATCGTTTGCCATCTAATGTCTTTAAAGTATATCTATCCCCATCCAAAATCTCTGCTATTACGAATGGGCCCCTAAACTTTGGATCTAACTTGGTTTGGTTTCTTTCCTCGATTTTGCGCAATACGAAATCACCGACATTAAACCTAACCACTTTAGCTTTGGTGTTATCGAATCTTTCTTTGTCGTGTTTGGCGCTACTTGCTATATTTTTTGTCGCCTGTTGTCTTACATCGGAGATATCTATTTCTCTTTCTTCAACGCTATCAGGTAGCATCAAGTCGTACGGTCTTGCTGTCCTACCGATTAGTAGTTCCAGTGGGCTCGCTTTAGTCATGCGGTTGGTGGTGCAATTCAGGGCCAATTGTATCTCCCCAATCGCGTCTTGCCATGATCGACCGGTCGTCTCTACTACCGTGAACATATTTTTCAACGTACTCATAACACGCTCTACCTGCCCATTGGCTCTACTAGCACCGGTCGCTATCAAGTGGACTTTAATTTGTTTGTTTTCACAGAACTCCTGAAATTCCTTGCCCGTAAAACATCTACCCTGATCTGCTATTATCCGGCAGGGACTGCCGAATAAAAATATAGCGGACTTGAGAGCTTCGATGGTGTTAAAGGAGTCTATCTTACGGGTATGATGTAAGTGTACAAACTTCGTGAAAGCATCGACCAAAACAATGACATATTCCTTGGAATCCTTTTTACCGCTTAGCTTGCCCGTTATGTCCATGTGGACCGTATGCCAAGGTATGCTGGTCTTAGGTATAGGATGTAGCTCGGCCTGGATCTTACCCGAGCTTGCCTTCGAAACTCTACAGGCATGACAGTTCTCTACGAATTTGCGAACGTACTTCGCCATTCCTTCGAACCAGTAATACTCGTACAGCTTCTCGAGCGTCTTATCCCAACCCAAGTGCATAATCGACTGATGCACATGGTTGATAACGGACCATCTAAAGCCTCTCGGGACAATGGGCAAGCAGAGGGTTCTACCCCTCCGCTGCACTTTGCGATAGAGGATACCTGAGCGCAACTCATAGGTATTCGCGATATCTTCCGCGAGCTCGTCGTTTCGTAGTTTGCGCGCAGTTTCTATAATTTGCGGGTCGCGACGCTGTTCGGCCAGTAGCCAGTCTTCCGATATTTCGGCCAAGTTGATTTCTTTCTCCACAATTTTATCAATTTTACGGTGGCCTAAGTCTACGGGATTTCGCGAGAAGAAATCTACGTGGGACATCCTCTTCCCCTCTCGGTACATAATGTCGAAGGTGAAAGTCTGCAAGTAAGCCCACCACCTGTGGACTCTGTCGTTCAAATGCGCTTTGTTACTTGACGCTTTCAGCGAATTGCAATCCGTAACAACAAGAAATTCTCGTCCGTGTAGGTAGTGACGGAAATGCTTGATGGTGTTTACGACTGCTAACGTTTCTAGTTCGTAGGAATGATATCTAGATTCCGCGGGGGTAGTTCTTTTGCTGTAGTACTCGATTACTCTATTTTTACCTTCGACTTTATGCATCAAGATCGCTCCGTAGCCCTCCGAGCTGGCGTCGGTATGTAGCTCAATTGGGTAATTAGGGTCGAATATCATTAGTACCGGCGCGTCGGTCAGGACGGAAACTACCTGTTGTCTGATTTTCTCGTGCCTATCTGACCATGTTATGTTTTGCTACCTGAGGTGAGCGCATACAGGGGTTTCATCATCTGCGAGAATTTAGGGACGAACCTACGGAAATACGAAGCTAACCCAATGAATTGTCTGAGCTGAGTGACGGTCGTTGGCGCGGGTAAGGAACTTAAGGCGTGTATTTTACCCGAGTTGGGGCGAACTTCTCCGTTATGGATTATATATCCCAAGTAAAGTACCGTTGTTTTCAGAAAAGAACATTTCGCGAAGTTGAACGAAAATCCGGCTTTCACAAGAGTATCTAGTACGGTGTTCAACCTTTCTAGAGCTTGATCTATCGAGTCGGCAATAACTAAGACGTCATCTAAATAACCGACGACGTAAGAATACGCAAGGTCGCCTAAGGCGTTAAAGATGGCCCTCTGAAAAACGGACGGTGCATTTTTCAATCCGAACGGCATCGTTACATACTCATATTGTCCGTCGGGTGTAACGAACGCGGTATACTCCGTTGAATTGGGATGTATGGGGATTTGGTGGAACCCGCTGGCCATATCCAGGCTAATGAAGTATTTCGCGTTCTGCAATCTCGCAATTTGGTCTGCGATAAGGGGTAGGGGATACCGATCCGCAACCGTATTTTTATTTAGCGCTCGGAAGTCTACGCACAGTCTATCCGAGCAGTCCTTCTTCTTCACGAGCAACATAGGACTTGCGAACGGTGACTTACTAGGTCTTATAATGTTTGCTTTAATTAGTTCGCTAATTCTCTCCCGCACGGTTTTCCGCTCTTCCTCGCTAAGTCTGTAAGGACTTCTTTGGACGGTGACGTTAGGGTCGATTAGTCGTATCTCTAGCTGGCCCGTAGTTACACGAGTACGTGGGAAACCCGTGATGAATGAGTTTTTAAACCTTTCGAGAATGGAAATTAACCGGCCCTTATCGTTACCAAGTGTCTACTTCACCGAGATCGATCTCGTTTTCGACGGTCCTATTACAGGCGTTAACTATTTTCGTTTTGCAAATGTTGAGACTGTCGCGCGTAATATGTACATCGAAGCCTTGGCTCAAAATTTCGCGACCAATCATGATATCGTATTTTAAGTGGCTATCGGGGAGGACGTGAAAGTTATCTCGAGCGCAAAACCGTTGATGCATACGGTGGACAAAATCTGCGACGTACTCTCAACGCATGTATTCCCTATCCCTCGCATTACTACTACGTCGGCCGTTCGTATGCCGGGAAATTTCGGGGCAACGGACTCCTTAATTAACGAGCATTCGGCCCCAGAATCGAAGCAAAATGGGAACGACTCACCCTGGAGGCTTAATTTACCGGTTGGGGCCTCCACCACGCAGAATTCGACTCGACGTTCCTGGCCGTTGCTGTCTCCTCTCTCTTTCCGCAGCGGGCAGTCAGAGGCGATGTGTCCTTCCGCTTGACACTTGAAGCAAACCGGCTTGGACGATGTAGCTTGTCGGCCTCCTTCTGGACGTCGTATCTTCCGTTTCTCGGCCCGCATCTTCTTGCGGCACTCCGCCACTTCATGCCCAAAGGCACCGCAGTAGAGGCACTTGTTCCGGGGGTCGGACAGCTTGTGTCGTTTGGTTTCGGGGCTAGATGATGTATTGCTTGTCGCCGGCCTCTTCTCGTGAGCGAAGACTCTTATTTCGTTTAAAAATTGGTCCTCGGTCCGGATATCCTTCTCGAGTGCCACTCGTTCGATACGCCGGTCGACTGACTTCACTCGATAAAAGGCGATAGCATTGAATAATTCCGGCAAGGTTATATGTTGCCACTTCATCTTTATGAGGGAACGGACGCGAGCGGCGAAAGCCGCCGTGTTTTCGCCCTTCTATGGTTGTTCGTTAAGTATCTTCATTAGTGTCGAGGTTGCTGTATCCTTGCCACCAAAACGCGTCGTAAAAAGTTCCGTAAACGCTGGACAAGTGAGGCCTTCGTCGAACACTCCCTGCGAAAACCAATTTGCTGCGGAACCCTTCAGAGCACTGCTCAAAGCGGTGGCTAGCGAACGGTCTTGTAGGGGGTGGTCCTTCATAATCAGACCAGCAGTGGTACACCATGCGACTGGATCGGCGCCCGGGATGTCGGGGTTAAAGTCCGGTAGCACAGTTTTGGTAGGTTCCGCACTCGGCTTCAAATTCAGCTCCTCCACTAGGCCACGCAAAATGGCCCTCATTCCGTTCACCGTCATAACCGATCCGAATCCCACTTCTGATGTCGGATGCACGTCAGGATTGTGGGTGGGGGTGTTCGGTGTATCTTCGTTGGAATTAGCCATAGGTGCGGTGTAACAATGGTTGAGTTTATTGACACAAATTAGAGAGATTTACAGCGTCGATAGATAATCGCAAGGTTTCGATATTCGCGGCACTATGACAATGGTCTCGGCTCCGGCAACGTTTCCGCGGTCAACGGATACTGGACTTTACCCTTCGTTTGCGTCTAAGTTACACTATATGTTAGAGCACGGGGACAATTATTTCGTATACGAAAGACAGGTCGATTACTGATGAGATCGCGCTAGAGAGTGTCTCTCCGTCGCGGTGATGCTGTCGAAGAAAACTATGATGGGTGTGCCTAAGGGCACGAGATCATCGGATTCGCGGAGAAAAGTCTTCGCTCGAAGGGTGAGGGAAATTGACGTTGCTGTTAATTGGTCAATTTCCATGTTGGTGGTTAGAGAAAGATATTAGCTGTCCTTGGGGAAAGTTGCTAGCGAGAAGCGTCGTTCGTGGAAGGATAGATTTCTCTTATCTTCCCGTAGTTGGGACACAGGCCATTTGTCTATTTGAGAGACTTTGTGTAATTGAAATTTAATATTCGTAGCGGGTCCTCGCCCAGCTAAACATATACTGTGAAGATGCGTTGGCATCTGGCAATCGTCTTACCCGAAGGACAAAGTCTGCGTGTGGCGAGCCACGGGACAGAAATCGTTGAAATGTTTACCGTCGTGCCCCGTCCCAAGTATTTCTTTTAAGGAAAGCTATAGAGTTACTTCATGCCTCTGTAAGGTAAAACGTTCATCCCTTGACCGCGACTACGTTCGGCGACCGGTTGTCACCTCGAGCCCGAGCTCACTATCATAAATTTCGAATAAGTACAGTCGGATCCAATTACAACAGTTTCTTAGTGCGGCTATAATGAAATCTGGGTTACAGCGCTAAGGGGGTCCTCCCACCGCTCCAAAGGGGAGGCTCCGGTGTTCTTTCATCTCCGACATACATATATCTTATACTCTAAGGACCTCGAAATCCTACTCGCACGCACGCTTGTTGCCAACCGACTCTTCCAGATACCTGTAACGACTGACTCTTGTCTTTTGTCCCAACTAAGGCCTGGACGTCCTCTGACGCTTACACACATATTCACATGTACAGTGTAAATGTATCATGTTCCTAACAGCCACGAACACATCGATAACCTTATTTCTGCTAGAATAATCGGGGTGGTTCAATTAAGTATACACTGATTTAACAGGTATAAATTACAGTTCATTCAAACAACTTGATTAGAGAAATATAAACTGCTAGAGCATAATTAGGAACGTGACGCTAGGCAAATGCCTCAGCGATCAACAGCTAAAGGACGTCGAAGACCTCATGACAAACCCCCCCAGACACGGGACGCTAGGATACCGACACTGCCTGGCGAAAATCGATCGTTTTTCGCGTTAGACCGAAGCCGTTTCCATCGCCGACATGGAGGCGGCAACCGTTGCTTCAGCCCTCCTTTCCACGTGGATATTCCGTTTCGACGTACCTTTAAGGATAAGGACCGATCAAGGACGCCAGTTCGAATCAAACTTATTTAACGAATTATGCCTGTTCCTCGGCATTAGGCATTTACGAACGACAGCCTATCACCCCGCGACCAACGGGATGGTAGAGCGCCTGCCCCGACAACTAAAAGCAGCAATCAAATGCCACGATACGAGCAACTGTGTAGAAATCTTGCCAATAGTTTTATTAGGCATACGAACAGCTATTACGGACGTGAAAACGACGACAGCCGAAATAGTTTATGGCACCGGCATACGATTGCCGGCAGAATTCTGTGCACCAACGAAGCAACAGGCCAAGTCGAAATACGGAAGCCGTCTAAAACTACGAATAGAAAAGATCAGGCCTCACCCGATTACGCAACACGGCGAAAAAGGAACCTCCGTGTTCCACTCGAAACATCGTCTTACGTATTTCTACGTCACGATGCCATTGGAAACCCCTTACAACCACCCTACGGCGGACCGCATCAATTTATATCGAGAGCAAAAAGGACCATTGCTATTGAAGTTAGCAACAAGAACGTAATCGTACCCGTAGACCGTCTGAAACGCGTGAATTTTTATTGAACGGTAACACTGAACACCATTACAGCGAAAATCGCGAAGTAATAATACTACCTGATGTTTGAAACGAGCAAAACAAAGACGACTCAGGAATTCATCACTCCAGGCGCTCGGGCAGAAAAGTTCGCTTCCCTGATCGTTCCCAGCCAGGCCGTCGATAAGCTAATGCGTGAGAACTACCAGCGACATAAATATAAATCGGAGATGAAAGAACACGGGAACCGTCCGTTTGGAATTTTGGGAAAATCCCGTAACATTGTAATCTAGATTCTACCATAACTGTAATTCAACAATTGTAGCCATCCAGTCCGACTGTAATTGTTCGAAACTTGCGATACTGCACTTGGCCTCGAGGCGACAACCAGTCACCGAACGTAGCCGCGGTCAAGGGATGAACGTTTTGGCTAATAAAGGCATGGAGTAATTCTATAGCTGTCCTTAAATGAAATAATCGTAGCGGCACGTGACAGTAAACATTCCAACGGTTTCTGTCCCGTGTCTCGCCACACGCAGACTCTATCCGTCGCATAAGATGATTGCCAGATGTCAACGCATCTCAACAGTATATGTTTAGCTAGCCTGAGGACCCATTCTAAACCTTAAGATTTAGTTAATTAAAGTCCTTAACAGTCCTAAACAGGCAAACAGTCTTCGTTCCAACTACGGGATGATAGGTGAAATCTATTTTTCCACGGACGACGCTTCCCGCTAGCAACGTTCCCTCAAGGGCTACTAGCATCCTTCTCTAACCATCAACATGGAAATTGTCCAATTAACAGTAACGTCACTATCAATGTCTTACCGAGCGAAGTCTTTTCTCCACGGATCCGATGTTCCGGTGCCCTTAGACACACCCATCATAGTTTTCCACTGCAGCATCATCGTGCCGGAAAATCATTCTCTCGTGAGGTCACATTAGCCAGTTACAAAGAGCCTTAACACTCGGTGGATATTCTATGTTTTGACAAAGAGTTTGTTCAGTCCTACCTATACCGTAGATAAGGAAGTATGGTACAACTTGGAATCAGGATGAAAACGAATTCTGTTATCCCGTTGACCGCGGCTTTGTTATTGAACCCAGGATCATTGTCATTAGCTTCTCGAGTACCTAATTATCTCGACTACTTGTCAAATTATATAACAATCAAATTTATTCTAGTAAATATCTGCTCTATTGCATAACTACAACGTCTAAACCAAATGAAGATTCGTTTCGCGCCTCTAACTCTAATCATAATGTGAACCCGATGTAAGTGAAAATACATGCACATACCATCGATTCTGCCTGACCAGCACTCTCACCGGGAACCGGAACTCGCAGTGCACCGTGACGAACAGCACATATATAAGCTTCCACTCTTAGCCAGACCGTCAGTCGTGCTCGCGCAACAGTAGAAGCAACATGGAGTTTTTTAGATCTTAACTACGCGTCGTTGGTTTGTTCATGCCAAGTAAGGTAGATATCATTTCCGAACTACCACTGGAGGTTTCGCACTTGATACTTCGAAAATTGGATCCCTCGTCCCTGTAGAGCGCCGTGCTTGTCTAGCGCAAATGGTTCAACGTATGTAGATCCGACAAGTGTCTACGGCGGAAAGTGAGACGTCACATGCGACATACGAGAAAGCGGGTCAATATGCAATTTCTCGGACCTGCAGCCGCTAAAGCTACCAACCAAGAATCAAGAAGTAGAGGACGTTGTGAGGGCAACCTAAGACACGAAATAAGTTTATCCGCTGCTCGTAAGGCGGTCGTCGTTGGAAGGTTACGCGGTCCTCCGAAAATTTCGATGCGAGATCGCCCCATCGGTGTTGGACCAATAAAATGTATTAGACTCTAACTCGCGTAAGTACCTTAATTTGACTGCTTGCTCTTGCGAGAACTTGAAACGGTCTTGTCCGGATTCAGAACTGTAGCGTGAAGCTTGAAATAAAATGGTTTTACTGAGACGGCAATGTGTTTCAGTCACGCTAATACTATCGGTATCGTAACAGGCCCATTATTGAATATTAAATAAATCGTATCACCGCTGCGATTGGAGATTTGCCGTCAATTAGATGCGAGATATACTCCTCATTGCCTGCCAAATACAGCTCACATCAGCTGGCTCGTGCTATTATATCATCTCTGGTCCTCGATATATCAAGCGTAATTGCAGTTTTACAAATTAAGGTTAACATATTCAAATGAATGTATCTCCGTTTCTATTGCACATATGGCGACAAAGCGATGCCGGTTACATTACACATCCGATGTCATGTGCACCACACATCAGCAGGTTTGTACTATGTCAACTCCAGGCTCTGTCAAATCCAGCGAAATTGCTGTTTTGCATATTCATGCTTAACTATTGAAATCACCGTATAGCCGTTTGCATTGCAAATATGACGACAGCACGAAGCGCGTTATACTCCATATTCGCTGCCAAATACAGTGCATATTATCTGGTTTGAGTTATGTAACGTGTGGACCCAGCGAACCTCAGCGCATTTGGACTTTTGCATATTCAGGCTTAAATATTCAAGTCAACATATTGTAGTATCGTGAGGAAAAAGCCTCATTAGAAATCGATCAAAACAATGTCGTCTGTCCTTCGGTTGTTACTTTACATCGGGGAGAAAGCCTATATGACTAAAGTCACCTCGTACTTGCTGAGCGTTAACAGAATGGGCTTAGAGAGTTGGAAAAACTAACGCTAATGGTAGGGGACGATTTAACTTTAAAGATTGGCTGATCGAGAAGCGTTGAGCGGTTGATCGAGAAATAAGAGTGAGTCGAGAGGTCAGAGTTAATCGAGCAGTCGACGAGTAGAGTTGTTAGCGCTGTCGAGTTGCGAGAGGTGTTAGCGTTGTTGAGAGTGGAGTTGTTAGCGTTGCCGCTGGTGAGAGGTGTTAGCGCTTTCCATTTTCAGGATTAAATATTCAAATCAAGCTATTTCCGGTTCCGTTGCAGATATGTCCACAATTCGAGATAGCGTCGTACTGCCAAATGTATTACTCATCAGCCGGTTTGCGCTATGTCGATTCTGACCATTGTTAAAGCCAGCGCAATTGCAATTTTGGATACTCATGCACGAATAATCAAATCAACGTATCTCCGTTATTGTGGCAGATATGTCGAGAATTCGATGTGACTTGTACCCCACATTTCTTGCCAAATGCACCGCACACCAGCCTGTTTCCGTTATGTCCTCTCTGGTTTCAGTCAATGCCGGCACGATTGTAGTTTCGCATATTCATGCCTAAATGTTCAAATAAACCTATACAGCGCATATCTGCCAGTTTGCGCAATGTCAATTCTGGACCGTGTCAAATCCAGCGAATATGCAGTTTTGCACATTTAAGCTTAAATATTCAAATCTACGTATCTCTGTTTCTAATGCAGATATGACGATGAATTTATGTGTGTTATACTCCACATTGGCTCCCAAATTTAGCACACATCGGAGGGTTTGTGCTATGTCATCTGTGTATCCTGAGAAATCCAATGTAATTGCAGTTCTGCTTACATAGGCTGAATCCTCCATTGGAAAACATTGCGCTGTTATTAGCTGTATACATATTATGTATGTCGGAAATACGATGCACGCTACACTCCACATTTGCTGCCAGATACAGTGAACACAATCCGGTTTGAGCTATGCAAAATCTAGACCTAGCCAGATCCAGCGTATTTTCAGTTTTGTATATTCAGTATTATGCATTCAAACCGACGTATCTCCGCATCTGTTGCTGATGTGCCGACAATTCGATACGCGTTATACTCCACATTTGCTGCCGAATACAGTGCGCATTAACTGGTTTGCGCTGTGTCAACTCTGGACCTTGTACATGCAGCGTAATTGCTGTTTTACATATTCGGTCTCAGATATTTGAGTCAACTTTTCTCCTCTTTCATAGCACACATGCTGAGAACTCGATGCATCTTATACTCCACAGTTGCTGTCAAATACAGCCCACATCAGCTGCTTTGAGCTATGTCATCTCTGGTCTCCGATAAATCCAACGTAGTTTCAGCTTTGCATATTCAGGCTGAAACATTCTAATCAACGTATCTCCGCTTCCGTTGCAGATATGCCGACAACGTAAAGCGTGTTATACGCCAAAATTATTGCCAAATACAGCACACATCAGCCGCTTTGGGCTATGTCGATTCTGGACCCTGTGAAGTGCAGCGTAATTGTAGTTTTGCATACTCAGGAATAAACGTTCAGATCAATGTGTCTCCGCCTCTATAGCATATGTGCCGACATACACTCCATATTTGCTGCCAAATACAGCGCACATTAGTGGGCTGGCGCTATGTCAACTCTGGCCCGTGTCAAACCTGCGTAATTGCAGTTTTGCAAATTCGTGCATAAATATTCAAATCAACGTATCTACGATTCTGTTACAGATATGCCGACAATTCGAATCAGGTTATACTTTACATTTGCTGCCAATACAGTGCACATCATTCGATTTAAACTATGTCATCTCCGATCACCGACAAATCCAGCGTAATTGCAGTTTTTCATATACATTATTATATATTGAAATCCACGCATCTCCGTTACTGTTGGAAGTGTGTCGACAATACGATTTGCCTTGTATTCCACATTTCTTGCAAATTAAACCAATATCATCCAATTAGCGCTATGTCCACTCTGGTCCGGTCAAACCCAACGCAACTGCAGTTTTGCATCATCAAACCTAAATATTCAAATCAACGAATCTCCGTTTCGATTGCAGATATGTGGAAAATTCGATGCGCTTTATACTCCGTAATTGCTACTAAATACAGTTCACATCATCTGGTTTGCGCTATGTCAAATCCGGACCCTGAGAAATCAAGCGTAAATGCAGTAATGCATGATCAGGGTTCAATATTCAGATCGACGTGACTCAGTTTCTGTTGCAGATATGTCGACAAAACGGTGCGCGTTATATTCCACATCGACTGCCATACACTGGGCGCTTCATCTGGTTTAAGCCATGTTAAATACGGAACGAGTCAAATCCAGCGTATTTGTAGTTTTGCACATTCAAGCCTAATATTCAAGTGAATGTATCTCCATTTTCATAGTAAGTATGTTCACAATAGGATGCATGTTATACTCCACATTTGCTGCCAAATACAGCACACATCAGACAGTTTGCACATTGTCAAGACTGGACTCGGTGAAATCCAAGTGACTGCAGTTTTGGATATTAATGCTTACATATTCGAATCAAGGTATCTCCGCTTGTTTTGCAGAAACATTGTCCATACGATGCGCGTTATATTCCACATCTGATGCCAAATCAGCCGGTTTGTGCTATGCCAACTCTGGACCCTGTAGAATCTAGCAGAATTGCAGTTTTTGCTATTAATGCTTAAATATTGCTTTCAAAGTCTCTCCGCTTGTTTTGCACATATGTCGACAATGCGACACGCCTTATACTCTACATTTGCTACAGTTACATTACTCATCAGCTTGTTTGAGCTATGTCAACTCTGGTCTCTGCCAAAACCTGCCAAAATGCAATTTTGCATGTTCAGGAATAAATATTCAGATCAACGTGACTACATTTCGATTGCAGGTATGTAAACAGTTCGATGCGCGTTACATTCCACATTGACTGCCATACGCAGAGCGCTTCATCTGGTTTAAGCCGTGTTAAATCCGGACCGAGTCAAATCCAGCGTATTTGTAGTTTTGCATATTCAAGCCTAGTTATTCAAGTGAAAGTATCTCCGTATCCATTGTAGGTATGTCGACAATAGGATGCACGTAATGCTGTACATTTGCTGCCAAATACAGCATACTCCAGCCGGTTTGCTCTATGTCATCTATGACATCCCCGGCCGTGTCAAATACGGCGACATTGCAGATTTCCATATTCAGAATCAAATGGTCAAATCCCCGTACTTCCTTTGCTTTTGCAGACATGCCGAGTATTCGATGTGCCCGGTACTCCAGATTTCTTGCCCAATTCAGCGCACACTAGACAATTGGCGCTATGTCCGCACTGATCCCTGTCAAATCGAGCGTATCAGGTCTATAAATATGAAACCGGAATTTGCCTATAGATGGCCCTAGCTCATAGTGTAGTTATCACTATACTATGTCATTGATGCCAAAAGTCGTTGTTGACATCTCACGAACATTTTCGACTGAGAACAGTACAATGATTCTGGCAATGATTCTTTGGAAGAAATTGCACACTTCATCCTATAGGCATACCGGACGATACAAGGGCTGGTCGTCCCTTCTTCCGAAGCAATACCAGCCTAGCCGTGCGCCATATCCGAGGGTTGGCACCCTCCTTCGAACACGATGTAAATAGGTGTCGCAGTCTAGGTGCCATGACCCGCATCATCTCCCCTCATACCCGTCGCGGGACTCCTTCAGGGCCAGGCCCTACTTGGCGGGAGGCTATCATCCTCGCCTCGCCCATCACCTCCCCGTGTGCATATACGCCGACGCAGCGTCATACTAGCTTTTGCGATGGCGTGAACGATATTGAAATATGTAACCAAACCTAGTAGCACTGTAAATTACTTTCCTACAGTACTTCAGCTTATTATATTTTTTAGATAGTTCATAAGTACTTATTCATGAGCACAAACTATAATAATTTGTTGCGGCATATGAGCCAGAGGGAAATTCAAATCCTATTGTTACTTTGCCTCGGAGTATCAGGATCGTAAGGATACAAGTAAATACACTCGGAGCATAAAAATGTTGCCGCTACTTCGAAGAAAGACGATTTTGAATCTTCCGACTTCTGCCCCGACCAGTATAAATAAACCGAGGCAACCCAAAGAGTAAAGTATCTTCGAATACCTACGAGTATCAACGAGCGATCTGCTGAATTTCGTGACGAACATTTATGGAATATTTTTACACATTGTATCTACGACTCAGGGCCCATAGGCTGTACCTTACTTTATTATTTTAAGTAAATTCGACGATTACGACGACAATCGATAACCTCAAATAAGTCTGACGGTCAAACTTCCCATATATCGTGTCCTCTACATATTTCATTATAAAAGACCTGAGTCAAATATTGATGTTTTTGACCGTCAGATGTATTTGAGTTAAGGCTACCTATACTAGTCGCCGGTGGGGGGGGGGGGTGAAAGAATTCGTATTTGCCTACCTGACGACAATAGCTGGTTGCGGTGACATTGTTTTTACATTAATTGTAGCTCAGCGGTCTAGGTACTTCGAGGCGACAACGACGTAATTTGCTTTGTCCTATGACTCATGTACCGCTACACTTCTATTTCTATAGAAATGTAATGCTAAGTACTAAAATATATCACAAGTATTTCATATTTGAAATAACAGTCAAATTAACGGAATTAATCTGTTTGACATCTATGCGGTTCAAGTCTTGTACAAATATATGTACAGCCTGCAGTTTTAATATTCTAAGCGCGTATTGTATGCCGGACACTTATCTTTAATAAATTTTGCAAATCTGTTTATAGTAAGTGATGAATCATTAGGCCAATGACAAATAAGGCGACCATTAAAAGATTTAACGAAACTTGCTTCTGCTGAACTTGGTCTATGAAGGTCGAATAGCTTCTCGTTTGTTTTTCAATTAAAGACATACTTTATGGAATGTGTTTTACTGACATACCGATTCCAAGGATTTCCAGTTCTTCTTAAAAATATTACACTCTGTTGTGTGAAATATAATTTGTCCTTATTATAACCATTAACATCTAATGTCCTTTCTGGAAGTTCGTATACTAAGGCATCGGAATTATTTTTCATTTTACGCTGCGTTACTCGCAACTTTTCACAGATATATGTACCAACTGGAAGTAGTTCTTTGGCACGTATTCGAGTATAGTTATTTCCTGCTGGTTTCCACAAAGCTTCACAGAACAACGTCGCTTCCTCGTTCCTTTAAAGAACAGTCATACATTAGTATCACATGAACGTACTCCTTGAAAAAACATTTCATTACTGGAAATCTAAAAGATTATTATTGAACTCAATAAGATTCAGTTGCTTACATGCTCCTCAAATATTTTTTGCTAATGTCCACTCCTCCTAAGTAGAATGCATCTATAATATGCAATGCAAGTACTTTTTGCTGATATATAAACTCCTTAGTCATTTCATATACAACCTCTGCGTTTACAAGTGTATTTGGTGGTAATTCTATGCCAATGTCATCGACACTAACCCAAGAATTCTTTGTACATGTATATACGTTGCTCCTTCCCACGCCCATATAAAATGTAGCGTGCTTCTTATCATCATCAGACCTTGGCTTTGTACCACATGGCATATAAAACCAGTCATATAGTGATAAAAATGCATTTTCAATGTTAAATTCCATCAATTGTGCTGGATTAATAGTAAGAAATGACGTATCATTCAAAAGAGTATTCAATTTGTCTTTGGTTTCATGTGTCTTGGGATTGTCCTAGTTTCATCTGGAAGTTTCCAATACTCTAGATATTGTTTGCGCATATCAGCTTGTTTTGTCTCAACAAAAGTATTATCCGCATAAAATGCTGCAATTTTACACAGGTCGATTATTTGTTTTCCGGCCAAATCTTTGTTAGAAGCACGTAGATATTGAACAAATTGTTTCTCTCTTTTTAATTCATTATATGATACTAGTTGTAAAACGTCGTCATTTACACCACCTTTTAAAAGCACACGATTAACATGCTTCAGATATTCATCAACATCTTGTACCCCAGATCGTTTCTTCTTACATATTAAGTAACGTTCTGAATTTCCTGGTCTAGAAGAGTTTGGTTTAAAAATAAAAACTTCTTCAAAGCAGCGATACATTAAATAAACTAAACCAGCACTAAAGGGTGTAAAAAGCTTGAATAATTAAGTCACAAAATCACCACCCTCTCTTTCAACCATCAATGCTATTAAACATCGACAAAGATACAGTTGTTTTGAAAGAATTTCTTGTACATTTTCTTGTCGTTCTGCTGAGAATCCTCAATCAAACATCACAAAATGTACTCCTTTGCCATGGGTATGCTGCATTATAATATTTGTAAATGCCTCTTCATTATCTGGGTCAAAGACATCATCACTTTCCTTTGGTCCGTAGTATGGATGAAATGTTTCACAAGGACCCGCATAAAAGTCTTCTAATTTGAAATCATGTTCATTTTCTAAAGTAAGAGCAAATCCTTTAGCACGTCATTTCTTTCGCCATAGAATATGTTCACTAAAACCTCTTGCTCCGGCACATACATCTGCAAAGTATAGCAGCCCATTCTCCCTCAAACCTTTTGGGTTAGTAAACATAAAGTTACATGCTCTATCTGTATTCGCCATTTTAACAGTAGCACGATTTAAAAAAAGTGTTAAAAAAAGTTTTCGCATTGATAACAGTTTTCACTATATCTTCACAACAGAAATCAATTTCATCATCTGTGGTCAACTTTTCATATCACCATTTCATATCTTTTACACACTTTATAACTTCCTCTGCAGGATGCCATTTAAGACCTGAATCTTCATGTCCAGGAACATGATGTCCAAAGCCTCTGCAACCATGCTGTCTAGGTGCTTGAACTGGCTCTAAACGACCTTGCTCACTATTTCCGAGGCCGTAACCGCCTTATATCCCATCATTCGCATCATCCTTTTGCCGTTATCGAGGAGATTGTTTGACTCTTGTGTTATTACTTGTATTCTTCTATTGTCAACTACCTTTTCATCAATATCCTCCTCGTCAGATTCACTTGAACATCTGCGAATTTTTTGTCGTTTACTATGATTATAAGTATCTCTTTCACAGTTCTTCCTTTTTGTCCTAGGTTCCAATTCTTCTTGCATGGTATGTTGATGCATCAGTCGCATAACAATTCTGCTAGGAACATGATACATTTACACTGTACATGTGAATGTGTGTATAAGCGTCAGAGGACGTCCAGGCCTTAGTTGGGACAAAAGACAAGAGTCAGGCGTTAGAAGTATCTGGAGGAGCCGGTTGACAACAAGCGTGCGTGCTAGTAGCATTTCGAGGTCTTTAGAGTATAAGATATATGTACAACAGTTGTGTGCTAAATAAAGGGAATTATTTGTATTTCCGAATCCATTCTATATCTTTTCAATTCCTGAACATGCAAAATTGCATTTTGGCAGGTTTTGGCAGAGACCAGAGTTGACATAGCTCAAACAAACTGATGAGTAATGTAACTGTAGCAAATGTAGAGTATAAGGCGTATCGAATTGTCGACATATGTGCAAAACAAGCGGAGAGACTTTGAAAGCAATATTTAAGCATTAATAGCAAAAACTGCAATTATGCTAGAATTTACAGGGTCCAGAGTTGGCATAGCACAAACCGGCTGATTTGGCATCAGATGTGGAATATAAGGCGCATCGTATGGCCAACGTTTCTGCAAAACAGGCGCAGATACCTCGATTCGAATATGCAAGCATTAATATCCAAAACTGCAGTCACGCTGGATTTCACCGAGTCCAGTCTTGGCCATGTGCAAACTGTCTCATGTGTGCTGTATTTGGCAGCAAATGTGGAGTACAACATGCATCCTATTGTGAACATACTTACTATGAAAACGGAGATACATTCACTTGAATATTTAGGCTTGAATGTGCAAAACTACAAATACGCTGGATTTGACTCGTTCCGTATTTAACATGGCTTAAACCAGATGAAGCGCCCAGTGTATGGCAGTCTGTGTGGAATATAACGCGCACCGTTTTGTCGACATATCTGCAATAGAAACTGAGTCACGTCGATCTGAATATTGAACCCAAATCATGCATTACTGCATTTACGCTTGATTTCACAGGGTCCGGATTTGACATAGCGCAAACCAGATGATGTGAGCTGTATTTAGTAGCAACTACGGAGTATAAAGCGCATCTAATTTTCCACATATCTGTAATCGAAACGGAGATTCGTTAATTTGATTATTTAGGTTTGATAATGCAAAACAGCAGTTGCGTTGGGATTGACCGGACCAGAGTGGACATAGCGCCAATTGCATGATATTGGTTTAATTTGCAAGAAATGTGGAATACGAGGCAAATCGTATTGTCGACACATTTCCAACAGTAACGGAGATGCGTGGATTTGAATATATAATAATTTATATGAAAAACTGCAGTTAACAATTACACTGCATATAACAGAGACCAGAGTCGATGTTCTGCCGCGCAACACATCTGCACTCAATCCCGCGCGGCTTGACAGCTACCGGTCCACGTGCCATCCTTCGAATCCTCCATAGGCCCAAAGACCCACCATAAAGATGAAATCCTAACTGCATTGTTCGCACATATGGTCTAAGTCAATCTGTTTGTTTCGAAAACACTTTCTAATTCTAGAAGTGTTGTCGGTCGGTTTTTAGAAAGGTCCTTGGGTTTATTACGCGCTCTTAAGAATTACGGAGAGCGGGTAGTGGCCTGACGAAAAAAGCGGACATCTACCTAACGGAAAATCTGAGTTGTACCATAAAAAATGTCGCCTAGGACCCACGTTGGTAGGTGGCTTCTTCCTCCTCTCTTCCTTCCTATCATTAGTCATAACCAATCGGCATCGCGGATCGTTGCCCTCATTTTCCTAACTAACAATGTAAGCAACGAATCCGCGTTCTTCGTTCAAAGGGCACACCCATACCGAGCTTCGTACTCACATCAGAATAAACTTTAGAGTTACATCATCTCTCACGGTGACTAGAGTTCCTGCAATCCCTATAACTCTCACCGTTCCTATATCTCTAAGAGCCTCCTATTTCTCTCACAGTATCCAGAAGTCCGACAGCTCCTACAGCTCTCACGGACCTAGAGCTCCTATAGCTCACACTCTCATCTAAGAATAATCCTTCTCTTCGTTATCTGTATCTTAAGCAACGGCGTTCTTACTCAGTGTGTTGTATAAATCGTTGGAAATACATATATTTTTTATAACTCTGTGACTCCCAGTGTTATACCACAACAACTACATCTATTATCCTAAGCGAAATACGGGGATCGAACTATTCGTGGTGTCGATTATTCCAATCGTAACGGGAATTTACGACTCCCATTGACGCGTATACAAATGACCGCGTCTCCCCGCGATAGCTCGAAAATACAGTCGACATAGCGCAAACCGGATAAGTACTGTATTTGGCTATAATTGTGAGGTATAGCGAGCATCGCATTTGCGACATGTATCCAATAGCAGAGCTGATACGTTGACTTGAACATTTAGGCATGAATATGCAAAACAGCAATTACGCTGAATCTGTCAGTGACCAGAGAAGACATAAGACAGTAGAGACGATAGAATCGGAAGATGTGCCCTGTGCTCACCAGCGAATCAGGAGCATAACGCTCACCGAATTGTCGTCATATCTGCCGTAGAAACGAAGATACGTTGCTTTCGATATTCAAGCATGACTATGCTAAACTGCAATTATGGTGTATTTGACAGGGATAAGGGTGAACAAAACGCTAACCTACTGATGTGCGCTGTATATGACATCAGATGTCAAATATAACGCGCACCGAATTGTCTATAAGTGTGCCATAGAAACGGAGATTATGTAAAACTGCAAATACGCAGGGTTCGGCTGGGTCCCGATTTTACTTGCATCAAACGGGATAACGTGCACTGTGTTTGGCAGCAAATTTGGAGTATAACGAGCCTCTAATTGTAGCCATATGTGAAGTAGAATCGGAGATACGTCGGTTTGAATACTTAATCCTGAATATACGAAACTGCAACTACGCTGGATCTGGCTGGGTCCTGATTTTACATAGCGTAAACCGTATGATGTGCACTGTACTTGGCATAAGATGTGGAATATAACGCGCATCGTGTGGCCAATGTTTCTGCAAAACAAGCGGAGATACCTTCATTCGAATATGTAAGCATTAATATCCAAAACTGCAATCACGCTGGATTTCGCCGTGTCCAGTCTTGACAGTGTGCAAGCGGGCTGATGTGTGCTGTATTTGGCAGCAAATATGCAGTGTTACGCACATCCTGTTGTTGACGTACCTGCAATGGATACGGAGATAGTTTCACTTGAATAACTAGGCTTGAATATGCAAAACTACAAATACGCTGGATTTGACTCGGTCCGGATTTAACACGGCTTAAACCAGATGAAGCGCTCTGCGTATGGCAGTCAATGTGGAATATAGCGCGCATCGACATATGTGCTATGGAATCGGAGTCACGTTGATTTGAATATTTAAGCCTGAACATACAAAATTGCATTTGGGCTGGATTTTGCAGGGACCAGAGTTTACGCAGCGCAAGCGAGCTGATCGGCAATGTAACTACAGCAAATGCGGAGTACAAGGCGTATGGAATTGTCGACATATGTGCAAAAGAAGCGGCGAAGCTTGGAATGCAATATTTAAGCATTGACAACAAAAACTACAATTACGCTGGATTTTACAGGGTCCAGAGTTGACATAGCACAGACCGGCTGATTTGGTATCATATGTGGAGTATTCTGCGCATCGAATAGGCGACATAGAAACCGAGATACGTTCATTTGAATATGTAATATTTGAATATTTCGCCTGAAAATGCATAATTGCAAATACGCTGAGTTGGGCTGCGCCCACACGTTACATAACTCAAACCATATAATATGCATTGTGTTTGGCAGCAAAAGTGGCGTATATCGCGCATCGAATTGTCGGCATATCTGCAATGCAAACGGCGATATGGTGATTTGAATAATTAATCATGAATATGTAAAGCAGCAATTTCGCTAGGTTTGACAGAGACCAGAGTTGACATGGTACAAACAAGCAGATGTGAGGTGCACATGACATCGGATGTGTAATGTAACGGACATCGCTTTGTCGCCATATGTGCAATAGAAACGGAGATACATTCATTTGAATATGTTAACCTTAATTTGTAAAACTGCAATTACGCTTGATATGTCGAGGAGCAGAGATGATATAGTAGCTCGAGCCAGCTGAAGTGCGCTGTATTTGGCAGCCAATGAGGAGTATATCTCGTACCTAATTGACGACAAATCTGCAATTGCAACGGTGATACATTGTAGTTAATATTCAATAATGGGCCTATTACGATACAGATAGTATTCTCGTGACTGAAACACATTGCCGTCTCAGTAAAACCATTTTATTTTAAGCTTCACTCTACAGTTCTGAATCCGGACAAGATCGTTTCAATTTCTCGCAAGAGCAAGCAGTCAAATTAAGGTACTTACACGAGTTAGAGTCTAATACATATTATTGGTCCAACATCGATGGAGCGATCTTGCATCAAAATTTTCGGAGGACCGCGTAACCTTCCAACGATGACCGCCGTACGAGTAGCGGATATGCTTATTTCGTGCCTTAGGCTGCCCTCACCACGTCCTCTACTTCTTGATTCTTGATTGGTAGCTTTAGCGGCTGCAGGTCCGAGAAATTGCATCTTGACCCTCTATCTCGTATGTCTCATGTGACGTCTCGCTTTCCGCCGTGGACACTTGTCGGATCTACATACGTTGTACGATTTGCGCGATACAAGCGCGGCGCTCTGCAGGGACGAGGGATCCAATTTTCGAAGTATCAAGTGCAAAACTTCCAGTGGTAGTTCGGAAATGATATCTCCCTTACTTGGCACGAACAAACCAACGACGCATAGTAGAGATCTAAAAAACTCCATGTTGCTTCTACTGTTGCGCGAGCACGACTGACGCTCTGGCTAAGAGTGGAGGCTTATATAAGTGCTGTTCGTCACGGTGCACTGCGAGTTCCGGCTCCGGTGAGAGTCCTGGACAGTCAGAATCGATCGCATGTGCATGTATCTTCATATAGATCGGGTTCACATTATGATTAGGGATAGATGCGTGAAACGAATCTTCATTTGGATTAGACGTTGTTGTTATGCAATAGAACAGATATTCACTAGTGCGAATTTGATTTGAGGTGTATGGTAGCGATTTAGGTTTAAAAGCGCAAGAGTATATTTAACTATGTAGTTTATTAAAATATACCCTACGTGTACACTAGTCGTATAATACACTTGTTGTCTTGATTCGTGATTACGAATAGATGGGCGCAAAGAAGTATCGACTTAGCTGCTACTGCTCGTGTCACTCGATAAAAAAGAATGCCTCCCTACCCTGCTCGCTATATTCATATGCGTTGGAGTTGACAAAAGCCGTTGGCATTTGAATTTTGAAGATGTTCTCGAAAAATCGCAACTGACGCTGAACTCTTGACCTTGTTTACAAATGTTGAATTTTCGGGTAGTTGACTCGAGGGCATATGATCACGACAAAATCTACGGATTTTGATTAACCTTCGGTAACCGCCTAAGGTTGTCGGATCTATCATAAATTCATCTTTCAGTAAACACGATTTTTTGTGTAGCGGGTTCACTAGACCGAATCCGTTATGAATTTTACCTACGAGTGCCGCTACAGCACCCGCCTGCCAGTGTTAACGTTACTTCTTTTTATGTTTGTTTACGTATGTTAGCGCGGTGCCCTTGCTAACCGCTTAATTCAAACCCGTTTGAAAGCGGTGAGGAGAACGAACTCTCCTGCCCGAACGCGTGGTATAATTGGTTCTTGCGTCTCCGTCGCTTTGTTGCGCTTGCTCGCTGCTTTGCGGTCGGGAGATTTTCCCAGGTAAAAATACGTCGTAGGTTTCTGCGCTCCTTTGCAGATGCTCTATATCTTCCGACACGATGAAGGCGGGTTTTAAACGATCTACGGAGACTTTCACGCTTTTGTCCTTCATCCGTATGGTAATGGTTTTCATCCCACGCTGTGTAACCTGATAAGGGCCATCGTATGGTGGTTGCAGTGGACCTCCGAATGCATCGTCGCGTACGAAAACGCACGGCGACGTTTCTAAATCGCGGAACATGAACGTTTTCTTTTCGCCGTGTCGTGAAGTCGGCAGAGGTCTAATATCGCTCATTCGCTCTCGCAGAGAGTTTGCGAATTCCGCGTTGGCCGGTTGTTTTGCTGGTACAAAGAATTTTGGTGGCAATCGTATGTCCGTACCATAAATTATTTCGGCTGCCGTTGCGCTCAGGTCCTCCTTGATAGCGGTTCTAATGCCTAAAAGAACTATGGGAAGGCTTTCAACCCAGTTGCTTGAATTGTGGCATTTGATTGCGGCCTTAAGCTGCCTGTGAAAGCGCTGTACCATCCTGTTGGACGCGAGGTGGTAGGCTGTGGTACGCAAATGCTTAATGCCGAGCATCCGGCATAGTTCGTTGAAAAGACTGGATTCGAATTGGCGTCCTTGATCGGTTGTTATTTTTGCTGGGACGCCAAAACGCGCTATCCATGTGGAAAGAAGAGCCGAGGCAACGGTCGTCGCTTCCATATCTGGTATTGGAATCGCTTCGGGCCAACGTGAAAAACGGTCGATACATGGTAGACAATATCGGTAGCCTTGTGAATATTGCATGACGATGATGTCTAAATGTATATGCTCGAATCGTCCTGCAAGCTGTCCGAATGTTCCGGTCGGCGTTGATACGTGTCTCGTTATTTTACATTATTGACGCGGGATGTATTGCCGTGTCCATGTTTGGCAATTTTTGTTTACCGCCGGCCAAACTATACGCGATTTTACGAATTTTTGGGTCGCGCGTATCCCTAGATGGGAAAGTCCGTGGAGCAAATTGAATACGTCGCGCCGCAAGGGTTTCGGTACGTACGGTCGTACGATGTCGCCTGATACGTCGCAGTATATTTCGGCGTCGTAATCCGGAAAACGAATTTTCTTAACATGCAACGCGGATATATCGGAGTTGATGATGTCGCGGAGCTCCTTGCCTTTTTCTTGCGCGGCGGCGAGAGTTTTGTGATCCACGGATTTTCCTATGGCTTCGATGCGAGATAGGGCGTCGGCTGCATTGTTATTCAGCCTTTTTATATGCCTTATATCGGTCGTGAACTGCCCGATCTAATCTAGTTGACGGAATTGTCTCGGCGAACACTTGTCGGGATTCTGACTGAACGCATAGGTGTGGTGTTTGTGATCTATGAAAATAATGAAATTCCTCCCCTCTACGGCCTGTCTAAATCGCTTGACCGCGGTATACATAGCGAGTAATTCGCCATCGTACGCGCTATATTTTCGCTGCGCGAAATTTGAGGCTTTAGTTAAGAAACCCAACGGTTGCCAAGTGTCATTCGCGCGGTACTGCAACACCGCCCCTATTGCAAAGTCGGTCGCGTCTACTGCGAGGCTGATGGGCGCGCCAGGTATAGGATGCGCTAACATCTTAGCGTTAGGTAGGGCGCGTTTTGACTCGTTAAAGCTCGTTTTGGCTTCCTCCGACTAAATAATGGGCATGTTGCCCTTTTTCGCCCCTTGTAACAAATCGTTGAGGGGTTGCAAAATTTTAGCTGCCTCCGGTATGAAACGTCGGTAAAAGTTAATCATACCGAGGTATCCGCGTAGTGCCTTGATGTTCGCGGGGAGCGGTGCTTCATTTATGGCTCTAACGCGATCGGCGAGCGGTTTTATTCCGTGCGCGTTTACCGTATGGCCTAGGAAGGCTATTTCATTAATGCCGAACTCGCACTTTGCGAGATTGATTACTACGCCTTACTGGTTTAGACGTTCGAACAAGATCCGCAAGTGCCCGCGGTGCTGCTCCTCGGTTTCCGAAGCTACCAAGAAGTCATCTATGTACGCGTAAACGAAATCTAAGCCTCGCGTGATTACGTCGACAAATCTTTGACACGTTTGCGCGGCGTTTCGAAGCCCAAACATCATGTTGTTTGCCTCGAAAAGGCCGAATGGTGTCGAAACCGCGGTTTTTGTACCGTCCTCAGGCGCGATTGAGATTTGATGGTAGGCGCGCACTAAACCAGTTTTTGAGAATATTCGCCGACCGTGTAAATGCTGCGCGAAGTCTTGTATGTGCGGTGGAGAGTACCTGTCGGGTACAGTGCGGGCGTTCAGCGCTCTGTAGTCATCGCAATGTCGCAGACTTCCATCCTTCTTTGGGACGACGTGTAGTCGAGATGCCCGGGAACTCTTCGATGGGCGCATGACTCCTTGCTCGATAAGTGTTACAAATTCCGCCTTGATTGGCTTGAGACGGTCCGGTGCGAGAGGGCGGGGTTTGCAATATACGGGCAGGCGGGGTGTGGTTTCGATGTGGTGCTCCACAGAGTGCCGTCTTTTCTCTCACCCAAAGGTCGGTGGGCGCGTTAGATCTGGACATTTCGCCAACAATTGTTGGTAGACCAAATCCCTGTTTACGGTCTTAATCATAAGCTGTTCGCAGTTGGCGGCGTATCCCCTGGTCGATAGCTGGTTTGTTGTGTCGAGAAGTCGTCTTTTTCTTGGATCCACAAGCAACCCGTAATGACTTAAGAAATCTAGGCCGATGATGAGGGTTTGCACATCGGCGACAGTGAAGTGCCATTTGAAGGCACGTCTAAGGGACAGGTTCAGCTCTATCGCTATAGTGCCGTACGTTGCGATGCGCGTCCCATTGGCAGCGAATAGTTCATACGTTGTTTTCTTTACGTCCCTAGATAGCCTGCTTCGGGGATGAACGCCGATATCAGCACCGGTGTCAACTAAGAACGAAGTCTTCGTTCTCTGGTCCAAAATAAAGATGCGGCGAGATCCCAAGCCGTCGCCGTCCTCCGCTTTTGCGGACGGCTGGGGTCGTTTCCCGACTTCCACTTACAAGCGTGGCGCGATCGCCGAACCTCGCATGATAGAAGCAAATTCCGTCCTGGCGCGGATAGTCTCGCGAACGCGAACGGCGGCGGGGTCGAGTGAGAGAATTCGAACGTCTTCGTGGTCGATGATACCCGCCGATTCCCATAGCCTTAATCTGTTCTCGCAGTCTGCTGACCTCGGCGGCCAGTGCGTCGTTTTTGCCTTCGTGTGATGCCGGTGGCTCGATTGTGACTACCTTGTGAGCGCGCTGCCCGTTACGATTACACGCCTCATCGATTTTATCGTGAGAATGGTCGTGAGGAAGGTTCCCGTGATATTTCATTTCTGACTTATATTTATGCTTTATCTGTCTGGGACCAGTGCAGATATAGCGCAAACTGGCTGGTAAGCGATGTATTTGGCAAGAAATGTGGAGTACCAGGCATATCGTATTGTCGACACATTTCCAACAGTAATGGAGATGCGTGGTTTTGAATATTTAATAATGTATATTAAAAACTGCAATTAGCTGGATTTGAATCGATACTGATTTTATATAGCGTAATTCGTATGATCTGCACTGTATTTATCAGCAAATATGGAGTATATCGCGCATCCATTTGTCGACATATCGACATATCAATAGAAACAGCGATACGTTGATCTGAATGTTCAGGCATGAATATGCAAATCTGCAATTACACTGGATTTGACAGGGTTCGGACTTGACGTAGCTCTAACTAGCAGATGTGAACTGTATTTGGCAGGAAATTTGGAGAACAAGGCACATCGTATTGTCTGCATATCTCCATTAGAGACGGAGATAGGTTGGTTTGAATATTTAAGTCTGAAAATGTAAAAATGGAGGGTTTACGCCTGGACTTTACATTGGCCAGAGTTGATGTCAATTTGTCCAACCGTGGAGAGATTTGATCGCGTGGAAGCGAGTCAACGGGAGTCGCAAATTCCCGTTACGATTCTAGGAAACGACACCGCGTATTGATCGATCCCCTGATTTCCGTTAAGATAGTAGGGTGGTTGCCGTGGTATAACTCTGCGACCAACAGTGTTATTGATGAGAATTGTGGATCTTGATGGCCGAAATGTTGTTATGGAAACATAAAATTTACACTGGCCTTTACTATTAACGTAGACACATATTTATTTTATATACGATTTTTAGAATATTTATCGATGTACACTTGCGCGCGTCTCAGCACTTTTATTCATACCCGACCTTTTGAAGACTGTTAACCGATAGAACTGTTTACATTCGTCTGTTTCTCAGTTGCCGCGCAACACATATCTCCACACAGTGATATCCCGTTACAGAGATCTCCACTACGCACTGGACCTAGTCCAGCACAAAAATTATACATATTTCAATATTTATGAAATATGTATTTCCAACAACTTTGTACAACAATACAAGTTAGTAACTCCGCCGTTTAAGATATAGGTGACGAAGAAATGGATTGATCTGATATGAGAGAATCCGGGTAGATATATTGACTGATCTGAAAACCTCGATTGAGTATGCATAGATAGGTGGTTTTAGAAGAAGTCATGGGTGTAGAGAGTATTCGAACCGAGATATAACTCGAATTCCCCTCTTATATACTTACGGAGGAAAGCTCGGTATGTAGGTAATTTTTGAACAAGGGAAACTGATTCATTGTTCACTCTTTTTGTTATGAAAAGGGAGGACAAGGTTTCGCGATACCCATTGGGTATGATCAGCGTTAATGAATGAAGATAGGAGGAGTAAGCATCCTACCAACGTGGCTCATGGATGACCTTGTTCATGGGAAAATCCACACATTTTCATCAGATAAATGTCCAGTTTAATATTATATAATTACCGGATTTCCCATTATATAATTACCAGCTTTTCCGTAGTTTCTAAGAGCGCACAATAAACATAAGGACTTTTCTAAGGAATACACATCGATCAAAAACATTTAAGAAATTGGACGTGCAAGATGAAAGGGACCATCTAGAATTACTTAAAAAGTCTAAGTTTATGGTGGGTCCTTCGGTTTGATGAGGGTGTAAATAACAAATGACGGCACTATGACAATGGTCTCGGCTCCGGCACCGTTTCCGCGGTCAACGGATGCTGAACTCTACCTTACGTTAGCGTCTAAGTTGCACTACATGTTAGAGCAAGGAGCAATTACTACGTATAAGAAAGACAGGTCGATTGCTGATGAACTCGCACTAGAGAGTGTCTCTCCATCACGGCGACGCTGTCGAGGAAAACTATGATGGGTGTGTCTAAGGGCACGAGATCATCGGATTCGTGGAGAAAAGTCTTCGTCCGGAAAATGAGGGAATTTGGCGTTACTGTTAATTGGTCAATTTCCATGTTGGTGGTTAGGTAAGGGTGCTAGCCGCCCTTAAGAGAGAGTTCGAGAAGAGGAAGCGTCGTTCGTGAGAAACATAGATTTCTCCTATTTTCTCGTAGTTGGAACGAGGACTGTTTGTCGGTTTGAAAGACTTTAGTTAAACAAAACTTAAGATTTATAGCGGGTCCTCGGGCTAGCTGATCATGTACTTACTCAAATAATAGAGTCTGCGTGTGGCGAGCCACGGGACAGAAATCGTTAAAAAGCTTACCGTCGTGCCCCGTCCCAAGTATTTCTTTTAAGGAGAGCTATACAGCTACTTCATGCCTTTCTTAGACAAAACGTTTATCCCTTAACCGCGACTACGTTCGGCGACTGCTTGTTGCCTCGAGCCCGAGCTCACTATCACAAATCTCAAATAAGTACAGTCGGATCGAATGACAACAGTTTCATAATACTTAAGAGTCATAATACATAATACATAACCATTAGAGTTACATTATCTCTTACGGTGACTAGAGTTCCTGCCATCCCTATAACTCTCACCGTTCCTATATCTCTCAGAGTTCCATCGTCTCTCACGGCGACTAAAGTTCCTGCAATCCCTATAACTCTCACCGTTCCTATATCTCTAAGAGCCTCCTATGGCTCTCACAGTATCCAGAAGTCCGACAGCTCCTACAGCTCTCACGGACCTAGAGCTCCTATAGCTCACACTCTCATCTAAGAATAATCCTTCTCTTCGTTATCTGTATCTTAAGCAACGGCGTTCTTACTCAGTGTGATTGTATAAATCGTTGGAAATACATATATTTTTTATAACTCTGTGACTCCCAGTGTTATACCACAACAACTACACCTATTATCCTAAGCGAAATACGGGGATCGAACTTTTCGTGGTGTCGATTATTCCAATCGTAACGGGAAATTACGACTCCCATTGATGCGTATTCAAACGACCGCGTCTCCCCGCGATAGCTCGAAAATACAGTCGACATAGCGCAAACAGAATAAGTACTGTATTTGGCTGTAATTGTGGAGTATAGCGCGCATCGCATTTGCGACATGTATCAAATAGCAGCGCTGACACGTTGGTTTGAACATTTAGGCATGAATATGCAAAACAGCAATTACGCTGAATCTGTCAGTGACCAGAGAAGACATAAGACAGTAGAGACGATAGAATCGGAAGATGTGCTCTGTGCTCAGCAGCAAATCAGGAGCATAACGCTCACCGAATTGCCGTCATATCTGCCATAGAAACGAAGATACGTTGCTTTCGATATTCAAACATGGATATGCTAAACTGCAATTATGGTGTATTTGACAGAGACAAGAGTGAACAAAACGCTAACCTACTGATGTGCGCTGTATATGACATCAGATGTCAAATATAACGCACACCGAATTGTCTGGAAGTGTGCCATAGAAACGGAGATTCGTTGGTTCGAATGTTTAATACTGAATATGTAAAACTGCAAATACGCAGGGTTCGGCTAGGTCCCGATTTTACATGCATCAAACGGGATAACGTGCACTGTGTTTGGCAGCAAATTTGGAGTATAACGAGCCTCTAATTGTAGCCATATGTGCCATAGAATCGGAGATACGTCGGCTTGAATACTTAATCCTGAATATACGAAATTGCAACAACGCTGGATCTGGCTGGGTCCAGATTTTACATAGCGTAAACCGGATGATGTGCACTGTTCTTGGCATCAGATATGGAATATAACGCGCATCGAATTGTCTACATACCTGCAATCGAAACGTAGTTACGTTGATCTGAATATTTATTCCTGTTGGGAATATGATACATTTACACTGTACATGTGAATGTGTGTGTAAGCGTCAGAGTTCGTCCGGGTATTGGTTGAGACAAAAGACAAGAGCCAGTCGTTAGAAGTATCTGGAAGAGTCGGTTGACAACAGGCGTGCGTGCGAGTCGGATTTTGAGGTCTTAAGAGTATAAGATATATGTATAACAGTTGTGTGCTAAATAAAGGGAATTATTTGTATTTCCGAATCTATTCTATATCTTTTCATGGTAGCAGAGCGTGGTTCATAATTTTGCAAGTTATTTTAGTGCGTGTTTTTCAATATTGCGAGTTAGTTCGAGTGAGTTCTCAGTTAGGAAAGAAACGTTAAAAGGTTACAAAGAGGAAAAATACACTTCGTGCACGTAGGAACGCTTGAGTAAGAGATAAGGAGTCATTTAAAATGGAAAGATCGGAAATCATGATACCTATTTTCGATGGTGAGGATTACGGTATATGGAAGCAAAGAATAACGATGTTTCTCAGATATAAAGAATGCGAGATTGTCACAACTAGGGTGAAGACAGAAACAGACAATGAAGACTGGGACAAAAAGGATCTGAAGGCAATAAATATTATTTATAGTTCCGTCACAAATAGACAATTGGAATATATTAGAGAAGAAAAAACGGCTTATGAGATAGTGAAAAAGTTTGATGAAATGTACTTGACAGATTCGACGGCACTACAGATCGTATGCAGAAGGAGATTGGAAAAGATAAGACTTGAGAACTACATTGATTCAGCATCGTTTTTTAGTAATTTCGAAAAATTAATAAACGAATTAAAATGTGCGAGTGCACAAGTGAGTGAGAGGGAAAAACTAAATTACACGCTGAATACGTTACCCGATGAATACACCTACATAGCGGATATAGTAGATGCATTGAAAGCAGAAAATCAAACGGTAGCATATGTAACAAATAAAATTGAAATAGCTGAGAAGAAGAATAAGACCAATCGAGGAGAAATGCAAACCAACGCCTTTTCTGCAAAAAAGGAAGGATGCTGCAGATGTGGAAGAGTAGGACATTCTGCGAGAGAGTGTCAAAATGGCGTCGAAGCGGGGGCAGTAACAGTTTTTGGCGTGGGTCAACACGTGGTCGCAGCAGAGGAAGAGGAAACAAAGGAAATACGAGCAGGGGACGTGGAAATTTCCATCGTCAATCAACAACCGGCACGAGCGAGCATGGTAACTCAAGATCAGGCACATGGATAGTGTAACCACAAACTCTTTTGCCCTGACGTCACCTTAGGCGACCACTTCTAAAGATTCTCCAGACAGCCGATACTTGAACATTACACATGGCGACCTTGGCGACAATGTATATTGCCGGAGTACCTGAGGGTTCATCTATGTCCTAACGGTCCTTCCACCGAATGTTCTAGAAGCGTAGCAACAGTCACGTGCGCCTACAGGGTAGTGGGGATAATGAAGGATGAAAAACAAAAGAAGAAACAGATGTCACCGAAAGTAAGAAAATATTGTAAGAGCCTCAGTCTCGAACGGCCACGGCTAGAGTTCAGAAGTGTATAAACGAGGAAAAAATAAAGTTTTCTTCTTTCCTTTAAATTTCTTTCCCATTTTACGTGACAATAGCAACGGCGCACGCAGCACACAGCGGCGAGGTGAACGAGATAAGTAATAATGAAGTAATGCGGCTATTAGATAGCGGTTGCACAGATCACATAATTAATAACGTAAATTATTTCGATAAATCTATTGACCTTAAAGAACCGGTAAATATATATTTAGGCGATAACAGATCGATAAAGGCAACAAAAGTAGGGAATGTTATAAGTTATTTTGAAGCATTTGGAAAGTAAAATGAAATAAATAGGAATAATGTTTTTTACACGAAAGAAATGTCCGCAAACTTGATTAGTTTAGGCAAGTTAACAGATAATAAAAACACGGATATTTCAAAAGGAAATATTGCAAAAGTAATAGATGAGGACAATAAGCTTACAGCGGTAGCGGTTAAAGAAAAGGGAACATATAGAATGAAAAGTATATTGAAAGGGAAGGAGCACTTAGCAAACAGCGCTGAACGTAGTGGTATGAGTAAAAAGGAAAGATGGCATAGGATGTTAGGACACGTAAATTTTAAATATTTAAATATTTTGGTTAAAGAGCAGCTAGTTACTGGTATACCGAAAGAATTTGAGAAGGAATTTTTGAAATATAGGGTGTGTATAGAAAGTAAAATGCACAATTTACCATTCAAAAATAATCGAACCAAGGCTAGGGAGATAATGAAAATTATTCATACGGACGTGTGCGGTCTCTTTAAGACTACCGGATTCAATGAAGAGAAATATTTCATCTCATTTATCGATGATTATAGCAAAATAGCTAGAATTTATTGTATAAAATCAAAGGGTGAGGTGTTTGATTGTTTCGTACAGTTTGTAAATGAAGCCGAGAATTTAACGGGCAAGAGGTTTAAAATATTGAGATGTGATAATGGAAAAGAGAACTTGAATAATCGAATTTATAAATTTGCTAGGGATAAAGGTATCAGAATAAATAATTGCACAACCTACGTACATGAATTAAACGGGACAGCGGAAAGGTATAATAGAACAGTTATGGACATGGCGCGTTGCTTGTTAGCGGAAGCGAAAGTACATAAAAGGTACTGGCTGGAAATAGATTGGACAGCGGTATACTTGAAGAATCGAATACTGGCAAATACTATAGAGAGAAAGACACCTTTTGAAATATTCTTCGGGAGAAAACCAAGTGTTGAAAATCTACATCTATATGGAAGTAAAGTTTTTGTAAGAAAACCAGAACAAAAAAGAGTTTCTAAATGGGATAAGAAGGCAGATATGGGAATTTTGTTAGGATATAGTGAAGTAGGTTACAGAGTCTTATTAGGTAGGAAAATAACAATAGCGAGACATGTAGAGGTCATAGGAACAGACACAAAATTTATCGGCGTTGCGGAAAATTCATTCGATAAAGATAACGATGACATTGAGGATAATGATTTATTGGTAAGCATGAATAAGGAAGAGTTAGAAAGTAGGGAAGATGAAAATGATAACAGTCTTGAAAGCTTAAACATCCCTAGAAGATCTGCACGTAATAAGTGAACTCCAGTAAGATATCCAGAAAAAGAAAACATTAGTGAAATCCATGCAAATTATTGTAGTGTAGATATCCCTTGTACATTTGAGGAGGCGATTTGTTGTGAAGATTTCGAAGATTGGAAACAAGCTATGAATAAGGAAATAGAATGTCTTTATAAGAATAAAACTTGGAAATTGGTAGAAAGGGTAAAAGGCAAAGACGTATTAGATGTAAAATGGGTTTACACGAGAAAATCAGATGACAGGTATAAGGCTAGATTAGTGGTAAGAGGATTCCAACAAAGAAACGTAGCCGATGACATATACTCCCCAGTAGCGAGTAATGAGACCTTTAAGATATTGCAATCATATTGTTGTCAAAATGGATTGAGCAAATGAATATAGAAACTGCTTTTTTAAATGGTGAAGTAACCTCGGAGGTATATGTAAATTCACCAAAGGGATATGCGGACGGAACGAATAGAGTTTGTAAACTATCGAAAGCGCTTTATGGGTTAAAAGAAAGTCGAAGAGAGTGGTATGAGTGTCTTGATAAGTATGTGACGAGATTAGGTTTTAAGAAGAATAACATAGAGTTGTGCATATATATACATGGAGATGGAGAAAATGTTCTTTATTTGCTAATGTATGTAGACGATTTGCTAATTTGTAGTAAAAATAAAAGGAAGATACAAAGGGTAAAGAAGTTATTAACTAATAGATTTGAAATGAAAGATTTAGGTGAAGTCAAAGAATATCTTGGAATAAATATAGACTATGATTATTTCAAAAATGAAATAAGATTAAGCCAAAAGAAATACATTGAATCATTAGCAAACAAATGTAAGTTACAAAATAGCAAATTGTACTGTGCACCTATGGCGACCAACTTAAAAATTGAAAAAGCTGTGATAAATAGAGAGGATATTGGATACAAAAATTTAATTGGCGCATTGTTGTATATTAGTGAAAATACCAGACCCGATATAAGTTATAGTGTGAATTATTTGAGTAGATTTCAAGATTGTTGTAATGAGACACATTTTAAATTTGCTTTGCGAATATTGAAATATTTGTACCGGACTAGAGACTTAAGATTAGATTATAAAAGGAATGAAAAATGTGAAACGATAGATTGTTATGTGGACGCTGATTAGGCAGGAGATCATTTAGAAAAGAAATCGACTTCTGAATATGTAATTAGATTGTGTGGAAATGTAATTGGTTGGAAGTCTAAAAAACAAAGGTGTGTGACAAAAGCCTCGACGAATGCAGAGTATGTAGCTCTATCGGAAGCGGTGAGTGAATTAATGTCCATTATGGAAATTATGAAAATCTTCAATGTAAATCTAGACGGTAACCCTGTAAAAATTGATGAGGATAACTCTGGAGTGATGAGTATAGCAAAGCACGGAAATTTTACAAAAAATTCTAAACACATTGAAGTTCATTACCACTATGTTCACGAGTGCTTAAAGGAGAACAAGATAAACATACCTAAGTTAAGTACAGACGAAAATACTGCGGATATTTTTACGAAGGCACTGTGTACAGAGAGAGAAATTCGAAAGGTTTAGGTCATGGATGAATGTAAACTAAGAGAAATGTAGATAAAGCAATAAGTGTTAAAGTTTCTGTTACGTAATTCGTCAAAGCATGTAAATACGATTAAGTGTACAGTATAAATGTAAGGAGGCGTGTTAGGAATATGATACATTTAAACTGTACATGTAAATGTGCGTGTAAGCGTCAGAGGACGTCCAGGCCTTAGTTGGGACAAAAGACAAGAGTCAGGCGTTAGAAGTATCTGGAGGAGCCGGTTGACAACAAGCGTGCGTGCTAGTAGCATTTCGAGGTCTTTAGAGTATAAGATATATGTATAAATGTTGTGTGCTAAATAAAGGGAATTATTTGTATTTCCGAATCCATTCTATACCATTACAAATACACTAACGTACAAGAATATTATAATATTCAGTAACAACGATAGAATTAACCAGTTCGCAAGTATAATAGAGACACATTTTACACTGTGACGAAATAATATCCAAGAAATCTGATATAACATACATGGAAAATACACGAATCAGACTGAGAAACCACTGCGCACTTTCGTCACTAACTTCGACACAATCGTTACCAACTACTCGCGGAGTGAGATTGACCGAAGCGGTCCAGAGGCAACGCCCACGTACCCCAAGCGGCTACTGCCCCGCCACCAATAGTAACCCGACAGAACAGGATAATACTTGAATTCGCTGTTCCCTAAATTTTGAATTTATTTACCTCAACAATATATATAATGTACAAAAATTTATAGTAATTTATAATACTGTTTATAATAACATGTAAATTATATTAATTATCTGACGAACGCAATGAGAGAAAGGTAAAGACCAGCGTGGCCGATGCGGCACTAACTCTACATCCGGTTGACCTCAATTTACCTACCTACGTACCTACACAGTGACGCCAACGCTTTAAAACTTTTGTCGAAATTTTAAAGTTTTAATGGTAAACTCTTCGTTCTTATAATATCTAACTGACAGGCATGCACCATTTATAAAAGAATCAACATAAATTTCGTAGTTGAGGATTATTAAAAGTCTCTAATTTAATTCAGAAAGGCAATAATTTGTTTAACGAAATAAGCCATTTATTTATCATCCGGGTTTCTACCATGACATTTATGTTATAATAGCAATATGAAAATAAGGCAATCTGAGTAAAGAAATACTATCTCAAGTCATTTTCGCCTATACATCTTAAGTGGTTTATAAATGATTCGTGTATACCCTTCTTTCCTTCTGCCCCTGCTCACGCGAAACTATAACTAACATTTAAACAAAATCAACTATGTTTCGCGTCAACGAGAGTCGTAAATTCCCGTTGCCATCAGATAATCGACGCCACTGTAAGGATATAGAAGGGGTTCGGAAATACAAATAATTCCCTATATTTAGCACACAACAGTTATACATATATCTTATACTCTAAAGACCTCGAAATCCTACTCGCACGCACGCTTGTTGCCAACCGACTCTTCCAGATACTTGTAACGACTGACTCTTGTCTTTTGTCCCAACTAAGGCCTGGACGTCCTCTGACGCTTACACACATATTCACATGTACAGTGTAAATGTATCATGTTCCTAACAGCCACGAACAGATCGATAACCTCATTTCTGCTAGGATAATCGGGGTGGTTCAATTAAGTATACACTGATTTAACAGGTATAAATTACAGTTCATTCAAACAACTTGATTAGAGAAATATAAACTGCTAGAGCATAATTAGGAACGTGACGTTAGGCAAATGCCTCAGCGATCAACAGCTAAAGGACGTCGAAGACCTCATGACAAACCCCCCCCAGACACGGGACGCTAGGATACCGAAACTGCCTGGCGAAAATCGATCGTTTTTCGCGTTAGACCGAAGCCGTTTCCATCGCCGACATGGAGGCGGCAACCGTTGCTTCAGCCCTCCTTTCCACGTGGATATTCCGTTTCGACGTACCTTTAAGGATAAGGACCGATCAAGGACGCCAGTTCGAATCAAACTTATTTAACGAATTATGCCTGTTCCTCGGCATTAGGCATTTACGAACGACAGCCTATCACCCCGCGACCAACGGGATGGTAGGGCGCCTGCCCCGACAACTAAAAGCAGCAATCAAATGCCACGATACGAGCAACTGTGTGGAAATCTTGCCAATAGTTTTATTAGGCATACGAACAGCTATTACGGACGTGAAAACGACGACAGCCGAAATAGTTTATGGCACCGGCATACGATTGCCGGCAGAATTCTGTGCACCAACGAAGCAACAGGCCAAGTCGAAATACGGAAGCCGTCTAAAACTACGAATAGAAAAGATCAGGCCTCACCCGATTACGCGACACGGCGAAAAAGAAACCTCCGTGTTCCACTCGAAACATCGTCTTACGTATTTCTACGTCACGATGCCATCGGAAACCCCTTACAACCACCCTACGGCGGACCGCATCAATTTATATCGAGAGCAAAAAGAACCATTGCTATTGAAGTTAGCAACAAGAACGTAATCGTACCCGTATACCGTCCGAAACGCGTGAAATTTTATTGCACGATAACATTGAACACCATTACAGCGAAAATCGCGAAGTAATAATACCACCTGATGTTTGAAACGAGCAAAACGAAGACGACTCAGGAATTCATCACTCCAGGCGCGCGGGCAGAAAAGTTCGCTTCCCTGATCGTTCCCAGCCAGGCCGTCGATAAGCTAATGCGTAAGAACTACCAGCGACATAAATATAAGTCGCAGATGAAAGAACACCGCAACATTCTGTTTGGAATTTTGGGAAAATCCCGTAACATTGTAATCTAGATTCTACCGTAGGGGTAATTAAACAATCGTAATCATCTAGTCCGAATGTAATTGTTCGAAACGTGTGATACAAAATGGCCTCGAGGCGACAACCAGTCACCGATCGTACCCGCGGTTAAAGGATGAACGTTTTGGTTAATAAAGGCAAGGAGTAATTCTGTAGCTGTCCTTAAAAGAAATACTTGGGACGGGGCACGACGGTAAACATTCCAACGGTTTCTGTACCCAGTCTCGCCACACGCAGACATCCGTCGGATAAGATGATTGCCAGATGTCAACGCATCTCCGCAGTATATGCTTAGCTAGCCTGAGGACCCATTATAAACCTTAAGATTTAGTTAATTAAATCAGTCCTAAACAGGCAAACAGTCTTCGTTCCAACTACGGGATGATAGGTGAAATCTATTTTTCCACGGACGACGCTTCCCGCTAGCAACGTTCCCTCAAGGGCTACTAGCATCCTTCTCTAACCATCAACATGGAAATTGTCCAATTAACAGTAACGTCACTATCAATCTCTTTCCGAGCGAAGTCTTCTCTCCACGAATCCGATGTTCCGGTGCCCTTAGACACACCCATCATAGTTTTCCACTGCAGCATCATCGTCCCGGAAAATCATTCTCTCGTGAGGACACATTAGCCAGTTACAAAGAGCCTTAACACTCGGTGGATATTCTATGTTTTGACAAAGAGTTTGTTCAGTCCTACCTATAACATAGATAAGGAAGTATGGTACAACTTGGAATCAGGATGAAAACGAATTCTGTTATCCCGTTGACCGCGGCTTTGTTATTGAACCCAGGATCATTGTCATTAGCTTCTCGAGTACCTAATTATCACGACTACTTGTCAAATTATATAACAATCAAATTTATTCTAGTAAATATCTGCTCTATTGCATAACTACAACGTCTAAACCAAATGAAGATTCGTTTCGCGCCTCTAACTCTAATCATAATGTGAACCCGATGTAAGTGAAAATACATGCACATACCATCGATTCTGCCTGACCAGCACTCTCACCCGGAACCGGAACTCGCAGTGCACCGTGACGAACAGCACATATATAAGCTTCCACTCTTAGCCAGACCGTCTGTCTTGCTCGCGCAACAGTAGAAGCAACATGAAGTTTTTTAGATCTCTACTACGCGTCGTTGGTTTGTTCGTGCCAAGTAAGGCAGATATCATTTCCGAACTACCACTGGAGGTTTCGCACTTGATACTTCGAAAATTAGATCCCTCGTCCCTGCAGAGCGCCGCGCTTGTCTCGCGCAAATGGTTCAACGTATGTAGATCCGACAAGTGTCTACGGCGGAAAGTGAGACGTCACATGCGACATACGAGAAAGCGGGTCAAGATGGAATTTCTCGGAACTGCAGCCGCTAAAGCTACCAACCAAGAATCAAGAAGTAGAGGACGTGGTGAGGGCAACCTAAGGCACGAAATAAGTTTATCCGCTGCTCGTACGGCGGTCGTCGTTGGAAGGTTACGCGGTCCTCCGAAAATTTCGATGCGAGATCGCCCCATCGATGTTGGACCAATAAAATGTATTAGACTCTAACTCGCGTAAGTACCTTAATTTGACTGCTTGCTCTTGCGAGAACTTGAAACGGTCTTGTCCGGATTCAGAACTGTAGCGTGAAGCTTGAAATAAAATGGTTTTACTGAGACGGCAGTGTTAACATATTCAAATGAATGTATCTCCGTTTCTATTGCACATATGGCGACAAAGCGATGCCCGTTGCATTACACATCCGATGTCATGTGCACCGCACATCTGGTGGTTTGTACCATGTCAACTCCGGTCTCTGTCAAACCTAGCGAAATTGCTGCTTTACATATTCATGATTAATCATTCAAATCACCGTATCGCCGTTTGCATTGCAGATATGCCGACAATGCGATTCTTACATATTAAGTAACGTTCTGAATTTCCTGGTCTAGAAGAGTTTGGTGTAAAAATACAAACTTCTTCAAAGCAACGATACATTAAATGAACTAAACCAGCACTAAAGGGTGTAAAAAGGTTGAATAATTTTGTCACAAAATCGCCACCCTCTCTTTCAACCATCAATGCTATTAAACATCGACAAAGATACAGTTGTTTTGAAAGAATTTCTTGTACATTTTCTTGTCGTTCTGCTGAGAATCCTCAATCAAACATCACAAAATGTACTCCTTTGCCATGGGTATGCTGCATTATAAGATTTGTAAATGCCTATTCATTATCTGGGTCAAAGACATCACCACTTTCCTTTGGTCCGTAGTATTGATGAAATGTTTCACAAGGACCCGCATAAAAGTCTTCTAATTTGAAATCATGTTCATTTTCTAATGTAAGAGCAAATCCTTTAGCACGTCATTTCTTTCGCCATAGAACATGTTCACTAAAACCTCCTGCTCCAGCACATACATCTGCAAAGTATAGCAGCCCATTCTCCCTCAAACCTTTTGGGTTAGTAAACATAAAGTTACATGCTCTATCTGTATTCGCCATTTTAACAGTAGCACGATTTAAAAAAAGTGTTAAAAAAAGTTTTCGCATTGATAACAGTTTTCACTATATCTTCACAACAGAAATCAATTTCATCATCTGTGGTCAACTTTTCATATCACCATTTCATATCTTTTACACACATTATAACTTCCTCTGCAGGATTCCATTTAAGACCTGAATCTTCATGTCCAGGAACATGATGTCCAAAGCCTCTGCGACCATGCTGTCTAGGTGCTTGAACTGGCTCTAAACGACCTTGATCATTATTTCCGAAGCCGTAACCGCCTTATATCCCATCATTCGCATCATCCTTTTGCCGTTATCGAGGAGATTGTTTGACTCTTGTGTTATTACTTGTATTCTTCTATTGTCAACTACCTTTTCATCAATATCCTCCTCGTCAGATTCACTTGAACATCTGCGAATTTTTTGTCGTTTACTATGATTATAAGTATCTCTTTCACAGTTCTTCCTTTTTGTCCTAGTTTCCAATTCTTCTTGCATGGTATGTTGATGCATCAGTCGCATAACAATTCTGCTACTAACATGATACATTTACACTGTACATGTGAATGTGTGTATAAGCGTCAGAGGACGTCCAGGCCTTAGTTGGGACAAAAGACAAGAGTCAGGCGTTAGAAGTATCTGGAGGAGCCGGTTGACAACAAGCGTGCGTGCGAGTAGGGTTTAGAGGTCTTTAGAGTGTAAGATATATGTATAACTGTTGTGTGCTAAATAAAGGGAATTATTTGTTTTTCCGAATCCATTCTATATCTTTACATGGTAGCAGAGCGTGGTTCATAGTTTTGCCAGTTATTTTAGTGCATGGTTTTCAATATTGCGAGTTAGGTCGAGTGACTCTTCAGTAAGGAAAGAAACGTTCAAAGGTTACAAAGAGGAAAAATACACTTGGAGCACGTAGGAACGCTTGAGTAAGAGATAAGGAATCATTTAAAATGGAGAGATTGGAAATCATGATACCTATTTTCGATGGATATTTACGGTATGTGGAAGCAAAGAATAACGATGTTTCTCAAGTATAGAGAATGCGAGGTTGTCACAACTAGGGTAAAGACAGAAACAGACAGTGAAGACTGGGACAAAAAGGATCCGAAGGCAATAAATATAATTTATAGTGCCATCACAAACAGACCATTGGAATATATTAGAGAAGAAAAAACGGCGTATGAGATAGTGAAAAAGTTTGATGAAATGTACTTGACAGATTCGACGGCACTACAGATCGTATGCAGAAGGAGATTGGAAAAGATAAGACTTGAGAACTACAGTGATTCAGCATCGTTCTTTAGCGATTTCGAAAAATTAATAAACGAATTAAAATGTGCGGGTGCACAAGTGAGTGAGAGGGAAAAACTACATTACATGCTGAATACGTTACCCGAAGAATACAGCTACATAGCGGATATAGTAGATGCACTGAAAGCCGAAAATCAAACGGTAGCGTATTTAAAAAATAAAATTGAAATAGCGGAGAGGAAAAATAAGTCCAATCGAGGAGAAATGCAAACCAGCGCCTTTTCTGCAAAAAAGGAAGGATGCTTCAGATGTGGAAGAGTAGGACATTTTGCGAGAGAGTGTCAAAATGGCGTCGAAGCGGGAAACAGTATCAGTTTTTGGCTTGGGTCAACACGTGGTCGCAGCAGAGGAGGAGGAAACAAAGGAAATACGAGCAGGGGACATGGAAATTTCCATCGTCAGTCAACAACCGGCACGAGCGAGTGTCACGACCGGCATACTTCAAATCCGATGGACCGATGATGGAGATAGAGATGTGGCGGCCTTGGCGACAATGTATATCGCCGAAGTGCCTAATGAGTCATCTGTATCCTAACGGTCCTTCCACCGAATGTCCTAGAAGTGTGACAACGGTCACGTACGCCTACAGGGTAGTGGGGATATTGAGGGATGACAAACAAAGAAGAAACAGATGTTACCGAAAGTCAAATTGTAAGAGCTTCAGTCTTGGAAAGTCACGGCTGGAGCTCAGAACAAAATCGCAGTCAGAGTAAATTCAGAATACAAGAAATAAATTCTCTTGTTTTTTTTGTTACCTCAATTTTTTTCTTTTCGTTAGAGCCTCCTGCTTTTTATTTTACGTGACACGAGCATGGTAACTCAAGATCAAGCACATGGATAGCAACGGCGCACGCAGCACACAGCGGCGAGGCGAACGAGATAAGTAATTATGAAGTAATGTGGCCATTAGATAGCGGTTGCACAGATCACATAATTAGCAACGTAAATTATTTCGATAAATCTATTGACCTTAAAGAACCGGTAAATATATATTTAGGCGATAATAGATCGATAAAGGCAACAAAATTAGCGAATGTTATAAGTTATTTTGAAGCATTTGGAAAGCAAAATGAAATAAATGTGCATAATGCTTTTTACGCGAAAGAAATGTCCGCAAACTTGACTAGTTCAGGCAAGTTAAAAGATAATAGGAACACGGTTATTTCAGTAGGAAATATTGCAAAAGTAATAGATGAGTACAATAAGCTTACAGCGGTAGCGGTTAAAGAAAAGGGAACATATGGAATGAAAAGTATATTGAAAGGGAAGGAGCACTTAGCAAACAGCGCCGAACGTAGTGATATGAGTAAAAAGAAAAGATGGCATAGGATGCTAGGACAGGTAAATTTTAAATATTTAAATATTTTGGGTAAAGAGCAGCTAGTTACTGGTATACCGAATGAATTTGAAAAGGAATTTTTGAAGTGTAGGGTGTGCATGGAAAGGAAAATGCAAAATTTACCATTCAAAAATAATCGAACCAAGGCTAGAGAGATAATGGAAATTATTCATTCGGACGTGCGCGGTCCCTTTAAGACTACCGGATTCAATGAAGAGAAATATTTCATCTCATTTATCGATAATTATAGCAAAATAGCTAGAAGTTATTGTATAAGATCAAAAGATGAGGTGTTTGATTGTTTCGTACAGTTTGTAAATGAAGCCGAGAATTTAACGGGCAAGAGGTTTAAAATATTGAGATGTGATAATGGAAAAGAGAATTTGAATAATCGAATTTATAAATTTGCTAGGGATAAAGGTATCAGAATAAATAACTGCCCAACCTACGTACATGAATTAAACGGAACTGCGGAAAGGTATAATAGAAGAGTTATGGACATGGCACGTTGCTTGTTAGCGGAAGCGAAAGTACATAAAAGGTACTGGCTGGAAATAGATTGGACAGCGGTATACTTGAAGAATCGAATACAGGCAAATACTATAGAGAGAAAGACACCTTTTGAAGTATTCTTCGGGAGAAAACCAAGTGATGAAAATCTACATCTATATGGAAGTAAAGTTTTTGTAAGAACAAAAGAGAGTTTCTAAATGGGATGAGAAGGCAGATATGGGAATTTTGTTAGGATATAGTGAAGTAGGTTACAGAGTCTTATTAGGTAGAATAATAACAATAGCGAGACATGTAGAGGTCATAGGAACAGACACAAAATGTATCGGCGTTGCGGAAAATTCATTCGATAAAGATAACGATGACATTGAGGATAATGATTTATTGGTAAACATGAATAAGGAAGAGTTAGAAAGTAGGGAAGATGAAAACGATAACAGTTTTGAAAGCTTAAACATCCCTAGAAGATCTACACGTAATAAGAGAACTCCAGTAAGATATCCAGAAAAAGAAAACATTAGTGAAATCCATGCAAATTATTGTAGTGTAGATATCTCTTGTACATTTGAGGCGGCGATTTGTTGTGAAGATAGTGAAGATTGGAAACAAGCTATGAATAAGGAAATAGAATGTCTTTATAAGTATAAAACTTGGAAATTGGTAGAAAGGGTAAAAGGCAAAGACGTATTAGATGTAAAATGGGTTTACACGAGAAAATCAGATGACAGGTATAAGGCTAGATTAGTGGTAAGAGGATTCCAACAAAGAAACGTAGCCGATGACATATACTCCCCAGTAGCGAGTAATGAGACCTTTAAGATATTGCTATCATATTGTTGTCAAAATGGATTAATTATTGAGCAAATGAATGTAGAAACTGCTTTTTTAAATGATGAAGTAACCTCGGAGGTATATGGAAATCAACCAAAGGGATATGCGGACGGAACGAATAGAGTTTGTAAACTATCGAAAGCGCTTTATGGGTTAAAAGAAAGTCGAAGAGAGTGGTATGAGTGTCTTGATAAGTATGTGATGAGATTAGGTTTTAAGAAGAATAACATAGAGTTGTGCATATATATACATGGAGAGGGAGAAAATGTTGTTTATTTGCTAATGTATGTAGACGATTTGCTAATTTGTAGTAAAAATAAAAGGAAGATACAAAGGGTAAAGAAGTTGTTAACTAATAGATTTGAAATGAAAGATTTAGGTGAAGTCAAAGAATATCTTGGAATAAATATAGACTATGATTATTTCAAAAATGAAATAAGATTAAGCCAAAAGAAATACATTGAATCATTAGCAAACAAATGTAAGTTACAAAATAGCAAATTGTACTGTGCACCTATGGAGACCAACTTAAAAATTGAAAAAGCTGTGATCAATAGAGAGGATATTGGATACAAAAATTTAATTGGCGCATTGTTGTATATTAGTGAAAATACCAGACCCGATATAAGTTATAGTGTGAAGTATTTGAGTAGATTTCAAGATTGTTGTAATGAGACAAATTTTAAATTTGCTTTGCGAATATTGAAATATTTGTACCGGACTAGAGACTTAAGATTAGATTATAAAAGGAATGAAAAATGTGAAACGATAGATTGTTATGTGGACGCTGATAAGGCAGGAGATCATTTAGAAAATAAATCGACTTCTGAATATGTAATTAGATTGTGTGGAAATGTAATTGGTTGGAAGTATAAAAAACAAAGGTGTGTGACAAAAGCCTCGACGTATGCAGAGTATGTAGCTCTATCGGCAGCGGTGAGTGAATTAATGTCCATTATGGAAATTATGAAAATCTTCAATGTAAATCTAGACGATAACCCTGTAAAAATTGATGAGGATAACTCTGGAGTGATGAGTATAGCAAAGCACGGAAATTTTACAAAAAATTCTAAACACATTGAAGTTCATTACCACTATGTTCACGAGTGCTTAAAGGAGAACAAGATAAACATACTTAAGGTAAGTACAGACGAAAATACTGCGGATATTTTTACGAAGGCACTGTGTACAGAGAGAGAAATTCGAAAGGTTTAGGTCATGGATGAATGTAAACTAAGAGAAATGTAGATAAAGCAATAAGTGTTAAAGTTTCTGTTACGTAATTCGTCAAAGCATGTAAATACGATTAAGTGTACAGTATAAATGTAAGGAGGCGTGTTAGGAATATGATACATTTAAACTGTACATGTAAATGTGCGTGTAAGCGTCAGAGGACTTCCAGGCCTTAGTTGGGACAAAAGACAAGAGTCAGGCGTTAGAAGTATCTGGAGGAGCCGGTTGACAACAAGCGTGCGTGCTAGTAGCATTTCGAGGTCTTTGGAGTATAAGATATATGTATAAATGTTGTGTGCTAAATAAAGGGAATTATTTGTATTTCCGAATCCATTTTATACCATTACAAATACACTAACGTACAAGAATATTATAATATTCAGTAACAACGATAGAATTAACCAGTTCGCAAGTATAAAAGAGACACATTTTACACTGTGACGAAATAATATCCAAGAAATCTGATATAACATACATGGAAAATACACGAATCAGACTGAGAAACCACTGCGCACTTTCGTCACTAACTTCGACACAACCGTTACCAACTACTCGCGGAGTGAGATTGACCGAAGCGGTCCAGAGGCAACGCCCACGTACCCCAAGCGGCAACTGCCCCGCCACCAATAGTAACCCGACAGAACAGGATAATACTTGAATTCGTTGTTCCCTAAATTTTGAATTTATTTACCTCAACAATATATATAATGTACAAAAATTTATAGTATTTTATAATACTGTTTATAATAACATGTAAATTATATTAATTATCTGACGAACGCAATGAGAGAAAGGTAAAGACCAGCGTGGCCGATGCGGCACTAACTCTACATCCGATTGACCTCAATTTACCTACCTACGTACCTACACAGTGACGCCTACGCTTTAAAACTTTTGTCGAAATTTTAAAGTTTTAATGGTAAACTCCTCGTTCTTATAATATCTAACTGACAGGCATGTACCATTTATAAAAGAATCAACATAAATTTCGTAGTTGAGTATTATTGAAAGTCTCTAATGTAATTCAGAAAGGCAATAATTTGTTTAACGAAATAAGCCACTTATTTATCATCCGGGTTTCTACCATGACATTTATGTTATAATAGCAATATGAAAATAAGGCAATCTGAGTAAAGAAATACTATTTCAAGTCATTTTCGCCTATACATCTTAAGTGGTTTATAAATGATTCGTGTATACCCTTCTTTCCTTCTGCCACTACTCACGTGAAACTATAACTAGCATTTAAACAAAATCAACTATGTTTCGCGTCAACGAGAGTCGTAAATTCCCGTTACGATCAGATAATCGACGCCACCGTAAGGATATAGAAGGGGTTCGGAAATACAAATAATTCCCTTTATTTAGCACACAACAGTTATACATATATCTTATACTCTAAGGACCTCGAAATCCTACTCGCACGCACGCTTGTTGCCAACCGACTCTTCCAGATACTTGTAACGACTGACTCTTGTCTTTTGTCCCAACTAAGGCCTGGACGTCCTCTGACGCTTACACACATATTCACATGTACAGTGTAAATGTATCATGTTCCTAACAGCCACGAACAGATCGATAACCTTATTTCTGCTAGGACAATCGGGGTGGTTCAATTAAGTATACACTGATTTAACAGGTATAAATTACAGTTCATTCAAACAACTTGATTAGAGAAATATAAACTGCTAGAGCATAATTAGGAACGTGACGCTAGGCAAATGCCTCAGCGATCAACAGCTAAAGGACGTCGAAGACCTCATGACACCCCCCCCCCCCCACCCAGACACGGGACGCTAGGATACCGAAACTGCCTGGCGAAAATCGATCGTTTTTCGCGTTAGACCGAAGCCGTTTCCATCGCCGACATGGAGGCGGCAACCGTTGCTTCAGCCCTCCTTTCCACGTGGATATTCCGTTTCGACGTACCTTTAAGGATAAGGACCGATCAAGGACGCCAGTTCGAATCAAACTTATTTAACGAATTATGCCTGTTCCTCGGCATTAGGCATTTACGAACGACAGCCTATCACCCCGCGACCAACGGGATGGTAGGGCGCCTGCCCCGACAACTAAAAGCAGCAATCAAATGCCACGATACGAGCAACTGTGTAGAAATCTTGCCAATAGTTTTATTAGGCATACGAACAGCTATTACGGACGTGAAAACGACGACAGCCGAAATAGTTTATGGCACCGGCATACGATTGCCGGCAGAATTCTGTGCACCAACGAAGCAACAGGCCAAGTCGAAATACGGAAGCCGTCTAAAACTACGAATAGAAAAGATCAGGCCTCACCCGATTACGCGACACGGCGAAAAAGAAACCTCCGTGTTCCACTCGAAACATCGTCTTACGTATTTCTACGTCACGATGCCATCGGAAACCCCTTACAACCACCCTACGGCGGACCGCATCAATTTATATCGAGAGCAAAAAGAACCATTGCTATTGAAGTTAGCAACAAGAACGTAATCGTACCCGTATACCGTCCGAAACGCGTGAAATTTTATTGCACGATAACATTGAACACCATTACAGCGAAAATCGCGAAGTAATAATACCACCTGATGTTTGAAACGAGCAAAACGAAGACGACTCAGGAATTCATCACTCCAGGCGCGCGGGCAGAAAAGTTCGCTTCCCTGATCGTTCCCAGCCAGGCCGTCGATAAGCTAATGCGTAAGAACTACCAGCGACATAAATATAAGTCGCAGATGAAAGAACACCGCAACATTCTGTTTGGAATTTTGGGAAAATCCCGTAACATTGTAATCTAGATTCTACCGTAGGGGTAATTAAACAATCGTAATCATCTAGTCCGAATGTAATTGTTCGAAACGTGTGATACAAAATGGCCTCGAGGCGACAACCAGTCACCGATCGTACCCGCGGTCAAGGGATGAACGTTTTGTCTAATAAAGGCAAGGAGTAATTCTGTAGCTGTCCTTAAAAGAAATACTTGGGACGGGGCACGACGGTAAACATTCCAACGGTTTCTGTACCCAGTCTCGCCACACGCAGACATCCGTCGGATAAGATGATTGCCAGATGTCAACGCATCTCCGCAGTATATGCTTAGCTAGCCTGAGGACCCATTATAAACCTTAAGATTTAGTTAATTAAATCAGTCCTAAACAGGCAAACAGTCTTCGTTCCAACTACGGGATGATAGGTGAAATCTATTTTTCCACGGACGACGCTTCCCGCTAGCAACGTCCCCGCAAGGGCTACTAGCATCCTTCTCTAACCATCAACATGGAAATTTTCCAATTAACAGTAACGTCACTATCAATCTCTTTCCGAGCGAAGTCTTTTCTCCACGAATCCGATGTTCCGGTGCCCTTAGACACACCCATCATAGTTTTCCACTGCAGCATCATCGTGCCGGAAAATCATTCTCTCGTGAGGACACATTAGCCAGTTACAAAGAGCCTTAACACTCGGTGGATATTCTATGTTTTGACAAAGAGTTTGTTCAGTCCTACCTATAACATAGATAAGGAAGTATGGTACAACTTGGAATCAGGATGAAAACGAATTCTGTTATCCCGTTGACCGCGGCTTTGTTATTGAACCCAGGATCATTGTCATTAGCTTCTCGAGTACCTAATTATCACGACTACTTGTCAAATTATATATCAATCAAATTTATACTAGTAAATATCTGCTCTATCGCATAACAACAACGTCTAAACCAAATGAAGATTCGTTTCGCGCCTCTAACTCTAATCATAATGTGAACCCGATGTAAGTGAAAATACATGCACATACCATCGATTCTGCCTCACCAGCACTCTCACCCGGAACCGGAACTCGCAGTGCACCGTGACGAACAGCACATATATAAGCTTCCACTCTTAGCTAGACCGTCAGTCGTGCTCGCGCAACAGTAGAAGCAACATGGAGTTTTTTAGATCTCTACTACGCATCGTTGGTTTGTTCGTGCCAAGCAAGGTAGATATCATTTCCGAACTACCACTGGAGGTTTCGCACTTGATACTTCGAAAATTGGATCCCTCGTCCCTGCAGAGCGCCGCGCTTGTCTCGCGCAAATGGTTCAACGTATGTAGATCCGACAAGTGTCTACGGCGGAAAGTGAGACGTCACATGCGACATACGAGAAAGCGGGTCAATATGCAATTTCTCGGACCTGCAACCGCTAAAGCTACCAACCACGAATCAAGAAGTAGAGGACGTTGTGAGGGCAACCTAAGGCACGAAATAAGTTTATCCGCTGCTCGTACGGCGGTCGTCGTTGGAAGGTTACGCGGTCCTCCGAAAATTTCGATGCGAGATCGCCCCATCGGTGTTGGACCAATAAAATGTATTAGACTCTAACTCGCGTAAGTACCTTAATTTGACTGCTTGCTCTTGCGAGAACTTGAAACGGTCTTGTCCGGATTCAGAACTGTAGCGTGAAGCTTGAAATAAAATGGTTTTACTGAGACGGCAATGTGTTTCAGTCACGCTAATACTATCGGTATCGTAACAGGCCTATTATTGAATATTAAATAAATCGTATCACCGCTGCGATTGGAGATTTGCCGTCAATTAGATGCGAGATATACTCCTCATTGCCTGCCAAATACAGCTCACATCAGCTGGCTCTTGCTATTATATCATCTCTGGTCCTCGACATATCAAGCGTAATTGCAGTTTTACAAATTAAGTTTAACATATTCAAATGAATGTATCTCCGTTTCTATTACACATATGGCGACAAAGCGGTGCCCGTTACATTTCACATCCGATGTCATGTGCACCGCACATCTGCTGGTTTGTACCATGTCAACTCCGGTCTCTGTCAAACCTAGCGAAATTGCTGCTTTACATATTCATGATTAATTATTCAAATCACCGTATCGCCGTTTGCATTGCAGATATGCCGACAATTCGATGCGCGATATACGCCACTTTTGCCGCCAAACACAATGCATATTATATGGTTTGAGTTATGTAACGTGTGGGCGCAGCCAAACTCAGCGTATTTGCAATTATGCATTTTCAGGCGAAATATTCAAATATTACATATTCAAATGAACGTATCTCGGTTTCTATGTCGCCTATTCGATGCGCAGAATACTCCACATATGATACCAAATCAGCCGGTCTGTGCTATGTCAACTCTGGACCCTGTAAAATCCAGCGTAATTGTAGTTTTTGTTGTTAATGCTTAAATATTGCATTCCAAGCTTCGCCGCTTCTTTTGCACATATGTCGACAATTCCATACGCCTTGTACTCCGCATTTGCTGTAGTTACATTGCCCATCAGCTCGCTTGCGCTGCGTAAACTCTGGTCCCTGCAAAATCCAGCCCAAATGCAATTTTGTATGTTCAGGCTTAAATATTCAAATCAACGTGACTCCGATTCCATAGCACATATGTCGATGCGCGCTATATTCCACATTGACTGCCATACGCAGAGCGCTTCATCTGGTTTAAGCCGTGTTAAATCCGGAACGAGTCAAATCCAGCGTATTTGTAGTTTTGCATATTCAAGCCTAGTTATTCAAGTGAAACTATCTCCGTATCCATTGCAGGTACGTCAACAACAGGATGTGCGTAACACTGCATATTTGCTGCCAAATACAGCACACATCAGCCCGTTTGCACACTGTCAAGACTGGACGCGGCGAAATCCAGCGTGATTGCAGTTTTGGATATTAATGCTTACATATTCGAATGAAGGTATCTCCGCTTGTTTTGCAGAAAAATTGGCCATACGATGCGCGTTATATTCCACATCTGATGGCAAGTACAGTGCACATCATACGGTTTACGCTATGTAAAATCTGGACCCAGCCAGATCCAGCGTAGTTGCAGTTTCGTATGTTCAGGATTAAGTATTCAAACCGACGTATCTCCGATTCTACTTCACATATGGCTACAATTAGAGGCTCGTTATACTCCAAATTTGCTGCCAAACACAGTGCACGTTATCCCGTTTGATGCATGTAAAATCGGGACCCAGCCGAACCCTGCGTATTTGCAGTTTTCCATATTGAGTATTAAATATTCGAATCAACGAATCTCCGTTTCTATGGCACACTTACAGACAATTCGGTGCGCGTTATATTTGACATCTGATGTCATATACAGCGCACATCAGTAGGTTAGAGTTTTGTTCACCCTTGTCCCTGTCAAATACACCATAATTGCAGTTTAGCATAGTCATGCTTGAATATCGAAAGCAACGTATCTTCGTTTCTACGGCAGATATGACGACAATTCGGTGAGCGTTATGCTCCTGATTTTCTGGTGAGCACAGAGCACATTTTCCGATTCTATCTTCTCTTCTGTCTTAAGTCTGCTCTGGTCACTGACAGATTCAGCGTAATTTCTGTTTTGCATAATCATGCCTAAATGTTCAAACCAACGTATCAGCGCTGCTATTGGATACATGTCGCAAATGCGATGCGCGCTATACTCCACAATTACAGCCAAATACAGTACTTATCCGGTTTGCGCTATGTCGACTGTATTTTCGAACTATCGCGGGGAGACGCGGTCGTTTGAATACGCGTCAATGGGAGTCGTAAATTCCCGTTACGATTGGAATAATCGACACCACGAATAGTTCGATCCCCGTATTTCGCTTAGGATAATAGGTGTAGTCGTTGTGGTATAACACTGGGAGTCACAAAATTATAAAAAATATATGTATTTCCAACGATTTATACAATCACACTGAGTAAAAACGCCGTTGCTTAACATACAAATAACGAAGAGAAGGATTATTCTTAGATGAGAGTGTGAGCTATAGGTGCTCTAGGTCCGTGAGAGCAGTAGGAGCTGTCGGACTTCTGGATACTGTGAGAGAAATAGGAGGCTCTTAGAGATATAGGAACGGTGAGAGTTATAGGGATTGCAGGAACTTTAGTCACCGTGAGAGACGATGGAACTCTGAGAGATATAGGAACGGTGAGAGTTATAGGGATTGCAGGAACTCTAGTCACCGTGAGAGATGATGTAACTCTAAAGTTTATTCTGATGTGAGTACGAAGCTCGGTATGGGTGTGCCCTTTGAACGAAGTACACGGATTCGTTGCTTACATTGTTAGTTAGGAAAGTGAGGGCAATGATCCGCGATGCCGATTGGTTATGACTAATGTTAGGAAGGAAGAGAGGAGGAAGAATCCTCCTACCAACGTGGGTCCTAGGCGACATTGTTTATGGGAAAACCCAGATTTTCCTTTAGGTAGATGTCCGCTTTTTTCGTCAGGCCACTACCCGCTCTCTCCGTAATTCTTAAGAGCGCGTAATAAACCCAAGGACCTTTCTAAAAACCGACCGACAACACTTCTAGAATTAGAAAGTCTTTTCGGACAAACAGATTGACTTAGGCCATATGTGCGAACAATGCAGTTAGGATTTCATCTTCATGGTGGGTCCTTGGGCCTATGGAGGATACGAAGGATGGCACGTGGACCGGTGGCTGTCAAGACGCGCGGGATTGAGTGTAGATGTGTTGCGCGGCAGAACATCGACTCTGGTCTCTGTTATATGCAGTGTAATTGTTAATTGCAGTTTTTCATATAAATTATTATATATTCAAATCCACGCATCTCCGTTACTGTTGGAAATGTGTCGACAATACGATTTGCCTTGTATTCCACATTTCTTGCAAATTAAACCAATATCATCCAATTAGCGCTATGTCCACTCTGGTCCGGTCAAACCCAACGCAACTGCAGTTTTGCATTATCAAACCTAAATAATCAAATTAACGAATCACCGTTTCGATTACAGATATGTGGAAAATTAGATGCGCTTTATACTCCGTAGTTGCTACTAAATACAGCTCACATCATCTGGTTTGCGCTAGGTCAAATCCGGACCCTGTGAAATCAAGCGTAAATGCAGTAATGCATGATCTGGGTTCAATATTCAGATCGACGTGACTCAGTTTCTATTGCAGATATGTCGACAAAACGGTGCGCGTTATATTCCACATAGACTGCCATACACTGGGCGCTTCATCTGGTTTAAGCCATGTTAAATACGGAACGAGTCAAGTCCAGCGTATTTGTAGTTTTGCATATTCAGCCTAGTTATTCAAGTGAAAGTATCTCCGTTTTCATAGTAAGTATGTTCACAATAGGATGCATGTTATACTCCACATTTGCTGCCAAATACAGCACACATTAGACAGTTTGCACATGGTCAAGACTGGACTCGGTGAAATCCAGCGTGACTGCAGTTCTTGATATTAATGCTTGCATATTCGAATCGAGGTATCTCCGCCTGTTTTGCAGAAACGTAGGCCATACGATGCGCCTTATATTCCACATCTGATGCCAAATCAGCCGGTTTGTGCTATGCCAACTCTGGACCCTGTAAATTCTAGCATAATTGCAGTTTTTGCTATTAATGCTTAAATATTGCTTTCAAAGTCTCTCCGCTTGTTTTGCACATATGTCGACAATTCGATACGCCTTATACTCTACATTTGCTACAGTTACATTACTCATCAGTTTGTTTGAGCTATGTCAACTCTGGTCTCTGCCAAAACCTGCCAAAATGCAATTTTGCATGTTCAGGAATTGAAAAGATATAGAATGTATTCGGAAATACAAATAATTCCCTTTATTTAGCACACAACTGTTATACATATATCTTACACTCTAAAGACCTCTAAACCCTACTCGAATTTTTTGTAAAATTTCCGTGCTTTGCTATACTCATCACTCCAGAGTTATCCTCATCAATTTTTACAGGGTTATCGTCTAGATTTACATTGAAGATTTTCATAATTTCCATAATGGACATTAATTCACTCACCGCTTCCGATAGAGCTACATACTCTGCATACGTCGAGGCTTTTGTCACACACCTTTGTTTTTTTAGACTTCTAACCAATTACATTTCCATACAATCTAATTACATATGCAGAAGTCGATTTCCTATCTAAATGATCTCCTGCCCAATCAGCGTCCACACAACAATCTATCGTTTCACATTTCTCATTCCTTTTATAATCTAATCTTAAGTCTCTAGTCCGGTACAAATATTTCAATATTCGCAAAGCAAATTTAAAATGTGTCTCATTACAACAATCTTGAAATCTTCTCAAATAATTCACACTATAACTTATATCGGGTCTGGTATTTTCACTAATATACAACAATGCGACAATTAAATTTTTGTATCCAATATCCTCTCTATTTATCACAGCTTTTTCAATTTTTAAGTTGGTCTCCATAGGTGCACAGTACAATTTGCTATTTTGTAACTTACATTTGTTTGCGAATGATTCGATGTATTTCTTTTGGCTTAATCTTATTTCATTTTTGAAATAATCATAGTCTATATTTATTCCAAGATATTCTTTGACTTCACCTAAATCTTTCATTTCAAATCTATTAGTTAATAACTTCTTTACCCTTTGTATCTTCCTTTTATTTTGACTACAAATTAGCAAATCGTCTACATACATTAGCAAATAAACAACATTTTCTCCCTCTCCATGTATATATAGGCACAACTCTATGTTATTCTTCTTAAAACCTAATCTCGTCACATACTTATCAAGACACTCATACCACTCCCTTCGACTTTCTTTTAACCCATAAAGCGCTTTCGATAGTTTACAAACTCTATTCGTTCCGTCCGCATATCCCTTTGGTTGATTTACATATACCTCCGAGGTTACTTCACCATTTAAAAAAGCAGTTTCTACATTCATTTGCTCAATAATTAATCCACTTTGATAGCAATATCTTAAAGGTCTCATTACTCGCTACTGGGGATTATATGTCATCGGCTACGTTTCTTTGTTGGAATCCTCTTACCACTAATCTAGCTTTATACCTGTCATCTGATTTTCCCGTGCAAACCCATTTTACATCTAATACGTCTTTGCCTTTTACCCTTTCTACCAATTTCCAATTTTTATTCTTATAAAGACATTCTATTTCCTTATTCATAGCTTGTTTGAAATCTTCACTATCTTCACAACAAATCGCCTCCTCAAATGTACAAGGGATAACTACACTACAATAATTTGCATGGATTTCACTAATGTTTTCTTTTTCTGGATATCTTACTGGAGTTCTCTTGTTACGTGTAGATCTTCCAGGGATGTTTAAGCTTTCAAGACTGTTATCATTTTCATTTTCCCTACTTTCTAACTCTTCCTTATTCATGTTTACCAATAAATCATTATCCTCAATGTCATCGTTATGTTTATGAATGAATTCTCCACAAAACCGATACATTTTGTGTCTGTTTCTATGACCTCTACATGTCTCGCTATTGTTATTTTCCCACCTAATAAGACTCTGTAACCTACTTCACTATATCCAAACAAAATTCCCATATCTGCCTTCTTATCCCATTTAGAATCTCTCTTTTGTTCTTACAAAAACTTTACTTCCATATAGATGTATATTTTCAACACTTGGTTTTCTCCCGAAGAATATTTCAAAAGGTGTCTTTCTCTCTATAGTATTTGCCAGTATTCGATTCTTCAAGTATACCGCTGTCCAATCTATTTCCAGCCAGTACCTTTTATGTACTTTCGCTTCCGCTAACAAGCAACGCGCCATGTCCATCACTGTTCTATTATACCTTTCCGTTGTCCCGTTTAATTCATGTACGTAGGTTGGGCAGTTATTTATTCTGATACCTTTATCCCTACCAAATTTATAAATTCGATCATTCCAGTACTCTTCTCCATTATCATATCTCAATATTTTAAACCACTTGCCCGTTAAATTCTCGGCTTCATTTACAAACTGTACGAAACAATCAAAGACCTCACCCTTTGATTTTATACAATAAATTCTAGCTATTTTGCTATAATCATCGATAAATGAGATGAAATATTTCTCTTCATTGAATCCGGTAGTCTTAAAGGGACCGCACACGACCGTATGAATGATTTCCATTATCTCCCTAGCCTTGGTTAGATTATTTTTGAATGGTAAATTGTGCATTTTACTTTCTATACACACCCTATATTTCAAAAATTCCTTCTGAAATTCTTTCCGTATACCAGTAACTAGCTGCTCTTTAACCAAAATATTTAAAAATTTAAAATTTACGTGTCCTAACATCCTATGTCATCTTTCCTTTTTACTCATACCACTACGTTCAGCGCTGTTTGCTAAGTGCTCCTTCCCTTTCAATATACTTTTCATTCTATATGTTCCCTTATCTTTAACCGCTACCGCTGTAAGCTTATTGTCCTCATCTATTACTTTTGCAATATTTCCTTTTGAAATAACCGTGTTTTTATTATCTGTTAACTTGCCTAAACTAATCAAGTTTGCGGACATTTCTTTCGCGTAAAAAACATTATTCATATTTATTTCATTTTGCTTTCCAAATGCTTCAAAATAACTTATAACATTCCCTACTTTTGTTGCCTTTATCGATCCATTATCGCCTAAATATATATTTACCGCTTCTTTAAGGTCAATAGATTTATCGAAATAATTTACGTTATTAATTATGTGATCTGTGCAACCGCTATCTAATAGCCACATTACTTCATTATTACCTATCTCGTTCGCCTCGCCGCTGTGTGCTGCGTGCGCCGTTGCTATTGTCACGTAAAATGAGAAAGAAATTTAAAGGAAAGTAGAAAACTTTAGGCGTACGTGACTGTTGCTACGCTTCTTGAACATTCGGTGGAAGGACCGTTAGGACATAGATGAACCCTCAGGTACTCCGGCAACATACATTGTCGCCAAGGTCGCCATGTGTAATGTTCAAGTATCGGCTGTCTGGAGAATGTTTAGAAGTGGTCGCCTAAGGTGACGTCAGGGCAAAAGTGTTTGTGGTTACACTATCCATTTGCCTGATCTTGAGTTACCATGCTCGCTCGTGCCGGTTATTGATTGACGATGGAAATTTCCACGTCCCCTGCTCGTATTTCCTTTGTTTCCTCTTCCTCTGCTGCGACCACGTGTTGACCCACGCCAAAAACTGTTACTGCTCCCCGCTTCGACGCCATTTTGACACTCTCTCGCAGAATGTCCTACTCTTCCACATCTGAAGCATCCTTCCTTTTTTGCAGAAAAGGCGTTGGTTTGCATTTCTCCTCGATTGGACTTATTCTTCTCCTCAGCTATTTCAATTTTATTTGTTACATATGCTACCGTTTGATTTTCTGCTTTCAATGCATCTACTATATCCGCTATGTAGGTGTATTCTTCGGGTAACGTATTCAGCGTGAAATTTAGTTTTTCCCTCTCACTCACTTGTGCACTCGCACATTTTAATTCGTGTATTAATTTTTCGAAATCACTAAAAAACGATGCTGAATCAATGTAGTTCTCAAGTCTTATCTTTTCCAATCTCCTTCTGCATACGATCTGTAGTGCCGTCGAATCTGTCAAGTACATTTCATCAAACTTTTTCACTATCTCATACGCCGTTTTTTCTTCTCTAATATATTCCAATTGTCTATTTGTGACGGCACTATAAATTATATTTATTGCCTTCAGATCCTTTTTGTCCCAGTCTTCATTGTCTGTTTCTGTCTTCACCCTAGTTGTGACAATCTCGCATTCTTTATATCTGAGAAACATCGTTATTCTTTGCTTCCACATACCGTAAACCTCACCATCGAAAATAGGTATCATGATTTCCGATCTATCCATTTTAAATGATTCCTTATCTCTTACTCAAGCGTTCCTACGTGCTCGAAGTGTATTTTTCCTCTTTGTAACCTTTGAACGTTTCTTTGCTTACTGAGAACTAACTCGAACTAACTCGCAATATTGAAAAACACGCACTATAATAACTTGCAAAATTATGAACCACGCTCTGCTACCATGAAAAGATATAGAATGGATTCGGAAATACAAATAATTCCCTTTATTTAGCACACAACTGTTATACATATATCTTATACTCTTAAGACCTCAAAATCCTACTCGCACCCACGCTTGTTGTCAACCGACTCTTCCAGATACTTCTAACGACTGACTCTTGTCTTTTGAATGACTGGCTCTTGTCTTTTGTCTCAACCAAGACCCGGACGTCCTCTGACGCTTACACACACATTCACATGTACAGTGTAAATGTATCATATTCCCAACATGAATAAATATTCAGATCAACGTGACTACGTTTCGATTGCAGGTATGTAGACAATTCGATGCGCGTTATATTCCATATCTGATGCCAAGTACAGTGCACATCATACGGTTTACGCTATGTAAAATCTGGACCCAGCCAGATCCAGCGTAGTTGCAGTTTCGTATGTTCAGGATTAAGTATTCAAACCGACGTATCTCCGATTCTATGGCGCATTTGGCTACTATTAGAGGCTCGTTATACACCAAATTTGCTGCCAAACACAGTGCACGTTATGCCGTTTGATGCATATAAAATCGGGACCCAGCCGAACCCTGCGTATTTGCAGTTTTACATATTCAGTATTAAATATTCGAATCAACGAATCTCCGTTTCTATGGCAGACTTACAGACAATTCGGTGCGCGTTATATTTGACATCTGATGTCATATACAGCGCACATCAGTAGGTTAGCGTTTTGTTCACTCTTGTCCCTGTCAACTAAACCATAATTGCAGTTTAGTATATTCATGCTAGAATATCGAAAGCAATGTATCTTCGTTTCTGTGGCAGATATGACGAAAATTCGGTGAGCGTTATGCTCCTGATTCGCTGGTGAGCACAGGGCACATCTTCCGATTCTATCTTCTCTTCTGTCTCATGTCTTCTCTGGGCACTGACAGATTCAGCGTAATTGCTGTTTTGCATATTCATGCCTAAATGTTCAAACCAACGTATCAGCGCTGCTATTGGATTCATGTCGCAAATGCGATGCGCACTATACTCCGCAATTACAGCCAAATACAGTTCTTATCCGGTTTGCGCTATGTCGACTGTATTTTCGAGCTATCGCGTGGAGACGCGGTCGTTTGAATACGCGTCAATGGGAGTCGTAAGTTCCCGTTACGATTGGAATAATCGACACCACGAATAGTTCGATCCCCGTATTTCGCTTAGGATAATAGGTGTAGTCGTTGTGGTATAACACTGGGAGTCACAAAGTTATAATAAATATATGTATTTCCAACGATTTATACAATCACACTGAGTAAGAACGCCGTTGCTTAAGATACAGATAACGAAGAGAAGGATTATTCTTAGATGAGAGTGTGAGCTATAGGAGTTCTCGGTCCGTGAGAGCTGTAGGAGCTGTCGGACTTCTGGGTGCTGTGAGAGCCATAGGAGGCTCTTAGAGATATAGGCACGGTGAGAGTTATAGGGATTGCAGGAACTTTAGTCACCGTGAGAGACGATGGAACTCTGAGAGATATAGGAACGGTGAGAGTTATAGGGATTGCAGGAACTCTAGTCACCGTGAGAGATGATGTAACTCTAAAGTTTATTCTGATGTGAGTACGAAGCTCGGTATGGGTGTGCCCTTTGAACGAAGAACACGGATTCGTTGCTTACATTGTTAGTTAGGAAAGTGAGGGCAATGATCCGCGATGCCGATTGGTTATGACTAATGTTAGGAAGGAAGAGAGGAGGAAGAATCCTCCTACCAACGTGGGTCCTAGGCGACATTGTTTATGGGAAAACCCAGATTTTCCATTAGGTAGATGTCCGCTTTTTTCGTTAGGCCACTACCCGCTTTCTTCGTAATTCTTAAGAGCGCGTAATAAACCCAAGGACCTTTCTAAAAACCGACCGAAAACACTTCTAGAATTAGAAAGTCTTTTCGGGCAAACTGATTGACTTAGACCATATGTGCGAACAATGCAGTTATTATTTCAGCTTTATGATGGGTCCTTGGGCCTATGGAGGATTCGAAGGATGGCACGTGGACCGTTGGCTGTCAAGCCGCGCGGGATGCTGTGCAGATGTGTTGCGCGGCAGAACATCGACTCTGGTCTCTGTTACATGCAGTGTAATTGTTGTTTTGCAGATTGAGACTCAAATATTCAACTCCACGTATCTCCGGTGGTGTTACTGATATGTCGACAATTCGGTGTGCCTGGTACTCCACATTTCAACCCAAATACATCGCTTACCAGCCAGTTTGCGCTGTATCCACACTGGTCCCAGATAGATCAAGCATAAATATAAATCGGAGATGAATGAACACGGGAACCTTCCGTTTGGAATTTTGGGAAAATCCCATAACATTGTAATCTAGATTCTACCATAGCTGTAATTCAACAATTGTAGCCATCCAGTCCGACTGTAATTGTTCGAAACATGTGATGCTGCACTCGGCCTCGAGGCGAGAACCAGTCGCCGAACGTAGTCGCGGTCAAGGAATGAACGTTTTGTCTAACAAAGGCATGAAGTAACTCTATAGCTCTCCTTAAAAGAAATGCTTGGACGGGGCACGACGGTAAAAATTTCAACGATTTCTGTCCCGTGGCTCGGCACACGCAGACTCTATTATTTGAGTAAGTACATGATCAGCTAGTCCGAGGACCTGCTATAAATCTTAAGATTTGTTTAACTAATGTCCTTCAAACCGACAAACAGTCCTCGTTCCAACTACGAGAAAATAGGAGAAATCTATTTTTCTCACGAACGACGCTTCCTCTTCTCGAACTCTCTCTCAAGGGCGGCTAGCACCCTTCCCTAACCACCAACATGGGAATTGACCAATTAACAGTAACGTCAATTTCCCTCACTTTCCGATCGAAGACTTTTCTCCACGAATCCGATGATTTCGTGTCCTTAGGCACACCCATCATAGTTTTCCACGACAACGTTACCGTGATGGAGAACCACTCTCCCGTGCGATCTCAACGACGATTCAAGTAACCCTCTGATACGTAGTGATTGCCCCATGCATTAACATTGAGTACAACTTAGACGCTGAAGAAAAGTGGAGTTCGTCATCCCGTTGACCGCGGATTCGTTATTGAGCCTAGGATCATTGTCATTAGCTTCTCGAGTATCTAATTATCGCGATTACTTGTCCAATTCCATCATAGTCATATTTGCACTAGTAAATATCACCTCTGTTGCATAATAATCACGTCTAGCGCCAATAGGGATTTGTTTCACGCCCTTAACCCTAACTCTAATCTTAACACCAACCCGACATCTGAAGTGGGATCAGTGCCGACTATAGCAGTGCTAGAACTTACGACCATCGTGCGCAAGTAATTCAGTCGCTAGTGCAAAAATCGAGTGTGAAACCTAACAATTTTTCGCTACCACGTTTTATCCCTTACAATCGCGTGCTCCGACTCCGCTGCATGGGGCGCAGCTGCCAACCTGATTATGGAAGGAAACTATAATTTCAATAACGAGCGGCGTGTCGACTCGTGCGTACTGGAAGCATCAACGGAGAGATCAAGTCATCTGGGTGAATCGTTTCCATTTTATTCCGATTCGGGAGCCGAGCGTTCACTAATTAAAGAGTCCGCGGCCTCGAGATTTTCTGGCAAAGGAATGACTGACATATTAGTAATGCGAGGAGTAGGGAATACCTGTATTAAACAAATGCCACCCATTTGTTCATTGTGTGTATTAATGATTTTTACATCGAAGATAATTTCTCATGTCCTTCCTGACAGTTATTTAAAATATGATATCGCGATTAGTTGCGGAACTCTAAGTCTGGATTTTGACGTAACATTACACAAAATAGCCTCGCTATGTGTAAAACAAAAATAATTAATGTCTGTAATGAAACCACTGCAAACGAGATCGTCGTTAATGAAGTTGACACTGATGTACATGGTAATAATAAAAGTCGATCAATTTCTCTTCTCGACAAATTCAAAGATTCATTCGTTACGGGTTTCCTACGTATTCGCGCAAATACAGGCCGGTTAGAAATACGATTAATTGATCCTAACACCACCGTACGAGGAAGTTCTTATAGACTTAGCGAGGAGAAGCGAAGAGCGGTACGTGAGAATACAAGCGTTTTAATTAAAGCAAAGATAATAAGGCCTAGTAATTCGCCATTTGCGAGCCCTACATAACTCGTGAAGAAGAAAAACGACTCAGATAGATTATGAGCAGGTTCCCGAGAGCTAAGTCAAAATATGGTCGCGGATCGGTACCCTTTACTCCTTATTACGGATCAAGTCGCGAGATTGCAAGAGGCGAGATACTTTATTAGCCTGGACATGGTCATCGGGTTTCACCAAATTCCTATTTATCCTAATTCAGCGGAGTATACAGCGTTCGTTACCCCCGACAGACAACATGAATCGATAACGATGCCGTTTGGACTGAAAAATTGCACCGTCCGTCTTTCGGAGAGCCATTCGTAACGCCCCAGGCTACCTCGCTCATTCGTACGTTGATATTTATTTCGATAACGTCCTAATTATTACCGACTCGATAGATCAAGCTTTAGAAAGATTGAAACACCGTATTAGATACCCTCGTAAAAGCCGGATTCTCTTTTAACTTTGCGAAACGTTCTCTTAAGGACATCGGTGCTCTATTTGAGATGTGTAATTCATAACGGAGAAGTTCGTCGCGACCCGGGTAAAATACACACCTTAAGTTCTTAACCTGTGCCAACCACCGTCACACAGTTCATCCCTAAATTCTCACAGATGAGGAAACTACGCGCTCATCCCTGTACGCGCTCATCTCAGATAACAGAAATATAACTTAGACAGATAGACACGAGAGAATAAGACAACAGGTAGTTTCCGTCCTGACCGACGCGCCGGTGCTAATGATATTCAACCCCAATTACCCGATAGAACTACATACTGATGCTAGCTCGGAGAGTTACGGGGCGATTTTGACGCATCAAGCCGAAGGTAAGAACAAGGTAATAGAGTATTACAATAAAAGAACCAGCCCCGCGGAATCTAGATATCACTCCTATGAACTCGAAACATTAGCTATCGTAAACGCCGTAAAACATTTCCGTCGCTACCTACATGGACGGAAATTTCTTGTCGTCACGGATTGCAACTCGTTGAAAGCGCTGAGTAATAAAGTACATTTAAATGACAGGGACCATAGGTGATGGACTTACTTGCAGACTTTTATTTATGACATTATGTGTCGGGAAAGTAAACGGACGGCTCGCGTAGATTTCTTTTCGCGAAACCGCACAGGCGTTGACCCTATTAAATTCGACAAAATCAAAGAGAAAATAGTTAATCTGGCAGAAATTTCGGAAGATTGGCTGTTAGCGGAACAACGTCGTGATTCTGAAATCTTGGAAATCGTCAAGGAATTGCAAAACGATGGGCTCGCGGGGGACATCGCGAATACATACGAATTACGGTCCGGTACTATTTACCGTAGGATACAAAGAAACGGCAGGACTCTCTGTTTACCTATAGTCCCAAGTGGTTTTAGATAGTCTGTTATTAACCATGTGCACCAGTCAATTATGCACTAAGGTTGGGAGAAAACGCTCGAGAAACTATACGAGTATTACTGTTTCGAAGGGATGGCGAAGTACGTTCGCCGATTCATTGAGAACTGTCATGCTTGTCAAGATTTGAAAGCTAGTTTAGGTAAGATACAAGCCGAACTGCATCCTATACCTAAGACCAGCATACCCTGGCATACGGTCCACATGGACATAACAGGCAAGTTGAATGGTAAAAGCGATTAAAAGGAACACGTCATTGTTTTGACCGACGTCTTCACTAAATTCGTATACCTGCATCATACTCGTAAGATAGATTCCCTTAATACCATTAAAGCGCTTAAATCGGCTATATTTTTATTCGGGAGTCCCTGCCGGATAATAGCAGATCAGGGAATATGTTTTAAGGGTAAGGAATTTCGAGAATTCTGCGAAAGCAAACGAATTAAAGTTCACTTAATAGCGACCGGTGCTAGTAGAGCCAATGGACAGGTAGAGCGTGTTATGGGTGCATTGAAAATTATGTTCACGGTAGTGGAATCGACCGGGCGGCCGTGGCAAGACGCGATTGGGGAAATACAGTTGGCTTTGAATTGCACCACCAACCGCGTGACAAACTCGAGCTCATTAGAACTACTAATAGGTAGAACGACAAGACCGTGCGATCTGTTGTTACCCGATAACATCAAAAGTATCGATATCACCAATATAAGACGACAGGCAATAAAGTGGATGGAAACTAGTGCTAGGTATGATGAGGATGGATTTGACAAAACTAAAGTTAAAGCGGTAGGGTTTAACCTCGGTGATTTCGTATTACGCAAAATGAGGAAAGAAATCAAACCAAATTAGATCCAAAATTTAGAGGTCCATTTGTAATAGCAGATGTTTTGGAAGGAGACAGGTATATCTTAAAGGTATTAAACGGTAAGAGATCGTTCAAGTACAGTCACGACATGTTGAGGAAAATGCCAGATGGTTGCACCCCTGCCGAGTTGGATGTCTGTAGTGAAGGCCATAACAGTGGCCATGACGATATGAGTACTTCGATCTCGGAAGATTACTAGCACTATGCCAATAACACCCGGCAGGGCGAGTTCGCACGTGTTTCGGGGCGATAATATGATAAAGCTCAGAGAGAACGTGTGATGTGGCCCACACGCTTTTCATGGTAACAGTGTGATACAGCTCAGAGAGAACGTGTGATGTGGCTCATACGCTTTTCATGGTAACAATATGATAAGGCTCAGTGAGAACATGCGATGCGACTTGCATGCTTTTCGGGGTGACAATATGATAAGGCTCAGTGAGACCGTGGAACGAAGCTCTATGTGCTCATACGATCTAGAAGGCCGAGATCCTTTGGTGTGCGAAATCGAAAATGGTCCATCATGCCGTTACGATCCGACTGATAACTTGCAGGATGCAACTATCACCTTGGATACTAACTATAACGCTACTAATTTTCATAATCTTTTATTTTTTTGCTGCCAAATCCCCGAACAGGATTTGTTGCTACACTGGACCCTTGCCTTATTCGAACATCTAGTTAAATTGTGAATAATGTTAATTGTTTCGAGTCTAATGTTAGGAAACTCAATATTTTAGTTACACACGAGGACGTGTGATAGTCAGTATGGCCGTGTCGGAGATGAAAGAACACCTGAAACTTCCCTTCGGAACTTTGGGAAGACCCCTAGTACTGTAATTTAGACTTCACCATAGCCGTATTATGAAACTGTTGTCATTCGATCCGAATGTACTTATTTGAGATGAGATAACGTGCGTGATAGGTATAGAAGAATCACTCGGTATTGTTTAACAATAACTGTTTATTTGCTTGTGTTCGTGGTATACACTAGCGCGCCGAAAGCACGGTACAATTATCGATTCAAGATTACAAGTTCAAGCTCGGCGCGATACTTTACGCGGTGGTTCGAGTCGAGACGATTGCACATATGTCGAGAGATTCAGATTCGCTATTACGTACGACTGCGGACGAACAATCCAGAAGGCGTCTTCCAACTTGCCTCGCGGCTCGCGATAGAACAGAATGAATTTGTGTCGCGATGATGCTCCTTAGAAAAACTGTGTTTGGGTGTGTCTAAGGATACGGGATCATCGGATTCGTTAAGAAAAGTGTTAGTTCAGAGAGTGAGGGAAACGGACGTCGCTGTTAATTGGCAAAATTGTGAGTTGGTTGTTGGAAAGGGATGACAACTGCCCTTCAGAGAAAGTTGCTAGCGAGGAGCGTCGTACGTGAGAAAAAGCAGATTTCCCGTAGTGGGTGGTATGTGTAGGGACTATTGAGACAAAGACTATTTGTCCCTTTAGAGAATCTCAGCTGCATGAATCCTAAGATTTATAGCGGGTCCTTAGGCTCGCTGTAAATATTCGGTGAGAATCTGTATCTGATAGACATCTGGCAACCATCTGTTCGAAAGGTAGAGTCCTTGTGTAGCCCGGCATGGGACAGAAACCGTTGGGAAGTTTGCTGTCGACTGCCGCTACAGAGATTTATGATAGTGAGCTCGGACTCGAGGAGACAATCAGTCGCCGAACGTAGTCGCGGTCAAGGGATGAACGTTTTGTTTAACAAAGGCATGAAGTAACTCTATAGCTCTCCTTAAAAGAAATACTTGGGACGGGGCACGACGGTAAAAATTTCAACGATTTTGGTCCCGTGGCTCGCCACACGCAGACTTTGTCCTTCGGGTAAGATGATTTGTCGAGATTTGGCCAGATGTCGACGCATCCTCAGGGTATATGTTTAGCTGGCTGAGGGCCCGCTACGAATATTAAGTTTCAATTATACAAAGTATTTCAAATAGACTAATAGCCTGTGCCCCAACTACGGGAAGATAAGAGAAATCTATCCGTCTACGAACGCTTCCCACTGGCAACTCTCCCCAAGGACGGTAAGCACACTTCTCTAACCACCAACATGGAAATTGACCAATTAACAGTAACGTCAATTTCCCTCACTTTCTGAACGAAGACTTTTCTCCACGAATCCGAGCCCTTAGACACACCCATCATAGTTTTCCTCGACAGCGTCGCCGTGATGGAGAGACACTCTCTAGTGCGGGCTCATCAGCAATCGACCTGTCTTTCTTATACGTAGTAATTGCTCCTTGCTCTAACATGTAGTGCAACTTAGACGCTAACGTAGGGTAGAGCTCAGCATCCGTTGACCGCGGAAACGTTGCCGGAGCCGAGACCATTGTCATAGTGCCGCGAATGTCGAAACATTGCGATTACATATCGACGCTGTAATCTTTCTAATTTGTGTCAATAAACTCAACTATTGTTACACCGCACCGATGGCTAATTTCAACGAAGATTCATCGAACACCCCCACCCCTAATCCTGACGTTGACCCGAAAAATATATCTTATACTCTGAAGACATCGAAAACCTAGTCGCACGCACGTTTGCTGTCAACCGACCCTTTAAAATGTTTCTAACGGCTGCCAATTGCCCTTTGGCCCAACTAAGGCCTGGACACTCTCTGACGCCTACACACACATTCACATGTACAGTTCAAATGTATCATCTTCCTAACACTATTTTATATTTGGTTACTGTCAAATGCAATGTAATTGCAGTTTCGCATAGTCATGCTTAAATATTCAAATCAACGTATCTCCGCTGCTATCGCAGATATGCCGACATTTCGATTCGCGTTATACTCCAGATTTGTAGGCAAATACAGAACACACCAGCCGCTTTGCGCTTCGTCCTCTCTGGACCTTGTGAAGTGCAGCGTAAATGAAGTATTGCGTATTCAGGAATAAACATTCAGAGCAATGTGTCTTCGCCTCTATAGCAAATATGCCAACAACCAATCCACATTTGCTGCCAAATACGGAGCACATTAGCTGGTCAGCGTTATGTCGACTCTGGTCCCCGTTATATGCAGTGTAATTGTAGTTCTGCAGATTCAGACTCAAATATTCAACTAAACGTATCTCCGTTGCTGTTGCTGGTATGTCGACAATTCGATATGGTTGGTACTCCACATTTCTTGCCACATACAGCGCTCATCAGCCAGTTTGCGCTATATCCACACTTGTCCCAGACGAATCAAGCGTAATTGCAGTTTCGCATAATCAGGTTAAAATATTCATACCCACGTATCTCCGTTTCTGTTGCAAATATGTCGACAATTCGATGTGCCTTATACTGCACATTTGCTGCCAAATATAGTGCATACCAGCCATTTTTCACTATATCAACTGTTACCTTGCGTGATAGGAACCGTGCGACGTCCCTCGATATTTAGCCGCCAAGGGGCCGCTGACCGTTATTTACACCCTCATCAAACCTAAGGACCCACCAAAAACTTAGACTTTTTAAATAATTCTAGATGGTCCCTTTCATCTTGCACGTCCAATTTCTTAAATGTTTTTGATTGATGTGTATTCCTTAGAAAAGTCCTTATGTTTATTGTGCGCTCTTAGAAACTACGGAAAAGCTGGTAGTTATGTAATGGGAAAACCGGTAATTACATAATATTAAACCGGACATTTATCTGATGAAAATGTGTGGATTTTCCCATGAACAAGGTCATCCATGAGCCACTTTGGTAGGATGCTTACTCCTCCTATCTTCATTCATTAAAGCTGATCATACCCAATGGGTATCGCGAATCTTTGTCCTCCCTTTTCATAACAAAAAGAGTGAACAACGAATCGGCTTCCCTTGATCAAAAATTACCTACATACCGAGCTTTCCTCCGTAAGTATATAAGAGGGGAATTCGAGTTACATCTCGGTTCGAAAATTCTCTACACCCATGACTTCTTCGAAAGTCACTTATCTATGCATACTCAATCTAGGTTTTCAGATCAGTCAATATATCTAGCCGGATTCTCTCATATCAGATCAATCCATTTCTTCGTCACCTATATCTTAAACGGCGGAGTTACTAACTTGTGCTGTTGTACAAAGTTGTTGGAAATACATATTTCATAAATATTGAAATATGTATAATTTTTGTGCTGGACTAGGTCCAGTGCGTAGTGGAGATCTTTGTAACGGGATATCACTGTGTGGAGATATGTGTGTGCGCGGCGACTGAGAAACAGACGAATGTAAACAGTTCTATAGGTTAACAGTCTTCAAAATGTCGGGTATGAATAAAAGTGCTGAGACGCGCGCAAGTGTACAACGATAAATATTCTAAAAATCGTTTATAAAGTAAATATGTGTCTACGTTAATAGTAATGGCCAACGTAAATTGAATGTTTCCATAACAATATTTCGGCCATCAGGATCCACAATTCTCAATATGGTAGCAAAATTCGTGGTTGACGAGATTTAAGGTTATGGGACCACGTGTAACCGGGAGTGAATGTATAAAAAAGGTTCATTTTGAAAGAATTGGAAATATGTTCTGAAGAGATAAAGAGGCTGTTGGCGGAGCAGATAAAAGGAATCTGTATAGTGAGGAGAACTGTTTTTGAAAAAAGGGTGAAGATGAAAAGACGAATCAAGATGCCAATGGACGATAAAACTAAAATTCAAATATTCGATGTACGTGATTACAAAGCGTGGAAGAAAAGAACATTAATGTATTTAAAGTGTAAAAAATGTTATGAACTGGCTACACGAGAGAAAATGGACACGGATGCGATAGATAATTGGGATAAAAAGAATCAATGGGCGATGAACTACATCTATTGTAGTATAACAAATGAGCAATTAGAATTTGTTGGTGATCAAGACACTGTTTACAAAATAATTACAAAATTCGATGAGATGTATATGAAGGAATCAACAGCATTGCAACTTTCTATAAGACGTAGACTCGACATGATGAGGTTGAAAGATTTTGAGGAATCAGCTTCATTTTTCACGGAATTTGAGAAGACGATAAATGAATTAAAGAGTGCTGGTGCAAACGAAAGTGAACGTGAAAAACTCGATTACATGCTGCAAACACTACCAGAATCATTGATATATATTGATGACTTAATCGACTCATTGAAAGAAAGTGATTGAACTTGTGATTTTTTAAAAAATAAAATTATAATGTGGGAAATGCGTAGGGAGAGTAAAAGTGATAGGAAATGGTCAAATGTTTTCAAAGTTGAGAAAAGAGAGAAATAAAGTGCCATGGCTGTGGAAAGTACGGCCACGTGATAAAAAATTGCACGAACACATGCAGAGGCGGAATCAATGGAGGAGCGCAATGGCAAGGAGGTGCGTATCAGCCATAGCAGAATAGGGGTCGCGGCGGACGAGGTTGTGGCCACAGAAGACGAGGATATGTTCAGCGTGGATTTGGTCAACGAGGACGAAGCAGAGGTTGGCAGCAACGCTACAATGGGGCAAGTCGACAAGACGCAAATTATTTAAACAGCGAGGACTACGACGACCAAGGAATTGACTCCTTCCTAACGCGAGTGCAGCCCGATAATAGTAAGGATACTATCACAGTATATACCAGCGATTCGCGAAAAATAGATTGGATATTGGATAGTGAATGTTCAGATCACATTGTAAATGATGACTCGTATTTTTTTGAATACGAAAACTTAAGGAACCCGATAAACGTAAAACTAGGACACGGTAGAACATTAAAAGGAACAAAAGTTGGAAAAATTTTAACTTACTTTGAAGTAAACAAAAGAAGGGTTAAAATTATAATGTCAAATGTATTTTATGTGGAAGAAATGGATAATAACTTGGTTAGCTATGCGAGAGTAACGAATAAAAATAAGATACTCTCAGCAGGGAATACTTCAAAGATCTATAACAAATATAGAAAGTTGATAGGGATCGCATTCAACGATCATGGTTTATATAAAATAACTAGTTACATTGGAAGGCAAGAATCTCACGCCAAAAATGTAGAAAAAAAATGAAGAACAGGGAAAAATTTCACAGAATCCGAGGACATGTAAGCTTTAATTATTTAGATGCGATGTGTAAGAAAAAAATAATTGAGGGAATGCCAGAAAAATTGGAGCAAGTTCAATTAAAATGTGGTGCGTGTATGCAAAATAAGTAGCACAATGTACCTATCCAGAGTAACCGTAGTAGAGCACGCGAGATTTTAGAATTAGTACATACCGATTTAAATGGAACTTATAAAAATACCGGGTTTGATGGATCTATATATTTCTTAACATTTATGGACGATTATAGTAAGTGCGCATTAATTTATACTTTGAAACCGAAGGATGAGGTTTACGATTGAATCCTTGATTATATAAATAAAGTTGAAAATCTTACGGGTAAGAAGATAAGGAGACTAAGATGCGATAATGGAAAAGAATATATGAACAAAAACATGTACAATCTAATTAGGGAAACGGGAATTCTCCTAGAACCATGCCCACCTTATATTCACTAGTTAAATGGAACAGCTGAGCGCTACAATAGAACAATCACGAATTCCGCTAGAAGCTTATTACATGATTCGAAACTAAATATTAAATATTGGTCGAAAATAGTTAGAACCGCGGTGTACTTAAAAAATAGAACCATTACGAAAACATGTGAAAATAAAACACCAATCGAAATATTGTTAAGAAGGAAACCGATTATAAATAATTTAAGATTGTACGGGAGTATAGTTTTCGTAAGAATATCTGAATTTAAAATAAATTCGAAATGGCACAAACAGGCAGATATTGGAATACTTGTAGGTTATGAAAACGTTGGATATAGGATCCTAGTTAAGAATAGAATTATAATTGCTAGACACGTAGAATTTATAGGTGAAAATGATAATTTAGTAGGATTTCAAGGAATGGATGAATCAGATAATGAAACGGAAAAGGATTTTGAAGAACATTCGGATACAAACGAAATTCATGAAAGTGAAACAAGTGACGAAAAGTGTTGAGGTTATTCGGTATATAAAGAGAGAAAAACGCGTGGATAAAGTGTAAGATACAAAGTATATATTTGACTTAATAATGAAATACAGGAATACAATTTGAGCTGGTCCAGATCCGCACGCTAGCAGTGTTACTTTATGACTGAGAACCCCGAAGCCAACGTCGCCTGTCTACCGTTTATGGTCTGCCTCCCTGCTATTCTTTTGTCTATATGCTGTCGATGGCTTCAGCGCTTGAGAAAGCTAAAAAGACCAGATGTGGAGTTTTCCTAGAAGTGGTGACCACTTCAACAAAAAGGTCGAGCAGGTTGTAATAAAAAAGGAGAGAAATTTAAGTAACGAATCAGAAGAAAAATTTGAGGACACAGAAAATAATTTGAGAAGGCCAGGACGGGAAACAAAGAAACCTCAAAGATATGGCCAAACGAGCTCATATTTCATTTATGTGAATATAGTTAGCGCAGGCAGTCCTCAAACCTATGAAGAAGCTTTAAGTGGAGATGACAGCAGATCATGGAAAGAAGCAATGGATCGAGAAATGAATAGTTTAGTCAAAAATAAAAACCTGGCAATTAGTAGAGAAACCAAAAGATAAAAAGGTATTAGACTTGAAATTGGTATATACGAATAAATCCGATAATCGTAAGAAGGCGCGACTAGTTGTTCGGGGTTTCCAATAAAAGGAAATACCGGAAGATTTATACTCTCCAGTGGCAAAAATGCAAACGCTGAAGTTATTACTATCTTATTGTTGTCAATTCGGTTCGATGATTATGCAAATGGATGTAGAAACAGCATTCCTAAACGGAACTATAAAATCGGAAGTATTTGTAAAACAACCTATGGGTTACGCCGATAAAAGCGGGAAAGTGTGTAAACTATCAAAGGCGTTATATGGATTGCGTGTGAGTTCATGGGTTTGGTATGAATGTTTCGACGAGTATATTAAAAAATTAGATTTTCAAAGAAGTGAGAGTGATTATTGTCTGTATATGAAGTATGAGAGCGATCATGTTATATACTTAATTCTATTCGTGGATGACTTATTAATGTGTGGAAAAAACAAAAGAAAAATCGATGAAATTAAAAATAAATTGTCAAACAAATTTGCGATGAGGGACTTAGGTGAAGTAAAGACTTACTTAGGAATATACATTGAATACGATCATAAGAAGTGTAAGATGAAATTAGATAAAAGTAGTTATATAGAGTCATTAGCGAAACGATGGTATATAGGAAATAGTAAACTATATTTTACACCAAAGGAAAAAAACTTAAATTTAGAACCCGCACAGTCAGCCTCAGGCGATATAAGATATAGAAACCTCATAGGAGCTTCATTATGTATTAGTACTGGAACAAGATTAGACGTTAGTTATAGTGTAAGCTATTTAAGTCGATTTCAAAACAGTTACGACGGGACCCATTATAAATATGCGTTGAGAATTTTGTAATACTTATATTTAACCAGAAAATTAAGGTTGACTTATGAAAGAAATTTGAACGCTGAAATCATTTATTGCTTTGTTGACGGTGATTTATCATAAGACTACTACAAGACTACTACGGGATTTATCATAAGATTTTTCGGAAACGCAATTTACTGGAAATCGAGAAAGCGAAACAGCGTGACAAAATCATCAACAGCCGCCGAGTAAGTAGTTTTGTCAGAAGCAGGGAGTGAAATAAAATTTCTAAAGAAATTATTGAAAAATTTCAAAATAATGATCGAGAGACCAATAAAAATTTACGAACATAATTCTGGAGCGATTGCGATATCAAAATTTGGAAACTTGACAAAAAATTATGAGTACATTGAAGTACATTTCCATTTTGTAAATGAAAGTTGGGAAATTAAAGAGATTGACGTTATAAAAGTAAATTCAGAAAACAATGTAGCAGATATTCAAACGAAGGATTTAGGGAGAAATAATTTTGAAAATTTTAGATTACTTTTAAAAATAGTTTAATTTTCACAAAAGGAAATGAATATGCAGCACAATAATTAAGGAGGTGTATTGAGATATGTAAAATTTTTGTGCTGGACTAGGTCGAGTGCGTAGTGAAGATGTTTGTATGTGGATATCAGTGTGTGGAGATATGTGTGTGCGCGGCGACTGAAAAACAGATGAATGTAAACAGTTCGGTCGGTTAACAGTCTACATAAGGTCGGGTATGGAAGAAAGTGCTGAGACGCGTGCAGCTGTGTAACGATATATATTCTAAAAATCGTTTATAAAATAAATATGTGTCTACGTTAATAGTAAAGGCCAGTGTAAATTTTATGTTTCGATAACAATATTTCGGCCATCAAGATCCACAATTCTCATCAATAACACTGTTGGTCGCAGAGTTATACCACCGCAACCACCCTACTATCTTAACGGAAATCAGGGGATCGATCAATACGCGGTGTCGTCTCCTAGAATCGTAACGGGAATTTGCGACTCCCGTTGACTCGCTTCCATGCGATCAAATCTCTCCACGGTTGGACAAATTGACATCAACTCTGGCCAATGTAAAATCCAGGAGTAAACCCTCCATTTTTACATTTTCATACTTAAATATTCAAACCAACCTATCTCCGTTACTAATGCATATATGCAGACAATACGATGTGCATTGTTCTCCACATTTCCTGCCAAATACAATTCACATCTGCTAGTTAGAGCTACGTCAAGTCTGAACCCTGTCAAATCCAGTGTAATTGCAGATTTGCATATTCATGCCTGAACATTCAGATCAACGTATCGCTGTTTCTATTGATATGTCGATATGTCGACAAATGGATGCGCGATATACTCCATATTTGCTGATAAATACAGTGCAGATCATACGAATTACGCTATATAAAAACAGTATCGATTCAAATCCAGCTAATTGCAGTTTTTAATATACATTATTAAATATTCAAAACCACGCATCTCCGTTACTGTTGGAAATGTGTCGACAATACGATATGCCTGGTACTCCACATTCCTTGCCAAATACATCGCTTACCAGCCAGTTTGCGCTATATCTGCACTGGTCCCAGACAGATCAAGCATAAATATAAGTCGGAGATGAAATATCACGGGAAACTTCCGTTTGGAATTTTGGGAAAATCCCGTAACATTGTAATCTAGATTCTACCATAGCTGTAATTCAACAATTGTAGCCATCCAGTCCGATTGTAATTGTTCGAAACTTGTGATACTGCAATTGGCCTCGAGGCGACAACCAGTCAACGAACGTAGCCGCGGTCAAGGGATGAACGTTTTGTCTAATAAAGGCATGGAGTAATTCTATAGCTATCCTTAAATGAAATAATCGTAGCGGCACGTGACAGTAAACATTCCAACGGTTTCTCTCCCGTGTCTCGCCACACGCAGACTCTATCCGTCGGATAAGATGATTGCCAGATGTCAACGCATCTCAACAGTATATGTTTAGCTAGCCTGAGGACCCATTATAAACCTTAAGATTTAGTTAATTAAAGTCCTTAACAGTCCTAAACAGGCAAACAGTCTTCGTTCCAACTACGGGATGATAGGTGAAATCTACTTTTCCACGGACGACGCTTCCCTCTAGCAACGTTCCCTCAAGGGCTACTAGCATCCTTCTCTAACCATCAACATGGAAATTGTCCAATTAACAGTAACGTCACTATCAATCTCTTTCCGAGCGAAGTCTTTTCTCCACGAATCCGATGTTCCGGTGCCCTTAGACACACCCATCATTGTTTTCCACTGCAGCATCATCGTGCCGGAAAATCATTCTCTCGTGAGGTCACATTAACCATTAACAAAGAGCCTTAACACTCGCTGGATATTCTATGTTTTGACAAAGAGTTTGTTCAGTCCTACCTATACCGTAGATAAGGAAGTATGGTACAACTTGGAATCAGGATGAAAACGAATTCAGTTATCCCGTTGACCGCGGCTTTGTTATTGAACCCAGGATCATTGTCATTAGCTTCTCGAGTACCTAATTACCACGACTACTTGTCAAATTATATAACAATCAAATTTACACTAGTAAATATCTGCTCTATTGCATAACTTCAACGTCTAAAGCTAATGAAGATTCGTTTCGCGCCTCTAACTCTAATCATAATGTGAACCCGATGTAAGTGAAAATACATGCACATACCATCGATTCTGCCTCACCGGGACTCTCACCCGGAACCGGAACTCGCAGTGCACCGTGACGAACAGCACTTATATGAGCCTCCACTCTTAGCCAGACCGTCAGTCGTGCTCGCGCAACAGTAGAAGCAACATGGAGTTTCTTTAGATCTCTGCTACGCGTCGTTGGTTTGTTCGTGCCAAGTAAGGTAGATATCATTTCCGAACTACCACTGGAGGTTTTGCACTTGATACTTCGAAAATTGGATCCCTCGTCCCTGCAGAGCGCCGCTCTTGTATCGCGCAAATCGTTCAACGTATGTAGTTCTGACAAGTGTCTACGGCGGAAAGTGAGACGTCACATGCGACATACGAGAAAGCGGGTCAATATGCAATTTCTCGGACCTGCAGCCGCTAAAGCTACCAACCAAGAATCAAGAAGTAGAGGACGTTGTGAGGGCAACCTAAGGCACGAAATAAGTTTATCCGCTGCTCGTACGGCGGTCGTCGTTGGAAGGTTACGCGGTCCTCCGAAAATTTCGATGCGAGATCGCCCCATCGATGTTGGACCAATAAAATGTATTAGACTCTAACTCGTGTAAGTACCTTAATTTGACTGCTTGCTCTTGCGAGAACTTGAAACGGTCTTGTCCGGATTCAGAACTGTAGCGTGAAGCTTGAAATAAAATGGTTTTACTGAGACGGCAGTGTTAACATATTCAAATGAATTTATCTCCGTTTCTATTGCACATATGGCGACAAAGCGATGCCCGTTACATTTCACATCCGATGTCATGTGCACCGCACATCTGCTGGTTTGTACCATGTCAACTCCGGTCTCTGTCAAAGCTAGCGAAATTGCTGCTTTACATATTCATGATTAATCATTCAAATCACCGTATCGTCGTTTGCATTGCAGATATGCCGACAATTCGATGCGCGATATACGCCACTTTTGCTGCCAAACACAATGCATATTATCTGGTTTGAGTTATTTAACGTGTGGGCGCAGCCAAACTCACCGTATTTGCAATTATGCATTTTCAGGCGAAATATTCAAATATTACATATTCAAATGAACGTATCTTGGTTTCTATGTCGCCTATTCGATGCGCAGAACACTCCACATATGCTGCCAAATCAGCTAGTTTGTGCCATGTTAACTCTGGATCCGACCAAATTCTGTGTAGTTGCAGATTTGCATATTCAGGCTTAAATATTCAAATCAAAGTATCTCTGTTTCTAATGCAGATATGACGGTGAATTGATGCGTGTTAGACTCTACATTGGCTGCCAACTGGAGCACACATTAGCCCGTTTGTGCTACTTGTAAAGATATATGAGGGAGTCGGAAATACAAATAATTTCCTTTATTTAGCACAAAACAGTTATAAATATATCGGAGATGAGAGAACACCGGAGCCTCCACTTTGGAGCGTTGGGAGGACCCCTTAGTGCTGTAATCCAGATTTCACCATAACCTAAGAAACTGTTGTCATTCGATTCGGCTGTACTTATTCGAGATTTATAATAGTGAGCTCGGGCTCGAGGCGACAACCAGTCGCCGAAAGTAGTCGCGGTCAAGGGATGAACGTATTGCCTAAGAAAGGCATGAAGTAACTTTATAGCTCTCATTAAAAGAAATACTTGGGACGGGGCACGACGGTAAAAATTTCAACGATTTCTGTCCCATGACTCGCCACACGCAGACTTTGCCCTTCGGGTAAGATGATTGCCAGATGTCGACGGATCCTCAGAATATATGTTTAGCTGGCCGAGGGCCAGCTACGAATATTAAGTTTCAATTATACAAAGTATTTCATATAGACAAATAGCCTGCGCACCAACTACGGAAGATAAGAGAAATCTATCCTTCTACGAACGCTTCCCACTGGCAACTCTCCCCAAGGACGGTAAGCACCCTTCTCTAACCACCAACATGGAAATTGACCAATTAACAGTAACGTCAATTTCCCTCACTTTCTGAACGAACACTTTTCTCCACGAATCCGATGATCTCGTGCCCTTAGACACACCCATCATAGTTTTCCTCGACAGCGTCGCCGTGATGTAGAGACACTCGCTAGTGCGAACTCATCAGCAATCGACTTTGTCTTTCTTATACGTAGTAATTGCTCCTTTCTCTAACATGTAGTGCAACTTAGACATCATACGGTTTACGCTATGTAAAATCTGGACCCAGCCAGATCCAGCGTAGTTGCAGTTTCGTATATTCAGGATTAAGTATTCAAACGACGCTAACGTAGGGTAGAGCTCAGCATCCGTTGACCGCGGAAACGTTGCCGGAGCCGAGACCATTGTCATAGTGCCGCGAATGTCGAAACATTGCGATTACATATCGACGCTGTAATCTTTCTAATTTGTGTCAATAAACTCAACTATAGTTACACCGCACCGATGGCTAATTTCAACGAAGATTCATCGAACACCCCCACCCCTAATCCTAACGTTGACCCGACAAATATATCTTATACTATGAAGACATCGAAAACCTAGTCGCACGCACGTTTGTTGTCAACCGACACTTTAAAATGTTTCTAACGGCTGCCAATTGCCCTTTGGCCCAACTAAGGCCTGGACACTCTCTGACGCCTACACACACATTCACATGTACAGTTCAAATGTATCATCTTCCTAACACTATTTTATATTTGGTTACTGTCAAATGCAATGTAATTGCAGTTTCGCATAGTCATGCTTAAATATACAAATCAACGTATCTCCGCTGCTATCGCAGATATGCCGACATTTCGATTCGCGTTATACTCCAGATTTGCAGGCAAATACAGAACACACCAGTCGCTTTGCGCTTCGTCCTCTCTGGACCTTGTGAAGTGCAGCGTAAATGAAGTATTGCGTATTCAGGAATAAACATTCAGATCAATGTATCTTCGCCTCTATAGCAAATATGCCGACAACCAATCCACATTTGCTGCCAAATACAGAGCACATTAGCTGGTCAGCGTTATGTCGACTCTGGTCCCCGTTATATGCAGTGTAATTGTAGTTCTGCAGATTCAGACTCAAATATTCAACTAAACGTATCTCCGTTGCTGTTGCTGGTATGTCGACAATTCGATATGGCTGGTACTCCACATTTCTTGCCACATACAGCGCTCACCAGCCAGTTTGCGCTATATCCACATGAATTGTCCCAGACGAATCAAGCCTATTTGCAGTTTTGCATAATCAGGATAAAATATTCATACCCACGTATCTCCGTTTCTGTTGCAAATATGTTGACAATTCGATGTGCCTTATACTGCACATTTGCTGCCAAATATAGTGCACACCAGCCGTTTTTTCACTAATTCAACTGTTACCTTGCGTGATAGGAACCGTGCGACGTCCCTCGATATTTAGCCACTAAGGGGCCGCTGACCGTTATTTACACCCTCATCAAACCTAAGGACCCACCATAAACTTAGACTTATTAAGTAATTCTAGATGGTCCCTTTCTTCTTGCACGTCCAATTTCTTAAATGTTTTTGATTGATGTGTATTCCTTAGAAAAGTCCTTATGTTTATTCTACGCTCTTAGAAATTACGGAAAATCTGGTAGTTATGTAATGGGAAAACCGGTAATTATATAATATTAAACCGGACATTTATCTGATGAAAATGTGTGTATTTACCCATGAACAAGGTCATCCATGAGCCACGTTGGTACGGTGCTTACTCCTCCTATCTTCATTCATTAACTGTAAAATTCGAGCTATCGCGGGGAGACGCGGTCGTTAGAATACGCGTTAACGAGAGTCGTAAATTCCCGTTACGATTAGAATAATCGACACCACGAATAGTTCGATCCCCGTATTTCGGTTAGGATAATCGGGGTGGTTGATGCGGTATAACACTGAGAGTCACAGAATTATAATAATGTATATTTCCAACAATTAGTCTACATGATTGAAAAGATATCAACAATTAACAACCTTATCGCACGCAGATAACATAGATGTATACAATATAGAGCAAGGCTCTTACGATTGAGCTTAGTCTCTTGGTGGACGTAGCACGATATGATACTTAATAGAATAAGCGAATGTTTGGCTCAATGTGTAACGTTCGACGCGTCACAAGGAACTGATCGACTTTGGATGATTTCTTTGTCTCATCTTTAAGACGACCCCCACTATACTTAGGTCACGCCAGCGTTCGCGCCTATGATCACGTATGTCTGTTCTTGCATGGAAAACGTAACGGACCAAATTCGACGTTTCGAGAACTCGCTGCTTGGCGACAGTTATGCGCTCGTCGATACATTGTATATGATCCGGCGGTCAGATAAGATGATCTGACTGAGACATTGTAGGGCCGCGAGTGACGGTTAGAAAATACAGCCTGTGTTAAGCCTCGTGGCGTAACATTAACGCTGATCATACCCAATGGGTATCGCGAATCTTTGTCCTCCCTTTTCATAAAAAAAAGAGTGAACGACGAATCGGCTTCCCTTGATCAAAAATTACCTACATACCGAGCTTTCCTCCGTAAGTATATAAGAGGGGAATTCGAGTTATATCTCGGTTCGAAAACTCTCTACACCCATGACTTCTTCGAAGACCACCTATCTATGCATACTCCATCTAGGTTTTCAGATCAGTCAATATATCTACCCGGATTCTCTCATATCAGATCAATCCATTTCTTCGTCACCTATACCTTAATCGGCGGAGTTACTAACTTGTGCTGTTGTACAAAGTTGTTGGAAATACATACTTCATAAATATTGAAATATGTATAATTTTGTGCTGGACTAGGTCCAGTGCGTTGTGGAGATCTTTGTAACGGGATATCACTGTGTGGAGATATGTGTGTGCGCGGCGACTGAGAAACAGACGAACGTAAACAGTTCTATCGGTTAACAGTCTTCAAAAGGTCGGGTATGAATGAAAGTGCTGAGACTCGTGCAAATGTATATCGATAAATATTCTAGAAATCGTTTATAAAATAAATATGTGTCTACGTTAATAGTAATGCCCAGCGTAAATTTAATGTTTCCAAAACAATATTTCGGCCATCAAGATCCACAATTCCCATCAATAACATTGTTGGCCGCAGAGTTATACCGCCGCAACCACCCTATTTTCTTAACGTAAATCAGGGGATCGATCAATACGCGGCGTCGCTTCTTAGAATTGTAACGGGAATTCGCGACTCCCGTTGACGCTCTTCCTCGCGATCAGATCTCCCCACGGTTGGACAAATTGACATCAACTCTGGCCGATGTCAAATCCAGGCGTAAACCCTCCATTTTTACATTTTCAGACTTAAATATTCAAACCAACCTATCTCCGTTTCTAATGCAGATATGCAGACAATACGATGTGACTTGTTCTCCACATTTCCTGCCAAATACAGATACAGTTACAGTTCCATACAATACAGTTCACATCTGCTAGTTAGAGCTACGTCAAGTCTAAACTCTGCCAAATCCAGTGTAATTCTAGTTTTGCATATTCATGCTTGAACATTCAGATCAACGTATCGCTGTTTCTCTTGCAGATATGTCGAAATCTTAATGCGCGATATACTCCACATTTGTTGATAAATACAGTGCAGATCATACGAATTGAGCTATATCAAATCCGCGTCGAGTCAAATCCAGCGTGATTGCAGCTTTGCATATACAGGTAAAATATTCAAATTTATGTGTTCTCCGTTGCTGCTACAGATATGCCGACAAATGCCATCTTCGATCACCGACAAATCCAGCGTAATTGCAGTTTTTCATATACATTATTAAATATTCAAAGCCACGCATCTCCGTTACTGATGGAAATGTGTCACAGTACGATGTGCCTTATACTCCACATTTCGTCCGAATTAAGCCAACAACATCCTATTAGCGCTATGTCCACTCTGGTCCGGTCAAACCCAACGCAACTGCAGTTTTGCATTATCAAACCTAAATAATCAAATCAACGAATCTCCGTTTCGATTGCAGATATGTGGAAAATTCGATGCGCTTTATACTCCGTAGTTGCTACTAAATACAGCTCACATCATCTGGTTTGCGCTATGTCAAATCCGGACCCTGAGAAATCAAGCGTAAATGCAGTAATGCATGATCAGGGTTCAATATTCAGATCGACGTGACTCAGTTCCTATTGCAGATATGTCGACAAAACGGTGTGCGTTATATTCTACATAGACTGCCATACACTGGGCGCTCCATCTGGTTTAAGCCATGTTAAATACGGAACGAGTCAAATCCAGCGTATTTGTAGTTTTGCACATTCAAGCCTAAATATTCACGTGAATGTATCTCCGTTTTCATAGTAGGTATGTTCACAATAGGATGCGTGTTATACTCCACATTTGCTGCCAAATACAGCACACATCAGGCAGTTTGCACATTGTCAAGACTGGAATCGGTGAAATCCAGCGTGACTGCAGTTTTGGATATTAATGCTTACATATTCGAATCGAGGTATCTCCGCTTGTTTTGCAGAAACGTTGGCCATACGATGCGCGTTATATTCCACATCTGATGCCAAATCAGCCGGTTTGTGCTATGCCAACTCTGGACCCTGTAAAATCTAGCAGAATTGCAGTTTTTGCTATTAATGCTTAAATATTGCTTTCAAAGTCTCTCCGCTTGTTTTGCACATGTGTCGACAATGCGACACGTGTTATACTCTACATTTGCTACAGTTACATTACTCATCAGCTTGTTTGAGCTATGTCAACTCTGGTCTCTGCCAAAACTTGCCAAAATGCAATTTTGCATGTTCAGGAATAAATATTCAGATCAACGTGACTACATTTCGATTGCAGTTATGTAGACAATTCGATGCGCGTTATATTCCACATTGACTGCCATACGCAGAGCGCTTCATCTTGTTTAAGCCGTGTTAAATCCGGACCGAGTCAAATCGAGTATTTGTAGTTTTGCATATTCAAGCCTAGTTATTCAAGTGAAAGTATCTCCGTATCCATTGTAGGTATGTCGACAATAGGATGCACGTAATACTGCACATTTGCTGCAAAATACAGCATACTCCAGCCGGTTTGCTCTATGTCATCTATGACATCCCCGGCCGTGCCAAATACGGCGACATTGCAGGTTTCCATATTCAGAATCAAATGGTCAAATCCCCGTACTTCCTTTGCTGTTGCAGACATGCCGAGTATTCGATGTGCCCGGTACTCCAGATTTCTTGCCCAATTCAGCGCACACTAGACAATTGGCGCTATGTCCGCACTGATCCCTGTCAAATCGAGCGTATCAGGTCTATAAATATGAAACCGGAATTTGCCTATAGATGGCCCTAGCTCATAGTGTAGTTATCACTATACTATGTCATTGATGCCAAAAGTCGTTGTTGTCATCTCACGGACATTTTCGACTGAGAACAGTACAATGATTCTGGCAATGATTCTTTGGAAGAAATTGCACACTTCATCCTATAGGCATACCGGACGATACAAGGGCTGGTCGTCCCTTCTTCCGAAGCAATACCAGCCTAGCCGTGCGCCATATCCGAGGGTTGGCACCCTCCTTCGAACACGATGTAAATAGGTGTCGCAGTCTAGGTGCCATGACCCGCATCATCTCCCCTCATACCCGTCGCGGGACTCCTTCAGGGCCAGGCCCTACTTGGCGGGAGGCTATCATCCTCGCCTCGCCCATCACCTCCCCGTGTGCATATACGCCGACGCAGCGTCATACTAGCTTTTGCGATGGCGTGAACGATATTGAAATATGTAACCAAACCTAGTAGCACTGTAAATTACTTTCCTACAGTACTTCAGCTTATTATATTTTTTAGATAGTTCATAAGTACTTATTCATGAGCACAAACTATAATAATTTGTTGCGGCATATGAGCCAGAGGGAAATTCAAATCCTATTGTTACTTTGCCTCGGAGTATCAGGGTCGTAAGGATACAAGTAAATACACTCGGAGCATAAAAATGTTGCCGCTACTTCGAACAAAGACGATTTTGAATCTTCCGACTTCTGCCCCGACCAGTATAAATAAACCGAGGCAACCCAAAGAGTAAAGTATCTTCGAATACCTACGAGTATCAACGAACGATCTGCTCAATTTCGTGACGAACATTTATGGAATATTTTTACACATTGTATCTACGACTCAGGGCCCATAGGCTGTACCTTACTTTATTATTTTAAGTAAATTCGACGATTACGACGACAATCGATAACCTCAAATAAGTCTGACGGTCAAACTTCCCATATACCGTGTCCTCTACATATTTCATTATAAAAGACCTGAGTCAAATATTGATGTTTTTGACCGTCAGATGTATTTGAGTTAAGACTACCTATACTAGTCGCCGGGGGGGGGGGTGAAAGAATTCATATTTGCCTACCTGACGACAATAGCTGGTGGCGGTGACATTGTTTTTACATTAATTGTAGCTCAGCGGTCTAGGTACTTCGAGGCAACAACGACGTAATTTGCTTTGTCCTATGACTCATGTACCGCTACACTTCTATTTCTATAGAAATGTAATGCTAAGTACTAAAATATATCACAAGTATTTCATATTTGAAATAACAGTCAAATTAACGGAATTAATCTGTTTGACATCTATGCGGTTCAAGTCTTGTACGAATATATGTACAGCCTGTAGTTTTAATATTCTAAGCGCGTATTGTATGCCGGACACTTATCTTTAATAAATTTTGCAAATCTGTTTATAGTAAGTGATGAATCATTAGGCCAATGACAAATAAGGCGACCATTAAAAGATTTAACGAAACTTGCTTCTGCTGAACTTGGTCTATGAAGGTCGAATAGCTTCTCGTTTGTTTTTCAATTAAAGACATACTTTATGGAATGTGTTTTACTGACATACCGAGTCCAAGGATTTCCGGTGCTTCTTAAAAATATTACACTCTGTTGTATGAAATATAATTTGTCCTTATTATAACCATTAACATCTAATGTCTTTTCTGGAAGTTCGTATACTAAGGCATCGGAATTATTTTTCATTTTACGCTGTGTTACTCGCAACTTTTCACAGATATACGTACCAACTGGAAGTAGTTCTTTGTCACGTATTCGAGTATAGTTATTTCCTGCTGGTTTCCACAAAGCTTCACAGAACAACGTCGCTTCCTCTTTCCTTTAAACAACAGTCATACATTGGTATCACATGAACGTACTCCTTGAAAAAACATTTCATTACTGGAAATCTAAAAGTTTATTATTGATCTCAATAAGATTCACTTGCTTACCTGCTCTTCAAATATTTTTTGCTAATGTCCACTCCTCCTAAGTAGAATGCATCTATAATATGCAATGCAAGTACTTTTTGCTGATATATAAACTCCTTAGTCATTTCATATACAACCTCTGCGTTCACAAGTGTAATTGGTGGTAATTCTATGCCAATGTCATCGACACTAACCCAAGAATTCTTTGTATATTTATATACGTTGCTCCTTCCCACGCCCATATAAAATGTAGCGTGCTTCTTATCATCATCAGACCTTGGCTTTGTACCACATGGCATACAAAACCAGTCATATAGTGATAAAAATGCATTTTCAATATTAAATTCCATCAATTGTGCTGGATTAATAGTAAGAAATGAAGTATCTTTCAAAAGAGTATTCAATTTGTGTTTGGTTTCATGTGTCTTGGGATTGTCCTAGTTTCATCTGGAAGTTTCCAATACTCTAGATATTGTTTGCGCATATCAGCTTGTTTTGTCTCAACAAGAGTATTATCCGCATAAACTGCTGCAATTTTGCACAGGTCGATTATTTGTTTTCCGGCCAAATCTTTGTTAGAAGCACGTAGATATTGAACAAATTGTTTCTCTCTTTTTAATTCATTATATGATACTAGTTGTAAAACGTCGTCATTTACACCACCATTTAAAAGCAGACGATTAACATGCTTCAGATATTCAACAACAACTTGTACCCTAGATCGTTTCTTCTTACATATTAAGTAACGTTCTGAATTTCCTGGTCTAGAAGAGTTTGGTGTAAAAATACAAACTTCTTCAAAGCAGCGATACATTAAATAAACTAAACCAGCGCTAAAGGTTGTAAAAAGCTTGAATAATTTTGTCACAAAATCACCACCCTCTCTTTCAACCGTCAATGCTATTAAACATCGACAAAGATACAGTTGTTTTGAAAGAATTTCTTGTTCATTTTCTTGTCGTTCTACTGAGAATCCTCAATCAGACATCACAAAATGTACTCCTTTGCCATGGGTATGCTGCATTATAAGATTTGTAAATGCCTCTTCATTATCTGGGTCAAAGACATCACCACTTTCCTTTGGTCCGTAGTATGGATGAAATGTTTCACAAGGACCCGCATAAAAGTCTTCTAATTTGAAATCATGTTCATTTTCTAATGTAAGAGCAAATCCTTTAGCACGTCATTTCTTTCGCCATAGAACATGTTCACTAAAACCTCCTGCTCCAGCACATACATCTGCAAAGTATAGCAGCCCATTCTCCCTCAAACTTTTGGGTTAGTAAACATAAAGTTACATGCTCTATCTGTATTCGCCATTTTAACAGTAGCACGATTTTAAAAAAGTGTTAAAAAAAGTTTTCGCATTGATAACAGTTTTCACTATATCTTCACAACAGAAATCAATTTCATCATCTGTGGTCAACTTTTCATATCACCATTTCATATCTTTTACACACTTTATAACTTCCTCTGCAGGATGCCATTTAAGACCTGAATCTTCATGTCCAGGAACATGATGTCCAAAGCCTCTGCAACCATGCTGTCTAGGTGCTTGAACTGGCTCTAAACGACCTTGTTCACTATTTCCGAGGCCGTAACCGCCTTATATCCCATCATTCGCATCATCCTTTTGCCGTTATCGAGGAGATTGTTTGACTCTTGTGTTATTACTTGTATTCTTCTATTGTCAACTACCTTTTCATCAATATCCTCCTCGTCAGATTCACTTGAATATCTGCGAATTTTTTGTCGTTTACTATGATTATAAGTATCTCTTTCACAGTTCTTCCTTTTTGTCCTAGTTTTCAATTCTTCTTGCGTGGTATGTTGATGCATCAGTCGCATAACAGTTCTGCTAGGAACATGATACATTTACACTGTACATGTGAATGTGTGTATAAGCGTCAGAGGACGTCCCGGCCTTAGTTGGGACAAAAGACAAGAGTCAGTCGTTAGAAGTATCTGGAAGATTTAGGTGAAGTCAAAGAATATCTTGGAATAAATATAGACTATGATTATTTCAAAAATGAAATAAGATTAAGCCAAAAGAAATACATTGAATCATTAGCAAACAAATGTAAGTTACAAAATAGCAAATTGTACTGTGCACCTATGGCGACCAACTTAAAAATTGAAAAAGCTGTGATAAATAGAGAGGATATTGGATACAAAAATTTAATTGTCGCATTGTTGTATATTAGTGAAAATACCAGACCCGATATAAGTTATAGTGTGAATTATTTGAGAAGATTTCAAGATTGTTGTAATGAGACATATTTTAATTTTGCTTTGCGAATATTGAAATATTTGTACCGGACTAGAGACTTAAGATTAGATTATAAAAGGAATGAAAAATGTGAAACGATAGATTGTTATGAGAACGCTGATTAGGCAGTAGATCATTTAGAAAAGAAATCGACTTCTGAATATGTAATTAGATTGTGTGGAAATGTAATTGGTTGGAAGTCTAAAAAACAAAGGTGTGTGACAAAAGCCTCGACGTATGCAGAGTATGTAGCTCTATCGGAAGCGGTGAGTGAATTAATGTCCATTATGGAAATTATGAAAATCTTCAATGTAAATCTAGACGATAACCCTGTAAAAATTGATGAGGATAACTCTGGAGTGATGAGTATAGCAAAGCACGGAAATTTTACAAAAAATTCTAAACACATTGAAGTTCATTACCACTATGTTCACGAGTGCTTAAAGGAGAACAAGATAAACATACTTAAGGTAAGTACAGACGAAAAAAACTGCGGATATTTTTACGAAGGCACTGTGTACAGAGAGAGAAATTCGAAAGGTTTAGGTCATGGATGAATGTAAACTAAGAGAAATGTAGATAAAGCAATAAGTGTTAAAGTTTCTGTTACGTAATTCGTCAAGGCATGTAAATACGATTAAGTGTACAGTATAAATGTAAGGAGGCGTGTTAGGAACATGATACATTTAAACTGTACATGTAAATGTGCGTGTAAGCGTCAGAGGACGTCCAGGCCTTAGTTGGGACAAAAGACAAGAGTCAGGCGTTAGAAGTATCTGGAGGAGCCGGTTGACAACAAGCGTGCGTGCTAGTAGCATTTCGAGGTCTTTAGAGTATAAGATATATGTATAAATGTTGTGTGCTAAATAAAGGGAATTATTTGTATTTCCGAATCCATTCTATACCATTACAAATACACTAACGTACCAGAATATTATAACATTCCGTAACAACGATAGAATTAACCAGTTCGCAAGTATGAAAAAGACACATTTTACACTGTGACGAAATAATATCCAAGAAATCTGTTATAACATACATGGAAAATACACGAATCAGACTGAGAAATATCTCCGTTATTGTGGCAGATATGTCGAGAATTCGATGTGACTTGTACCCCACATTTCTTGCCAAATGCACCGCACACCAGCCTGTTTCCGTTATGTCCTCTCTGGTTTCCGTCAATGCCGGCACGATTGTAGTTTCGCATATTCATGTCTAAATGTTCAAATAAACCTATACAGCGCATATCTGCCAGTTTGCGCAATGTCAATTCTGGACCGTGTGAGATCCAGCGAAATTGCAGTTTTGCATATTCAGGGTTAAATATTCAAATCTACGTATCTCTGTTTCTAATGCAGATATGACGATGAATTTATGTGTGTTATACTCCACATTGGCTCCCAAATTTAGCACACATCGGAGGGTTTGTGCTATGTTATCTGTGTATCCTGTGCAATCCAATGTAATTGCAGTTTTGCTTACATAGGCTGAATTCTCCATTAGAAAACATTGCGCTGTTATTAGCTGTATACATAACATGTATGTCGGAAATACGATGCACGCTACACTCCACATTTGCTGCCATATACAGTGAACACAATCCGGTTTGAGCTATGCAAAATCTAGACCTAGCCAGATCCAGCGTATTTTCAGTTTTGTATATTCAGTATTATGCATTCAAACCGACGTATCTCCGCATCTGTTGCTGATATGCCGACAATTCGATTCGCGTTATACACCACATTTGCTGCCGAATACAGGGCGCATTAACTGGTTTGCGCTGTGTCAACTCTGGACCTTGTACATCCAGCGTAATTGTTGTTTTACATATTCGGTCTCAGATATTTGAATCAACTTTTCTCCTCTTTTATAGCACACATGCTGAGAACTCGATGCATCTTATACTCCACAGTTGCTGCCAAATACAGCCCACATCAGCTGCTTTGAGCTATGTCATCTCTGGTCTCCGATAAATCCAACGTAGTTTCAGCTTTGCATATTCAGGCTGAAATATTCTAATCAACGTATCTCCGCTTCCGTTGCAGATATGCCGACAACGTAAAGCGTGTTATACGCCAAAATTGTTGCCAAATACAGCACACATCAGCCGCTTTGGGCTATGTCGATTCTGGACCCTGTGAAGTGTAGCGTAATTGTAGTTTTGCATACTCAGGAATAAACGTTCAGATCAATGTGTCTCCGCCTCTATAGCATATGTGCCGACATCCACTCCATATTTGCTGCCAAATACAGCGCACATTAGTGGGCTGGCGCTATGTCAACTCTGGCCCGTGTCAAACCCAGCGTAATTGCAGTTTTGCAAATTCGTGCATAAATATTCAAATCAACGTATCTACGATTCTGTTACAGATATGCCGACAATTCGACTCAGGTTATACTGCACATTTGCTGCCAATACAATACACATCATTCGATTTAAACTATGTCATCTCCGATCACCGACAAATCCAGCGTAATTGCAGGTTTTCATATACGTTATTATATATTCAAATCCACGCATCTCCGTTACTGTTGGAAATGTGTCGACAATACGATTTGCCTTGTAATCCACATTTCTTGCAAATTAAACCAATATCATCCAATTAGCGCTATGTCCACTCTGGTCCGGTCAAACCCAACGCAACTGCAGTTTTGCATTATCAAACCTAAATAATCAAATCAACTAATCTCCGTTTCGATTGCAGATATGCGGAAAATTCGATGCGCTTTATACTCCGTAGTTGCTACTAAATACAGCTCACATCATCTGGTTTGCGCTATGTCAAATCCGGACCCCGTGAAATCAAGCGTAATTGCAGTAATGCATGATCAGGGATCAATATTCAGATCGACGTGACTCAGTTTCTGTTGCAGATACGTCGACAAAACGGTGCGCGTTATATTCCACACCGACTGCCATACACTGGGCGCTTCATCTGGTTTAAGCCATGTTAAATACGGAACGAGTCAAATCCAGCGTACTTGTAGTTTTGCACATTCAAGCCTAAATATTCAAGTGAATGTATCTCCGTTTTCATAGTAAGTATGTTCACAATAGGATGCATGTTATACTCCACATTTGCTGCCAAATACAGCACACATCAGACCGTTTGCACATTCTCAAGACTGGACTCGGTGAAATCCAGCGTGACTGCAGTTTTGGATATTAATGCTTACATATTCGAATCGAGGTATCTCCGTTTGTTTTGCAGAAACGTTGGCCATACGATGCGCCTTATATTCCACATCTGATGCCAAATCAGCCGGTTTGTGCTGTGCCAACTATGGACCCTGTAATATCTAGCAGAATTGCAGTTTTTCTATTAATGCTTAAATATTGCTTACAAAGTCTCTCCGCTTGTTTTGCACATATGTCGACAGTTCGATACGCCTTATACTCTACATTTGCTACAGTTACATTACTCATCAGCTTGTTTGAGCTATGTCAACTCTGGTCTCTGCCAATACCTGCCAAAATGCAATTTTGCATGTTCTGGAATTGAAAAGATATAGAATGCATTCGGAAATACAAATAATTCCCTTTATCTAGCATACAACTGTTCTACATATATCTTATACTCTAAGGACCTCGAAATCCTACTCGCACGCACGCTTGTTTTCAACCGACTCTTCCAGATACTTCTAACGACTGGCTCCTGTCTTTTGTCTCATCCAAGACCCGGACGTCCTCTGACGCTTACACACACATTCACATGTACAGTGTAAATGTATCATATTCCCAACACGCCTCCTTACATTTATACTGTACACTTAATCGTATTTACATGCTTTGACGAATTACGTAAACTTTAACACTTATTGATTTACATTTCTCTTAGTTTACATTCATCCATGACCTAAACCTTTCGAATTTCTCTCTACACAGTACCTTCGTAAAAATATCCGCAGTATTTTCGTCTGTACTTACTTTAAGTATGTTTATCTTGTTCTCCATTAAGCACTCGTGAACATAGTGGTAATGAACTTCAATGAGTTTAGAATTTTTTGTAAAATTTCCGTGCTTTGCTATACTTATCACTCCAGAGTTATCCTCATAAATTTTTACAGGGTTATCGTCTAGATTTACATTGAAGATTTTCATAATTTCCCTAATAGACATTAATTCACTCACCGCTTCCGATAGAGCTACATACTCTGCATACGTCGAGGCTTTTGTGACACACCTTTGTTTTCTTAGACTTCCAACCAATTACATTTCCATACAATCTAATTACATATCCAGAAGTCGATTTCCTATCTAAATGATCTCCTGCCCAATCAGCGTCCACATAACAATCTATCGTTTCACATTTTTCATTCCTTTTATAATCTAATCTTAAATCTCTAGTCCGGTACAAATATTTCAATATTCGCAAAGCATATTTAAAATGTGTCTCATTACAACAATCTTGAAACCTACTCAAATAATTCATACTATAACTTATATCGGGTCTGGTATTTACACTAATATACAACAATGCGCCAATTAAATTTTTTTATCCAATATCCTCTCAATTCTTTGACTTCACCTAAATCTTTCATTTCAAATCTATTAGTTAGTAACTTCTTTACGCTTTGTATATTCCTTTTGTTTTTACTACAAATTTGCAAATCGTCTACATATATTAGCAAATATGCAACAATTTCTCCCTCTCCATGTGTATATAGGCACAACTCTATGTTATTCTTTTTAAAACCCAATCTCGTCACATACTTATCAAAACACTCATACCAGTCCCTTGGACTTTCTTTTAACCCATACAGCGCTTTCGATAGTTTACAAACTCTATTCGTTCCGTCCGCATATCCCTTTGGTTGATTTACATATACCTCCGAGGTTACTTCACCATATAAAAAGGCAGTTTCTACATCCATTTGCTCAATAATTAATCCATTTTGACAACAATATGATAGCAATATCTTAAAGGTCTGATTACTCGCTAGCTGGGGAGTATATGTCATCAGCTACGTTTCTTTGTCGGAATCCTCTTACCACTAATCTAGCCTTATACCTGTCATCTGATTTTTTTGTGTAAACCCACTTTACATCTAATACGTCTTTGCCTTTTACCCTTCTACCAATTTCCAAGTTTTATTCTTATAAAGACATTCTATTTCCTTATTCATAGCTTGTTTCCAATCTTCACTATCTTCGCAACAAATCGCCTCCTCAAATGTACAAGGGATATCTACTCTACAATAATTTGCATGGATTTCACTAATGTTTTCTTTTTCTGGATATCTTACTGGAGTTCTCTTATTACGTATAGATCTACTAGGGATGTTTAAACTTTCAAGACTGTTATCATTTTCATCTTCCCTACTTTCTAACTCTTCCTTATTCATGTTTACCAATAAATCATTATCCTCAATGTTATCGTTATCTTTATCGAATGAATTTTCCGCAACGCCGATACATTTTGTGTCTGTTCCTATGACCTCTACATGTCTCGCTATTGTTATTTTCCTACCTAATAAGACTCTGTAACCTCCTTCACTATATCCTAACAAAATTCCCATATCTGCCTTCTTATCCCATTTAGAAACTCTTTTTTGTTCTAGTTTTCTTACAAAAACTTTACTTCCATATAGATGTAGATTTTCAACACTTGGTTTTCTCCCGAAGAATATTTCAAAAGGTGTCGTTCTCTCTATTGTATTTGCCAGTATTCGATTCTTCAAGTATACCGCTGTCCAATCTATTTCCAGCCAGCACCTTTTATGTACTTTCGCTTCCGCTAACATGCAAGGCGCCATGTCCATAACTGTTCTATTATACCTTTCTGCTGTCCCGTTTAATTCATGTACGTAGGTTGGGCAATTATTTATTCTGATACCTTTATCCCTAGCACATTTATAAATTCGATTATTCAAGTACTCTTCTCCATTATCACATCTCAATATTTTAAACCTCTTGCCCGTTAAATTCTCGGCTTCATTTACAAACTGTACGAAACAATCAAAGACCTCACCCTTTGATTTTATACAATAAATTCTAGCTGTTTTGCTATAATCATCGATAAATGAGATGAAATATTTCTCTTCATTGAATCCGGTAGTCTTAAAGAGACCGCACACGTCCGTATGAATAATTTCCATTATCTCCCTAGCCTTGGTTCGATTATTTTTGAATGGTAAATTGTGCATTTTACTTTCTATACACACCCTATATTTCAAAAATTCCTTCTCAAATTCTTTCGGTATACCAGTAACTAGCTGCTCTTTAACCAAAATACTTAAATATTTAAAATTTACGTGTCCTAACATCCTATGCCATCTTTCCTTTTTACTCATACCACTACGTTCAGCGCTGTTTGCTAAGTGCTCCTTCCCTTTCAATATACTTTTCATTCTATATGTTCCCTTTTCTTTAACCGCTACCGCTGTAAGCTTATTGTCCTCATCTATTACTTTTGCAATATTTCCTTTTGAAATAACCGTGTTTTTATTATCTGTTAACTTGCCTAAACTAATCAAGTTTGCGGACATTTCTTTCGCGTAAAAAACATTATTCATATTTATTTCATTTTGCTTTCCAAATGCTTCAAAATAACTTATAACATTCCCTACTTTTGTTGCCTTTATCGACCTGTTATCGCCTAAATATATATTTACCGGTTCTTTAAGGTCAATAGATTTATCGAAATAATTTACGTTATTAATTATGTGATCTGTGCAACCGCTATCTAATAGCCACATTACTTCATTGTTACTTATCTCGTTCGCCTCGCCGCTGTGTGCTGCGTGCGCCGTTGCTATTGTCACGTAAAATGAGAAAGAAATTTAAAGGAAAGTAGAAAACTTTAGGCGTACGTGACTGTTGCTACGCTTCTTGAACATTCGGTGGAAGGACCGTTAGGACATAGATGAACCCTCAGGTACTCCGGCAATATACATTGTCGCCAAGGTCGCCATGTGTAATGTTCAGGTATCGGCTGTCTGGAGAATGTTTAGAAGTGGTCGCCTAAGGTGACGTCAGGGCAAAAGAGTTTGTGGTTACACTATCCATGTGCCTGATCTTGAGTTACCATGCTCGCTCGTGCCGGTTGTTGATTGACGATGGAATTTTCCACGTCCCCTGCTAGTATTTCCTTTGTTTCCTCTTCCTCTGCTGCGACCACGTGTTGACCCACGCCAAAAACTGTTACTGCTTCCCGCTTCGACGCCATTTTGACACTCTCTCGCAAAATGTCCTACTCTTCCACATCTGAAGCATCCTTCCTTTTTTGCAGAAAAGGCGTTGGTTTGCATTTCTCCTCGATTGGACTTATTCTTCTTCTCCGCTATTTCAATTTTATTTTTTACATATGCTACCGTTTGATTTTCTGCTTTCAATGCATCTACTATATCCGCTATGTAGGTGTATTCTTCGGGTAACGTATTCAGCGTGAAATTTAGTTTTTCCCTCTCACTCACTTGTGCACTCGCACATTTTAATTCGTTTATTAATTTTTCGAAATCACTAAAAAACGTTGCTGAATCAGTGTAGTTCTCAAGTCTTACCTTTTCCAATCTCCTTCTGCATACGATCTGTAGTGCCGTCGACTCTTTCAAGTACATTTCATCAAACTTTTTCACTATCTCATACGCCGTTTTTTCTTCTCTAATATATTCCAATTGTCTATTTGTGACGGCACTATAAATTATATTCATTACCTTCAGATCCTTTTTGTCCCAGTCTTCACTGTCTGTTTCTGTCTTCACCCTAGTTGTGACAATCTCGCATTCTTTATATCTGAGAAACATCGTTATTCTTTGCTTCCACGTACCGTAATCCTCACCATCGAAAATAGGTATCATGATTTCCGATCTCTCCATTTTAAATGATTCCTTATCTCTTACTCAAGCGTTCCTACGTGCTCGAAGTGTATTTTTCCTCTTTGTAACCTTTGAACGTTTCTTTCCTTACTGAGAACTCACTCGAACTAACTCGCAATATTGAAAAACACGCACTAAAATAACTTGCAAAATTATGAACCACGCTCTGCTACCATGAAAAGATATAGAATGGATTCGGAAATACAAATAATTCCCTTTATTTAGCACACAACTGTTATACATATATCTTATACTCTTAAGACCTCAAAATCCTACTCGCATGCACGCTTGTTGTCAACCGACTCTTCCAGGTACTTCCAACGACTGGCTCTTGTCTTTTGTCTCAACCAAGACCCGGACGTCCTCTGACGCTTACACACACATTCACATGTACAGTGTAAATGTATCATATTCCGAACAGGAATAAATATTCAGATCAACGTGACTACGTTTCGATTGCGGGTATGTAGACAATTCGATGCGCGTTATATTCCATATCTGATGCCAAGTACAGTGCACATCATCCGGTTTACGCTATGTAAAATCTGGACCCAGCCAGATCCAGCGTTGTTGCAGTTTCGTATATTCAGGATTAAGTATTCAAACCAACGTATCTCCGATTCTATGGCACATATGGCTACAATTAGAGGCTCGTTATACACCAAATTTGCTGCCAAACACAGTTCACGTTATCCCGTTTGATGCATGTAAAATCGGGACCCAGCCGAACCCTGCGTATTCGCAGTTTTACATATTCAGTATTAAATATTCGAACCAACAAATCTCCGTTTCTATGGCACACTTCCAGACAATTCGGTGCGCGTTATATTTGACATCTGATGTCATATACAGGGCACATCAGTAGGTTAGCGTTTTGTTCACTCTTGTCTCTGTCAAATACACCATAATTGCAGTTTAGCATATTCATGCTTGAATATCGAAAGCAACGTATCTTCGTTTCTATGGCAGATATGACGACAATTCGGTGAGCGTTATGCTCCTGATTTGCTGGTGAGCACAGGGCACATCTTCCGATTCTATCTTCTCTTCTGTCTTATGTCTTCTGTGGTCACTGACAGATTCAGCGTAATTGCTGTTTTGCATATTCATGCCTAAATGTTCAAACCAACGTGTTAGCGCTGCTATTTGATACATGTCGCAAATGCGATGCGCGCTATACTCCACAATTACAGCCAAATACAGTACTTATTCGGTTTGCGCTATGTCGACTGTATTTTCGAGCTATCGCGCGGAGACGCGGTCGTTTGAATACGCGTCAATGGGAGTCGTAAATTCCCGTTACGATTGGAATAATCGACACCACGAATAGTTCGATCCCCGTATTTCTCTTAGGATAATAGGTATAGTCGTTATGGTATAACACTGGGAGTCACAAGGTTATAAAAAATATATGTATTTCCAACGATTTATACAATCACACTGAGTAAGAACGCCGTTGCTTAAGATACAGATAACGAAGAGAAGGATTATTCTTAGATGAGAGTGTGAGCTATAGGAGCTCTAGGTCCGTGAGAGCTGTAGGAGCTGTCGGACTTCTGGATACTGTGAGAGCCATAGGAGGCTCTTAGAGATATAGGAACGGTGAGAGTTATAGGGATTGCAGGAGCTGTAGTCACCGTGAGAGATGATGAAACTCTAAAGTTTATTCTGATGTGAGCACGAAGCGCGGTATGGTTGTGCCCTTTGAACGAAAAACGAGGATTCGTTGCTTACATTGTTAGTTAGGAAAGTGAGGGCAATGATCCGCGATGCCGATTGGTTACGACTAATGTTAGGAAGGAAGAGAGGAGGAAGAAGCCTCCTACCAACGTGGGTCCTAGGCGACATTGTTTATGGGAAAACTCAGATTTTCCGTTAGGTAGTGTAGTATCGGAAAAAGGATGGGATTAGGATAATTTAGGTTTGTAAAATTCTCCTAATACTATTTATTAAGATAAATAAAAATAACAAAGATTGATTGGACAGAGAACGATAAATGTTCAACTTGAACTAAAACACAAAAGTCTTATTCCGCTCAAATCACTCTCTATAACTCTCGTCTTCGGCATCCGCACTCGCACGCTCTCGCTTCTCAACTCATACTGTTCGTCTTTTGCATTCGTTCTCGCCGGTGTCTCAACTAACATTGCCTTTAGCATCTCTTTTGTCTTTTCCCGCCCTATCGCGCACGTGTCCCGAAAACGCCCGTGGCCAAGGTCACGCAGGCCTTCTCCACGAAACTGTTCACTTGAAAAGGACCGACGACACATTGATGTACCCGACGATGCCGCGGCTCTCGCGACATTGTTTACGATTCGGCCGATATCTTAGGCCTTTTGTCCACGATACTACACTCGGCCATTCCTGACAAATCACATCTGCCCTCAGATGTGCTCATCACTGTTCTCACTATCATCACTAACACCAACGTTCCACCACTTCATGTGGTCGGCTGCAGTGGAAGTCGTGCGCGGTCCCTCGTGTTCGCCTTCTCGTTGCACTACGTAGCGGTCATTTCGCAGGACTTTCACCACACGATACGGCCCAAGGAACTTTGAATGCAGCTTTAACCCAGGACCGCCTTGCGTCCTCTCGATCGCCACCAGATCTCCTGTTTTGTAGATTGTCGCCTTCTTGCGTCTCTTGTTGAACGTTTGTCTATTGCGGGTTTGAAGCTCCTCGATCCGTCTCTTTGCTATTTCACGCAACTGATCCCGTTCTTCCTGGAACATCGCGGCCCATTCATCCTCAACTAACTGCCTCATCTGCGGATCGTCCCGCATTCTCATCCGCGTGCCAAACAGCAACTGGAACGGAGTAACGCTAGTGCTTCTGCTGGGAGTTGCGTTGAGGTATTTTTGAGTTTTCTCCAGGTGCTTGAACCACTCGCCTGGCGTTGGTGCAGATAACTTCGTCAACAACGGGATAAGTATCCGATTTACTCTTTCCACCTGACCATTGGCCCGCGGAATTCCAGTTGTAGTTCGCACGTGCTCTATGCCTTCCTCATTACAATAGTCCTCGAAAGCACCAGCTGTGAACGCCGTCCCACGGTCAGAGATGATCCTTCGCGGATTCCCGAAACAAACAGACTGTTTTTCCAAGCGGCTGATAACCTCTGCAGAACCCGTTGATTTGGTAGGGTACAACCAGACGAACTTGGTGAAAGCATCGACCACTACGAAGATATGCCGGTAGCTTTTCTTTGTAGTGGGTAACGGTCCAATATGATCGACGTGATACGTGTCGAACGGCAATTCTCCCTTGTCGATGGTATTTAGCAACCCTTCCTCCTTCCCTTATATTCTCTCCGCAAGGATACAGTCGATGCAGCTCCGCACCACCCTTTCCACTTTCTCGCGCATTCCCCGGAACCAGTAGTCCCTTTTTACCAACGCCTCTGTTTTGGTAACGCCGAAATGGCCACGTTCGTGAGCTCGTCGGACCACTTGGGTTTGCATCGACTTCGGCACGACCAATAGCGGTGCGTCTTCTACTTCTCGATACAAAAGTTCGTTTCTTAAGATGTGCCCGTCGGCCTCGTACTGCTTTATGTTGTCTCGGATCTGTCGCAGGTCATCCTCTTGCAACTGCGCTTCTCTCAAACGTACGACTATCCCTCGTTCGTCTTCGTCTATTAGCATGACCTCGGGTAGGGGATTTCGACTCAACGCGTCGACATGCATCATACTGGTCCCGGGCCTATGCTCCACCTTATAATCGAACTCCTCTAGGAGGATTGCCCACCTCGCGACGCGCACGCACAAGTCCTTTTTCCGCATTGTTAATGCGAATGCCTGACAATCTGTAACGATTTTGAATGGAATGCCGAGCAAGTAGACACGGAATTTCTTCAGCGCTTTCACGATGGCCAAAACCTCAAGCTCGTAACTGGTGTACTTCTCTTCAGCCGGTGAAGTCTTTCCGCTCGAGTAATACACGGGGTGAAAAACGTTGTCCTCGCTGTCGCGTTGCAGTAAGATCGCTCCGTATCCCCCGCTGCACGCATCCGTATGCAGCTGAGTCTCCGCTCCAACGCGATACAGCTTCAACAGTGGCTTCTCGCTTAACGCGGTTTTTAGGCTTCCGAACGCTTCGCGCTCGCGCGATTCGAACCTGAACGGGACATTTTTCCTTAATAGATCTGTTAATGGTCTCGCGATGACAGAATACCGGGGCACAAACTTCCTAAAGTATCCCGCTAAGCCCAGGAAACTCTGAACATCTCTAGCCGATCGGGGCTCCGGGAAATTAGCGACGGCCTTGGTTTTGCATTCAGATGGTTGAATGTTACCGCCCTCGATGATGTGGCCCAAATATTCTATTCTCGTTTGTAGGAATCGACATTTACTCCAGTTTACGAGTAGTCCGTGTTCACTAGCAACTCGCAGCACTGTGCTTAGTTTCTCTATTCCACTCGAAAAGTCAGTCGACGGCACGATCAGATCGTCCATGTACGTCAGCACCACCCCTGTCGCGATCAACTCTTTAAAAACTGCGTTTATATATTTCTGAAAGACGGCTGGCGAATTGCACAATCCAAAAGGCATTTTGAGGAATTCGTACTGGCCTGTGGGGACTACGAACGCTGTATACTTTCTGCTACTTTCCCCAACAGGAACATGAAAAAATCCGTTCTTAAGATCCAACGTGCTAAATACCCTCGAGCCCTGTAGCGAATCTAGTTGGTCTTCGATCAAGGGCAGTGGGTATCTATCTTTTACTATCTTTTTATTTAATTGTCTATAATCGACGCAAATTCTAGTCGAGCCGTCTTTCTTTTTGACCAAAACGATCGGACTGGCATAGTCGGAATGTGATTGGCGTATTATTCCATCCTCCAGCCACATTTTGATCTGTTTGTCGACCTCGACCTTGTCTTGTGGAGATAGTCTTCGCGGCCTTTCGTAAACCGGAATATCGTCATGCAATATTATATTCATTTTGATTCCTACTTCGCGCGTTTTCTGTGGCCTATAATTTCGGATTAAACTCTCTACTGCCTGCTTATGGTGCACGTTTTCGATATGGGATAAATCTACTCCACGCGCCCCCGTCACTATGTCTACTTTAAAAACTTCCGGAATCCCATCGGAGTTTTCGTCTTTTAATCTGAAAATGGAGATATCTCCCCTCCTCCTGTTCATCTCAACGGTATCCAGGAAGTCTGTGCCTATTATCAACGAACGGTGCATCATAGTGTTCGGAACTACATGCACCGTTATATGATATAACTCATCATCTATGACAATATCCGTTGAAAATTTCCCGAGCGTAAGATTGTTCTCAGATCCGATACTGCGAAACTCGATAATTTCCCGAATTAATTTGGGCGCTCCAATTTTGGCATGTTGATCCGCCCGCATCAGGGTTAGTTCGCTACCGGTATCTATCAACGCGCTCAGTTCGCAATTTCCAATTCTAACACTTTTACAACCCGCTCGCAGCGACTTTTGTGTATTACAAACCTCTTTAGAGGACTTACCCAGATCGCTGCATTTCGATGCGACGTGTCCGTACTCTCTACACTTGAAACACTTAGGACCTCTCGATCCGTTCGGGCAATCCGCGCTTACATGTGCTTTATCGCCGCAATTGTAGCAACGCGTCTTTCTCGCACTTCCGCATTGACTGGGACTGTTGTTTCTCTCAACTCTGGCCGACTTAGCATCCGACTTCGTCCTTCGGCTCTTCTGCTCCTCGTACGCGATTAGCCTCTTCCTTAGCTCCTTGATGGATGCAGCACCATACAGCATAGATTTAAGAACTTCTTCGTCTATTATCCCGTCTATGATGTACTCTACTTTGACTTCTTCCTCTATATCGGCATGACTGGCTATTTCCAGCATGCGATACATGTAGGCCAAGCACGCCTCGTCGCTTTTCTTTCTCGTCCCATTAAGCTTTTGGTGTACTTGCCTACTGTTGGACTTTCTGGAGAACTCTCCGATTAGTCCCTTCTTCAGCTCATGCCAAGTCCTGGCATGGCACTCGAAGCTTGCGAATATTTTCGCCGATCCCCTCAGCAGCTTCCTCGCGTAGACTGCCTTCTGACCGTCGGACCACATACACGTGTCCGCGACTTCTTCGAATGATTCGAACCATCGCTCCACGTTTTCACCTTTGTCGCCGCTAAACAATTCTAATGCGTCTTCGACGTCTTTAAAGCTTAATACCGAGACGGTACCTGCCTTTTGGCGATATTCATCACGGTCCGAGCACATCGCTCGCGTACCTCCCTCGTGTTTTATCACGTCTCTCTCATCTTCTTCATTGTCACTTTCGTCGTCGCTTTCTTCTTCCGACGATACGTTGTCTCCTTCCAGGGCCGCCCGTAGCCGTGCGCGTAGTTCAGATTTTCTCCCTGTGACCTTTAACCCCAAGCTAGCGAGGCGCGCTCTCAACTCCTTCGTCCTCAGCTTCTCGAGGTCTTCGTCTCCATCCTGATCGCGCTCAGCTCTCTGCCCACTCCTTAGGTTTCTCTGATTTACCGATTCCTCATCGCGCTTCGATTCCTTCGGAGTTGATTGACCAGCCTTATACGCTCGGTTCAGCCTGGCCATCAGCACTGACTTCGAACCTGATATCGGCAGATTCAGACTTGCGAGCTTTTTTCTTAGCTCCTCCAGCGTCGAACCCTCTTCAGTCGAAAACTGTTCCTCTTCACAATTTGCCATTTTCAACTCTTTTTTTTTTCAACACAATTAGTTCCGTTAAACGTGTCGTTCTCTGTCTGGTTTCAATCCCGGACGAGCCCCCAATTTGTAGTATCGGAAAAAGGATAGGATTAGGATAATTTAGGTTTGTAAAATTCTCCTAATACTATTTATTAAGATAAATAAAAATAACAAAGATTGATTGGACAGAGAACGATAAATGTTCAACTTGAACTAAAACACAAAAGTCTTATTCCGCTCAAATCACTCTCTATAACTCTCGTCTTCGGCATCCGCACTCGCACGCTCTCGCTTCTCAACTCATACTGTTCGTCTTTTGCATTCGTTCTCGCCGGTGTCTCAACTAACATTGCCTTTGGCATCTCTTTTGTCTTTTCCCGCCCTATCGCGCACGTGTCCCGAAAACGCCCGTGGCCAAGGTCACGCAGGCCTTCTCCACGAAACTGTTCACTTGAAAAGGACCGACGACACATTGATGTACCCGACGATGCCGCGGCTCTCGCGACATTGTTTACGATTCGGCCGATATCTTAGGCCTTTTGTCCACGATACTACAGTAGATGTCCGCTTTTTTCGTTAGGCCACTATAAGCTTTCTCCGTAATTCTTAAGAGCGCGTAATAAACCCAAGGACCTTTCTAAAAACCGACCGACAACACTTCTAGAATTAGAAAGTCTTTTCGGACAAACAGATTGACTTAGACCATATGTGCGATCAATGCAGTTAGGATTTCATCTGCATGGTGGGTCCTTGGGCCTATGGAGGATTCGAAGGATGGCACGTGGAACGTTGGCTGTCAAGCCGCGCGGGATTGAGTGCAGATGTGTTGCGCGGCAGAACATCGACTCTGGTCTCTGTTATATGCAGTGTAATTGTTGTTTTGCAGATTCAGACACAAATATTCATCTCCACGTATCTCCGTTGCTGTTGCTGATATGTCGACAATTCGATGTGCCTGGTACTCCACATTCCTTGCCAAATACATCGCTTACAAGCCAGTTTGCGCTATATCCAGACTGGTCCCAGACAGATCAAGCATAAATATAAATCGGAGATGAAAGAACACGGGAACCTTCCGTTTGGAATTTTGGGAAAATCCCGTAACATTGTAATCTAGATTCTACCATAGCTGTAATTCAACAATTGTAGCCATCCAGTCCGATTGTACTTGTTTGAAACTTGTGATACTGCATTTGGCCTCGAGGCGACAACCAGTCACCGAACGTAGCCGCGGTCAAGGGATGAACGTTTTGTCTAATAAAGGCATGGAGTAATTCTATAGCTGTCCTTAAATGAAATAATCGTAGCGGCACGTGACAGTAAACATTCCAACGGTTTCTGTCCCGTGTCTCGCCACACGCAGACTTTATCCGTCGGATACGATGATTGCCAGATGTCAACGCATCTCAACAGTATATGTTTAGCTAGCCTGAGGACCCATTATAAACCTTACGATTTAGTTAATTAAAGTCCTTAACAGTCCTAAACAGGCAAACAGTCTTCGTTCCAACTACGGGATGATAGGTGAAATCTATTTTTCCACGAACGACGCTTCCCGCTAGCAACGTTCCCTCTAGGGCTACTAGTATCCTTCTCTAACCATCAACATGGAAATTGTCCAATTAACAGTAACGTCACTATCAATCTCTTTCCGAGCGAAGTCTTTTCTCCACGAATCCGATGTTCCGGTGCCCTTAGACACACCCATCATTGTTTTCCACTGCAGCATCATCGTGCCGGAAAATCATTCTCTCTTGAGGTCACATTAGCCAGTAACAAAGAGCCTTAACACTCGCTGGATATTCTATGTTTTGACAAAGAGTTTGTTCAGTCCTACCTATACCGTACATAAGGAAGTATGGTACAACTTGGAATCAGGAAGAAAACGAATTCTGTTATCCCGTTGACCGCGGCTTTGTTATTGAACCCAGGATCATTGTCATTAACTTCTCGAGTATCTAATTACCACGACTACTTGTCAAATTATATAACAATCAAATTTACACTAGTAAATATCTGCTCTATTGCATAACTTCAACGTCTAAACCAAATGAAGATTCGTTTCGCGCCTCTAACTCTAATCATAATGTGAACCCGATGTAAGTGAAAATACATGCACATACCCTCGATTCTGCCTGACCAGACTCTCGCCCGGAACCGGAACTCGCAGTGCACCGTGACGAACAGCACTTATATAAGCCTGCACTCTTAGCCAGACCGTCAGTCGTGCTCGCGCAACAGTAGAAGCAATATGGAGTTTTTTAGATCTCTAATACGCGTCGTTGGTTTGTTCGTCCCAAGTAAGGTAGATATCATTTCCGAACTACCACTGGAGGTTTCGCACTTGATACTTCGAAAATTGGATCCCTCGTCCCTGCAGAGCGCCGCGCTTGTCTCGCGCAAATGGTTCAACGTATGTAGATCCGACAAGTGTCTATGGTGGAAAGTGAGACGTCACATGCGACATACGAGAAAGCGGGTCAAGATGCAATTTCTCGGACCTGCAGCCGCTAAAGCTACCAACCAAGAATCAAGAAGTAGAGGACGTGGTGAGGGCAACCTAAGGCACGAAATAAGTTTATCCGCTGCTCGTACGGCGGTCGTCGTTGGAAGGTTACGCGGTCCTCCGAAAATTTCGATGCGAGATCGCTCCATCGATGTTGGACCAATAATATGTATTAGACTCTAACTCGTGTAAGTACCTTAATTTGACTGCTTGCGCTTGCGAGAAATTGAAACGATCTTGTCCGGATTCAGAACTGTAGAGTGAAGCTTAAAATAAAATGGTTTTACTGAAACGGCAATGTGTTTCAGTCACGATAATACTATCTGTATCGTAATAGGCCCATTATTGAATATTAAATAAAACGTATCATCGCTGCAATTGCAGATTTGTCGTCGATTAGGTGCGAGATATACTCCTCATTGGCTGCCAAATACAGCGCACTTCAGCTGGCTCGAGCTACTATATCATCTCTGGTCCTTGACATATCAAGCGTAATTGTAGTTTTGCATATTCAGGTTAAAATATTCAAATGAATGTATCTCCGTTTCTATAGCGCAAATGGCTGCAATGCGATGCCCGTTATATTTCATATCCCATGTCATAACCAGCGCACATCAGCAAGTTTGCGGTCAACTCTGGTCTCTGTCAAACACAGCGTAATTGCTGTTGCGCATATTCAGGCTTACATATTCACAAAAACGTATCTCCGCTTCTATTGCATATATTTCGACTATAAATAGCGCGTTACACGTCATATTTGCACTCAGATACACCGCACATTAGCTGGTTACAGCTATATCAGATCTGGTCCTTGAAACATCCATCGCAATTGTAGAATTGCGTTTGCATTCGTAGATATTCAAATCATGGTATGTCCGTTTCTACGGAACATTTTCGGAAAATTCGACGCGCGTTATATGTCACATTTGCTGTCATGTGCACTGCATGTCAGCTGGTTTGCGCTATGTCAACTCTGGTCCCTGTCAAATCCAGCGTAATTGTTGTTTTGCATATTCAGGTTAAAATATTCAAATGAATGTATCTCCGTTTTTATTGCACACATGGCTACAATTCAATGTCCGTTACATTTCACATCTGATGTCATATGCACCACACATCAGCAGGTTTGTACTATGTCAACTCCGGGCTCTGTCAAATCCAGCGAAATTGCTGTTTTGCATATTCATGCTTAACTATTGAAATCACCGTATAGCCGTTTGCATTGCAAATATGACGACAGCACGAAGCGCGTTATACTCCATATTCGCTGCCAAATACAGTGCATATTATCTGGTTTGAGTTATGTAACGTGTGGACCCAGCGAACCTCAGCGCATTTGGACTTTTGCATATTCAGGCTTAAATATTCAAGTCAACATATTGTAGTATCGTGAGGAAAAAGCCTCATTAGAAATCGATCAAAACAATGTCGTCTGTCCTTCGGTTGTTACTTTACATCGGGGAGAAAGCCTATATGACTAAAGTCACCTCGTACTTGCTGAGCGTTAACAGAATGGGCTTAGAGAGTTGGAAAAACTAACGCTAATGGTAGGGGACGATTTAACTTTAAAGATTGGCTGATCGAGAAGCGTTGAGCGGTTGATCGAGAAATAAGAGTGAGTCGAGAGGTCAGAGTTAATCGAGCAGTCGACGAGTAGAGTTGTTAGCGCTGTCGAGTTGCGAGAGGTGTTAGCGTTGTTGAGAGTGGAGTTGTTAGCGTTGCCGCTGGTGAGAGGTGTTAGCGCTTTCCATTTTCAGGATTAAATATTCAAATCAAGCTATTTCCGGTTCCGTTGCAGATATGTCCACAATTGGAGATAGCGTCGTACTGCCAAATGTATTACTCATCAGCTGGTTTGCGCTATGTCGATTCTGACCATTGTTAAAGCCAGCGCAATTGCAATTTTGGATACTCATGCACGAATAATCAAATCAACGTATCTCCGTTATTGTGGCAGATATGTCGAGAATTCGATGTGACTTGTACCCCACATTTCTTGCCAAATGCACCGCACACCAGCCTGTTTCCGTTATGTCCTCTCTGGTTTCAGTCAATGCCGGCACGATTGTAGTTTCGCATATTCATGCCTAAATGTTCAAATAAACCTATACAGCGCATATCTGCCAGTTTGCGCAATGTCAATTCTGGACCGTGTCAAATCCAGCGAATATGCAGTTTTGCACATTTAAGCTTTAATATTCAAATCTACGTATCTCTGTTTCTAATGCAGATATGACGATGAATTTATGTGTGTTATACTCCACATTGGCTCCCAAATTTAGCACACATCGGAGGGTTTGTGCTATGTCATCTGTGTATCCTGAGAAATCCAATGTAATTGCAGTTCTGCTTACATAGGCTGAATCCTCCATTGGAAAACATTGCGCTGTTATTAGCTGTATACATATTATGTATGTCGGAAATACGATGCACGCTACACTCCACATTTGCTGCCAGATACAGTGAACACAATCCGGTTTGAGCTATGCAAAATCTAGACCTAGCCAGATCCAGCGTATTTTCAGTTTTGTATATTCAGTATTATGCATTCAAACCGACGTATCTCCGCATCTGTTGCTGATGTGCCGACAATTCGATACGCGTTATACTCCACATTTGCTGCCGAATACAGTGCGCATTAACTGGTTTGCGCTGTGTCAACTCTGGACCTTGTACATGCAGCGTAATTGCTGTTTTACATATTCGGTCTCAGATATTTGAGTCAACTTTTCTCCTCTTTCATAGCACACATGCTGAGAACTCGATGCATCTTATACTCCACAGTTGCTGTCAAATACAGCCCACATCAGCTGCTTTGAGCTATGTCATCTCTGGTCTCCGATAAATCCAACGTAGTTTCGGCTTTGCATATTCAGGCTGAAACATTCTAATCAACGTATCTCCGCTTCCGTTGCAGATATGCCGACAACGTAAAGCGTGTTATACGCCAAAATTGTTGCCAAATACAGCACACATCAGCCGCTTTGGGCTATGTCGATTCTGGACCCTGTGAAGTGCAGCGTAATTGTAGTTTTGCATACTCAGGAATAAACGTTCAGATCAATGTGTCTCCGCCTCTATAGCATATGTGCCGACATACACTCCATATTTGCTGCCAAATACAGCGCACATTAGTGGGCTGGCGCTATATCAACTCTGGCCCGTGTCAAACCTGCGTAATTGCAGTTTTGCAAATTCGTGCATAAATATTCAAATCAACGTATCTACGATTCTGTTACAGATATGCCGACAATTCGACTCAGGTTATACTTTACATTTGCTGCCAATACAGTGCACATCATTCGATTTAAACTATGTCATCTCCGATCACCGACAAATCCAGCGTAATTGCAGTTTTTCATATACATTATTATATATTGAAATCCACGCATCTCCGTTACTGTTGGAAATGTGTCGACAATACGATTTGCCTTGTATTCCACATTTCTTGCAAATTAAACCAATATCATCCAATTAGCGCTATGTCCACTCTGGTCCGGTCAAACCCAACGCAACTGCAGTTTTGCATCATCAAACCTAAATATTCAAATCAACGAATCTCCGTTTCGATTGCAGATATGTGGAAAATTCGATGCGCTTTATACTCCGTAATTGCTACTAAATACAGTTCACATCATCTGGTTTGCGCTATGTCAAATCCGGACCCTGAGAAATCAAGCGTAAATGCAGTAATGCATGATCAGGGTTCAATATTCAGATCGACGTGACTCAGTTTCTGTTGCATATATGTCGACAAAACGGTGCGCGTTATATTCCACATCGACTGCCATACACTGGGCGCTTCATCTGGTTTAAGCCATGTTAAATACGGAACGAGTCAAATCCAGCGTATTTGTAGTTTTGCACATTCAAGCCTAATATTCAAGTGAATGTATCTCCGTTTTCATAGTAAGTATGTTCACAATAGGATGCATGTTATACTCCACATTTGCTGCCAAATACAGCACACATCAGACAGTTTGCACATTGTCAAGACTGGACTCGGTGAAATCCAAGTGACTGCAGTTTTGGATATTAATGCTTACATATTCGAATCAAGGTATCTCCGCTTGTTTTGCAGAAACATTGTCCATACGATGCGCGTTATATTCCACATCTGATGCCAAATCAGCCGGTTTGTGCTATGCCAACTCTGGACCCTGTAGAATCTAGCAGAATTGCAGTTTTTGCTATTAATGCTTAAATATTGCTTTCAAAGTCTCTCCGCTTGTTTTGCACATATGTCGACAATGCGACACGCCTTATACTCTACATTTGCTACAGTTACATTACTCATCAGCTTGTTTGAGCTATGTCAACTCTGGTCTCTGCCAAAACCTGCCAAAATGCAATTTTGCATGTTCAGGAATAAATATTCAGATCAACGTGACTACATTTCGATTGCAGGTATGTAAACAGTTCGATGCGCGTTACATTCCACATTGACTGCCATACGCAGAGCGCTTCATCTGGTTTAAGCCGTGTTAAATCCGGACCGAGTCAAATCCAGCGTATTTGTAGTTTTGCATATTCAAGCCTAGTTATTCAAGTGAAAGTATCTCCGTATCCATTGTAGGTATGTCGACAATAGGATGCACGTAATGCTGTACATTTGCTGCCAAATACAGCATACTCCAGCCGGTTTGCTCTATGTCATCTATGACATCCCCGGCCGTGTCAAATACGGCGACATTGCAGATTTCCATATTCAGAATCAAATGGTCAAATCCCCGTACTTCCTTTGCTTTTGCAGACATGCCGAGTATTCGATGTGCCCGGTACTCCAGATTTCTTGCCCAATTCAGCGCACACTAGACAATTGGCGCTATGTCCGCACTGATCCCTGTCAAATCGAGCGTATCAGGTCTATAAATATGAAACCGGAATTTGCCTATAGATGGCCCTAGCTCATAGTGTAGTTATCACTATACTATGTCATTGATGCCAAAAGTCGTTGTTGTCATCTCACGAACATTTTCGACTGAGAACAGTACAATGATTCTGGCAATGATTCTTTGGAAGAAATTGCACACTTCATCCTATAGACATACCGGACGATACAAGGGCTGGTCGTCCCTTCTTCCGAAGCAATACCAGCCTAGCCGTGCGCCATATCCGAGGGTTGGCACCCTCCTTCGAACACGATGTAAATAGGTGTCGCAGTCTAGGTGCCATGACCCGCATCATCTCCCCTCATACCCGTCGCGGGACTCCTTCAGGGCCAGGCCCTACTTGGCGGGAGGCTATCATCCTCGCCTCGCCCATCACCTCCCCGTGTGCATATACGCCGACGCAGCGTCATACTAGCTTTTGCGATGGCGTGAACGATATTGAAATATGTAACCAAACCTAGTAGCACTGTAAATTACTTTCCTACAGTACTTCAGCTTATTATATTTTTTAGATAGTTCATAAGTACTTATTCATGAGCACAAACTATAATAATTTGTTGCGGCATATGAGCCAGAGGGAAATTCAAATCCTATTGTTACTTTGCCTCGGAGTATCAGGATCGTAAGGATACAAGTAAATACACTCGGAGCATAAAAATGTTGCCGCTACTTCGAACAAAGACGATTTTGAATCTTCCGACTTCTGCCCCGACCAGTATAAATAAACCGAGGCAACCCAAAGAGTAAAGTATCTTCGAATACCTACGAGTATCAACGAACGATCTGCTCAATTTCGTGACGAACATTTATGGAATATTTTTACACATTGTATCTACGACTCAGGGCCCATAGGCTGTACCTTACTTTATTATTTTAAGTAAATTCGACGATTACGACGACAATCGATAACCTCAAATAAGTCTGACGGTCAAACTTCCCATATACCGTGTCCTCTACATATTTCATTATAAAAGACCTGAGTCAAATATTGATGTTTTTGACCGTCAGATGTATTTGAGTTAAGACTACCTATACTAGTCGCCGGGGGGGGGGGGGTGAAAGAATTCATATTAGCCTACCTGACGACAATAGCTGGTGGCGGTGACATTGTTTTTATATTAATTGTAGCTCAGCGGTCTAGGTACTTCGAGGCAACAACGACGTAATTTGCTTTGTCCTATGACTCATGTACCGCTACACTTCTATTTCTATAGAAATGTAATGCTAAGTACTAAAATATATCACAAGTATTTCATATTTGAAATAACAGTCAAATTAACGGAATTAGTCTGTTTGACATCTATGCGGTTCAAGTCTTGTACGAATATATGTACAGCCTGCAGTTTTAATATTCTAAGCGCGTATTGTATGCCGGACACTTATCTTTAATAAATTTTGCAAATCTGTTTATAGTAAGTGATGAATCATTAGGCCAATGACAAATAAGGCGACCATTAAAAGATTTAACGAAACTTGCTTCTGCTGAACTTGGTCTATGAAGGTCGAATAGCTTCTCGTTTGTTTTTCAATTAAAGACATACTTTATGGAATGTGTTTTACTGACATACCGATTCCAAGGATTTCCAGTTCTTCTTAAAAATATTACACTCTGTTGTGTGAAATATAATTTGTCCTTATTATAACCATTAACATCTAATGTCCTTTCTGGAAGTTCGTATACTAAGGCATCGGAATTATTTTTCATTTTACGCTGCGTTACTCGCAACTTTTCACAGATATATGTACCAACTGGAAGTAGTTCTTTGGCACGTATTCGAGTATAGTTATTTCCTGCTGGTTTCCACAAAGCTTCACAGAACAACGTCGCTTCCTCGTTCCTTTAAAGAACAGTCATACATTAGTATCACATGAACGTACTCCTTGAAAAAACATTTCATTACTGGAAATCTAAAAGATTATTATTGAACTCAATAAGATTCAGTTGCTTACATGCTCCTCAAATATTTTTTGCTAATGTCCACTCCTCCTAAGTAGAATGCATCTATAATATGCAATGCAAGTACTTTTTGCTGATATATAAACTCCTTAGTCATTTCATATACAACCTCTGCGTTTACAAGTGTATTTGGTGGTAATTCTATGCCAATGTCATCGACACTAACCCAAGAATTCTTTGTACATGTATATACGTTGCTCCTTCCCACGCCCATATAAAATGTAGCGTGCTTCTTATCATCATCAGACCATGGCTTTGTACCACATGGCATATAAAACCAGTCATATAGTGATAAAAATGCATTTTCAATGTTAAATTCCATCAATTGTGCTGGATTAATAGTAAGAAATGACGTATCTTTCAAAAGAGTATTCAATTTGTCTTTGGTTTCATGTGTCTTGGGATTGTCCTAGTTTCATCTGGAAGTTTCCAATACTCTAGATATTGTTTGCGCATATCAGCTTGTTTTGTCTCAACAAGAGTATTATCCGCATAAAATGCTGCAATTTTACACAGGTCGATTATTTGTTTTCCGGCCAAATCTTTGTTAGAAGCACGTAGATATTGAACAAATTGTTTCTCTCTTTTTAATTCATTATATGATACAAGTTGTAAAACGTCGTCATTTACACCACCTTTTAAAAGCACACGATTAACATGCTTCAGATATTCATCAACATCTTGTACCCCAGATCGTTTCTTCTTACATATTAAGTAACGTTCTGAATTTCCTGGTCTAGAAGAGTTTGGTTTAAAAATAAAAACTTCTTCAAAGCAGCGATACATTAAATAAACTAAACCAGCACTAAAGGGTGTAAAAAGCTTGAATAATTAAGTCACAAAATCGCCACCCTCTCTTTCAACCATCAATGCTATTAAACATCGACAAAGATACAGTTGTTTTGAAAGAATTTCTTGTACATTTTCTTGTCGTTCTGCTGAGAATCCTCAATCAAACATCACAAAATGTACTCCTTTGCCATGGGTATGCTGCATTATAATATTTGTAAATGCCTCTTCATTATCTGGGTCAAAGACATCATCACTTTCCTTTGGTCCGTAGTATGGATGAAATGTTTCACAAGGACCCGCATAAAAGTCTTCTAATTTGAAATCATGTTCATTTTCTAAAGTAAGAGCAAATCCTTTAGCACGTCATTTCTTTCGCCATAGAATATGTTCACTAAAACCTCTTGCTCCGGCACATACATCTGCAAAGTATAGCAGCCCATTCTCCCTCAAACCTTTTGGGTTAGTAAACATAAAGTTACATGCTCTATCTGTATTCGCCATTTTAACAGTAGCACGATTTTAAAAAAGTGTTAAAAAAAGTTTTCGCATTGATAACAGTTTTCACTATATCTTCACAACAGAAATCAATTTCATCATCTGTGGTCAACTTTTCATATCACCATTTCATATCTTTTACACACTTTATAACTTCCTCTGCAGGATGCCATTTAAGACCTGAAGCTTCATGTCCAGGAACATGATGTCCAAAGCCTCTGCAACCATGCTGTCTAGGTGCTTGAACTGGCTCTAAACGACCTTGTTCACTATTTCCGAGGCCGTAACCGCCTTATATCCCATCATTCGCATCATCCTTTTGCCGTTATCGAGGAGATTGTTTGACTCTTGTGTTATTACTTGTATTCTTCTATTGTCAACTACCTTTTCATCAATATCCTCCTCGTCAGATTCACTTGAACATCTGCGAATTTTTTGTCGTTTACTATGATTATAAGTATCTCTTTCACAGTTCTTCCTTTTTGTCCTAGTTTCCAATTCTTCTTGCATGGTATGTTGATGCATCAGTCGCATAACAATTCTGCTAGGAACATGATACATTTACACTGTACATGTGAATGTGTGTATAAGCGTCAGAGGACGTCCAGGCCTTAGTTGGGACAAAAGACAAGAGTCAGGCGTTAGAAGTATCTGGAGGAGCCGGTTGACAACAAGCGTGCGTGCTAGTAGCATTTCGAGGTCTTTAGAGTATAAGATATATGTACAACAGTTGTGTGCTAAATAAAGGGAATTATTTGTATTTCCGAATCCATTCTATATCTTTTCAATTCCTGAACATGCAAAATTGCATTTTGGCAGGTTTTGGCAGAGACCAGAGTTGACATAGCTCAAACAAACTGATGAGTAATGTAACGGTAGCAAATGTAGAGTATAAGGCGTATCGAATTGTCGACATATGTGCAAAACAAGCGGAGAGACTTTGAAAGCAATATTTAAGCATTAATAGCAAAAACTGCAATTATGCTAGAATTTACAGGGTCCAGAGTTGGCATAGCACAAACCGGCTGATTTGGCATCAGATGTGGAATATAAGGCGCATCGTATGGCCAACGTTTCTGCAAAACAGGCGCAGATACCTCGATTCGAATATGCAAGCATTAATATCCAAAACTGCAGTCACGCTGGATTTCACCGAGTCCAGTCTTGGCCATGTGCAAACTGTCTCATGTGTGCTGTATTTGGCAGCAAATGTGGAGTACAACATGCATCCTATTGTGAACATACTTACTATGAAAACGGAGATACATTCACTTGAATATTTAGGCTTGAATGTGCAAAACTACAAATACGCTGGATTTGACTCGTTCCGTATTTAACATGGCTTAAACCAGATGAAGCGCCCAGTGTATGGCAGTCTGTGTGGAATATAACGCGCACCGTTTTGTCGACATATCTGCAATAGAAACTGAGTCACGTCGATCTGAATATTGAACCCAAATCATGCATTACTGCATTTACGCTTGATTTCACAGGGTCCGGATTTGACATAGCGCAAACCAGATGATGTGAGCTGTATTTAGTAGCAACTACGGAGTATAAAGCGCATCTAATTTTCCACATATCTGTAATCGAAACGGAGATTCGTTAATTTGATTATTTAGGTTTGATAATGCAAAACAGCAGTTGCGTTGGGTTTGACCGGACCAGAGTGGACATAGCGCCAATTGGATGATATTGGTTTAATTTGCAAGAAATGTGGAATACGAGGCAAATCGTATTGTCGACACATTTCCAACAGTAACGGAGATGCGTGGATTTGAATATATAATAATTTATATGAAAAACTGCAGTTAACAATTACACTGCATATAACAGAGACCAGAGTCGATGTTCTGCCGCGCAACACATCTGCACTCAATCCCGCGCGGCTTGACAGCTACCGGTCCACGTGCCATCCTTCGAATCCTCCATAGGCCCAAGGACCCACCATAAAGATGAAATCCTAACTGCATTGTTCGCACATATGGTCTAAGTCAATCTGTTTGTTTCGAAAACACTTTCTAATTCTAGAAGTGTTGTCGGTCGGTTTTTAGAAAGGTCCTTGGGTTTATTACGCGCTCTTAAGAATTACGGAGAGCGGGTAGTGGCCTGACGAAAAAAGCGGACATCTACCTAACGGAAAATCTGAGTTTTACCATAAAAAATGTCGCCTAGGACCCACGTTGGTAGGTGGCTTCTTCCTCCTCTCTTCCTTCCTATCATTAGTCATAACCAATCGGCATCGCGGATCATTGCCCTCATTTTCCTAACTAACAATGTAAGAAACGAATCCGCGTTCTTCGTTCAAAGGGCACACCCATACCGAGCTTCGTACTCACATCAGAATAAACTTTAGAGTTACATCATCTCTCACGGTGACTAGAGTTCCTGCAATCCCTATAACTCTCACCGTTCCTATATCTCTAAGAGCCTCCTATTTCTCTCACAGTATCCAGAAGTCCGACAGCTCCTACAGCTCTCACGGACCTAGAGCTCCTATAGCTCACACTCTCATCTAAGAATAATCCTTCTCTTCGTTATCTGTATCTTAAGCAACGGCGTTCTTACTCAGTGTGTTGTATAAATCGTTGGAAATACATATATTTTTTATAACTCTGTGACTCCCAGTGTTATACCACAACAACTACATCTATTATCCTAAGCGAAATACGGGGATCGAACTATTCGTGGTGTCGATTATTCCAAGCGTAACGGGAATTTACGACTCCCATTGACGCGTATACAAATGACCGCGTCTCCCCGCGATAGCTCGAAAATACAGTCGACATAGCGCAAACCGGATAAGTACTGTATTTGGCTATAATTGTGAGGTATAGCGAGCATCGCATTTGCGACATGTATCCAATAGCAGAGCTGATACGTTGACTTGAACATTTAGGCATGAATATGCAAAACAGCAATTACGCTGAATCTGTCAGTGACCAGAGAAGACATAAGACAGTAGAGACGATAGAATCGGAAGATGTGCCCTGTGCTCACCAGCGAATCAGGAGCATAACGCTCACCGAATTGTCGTCATATCTGCCGTAGAAACGAAGATACGTTGCTTTCGATATTCAAGCATGACTATGCTAAACTGCAATTATGGTGTATTTGACAGGGATAAGGGTGAACAAAACGCTAACCTACTGATGTGCGCTGTATATGACATCAGATGTCAAATATAACGCGCACCGAATTGTCTGTAAGTGTGCCATAGAAACGGAGATTATGTAAAACTGCAAATACGCAGGGTTCGGCTGGGTCCCGATTTTACTTGCATCAAACGGGATAACGTGCACTGTGTTTGGCAGCAAATTTGGAGTATAACGAGCCTCTAATTGTAGCCATATGTGAAGTAGAATCGGAGATACGTCGGTTTGAATACTTAATCCTGAATATACGAAACTGCAACTACGCTGGATCTGGCTGGGTCCTGATTTTACATAGCGTAAACCGTATGATGTCTAAGTTGCACTACATGTTAGAGAAAGGAGCAATTACTACGTATAAGAAAGACAAAGTCGATTGCTGATGAGTTCGCACTAGCGAGTGTCTCTACATCACGGCGACGCTGTCGAGGAAAACTATGATGGGTGTGTCTAAGGGCACGAGATCATCGGATTCGTGGAGAAAAGTGTTCGTTCAGAAAGTGAGGGAAATTGACGTTACTGCTAATTGGTCAATTTCCATGTTGGTGGTTAGAGAAGGGTGCTTACCGTCCTTGGGGAGAGTTGCCAGTGGGAAGCGTTCGTAGAAGGATAGATTTCTCTTATCTTCCGTAGTTGGTGCGCACGCTATTTGTCTATATGAAATACTTTGTATAATTGAAACTTAATATTCGTAGCTGGCCCTCGGCCAGCTAAACATATATTCTGAGGATCCGTCGACATCTGGCAATCATCTTACCCGAAGGGCAAAGTCTGCGTGTGGCGAGCCATGGGACAGAAATCGTTGAAATTTTTACCGTCGTGCCCCGTCCCAAGTATTTCTTATAATGAGAGCTATAAAGTTACTTCATGCCTTTCTTAGGCAATACGTTCATGCCTTGACCGCGACTACTTTCGGCGACTGGTTGTCGCCTCGAGCCCGAGCTCACTATTATAAATCTCGAATAAGTACAGCCGAATCGAATGACAACAGTTTCTTAGGTTATGGTGAAATCTGGATTACAGCACTAAGGGGTCCTCCCAACGCTCCAAAGTGGAGGCTCCGGTGTTCTCTCATCTCCGATATATTTATAACTGTTGTGTGCTAAATAAAGGAAATTATTTGTATTTCCGACTCCCTCATATATCTTTACAAATAGCACAAACGGGCTAATGTGTGCTCCAGTTGGCAGCCAATGTAGAGTCTAACACGCATCAATTCACCGTCATATCTGCATTAGAAACAGAGATACATTGATTTGAATATTTAAGCCTGAATATGCAAATCTGCAACTACACAGAATTTGGTCGGATCCAGAGTTAACATGGCACAAACTAGCTGATTTGGCAGCATATGTGGAGTATTCTGCGCATCGAATAGGCGACATAAAAACCAAGATACGTTCATTTGAATATGTAATATTTGAATATTTCGCCTGAAAATGCATAATTGCAAATACGCTGAGTTTGGCTGCGCCCACACGTTAAATAACTCAAACCAGATAATATGCATTGTGTTTGGCAGCAAAAGTGGGGTATATCGCGCATCGAATTGTCGGCATATCTGCAATGCAAACGGCGATACGGTGATTTGAATGATTAATCATGAATATGTAAAGCAGCAATTTCGCTAGGTTTGACAGAGACCGGAGTTGACTTGGTACAAACCACCAGATGTGTGGTGCACATGACATCGGATGTATAATTCAACGAGCATCGCTTTGTCGCCATATGTGCAATAGAAACGGAGATACATTCATTTGAATATGTTAACACTGCCGTCTCAGTAAAACCATTTTATTTCAAGCTTCACGCTACAGTTCTGAATCCGGACAAGACCGTTTCAAGTTCTCGCAAGAGCAAGCAGTCAAATTAAGGTACTTACACGAGTTAGAGTCTAATACATTTTATTGGTCCAACATCGATGGGGCGATCTCGCATCGAAATTTTCGGAGGACCGCGTAACCTTCCAACGACGACCGCCGTACGAGCAGCGGATAAACTTATTTCGTGCCTTAGGTTGCCCTCACAACGTCCTCTACTTCTTGATTCTTGGTTGGCAGCTTTAGCGGCTGCAGGTCCGAGAAATTGCATATTGACCCGCTTTCTCGTATGTCGCATGTGACGTCTCACTTTCCGCCGTAGACACTTGTCGGATCTACATACGTTGAACCATTTGCGCGAGACAAGCGCGGCGCTCTGCAGGGACGAGGGATCCAATTTTCGAAGTATCAAGTGCGAAACCTCCAGTGGTAGTTCGGAAATGATATCTACCTTGCTTGGCACGAACAAACCAACGACGCGTAGTAGAGATCTAAAAAACTCCATGTTGCTTCTACTGTTGCGCGAGCACGACTGACGGTCTGGCTAAGAGTGGAAGCTTATATATGTGTTGTTCGTCACGGTGCACTGCGAGTTCCGGTTCCGGGTGAGAGTGCTGGTCAGGCAGAATCGATGGTATGTGCATGTATTTTCACTTACATCGGGTTCACATTATGATTAGAGTTAGAGGCGCGAAACGAATCTTCATTTGGTTTAGACGTTGTAGTTATGCAATAGAGCAGATATTTACTAGAATAAATTTGATTGTTATATAATTTGACAAGTAGTCGTGATAATTAGGTACTCGAGAAGCTAATGACAATGATCCTGGGTTCAATAACAAAGCCGCGGTCAACGGGATAACAGAATTCGTTTTCATCCTGATTCCAAGTTGTACCATACTTCCTTATCTATGTTATAGGTAGGACTGAACAAACTCTTTGTCAAAACATAGAATATCCACCGAGTGTTAAGGCTCTTTGTAACTGGCTAATGTGTCCTCACGAGAGAATGATTTTCCGGCACGATGATGCTGCAGTGGAAAACTATGATGGGTGTGTCTAAGGGCACCGGAACATCGGATTCGTGGAGAAAAGACTTCGCTCGGAAAGAGATTGATAGTGACGTTACTGTTAATTGGACAATTTCCATGTTGATGGTTAGAGAAGGATGCTAGTAGCCCTTGAGGGAACGTTGCTAGCGGGAAGCGTCGTCCGTGGAAAAATAGATTTCACCTATCATCCCGTAGTTGGAACGAAGACTGTTTGCCTGTTTAGGACTGATTTAATTAACTAAATCTTAAGGTTTATAATGGGTCCTCAGGCTAGCTAAGCATATACTGCGGAGATGCGTTGACATCTGGCAATCATCTTATCCGACGGATGTCTGCGTGTGGCGAGTCTGGGTACAGAAACCGTTGGAATGTTTACCGTCGTGCCCCGTCCCAAGTATTTCTTTTAAGGACAGCTACAGAATTACTCCTTGCCTTTATTAGACAAAACGTTCATCCCTTGACCGCGGGTACGATCGGTGACTGGTTGTCGCCTCGAGGCCATTTTGTATCACACGTTTCGAACAATTACATTCGGACTAGATGATTACGATTGTTTAATTACCCCTACGTTAGAATCTAGATTACAATGTTACGGGATTTTCCCAAAATTCCAAACAGAATGTTGCGGTGTTCTTTCATCTGCGACTTATATTTATGTCGCTGGTAGTTCTTACGCATTAGCTTATCGACGGCCTGGCTGGGAACGATCAGGGAAGCGAACTTTTCTGCCCGCGCGCCTGGAGTGATGAATTCCTGAGTCGTCTTCGTTTTGCTCGTTTCAAACATCAGGTGGTATTATTACTTCGCGATTTTCGCTGTAATGGTGTTCAATGTTATCGTGCAATAAAATTTCACGCGTTTCGGACGGTATACGGGTACGATTACGTTCTTGTTGCTAACTTTAATAGCAATGGTTCTTTTTGCTCTCGATATAAATTGATGCGGTCCGCCGTAGGGTGGTTGTAAGGGGTTTCCGATGGCATCGTGACGTAGAAATACGTAAGACGATGTTTCGATTGGAACACGGAGGTTTCTTTTTCGCCGTGTCGCGTAATCGGGTGAGGCCTGATCTTTTCTATTCGTAGTTTTAGACGGCTTCCGTATTTCGACTTGGCCTGTTGCTTCGTTGGTGCACAGAATTCTGCCGGCAATCGTATGCCGGTGCCGTAAACTATTTCGGCTGTCGTCGTTTTCACGTCCGTAATAGCTGTTCGTATGCCTAATAAAACTATTGGCAAGATTTCTACACAGTTGCTCGTATCGTGGCATTTGATTGCTGCTTTTAGTTGTCGGGGCAGGCGCCCTACCATCCCGTTGGTCGCGGGGTGATAGGCTGTCGTTCGTAAATGCCTAATGCCGAGGAACAAGCATAATTCGTTAAATAAGTTTGATTCGAACTGGCGTCCTTGATCGGTCCTTATCCTTAAAGGTACGTCGAAACGGAATATCCACGTGGAAAGGAGGGCTGAAGCAACGGTTGCCGCCTCCATGTCGGCGATGGAAACGGCTTCGGTCTAACGCGAAAAACGATCGATTTTCGCCAGGCAGTGTCGGTATCCTAGCGTCCCGTCTCTGGGGGGGGGGGGTTTGTCATGAGGTCTTCGACGTTCTTTAGCTGTTGATCGCTGAGGCATTTGCCTAGCGTCACGTTCCTAATTATGCTCTAGCAGTTTATATTTCTCTAATCAAGTTGTTTGAATGAACTGTAATTTATACCTGTTAAATCAGTGTATACTTAATTGAACCACCCCGATTGCCCTAGCAGAAATAAGGTTATCGATCTGTTCGTGGCTGTTAGGAACATGATACATTTACACTGTACATGTGAATATGTGTGTAAGCGTCAGAGGACGTCCAGGCCTTAGTTGGGACAAAAGACAAGAGTCAGTCGTTACAAGTATCTGGAAGCGTCGGTTGGCAACAAGCGTGCGTGCGAGTAGGATTTCGAGGTCCTTAGAGTATAAGATATATGTATAACTGTTGTGTGCTAAATAAAGGGAATTATTTGTATTTCCGAACCCCTTCTATATCCTTACGGTGGCGTCGATTATCTGATCGTAACGGGAATTTACGACTCTCGTTGACGCGAAACATAGTTGATTTTGTTTAAATGCTAGTTATAGTTTCACGTGAGTAGTGGCAGAAGGAAAGAAGGGTATACACGAATCATTTATAAACCACTTAAGATGTATAGGCGAAAATGACTTGAAATAGTATTTCTTTACTCAGATTGCCTTATTTTCATATTGCTATTATAACATAAATGTCATGGTAGAAACCCGGATGATAAATAAGTGGCTTATTTCGTTAAACAAATTATTGCCTTTCTGAATTACATTAGAGACTTTCAATAATACTCAACTACGAAATTTATGTTGATTCTTTTATAAATGGTACATGCCTGTCAGTTAGATATTATAAGAACGAAGAGTTTACCATTAAAACTTTAAAATTTCGACAAAAGTTTTAAAGCGTAGGCGTCACTGTGTAGGTACGTAGGTAGGTAAATTGAGGTCAACCGGATGTAGAGTTAGTGCCGCATCGGCCACGCTGGTCTTTACCTTTCTCTCATTGCGTTCGTCAGATAATTAATATAATTTACATGTTATTATAAACAGTATTATAAATTACTATAAATTTTTGTACATTATATATATTGTTGAGGTAAATAAATTCAAAATTTAGGGAACAACGAATTCAAGTATTATCCTGTTCTGTCGGGTTACTATTGGTGGCGGGGCAGTAGCCGCTTGGGGTACGTGGGCGTTGCCTCTGGACCGCTTCGGTCAATCTCACTCCGCGAGTAGTTGGTAACGGTTGTGTCGAAGTTAGTGACGAAAGTGCGCAGTGGTTTCTCAGTCTGATTCGTGTATTTTCCATGTATGTTATATCAGATTTCTTGGATATTATTTCGTCACAGTGTAAAATGTGTCTCTTTTATACTTGCGAACTGGTTAATTCTATCGTTGTTACTGAATATTATAATATTCTTGTACGTTAGTGTATTTGTAATGGTATAGAATGGATTCGGAAATACAAATAATTCCCTTTATTTAGCACACAACATTTATACATATATCTTATACTCTAAAGACCTCGAAATGCTACTAGCACGCACGCTTGTTGTCAACCGGCTCCTCCAGATACTTCTAACGCCTGACTCTTGTCTTTTGTCCCAACTAAGGCCTGGAAGTCCTCTGACGCTTACACGCACATTTACATGTACAGTTTAAATGTATCATATTCCTAACACGCCTCCTTACATTTATACTGTACACTTAATCGTATTTACATGCTTTGACGAATTACGTAACAGAAACTTTAACACTTATTGCTTTATCTACATTTCTCTTAGTTTACATTCATCCATGACCTAAACCTTTCGAATTTCTCTCTCTGTACACAGTGCCTTCGTAAAAATATCCGCAGTATTTTCGTCTGTACTTACCTTAAGTATGTTTATCTTGTTCTCCTTTAAGCACTCGTGAACATAGTGGTAATGAACTTCAATGTGTTTAGAATTTTTTGTAAAATTTCCGTGCTTTGCTATACTCATCACTCCAGAGTTATCCTCATCAATTTTTACAGGGTTATCGTCTAGATTTACATTGAAGATTTTCATAATTTCCATAATGGACATTAATTCACTCACCGCTGCCGATAGAGCTACATACTCTGCATACGTCGAGGCTTTTGTCACACACCTTTGTTTTTTATACTTCCAACCAATTACATTTCCACACAATCTAATTACATATTCAGAAGTCGATTTCTTTTCTAAATGATCTCCTGCCTAATCAGCGTCCACATAACAATCTATCGTTTCACATTTTTCATTCCTTTTATAATCTAATCTTAAGTCTCTAGTCCGGTACAAATATTTCAATATTCGCAAAGCAAATTTAAAATTTGTCTCATTACAACAATCTTGAAATCTACTCAAATAATTCACACTATAACTTATATCGGGTCTGGTATTTTCACTAATATACAACAATGCGCCAATTAAATTTTTGTATCCAATATCCTCTCTATTTATCACAGCTTTTTCAATTTTTAAGTTGGTCTCCATAGGTGCACAGTACAATTTGCTATTTTGTAACTTACATTTGTTTGCTAATGATTCAATGTATTTCTTTTGGCTTAATCTTATTTCATTTTTGAAATAATCATAGTCTATATTTATTCCAAGATATTCTTTGACTTCACCTAAATCTTTCATTTCAAATCTATTAGTTAACAACTTCTTTACCCTTTGTATCTTCCTTTTATTTTTACTACAAATTAGCAAATCGTCTACATACATTAGCAAATAAACAACATTTTCTCCCTCTCCATGTATATATATGCACAACTCTATGTTATTCTTCTTAAAACCTAATCTCGTCACATACTTATCAAGACACTCATACCACTCTCTTCGACTTTCTCTTAACCCATAAAGCGCTTTCGATAGTTTACAAACTCTATCCGTTCCGTCCGCATATCCCTTTGGTTGATTTCCATATACCTCCGAGGTTACTTCACCATTTAAAAAAGCAGTTTCTACATTCATTTGCTCAATAATTAATCCATTTTGACAACAATATGATAGCAATATCTTAAAGGTCTCATTACTCGCTACTGGGGAGTATATGTCATCGGCTACGTTTCTTTGTTGGAATCCTCTTACCACTAATCTAGCCTTATACCTGTCATCTGATTTTCTCGTGTAAACCCATTTTACATCTAATACGTCTTTGCCTTTTACCCTTTCTACCAATTTCCAAGTTTTATACTTATAAAGACATTCTATTTCCTTATTCATAGCTTGTTTCCAATCTTCACTATCTTCACAACAAAACGCCGCCTCAAATGTACAAGAGATATCTACACTACAATAATTTGCATGGATTTCACTAATGTTTTCTTTTTCTGGATATCTTACTGGAGTTCTCTTATTACGTGTAGATCTTCTAGGGATGTTTAAGCTTTCAAAACTGTTATCATTTTCATCTTTCCTACTTTCTAACTCTTCCTTACTCATTCCTTATTCATGTTTACCAATAAATCATTATCCTCAATGTCATCGTTTTCTTTATCGAATGAATTCTCCACAAAACCGGTACATTTTGTGTCTGTTTCTATGACCTCTACATGTCTCGCTATTGTTATTTTCCCACCTAATAAGACTCTGTAACCTACTTCACTATATCCAAACAAAATTCCCATATCTGCCTTCTTATCCCATTTAGAAACTCTCTTTTGTTCTTACAAAAACTTTACTTCCATATAGATGTATATTTTCAACACTTGGTTTTCTCCCGAAGAATATTTCAAAAGGTGTCTTTCTCTCTATAGTATTTGCCAGTATTCGATTCTTCAAGTATACCGCTGTCCAATCTATTTCCAGCCAGTACCTTTTATGTACTTTTGCTTCCGCTAACAAGCAACGCGCCATGTCCATCACTGTTCTATTATACCTTTCCGTTGTCCCGTTTAATTCATGTACGTAGGTTGGGCAGTTATTTATTCTGATACCTTTATCCCTAGCAAATTTATAAATTCGATTATTCAAGTTCTCTTTTCCATTATCACATCTCAATATTTTAAACCTCTTGCCCGTTAAATTCTCGGCTTCATTTACAAACTGTACGAAACAATCAAACACCTCATCTTTTGATTTTATACAATAACTTCTAGCTATTTTGCTATAATTATCGATAAATGAGATGAAATATTTCTCTTCATTGAATCCGGTAGTCTTAAAGGGACCGCGCACGTCCGAATGAATAATTTCCATTATCTCCCTAGCCTTGGTTCGATTATTTTTGAATGGTAAATTTTGCATTTTCCTTTCCATGCACACCCTACATTTCAAAAATTCCTTTTCAAATTCATTCGGTATACCAGTAACTAGCTGCTCTTTACCCAAAATATTTAAATATTTAAAATTTACGTGTCCTAGCATCCTATGCCATCTTTTCTTTTTACTCATATCACTACGTTCGGCGCTGTTTGCTAAGTGCTACTTCCCTTTCAATATACTTTTCATTCTATATGTTCCCTTTTCTTTAACCGCTACCGCTGTAAGCTTATTGTCCTCATCTATTACTTTTGCAATATTTCCTATTGAAATAACCGTGTTCCTATTATCTTTTAACTTGCCTAAACTAGTCAAGTTTGCGCACATTTCTTTCGCGTAAAAAACATTATGCACATTTATTTCATTTTGCTTTCCAAATGCTTCAAAATAACTTATAACATTCGCTAATTTTGTTGCCTTTATCGATCTATTATCGCCTAAATATATATTTACCGGTTCTTTAAGGTCAATAGATTTATCGAAATAATTTACGTTGTTAATTATGTGATCTGTGCAACCGCTATCTAATGGCCACATTACTTCATAATTACTAATCTCGTTCGCCTCGCCGCTGTGTGCTGCGTGCGCCGTTGCTATCCATGTGCTTGATCTTGAGTTACCATGCTCGTGTCACGTAAAATAAAAAGCAGGAGGCTCGAACGAAAAGAAAAAAATTAAGGTAACAAAAAAAACAAGAGAATTTATTTCTTGTATTCTGAATTTACACTGACTGCGATTTTGTTCTGAGCTCCAGCCGTGACTTTCCAAGACTGAAGCTCTTACAATTTGACTTTCGGTAACATCTGTTTCTTCTTTGTTTGTCATCCCTCAATATCCCCACTACCCTGTAGGCGTACGTGACCGTTGTCACACTTCTAGGACATTCGGTGGAAGGACCGTTAGGATACAGATGACTCATTAGGCACTTCGGCGATATACATTGTCGCCAAGGCCGCCACATCTCTATCTCCATCATCGGTCCATCGGATTTGAAGTATGCCGGTCGTGACACTCGCTCGTGCCGGTTGTTGACTGACGATGGAAATTTCCATGTCCCCTGCTCGTATTTCCTTTGTTTCCTCCTCCTCTGCTGCGACCACGTGTTGACCCAAGCCAAAAACTGATACTGTTTCCCGCTTCGACGCCATTTTGACACTCTCTCGCAAAATGTCCTACTCTTCCACATCTGAAGCATCCTTCCTTTTTTGCAGAAAAGGCGCTGGTTTGCATTTCTCCTCGATTGGACTTATTTTTCCTCTCCGCTATTTCAATTTTATTTTTTAAATACGCTACCGTTTGATTTTCGGCTTTCAGTGCATCTACTATATCCGCTATGTAGCTGTATTCTTCGGGTAACGTATTCAGCATGTAAGTTAGTTTTTCCCTCTCACTCACTTGTGCACCCGCACATTTTAATTCGTTTATTAATTTTTCGAAATCGCTAAAGAACGATGCTGAATCACTGTAGTTCTCAAGTTTTATCTTTTCCAATCTCCTTCTGCATACGACCTGTAGTGCCGTCGACACTTTCAAGTACATTTCATCAAACTTTTTTACTATCTCATACGCCGTTTTTTCTTCTCTAATATATTCCAATGGTCTGTTTGTGATGGCACTATAAATTATATTTATTGCCTTCGGATCCTTTTTGTCCCAGTCTTCACTGTCTGTTTCTGTCTTCACCCTAGTTGTGACAACCTCGCATTCTCTATACTTGAGAAACATCGTTATTCTTTGCTTCCACATACCGTAAATATCCATCGAAAATAGGTATCATGATTTCCAATCTCTCCATTTTAAATGATTCCTTATCTCTTACTCAAGCGTTCCTACGTGCTCGAAGTGTATTTTTCCTCTTTGTAACCTTTGAACGTTTCTTTCCTTACTGAAGAGTCACTCGACCTAACTCGCAATATTGAAAACCATGCACTAAAATAACTGGCAAAACTATGAACCACGCTCTGCTACCATGTAAAGATATAGAATGGATTCGGAAATACAAATAATTCCCTTTATTTAGCACACAACAGTTATACATATATCTTACACTCTAAAGACCTCTAAACCCTACTCGCACGCACGCTTGTTGTCAACAGACTCTTCCAGATACTTCTAACGACTGACTCTTGTCTTTTGTCCCAACTAAGGCCTGGACGTCCTCTGACGCTTATACACACATTCACATGTACAGTGTAAATGTATCATGTTCCTAGCAGAATTGTTATGCGACTGATGCATCAACATACCATGCAAGAAGAATTGGAAACTAGGACAAAAAGGAAGAACTGTGAAAGAGATACTTATAATCATAGTAAACGACAAAAAATTCGCAGATGTTCAAGTGAATCTGACGAGGAGGATATTGATGAAAAGGTAGTTGACAATAGAAGAATACAAGTAATAACACAAGAGTCAAACAATCTCCTCGATAACGGCAAAAGGATGATGCGAATGATGGGATATAAGGCGGTTACGGCTTCGGAAATAATGATCAAGGTCGTTTAGAGCCAGTTCAAGCACCTAGACAGCATGGTCGCAGAGGCTTTGGACATCATGTTCCTGGACATGAAGATTCAGGTCTTAAATGGAATCCTGCAGAGGAAGTTATAATGTGTGTAAAAGATATGAAATGGTGATATGAAAAGTTGACCACAGATGATGAAATTGATTTCTGTTGTGAAGATATAGTGAAAACTGTTATCAATGCGAAAACTTTTTTTAACACTTTTTTTAAATCGTGCTACTGTTAAAATGGCGAATACAGATAGAGCATGTAACTTTATGTTTACTAACCCAAAAGGTTTGAGGGAGAATGGGCTGCTATACTTTGCAGATGTATGTGCTGGAGCAGGAGGTTTTAGTGAACATGTTCTATGGCGAAAGAAATGACGTGCTAAAGGATTTGCTCTTACATTAGAAAATGAACATGATTTCAAATTAGAAGACTTTTATGCGGGTCCTTGTGAAACATTTCATCAATACTACGGACCAAAGGAAAGTGGTGATGTCTTTGACCCAGATAATGAATAGGCATTTACAAATCTTATAATGCAGCATACCCATGGCAAAGGAGTACATTTTGTGATGTTTGATTGAGGATTCTCAGCAGAACGACAAGAAAATGTACAAGAAATTCTTTCAAAACAACTGTATCTTTGTCGATGTTTAATAGCATTGATGGTTGAAAGAGAGGGTGGCGATTTTGTGACAAAATTATTCAACCTTTTTACACCCTTTAGTGCTGGTTTAGTTCACTTAATGTATCGTTGCTTTGAAGAAGTTTGTATTTTTACACCAAACTCTTCTAGACCAGGAAATTCAGAACGTTACTTAATATGTAAGAATCGAATTGTCGGCATATCTGCAATGCAAACGGCGATACGGTGATTTGAATGATTAATCATGAATATGTAAAGCAGCAATTTCGCTAGGTTTGACAGAGACCGGAGTTGACATGGTACAAACCACCAGATGTGCGGTGCACATGACATCGGATGTGTAATGCAACGGGCATCGCTTTGTCGCCATATGTGCAATAGAAACGGAGATAAATTCATTTGAATATGTTAACACTGCCGTCTCAGTAAAACCATTTTATTTCAAGCTTCACGCTACAGTTCTGAATCCGGACAAGACCGTTTCAAGTTCTCGCAAGAGCAAGCAGTCAAATTAAGGTACTTACACGAGTTAGAGTCTAATACATTTTATTGGTCCAACATCGATGGGGCGATCTCGCATCGAAATTTTCGGAGGACCGCGTAACCTTCCAACGACGACCACCGTACGAGCAGCGGATAAACTTATTTCGTGCCTTAGGTTGTCCTCACCACGTCCTCTACTTCTTGATTCTTGGTTGGTAGCTTTAGCGGCTGCAGTTCCGAGAAATTGCATCTTGACCCGCTTTCTCGTATGTCGCATGTGACGTCTCACTTTCCGCCGTAGACACTTGTCGGATCTACATACGTTGAACCATTTGCGCGAGACAAGCGCGGCGCTCTGCAGGGACGAGGGATCTAATTTTCGAAGTATCAAGTGCGAAACCTCCAGTGGTAGTTCGGAAATGATATCTGCCTTACTTGGCACGAACAAACCAACGACGCGTAGTAGAGATCTAAAAAACTTCATGTTGCTTCTACTGTTGCGCGAGCAAGACAGACGGTCTGGCTAAGAGTGGAAGCTTATATATGTGCTGTTCGTCACGGTGCACTGCGAGTTCCGGTTCCGGGTGAGAGTGCTGGTCAGGCAGAATCGATGGTATGTGCATGTATTTTCACTTACATCGGGTTCACATTATGATTAGAGTTAGAGGCGCGAAACGAATCTTCATTTGGTTTAGACGTTGTAGTTATGCAATAGAGCAGATATTTACTAGAATAAATTTGATTGTTATATAATTTGACAAGTAGTCGTGATAATTAGGTACTCGAGAAGCTAATGACAATGATCCTGGGTTCAATAACAAAGCCGCGGTCAACGGGATAACAGAATTCGTTTTCATCCTGATTCCAAGTTGTACCATACTTCCTTATCTATGTTATAGGTAGGACTGAACAAACTCTTTGTCAAAACATAGAATATCCACCGAGTGTTAAGGCTCTTTGTAACTGGCTAATGTGTCCTCACGAGAGAATGATTTTCCGGGACGATGATGCTGCAGTGGAAAACTATGATGGGTGTGTCTAAGGGCACCGGAACATCGGATTCGTGGAGAGAAGACTTCGCTCGGAAAGAGATTGATAGTGACGTTACTGTTAATTGGACAATTTCCATGTTGATGGTTAGAGAAGGATGCTAGTAGCCCTTGAGGGAACGTTGCTAGCGGGAAGCGTCGTCCGTGGAAAAATAGATTTCACCTATCATCCCGTAGTTGGAACGAAGACTGTTTGCCTGTTTAGGACTGATTTAATTAACTAAATCTTAAGGTTTATAATGGGTCCTCAGGCTAGCTAAGCATATACTGCGGAGATGCGTTGACATCTGGCAATCATCTTATCCGACGGATGTCTGCGTGTGGCGAGACTGGGTACAGAAACCGTTGGAATGTTTACCGTCGTGCCCCGTCCCAAGTATTTCTTTTAAGGACAGCTACAGAATTACTCCTTGCCTTTATTAGACAAAACGTTCATCCTTTAACCGCGGGTACGATCGGTGACTGGTTGTCGCCTCGAGGCCATTTTGTATCACACGTTTCGAACAATTACATTCGGACTAGATGATTACGATTGTTTAATTACCCCTACGGTAGAATCTAGATTACAATGTTACGGGATTTTCCCAAAATTCCAAACAGAATGTTGCGGTGTTCTTTCATCTGCGACTTATATTTATGTCGCTGGTAGTTCTTACGCATTAGCTTATCGACGGCCTGGCTGGGAACGATCAGGGAAGCGAACTTTTCTGCCCGCGCGCCTGGAGTGATGAATTCCTGAGTCGTCTTCGTTTTGCTCGTTTCAAACATCAGGTGGTATTATTACTTCGCGATTTTCGCTGTAATGGTGTTCAATGTTATCGTGCAATAAAATTTCACGCGTTTCGGACGGTATACGGGTACGATTACGTTCTTGTTGCTAACTTCAATAGCAATGGTTCTTTTTGCTCTCGATATAAATTGATGCGGTCCGCCGTAGGGTGGTTGTAAGGGGTTTCCGATGGCATCGTGACGTAGAAATACGTAAGACGATGTTTCGAGTGGAACACGGAGGTTTCTTTTTCGCCGTGTCGCGTAATCGGGTGAGGCCTGATCTTTTCTATTCGTAGTTTTAGACGGCTTCCGTATTTCGACTTGGCTTGTTGCTTCGTTGGTGCACAGAATTCTGCCGGCAATCGTATGCCGGTGCCATAAACTATTTCGGCTGTCGTCGTTTTCACGTCCGTAATAGCTGTTCGTATGCCTAATAAAACTATTGGCAAGATTTCCACACAGTTGCTCGTATCGTGGCATTTGATTGCTGCTTTTAGTTGTCGGGGCAGGCGCCCTACCATCCCGTTGGTCGCGGGGTGATAGGCTGTCGTTCGTAAATGCCTAATGCCGAGGAACAGGCATAATTCGTTAAATAAGTTTGATTCGAACTGGCGTCCTTGATCGGTCCTTATCCTTAAAGGTACGTCGAAACGGAATATCCACGTGGAAAGGAGGGCTGAAGCAACGGTTGCCGCCTCCATGTCGGCGATGGAAACGGCTTCGGTCTAACGCGAAAAACGATCGATTTTCGCCAGGCAGTTTCGGTATCCTAGCGTCCCGTGTCTGGGGGGGGGGGTTGTCATGAGGTCTTCGACGTCCTTTAGCTGTTGATCGCTGAGGCATTTGCCTAGCGTCACGTTCCTAATTATGCTCTAGCAGTTTATATTTCTCTAATCAAGTTGTTTGAATGAACTGTAATTTATACCTGTTAAATCAGTGTATACTTAATTGAACCACCCCGATTGTCCTAGCAGAAATAAGGTTATCGATCTGTTCGTGGCTGTTAGGAACATGATACATTTACACTGTACATGTGAATATGTGTGTAAGCGTCAGAGGACGTCCAGGCCTTAGTTGGGACAAAAGACAAGAGTCAGTCGTTACAAGTATCTGGAAGCGTCGGTTGGCAACAAGCGTGCGTGCGAGTAGGATTTCGAGGTCCTTAGAGTATAAGATATATGTATAACTGTTGTGTGCTAAATAAAGGGAATTATTTGTATTTCCGAACCCTTTCTATATCCTTACGGTGGCGTCGATTATCTGATCGTAACGGGAATTTACGACTCTCGTTGACGCGAAACATAGTTGACTTTGTTTAAATGCTAGTTATAGTTTCACGTGAGTAGTGGCAGAAGGAAAGAAGGTTATACACGAATCATTTATAAACCACTTAAGATGTATAGGCGAAAATGACTTGAAATAGTATTTCTTTACTCAGATTGCCTTATTTTCATATTGCTATTATAACATAAATGTCATGGTAGAAACCCGGATGATAAATAAGTGGCTTATTTCGTTAAACAAATTATTGCCTTTCTGAATTACATTAGAGACTTTCAATAATACTCAACTACGAAATTTATGTTGATTCTTTTATAAATGGTACATGCCTGTCAGTTAGATATTATAAGAACGAGGAGTTTACCATTAAAACTTTAAAATTTCGACAAAAGTTTTAAAGCGTAGGCGTCACTGTGTAGGTACGTAGGTAGGTAAATTGAGGTCAACCGGATGTAGAGTTAGTGCCGCATCGGCCACGCTGGTCTTTACCTTTCTCTCATTGCGTTCGTCAGATAATTAATATAATTTACATGTTATTATAAACAGTATTATAAATTACTATAAATTTTTGTACATTATATATATTGTTGAGGTAAATAAATTCAAAATTTAGGGAACAACGAATTCAAGTATTATCCTGTTCTGTCGGGTTACTATTGGTGGCGGGGCAGTAGCCGCTTGGGGTACGTGGGCGTTGCCTCTGGACCGCTTCGGTCAATCTCACTCCGCGAGTAGTTGGTAACGGTTGTGTCGAAGTTAGTGACGAAAGTGCGCAGTGGTTTCTCAGTCTGATTCGTGTATTTTCCATGTATGTTATATCAGATTTCTTGGATATTATTTCGTCACAGTGTAAAATGTGTCTCTTTTATACTTGCGAACTGGTTAATTCTATCGTTGTTACTGAATATTATAATATTCTTGTACGTTAGTGTATTTGTAATGGTATAGAATGGATTCGGAAATACAAATAATTCCCTTTATTTAGCACACAACATTTATACATATATCTTATACTCTAAAGACCTCGAAATGCTACTAGCACGCACGCTTGTTGTCAACCGGCTCCTCCAGATACTTCTAACGCCTGACTCTTGTCTTTTGTCCCAACTAAGGCCTGGAAGTCCTCTGACGCTTACACGCACATTTACATGTACAGTTTAAATGTATCATATTCCTAACACGCCTCCTTACATTTATACTGTACACTTAATCGTATTTACATGCTTTGACGAATTACGTAACAGAAACTTTAACACTTATTGCTTTATCTACATTTCTCTTAGTTTACATTCATCCATGACCTAAACCTTTCGAATTTCTCTCTCTGTACACAGTGCCTTCGTAAAAATATCCGCAGTATTTTCGTCTGTACTTACTTTAAGTATGTTTATCTTGTTCTCCATTAAGCACTCGTGAACATAGTGGTAATGAACTTCAATGAGTTTAGAATTTTTTGTAAAATTTCCGTGCTTTGCTATACTTATCACTCCAGAGTTATCCTCATAAATTTTTACAGGGTTATCGTCTAGATTTACATTGAAGATTTTCATAATTTCCCTAATAGACATTAATTCACTCACCGCTTCCGATAGAGCTACATACTCTGCATACGTCGAGGCTTTTGTGACACACCTTTGTTTTCTTAGACTTCCAACCAATTACATTTCTATACAATCTAATTACATATCCAGAAGTCGATTTCCTATCTAAATGATCTCCTGCCCAATCAGCGTCCACATAACAATCATTCGTTTCACATTTTTCATTCCTTTTATAATCTAATCTTAAATCTCTAGTCCGGTACAAATATTTCAATATTCGCAAAGCATATTTAAAATGTGTCTCATTACAACAATCTTGAAATCTACTCAAATAATTCATGCTATAACTTATATCGGGTCTGGTATTTACACTAATATACAACAATGCGCCAATTAAATTTTTTTATCCAATATCCTCTCAATTCTTTGACTTCACCTAAATCTTTCATTTCAAATCTATTAGTTAGTAACTTATTTACGCTTTGTATATTCCTTTTGTTTTTACTACAAATTTGCAAATCGTCTACATATATTAGCAAATATGCAACAATTTCTCCCTCTCCATGTGTATATAGGCACAACTCTATGTTATTCTTTTTAAAACCCAATCTCGTCACATACTTATCAAAACACTCATACCAGTCCCTTGGACTTTCTTTTAACCCATACAGCGCTTTCGATAGTTTACAAACTCTATTCGTTCCGTCCGCATATCCCTTTGGTTGATTTACATATACCTCCGAGGTTACTTCACCATATAAAAAGGCAGTTTCTACATCCATTTGCTCAATAATTAATCCATTTTGACAACAATATGATAGCAATATCTTAAAGGTCTGATTACTCGCTAGCTGGGGAGTATATGTCATCAGCTACGTTTCTTTGTCGGAATCCTCTTACCACTAATCTAGCCTTATACCTGTCATCTGATTTTTTCGTGTAAACCCATTTTACATCTAATACGTCTTTGCCTTTTACCCTTCTACCAATTTCCAAGTTTTATTCTTATAAAGACATTCTATTTCCTTATTCATAGCTTGTTTCCAATCTTCACTATCTTCGCAACAAATCGCCTCCTCAAATGTACAAGGGATATCTACTCTACAATAATTTGCATGGATTTCACTAATGTTTTCTTTTTCTGGATATCTTACTGGAGTTCTCTTATTACGTGTAGATCTACTAGGGATGTTTAAACTTTCAAGACTGTTATCATTTTCATCTTCCCTACTTTCTAACTCTTCCTTATTCATGTTTACCAATAAATCATTATCCTCAATGTCATCGTTATCTTTATCGAATGAATTTTCCGCAACGCCGATACATTTTGTGTCTGTTCCTATGACCCCTACATGTCTCGCTATTGTTATTTTCCTACCTAATAAGACTCTGTAACCTACTTCAATATATCCTAACAAAATTCCCATATCTGCCTTCTTATCCCATTTAGAAACTCTTTTTTGTTCTAGTTTTCTTACAAAAACTTTACTTCCATATAGATGTAGATTTTCAACACTTGGTTTTCTCCCGAAGAATATTTCAAAAGGTGTCGTTCTCTCTATAGTATTTGCCAGTATTCGATTCTTCAAGTATACCGCTGTCCAATCTATTTCCAGCCAGCACCTTTTATGTACTTTCGCTTCCGCTAACATGCAACGCGCCATGTCCATAACTGTTCTATTATACCTTTCTGCTGTCCCGTTTAATTCATGTACGTAGGTTGGGCAATTATTTATTCTGATACCTTTATCCCTAGCACATTTATAAATTCGATTATTCAAGTACTCTTCTCCATTATCACATCTCAATATTTTAAACCTCTTGCCTGTTAAATTCTCGGCTTCATTTACAAACTGTACGAAACAATCAAAGACCTCACCCTTTGATTTTATACAATAAATTCTAGCTGTTTTGCTATAATCATCGATAAATGAGATGAAATATTTCTCTTCATTGAATCCGGTAGTCTTAAAGAGACCGCACACGTCCGTATGAATAATTTCCATTATCTCCCTAGCCTTGGTTCGATTATTTTTGAATGGTAAATTGTGCATTTTACTTTCTATACACACCCTATATTTAAAAAATTCCTTCTCAAATTCTTTCGGTATACCAGTAACTAGCTGCTCTTTAACCAAAATATTTAAATATTTAAAATTTACGTGTCCTAACATCCTATGCCATCTTTCCTTTTTACTCATACCACTACGTTCAGCGCTGTTTTCTAAGTGCTCCTTCCCTTTCAATATACTTTTCATTCTATATGTTCCCTTTTCTTTAACCGCTACCGCTGTAAGCTTATTGTCCTCATCTATTACTTTTGCAATATTTCCTTTTGAAATAACCGTGTTTTTATTATCTGTTAACTTGCCTAAACTAATCAAGTTTGCGGACATTTCTTTCGCGTAAAAAACATTATTCATATTTATTTCATTTTGCTTTCCAAATGCTTCAAAATAACTTATATCATTCCCTACTTTTGTTGCCTTTATCGATCTGTTATCGCCTAAATATATATTTACCGGTTCTTTAAGGTCAATAGATTTATCGAAATAATTTACGTTATTAATTATGTGATCTGTGCAACCGCTATCTAATAGCCACATTACTTCATTATTACTTATCTCGTTCGCCTCGCCGCTGTGTGCTGCGTGCGCCGTTGCTATTGTCACGTAAAATGAGAAAGAAATTTAAAGGAAAGAAGAAAACTTTATTTTTTCCTCGTTTATACACTTCTGAACTCTAGCCGTGGCCGTTCGAGACTGAGGCTCTTACAATATTTTATTACTTTCGGTGACATCTGTTTCTTCTTTTGTTTTTCATCCTTCATTATCCCCACTACCCTGTAGGCGTACGTGACTGTTGCTACGCTTCTAGAACATTCGGTAGAAGGACCGTTAGGACATAGATGAACCCTCAGGTACTCCGGCAATATACATTGTCGCCAAGGTCGCCATGTGTAATGTTCAAGTTTCGGCTGTCTGGAGAATGTTTAGAAGTGGTCGCCTAAGGTGACGTCAGGGCAAAAGTGTTTGTGGTTACACTCCCCCCTCCTTAGAATGAACTTAGTCCTCGAAGTTCCTTTTCCTCTTTAAGATAGATGGGTGAATTTTTGCCTTGGGTGTTTCCAGGTCGAAGGTTATTTGTGAATCGTTGCTGGTGCTGGGCACAGGTAGAATCGGGGTGAATACGTTGATAGGTGCCGGGTTGATTGGCATCGGAGCGCTGGCTGGTAGATTGTTATTTGTCGTGTTTCGCTTGATTTTACAACAGAATAAATGAAAACACAATTTCGGCATTCCTATTTTGTTGAGAAAGTATAACCATATGAGAGCAATGGATAAATATCCTATAATTTGTAATATAGATATTCCCCGTGATTCAACTTGATCGATTCTATGAGCAAAAGTTAGTTGATTCGTTTGATCTTCGATTCCATCCAGAGTGTTTTTGTATCCGTAATTACCGTTAATAAGTTTTGGAGTTTTCTCTAGTTTATTTAGTAAAATGATTCAGTCTGAATCATTAGTTACATTGACTGTTTTGATTTTAATCTCGTAAGAAATTTCCTTGCTACTACCACTGATTCTCATATGGATATTCTTGTACAATATGTCTACGGTTTTATTAGTTTGTAACAAAGATGGTTTCTCTAGTCTAACAATTCGATGTGTCTTTTCTTCGAAAATGCTCAGATCTATTGGTTTTTCTGGTATAGCTATAAAATGATTCTCAGCGTTTAATGGGATAAAAGTTATATCTTCAATGTTACAAACTACTACCTTACAGAATTTGACAGTGTTTTCTGCGCTTAAGATTTCAGAGTTACAATCGTGCTTCACTCGACGGTCGTGAATCGGCTGAGTTTGTTTGCAAATGTAAAAGTCAGATATAGAACGGCATTGCTTATCCAAGTAGTTTTGATCGACATTGATGTAATTTAGTCCTGACGTTAAAAATATCGGATGAACTACTAAAGGTGCAAAAAACACTTTGTTCGTGAGAGATGGTGTGGGATATATTTGCTCTATATCCCATTCCATGTCCATAACTGTTGGTACAGAAATTACAAAAAAAACTTTGTTTTGTCGAGTAAACAATGTGAGTTCTGAGATATCTAAAATATTTTGGAAATTCTCTTCCTTTGGTATAAAAGCGTTTCCTACTGTATTGCTACCTAGTACTTGGGCGTAATTGTTAATAAAAGTTCCGGGATCAATAATCTGTGGGCTTATTATTCCTTGTTTTCCTAAGATGATTAAATTGAATATTTCGTCGATTTGGAAATGTAAGTCAGAGAGTGAGCTTTCTAGAGCTATGACTTTTATTAAGGTGATCTCTTTTTTGTTAAGCGTTTTAAGTTCGTTTGTTACACCTGTGTCTACTTGTTTCAGTCGCTGGATGACGTCGTTATTTAAAATTCGTTTAATCAAAGCTGTCTTTTTAGCTACTATGGTTTTTAGGCTGTTACCTTCTTCAAAGAGTTTGTCTATATTTTTGTTGATTATATCTAGATCGTTCGCGGCTAGGGTTCCAAAAAGAGTTTTACTAATAGATCCGATAGCGTCTACTAGTCCTCATCTACTTCTGAGATGAATGTGAGCTAAGAATCGTAATTCGATGCTAAGTGTTCTGACGTTATTTAGTTTTGCTTGCAAAGAGCGTATTTCTGGTAATATGTTACAGTCTTTTCGTGTCTCGCAATGATTCCTAACTTCGGCTACTCCCTTTTCAATATATCTTACTTGTTCCAATACAGCACAAATATCTAGTCCTATAATAACATTTATGTGTTCGCTATAAGGATATGCTTTGGATATTTTCTCATGAAATATTCCATTATTGTCAATAGGGGTTATTTTTAATCCGTTAAGGGTGGTAAATCCGACGGCAAGGGTGATCGTCCTGAAAAATAAGGTTTTATTCCGTTACCGTGGATTTTCTTAACTCGATCTCTAATGAGAATCTCATAATACGGTGTCTTGACTGATTTAATAACGTAGGGTCCTAACCATTCGTCGTCCAATTTATCCGACTTATGATCGTTGTGAAGGAGTATACGATCTCCTTCCTTAAATAAGGTTTGAGTTCTAATGATTTTTCTTGTCTGATCTCTCATGTACCTCTTTCTACTTTGTTCAAGAGTGTTCTTCGCTATCATTCTATATTTTTGCAATTGTTTTTGCCATAGTGCAAACATTTCTTCGTAGGTGTAATTGGAAGTTCGGGATACGGAAGACGGGAGGTTGGCTTTTCTTCCAAATGTTAGTTCGAAGGGTGAAAATCCAGTTGCATCGTGTATCGCGGTATTATACCCTAGGCAAATAAAGTCTAATACCTGATCCCATTCTTTATTAGAATCGTGTAGGCTCGTGCGAATCATGTCTTTTACTGTGGCGTGTGTTCGTTCTAAGGATCCGTTAGATTGAGGATGAAAACTAGTGGTCTTTATATGTTTGATTTTAAATGCTTCCTCGAATTTTTCCATTAGTTCGCTAATAAAGTTTCGTCCCTGGTCTGTTAGTATCGTTTTGGGTGCTGAGAAGATGTAAATGTAGTGATGTAGTACTGCATCGATAATCGATTCGGTTCGTTGTGTTTTCAGTGGTACTAAAACGAGATATTTCGTTAGGTCATCGTGAATCGAAAGAATGTATTGATTTCCACGTGTGGTTTTAGGCATCGGACCAATTAGATCCATGGCTATCTTTTCGTTTGGTTCTACTGGTGTCTGATGAATTACGGGTTGTTCCTTGGGTCTGATTCTAACTAGCTTTTGTCGTCGACAAGATTCGCAATTTTTTATAAAATCTTCTATCCTCTCCATGAGGCGTGGGATTTTGAATTGGTCTTTGATTTTACTATATGTCTTTTGAATACCCAAGTGTCCACTAATGTCGTTATGGTTTTCGCGTATAATGTCTAGAGCTTGTTCCTCAGTTATGGTTTGTATTGGTTCGTATGCAAAAGTTATTTCTTCAATTTGGTCATTATTAAACATGAGTGTTACTTTGATCCTAGCTTTTTCGGTTTCGGTAAAACTATTGTCTCCTATCCCAATTTTCTTGTGTTTCTTGGTTAGTTCAAAAATTTTTCGAATCCAAGTATCTTTGTCGAATGGACCTAATGTTTCTCTATTCAACTGATAGAAGGTGTGATCGTTTGGCGTGATTTTAAGTCGTCTCGGGGGTGTCGCGTCTTCTGACCATGCGTTAAAGTGTTCTACAATATTTTCGGAGTTTGCAGGTGTGTCTGGGACTGATTTGTCGGTAATTTGGTAAATTTTTCTGGAAAGTGCGTCGGCTGCTGTGTTCTCTTTACCTTTGCAATACTGAATATCGTACTCGTATTCTTCGAGTTTAAATCTCCATCTAATCAAACGCGAAGAAGGGTCTTTGCAATTTTTGAGCCAAGTGAGTGTTTGGTGCTCGGTTCGAATAACGAATCGTCTTCCTAACAGGTATTGCCTGAGTCTCTTAACTGCCCATACGATAACTAATAATTCCTTTTCTGTGGTAGAGTAATTTTTCTCTGGGGGGTTGAGTGTCCGTGATATGTAACAAAAAGGATGTCCGTCTTGTGATAAGATTGCGCTTATTCCTTCATTGGAAGCGTCTGTGGTGAGTGTGAATGTTTTCGTGCAGTCTGGGTATGCTAAAACTGGGGCTGAGCATAGCTTTTCATTTAGTGTGTCAAAGCTTGTCTGTTGCGCTTCAGTCCATCTCAAAGGATTGTCTTTCTTTGTGAGATCTGTTAATGGTTTGGCGAGTTTGGAAAAGTTTTTAATGAATTTTCTGTAGTATTCAGCTAATCCGAGAAATGACTTTACGTCTGTTGGTGTTTTGGGAATCTTAAAGTCTTTAACTGCGGAGATCTTTTTAGGATTTGTCTTTATGCCCTCGTGTGTTATGACATGTCTAAGTATTCTAATTCAGGTTTTAGAAACTCGCATTTGTCGGGTTGGATTTTTAGTCCTAACTCTTTTAATCTTTGCAATACTATAGCAAGGTTTTCATTGTGTTGTTGAATTGTACTACCGAATATTATTATGTCGTCAAGGTATACAAAGCAGTATTTGTTCAATAATCCTCGTAACGCGGTATCCATCATGCGTTGGAAGGTGGCTGGGGCGATTTTTAAACCGAATGGCATGCGATTAAAGTGAAAGTGTCCCTGAGGTGTGCTAAAGGCTGTATATTTCTTTGAGTCGGGGTCCGTAGGTATTTGATGGAATCCCGAAGATAAATCTAGAGCAGAGAAGAATTTGGCGTTGCCTAATTGTGATAGAATGTCGTCGATTGTCGATGGTGGGTAGGCGTCTTGATCGGTAAGTTCATTTAATTTTCGAAAGTCGATAACTATACGCCATTTCTGTTTGCCTGGTGCGTCTGATTTCTTGGGTACTACCCATACTGGACTGTTGTAAGGAGAATCTGATTCTTCAATGATATTTTTATCTAACATTTTTTTCATTTGTTTTTCAATTTCTGCTTTATGGGCTTCGGGAGGTCGGTACGATTTGGTATTGACGATTTTGTTTTCGCGTAGGGTAATAGTGTGTTTTGTTAGGTTAATACAAGGTAGGGTATCGGATTCTAGGTCAAACACGTCTATGTAATGTAGGAGAATCTTTTCGATAGGAATAAGAAGTTTGTCTTCAATATGGTCTAGTCTAATTATTTGTTTCATTTTAGCAATTTTATCGAGATCGTGTTCATAAGAAAGATCATTAGTGATTATAGTTGGTTGCTCACCAGTATTGCAGAAACATACTCTCGTCGGAACTTTATCCAGATAGATTGTTTCGATTTCGGTTTGCACTGGGAGAATGGTTTTCGGCGCCTGGAAAAATATTTCGTTCCCGTTTAATTGTATTGATTCGTTGTTAATTCGATATGAGTAGTTAGAGAGCATAGGTAAACCAATTATTCCGTCTTCTATTAAAGGAAAATCGTCTGGCACAACGTGAAATGTGTTCATGATGTTAAAGAATTGAAAGTCTACTGTTTCGTCAGTTTGGTATTTGTCATTGCCCATGTAAAATGTTTTAGCTACTGTCTTTTTAGGTTTAAATATGGCACTTGATCTTTTAACTAAATTTATTCCTGCACCGGTATCGATTAAATATCGTTTGATTTCTGTTCCCGATCGAACTCCAATGGATAGAAGTTTTCCTGTTGTTGCGTGTACTCGTACGACGTCTCTCGAGGTTCTGGTAGCGCTGTTTCCTCTTCTCGTCCCGCATTCTCCATGTTTATATTGTAGCTGCGCGGTGGCGGAAGATTTCGCTGGCTGGCCGGTTGAAAATTTCGGCAGTAATTTGCGGTATGTCCTATTTGGTTGCACTTAAAACACTTCATTCTTCCTCCGTTGTTTATTTGAGTGCTTGTCGGCAGGCGATTGAGCGTAGTCATCGGACCGCTCCTAAGTGGGGGTTTGCGTTGTGACGATACATTCCCTCGGGCGAATGAGTGAGCTCTTATTTGTTGCCTCCACTGATTTCCGCGGTTTCGCTCAATTTCTCCGATTAATAGTTCTGCTTCGAACGCGGCATCTTGTGCTTCTTGTAAGGTGCGGGGTTTCACGCTTGATGTTCTGATGCTGATGTTCTGATTTCTATCTCGGGTTTTAAATTTATTATGAACGTTTTGGTTGCGCGTTCGTTCTCTAGGTCTATCGCGACTGCTCGTCGAATAGGATCGCGAATTTCCTGTTGCAATGCGTATATAAGTTCATTAAGACCTTGTCGAAATCTTTTGACGTATCCGTGTACTGATTCGATAAAACTTTGCCGAGTTCTTTGTAATTTATCGCGTGCACCGTTTGAAGTTACGCTAATCGATACGAACTTCCTCAGATTTTCGAATAAGGCGCCGTATGTCTCGATAACCGAATGTCTAATGCCTCTTTCGGCTTCGCCGACAATGCGTTTGGTTAGAATTAATTTCAATAAAGCACGCATTTCCTTACATACCGATCTAGCTTCGCTTACCCGCTTGATGAATCCCTCCACTCCAATGTCATCTTGACCGTTGAGGACTGGGATGAACTCGATGCTGGTTTTCGCGTCGAACATATGTCGTTCGTACGAGGCTGATTCTTCTTCCTCATCCTCGGAGTTCGCTGGGTCGGAGGTTTCTAGAGTTTCTTTGATCCGAACGCGTTCTTCCGGAGATTTCACTATGCGGGTGTCCCGAGTAGTGCTTCTGCTGGCAGAACTAGTATCGTCTGTTATAATTGAGTTGAACTCAGACGTATCTACGGCGGATTGTACTCCTAGCTTGAGTTCGGCCACAGTCTTCCCTATTAGTTCCATTTCCTTGATCCGTTGAGTGCTTTCATCGCGGATTAGTTTATACAAATCATTTATAACTGCCTTATGTTCTTCGTGCTGGCGCTGCATCATATCCAAAATTGCCCGCAGGTTTGGATCACCGCTAGTCGAAGCGACAGGTGTAACTTTCTTATCGTCCCTTTGTCCATTTCAGAGTAATAGATCGTCGGAGTCTGACGTTATCGAATGCAATCGATCGATCCTTTTAGAGGAAATGGTTCTACTTACTAATAAAACCGTTTTTCGTAGTCCAGGTTGCTTGATACACCTTTGGTCGGATGTCCCGTAGGCCAAAACCGTAATCTTGTTTTATCCAACGTTGGTGTATCCTGGCAGGATCGCCAAAATGTCACGTAAAATGAGAAAGAAATTTAAAGGAAAGAAGAAAACTTTATTTTTTCCTCGTTTATACACTTCTGAACTCTAGCCGTGGCCGTTCGAGACTGAGGCTCTTACAATATTTTCTTACTTTCGGTGACATCTGTTTCTTCTTTTGTTTTTCATCCTTCATTATCCCCACTACCCTGTAGGCGTTCGTGACTGTTGCTACGCTTCTAGAACATTCGGTGGAAGGACCGTTAGGACATAGATGAACCCTCAGGTACTCCGGCAATATACATTGTCGTCAAGGTCGCCATGTGTAATGTTCAAGTATCGGCTGTCTGGAGAATGTTTAGAAGTGGTCGCCTAAGGTGACGTCAGGGCAAAAGAGTTTGTGGTTACACTATCCATGTGCCTGATCTTGAGTTACCATGCTCGCTCGTGCCGGTTGTTGATTGACGATGGAAATTTCCACGTCCCCTGCTCGTATTTCCTTTGTTTCCCCTTCCTCTGCTGCGACCACGTGTTGACCCACGCCAAAAACTGTTACTGCTCCCCGCCTCGACGCCATTTTGACACTCTCTCGCAGAATGTCCTACTCTTCCACATCTGAAGCATCCTTCCTTTTTTGCAGAAAAGGCGTTAGTTTGCATTTCTCCTCGATTTGACTTATTCTTCTTCTCAGCTATTTCAATTTTATTTGTTACATATGCTACCGTTTGATTTTCTGCTATCAATGCATCTACTATATCCGCTATGTAGGTGTATTCTTCGGGTAACGTATTCAGCGTGAAATTTAGTCTTTCCCTCTCACTCACTTGTGCACTCGCACATCTTAATTCGTTTATTAATTTTTCGAAATTACTAAAAAACGATGCTGAATCAATGTAGTTCTCAAGTCTTATCTTTTCCAATCTCCTTCTGCATACGATCTGTAGTGCCGTCGAATCTGTCAAGTACATTTCATCAAACTTTTTCACTATCTCATACGCCGTTTTTTCTTCTGTAATATATTCCAATTGTCTATTTGTGACGGCACTATAAATAATATTTATTGCCTTCAGATCCTTTTTGTCCCAGTCTTCATTGTCTGTTTCTGTCTTCACCCTAGTTGTGACAATCTCGCATTCTTTATATCTGAGAAACATCGTTATTCTTTGCTTCCACATACCGTAATCCTCACCATCGAAAATAGGTATCATGATTTCCGATCTTTCCATTTTAAATGACTCCTTATCTCTTACTCAAGCGTTCCTACGTGCACGAAGTATATTTTTCCTCTTTGTAACCTTTTAACGTTTCTTTCCTTACTGAGAACTCACTCGAACTAACTCGCAATATTGAAAAACACGCACTAAAATAACTTGCAAAATTATGAACCACGCTCTGCTACCATGATAAGATATAGAATGGATTCGGAAATACAAATAATTCCCTTTATTTAGGACACAACTGTTATACATATATCTTATACTCTTAAGACCTCAAAATCCTACTCGCACGCACGCTTGTTGTCGACCGACTCTTCCAGATACTTCTAACGACTGGCTCTTGTCTTTTGTCTCAACCAAGACCCGGAAGTCGCTTACACACACATTCACATGTACAGTGTAAATGTATAATATTCCCAACAGGAATAAATATTCAGATCAACGTGACTACGTTTCGATTGCAGGTATGTAGACAATTCGATGCGCGTTATATTCCATATCTGATGCCAAGTACAGTGCACATCATCCGGCTTACGCTATGTAAAATCTGGACCCAGCCAGATTCAGCGTTGTTGCAGTTTCGTATATTCAGGATGAAGTATTCAAACCGACGTATCTCCGATTCTGTGGCACATATGGCTAGAATTAGAGGCTCGCTATACACCAAATTTGCTGCCAAACACAGTTCACGTTATCCCGTTTGATGCCTGTAAAATCGAGACCCAGCCGAACCCTGCGTATTTGCAGTTTTACATATTCAGTATTAAATATTCGAATCAACGAATCTCCGTTGCTATGGCACACTTACAGACAATACGGTGCGCGTTATATTTGACATCTAATGTCATATACAGCGCACATCAGTAGGTTAGCGTTTTGTTCACTCTTGTCTCTGTGAAATACACCATAATTGCAGTTAAGCATATCCATGTTTGAATATCGAAAGCAACGTATCTTCGTTTCTATGGCAGATATGACGGCAATTCGGTGAGCGTTATGCTCCTGATTTGCTGCTGAGCACAGAGCACATCTTCCGATTCTATCGTCTCTACTGTCTTATGTCTTCTCTGGTCACTGACAGATTCAGCGTAATTGCTGTTTTGCATATTCATGCCTAAATGTTCAAACCAACGTGTCAGCGCTGCTATTTGATACATGTCGCAAATGCGATGCGCGCTATACTCCACAATTACAGCCAAATACAGTACTTATTCTGTTTGCGCTATGTCGACTGTATTTTCGAGCTATCGCGGGGAGACGCGGTCGTTTGAATACGCATCAATGGGAGTCGTAATTTCCCGTTACGATTGGAATAATCGACACCACGAAAAGTTCGATCCCCGTATTTCGCTTAGGATAATAGGTGTAGTTGTTGTGGTATAACACTGGGAGTCACAGAGTTATAAAAAATATATGTATTTCCAACGATTTATACAATCACACTGAGTAAGAACGCCGTTGCTTAAGATACAGATAACGAAGAGAAGGATTATTCTTAGATGAGAGTGTGAGCTATAGGAGCTCTAGGTCCGTGAGAGCTGTAGGAGCTGTCGGACTTCTGGATACTGTGAGAGCCATAGGAGGCTCTTAGAGATATAGGAACGGTGAGAGTTATAGGGATTGCAGGAACTTTAGTCGCCGTGAGAGACGATGGAACTCTGAGAGATATAGGAACGGTGAGAGTTATAGGGATGGCAGGAACTCTAGTCACCGTAAGAGATAATGTAACTCTAATGGTTATGTATTATGTATTATGACTCTTAAGTATTATGAAACTGTTGTCATTCGATCCGACTGTACTTATTTGAGATTTGTGATAGTGAGCTCGGGCTCGAGGCAACAAGCAGTCGCCGAACGTAGTCGCGGTTAAGGGATAAACGTTTTGTCTAAGAAAGGCATGAAGTAGCTGTATAGCTCTCCTTAAAAGAAATACTTGGGACGGGGCACGACGGTAAGCTTTTTAACGATTTCTGTCCCGTGGCTCGCCACACGCAGACTCTATTATTTGAGTAAGTACATGATCAGCTAGCCCGAGGACCCGCTATAAATCTTAAGTTTTGTTTAACTAAAGTCTTTCAAACCGACAAACAGTCCTCGTTCCAACTACGAGAAAATAGGAGAAATCTATGTTTCTCACGAACGACGCTTCCTCTTCTCGAACTCTCTCTTAAGGGCGGCTAGCACCCTTACCTAACCACCAACATGGAAATTGACCAATTAACAGTAACGCCAAATTCCCTTATTTTCCGGACGAAGACTTTTCTCCACGAATCCGATGATCTCGTGCCCTTAGACACACCCATCATAGTTTTCCTCGACAGCGTCGCCGTGATGGAGAGACACTCTCTAGTGCGAGTTCATCAGCAATCGACCTGTCTTTCTTATACGTAGTAATTGCTCCTTGCTCTAACATGTAGTGCAACTTAGACGCTAACGTAAGGTAGAGTTCAGCATCCGTTGACCGCGGAAACGGTGCCGGAGCCGAGACCATTGTCATAGTGCCGTCATTTGTTATTTACACCCTCATCAAACCGAAGGACCCACCATAAACTTAGACTTTTTAAGTAATTCTAGATGGTCCCTTTCATCTTGCACGTCCAATTTCTTAAATGTTTTTGATTGATGTGTATTCCTTAGAAAAGTCCTTATGTTTATTGTGCGCTCTTAGAAACTACGGAAAAGCTGGTAATTATATAATGGGAAATCCGGTAATTATATAATATTAAACTGGACATTTATCTGATGAAAATGTGTGGATTTTCCCATGAACAAGGTCATCCATGAGCCACGTTGGTATGCTTACTCCTCCTATCTTCATTCATTAACGCTGATCATACCCAATGGGTATCGCGAAACCTTGTCCTCCCTTTTCATAACAAAAAGAGTGAACAATGAATCAGTTTCCCTTGTTCAAAAATTACCTACATACCGAGCTTTCCTCCGTAAGTATATAAGAGGGGAATTCGAGTTATATCTCGGTTCGAATACTCTCTACACCCATGACTTCTTCGAAAACCACCTATCTATGCATACTCAATCGAGGTTTTCAGATCAGTCAATATATCTACCCGGATTCTCTCATATCAGATCAATCCATTTCTTCGTCACCTATATCTTAAACGGCGGAGTTACTAACTTGTATTGTTGTACAAAGTTGTTGGAAATACATATTTCATAAATATTGAAATATGTATAATTTTTGTGCTGGACTAGGTCCAGTGCGTAGTGGAGATCTCTGTAACGGGATATCACTGTGTGGAGATATGTGTGTGCGCGGCAACTGAGAAACAGACGAATGTAAACAGTTCTATCGGTTAACAGTCTTCAAAAGGTCGGGTATGAATAAAAGTGCTGAGACGCGCGCAAGTGTACATCGATAAATATTCTAAAAATCGTATATAAAATAAATATGTGTCTACGTTAATAGTAAAGGCCAGTGTAAATTTTATGTTTCCATAACAATATTTCGGCCATCAAGATCCACAATTCTCATCAATAACACTGTTGGTCGCAGAGTTATACCACGGCAACCACCCTACTATCTTAACGGAAATCAGGGGATCGATCAATACGCGGTGTCGTTTCCTAGAATCGTAACGGGAATTTGCGACTCCCGTTGACTCGCTTCCACGCGATCAAATCTCTCCACGGTTGGACAAATTGACATCAACTCTGGCCAATGTAAAGTCCAGGCGTAAACCCTCCATTTTTACATTTTCAAACTTAAATATTCAAACCAACCTATCTCCGTCTCTAATGGAGATATGCAGACAATACGATGTGCCTTGTTCTCCAAATTTCCTGCCAAATACAGTTCACATCTGCTAGTTAGAGCTACGTCAAGTCCGAACCCTGTCAAATCCAGTGTAATTGCAGATTTGCATATTCATGCCTGAACATTCAGATCAACGTATCGCTGTTTCTATTGATATGTCGATATGTCGACAAATGGATGCGCGATATACTCCATATTTGCTGATAAATACAGTGCAGATCATACGAATTACGCTATATAAAATCAGTATCGATTCAAATCCAGCTAATTGCAGTTTTTAATATACATTATTAAATATTCAAAACCACGCATCTCCATTACTGTTGGAAATGTGTCGACAATACGATATGCCTGGTACTCCACATTTCTTGCCAAATACATCGCTTACCAGCCAGTTTGCGCTATATCTGCACTGGTCCCAGACAGATAAAGCATAAATATAAGTCAGAAATGAAATATCACGGGAACCTTCCTCACGACCATTCTCACGATAAAATCGATGAGGCGTATAATCGTAACGGGCAGCGCGCTCACAAGGTAGTCACAATCGAGCCACCGGCATCACACGAAGGCAAAAACGACGCACTGGCCGCCGAGGTCAGCAGACTGCGAGAACAGATTAAGGCTATGGGAATCGGCGGGTATCATCGACCACGAAGACGTTCGAATTCTCTCACTCGACCCCGCCGCCGTTCGCGTTCGCGAGACTATCCGCGCCAGGACGGAATTTGCTTCTATCATGCGAGGTTCGGCGATCGCGCCACGCTTGTAAGTGGAAGTCGGGAAACGACCCCAGCCGTCCGCAAAAGCGGAGGACGGCGACGGCTTGGGATCTCGCCGCATCTTTATTTTGGACCAGAGAACGAAGACTTCGTTCTTAGTTGACACCGGTGCTGATATCGGCGTTCATCCCCGAAGCAGGCTATCTAGGGACGTAAAGAAAACAACGTATGAACTATTCGCTGCCAATGGGACGCGCATCGCAACGTACGGCACTATAGCGATAGAGCTGAACCTGTCCCTTAGACGTGCCTTCAAATGGCACTTCACTGTCGCCGATGTGCAAACCCTCATCATCGGCCTAGATTTCTTAAGTCATTACGGGTTGCTTGTGGATCCAAGAAAAAGACGACTTCTCGACACAACAAACCAGCTATCGACCAGGGGATACGCCGCCAACTGCGAACAGCCTATGATTAAGACCGTAAACAGGGATTTGGTCTACCAACAATTGTTGGCGAAATGTCCAGATCTAACGCGCCCACCGACCTTTGGGTGAGAGAAAAGACGGCACTCTGTGGAGCACCACATCGAAACCACACCCCGCCTGCCCGTATATTGCAAACCCCGCCCTCTCACACCGGACCGTCTCAAGCCAATCAAGGCGGAATTTGTAACACTTATCGAGCAAGGAGTCATGCGCCCATCGAAGAGTTCCCGGGCATCTCGACTACACGTCGTCCCAAAGAAGGATGGAAGTCTGCGACATTGCGATGACTACAGAGCGCTGAACGCCCGCACTGTACCCGACAGGTACTCTCCACCGCACATACAAGACTTCGCGCAGCATTTACACGGTCGGCGAATATTCTCAAAAACTGGTTTAGTGCGCGCCTACCATCAAATCTCAATCGCGCCTGAGGACGGTACAAAAACCGCGGTTTCGACACCATTCGGCCTTTTCGAGGCAAACAACATGATGTTTGGGCTTCGAAACGCCGCGCAAACGTGTCAAAGATTTGTCGACGTAATCACGCGAGGCTTAGATTTCGTTTACGCGTACATAGATGACTTCTTGGTAGCTTCGGAAACCGAGGAGCAGCACCGCGGGCACTTGCGGATCTTGTTCGAACGTCTAAACCAGTAAGGCGTAGTAATCAATCTCGCAAAGTGCGAGTTCGGCATTAATGAAATAGCCTTCCTAGGCCATACGGTAAACGCGCACGGAATAAAACCGCTCGCCGATCGCGTTAGAGCCATAAATGAAGCACCGCTCCCCGCGAACATCAAGGCACTACGCGGATACCTCGGTATGATTAACTTTTACCGACGTTTCATACCGGAGGCAGCTAAAATTTTGCAACCCCTCAACGATTTGTTACAAGGGGCGAAAAAGGGCAACATGCCCATTATTTAGTCGGAGGAAGCCAAAACGAGCTTTAACGAGTCAAAACGCGCCCTACCTAACGCTAAGATGTTAGCGCATCCTATACCTGGCGCGCCCATCAGCCTCGCAGTAGACGCGACCGACTTTGCAATAGGGGCGGTGTTGCAGTACCGCGCGAATGACACTTGGCAACCGTTGGGTTTCTTAACTAAAGCCTCAAATTTCGCGCAGCGAAAATATAGCGCGTACGATGGCGAATTACTCGCTATGTATACCGCGGTCAAGCGATTTAGACAGGCCGTAGAGGGGAGGAATTTCATTATTTTCATAGATCACAAACACCACACCTATGCGTTCAGTCAGAATCCCGACAAGTGTTCGCCGAGACAATTCCGTCAACTAGATTAGATCGGGCAGTTCACGACCGATATAAGGCATATAAAAAGGCTGAATAACAATGCAGCCGACGCCCTATCTCGCATCGAAGCCATAGGAAAATCCGTGGATCACAAAACTCTCGCCGCCGCGCAAGAAAAAGGCAAGGAGCTCCGCGACATCATCAACTCCGATATATCCGCGTTGCATGTTAAGAAAATTCGTTTTCCGGATTACGACGCCGAAATATACTGCGACGTATCAGGCGACATCGTACGACCGTACGTACCGAAACCCTTGCGGCGCGACGTATTCAATTTGCTCCACGGACTTTCCCATCTAGGGATACGCGCGACCCAAAAATTCGTAAAATCGCGTATAGTTTGGCCGGCGGTAAACAAAAATTGCCAAACATGGACACGGCAATACATCCCGCGTCAATAATGTAAAATAACGAGACACGTATCAACGCCGACCGGAACATTCGGACAGCTCGCAGGACGATTCGAGCATATACATTTAGACATCATCGTCATGCAATATTCACAAGGCTACCGATATTGTCTACCATGTATCGACCGTTTTTCACGTTGGCCCGAAGCGATTCCAATACCAGATATGGAAGCGACGACCGTTGCCTCGGCTCTTCTTTCCACATGGATAGCGCGTTTTGGCGTCCCAGCAAAAATAACAACCGATCAAGGACGCCAATTCGAATCCAGTCTTTTCAACGAACTATGCCGGATGCTCGGCATTAAGCATTTGCGTACCACAGCCTACCACCTCGCGTCCAACAGGATGGTACAGCGCTTTCACAGGCAGCTTAAGGCCGCAATCAAATGCCACAATTCAAGCAACTGGGTTGAAAGCCTTCCCATAGTTCTTTTAGGCATTAGAACCGCTATCAAGGAGGACCTGAGCGCAACGGCAGCCGAAATAATTTATGGTACGGACATACGATTGCCACCAAAATTCTTTGTACCAGCAAAACAACCGGCCAACGCGGAATTCGCAAACTCTCTGCGAGAGCGAATGAGCGATATTAGACCTCTGCCGACTTCACGACACGGCGAAAAGAAAACGTTCATGTTCCGCGATTTAGAAACGTCGCCGTGCGTTTTCGTACGCGACGATGCATTCGGAGGTCCACTGCAACCACCATACGATGGCCCTTATCAGGTTACACAGCGTGGGATGAAAACCATTACCATACGGATGAAGGACAAAAGCGTGAAAGTCTCCGTAGATCGTTTAAAACCCGCCTTCATCGTGTCGGAAGATATAGAGCATCTGCAAAGGAGCGCAGAAACCTACGACGTATTTTTACCTGGGAAAATCTCCCGACCGCAAAGCAGCGAGCAAGCGCAACAAAGCGACGGAGACGCAAGAACCAATTATACCACGCGTTCGGGCAGGAGAGTTCGTTCTCCTCACCGCTTTCAAACGGGTTTGAATTAAGCGGTTAGCAAGGGCACCGCGCTAACATACGTAAACAAACATAAAAAGAAGTAACGTTAACACTGGCAGGCGGGTGCTGTAGCGGCACTCGTAGGTAAAATTCATAACGGTTTCGGTCTAGTGAACCCGCTACACAAAAAATCGTGTTTACTGAAAGATGAATTTATGATAGATCCGACAACCTTAGGCGGTTACCGAAGGTTAATCAAAATCCGTAGATTTTGTCGTGATCATATGCCCTCGAGTCAACTACCCGAAAATTCAACATTTGTAAACAAGGTCAAGAGTTCAGCGTCAGTTGCGATTTTTCGAGAACATCTTCAAAATTCAAATGCCAACGGCTTTTGTCAACTCCAACGCATATGAATATAGCGATCAGGGTAGGGAGGCATTCTTTTTTATCGAGTGACACGAGCAGTAGCAGCTAAGTCGATACTTCTTTGCGCCCATCTATTCGTAATCACGAATCAAGACAACAAGTGTATTATACGACTAGTGTACACGTAGGGTATATTTTAATAAACTACATAGTTAAATATACTCTTGCGCTTTTAAACCTAAATCGCTACCATATACCTCAAATCAAATTCGCACTAGTGAATATCTGTTCTATTGCATAACAACAACGTCTAATCCAAATGAAGATTCGTTTCACGCATCTATCCCTAATCATAATGTGAACCCGATCTATATGAAGATACATGCACATGCGATCGATTCTGACTGTCCAGGACTCTCACCGGAGCCGGAACTCGCAGTGCACCGTGACGAACAGCACTTATATAAGCCTCCACTCTTAGCCAGAGCGTCAGTCGTGCTCGCGCAACAGTAGAAGCAACATGGAGTTTTTTAGATCTCTACTATGCGTCGTTGGTTTGTTCGTGCCAAGTAAGGTAGATATCATTTCCGAACTACCACTGGAAGTTTTGCACTTAATACTTCGAAAATTGGATCCCTCGTCCCTGCAGAGCGCCGCGCTTGTATCGCGCAAATCGTACAACGTATGTAGATCCGACAAGTGTCCACGGCGGAAAGCGAGACGTCACATGAGACATACGAGATAGAGGGTCAAGATGCAATTTCTCGGACCTGCAGCCGCTAAAGCTACCAATCAAGAATCAAGAAGTAGAGGACGTGGTGAGGGCAGCCTAAGGCACGAAATAAGCATATCCGCTACTCGTACGGCGGTCATCGTTGGAAGGTTACGCGGTCCTCCGAAAATTTTGATGCAAGATCGCTCCATCGATGTTGGACCAATAATATGTATTAGACTCTAACTCGTGTAAGTATCTTAATTTGACTGCTTGCTCTTGCGAGAAATTGAAACGATCTTGTCCGGATTCAGAACTGTAGAGTGAAGCTTAAAATAAAATGGTTTTACTGAGACGGCAATGTGTTTCAGTCACGAGAATACTATCTGTATCGTAATAGGCCCATTATTGAATATTAACTACAATGTATCACCGTTGCAATTGCAGATTTGTCGTCAATTAGGTACGAGATATACTCCTCATTGGCTGCCAAATACAGCGCACTTCAGCTGGCTCGAGCTACTATATCATCTCTGCTCCTCGACATATCAAGCGTAATTGCAGTTTTACAAATTAAGGTTAACATATTCAAATGAATGTATCTCCGTTTCTATTGCACGTATGGCGACAAAGCGATGTCCGTTACATTACACATCCGATGTCATGTGCACCGCACATCTGCTTGTTTGTACCATGTCAACTCTGGTCTCTGTCAAACCTAGCGAAATTGCTGCTTTACATATTCATGATTAATTATTCAAATCACCATATCGCCGTTTGCATTGCAGATATGCCGACAATTCGATGCGCGATATACGCCACTTTTGCCGCCAAACACAATGCATATTATATGGTTTGAGTTATGTAACGTGTGGGCGCAGCCAAACTCAGCGTATTTGCAATTATGCATTTTCAGGCGAAATATTCAAATATTACATATTCAAATGAACGTATCTCGGTTTCTATGTCGCCTATTCGATGCGCAGAATACTCCACATATGATACCAAATCAGCCGGTCTGTGCTATGTCAACTCTGGACCCTGTAAAATCCAGCGTAATTGTAGTTTTTGTTGTCAATGCTTAAATATTGCATTCCAAGCTTCGCCGCTTCTTTTGCACATATGTCGACAATTCCATACGCCTTGTACTCCGCATTTGCTGTAGTTACATTGCCGATCAGCTCGCTTGCGCTGCGTAAACTCTGGTCCCTGCAAAATCCAGCCCAAATGCAATTTTGTATGTTCAGGCTTAAATATTCAAATCAACGTGACTCCGATTCCATAGCACATATGTCGATGCGCGCTATATTCCACATTGACTGCCATACGCAGAGCGCTTCATCTGATTTAAGCCGTGTTAAATCCGGACCGAGTCAAATCCAGCGTATTTGTAGTTTTGCATATTCAAGCCTAGTTATTCAAGTGAAACTATCTCCGTATCCATTGCAGGTACGTCAACAACAGGATGTGCGTAACACTGCATATTTGCTGCCAAATACAGCACACATCAGCCCGCTTGCACACTGTCAAGACTGGACACGGCGAAATCCAGCGTGATTGCAGTTTTGGATATTAATGCTTACATATTCGAATGAAGGTATCTCCGCTTGTTTTGCAGAAACATTGGCCATACGATGCGCGTTATATTCCACATCTAATGCCAAGTACAGTGCACATCATACGGTTTACGCTATGTAAAATCTGGACCCAGCCAGATCCAGCGTAGTTGCAGTTTCGTATATTCAGGATTAAGTATTCAAACCGACGTATCTCCGATTCTACTTCACATATGGCTACAATTAGAGGCTCGTTATACTCCAAATTTGCTGCCAAACACAGTGCACGTTATCCCGTTTGATGCAAGTAAAATCGGGACCCAGCCGAACCCTGCGTATTTGCAGTTTTACATAATCTCCGTTTCTATGGCACACTTACAGACAATTCGGTGCGCGTTATATTTGACATCTGATGTCATATACAGCGCACATCAGTAGGTTAGCGTTTTGTTCACCCTTATCCCTGTCAAATACACCATAATTGCAGTTTAGCATAGTCATGCTTGAATATCGAAAGCAACGTATCTTCGTTTCTACGGCAGATATGACGACAATTCGGTGAGCGTTATGCTCCTGATTCGCTGGTGAGCACAGGGCACATCTTCCGATTCTATCGTCTCTACTGTCTTATGTCCTCTCTGGTCACTGACAGATTCAGCGTAATTGCTGTTTTGCATATTCATGCCTAAATGTTCAAGTCAACGTATCAGCTCTGCTATTGGATACATGTCGCAAATGCGATGCTCGCTATACCTCACAATTACAGCCAAATACAGTACTTATCCGGTTTGCGCTATGTCGACTGTATTTTCGAGCTATCGCGGGGAGACGCGGTCATTTGTATACGCGTCAATGGGAGTCGTAAATTCCCGTTACGCTTGGAATAATCGACACCACGAATAGTTCGATCCCCGTATTTCGCTTAGGATAATAGATGTAGTTGTTGTGGTATAACACTGGGAGTCACAGAGTTATAAAAAATATATGTCTTTCCAACGATTTATACAACACACTGAGTAAGAACGCCGTTGCTTAAGATACAGATAACGAAGAGAAGGATTATTCTTAGATGAGAGTGTGAGCTATAGGAGCTCTAGGTCCGTGAGAGCTGTAGGAGCTGTCGGACTTCTGGATACTGTGAGAGAAATAGGAGGCTCTTAGAGATATAGGAACGGTGAGAGTTATAGGGATTGCAGGAACTCTAGTCACCGTGAGAGATGATGTAACTCTAAAGTTTATTCTGATGTGAGTACGAAGCTCGGTATGGGTGTGCCCTTTGAACGAAGAACGCGGATTCGTTGCTTACATTGTTAGTTAGGAAAATGAGGGCAATGATCCGCGATGCCGATTGGTTATGACTAATGATAGGAAGGAAGAGAGGAGGAAGAAGCCACCTACCAACGTGGGTCCTAGGCGACATTTTTTATGGTAAAACTCAGATTTTCCGTTAGGTAGATGTCCGCTTTCTTCGTCAGGCCACTACCCGCTCTCCGTAATTCTTAAGAGCGCGTAATAAACCCAAGGACCTTTCTAAAAACCGACCGACAACACTTCTAGAATTGGAAAGTGTTTTCGAAACAAACAGATTGACTTAGACCATATGTGCGAAAAATGCAGTTAGGATTTCATCTTTATGGTGTGTCCTTGGGCCTATGGAGGATTCGAAGGATGGCGCGTGGACCGTTGGCTGTCAAGCCGCGCGGCATTGAGTGCAGATGTGTTGCGCGGCAGAACATCGACTCTGGTCTCTGTTATATGCAGTGTAATTGTTGTTTTGCAGATTCAGACTCAAATATTCAACTCCACGTATCTCCGTTGCTGTTGCTGATATGTCGACAATTCGATGTGCCTGGTACTCCACATTTCTTGCCAAATACATCGTCTACCAGCCAGTTTGCGCTATATCCAGACTGGTCGCAGACAGATCAAGCATATATATAAATCGGAGATGAAAGAACACGGGAACCTTCCGTTTGGAATTTTGGGAAAATCCCGTAACATTGTAATCTAGATTCTACCATAGCTGTAACTCAACAATTGTAGCCATCCAGTCCGATTGTAATTGTTCGAAACTTGTGATACTGCAATTGGCCTCGAGGCGACAACCAGTCACCGAACGTAGCCGCGGTCAAGGGATGAACGTTTTGTCTAATAAAGGCATGGAGTAATTCTATAGCTGTCCTTAAATGAAATAATCGTAGCGGCACGTGACAGTAAACATTCCAACGGTTTCTGTCCCGTGTCTCGCCACACGCAGACTCTATCCGTCGGATAAGATGATTGCCAGATGTCAACGCATCTCAACAGTATATGTTTAGCTAGCCTGAGGACCCATTCTAAACCTTAAGATTTAGTTAATTAAAGTCCTTAACAGTCCTAAACAGGCAAACAGTCTTCGTTCCAACTACGGGATGATAGGTGAAATCTATTTTTCCACGGACGACGCTTCCCGCTAGCAACGTTCCCTCAAGGGCTACTAGCATCCTTCTCTAACCATCAACATGGAAATTGTCCAATTAACAGTAACGTCACTATCCATCTCTTTCCGGGCGAAGTCTTTTCTCCACGAATCCGATGTTCCGGTGCCCTTAGACACACCCATCATAGTTTTCCACTGCAGCATCATCGTGCCGGAAAATCATTCTCTCGTGAGGTCACATTAGCCAGTTACAAAGAGCCTTAACACTCGGTGGATATTCTATGTTTTGACAAAGAGTTTGTTCAAGGAAAGTATGGTACGGAAGGATGGTATAAGGAATGATAAGGAATGATAAAGGAAGGATAAGGAAGTATGGTACAACTTGGAATCAGGATGAAAACGAATTCTGTTATCCCGTTGACCGCGGCTTTGTTATTGAACCCAGGATCATTGTCATTAGCTTCTCGAGTACCTAATTATCACGACTACTTGTCAAATTATATAACAATCAAATTTATTCTAGTAAATATCTGCTCTATTGCATAACTACAACGTCTAAACCAAATGAAGATTCGTTTCGCGCCTCTAACTCTAATCATAATGTGAACCCGATGTAAGTGAAAATACATGCACATACCATCGATTCTGCCTGACCAGCACTCTCACCCGGAACCGGAACTCGCAGTGCACCGTGACGAACAGCACATATATAAGCTTCCACTCTTAGCCAGACCGTCAGTCTTGCTCGCGCAACAGTAGAAGCAACATGGAGTTTTTTAGATCTCTACTACGCGTCGTTGGTTTGTTCGTGCCAAGTAAGGTAGATATCATTTCCGAACTACCACTGGAGGTTTCGCACTTGATACTTCGAAAATTAGATCTCTCGTCCCTGCAGAGCGCCGCGCTTGTCTCGCGCAAATGGTTCAACGTATGTAGATCCGACAAGTGTCTACGGCGGAAAGTGAGACGTCACATGCGACATACGAGAAAGCGGGTCAAGATGCAATTTCTCGGAACTGCAGCCGCTAAAGCTACCAACCAAGAATCAAGAAGTAGAGGACGTGGTGAGGACAACCTAAGGCACGAAATAAGTTTATCCGCTGCTCGTACGGTGGTCGTCGTTGGAAGGTTACGCGGTCCTCCGAAAATTTCGATGCGAGATCGCCCCATCGATGTTGGACCAATAAAATGTATTAGACTCTAACTCGTGTAAGTACCTTAATTTGACTGCTTGCTCTTGCGAGAACTTGAAACGGTCTTGTCCGGATTCAGAACTGTAGCGTGAAGCTTGAAATAAAATGGTTTTACTGAGACGGCAGTGTTAACATATTCAAATGAATTTATCTCCGTTTCTATTGCACATATGGCGACAAAGCGATGCCCGTTGCATTACACATCCGATGTCATGTGCACCGCACATCTGGTGGTTTGTACCATGTCAACTCCGGTCTCTGTCAAACCTAGCGAAATTGCTGCTTTACATATTCATGATTAATCATTCAAATCACCGTATCGCCGTTTGCATTGCAGATATGCCGACAATTCGATTCTTACATATTAAGTAACGTTCTGAATTTCCTGGTCTAGAAGAGTTTGGTGTAAAAATACAAACTTCTTCAAAGCAACGATACATTAAGTGAACTAAACCAGCACTAAAGGGTGTAAAAAGGTTGAATAATTTTGTCACAAAATCGCCACCCTCTCTTTCAACCATCAATGCTATTAAACATCGACAAAGATACAGTTGTTTTGAAAGAATTTCTTGTACATTTTCTTGTCGTTCTGCTGAGAATCCTCAATCAAACATCACAAAATGTACTCCTTTGCCATGGGTATGCTGCATTATAAGATTTGTAAATGCCTATTCATTATCTGGGTCAAAGACATCACCACTTTCCTTTGGTCCGTAGTATTGATGAAATGTTTCACAAGGACCCGCATAAAAGTCTTCTAATTTGAAATCATGTTCATTTTCTAATGTAAGAGCAAATCCTTTAGCACGTCATTTCTTTCACCATAGAACATGTTCACTAAAACCTCCTGCTCCAGCACATACATCTGCAAAGTATAGCAGCCCATTCTCCCTCAAACCTTTTGGGTTAGTAAACATAAAGTTACATGCTCTATCTGTATTCGCCATTTTAACAGTAGCACGATTTAAAAAAAAGTGTTAAAAAAAGTTTTCGCATTGATAACAGTTTTCACTATATCTTCGCAACAGAAATCAATTTCATCATCTGTGGTCAACTTTTCATATCACCATTTCATATCTTTTACACACATTATAACTTCCTCTGCAGGATTCCATTTAAGACCTGAATCTTCATGTCCAGGAACATGATGTCCAAAGCCTCTGCGACCATGCTGTCTAGGTGCTTGAACTGGCTCTAAACGACCTTGATCATTATTTCCGAAGCCGTAACCGCCTTATATCCCATCATTCGCATCATCCTTTTGCCGTTATCGAGGAGATTGTTTGACTCTTGTGTTATTACTTGTATTCTTCTATTGTCAACTACCTTTTCATCAATATCCTCCTCGTCAGATTCACTTGAACATCTGCGAATTTTTTGTCGTTTACTATGATTATAAGTATCTCTTTCACAGTTCTTCCTTTTTGTCCTAGTTTCCAATTCTTCTTGCATGGTATGTTGATGCATCAGTCGCATAACAATTCTGCTAGGAACATGATACATTTACACTGTACATGTGTATGTGTGTATAAGCGTCAGAGGACGTCCAGGCCTTAGTTGGGACAAAAGACAAGAGTCAGTCGTTAGAAGTATCTGGAAGAGTCTGTTGACAACAAGCGTGCGTGCGAGTAGGGTTTAGAGGTCTTTAGAGTGTAAGATATATGTATAACTGTTGTGTGCTAAATAAAGGGAATTATTTGTATTTCCGAATCCATTCTATATCTTTACATGGTAGCAGAGCGTGGTTCATAGTTTTGCCAGTTATTTTAGTGCATGGTTTTCAATATTGCGAGTTAGGTCGAGTGACTCTTCAGTAAGGAAAGAAACGTTCAAAGGTTACAAAGAGGAAAAATACACTTCAAGCACGTAGGAACGCTTGAGTAAGAGATAAGGAATCATTTAAAATGGAGAGATTGGAAATCATGATACCTATTTTCGATGGATATTTACGGTATGTGGAAGCAAAGAATAACGATGTTTCTCAAGTATAGAGAATGCGAGGTTGTCACAACTAGGGTGAAGACAGAAACAGACAGTGAAGACTGGGACAAAAAGGATCCGAAGGCAATAAATATAATTTATAGTGCCATCACAAACAGACCATTGGAATATATTAGAGAAGAAAAAACGGCGTATGAGATAGTAAAAAAGTTTGATGAAATGTACTTGAAAGTGTCGACGGCACTACAGGTCGTATGCAGAAGGAGATTGGAAAAGATAAAACTTGAGAACTACAGTGATTCAGCATCGTTCTTTAGCGATTTCGAAAAATTAATAAACGAATTAAAATGTGCGGGTGCACAAGTGAGTGAGAGGGAAAAACTAACTTACATGCTGAATACGTTACCCGAAGAATACAGCTACATAGCGGATATAGTAGATGCACTGAAAGCCGAAAATCAAACGGTAGCGTATTTAAAAAATAAAATTGAAATAGCGGAGAGGAAAAATAAGTCCAATCGAGGAGAAATGCAAACCAACGCCTTTTCTGCAAAAAAGGAAGGATGCTTCAGATGTGGAAGAGTAGGACATTTTGCGAGAGAGTGTCAAAATGGCGTCGAAGCGGGAAACAGTATCAGTTTTTGGCTTGGGTCAACACGTGGTCGCAGCAGAGGAGGAGGAAACAAAGGAAATACGAGCAGGGGACATGGAAATTTCCATCGTCAGTCAACAACCGGCACGAGCGAGTGTCACGACCGGCATACTTCAAATCCGATGGACCGATGATGGAGATAGAGATGTGGCGGCCTTGGCGACAATGTATATCGCCGAAGTGCCTAATGAGTCATCTGTATCCTAACGGTCCTTCCACCGAATGTCCTAGAAGTGTGACAACGGTCACGTACGCCTACAGGGTAGTGGGGATATTGAGGGATGACAAACAAAGAAGAAACAGATGTTACCGAAAGTCAAATTGTAAGAGCTTCAGTCTTGGAAAGTCACGGCTGGAGCTCAGAACAAAATCGCAGTCAGTGTAAATTCAGAATACAAGAAATAAATTCTCTTGTTTTTTTTGTTACCTTAATTTTTTTCTTTTCGTTCGAGCCTCCTGCTTTTTATTTTACGTGACACGAGCATGGTAACTCAAGATCAAGCACATGGATAGCAACGGCGCACGCAGCACACAGCGGCGAGGCGAACGAGATTAGTAATTATGAAGTAATGTGGCCATTAGATAGCGGTTGCACAGATCACATAATTAACAACGTAAATTATTTCGATAAATCTATTGACCTTAAAGAACCGGTAAATATATATTTAGGCGATAATAGATCGATAAAGGCAACAAAATTAGCGAATGTTATAAGTTATTTTGAAGCATTTGGAAAGCAAAATGAAATAAATGTGCATAATGTTTTTTACGCGAAAGAAATGTGCGCAAACTTGACTAGTTTAGGCAAGTTAAAAGATAATAGGAACACGGTTATTTCAATAGGAAATATTGCAAAAGTAATAGATGAGGACAATAAGCTTACAGCGGTAGCGGTTAAAGAAAAGGGAACATATAGAATGAAAAGTATATTGAAAGGGAAGTAGCACTTAGCAAACAGCGCCGAACGTAGTGATATGAGTAAAAAGAAAAGATGGCATAGGATGCTAGGACACGTAAATTTTAAATATTTAAATATTTTGGGTAAAGAGCAGCTAGTTACTGGTATACCGAATGAATTTGAAAAGGAATTTTTGAAATGTAGGGTGTGCATGGAAAGGAAAATGCAAAATTTACCATTCAAAAATAATCGAACCAAGGCTAGGGAGATAATGGAAATTATTCATTCGGACGTGCGCGGTCCCTTTAAGACTACCGGATTCAATGAAGAGAAATATTTCATCTCATTTATCGATAATTATAGCAAAATAGCTAGAAGTTATTGTATAAGATCAAAAGATGAGGTGTTTGATTGTTTCGTACAGTTTGTAAATGAAGCCGAGAATTTAACGGGCAAGAGGTTTAAAATATTGAGATGTGATAATGGAAAAGAGAACTTGAATAATCGAATTTATAAATTTGCTAGGGATAAAGGTATCAGAATAAATAACTGCCCAACCTACGTACATGAATTAAACGGGACAACGGAAAGGTATAATAGAACAGTGATGGACATGGCGCGTTGCTTGTTAGCGGAAGCAAAAGTACATAAAAGGTACTGGCTGGAAATAGATTGGACAGCGGTATACTTGAAGAATCGAATACTGGCAAATACTATAGAGAGAAAGACACCTTTTGAAATATTCTTCGGGAGAAAACCAAGTGTTGAAAATATACATCTATATGGAAGTAAAGTTTTTGTAAGAACAAAAGAGAGTTTCTAAATGGGATAAGAAGGCAGATATGGGAATTTTGTTTGGATATAGTGAAGTAGGTTACAGAGTCTTATTAGGTGGGAAAATAACAATAGCGAGACATGTAGAGGTCATAGAAACAGACACAAAATGTACCGGTTTTGTGGAGAATTCATTCGATAAAGAAAACGATGACATTGAGGATAATGATTTATTGGTAAACATGAATAAGGAATGAGTAAGGAAGAGTTAGAAAGTAGGAAAGATGAAAATGATAACAGTTTTGAAAGCTTAAACATCCCTACAAGATCTACACGTAATAAGAGAACTCCAGTAAGATATCCAGAAAAAGAAAACATTAGTGAAATCCATGCAAATTATTGTAGTGTAGATATCTCTTGTACATTTGAGGCGGCGTTTTGTTGTGAAGATAGTGAAGATTGGAAACAAGCTATGAATAAGGAAATAGAATGTCTTTATAAGTATAAAACTTGGAAATTGGTAGAAAGGGTAAAAGGCAAAGACGTATTAGATGTAAAATGGGTTTACACGAGAAAATCAGATGACAGGTATAAGGCTAGATTAGTGGTAAGAGGATTCCAACAAAGAAACGTAGCCGATGACATATACTCCCCAGTAGCGAGTAATGAGACCTTTAAGATATTGCTATCATATTGTTGTCAAAATGGATTAATTATTGAGCAAATGAATGTAGAAACTGCTTTTTTAAATGGTGAAGTAACCTCGGAGGTATATGGAAATCAACCAAAGGGATATGCGGACGGAACGAATAGAGTTTGTAAACTATCGAAAGCGCTTTATGGGTTAAGAGAAAGTCGAAGAGAGTGGTATGAGTGTCTTGATAAGTATGTGACGAGATTAGGTTTTAAGAAGAATAACATAGAGTTGTGCATATATATACATGGAGAGGGAGAAAATGTTGTTTATTTGCTAATGTATGTAGACGATTTGCTAATTTGTAGTAAAAATAAAAGGAAGATACAAAGGGTAAAGAAGTTGTTAACTAATAGATTTGAAATGAAAGATTTAGGTGAAGTCAAAGAATATCTTGGAATAAATATAGACTATGATTATTTCAAAAATGAAATAAGATTAAGCCAAAAGAAATACATTGAATCATTAGCAAACAAATGTAAGTTACAAAATAGCAAATTGTACTGTGCACCTATGGAGACCAACTTAAAAATTGAAAAAGCTGTGATAAATAGAGAGGATATTGGATACAAAAATTTAATTGGCGCATTGTTGTATATTAGTGAAAATACCAGACCCGATATAAGTTATAGTGTGAATTATTTGAGTAGATTTCAAGATTGTTGTAATGAGACAAATTTTAAATTTGCTTTGCGAATATTGAAATATTTGTACCGGACTAGAGACTTAAGATTAGATTATAAAAGGAATGAAAAATGTGAAACGATAGATTGTTATGTGGACGCTGATTAGGCAGGAGATCATTTAGAAAAGAAATCGACTTCTGAATATGTAATTAGATTGTGTGGAAATGTAATTGGTTGGAAGTATAAAAAACAAAGGTGTGTGACAAAAGCCTCGACGTATGCAGAGTATGTAGCTCTATCGGCAGCGGTGAGTGAATTAATGTCCATTATGGAAATTATGAAAATCTTCAATGTAAATCTAGACGATAACCCTGTAAAAATTGATGAGGATAACTCTGGAGTGATGAGTATAGCAAAGCACGGAAATTTTACAAAAAATTCTAAACACATTGAAGTTCATTACCACTATGTTCACGAGTGCTTAAAGGAGAACAAGATAAACATACTTAAGGTAAGTACAGACGAAAATACTGCGGATATTTTTACGAAGGCACTGTGTACAGAGAGAGAAATTCGAAAGGTTTAGGTCATGGATGAATGTAAACTAAGAGAAATGTAGATAAAGCAATAAGTGTTAAAGTTTCTGTTACGTAATTCGTCAAAGCATGTAAATACGATTAAGTGTACAGTATAAATGTAAGGAGGCGTGTTAGGAACATGATACATTTAAACTGTACATGTAAATGTGCGTGTAAGCGTCAGAGGACTTCCAGGCCTTAGTTGGGACAAAAGACAAGAGTCAGGCGTTAGAAGTATCTGGAGGAGCCGGTTGACAACAAGCGTGCGTGCTAGTAGCATTTCGAGGTCTTTAGAGTATAAGATATATGTATAAATGTTGTGTGCTAAATAAAGGGAATTATTTGTATTTCCGAATCCATTCTATACCATTACAAATACACTAACGTACAAGAATATTATAATATTCAGTAACAACGATAGAATTAACCAGTTCGCAAGTATAAAAGAGACACATTTTACACTGTGACGAAATAATATCCAAGAAATCTGATATAACATACATGGAAAATACACGAATCAGACTGAGAAACCACTGCGCACTTTCGTCACTAACTTCGACACAACCGTTACCAACTACTCGCGGAGTGAGATTGACCGAAGCGGTCCAGAGGCAACGCCCACGTACCCCAAGCGGCAACTGCCCCGCCACCAATAGTAACCCGACAGAACAGGATAATACTTGAATTCGTTGTTCCCTAAATTTTGAATTTATTTACCTCATCAATATATATAATGTACAAAAATTTATAGTAATTTATAATACTGTTTATAATAACATGTAAATTATATTAATTATCTGACGAACGCAATGAGAGAAAGGTAAAGACCAGCGTGGCCGATGCGGCACTAACTCTACATCCGGTTGACCTCAATTTACCTACCTACGTACCTACACAGTGACGCCTACGCTTTAAAATTTTTGTCGAAATTTTAAAGTTTTAATGGTAAACTCCTCGTTCTTATAATATCTAACTGACAGGCATGTACCATTTATAAAAGAATCAACATAAATTTCGTAGTTGAGTATTATTGAAAGTCTCTAATGTAATTCAGAAAGGCAATAATTTGTTTAACGAAATAAGCCACTTATTTATCATCCGGGGTTTCTACCATGACATTTATGTTATAATAGCAATATGAAAATAAGGCAATCTGAGTAAAGAAATACTATTTCAAGTCATTTTCGCCTATACATCTTAAGTGGTTTATAAATGATTCGTGTATACCCTTCTTTCCTTCTGCCACTACTCACGTGAAACTATAACTAGCATTTAAACAAAATCAACTATGTTTCGCGTCCACGAGAGTCGTAAATTCCCGTTACGATCAGATAATCGACGCCACCGTAAGGATATAGAAAGGGTTCGGAAATACAAATAATTCCCTTTATTTAGCACACAACAGTTATACATATATCTTATACTCTAAGGACCTCGAAATCCTACTCGCACGCACGCTTGTTGCCAACCGACGCTTCCAGATACTTGTAACGACTGACTCTTGTCTTTTGTCCCAACTAAGGCCTGGACGTCCTCTGACGCTTACACACATATTCACATGTACAGTGTAAATGTATCATGTTCCTAACAGCCACGAACAGATCGATAACCTTATTTCTGCTAGGATAATCGGGGTGGTTCAATTAAGTATACACTGATTTAACAGGTATAAATTACAGTTCATTCAAACAACTTGATTAGAGAAATATAAACTGCTAGAGCATAATTAGGAACGTGACGCTAGGCAAATGCCTCAGCGATCAACAGCTAAAGGACGTCGAAGACCTCATGACAACCCCCCCCCCCCCAGACACGGGACGCTAGGATACCGAAACTGCCTGGCGAAAATCGATCGTTTTTCGCGTTAGACCGAAGCCGTTTCCATCGCCGACATGGAGGCGGCAACCGTTGCTTCAGCCCTCCTTTCCACGTGGATATTCCGTTTCGACGTACCTTTAAGGATAAGGACCGATCAAGGACGCCAGTTCGAATCAAACTTATTTAACGAATTATGCCTGTTCCTCGGCATTAGGCATTTACGAACGACAGCCTATCACCCCGCGACCAACGGGATGGTAGGGCGCCTGCCCCGACAACTAAAAGCAGCAATCAAATGCCACGATACGAGCAACTGTGTAGAAATCTTGCCAATAGTTTTATTAGGCATACGAACAGCTATTACGGACGTGAAAACGACGACAGCCGAAATAGTTTATGGCACCGGCATACGATTGCCGGCAGAATTCTGTGCACCAACGAAGCAACAGGCCAAGTCGAAATACGGAAGCCGTCTAAAACTACGAATAGAAAAGATCAGGCCTCACCCGATTACGCGACACGGCGAAAAAGAAACCTCCGTGTTCCACTCGAAACATCGTCTTACGTATTTCTACGTCACGATGCCATCGGAAACCCCTTACAACCACCCTACGGCGGACCGCATCAATTTATATCGAGAGCAAAAAGAACCATTGCTATTGAAGTTAGCAACAAGAACGTAATCGTACCCGTATACCGTCCGAAACGCGTGAAATTTTATTGCACGATAACATTGAACACCATTACAGCGAAAATCGCGAAGTAATAATACCACCTGATGTTTGAAACGAGCAAAACGAAGACGACTCAGGAATTCATCACTCCAGGCGCGCGGGCAGAAAAGTTCGCTTCCCTGATCGTTCCCAGCCAGGCCGTCGATAAGCTAATGCGTAAGAACTACCAGCGACATAAATATAAGTCGCAGATGAAAGAACACCGCAACATTCTGTTTGGAATTTTGGGAAAATCCCGTAACATTGTAATCTAGATTCTACCGTAGGGGTAATTAAACAATCGTAATCATCTAGTCCGAATGTAATTGTTCGAAACGTGTGATACAAAATGGCCTCGAGGCGACAACCAGTCACCGATCGTACCCGCGGTCAAGGGATGAACGTTTTGTCTAATAAAGGCAAGGAGTAATTCTGTAGCTGTCCTTAAAAGAAATACTTGGGACGGGGCACGACGGTAAACATTCCAACGGTTTCTGTACCCAGTCTCGCCACACGCAGACATCCGTCGGATAAGATGATTGCCAGATGTCAACGCATCTCCGCAGTATATGCTTAGCTAGCCTGAGGACCCATTATAAACCTTAAGATTTAGTTAATTAAATCAGTCCTAAACAGGCAAACAGTCTTCGTTCCAACTACGGGATGATAGGTGAAATCTATTTTTCCACGGACGACGCTTCCCGCTAGCAACGTTCCCTCAAGGGCTACTAGCATCCTTCTCTAACCATCAACATGGAAATTGTCCAATTAACAGTAACGTCACTATCAATCTCTTTCCGAGCGAAGTCTTTTCTCCACGAATCCGATGTTCCGGTGCCCTTAGACACACCCATCATTGTTTTCCACTGCAGCATCATCGTGCCGGAAAATCATTCTCTCGTGAGGTCACATTAGCCAGTAACAAAGAGCCTTAACACTCGGTGGATATTCTATGTTTTGACAAAGAGTTTGTTCAGTCCTACCTATACCGTAGATAAGGAAGTATGGTACAACTTTTTTTTCGCTTGGGAGGGGAAAATGCTATTACGCATGCCCAGTGACCCGCATCACTGGGTTATGTGGGAGTCGGTCGGATGTCGTTGCCATACCCACTAAAAACCCCTCCTCCTTCTTCCTCCGCTTAGAGGGCAGACAACCCCGGTAAAACCTGTCGGCAGTCATCAGGGTTGTCCTTTCGTGCCCCGTTGTGTCTACTTCTTCGGGCAGTTACTGCTCATGTCGTCCTCTCAGCCAGTTCAGAATAGTGGGCTGGTCTCCTTCTGCGGTTTTTCGTTGTTCCATGTTCTTGCACTCATTAATCCGCGTAGTTGTTGTTACGCTCGTTCTCCTCCTTGCCTCTTCCTAGGCCCTCGCTGTCACCCTCTTGTGACACATGACGGTCTTGCAGAATTGCCTGAATTTATTCCAGCTCTCGTCCTTGGCGGTCACCGTGGCGATCAGATTGCCCACGTCTATCTTCCCTCCCAGAGCGTTCTCCAGCTCGATCCTTCTGTTCGTCCACTTCGGGCACGCGAAGAGAGCGTGCTCTGCATCGTCGTTCTGGTCTCCACAGTCGAGACAGTTGCTGTCGCTGTCCTTGCCAATCCTTTTCCTATAGACACCGAAGCTCCCATGCCCGGTTAGCAGCTGCATGGTGTGGTGATCGATGTCCATCTTCTTTTTGGTAAATAACAGCGCACTCGGTATTAGCTTCTTTGTGATATTTTCTTTTTTGTAGTTGTTCCACTCCTTCCGCCAGTCCTCTTGGGCCTTCATGCGAATCGCCTCCAGTTCCTCCTTCAGCTTGGAGCCGTCATCCGTGCCAATCCTGGACCCATGGATCTTGTTCCTCTCGTAGGTCTCTCCGAGCATCTTTATCTTTATGTAAATCGGGAGATTCCCGGTCAACACGCAAAGTGCCGCGTGGGAGACGGTACGGTATGCCGTCGTTGTTATGGACAGGGCCGTTCGTTGTGCTCGTTTCAGCTTTTTCCTGTTCTTATCGGTATTCGCTGCTCTAGTCCACACCGGTGCTCCGTAAGTTACGATGGATTCCCACACATTGTAGTAGAGCCTACGAGCCAAGCTGGGCGGCCCGTTGATGTTGGGTAGAATTACCCTAAGGACTCCTATTAACTTGTCGGCTCTGTTACACACCATCTCGATATGCGCACCGAACCTCCGACTGGAGTCGATGACGACTCCGAGATACCTGATGCGATCGACCGTTTCGATGTCCGAGGAGCCCAACCTGAGTTTCACCACTCTCGGCACTCGCAAGCTTGTGATGAGCATGACCTCCGTCTTTTCCCTCGCCAGGGTGAGCCCGACACTCGTACACCAATCGTTGGCGATCCTTAGCATCGTGTTGACCTTGACGGAGGCATCTTCGTTCCTCCCGACAGAACATGTGATGGCCAGATCATCCGCGAAGGCGGTTGCTCTGACCATTGGCATGTTGTCGAGTCTCTCGAGCAACCGGTCGTATACCAAGTTCCACAGGAATGATCCGAGGATGGATCCCTGCGGAACTCCCGCCGCCACCTCGTGCTCCACCGTGCCGTGCTGGTTGCTTACGACGATCCTCCTTCCGGATAGATAACTGCCGATTAGTCTTTTGACCTTCCATGCCAGCTTCCTCTTGTCAAATTCCTCGTATATGCTCTTCCAGCTGAGCGAATTGAAGGCATTGCTAATATCCAGGGTGATTATCACGCATATTACCTTCTTCTGTTTGCAGATGTTGGCAAACTTCATCACCTGCGTGATGACATCTACCGTGCTCCTCTTCTTTCTGAAGCCATATTGCCTCCGATGGAACGGGTCCGTCCCGATGCATCTCTCGATGATCCTCTTAAAGCATTTTTCCCAGATCTTGCTCATGGTTGGGAGTATGCTTATCGGCCGGTACGCGTTGGGTAGACTGGGATCCTTTCCCGGTTTCCTTAGCAGTATTACTCTGGCCGTCTTCCAGCAGTCTGGGATCCTTCCTGATTCGGTGATGCCGTTGAACGCCCTTGTCACGAGCTCGCTCCTGCGACTCGCTACCAGCTTCGCGATCTCGCCCGGCACGCCATCGACTCCTGCAGCCTTCATGGTGTTCATTCTTCCGGCGGCATCGACGACATCGCCTTCGCCGATGGCGACGCTGAGGCTAATATCTCCTTCTTCTTCGGTCTCTGCCTCTTCGCGGCCCTCATAATGGGGGGGTCTGTGTCCCAAGGTGAATAGCCTCTGTAGGACTGCCTTCACCATGTCGATCGGCATGTCGTTTGTTGGTCCCTTGCGTTTACATTTCTTCATGACCGTGCGATGGGGTTTGCCCCAAGGGTCGCTCTCCAGTATCTTGCAGTATTCTGCCCAAGTTGTTTTTTTGCTACAGGCGATCTCCTTTTTTAACTGCCTACGGATCTCCTTGTAGGCGTTGACGAGGGGCTCGGTGTTGCCGGCATTCTTCTTTCTTTCTCTCGTCACCTTCCTGAGCGCTTTGTGCGCCTGCGCTCTCAGTTCCGCGATCATCGGGTTCCACCAGTAGTTCGCGTACTTGCGGCTCGCCGCACCGTTCGACTTCCTTAGCATCCCTTCGCACGTACCTTCGATGATCTTTTGCAAGGGCTCGGCCCCATCCTCTCCGATAGCCGCGTTGAGGTCCTCCTTCTTCAGTGTGTCGTCGAATCTGCTCAGGAACTCCTCCGGCGACATGTTCTTGGTCACGTACCTGTGGAACTTCGATACGGTTCGGGTCTTCCTCGTCTTAAACCTGTGGAGCACGTACAGATGGTCCGAGGCCGAGTATTTGTCCAAGACCGCGCTTCCGGCGTGTGTCTCGCTGACCTTGTTGGATGCGCGTATTATGTCGGGGAAGCTCGTCTTCCCGTTCATGAAGAAGGTGTACTTTTCCTTGAGCCTCAATGGAAACACCCGGTGGGCGCTTAGTGCCTCCATTAAGACTCCCCCTCTCTTGTCTGTGGTCGATCCTCCCCAACAGGTTGACTTTGCGTTGAAGTCTCCGGCCACGACGACCTTGTCGTGTCTTCTAGCAACGCTCTTCGTCATAGCAGACAGCGTGTCTATGTATTTGCAGTATGTTGGCTTATTTATGTTGGGCGAACAGTATCCGCTGAAGCACAAGACGTCGCCAACGCGGACGCCCACTATCCCGTCGCTCTTGATCTCCGTTGTTTCATCATGCAGCTTGCAATTGAGGAGTGTGACCCATATCGAGGCGTCTCCTTTGGTGTCATTAAACCAGTGCGGTAGCTGCCTGTTCGGCTCGGAAATTATTATTATATCCGGTCTAAGTTCGATCGCGCATTGGTGCATCATGTCCTGCGCCAGCTTGCATCTGTTGAGGTTTATCTGCAGTATCCTCATTTACTCGCTTTCAACCGCCTTCTATATTCTGGACAAGCCAGGGATCCGGTTACGTGGTCAAATTTCACTCCTTTCTCCTTGCTGCAGATGGAGCAGCTGGGTGCGTTGACGCAGGCAGCTATCGTGTGGTCTTTGGCTCCGCACTTCCTGCAAATCTCCTTTCCAGGGCTTATCGCCGTGCACTTGTTCGCGATATGCCCAAACATGTGACATCTGAAGCACTTTACCACATTGGGTAGTGCCTTCATCGAGGCTATCGTCAAGCCGGTTCTGATCTTCTGGCTCGCCCCCTCTTTGGCCAGATAGGCTTTCGGCATCGTCACTATTGCCGATTGGGTGCCCCACGGCGCCATTTTTAGGGTCTTTACTTCGACCTCAGTGATGTCGCTTACGCCCAGTTGCACTACTATCTCCCTGGCTAGTTCTTCCTTGCCTACGAGCGGGTCTATATCCCTAATCTCTACGGAGGTCTTGTCGCGCATTGGTAGCGCTCTCACCTTGCCTCTTAGCGCCGTGTTTATATCCGCCGCGGTCTTTTTGGCGTTGCTACCTGCTTTCAGCTCGATCAGGATGTCACCTGTTCTGGTCCTCCTAATCTCACAGCTCTCTTTTAGGGTCTCCCTTGCCCCCATCAAGTCTTTGTAGACCTGGATCCACTCCTTGTCCTGCCCTACTTTGACGAGGATGGCTTCGGGTCTGTTACGTATCCTCTTCGGTCCCTCCGGCCTCTTTGGCTTGTCCAATGTCGCCCTTCCTGCGTTCGCCTTCCTGACCACCGTCGGGGTGTCCGTTCCTTTTCCTCTCCTTCCGCGGACAGGGATCCAGTCTTCCTTTACATCGCTGTCCGTGCATTCCGTAGTCGCTTTTGCCGAGCTGTTGCCGGCACAGGCTCCTGCGTATGAGGCCTCCACGGTCGTTGGTCTCTTTCTCTTGGTGTCGCCCTTCCCCTCGACTGGCGATATCTCCTTCCTTTTTCCTTCCTTCTCCTCACTCCTCCCCGGACGGGTGGTCATCGTGGTGGCCGCGACTGTCCTCGCGTTCCTCTTGAGCCTCATCTCGTCCAACATCGAGTGGAGCTTGATCGCTTTTCTACTGATGGCGTCCCTCCTTTTCTTGATGTCGGTATCCTTTTTGCTCATGAGGTAGAGTCTGCTACCTATGTACTGGATTTCGCGGAAGACTTCTGTGATGATTTCCGTCATCGCCTTCCATTCGCTCATCTAAATGACGATACTGTCCTCGTCGTTGCCTTCGGTCTCGGCCGTTGCTCTATTCGCCATGGCCTTCCTCCTGAGACATGCCCTTGGTGCCGCCGCTTCGCTGCCGCTGTCCGACATTTCCGCCGGTGTGTCTAGCTCCGAGGTGCTGGCCGCTTCGTCCCTAGTTGCCCTCAGCTGGCTCCTGGCCAGGCTTCTCGTTGTCTTGCACGCGCTCCCCTCCACTGGGGACTTTCTCATATATCTGGTGATCTTGTCACCTTTGAAGATTTTTTCCTTGGCGATTTGGGTCGCCTTTTCGGTGGGTGGTGTCTTATCCTTGAGTGCCTGCATTGGCATCTCGACATCCTCGATGATTCCCGCGATGTCTTCATCAAATTCGAGGTATCTTCTAGTGCTTTTCTTGCACGTCTTTTCCTCTGTGACAACTGCGGGAGTTTCTTGGTCCCCGGTCGTGTTTACCGAACGAGGGGAGGCCCTGGGATCGACCTTCCCCTCGCCGTTCGTCCAGTCGTTGGGTGACCGTCGGGTCGAGCCTGGGACGCTGCTCGAATCCCCGACGGGGCCTGGAAGCTCCGAAACCCCCTGAGCCGTAAGTTTACTTGACTTACAGTACTTGTCCATATTGTGTTTGTCTTAATATACATATATATATATATATATATATATATATATATATATATATATATATGTCGGAGATGAAAGAACGCCGGAGCTCCTCCTTGGATTCGCGGGAACACCGCAACTCTGTAACTTAGATTAAACAAATGCCGCTCCGATTGTTCGAGATTTATGATCATGAGCTTGGGCTCGAGGCGACAATCAGTCGCCGAACGTAGCCGCGGTCAAAGGGATGAACGTTTTATCTAACAAAGGCACAGAGTAACTCTATTCCTCTCCTTAAAAGAAATAGTCGTAGCGACACGTGGCAGTAAATACTTCAATAGTTTCTATCCCGCGGCCCGCCACACGCAGATTTTGTCCTCCGAGTAAGATGATCGCCGGGTGTCGGCATGCCTTTGCGGCGTATGTTTAGCTAACGTGAGGACCCGCTATAGATCTTAAGATTTAGTCAAGCGAAGTCCGTCAAATAGACTTTGTTGCAACTACGGGAAGATAGGAGAAACCTATCCTCCACGAGCGTTGCCCCCCGTCAACAACCTCCCCTCAAGGGCGGCCAGCATCTCTTTCAAAATGCCGATATGGAGATCGACCAATTAGCAATAGCGCTAATTTCCCTCTCCTTTGGAACGAAAGCTTTCTTTGACGAATCCGAGGATCTCATATCCTTAGACCCACCCTATATAGTTTTCCTCGACGACATCGTCGAGACGGAGAGGCATTCTTTGGTACGATCTCATCGACGAATGACAGTGCCGCCTTACAACCAGTGAATACCTCACATCTAGTTAACAAGGAGTTAGACTTGAGCTGTGCGAGAACATACGTTTACCATCCCGTGACCGCGGATTCGTTTCGAACCTAAGGTCATTATCACTAGTGCTACGAGTGTTTAATCTTGTTAATAAGCTTGTGCTAATAAACTCTCCGTTGTATCACAACAATGGCTAATTCTAATGAAAATCCATCAAACGCCCATCTCCTTAATCCTGACTCTAATCCGACATCAGAAGTGGGATACAAGGACCTGTTAGCAACGATGAAACAGCAAATGGATTTCATGCGTGACGTATTTCATACACTAACAAAGAAGGATGGGGTGGCACTTGAAAAATTTTCGCTACCACGTTTTAACCCCGGAAGCTTGGGCTCCGACCCAGCCGCATGGTGTGCGACTGTTGACGTGATCATGGAAGAAAAACCTTTGCAAGGCGGTGCGCTACTTTGTGCCTTGAGTGCCGCTCTGGAAAGTTCGGCAGCACAGTGGCTTACACAGATACCTGCTACTCAAATTTCCTCTTGGCCAAAGTTTAAAGACCCTTTCCTTACACGCTTTGGTGGGAAAGAAACAGCTGCCACGGCGCTATGGAAGATAAAAAATCAAGCAGGACTGGAGGGTGAAACCCTGGGAGATTACAGCAGCCGTTTACGTTCCTTCCTGATGGCGAGGTGGGAAAGGTGCACCAAGGACGAGATAGTCAACGCTGCCGTGCTCCTCCATATAGGCTCACAGGACCAGCGCGTCCTACGGATAGCACTCACAAACGATATCAAGACCGAGGACCAGCTCACAGGCGAAATGACAGCGCTCTCCGATTCTGTGAAGAGGCCGGCGTCTTCAGTAAGCAACTCCTCCGCGGGTCCCGAAGCTAAACGGCATAAGTCTTCTGACTCCTGATACAAGTGCTACCACTGCGGTAGACACGGACATAAAGCATCTGAGTGCCGCGAGAGGACAAGACTGGAGGCGGAGAAACGCAATCGAAAACCAGGGGAAAAACGGGCTGTCACGTCTTCGAAGGTGTCCTGCTACAGGTGTAACGAGGAGGGCCACATCGCGTCCAACTGCCCGACCTTACGTAGAGGAAACCCCGCTACGAGAGAGGAGCGCCAGGTTAACTTCTGCGTGGTGGAGGCCCCGACCGGTAAATTAAGTCACCAGGGTGAGTCGTTCCTGTTTTGCTTTGATTCCGGAGCTGAATGCTCATTAATTAAAGAATCGGTAGCCTCAAAATTTTCCGGCAAGAGAACGACCGAGATAGTTGTAATGCGAGGAATTGGGAACACTTGCGTTAAGAGTACGACCCAAATTCTGTCCGCCGTATGTTTCAGCGGTCTTACACTGGAGGTAATTTTTCACGTCCTTGCCGACAATTACTTGAAACACGATATTATTATTGGGTGCGAAATTTTAAGCCAAGGCTTCGACGTACACATGACGCGCAATAGCCTCGATATTTGTAAGTCGAAAACGGTTAATGTCTGTAATAATATCGCCGAACCTGCGATCGATCTCAATGATGTAGACACCGAGGTACTCGGCGACGATAAAGACCGATTGATTTCCATTCTCGACAGATTCAAAAACTCGTTCATCACGGGTTTCCCACGTACCCGCGTAAACACGGGCCAATTAGAAATACGGTTGATCGACCCTAACATCACCGTCCAAAGAAGCCCCTATAGACTTAGCGAGGAAGAGCGGAGAATCGTACGAGCGCGAATCAGCGAACTACTCAGAGCTAACATTATAAGACCTAGCAATTCGCCGTTCGCGAGCCCCATGCTACTCGTGAAGAAAAAGGACGGTTCGGATAGATTGTGCGTAGATTTTCGAGCGTTAAATAAGAATACGGTCGCGGATCGGTACCCCCTACCTCTTATCGCGGACCAAATCGCGAGGTTACAAACGGCGAAATACTTCATTAGCCTGGACATGGCCAGCGGGTTCCACCAAATTCCTATACACCCCAATTCGGCGGAATACACGGCGTTCGTTACACCCGACGGGCAGTACGAGTACGTAACGATGCCGTTCGGATTGAAAAATGCACCGTCCGTTTTTCAGAGGGCCATTTTCAATGCCCTGGGCGACCTTGCGTATTCCTACGTCGTTGTCTATTTGGATGACGTCCTAATTATTGCCGACTCAATAAACCAAGCCTTAGAGAGGTTGGACATCGTGTTAAGTACCCTTGTAAACGCCGGGTTCTCGTTTAACTTTTCTAAGTGCTCTTTCCTGAAGACGTCGATACTCTATTTGGGATACGTAATCCAGAACGGAGAAGTCCGTCCCAACCCGGGTAAAGTATATGCCTTAAGCTCCCTACCCGCGCCGACGACCGTCACACAGCTCAGGCAGTTCATAGGGCTAGCCTCGTACTTTCGGAAGTTCATCCCTAAATTTTCACAATTGTTAAAACCCTTATACGCGCTTACGTCCGGCAGTAAAAATATAACATGGGCAGACAGGCACGAAAAAATAAGACAAGAGGTAATCTCCGTTCTGACCGACGCACCGGTGTTAATGCTATTTGACCCCAATTATCCAATAGAATTACATACCGATGCTAGCTCCGAAGGATTTGGGGCTAATTTGATGCACAAGGTGGAAGGTAAAAATCGAGTAGTGGAATACTATAGTAAAAGAACCAGCCTTACGGAATCCAGATATCACTCTTATGAACTCGAAACATTAGCTGTTGTAAACGCCATAAAACATTTCCGCCACTACCTGCACGGACGGGAATTTCTTGTCGTCACGGACTACAATTCATTAAAGGCGTCTAAGAGCAAAGTACATTTGAATGACAGGGTACACAGGTGGTGGGCTTACTTGCAAACGTTTACCTTCGACATTGTGTATCGGGAGGGCAAGCGAATGGCCCACGTAGATTTCTTTTCGCGAAATCCCACAGGCGTTGACCCTATTAGATTCGACAAAATCAAAGAGAAAATGGTAAATCTGGCCGAAATTTCGGAAGACTGGCTACTAGCCGAACAACGTCGTGACCCCCAAATTTCGGGAATTGTCGAAAAGTTGCAAAATGATGAGCTCGCGGAAGACATCGCGAATACTTACGAATTACGGTCCGGTACTCTCTACCGGAAAATTCAAAGAAGAGGCAGGACTCTCAGTTTACCTATTGTTCCAAGAGGGTTTAGGTGGTCCGTTATTAACCATGTGCATCAGTCAATTATGCACTTGGGTTGGGATAAGACGCTCGAGAAACTGTACGAGTATTACTGGTTCGAAGGAATGGCGATGTACGTTCGCAAGTTCGTAGAGAACTGCCATGCTTGTAGAGTTTCGAAGGCTAGTTCAGGTAAGATACAAGCCGAACTACATCCCATACCCAAGGCCAGCATACCTTGGCACACGGTCCACATGGATATAACGGGCAAGCTGAGTGGTAAAAGCGATTCGAAGGAGTACGTCATTGTGTTGATCGACGCCTTCACTAAATTCGTATACCTGCATCATACTCGTAGGATAGATTCTCTTAACACCATTATAGCGCTTAAATCCGCTATATTTTTATTCGGGAGTCCCTGTCGGATAATAGCGGACCAGGGAAGGTGTTTTACGGGTAAAGAATTTCGCGAGTTCTGCGAAAGCAAACGAATTAAAGTTCACTTGATAGCGACCGGTGCCAGTAGGGCTAACGGACAAGTAGAACGTGTTATGGGCACGTTGAAAAACATGTTCACGACAGTAGAGACGACCGGGCGGCCGTGGCAAGACGCGATTGGGGAAATGCAGCTAGCGTTGAACTGCACCGTCAACCGCGTGACCAATTCGAGTCCTTTACAACTACTAATCGGTAGATCGGCGAGACCGTATGACCTATTGCTACCCGACAATATCGAAGAAAAAGAAGTCGATATCTCCGATGTAAGGCAGCAGGCCGTACAGAACATAGAAAGTAACGCCCAATACGACAAAGAAAGATTTGATAGGAACAAAGCTAAAGTGGTTAGGTTTAACCTCGGCGACTTCGTACTACGCAAGAACGAGGAAAGAAACCAAACCAAGCTAGAGCCGAAATTCAAGGGTCCATTTGTAATAACCGAGATTTTGGAAGGAGATAGATATATTCTAAAAACGCTAGACGGCAAACGATCGTATAAAGACAGTCACGACAGATTAAGAAAAATGCCGGACAGTCGCGTTCCCGCTGAGTTGGACGTCGGTAGTGACGGCAGTAACAGTGACCACGACGACATGAGTACCTCGATCTCGGAAGATCCTTAGCACAAAGACCGTAGCACCTTACGGAGTAGGTTATGAAGCTCGGTAAAGGGGCAAGTGATGTGTTCACGCGCACCATGAGCTATAGTGTTATGAAGCTCGACTAAGGGGCAAGTGATGTGTTCACGCGCACCATGAGCTACAGTGTTACGAAGTTTGGTGCGGTCGTGCGATCTAGAAAAACGAGATCCATTGGGGTACGAAATCGGGACTGGTCCATTTTGCCGTTATGACCCGACTGATAACCCACAGGATGCAACTAGCACTTCCGATACTAATTACAACGTTACTAATTCATGTTCTCTTCTATTCCTTTTGTTGTCAAACCTCCGAACAAGGTTTTGTTGTTACACTGGACCCTCAGCTTATTTAGACATTAAGTTAAATTTTAAACAATGTTAATTGTACCGAGACTAACGTTAAGAAAACTCAATATTGTAGCTACACCCGAGGACGTGTGATAGTCAGAATGGCCGTGTCGGAGATGAAAGAACGCCGGAGCTCCTCCTTGGATTCGCGGGAACACCGCAACTCTGTAACTTAGATTAAACAAATGCCGCTCCGATTGTTCGAGATTTATGATCATGAGCTTGGGCTCGAGGCGACAATCAGTCGCCGAACGTAGCCGCGGTCAAAGGGATGAACGTTTTATCTAACAAAGGCACAGAGTAACTCTATTCCTCTCCTTAAAAGAAATAGTCGTAGCGACACGTGGCAGTAAATACTTCAATAGTTTCTATCCCGCGGCCCGCCACACGCAGATTTTGTCCTCCGAGTAAGATGATCGCCGGGTGTCGGCATGCCTTTGCGGCGTATGTTTAGCTAACGTGAGGACCCGCTATAGATCTTAAGATTTAGTCAAGCGAAGTCCGTTAAATAGACTTTGTTGCAACTACGGGAAGATAGGAGAAACCTATCCTCCACGAGCGTTGCCCCCCGTCAACAACCTCCCCTCAAGGGCGGCCAGCATCTCTTTCAAAATGCCGATATGGAGATCGACCAATTAGCAATAGCGCTAATTTCCCTCTCCTTTGGAACGAAAGCATTCTTTGACGAATCCGAGGATCTCATATCCTTAGACCCACCCAATATAGTTTTCCTCGACGACATCGTCGAGACGGAGAGGCATTCTTTGGTACGATCTCATCGACGAATGACAGTGCCGCCTTACAACCAGTGAATACCACACATCTAGTTAACAGAGAGAGTTAGACTTGAACTGTGCGAGAACATACGTTTACCATCCCGTGACCGCGGATTCGTTTCGAACCTAAGGTCATTATCACTAGTGCTACGAGTGCTTAATCTTGTTAATAAGCCTGTGCTAATAAACTCTCCGTTGTATCACAACAATGGCTAATTCTAATGAAAATCCATCAAACGCCCATCTCCTTAATCCTGACTCTAATCCGACATATATATATGTATATATATATATATATATATATGTATGTTTGAGATGGATGTCCTTCGACGTAGCCGGTCTTCGTATAATCCCACTGTATCCTTCCGCGTGTATCCGATTCGTGTCTGTTCGACGCGGGGAGTTTTGACTAGCCCTCCACGGGGGCGCTCTCCACCACTCCTTGGTTACCCAGGTAGCCCGCACGGTGGCGCTTCGGTCGCGCGACCCAAGATGGCCCCCGCTCTGCCCCTAACCGCACTTTTCACACAGCACGTTCAATCGTTTCTCTCGCTTTTATACCAGTGAGCTCACCTATCTCTTGTGTTCCCACTCATTCCGGAGCACTAGAAACTTCACTTTCGTGCACTTTCCGCCCGACTTCTTTAATATACCCAGATATTTCGGTTATGCCTACGGAGCGACGTGCACGTGTCCGTTCTGCTTGCCGCCATCATTTGAACTGATGGTACAACTGGGAATCAGGATGAAAACGAATTCTGTTATCCCGTTGACCGCGGCTTTGTTATTGAACCCAGGATCATTGTCATTAGCTTCTCGAGTACCTAATTACCACGACTACTTGTCAAATTATATAACAATCAAATTTACACTAGTAAATATCTGCTCTATTGCATAACTTCAACGTCTAAACCAAATGAAGATTCGTTTCGCGCCTCTAACTCTAATCATAATGTGAACCCGATGTAAGTGAAAATACATGCACATACCATCGATTCTGCCTGACCAGGACACTCACCAGGAACCGGAACTCGCAGTGCACCGTGACAAACAGCACTTATATAAGCCTCCACTCTTAGCCAGACCGTCAGTCGTGCTCGCGCAACAGTAGAAGCAATATGGAGTTTTTTAGATCTCTAACACGCGTCGTTGGTTTGTTCGTCCCAAGTAAGGTAGATATCATTTCCGAACTACCACTGGAGGTTTCGCACTTGATACTTCGAAAATTGGATCCCTCGTCCCTGCAGAGCGCCGCGCTTGTCTCGCGCAAATGTTTCAACGTATGTAGATCCGACAAGTGTCTACGATGGAAAGTGAGACGTCACATGCGACATACGAGAAAGCGGGTCAAGATGCAATTTCTCGGACCTGCAGCCGCTAAAGCTACCAACCAAGAATCAAGAAGTAGAGGACGTGGTGAGGGCAACCTAAGGCACGAAATAAGTTTATCCGCTGCTCGTACGGCGGTCGTCGTTGGAAGGTTACGCGGTCATCCGAAAATTTCGATGCGAGATCGCCCCATCGATGTTGGACCAATAAAATGTATTAGACTCTAACTCGCGTAAGTACCTTAATTTGACTGCTTGCTCTTGCGAGAACTTGAAACGGTCTTGTCCGGATTCAGAACTGTAGCGTGAAGCTTGAAATAAAATGGTTTTACTGAGACGGCAATGTGTTTCAGTCACGCTAATACTATCGGTATCGTAACAGGCCCATTATTGAATATTAAATAAATCGTATCACCGCTGCGATTGGAGATTTACCGTCAATTAGATGCGAGATATACTCCTCATTGCCTGCCAAATACAGCTCACATCAGCTGGCTCGTGCTATTATATCATCTCTGGTCCTCGATATATCAAGCGTAATTGCAGTTTTACAAATTAAGGTTAACATATTCAAATGAATGTATCTCCGTTTCTATTGCACATATGGCGACACAGCGATGCCGGTTACATTACACATCCGATGTCATGTGCACCACACATCAGCAGGTTTGTACTATGTCAACTCCAGGCTCTGTCAAATCCAGCGAAATTGCTGTTTTGCATATTCATGCATAACTATTGAAATCACCGTATAGCCGTTTGCATTGCAAATATGACGACAGCACGAAGCGCGTTATACTCCATATTCGCTGCCAAATACAGTGCATATTATGTGGTTTGAGTTATGTAACGTGTGGACCCAGCGAACCTCAGCGCATTTGGACTTTTGCATATTCAGGCTTAAATATTCAAGTCAACATATTGTAGTATCGTGAGGAAAAAGCCTCATTAGAAATCGATCAAAACAATGTCGTCTGTCCTTCGGTTGTTACTTTACATCGGGGAGAAAGCCTATATGACTAAAGTCACCTCGTACTTGCTGAGCGTTAACAGAATGGGCTTAGAGAGTTGGAAAAACTAACGCTAATGGTAGGGGACGATTTAACTTTAAAGATTGGACGATCGAGAAGCGTTGAACGGTTGATCGAGAAATAAGAGTGAGTCGAGAGGTCAGAGTTAATCGAGGAGTCGAAGAGTAGAGTTGTTAGCGTTGTTGAGAGTGGAGTTGTTAGCGTTGTCGAGTTGTGAGAGGTGTCAGCGTTGCTGAGAGTAGAGTTGTTAGCGCTTTCCATTTTCAGGATTAAATATTCAAATCAAGCTATTTCCGATTCCGTTGCAGATATGTCCACAATTCGAGTTAGCGTCGTACTGCCAAATGTATTACTCATCAGCCGGTTTGCGCTATGTCGATTCTGACCATTGTTAAATCCAGCGCAATTGCAATTTTGGATACTCATGCACGAATAATCAAATCAACGTATCTCCGTTATTGTGGCAAATATGTCGAGAATTCGATGTTACTTGTACCCCACATTTCTTGCCAAATGCAGCGCACACCAGCCTGTTTCCGTTATGTCCTCTCTGGTTTCAGTCAATGCCGGCATGATTGTAGTTTCGCATATTCATGCCTAAATGTTCAAATAAACCTATACAGCGCATATCTGCCAGTTTGCGCAATGTCAATTGTGGACCGTGTCAAATCCAGCGTATTTGCAGTTTTGCATACTCAGTCTAAAATATTGATATCCACGTATCTCCGCCTCAAGAGCTCAAATGACGACCATTCGATGCGCATAATACTGCACATATGCTGCCAAATCAGCCGGTTTGTGCCACGTCAACTCTGGACCCGATCAAATTCTGCGTAATTGGAAATTTGCATATTCAGGCTTAAATATTCAAATGATGGTATCTTCGTTCCTATTACAGATATGTCGACAAGACTATGCAAGTTGTATTCCACATTTACTACCAAATACAGCGCGCATCATCCGGGATGCGACTTTTCAACTGCTGCACTGGTATTGAATATATGTCGAAAATGCTATGCGCAGTAGCTCCACATTTGCTGCCAAATAGAGCGCACATCAGTGGGCTGGCGCTAAGTTAACTCTGGACCGTGTGAAATCCAGCGAATATGCAGGTTTGCATATTCAGGCTTAAATATTCAAATCTACGTATCTCTGTTTCTAATGCAGATATGACGATCAATTTATGTGTGTTGTACTCCACATTGGCTCCCAAATTTATCACACATCGGAGGGTTTGTGCTATGTCATCTGTGTATCCTGATGAAATCCAATGTAATTGCAGTTCTGCTTACATAGGCTGAATCCTCCATTGGAAAACATTGCGCTGTTATTAGCTGTGTACATATTATGTATGTCGGAAATACGATGCACGCTACACTCCACATTTGCTGCCAGATACAGTGAACACAATCCAGTTTGAGCTATGCAAAATCTAGACCTAGCCAGATCCAGCGTATTTTCAGTTTTGTATATTCAGTATTATGCATTCAAACCGACGTATCTCCGCATCTGTTGCTGATGTGCCGACAATTCGATACGCGTTACACTCCACATTTGCTGCCGAATACAGCGCACATTAGTGGGCTGGCGCTATGTCAACTCTGGCCCGTGTCAAACCTGCGTAATTGCAGTTTTGCAAATTCGTGCATAAATATTCAAATCAACGTATCTACGATTCTGTTACAGATATGCCGACAATTCGACTCAGGTTATACTGCACATTTGCTGCCAATACAGTGCACATCATTCGATTTAAACTATGTCATCTCCGATCACCGACAAATTCAGCGTAATTGCAGTTTTTCATATAAATTATTATATATTCAAATCCACGCATCTCCGTTACTGTTGGAAATGTGTCGACAATACGATTTGCCTTGTATTCCACATTTCTTGCAAATTAAACCAATATCATCCAATTAGCGCTATGTCCACTCTGGTCCGGTCAAACCCAACGCAACTGCAGTTTTGCATTATCAAACCAAAATAATCAAATCAACGAATCTCCGTTTCGATTGCAGATATGTGGAAAATTCGATGCGCTTTATACTCCGTAGTTGCTACTAAATACAGCTCACATCATCTGGTTTGCGCTATGTCAAATCCGGACCCTGAGAAATCAAGCGTAAATGCAGTAATGCATGATCAGGGTTCAATATTCAGATCGACGTGACTCAGTTCCTATTGCAGATATGTCGACAAAACGATGCGCGTTATATTCCACATAGACTGCCATACACTGGGCGCTCCATCTGGTTTAAGCCATGTTAAATACGGAACGAGTCAAATCCAGCGTATTTGTAGTTTTGCACATTCAAGCCTAAATATTCAAGTGAATGTATCTCCGTTTTCATAGTAAGTATGTTCACAATAGGATGCGTGTTATACTCCACATTTGCTGCCAAATACAGCACACATCAGGCAGTTTGCACATTGTCAAGACTGGACTCGGTGAAATCCAGCGTGACTGCAGTTTTGGATATTAATGCTTACATATTCGAATCGAGGTATCTCCGCCTGTTTTGCAGAAACGTAGGCCATACGATGCGCCTTATATTCCACATCTGATGCCAAATCAGCCGGTTTGTGCTATGCCAACTCTGGACCCTGTAAATTCTAGCATAATTGCAGTTTGTGCTATTAATGCTTAAATATTGCTTTCAAAGTCTCTCCGCTTGTTTTGCACATATGTCGACAATCCGATACGCCTTATACTCTACATTTGCTACAGTTACATTACTCATCAGTTTGTTTGAGCTATGTCAACTCTGGTCTCTGCCAAAACCTGCCAAAATGCAATTTTGCATGTTCAGGAATTGAAAAGATATAGAATGGATTCGGAAATACAAATAATTCCCTTTATTTAGCACACAACATTTATACATATATCTTATACTCTAAAGACCTCGAAATGCTACTAGCACGCACGCTTGTTGTCAACCGGCTCCTCCAGATACTTCTAACGCCTGACTCTTGTCTTTCGTCCCAACTAAGGCCTGGACGTCCTCTGACGCTTACATGCACATTTACATGTACAGTTTAAATATATCATGTTTCTAACGCGTCTCCTTACATTTATACTGTACACTTAATCGTATTTACATGCTTTGACGAATTACGTAACAGAAACTTTAACACTTATTGCTTTATCTACATTTCTCTTAGTTTACATTCATCAATGACCTAAACCTTTCGAATTTCTCTCTCCGTACACAGTGCCTGTATTTTCGCCTGTAATAACTTTAAATATCTTTATCATGTTCTCCTTTAAGCACTCGTGAACATAGTGGTAATGAACTTCAATGTGTTTAGAATTTTTTGTAAAATTTCCGTGCTTTGCTATACTCATCACTCCAGAGTTATCCTCATCAATTTTTACAGGGTTATCGTCTAGATTTACATTGAAGATTTTCATAATTTCCATAATGGACATTAATTCACTCACCGCTTCCGATAAAGCTACATACTCTGCATACGTCGAGGCTTTTGTCACACACCTTTGTTTTTTAGACTTCCAACCAATTACATTTCCACACAATCTAATTACATATTCAGAAGTCGATTTCTTTTCTAAATGATCTCCTGCCTAATCAGCGTCCACATAACAATCTATCGTTTCACATTTTTCATTCCTTTTATAATCTAATCTTAAGTCTCTAGTCCGGTACAAATATTTCAATATTCAGAAAGCAAATTTAAAATGTGTCTCATTACAACAATCTTGAAATCTACTCAAATAATTCACACTATAACTTATATCGGGTCTGGTATTTTCACTAATATACAACAATGCGCCAATTAAATTTTTGTATCCAATATCCTCTCTATTTATCACAGCTTTTTCAATTTTTAAGTTGGTCTCCATAGGTGCACAGTACAATTTGCTATTTTGTAACTTACATTTGTTTGCTAATGATTCAATGTATTTCTTTTGGCTTAATCTTATTTCATTTTTGAAATAATCATAGTCTATATTTATTCCAAGATATTCTTTGACTTCACCTAAATCTTTCATTTCCAATCTATTAGTTAATAACTTCTTTACCCTTTGTATCTTCCTTTTATTTTTACTACAAATTAGCAAATCGTCTACATACATTAGCAAATAAACAACATTTTCTCCCTCTCCATGTATATATATGCACAACTCTATGTTATTCTTCTTAAAACCTAATCTCGTCACATACTTATCAAGACACTCATACCATTCTCTTCGACTTTCTTTTAACCCATAAAGCGCTTTCGATAGTTTACAAACTCTATTCGTTCCGTCCGCATATCCCTTTGGTTGATTTCCATATACCTCCGAGGTTACTTCACCATTTAAAAAAGCAGTTTCTACATTCATTTGCTCAATAATTAATCCATTTTGACAACAATATGATAGCAATATCTTAAAGGTCTCATTACTCGCTACTGGGGAGTATATGTCATCGGCTACGTTTCTTTGTTGGAATCCTCTTACCACTAATCTAGCCTTATACCTGTCATCTGATTTTCTCGTGTAAACCCATTTTACATCTAATACGTCTTTGCCTTTTACCCTTTCTACCAATTTCCAAGTTTTATTCTTATAAAGACATTCTATTTCCTTATTCATAGCTTGTTTCCAATCTTCACAACAAATCGCCTCCTCAAATGTACAAGGGATATCTACACTCCAATAATTTGCATGGATTTCACTAATGTTTTCTTTTTCTGGATATCTTACTGGAGTTCTCTTATTACGTGTAGATCTTCCAGGGATGTTTAAGCTTTCAAGACTGTTATCATTTTCATCTTCCCTACTTTCTAACTCTTCCTTATTCATGTTTACCAATAAATCATTATCCTCAATGTCATCGTTATCTTTATGAATGAATTCTCCACAAAACCGATACATTTTGTGTCTGTTTCTATGACCTCTACATGTCTCGCTATTGTTATTTTCCCACCTAATAAGACTCTGTAACCTACTTCACTATATCCAAACTAAATTCCCATATTTGCCTTCTTATCCCATTTAGAAACTCTCTTTTGTTCTTACAAAAACATTACTTCCATATAGATGTAGATTTTCAACACTTGGTTTTCTCCCGAAGAATATTTCAAAAGGTGTCTTTCTCTCTATAGTATTTGCCAGTATTCGATTCTTCAAGTATACCGCTGTCCAATCTATTTCCGGCCAGTACCTTTTATGTACTTTCGCTTCCGCTATCAAGCAACGCGCCATGTCCATCACTGTTCTATTATACCTTTCCGTTGTCCCGTTTAATTCATGTACGTAGGTTGGACAGTTATTTATTCTGATACCTTTATCCCTAGCAAATTTATAAATTCGATTATTCAAGTTCTCTTTTCCATTATCACATCTCAATATTTTAAACCTCTTGCCCGTTAAATTCTCGTCTTCATTTACAAACTATACGAAACAATCAAAGACCTCATCTTTTGACTTTATACAATAACTTCTAGCTATTTTGCTATAATCATCGATAAATGAGATGAACTATTTCTCTTCATTGAATCCGGTAGTCTTAAAGGGACCGCACACGTCCGAATGTATAATTTCCATTATCTCCCTAGCCTTGGTTCGATTATTTTTGAATGGTAAATTGTGCATTTTCCTTTCCTGTACACCCTACATTTCAAAAATTCCTTTTCAAATTCATTCGGTATACCAGTAACTAGCTGCTTTTTACCCAAAATATTTAAATATTTAAAATTTACGTGTCCTAACATCCTATGCCATCTTTTCTTTTTACTCATATCACTACGTTCGGCGCTGTTTGCTAAGTGCTCCTTCCCATTCAATATACTTTTCATTCTATATGTTCCCATTTCTTTAACCGCTACCGCTGTAAGCTTATTGTCCTCATCTATTACTTTTGCAATATTTCCTATTGAAATAACCGTGTTCCTATTATCTTTTAACTTGCCTAAACTAATCAAGTTTGCGGACATTTTTTTCGCGTAAAAAACATTATCCACATTTATTTCATTTTGCTTTCCAAATGCTTCAAAATAACTTATAACATTTGCTAATTTTGTTGCTTTTATCGATCTATTATCGCCTAAATATATATGTCGGAGATGAAAGAACACCGGAACTCCTCCTTGGATTCGCGGGAATACCGCAACTCTGTAACTTAGATTAAACAAATGCCGCACCGATTATTCGAGATTTATGATCATGAGCTTGGGCTCGAGGCGACAATCAGTCGCCGAACGTAGCCGCGGTCAAAGGGATGAACGTTTTATCCGACAAAGGCACAGAGTAACTCTATACCTCTCCTTAAAAGAAATAGTCGTAGCGATACGTGGCAGTAAATACTTCAATAGTTTCTATCCCGCGGCCCGCCACACGCAGATTTTGTCCTCCGGGTAAGATGATCGCCGGGTGTCGGCATGCCTTTGTGGTGTATGTTTAGCTAACGTGAGGACCCGCTATAGATCTTAAGATTTAGTCAAGCGAAGTCTATCAAGTAGTCTTTGTTGCAACTACGGGAAGATAGGAGAAACCTATCTTCCACGAACGTTGCCCCCCGTCAACAACCTCCCCTCAAGGGCGGCCAGCATCTCTTTCAAAACGCCGATATGGAGATCGACCAATTAGCAACAGCGCTAATTTCCCTCGCCTTTGGAACGAAAGCTTTCGTTGACGAATCCGAGGATCTCATGTCCTTAGACACACCCATTATAGTTCTCCTCGACGGCATCGTCGAGACGGAGATTCATTCTTTCGTACGATCTCATCGACGAATGACAGTGCCACCTTACAACCAGTGAATACCTCACATCTAGTTAACAAAGAGTTAGACTTGAACTGTGCGAGAACATACGTTTACCATCCGGTGACCGCGGATTCGTTTCGAACCTAAGGTCATTATCACTAGTGCTACCAGTGCTTAATCTTGTTAATAAGCCCGTGCTAATAAACTCTCCATTGTATCACGACAATGGCTAATTCTAATGAAAATTCATTAAACGCCCATCTCCATAATCCTGACTTCAATCCGACATATATTTACCGGTACTTTAAGGTCAATAGATTTATCGAAATAATTTACGTTGTTAATTATGTGATCTGTGCAACCGCTATCTAATGGCCACATTACTTCATAATTACTAATCTCGTTCGCCTCGCCGCTGTGTGCTGGGTGCGCCATTGCTATCCATGTGCTTGATCTTGAGTTACCATGCTCGTGTCACGTAAAATAAAAAGCAGGAGGCTCGAACGAAAAGAAAAAAATTAAGGTAACAAAAAAAACAAGAGAATTTATTTCTTGTATTCTGAATTTACACTGGTTGCGACTTTGTTCTGAGCTCCAGCCGTGACTTTCCAAGACTGAAGCTCTTACAATTTGACTTTCGGTAACATCTGTTTCTTCTTTGTTTGTCATCCCTCAATATCCCCACTACCCTGTAGGCGTACGTGACCGTTGTCACACTTCTAGGACATTCGGTGGAAGGACCGTTAGGATACACAAGACTCATTAGGCAGTTCGGCGATATACATTGCCGCCAAGGCCGCCACATCTCTATCTCCATCATCGGTCCATCGGATTTGAAGTATGCCGGTCGTGACACTCGCTCGTGCCGGTTGTTGACTGACGATGGAAATTTCCATGTCCCCTGCTCGTATTTCCTTTGTTTCCTCCTCCTCTGCTGCGACCACGTGTTGACCCAAGCCAAAAACTGATACTGTTTCCCGCTTCGACGCCATTTTGACACTCTCTCGCAAAATGTCCTACTCTTCCACATCTGAAGCATCCTTCCTTTTTTGCAGAAAAGGCGCTGGTTTGCATTTCTCCTCGATTGGACTTATTTTTCCTCTCCGCTATTTCAATTTTATTTTTTAAATACGCTACCGTTTGATTTTCGGCTTTCAGTGCATCTACTATATCCGCTATGTAGCTGTATTCTTCGGGTAACGTATTCAGCATGTAAGTTAGTTTTTCTCTCTCACTCACTTGTGCACCCGCACATTTTAATTCGTTTATTAATTTTTCGAAATCGCTAAAGAACGATGCTGAATCACTGTAGTTCTCAAGTTTTATCTTTTCCAATCTCCTTCTGCATACGACCTGTAGTGCCGTCGACACTTTCAAGTACATTTCATCAAACTTTTTTACTATCTCATACGCCGTTTTTTCTTCTCTAATATATTCCAATGGTCTGTTTGTGATGGCACTATAAATTATATTTATTGCCTTCGGATCCTTTTTGTCCCAGTCTTCACTGTCTGTTTCTGTCTTTACCCTAGTTGTGACAACCTCGCATTCTCTATACTTGAGAAACATCGTTATTCTTTGCTTCCACATACCGTAAATATCCATCGAAAATAGGTATCATGATTTCCAATCTCTCCATTTTAAATGATTCCTTATCTCTTACTCAAGCGTTCCTACGTGCTCCAAGTGTATTTTTCCTCTTTGTAACCTTTGAACGTTTCTTTCCTTACTGAAGACTCACTCGACCTAACTCGCAATATTGAAAACCACGCACTAAAATAATTGGCAAAACTATGAACCACGCTCTGCTACCATGTAAAGATATAGAATGGATTCGGAAATACCGATAATTCCCTTTATTTAGCACACAACAGTTATACATATATCTTAAACTCTAAAGACCACGAAACCCTACTCGCACGCACGCTTGTTGTCAACAGACTCTTTCAGATACTTCTAACGACTGACTCTTGTCTTTTGTCCCAACTAAGGCCTGGACGTCCTCTGACGCTTATACACACATTCACATGTACAGTGTAAATGTATCATGTTCATAGCAGAATTGTTATGCGACTGATGCATCAACATACCATGCAAGAAGAATTGGAAACTAGGACAAAAAGGAAGAACTGTGAAAGAGATACTTATAATCATAGTAAACGACAAAAAATTCGCAGATGTTCAAGTGAATCTGACGAGGAGGATATTGATGAAAAGGTAGTTGACAATAGAAGAATACAAGTAATAACACAAGAGTCAAACAATCTCCTCGATAACGGCAAAAGGATGATGCGAATGATGGGATATAAGGCGGTTACGGCTTCGGAAATAATGATCAAGGTCGTTTAGAGCCAGTTCAAGCACCTAGACAGCATGGTCGCAGAGGCTTTGGACATCATGTTCCTGGACATGAAGATTCAGGTCTTAAATGGCATCCTGCAGTGGGAGTTATAAAGTGTGTAAAAGATATGATATGGTGATATGAAAAGTTGACCACAGATGAAGAAATTGATTTCTGTTGTGCAGATATAGTGAAAACTGTTATCAATGCGAAAACGGAATTCACTCATTTGGATGACGTTGAAGTGCGTCGAGCAAGGACACGTTGTAATCCTCATGAAACAATTCGTGGTGCACGTTTTTTAAATCGTGCTACTGTTAAAATGGCGAATACAGATAGAGCATGTAACTTTATGTTTACTAACCCAAAAGGTTTGAGGGAGAATGGGCTGCTATACTCTGCAGATGTATGTGCCGGAGCAAGAGGTTTTAGTGAACATATTCTATGGCGAAAGAAATGACGTGCTAAAGGATTTGCTCTTACTTTAGAAAATGAACATGATTTCAAATTAGAAGACATTTATGCGGGTCCTTGTGAAACATTTCATCTATACTACGGACCAAAGGAAACTGATGATGTCTTTGACCCAGATAATGAAGAGGCATTTGCAAATCTTATAATGCAGCATACCCATGGCAAAGGAGTACATTTTGTGATGTCTGATTGAGGATTCTCAGTAGAACGACAAGAAAATGTATAAGAAATTCTTTCAAAACAACTGTATCTTTGTCGATGTTTAATAGCATTGATGGTTGAAAGAGAGGGTGGTGATTTTGTGACTTAATTATTCAACCTTTTTACACATTTTAGTGCTGGTTTAGTTTATTTAATGTATCGCTGCTTTGAAGAAGTTTTTATTTTTAAACCAAACTCTTCTAGACGAGGAAATTCAGAACGTTACTTAATATGTAAGAAGAAACGATCTGGGGTACAAGATGTTGTTGAATATCTGAAGCATGTTAATCGTCTGCTTTTAAAAGGTGGTGTAAATGACGACGTTTTACAACTAGTATCATATAATGAATTAAAAAGAGAGAAACAATTTGTTCAATATCTACGTGCTTATAACAAAGATTTGGCCGGAAAACTAATAATCGACCTGTGTAAAATTGCAGCAGCTTATGCGGATAATACTCTTGTTGAGACAAAACAAGCTGATATGCGCAAACAATATCTAGAGTATTGGAAACTTCCAGATGAAACTAGGACAATCCCAAGACACATGAAACCAAAGACAAATTGAATACTCCTTGAAAGATACTTCATTTCTTGCTATTAATCCAGCACAATTGATGGAATTTAACATTGAAAATGCATTTTTATCACTATATGACTGGTTTTGTATGCCATGTGGTACAAAGCCAAGGTCTGATGATGATAGGAAGCACGCTACATTTTATATGGGCGTGGGAAGGAGCAACGTATATAAATATACAAAGAATTCTTGGCTTAGTGTCGATGACATTAGCATAGAATTACCACCAAATACACTTGTAAACGCAGAGGTTGTATATGAAATGACTAAGGAGTTTATATATCAGCAAAAAGTACTTGCATTGCATATTATAGATGCATTCTACTTAGGAGGAGTGGACATTAGCAAAAAATATTTGAGGAGCAGGTAAGCAAGTGAATCTTATTGAGATCAATAATAAACTTTTAGATTTCCAGTAATGAAATGTTTTTTCAAGGAGTACGTTCATGTGATACTAATGTATGACTGTTGTTTAAAGGAACGAGGAAGCGACGTTGTTCTGTGAAGCTTTGTGGAAACCAGCAGGAAATAACTGTACTCGAATACGTGCCAAAGAACTACTTCCAGGTGGTACATATATCTGCGAAAAGTTGCGAGTAACGCAGCGTAAAATGAAAAATAATTCCGATGCCTTAGTATACGAACTTCCAGAAAAGACATTAGATGTTAATGGTTATAATAAGGACAAATTATATTTCATACAACAGAGTGTAATATTTTTAAGAAGCACCGGAAATCCTTGGAATCGGTATGTCAGTAAAACACATTCCATAAAGTATGTCTTTAATTGAAAAACAAACGAGAAGCTATTCGACCTTCATAGACCAAGTTCAGCAGAAGCAAGTTTCGTTTAATCTTTTAATGGTCGCCTTATTTGTCATTGGCCTAATGATTCATCACTTACTATAAACAGATTTGCAAAATTTATTAAAGATAAGTGTCCGGCATACAATACGCGCTTAGAATATTAAAACTACAGGCTGTACATATATTCGTACAAGACTTGAACCGCATAGATGTCAAACAGATTAATTCCGTTAATTTGACTGTTATTTCAAATATGAAATACTTGTGATATATTTTAGTACTTAGCATTATATTTCTATAGAAATAGAAGTGTAGCGGTACATGAGTCATAGGACAAAGCAAATTACGTCGTTGTCGCCTCGAAGTACCTAGACCGCTGAGCTACAATTAATGTAAAAACAATGTCACCGCAACCAGCTATTGTCGTCAGGTAGGCAAATACGAATTCTTTCAAACCCCCCCCCCCCATCGACTAGTATAGGAAGCCTTAACTCAAATACATCTGACGGTCAAAAACATCAATATTTGACTCAGGTCATTTATAATGAAATATGTAGAGGACACGGTATATGGGAAGTTTGACCGTCAGACTTATTTAAGGTTATCGATTGTCGTCGTAATCCTCGAATTTACATAAAGTAATAAAGTAAGGTTCCACCTATGGGCCCTGAGTCGTAGGTACAATGTGTAAAAATATTCCATAAATGTTCGTCACGAAATTCAGCAGATCGCTCGTTGATACTCGTAGGTATTCGAAGATACTTTACTCTTTGGGTTGCCTCGGTTTATTTATACTGGTCGGGGCAGAAGTCGGAAGATTCAAAATCGTCTTTGTTCGAAGTAGCGGCAACATTTTTATGTTCCGAGTATATTTACTTGTATTCTTACGATCCTGATACTCCGAGGCAAAGTAACAATAGGATTTGAATTTCCCTCTGGCTCATATGCCGCAACAAATTTTTATAATTTGTGCTCATGAATAAGTACTTATGAACTATCTAAAAAATATAATAAGCTGAAGTACTGTAGGAAAGTAATTTACAGTGCTACTAGGTTTGGTTACATATTTCAATATCGTTCGCGCCATCGCAAAAGCTAGTATGACGCTGCGTCGGCGTATATGCACACGGGGAGGTGATGTACGAGGCGAGGATGATAGCCTCCCGCGAAGTAGGGCCTGGCCCTGAAGGAGTCCCGCGACGGGTATGAGGGGAGATGATGCGGGTCATGGCACCTAGACTGCGACACCTATTTTCATCGTGTTCGAAGGAGGGTGCCAACCCTCGGATATGGCGCACGGCGAGGCTGGTATTGCTTCGGAAGAAGGGACGGCCAGCCCTTGTATCGTCCGGTATGCCTATAGGATGAAGTGTGCAATTTCTTCCAAAGAATCATTGCCAGAATCATTGTACTGTTCTCAGTCGAAAATGTTCGTGAGATGTCAACAACGACTTTTGGCTTCAATGACATAGTATAGTGATAACTACACTATGAGCTAGGGCCATCTATAGGCAAATTCCGGTTTCATATTTATAGACCTGATACGCTCGATTTGACAGGGATCAGTGCGGACATAGCGCTAATTGTCTAGTGTGCGCTGAATTGGGCAAGAAATCTGTAGTACCGGGCACATCGAATACTCGGCATGTCTGCAACAGCAAAGGAAGTACGGGATTTGACCATTTGATTCTGAATATGGAAACCTGCAATGTCGCCGTATTTGGCACGACCCAGAGTTGACATAGAGCAAACCGGCTGGAGTATGCTGTATTTGGCAGCAAATGTGCAGTATTACGTGCATCATATTGTCGACATACCTACAATGGATACGGAGATACTTTCACTTGAATAATTAGGCTTGAATATGCAAAACTACAAGTACGCTGGATTTGACTCGGTCCGGATTTAACACGGCTTAAACCAGATGAAGCGCTCTGCGTATGGCAGTCAATGTGGAATATAACGCGCATCGAACTGTTTACATACCTGCAATCGAAATTTGGGTCACGTTGATCTGAATATTTATTCCTGAACATGCAAAATTGCATTTTGGCAGGTTTTGGCAGAGACCAGGGTTGACATAGCTCAAACAAGCTGATGAGTAATGTAACTGTAGCAAATGTAGAGTATAAGGCGTGTCGCATTGTCGACATATGTGCAAAACAAGCGGAGAGACTTTGAAAGCAATATTTAAGCATTAATAGCAAAAACTGCAATTCTGCTAGATTTTACAGGGTCCAGAGTTGGCATAGCACAAACCGACTGATTTGGCATCAGATGTGGAATATAACGCGCATCGTATGGACAATGTTTCTGCAAAACAAGCGGAGATACCTTGATTCGAATATGTAAGCATTAATATCCAAAACTGCAGTCACGCTGGATTTCACCGAGTCCAGTTTTGACAATGTGCAAACTGTCTGATGTGTGCTGTATTTGGCAGCTAATGTGGAGTATAACATGCATCCTATTGTGAACATACTTACTATGAAAACGGAGATACATTCACTTGAATATTTAGGCTTGAATGTGCAAAACTACAAATACGCTGGATTTGACTCGTTCCGTATTTAACATGGCTTAAACCAGATGAAGCGCCCAGTGTATGGCAGTCGATGTGGAATATAACGCGCACCGTTTTGTCGACATATCTGCAACAGAAACTGAGTCACGTCGATCTGAATATTGAACCCTGATCATGCATTACTGCATTTACGCTTGATTTCTCAGGGTCCGGATTTGACATAGCGCAAACCAGATGATGTGAGCTGTATTTAGTAGCAACTACGGAGTATAAAGCGCACCAAATATTCCACATATCTGCAATAGAAACGGAGATTAGTTGATTTGATTATTTAGGTTTGATAATGCAAAACTGCAGTTGCGTTGGGTTTGGCCGGACCAGAGTGGATAGAGCGCTAATTGGATGATATTGGTTTAATTTGCAGGAAATGTGGAACACAAGGTAAATCGTATTGTTGACACATTTCCAACAGTAACGGAGATGCGTGGATTTGAATATATAATAATTTATATGAAAAACTGCAATTAACAATTACATTGCATATAGCAGAGACCAGAGTCGATGTTCTGCCGCGCAACACATCTACATTCAATCCCGCGCGTCTTGACAGCCACCGGTCCACGTGCCATCCTTCGTATCCTCCATAGGCCCAAGGACCCACCATAAAGATGAAATCCTAACTGCATTGTTCGCACATATGGTCTAAGTCAATCTGTTTGTCCGAAAAGACTTTCTAATTCTAGAAGTGTTATCGGTCGGTTTTTAGAAAGGTCCTTGGGTTTATTACGCGCTCTTAAGAATTACGGAGAGAGCGGGTAGTGGCCTGACGAAAAAAGCGGACATCTACCTAACGGAAAATCTGGGTTTTCCCATAAACAATGTCGCCTAGGACCCACGTTGGTAGGAGGATTCTTCCTCCTCTCTTCCTTCCTAACATTAGTCATAACCAATCGGCATCGCGGATCATTGTCCTCACTTTCCTAACTAACAATGTAAGCAACGAATCCGTGTTCTTCGTTCAAAGGGCACACCCATACCGAGCTTCGTACTCACATCAGAATAAACTTTAGAGTTACATCATCTCTCACGGTGACTAAAGTTCCTGCAATCCCTATAACTCTCACCGTTCCTATATCTCTCAGAGTTCCATCGTCTCTCACGGTGACTAAAGTTCCTGCAATCCCTATAACTCTCACCGTTCCTATATCTCTAAGAGCCTCCTATTTCTCTCACAGTATCCAGAAGTCCGACAGCTCCTACTGCTCTCACGGACCTAGAGCACCTATAGCTCACACTCTCATCTAAGAATAATCCTTCTCTTCGTTATTTGTATGTTAAGCAACGGCGTTTTTACTCAGTGTGATTGTATAAATCGTTGGAAATACATATATTTTTTATAACTTTGTGACTCCCAGTGTTATACCACAACGACTACACCTATTATCCTAAGCGAAATACGGGGATCGAACTATTCGTGGTGTCGATTATTCCAATCGTAACGGGAATTTACGACTCCCATTCACGCGTATTCAAACGACCGCGTCTCCCCGCGATAGTTCGAAAATACAGTCGACATAGCGCAAACCGGATAAGTACTATATTTGGCTGTAATTGTGGAGTATAGCGCGCATCGCATTTGCGACATGTATCCAATAGCAGCGCTGATACGTTGGTTTGAACATTTAGGCATGATTATGCAAAACAGAAATTACGCTGAATCTGTCAGTGACCAGAGCAGACTTAAGACAGAAGAGAAGATAGAATCGGAAAATGTGCTCTGTGCCCACCAGAAAATCAGCAGCATAACGCTCACCGAATTGTCGTTATATCTGCCCTAGAAACGAAGATACGTTGCTTTCGATATTCAAGCATGACTATGCTAAACTGCAATTATGGTGTATTTGACAGGGACAAGGGTGAACAAAACGCTAACCTACTGATGTGCACTGTATATGACATCAGATGTCAAATATAACGCGCACCGAATTGTCTGTAAGTGTGCCACAGAAACGGAGATTCGTTGATTCGAATATTTAATACTGAATATGGAAAACTGCAAATACGCAGGGTTCGGCTGGGTCCCGATTTTACATGCATCAAACGGGATAACGTGCACTGTGTTTGGCAGCAAATTTGGAGTATAACGAGCCTCTAATTGTAGCCATATGTGAAGTAGAATCGGAGATACGTCGGTTTGAATACTTAATCCTGAACATACGAAACTGCAACTACGCTGGATCTGGCTGGGTACAGATTTTACATAGCGCAAACCGTATAATGTGCACTGTACTTGGCATCAGATGTGGAACATAACGCGCATCGTATGGCCAATTTTTCTGCAAAACAAGCGGAGATACCTTCATTCGAATATGTAAGCATTAATATCCAAAACTGCAATCACGCTGGATTTCGCCGCGTCCAGTCTTGATAGTGTGCAAACGGGCTGATGTGTGCTGTATTTGGCAGCAAATATGCAGCGTTACGCACATCCTGTTGTTGACGTACCTGCAATGGATACGGAGATAGTTTCACTTGAATAACTAGGCTTGAATATGCAAAACTACAAATACGCTGAATTTGACTCGTTCCGGATTTAACACGGCTTAAACCAGATGAAGCGCTCTGCGTATGGAAGTCAATGTGGAATATAGCGCGCATCGACATATGTGCTATGGAATCGGAGTCACGTTGATTTGAATATTTAAGCCTGAACATATAAAATTGCATTTGGGCTGGATTTTGCAGGGACCAGAGTTTACGCTGCGCAGGCGAGCTGATGGGTAATGTAACTACAGCAAATGCGGAGTACAAGGCGTATGGAATTGTCGACATATGTGCAAAAGAAGCGGCGAAGCTTGGAATGCAATATTTTAGCATTAACAACAAAAACTACAATTACGCTGTATTTTACAGGGTCCAGAGTTGACATAGCACAGACCGGCTGATTTGGTATCATATGTGGAGTATTCTGCGCATCGAATAGGCGACATAGAAACCGAGATACGTTCATTTGAATATGTAATATTTGAATATTTCGCCTGAAAATGCATAATTGCAAATACGCTGAGTTTGGCTGCGCCCACACGTTACATAACTCAAACTATATAATATGCATTGTGTTTGGCGGCAAAAGTGGCGTATATCGCGCATCGAATTGTCGGCATATCTGCAATGCAAACGGCGATACGGTGATTTGAATAATTAATCATGAATATGTAAAGCAGCAATTTCGCTAGGTTTGACAGAGACCGGAGTTGACATGGTACAAACCAGCAGATGTGCGGTGCACATGACATCGGATGTGAAATGTAAAGGGCATCGCTTTGTCGCCATATGTGCAATGGAAACGGAGATACATTCATTTGAATATTTTAACCTTAATTTGTAAAACTGCAATAATGCTTGATATGTCGAGGACCAGAGATGATATAATAGCACGAGCCAGCTGATGTGAGCTGTATTTGGCAGGCAATGAGGAGTATATCTCGCATCTAATTGACGGCAAATCTCCAATCGCAGCGGTGATACGATTTATTTAATATTCAATAATAGGCCTGTTACGATACCGATAGTATTAGCGTGACTGAAACACATTGCCGTCTCAGTAAAACCATTTTATTTCAAGCTTCACGCTACAGTTCTGAATCCGGACAAGACCGTTTCAAGTTCTCGCAAGAGCAAGCAGTCAAATTAAGGTACTTACACGAGTTAGAGTCTAATACATTTTATTGGTCCAACATCGATGGGGCGATCTCGCATCGAAATTTTCGGAGGACCGCGTAACCTTCCAACGACGACCGCCGTACGAGCAGCGGATAAACTTATTTCGTGCCTTAGGTTGCCCTCACAACGTCCTCTACTTCTTGATTCTTGGTTGGTAGCTTTAGCGGCTGCAGGTCCGAGAAATTGCATATTGACCCGCTTTCTCGTATGTCGCATGTGACGTCTCACTTTCCGCCGTAGACACTTGTCGGATCTACATACGTTGAACCATTTGCGCTAGACAAGCACGGCGCTCTGCAGGGACGAGGGATCCAATTTTCGAAGTATCAAGTGCGAAACCTCCAGTGGTAGTTCGGAAATTATATCTACCTTACTTGGCACGAACAAACCAACGACGCGTAGTAGAGATCTAAAAAACTCCATGTTGCTTCTACTGTTGCGCGAGCACGACTGACGGTCTGGCTAAGAGTGGAAGCTTATATATGTGCTGTTCGTCACGGTGCACTGCGAGTTCCGGTTCCGGGTGAGAGTGCTGGTCAGGCAGAATCGATGGTATGTGCATGTATTTTCACTTACATCGGGTTCACATTATGATTAGAGTTAGAGGCGCGAAACGAATCTTCATTTGGTTTAGACGTTGTAGTTATGCAATAGAGCAGATATTTACTAGAATAAATTTGATTGTTATATAATTTGACAAGTAGTCGAGATAATTAGGTACTCGAGAAGCTAATGACAATGATCCTGGGTTCAATAACAAAGCCGCGGTCAACGGGATAACAGAATTCGTTTTCATCCTGATTCCAAGTTGTACCATACTTCCTTATCTACGGTATAGGTAGGACTGAACAAACTCTTTGTCAAAACATAGAATATCCACCGAGTGTTAAGGCTCTTTGTAACTGGCTAATGTGACCTCACGAGAGAATGATTTTCCGGCACGATGATGCTGCAGTGGAAAACTATGATGGGTGTGTCTAAGGGCACCGGAACATCGGATCCGTGGAGAAAAGACTTCGCTCGGTAAGACATTGATAGTGACGTTACTGTTAATTGGACAATTTCCATGTTGATGGTTAGAGAAGGATGCTAGTAGCCCTTGAGGGAACGTTGCTAGCGGGAAGCGTCGTCCGTGGAAAAATAGATTTCACCTATCATCCCGTAGTTGGAACGAAGACTGTTTGCCTGTTTAGGACTGTTAAGGACTTTAATTAACTAAATCTTAAGGTTTAGAATGGGTCCTCAGGTTAGCTAAACATATACTGTTGAGATGCGTTGACATCTGGCAATCATCTTATGCGACGGATAGAGTCTGCGTGTGGCGAGACACGGGACAGAAACCGTTGGAATGTTTACTGTCACGTGCCGCTACGATTATTTCATTTAAGGACAGCTATAGAATTACTCCATGCCTTTATTAGCCAAAACGTTCATCCCTTGACCGCGGCTACGTTCGGTGACTGGTTGTCGCCTCGAGGCCAAGTGCAGTATCACAAGTTTCGAACAATTACAATCGGACTGGATGGCTACAATTGTTGAATTACAGTTATGGTAGAATCTAGATTACAATGTTACGGGATTTTCCCAAAATTCCAAACGGACGGTTCCCGTGTTCTTTCATCTCCGATTTATATTTATGTCGCTGGTAGTTCTCACGCATTAGCTTATCGACGGCCTGGCTGGGAACGATCAGGGAAGCGAACTTTTCTGCCCGAGCGCCTGGAGTGATGAATTCCTGAGTTGTCTTTGTTTTGCTCGTTTCAAACATCAGGTGGTATTATTACTTCGCGATTTTCGCTGTAATGGTGTTCAGTGTTATCGTTCAATAAAAATTCACGCGTTTCAGACGGTCTACGGGTACGATTACGTTCTTGTTGCTAACTTCAATAGCAATGGTCCTTTTTGCTCTCGATATAAATTGATGCGGTCCGCCGTAGGGTGGTTGTAAGGGGTTTCCAATGGCATCGTGACGTAGAAATACGTAAGACGATGTTTCGAGTGGAACACGGAGGTTCCTTTTTCGCCGTGTCGCGTAATCGGGTGAGGCCTGATCTTTTCTATTCGTAGTTTTAGACGGCTTCCGTATTTCGACTTGGCCTGTTGCTTCGTTGGTGCACAGAATTCTGCCGGCAATCGTATGCCGGTGCCATAAACCATTTCGGCTGTCGTCGTTTTCACGTCCGTAATAGCTGTTCGTATGCCTAATAAAACTATTGGCAAGATTTCTACACAGTTGCTCGTATCGTGGCATTTGATTGCTGCTTTTAGTTGTCGGGGCAGGCGCTCTACCATCCCGTTGGTCGCGGGGTGATAGGCTGTCGTTCGTAAATGCCTAATGCCGAGGAACAGGCACAATTCGTTAAATAAGTTTGATTGGAACTGGCGTCCTTGATCGGTCCTTATCCTTAAAGGTACGTCGAAACGGAATATCCACGTGGAAAGGAGGGCTGAAGCAACGGTTGCCGCCTCCATGTCGGCGATGGAAACGGCTTCGGTCTAACGCGAAAAACGATCGATTTTCGCCAGGCAGTGTCGGTATCCTAGCGTCCCGTGTCTGGGGGTGTTTGTCATGAGGTCTTCGACGTCCTTTAGCTGTTGATCGCTGAGGCATTTGCCTAGCGTCACGTTCCTAATTATGCTCTAGCAGTTTATATTTCTCTAATCAAGTTGTTTGAATGAACTGTAATTTATACCTGTTAAATCAGTGTATACTTAATTGAACCACCCCGATTATTCTAGCAGAAATAAGGTTATCGATCTGTTCGTGGCTGTTAGGAACATGATACATTTACACTGTACATGTGAATATGTGTGTAAGCGTCAGAGGACGTCCAGGCCTTAGTTGGGACAAAAGACAAGAGTCAGTCGTTACAGGTATCTGGAAGAGTCGGTTGGCAACAAGCGTGCGTGCGAGTAGGATTTCGAGGTCCTTAGAGTATAAGATATATGTATGTCGGAGATGAAAGAACACCGGAGCCTCCCCTTTGGAGCGGTGGGAGGACCCCCTTAGCGCTGTAACCCAGATTTCATCATAGCCGCACTAAGAAACTGTTGTAATTTGATCCGACTGTACTTATTCGAAATTTATGATAGTGAGCTCGGGCTCGAGGTGACAACCGGTCGCCGAACGTAGTCGCGGTCAAGGGATGAACGTTTTACCTAACAGAGGCATGAAGTAACTCTATAGCTTTCCTTAAAAGAAATACTTGGGACGGGGCACGACGGTAAACATTTCAACGATTTCTGTCCCGTGGCTCGCCACACGCAGACTTTGTCCTTCGGGTAAGACGATTGCCAGATGCCAACGCATCTTCACAGTATATGTTTAGCTGGGCGAGGACCCGCTACGAATATTAAATTTCAATTACACAAAGTCTCTCAAATAGACAAATGGCCTGTGCCCCAACTACGGGAAGATAAGAGAAATCTATCCTTCCACGAACGACGCTTCTCGCTAGCAACTTTCCCCAAGGACAGCTAATATCTTTCTCTAACCACCAACATGGAAATTGACCAATTAACAGCAACGTCAATTTCCCTCACCCTTCGAGCGAAGACTTTTCTCCGCGAATCCGATGATCTCGTGCCCTTAGGCACACCCATCATAGTTTTCTTCGACAGCATCACCGCGACGGAGAGACACTCTCTAGCGCGATCTCATCAGTAATCGACCTGTCTTTCGTATACGAAATAATTGTCCCCGTGCTCTAACATATAGTGTAACTTAGACGCAAACGAAGGGTAAAGTCCAGTATCCGTTGACCGCGGAAACGTTGCCGGAGCCGAGACCATTGTCATAGTGCCGCGAATATCGAAACCTTGCGATTATCTATCGACGCTGTAAATCTCTCTAATTTGTGTCAATAAACTCAACCATTGTTACACCGCACCTATGGCTAATTCCAACGAAGATACACCGAACACCCCCACCCACAATCCTGACGTGCATCCGACATGTATAACTGTTGTGTGCTAAATAAAGGGAATTATTTGTATTTCCGAACCCCTTCTATATCCTTACAGTGGCGTCGATTATCTGATGGTAACGGGAATTTACGACTCTCGTTGACGCGAAACATAGTTGATTTTGTTTAAATGCTAGTTATAGTTTCACGTGATTAGTGGCAGAAGAAAAGAAGGGTATACACGAATCATTTATAAACCACTTAAGATGTATGGGCGAAAATGACTTGAAATAGTATTTCTTTACTCAGATTGCCTTATTTTCATATTGCTATTATAACATAAATGTCATGGTAGAAACCCGGATGATAAATAAGTGGCTTATTTCGTTAAACAAATTATTGCCTTTCTGAATTAAATTAGAGACTTTCAATAATACTCAACTACGAAATTTATGTTGATTCTTTAATAAATGGTGCATGCCTGTCAGCTAGATATTATAAGAACGAAGACTTTACCATTAAAACTTTAAAATTTCGACAAAAGTTTTAAAGCGTAGGCGTCACTGTGTAGGTACGTAGGTAGGTAAATTGAGGTCAACCGGATGTAGAGTTAGTGCCGCATCGGCCACGCTGGTCTTTACCTTTCTCTCATTGCGTTCGTCAAATAATTAATATAATTTACATGTTATTATAAACAGTATTATAAAATACTATAAATTTTTGTACATTATATATATTGTTGAGGTAAATAAATTCAAAATTTAGGGAACAACGAATTCAAGTATTATCCTGTTCTGTCGGGTTACTATTGGTGGCGGGGCAGTAGCCGCTTGGGGTACGTGGGCGTTGCCTCTGGACTGCTTCGGTCAATCTCACTCCGCGACTAGTTGGTAACGGCTGTGTCGAAGTGAGTGACGAAAGTGCGCAGTGGTTTCTCAGTCTGATTCGTGTATTTTCCATGTATGTTATATCAGATTTCTTGGATATTATTTCGTCACAGTGTAAAATCTGTCTCTTTTATACTTGCGAACTGGTTAATTCTTTCGTTGTTTCTGAATATTATAATATTGTTGTACGTTAGTGTATTTGTAATGGTATAGAATGGATTCGGAAATACAAATAATTGCCTTTATTTAGCACACAACATTTATACATATATCTTATACTCTAAAGACCTCGAAATGCTACTAGCACGCACGCTTGTTGTCAACCGGCTCCTCCAGATACTTCTAACGCCTGACTCTTGTCTTTCGTCCCAACTAAGGCCTGGACGTCCTCTGACGCTTACATGCACATTTACATGTACAGTTTAAATATATCATGTTTCTAACGCGTCTCCTTACATTTATACTGTACACTTAATCGTATTTACATGCTTTGACGAATTACGTAACAGAAACTTTAACACTTATTGCTTTATCTACATTTCTCTTAGTTTACATTCATCCATGACCTAAACCTTTCGAATTTCTCTCTCTGTACACAGTGCCTTCGTAAAAATATCCGCAGTATTTTCGTCTGTACTTACCTTAAGTATGTTTATCTTGTTCTCCTTTAAGCACTCGTGAACATAGTGGTAATGAACTTCAATGTGTTTAGAATTTTTTGTAAAATTTCCGTGCTTTGCTATACTCATCACTCCAGAGTTATCCTCATCAATTTTTACAGGGTTATCGTCTAGATTTACATTGAAGATTTTCATAATTTCCATAATGGACATTAATTCACTCACCGCTTCCGATAGAGCTACATACTCTGCATACGTCGAGGCTTTTGTCACACACCTTTGTTTTTTAGACTTCCAACCAATTACATTTCCACACAATCTAATTACATATTCAGAAGTCGATTTCTTTTCTAAATGATCTCCTGCCTAATCAGCGTCCACATAACAATCTATCGTTTCACATTTTTCATTCCTTTTATAATCTAATCTTAAGTCTCTAGTCCGGTACAAATATTTCAATATTCGCAAAGCAAATTTAAAATGTGTCTCATTACAACAATCTTGAAATCTACTCAAATAATTCACACTATAACTTATATCGGGTCTGGTATTTTCACTAATATACAACAATGCGCCAATTAAATTTTTGTATCCAATATCCTCTCTATTTATCACAGCTTTTTCAATTTTTAAGTTGGTCTCCATAGGTGCACAGTACAATTTGCTATTTTGTAACTTACATTTGTTTGCTAATGATTCACTGTATTTCTTTTGGCTTAATCTTATTTCATTTTTGAAATAATCATAGTCTATATTTATTCCAAGATATTCTTTGACTTCACCTAAATCTGTCATTTCAAATCTATTAGTTGATAACTTCTTTACCCTTTGTATCTTCCTTTTATTTTTACTACAAATTAGCAAATCGTCTACATACATTAGCAAATAAACAACATTTTCTCCCTCTCCATGTATATATATGCACAACTCTATGTTATTCTTCTTGAAACCTAATCTCGTCACATACTTATCAAGACACTCATACCACTCTCTTCGACTTTCTTTTAACCCATAAAACGCTTTCGATAGTTTACAAACTCTATTCGTTCCGTCCGCATATCCCTTTGGTTGATTTCCATATACCTCCGAGGTTACTTCACCATTTAAAAAAGCAGTTTCTACATTCATTTGCTCAATAATTAATCCATTTTGACAACAATATGATAGCAATATCTTAAAGGTCTCATTACTCGCTACTGGGGAGTATATGTCATCGGCTACGTTTCTTTGTTGGAATCCTCTTACCACTAATCTAGCCTTATACCTGTCATCTGATTTTCTCGTGTAAACCCATTTTACATCTAATACGTCTTTACCTTTTACCCTTTCTACCAATTTCCAAGTTTTATTCTTATAAAGACATTCTACCTCCTTATTCATAGCTTGTTTCCAATCTTCACTATCTTCACAACAAATCGCCTCCTCAAATGTACAAGGGATATCTACACTACAATAATTTGCATGGATTTCACTAATGTTTTCTTTTTCTGGATATCTTACTGGAGTTCTCTTGTTACGTGTAGATCTTCCAGGGATGTTTAAGCTTTCAAGACTGTTATCATTTTCATCTTCCCTACTTTCTAACTTTTCCTTATTCATGCTTACCAATAAATCATTATCCTCAATGTCATCGTTATCTGTATCGAATGAATTCTCCACAAAACCGATACATTTTGTGTCTGTTTCTATGACCTCTACATGTCTCGCTATTGTTATTTTCCCACCTAATAAGACTCTGTAACCTACTTCACTATATCCAAACAAAATTCCCATATCTGCCTTCTTATCCCATTTAGAAACTCTCTTTTGTTCTTACAAAAACTTTACTTCCATATAGATGTAGATTTTCAACACTTGGTTTTCTCCCGAAGAATATTTCAAAAGGTGTCTTTCTCTCTATAGTATTTGCCAGTATTCGATTTTTCAAGTATACCGCTGTCCAATCTATTTCCAGCCATTTTATGTACTTTCGCTTCCGCTAACAAGCAACGCGCCATGTCCATCACTGTTCTATTATACCTTTCCGTTGTCCCGTTTAATTCATGTACGTAGGTTGGGCAGTTATTTATTCTGATACCTTTATCCCTAGCAAATTTATAAATTCGATTATTCAAGTTCTCTTTTCCATTATCACATCTCAATATTTTAAACCTCTTGCCCGTTAAATTCTCGGCTTCATTTACAAACTGTACGAAACAATCAAACACCTCATCTTTTGATTTTATACAATAACTTCGAGCTATTTTGCTATAATTATCGATAAATGAGATGAAATATTTCTCTTCATTGAATCCGGTAGTCTTAAGGAGACCGCACACGACCGTATGAATAATTTCCATTATCTCCCTAGCCTTGGTTCGATTATTTTTGAATGGTAAATTGTGCATTTTACTTTCTATACACAACCTATATTTCAAAAGTTCCTTCTCAAATTCTTTCGGTATACCAGTAACTAGCTGCTCTTTAACCAAGATATTTAAATATTTAAAATTTACGTGTCCTAACATCCTATGCCATCTTTCCTTTTTACTCATACCACTACGGTCGGCGCTGTTTGCTAAGTGCTCCTTCCCTTTCAATATACTTTTCATTCTATATGTTCCCTTTTCTTTAACCGCTACCGCTGTAAGCTTATTGTCCTCATCTATTACTTTTGCAATATTTCCTTTTGAAATAACCGTGTTTTTATTATCTGTTAACTTGCCTAAACTATTCAAGTTTGCGGACATTTCTTTCGCGTAAAAAACATTATTCATATTTATTTCATTTTGCTTTCCAAATGCTTCAAAATAACTTATAACATTCCCTACTTTTGTTGCCTTTATCGATCTATTATCGCCTAAATATATGTTTTCCGGTTCTTTAAGGTCAATAGATTTATCGAAATAATTTACGTTATTAATTATGTGATCTGTGCAACCGCTATCTAATAGCCACGTTACTTCATTATTACTTATCTCGTTCGCCTCGCCGCTGTGTGCTGCGTGCGCCGTTGCTATTGTCACGTAAAATGAGAAAGAAATTTAAAGGAAAGAAGAAAACTTTATTTTTTCCTCGTTTATACACTTCTGAACTCTAGCCGTGGCCGTTCGAGACTGAGGCTCTTACAATATTTTCTTACTTTCGGTGACATCTGTTTCTTCTTTTGTTTTTCATCCTTCATTATCCCCACTACCCTGTAGGCGTACGTGACTGTTGCTACGCTTCTAGAACATTCGGTGGAAGGACCGCTAGGACATAGATAAACCCTCAGGTACTCCGGCAATATACATTGTCGCCAAGGTCGCCATGTGTAATGTTCAAGTATCGGCTGTCTGGAGAATGTTTAGAAGTGGTCGCCTAAGGTGACGTCAGGGCAAAAGTGTTTGTGGTTACACTCCCCCCTCCTTAGAATGAACTTAGTCCTCGAAGTTCCTTTTCCTCTTTAAGATAGATGGGTGAAATTTTGCCTTGGGTGTTTCCAGGTGGAAGGTTACTTGCGAATCGTTGCTGGTGCTGGGCACAGGTAGAATCGGGGTGAATACGTTGATAGGTGCCGGGTTGATTGGCATCGGAGCGCTGGCTGGTGGATTGTTATTTGTCGTGTTTCGCTTGATTTTACAGCAGAATAAATGAAAACACAATTTCGGCATTCCTATTTTGTTGAGAAAGTATAACCATATGAGAGCAATGGATAAATATCCTATAATTTGTAATATAGATATTCCCCGTGATTCAACTTGATCGATTCTATGAGCAAAAGTTAGTTGATTCGTTTGATCTTCGATTCCATCCAGAGTGTTTTTGTATCCGTAATTATCGTTAATAAGTTTTGATGTTTTCTCTAGTTTATTTAGTAAAATAATCCAGTCTGAATCATTAGTTACATTGACTGTTTTGATTTTAATCTCGTAAGAAATTTCCTTGCTACTACCACTTATTCTCATATGGTTATTCTTGTACAATATGTCTACGGTTTTATTAGTTTGTAACAAAGATGGTTTCTCTAGTCTAACAATTCGATGTGTCTTTTCTTCGAAAATGCTCAGATCTATTGGTTTTTCTGGTATAGCTATAAAATGATTCTCAGCGTTTAATGGGATAAAAGTTATATCTTCAATGTTATAAACTACTACCTTACAGAATTTGACAGTGTTTTCTGCGCTTAAGATTTCAGAGTTACAATCGTGCTTCACTCGACGGTCGTGAATCGGCTGAGTTTGTTTGCAAATGTAAAAGTCAGATATAGAACGGCATTGCTTATCCAAGTAGTTTTGATCGACATTGATGTAATTTAGTCCTGACGTTAAAAATATCGGATGAACTACTAAAGGTGCTAAAAACACTTTGTTCGTGAGAGATGGTATGGGATATATTTGCTCTATATCCCATTCCATGTCCATAACTGTTGGTACAGAAATTACAAAGAAAACTTTGTTTTGTCGAGTAAACAATGTGAGTTCTGAGATATCTAAAATATTTTGGAAATTCTCTTCCTTTGGTATAAAAGCGTTTCCTACTGTTTTGTTACCTAGTACTTGAGCGTAATTGTTAATAAAAGTTCCGGGATCAATAATCTGTGGGCTTATTATTCCTTGTTTTCCTAAAAATGATTAAATTGAATATTTCGTCGATTTGGAAATGTAAGTCAGAGAGTGAGCTTTCTAGAGTTATGACTTTTATTAAGGTGATCTCGTTTTTGTTAAGCGTTTTAAGTTCGTTTGTTACACCTGTGTCTACTTGTTTCAGTCGCTGGATGACGTCGTTATTTAAAATTCGTTTAATCAAACCTGTCTGGTTAGCTACTATGGTTTTTAGGCTGTTACCTTCTTCAAAGAGTTTGTCTATATTTTTGTTGATTATATCTAGATCGTTCGCGGCTAGGGTTCCAAAAAGAGTTTTACTAATAGATCCGATAGCGTCTACTAGTCCTCATCTACTTCTGAGATGAATGTGAGCTAAGGATCGTAATTCGATGCTAAGTGTTCTGACGTTATTTAGTTTTGCTTGCAAAGAGCGTATTTCTGGTAATATGTTACAGTCTTTTCGTGTCTCGCAATGATTCCTAACTTCGGCTACTCCCTTTTCAATATATCTTACTTGTTCCAATACAGCACAAATATCTAGTCCTATAATAACATTTATGTGTTCGCTATAAAGATATGCTTTGGATATTTTCTCATGAAATATTCCATTATTGTCAATAGGGGTTATTTTTAATCCGTTAAGGGTGGTAAAGCCGACGGCAAGGGTGATCGTCCTGAAAAATAAGGTTTTATTCCGTTACCGTGGATTTTCTTAACTCGATCTCTAATGAGAATCTCATAATACGGTGTCTTGACTGATTTAATAACGTAGGGTCCTAACCATTCGTCGTCCAATTTATCCGACTTATGATCGTTGTGAAGGAGTATACGATCTCCTTCCTTAAATAAGGTTTGAGTTCTAATGATTTTTCTTGTCTGATCTCTCATGTACCTCTTTCTACTTTGTTCAAGAGTGTTCTTCGCTATCATTCTATATTTTTGCAATTGTTTTTGCCATAGTGCAAACATTTCTTCGTAGGTGTAATTGGAAGTTCGGGATACGGAAGACGGGAGGTTGGCTTTTCTTCCAAATGTTAGTTCGAAGGGTGAAAATTCAGTTGCATCGTGTATCGCGGTATTATACCCTAGGCAAATAAAGTCTAATACCTGATCCCATTCTTTATTAGAATCGTGTAGGCTCGTGCGAATCATGTCTTTTACTGTGGCGTGTGTTCGTTCTAAGGATCCGTTAGATTGAGGATGAAAACTAGTGGTCTTTATATGTTTGATTTTAAATGCTTCCTCGAATTTTTCCATTAGTTCGCTAATAAAGTTTCGTCCCTGGTCTGTTAGTATCGTTTTGGGTGCTGAGAAGATGTAAATGTAGTGATGTAGTACTGCATCGATAATCGATTCGGTTCGTTGTGTTTTCAGTGGTACTAAAACGAGATATTTCGTTAGGTCATCGTGAATCGAAAGAATGTATTGATTTCCACGTGTGGTTTTAGGCATCGAACCAATTAGATCCATGGCTATCTTTTCGTTTGGTTCTACTGGTGTCTGAGGAATTACGGGTTGTTCCTTGGGTCTGATTCTAACTAGCTTTTGTCGTTGACAAGCTTCGCAATTTTTTATAAAATCTTCTATCCTCTCCATGAGGCGTGGGATTTTGAATTGGTCATTGATTTTACTATTTGTCTTTTGAATACCCAAGTGTCCACTAATGTCGTTATGGTTTTCGCGTATAATGTCTAGAGCTTGTTCGTCAGTTATGGTTTGTATTGGTTCGTATGCAAAAGTTATTTCTTCAATTTGGTCATTATTAAACATGAGTGTTACTTTGATCCTAGCTTTTTCGGTTTCGGTAAAACTATTGTCTCCTATCCCAATTTCCTTGTGTTTCTTGGTTAGTTCAAAAATTTTTCGAATCCAAGTATCTGTGTCGAATGGACCTAATGTTTCTCTATTCAATTGATAGAAGGTGTGATCGTTTGGCGTGATTTTAAGTCGTCTCGGGGGTGTCGCGTCTTCTGACCATGCGTTAAAGTGTTCTACAATATTTTCGGAGTTTGCAGGTGTGTCTGGGACTGATTTGTTCGGTAATTTGGTAAATTTGATTTCTGTTCCCGATCGAACTCCAATGGATAGAAGTTTTCCTGTTGTTGCGTGTACTCGTACGACGTCTCTCGAGGTTCTGGTAGCGCTGTTTCCTCTTCTCGTCCCGCATTCTCCATGTTTATAATGTAGCTGCGCGGTGGCGGAAGATTTCGCTGGCTGGCCGGTTGAAAATTTCGGCAGTAATTTGCGGTATGTCCTATTTGGTGGCACTTAAAACACTTCATTCTTCCTCCGTTGTTTATTTGAGTGCTTGTCGGCAGGCGATTGAGCGTAGTCATCGGACCGCTCCTAAGTGGGGGTTTGCGTTGTGACGATACATTCCCTCGGGCGAATGAGTGAGCTCTTATTTGTTGCCTGCACTGATTTCCGCGGTTTCGCTCAATTTCTCCGATTAATAGTTCTGCTTCGAACGCGGCATCTTGTGCTTCTTGTAAGGTGCGCGGTTTCATGCTTGATGTTCTGATGCTGATGTTCTGATTTCTATCTCGGGTTTTAAATTTATTATGAACGTTTTGGTTGCGCGTTCGTTCTCTAGGTCTATCGCGACTGCTCGTCGAATAGGATCGCGAATTTCCTGTTGCAATGCGTATATAAGTTCATTAAGACCTTGTCGAAATCTTTTGACGTATCCGTGTACTGATTCGTTAAAACTTTGCCGAGTTCTTTGTAATTTATCGCGTGCACCGTTTGAAGTTACGCTAATCGATACGAACTTCCTCAGATTTTCGAATAAGGCGCCGTACGTCTCGATAACCGAATGTCTAATGCCTCTTTCGGCTTCGCCGACAATGCGTTTGGTTAGAATTAATTTCAATAAAGCACGCTTTTCCTTACATTCCGATCTAGCTTCGCTTACCCGCTTGATGAATCCCTCCACTCCAATGTCATCTTGACCGTTGAGGACTAGGATGAACTCGATGCTGGTTTTCGCGTCGAACATATGTCGTTCGTACGGGGCTGATTCTTCTTCCTCATCCTCGGAGTTCGCTGGGTCGGAGGTTTCTGGAGTTTCTTTGATCCGAACGCGTTCTTCCGGAGATTTCACTATGCGGGTGTCCCGAGTAGTGCTTCTGCTGGCAGAACTAGTATCGTCTGTCATAATTGAGTTGAACTCAGACGTATCTACGGAGGATTGTACTCCTAGCTTGAGTTCGGCCACAGTCTTCCCTATTAGTTCCATTTCCTTGATCCGTTGAGTGCTTTCATCGCGGATTAGTTTATACAAATCATTTATAACTGCCTTATGTTCTTCGTGCTGGCGCTGCATCATATCCAAAATTGCCCGCAGGTTTGGATCACCGCTAGTCGAAGCCACAGGTGTAACTTTCTTATCGTCCCTTTTGTCCATTTCAGAGTAATAGATCGTCGGAGTCTGACGTTATCGAATGCAATCGATCGATCCTTCTAGAGGAAATGGTTCTACTTACTAATAAAACCGTTTTGCGTAGTCCAGGTTGCTTGATACACCTTTGGTCGGATGTCCCGTAGGCCAAAACCGTAATCTTGTTTTATCCAACGTTGATGTATCCTGGCAGGATCGCCAAAATGTCACGTAAAATGAGAAAGAAATTTAAAGGAAAGAAGAAAACTTTATTTTTTCCTCGTTTATACACTTCTGAACTCTAGCCGTGGCCGTTCGAGACTGAGGCTCTTACAATATTTTCTTACTTTCGGTGACATCTGTTTCTTCTTTTGTTTTTCATCCTTCATTATCCCGACTACCCTGTAGGCGTACGTGACTGTTGCTACGCTTCTAGAACATTCGGTGGAAGGACCGTTAGGACATAGATGAACCCTCAGGTACTCCGGCAATATACATTGTCGTCAAGGTCGCCATGTGTAATGTTCAAGTATCGGCTGTCTGGAGAATGTTTAGAAGTGGTCGCCTAAGGTGACGTCAGGGCAAAAGAGTTTGTGGTTACACTACCCATGTGCCTGATCTTGAGTTACCATGCTCGCTCGTGCCGGTTGTTGATTGACGATGGAAATTTCCACGTCCCCTGCTCGTATTTCCTTTGTTTCCTCTTCCTCTGCTGCGACCACGTGTTGACCCACGCCAAAAACTGTTACTGCTCCCCGCTTCGACGCCATTTTGACACTCTCTCGCAGAATGTCCTACTCTTCCACATCTGAAGCATCCTTCCTTTTTTGCAGAAAAGGCGTTGGTTTGCATTTCTCCTCGGTTGGACTTATTCTTCTTCTCAGCTATTTCAATTTTATTTGTTACATATGCTACCGTTTGATTTTATGCTTTCAATGCATCTACTATATCCGCTATGTAGGTGTATTCTTCGGGTAACGTATTCAGCGTGAAATTTAGTTTTTCCCTCTCACTCACTTGTGCACTCGCACATTTTAATTCGTTTATTAATTTTTCGAAATTACTAAAAAAGGATGCTGAATCAATGTAGTTCTCAAGTCTTATCTTTTCCAATCTCCTTCTGCATACGATCTGTAGTGCCGTCGAATCTGTCAAGTACATTTCATCAAACTTTTTCACTATCTCATACGCCGTTTTTTCTTCTCTAATATATTCCAATTGTCTATTTGCGACGGCACTATAAATAATATTTATTGCCTTCAGATCCTTTTTGTCCCAGTCTTCACTGTCTGTTTCTGTCTTCACCCTAGTTGTGAAAACCTCGCATTCTCTATACTTGAGAAACATCGTTATTCTTTGCTTCCAGATACCGTAAATATCCATCGAAAATAGGTATCATGATTTCCAATCTCTCCATTTTAAATGATTCCTTATCTCTTACTCAAGCGTTCCTACGTGCTCCAAGTGTATTTTTCCTCTTTGTAACCTTTGAACGTTTCTTTCCTTACTGAAGACTCACTCGACCTAACTCGCAATATTGAAAACCACGCACTAAAGTAATTGGCAAAACTATGAACCACGCTCGGCTACCATGTAAAGATATAGAATGGATTCGGAAATACCAATAATTCCCTTTATTTAGCACACAACAGTTATACATATATCTTAAACTCTAAAGACCACGAAATCCTACTCGCACGCACGCCTGTTGTCAACCGACTCTTCCAGATACTTCTAACGACTGGCTCTTGTCTTTTGTCTCAACCAATACCCGGACGTCCTCTGACGCTTACACACACATTCACATGTACAGTGTAAATGTATCACATTCCCAACAGGAATAAATATTCAGATCAACGTGACTACGTTTCGATTGCAGGTATGTAGACAATTCGATGCGCGTTATATTCCATATCTGATGCCAAGAACAGTGCACATCATCCGGTTTACGCTATGTAAAATCTGGACCCAGCCAGATCCAGCGTTGTTGCAGTTTCGTATATTCAGTATTAAGTATTCAAACCGACGTATCTCCGATTCTATGGCACATATGGCTACAATTAGAGGCTCGTTATACACCAAATTTGCTGCCAAACACAGTTCACGTTGTCCCGTTTGATGCATGTAAAATCGGGACCCAGCCGAACCCTGCGTATTTGCAGTTTTACATATTCAGTATTAAATATTCGAACCAACGAATCTCCGTTTCTATGGCACACTTCCAGACAATTCGGTGCGCGTTATATTTGACATCTGATGTCATATACAGCGCACATCAGTAGGTTAGCGTTTTGTTCACTCTTGTCTCTGTCAAATACACCATAATTGCAGTTTAGCATATTCATGCTTGAATATCGAAAGCAACGTATCTTCGTTTCTACGGCAGATATGACGACAATTCGGTGAGCGTTATGCTCCTGATTTTCTGGTGAGCACAGAGCACATTTTCCGATTCTATCTTTTCTTCTGTCTTAAGTCTGCTCTGGTCACTGATAGATTCAGCGTAATTTCTGTTTTGCATAATCATGCCTAAATGTTCAAACCAACGTATCAGCGCTGCTATTGGATACATGTCGCAAATGCGATGCGCGCTATACTCCACAATTACAGCCAAATATAGTACTTATCCGGTTTGCGCTATGTCGACTGTATTTTCGAACTATCGCGGGGAGACGCGGTCGTTTGAATACGCGTGAATGGGAGTCGTAAATTCCCGTTACGATTGGAATAATCGACACCACGAATAGTTCGATCCCCGTATTTCGCTTAGGATAATAGGTGTAGTCGTTGTGGTATAACACTGGGAGTCACAAAGTTATAAAAAATATATGTATTTCCAACGATTTATACAATCACACTGAGTAAGAACGCCGTTGCTTAAGATACAGATAACGAAGAGAAGGATTATTCTTAGATGAGAGTGTGAGCTATAGGAGCTCTAGGTCCGCGAGAGCTGTAGGAGCTGTCGGACTTCTGGATACTGTGAGAGAAATAGGAGGCTCTTAGAGATATAGGAACGGTGAGAGTTATAGGGATTGCAGGAACTTTAGTCACCGTGAGAGACGATGGAACTCTGAGAGATATAGGAACAGTGAGAGTTATAGGGATTGCAGAAACTCTAGTCACCGTGAGAGATGATGTAACTCTAAAGTTTATTCTGATGTGAGTACGAAGCTCGGTATGGGTGTGCCCTTTGAACGAAGAACGCGGATTCGTTGCTTACATTGTTAGTTAGGAAAGTGAGGGCAATGATCCGCGATGCCGATTGGTTATGACTAATGTTAGGAAGGAAGAGAGGAGGAAGAAGCCACCTACCAACGTGGGTCCTAGGCGACATTTTTTATGGGAAAACTCAGATTTTCCGTTAGGTAGATGTCCACTTTTTTCGTTAGGCCACTACCCGCTTTCTCCGTAATTCTTACGAGCGCGTAATAAACCCAAGGACCTTTCTAAAAACCGACCGACAACACTTCTAGAATTAGAAAGTCTTTTCGAAACAAACAGATTGACTTAGACCATATGTGCGAACAATGCAGTTAGGATTTCATCTTTATGGTGGGTCCTTGGGCCTATGGGGGATTCGAAGGATGGCACGTGGACCGTTGGCTGTCAAGCCGCGCGCGATGGAGTGCACATGTGTTGTGCGGCAGAACATCGACTCTGGTCTCTGTTATATGCCGTGTAATTGTTGTTTTACAGATTCAGACTCAAATATTCATCTCCACGTATCTCGTTGCTGTTGCTGATATGTCGACAATACGATGTGCCTGGTACTCCACATTTCTTGCCAAATACATCGCTTACCAGCCACTTTGCGCTATATCCACACTGGTCCCAGACAGATCAAGCGTATATGCAGTTTTGCATAATCAGGATAAAATATTCATACCCACGTATCTCCGTTTCTGTTGCAAATATGTTGTCAATTCGATATGCCTTATACTGCACATTTGCTGCCAAATATAGTGCACACCAGCCGTTTTTTCACTATTTCAACTGTTACCTTGCGTGATAGGAACCGTGCGACGTCCCTCGATATTTAGCCACTAAGGGGCCGCTGACCGTTATTTACACCCTATCAAACCTAAGGACCCACCATAATCTTAGACTTTTTAAGTAATTCTAGATGGTCCCTTTCTTCTTGCACGTCCAATTTCTTAAATGTTTTTGATTGATGTGTATTCCTTACAAAAGTCCTTATGTTTATTCTACGCTCTTAGAAATTATGGAAAAGCTGGTAGTTAAGTAATGGGAAAACCGGTAATTATATAATATTAAACCGGACATTTATCTGATGAAAATGTGTGTATTTACCAATGAACAAGGTCATCCATGAGCCACATTGGTAGGATGCTTACTCCTCCTATCTTCATTCATTAAGGCTGATCATACCCAATGGGTATCGCGAATCTTTGTCCTCCCTTTTCATAAAAAAAAGAGTGAACAACGAATCAGTTTCCCTTGTTCAAAAATTACCTACATACCGAGCTTTCCTCCGTAAGTATATAAGAGGGGAATTCGAGTTATATCTCGGTTCGAAAACTATCTACACCCATGACTTCTTCGAAGACCACCTATCAATGCATACTCAATCTAGGTTTTCAGATCAGTCAATATATCTACCCGGATTCTCTCATATCAGATCAATCCATTTCTTCGTCACCTATACCTTAATCGGCGGAGTTACTAACTTGTGCTGTTGTACAAAGTTGTTGGAAATACATACTTCATAAATATTGAAATATGTATAATTTTGTGCTGGACTAGGTCCAGTGCGTAGTGGAGATGTTTGTATGTGGATATCAGTGTGTGGAGATATGTGTGTGCGCGGCGACTGAAAAACAGACGAATGTAAATAGTTCGGTCGGTTAACAGTCTACATAAGGTCGGGTATGGAAGAAAGTGCTGAGACTCGTGCAAATGTATATCGATAAATATTCTAGAAATCGTTTATAAAATAAATATGTGTCTACGTTAATAGTAATGCCCAGCGTAAATTTAATGTTTCCAAAACAATATTTCGGCCATCAAGATCCACAATTCCCATCAATAACATTGTTGGTCGCAGAGTTATACCGCCGCAACCACCCTATTATCTTAACGTAAATCAGGGGATCGATCAATACGCGGCGTCGCTTCTTAGAATTGTAACGGGAATTCGCGACTCCCGTTGACGCTCTTCCTCGCGATCAGATCTCCCCACGGTTGGACAAATTGACATCAACTCTGGCCGATGTCAAATCCAGGCGTAAACCCTCCATTTTTACATTTTCAGACTTAAATATTCAAACCAACCTATCTCCGTTTCTAATACAGATATGCAGACAATACGATGTGCCTTGTTCTCCACATTTCCTGCCAAATACAGATACAGTTACAGTTCCATACAATACAGTTCACATCTGCTAGTTAGAGCTACGTCAAGTCTAAACTCTGCCAAATCCAGTGTAATTCTAGTTTTGCATATTCATGCTTGAACATTCAGATCAACGTATCGCTGTTTCTCTTGCAGATATGTCGATATCTTAATGCGCGATATAGTCCACATTTGTTGATAAATACAGTGCAGATCATACGAATTGAGCTATATCAAATCCGCGTCGAGTCAAATCCAGCGTGATTGCAGCTTTGCATATACAGGTAAAATATTCAAATTTATGTGTTCTCCGTTGCTGCTACAGATATGCCGACAAATGCCATCTTCGATCACCGACAAATCCAGCGTAATTGCAGTTTTTCATATACATTATTAAATATTCAAAGCCACGCATCTCCGTTACTGTTGGAAATGTGTCACAGTACGATGTGCCTTGTACTCCACATTTCGTCCGAATTAAGCCAACAACATCCAATTAGCCCTATGTCCACTGTGGTCCGGTCAAACACAACGTAACTGCAGTTTTGCATTTTTACACCGAAATACTCAAATCAACGAATCTCCGTTTCGATTGCAGATATGTCGATAATTCGATGCGCGTTATACTCCGTAATTGTTACTAAATACAGCTCACATCATATGGTTCGCGCTATGTCAAATCCGGAACCTGTGAAATCAAGCGTAAATGCAGTAATGCATGATCGGGGTTCAATATTCAGATCGACGTGACTCAGCTCCTATTGCAGATATGTCGACAAAACGGTGCGCGTTATATTCCACATAGACTGCCATACACTGGGCGCTTCATCTGGTTTAAGCCATGTTAAATACGGAACGAGTCAAATCCAGCGTATTTGTAGTTTTGCACATTCAAGCCTAAATATTCAAGTGAATGTATCTCCGTTTTCATAGTAAGTATGTTCACAATAGGATGCATGTTATACTCCACATTAGCTGCCAAATACAGCACACATCAGACAGTTTGCACATTGTCAAAACTGGACTCGGTGAAATCCAGCGTGACTGCAGTTTTGGATATTAATGCTTACATATTCGAATCAAGGTATCTCCGCTTGTTTTGCAGAAACATTGTCCATACGATGCGCGTTATATTCCACATCTGATGCCAAATCAGTCGGTTTGTGCTATGCCAACTCTGGACCCTGTAAAATCTAGCAGAATTGCAGTTTTTGCTATTAATGCTTAAATATTGCTTTCAAAGTCTCTCCGCTTGTTTTGCACATACGTCGACAACTCGATACGCCTTATACTCTACATTTGCTACAGTTACATCACCCATCAGCTTGTTTGAGCTATGTCAACTCTGGTCTCTGCCAAAACCTGCCAAAATGCAATTTTGCATTTTCAGGAATAAATATTCAGATCAACGTGACTACATTTCGATTGCAGGTATGTAGACATTTCGATGCGCGTTATATTCCACATTGAGTCAAATCCAGCGTATTTGTAGTTTTGCATATTCAAGCCTAGTTATTCAAGTGAAAGTATCTCCGTATCCAATTTAGGTTATGTCGACAATAGGATGCACGTAATACTGCACATTTGCTGCCAAATACAGCATACTCCAGCCGGTTTGCTCTATGTCAACTCTGGGCCGTGTCAAATACGGCGACATTGCAGGTTTCCATATTCAGAATCAAATGGTCAAATCCCCGTACTTCCTTTGCTGTTGCAGACATGCCGAGTATTCGATGTGCCCGGTACTCCAGATTTCTTGCCCAATTCAGCGCACACTAGACAATTAGCGCTATGTCCGCACTGATCCCTGTCAAATCGAGCGTATCAGGTCTGTAAATATGAAACCGGAATTTGCCTATAGATGGCCCTAGCTCATAGTGTAGTTATCACTAAACTATGTCATTGATGCCAAAAGTCGTTGTTGACATCTCACGAACATTTTCGACTGAGAACAGTACAATGATTCTGGCAATGATTCTTTGGAAGAAATTGCACACTTCATCCTATAGGCATACCGGACGATACAAGGGCTGGTCGTCCCTTCTTCCGAAGCAATACCAGCCTCGCCGTGCGCCATATCCGAGGGTTGGCACCCTGCTTCGAACACGATGTAAATAGGTGTCGCAGTCTAGGTGCCATGACCCGCATCATCTCCCCTCATACTCGTCGCGGGACTCCTTCAGGGCCAGGCCCTACTTCGCGGAAGGCTATCATCCTCGCCTCGCCCATCACCTCCCCGTGTGCATATACGCCGACGCAGCGTCATACTAGCTTTTGCGATGGCGTGAACGATATTGAAATATGTAACCAAACCTAGTAGCACTGTAAATTACTTTCCTACAGTACTTCAGCTTATTATATTTTTTAGATAGTTCATAAGTACTTATTCATGAGCACAAACTATAAAAATTTGTTGCGGCACATGAGCCAGAGGGAAATTCAAATCCTATTGTTACTTTGCCTCGGAGTATCAGGATCGTAAGGATACAAGTAAATACACTCGGAGCATAAAAATGTTGCCGCTACTTCGAACAAAGACGATTTTGAATCTTCCGACTTCTGCCCCGACCAGTATAAATAAACCGAGGCAACCCAAAGAGTAAAGTATCTTCGAATACCTACGAGTATCAACGAGCGATCTGCTGAATTTCGTGACGAACATTTATGGAATATTTTTACACATTGTATCTACGACTCAAGGCCCATAGGCTGTACCTTACTTTATTATTTTAAGTAAATTCGACGATTACGACGACAATCGATAACCTCAAATAAGTCTGACGGTCAAACTTCCCATATACCGTGTCCTCTACATATTTCATTATAAAAGACCTGAGTCAAATATTGATGTTTTTGACCGTCAGATGTATTTGAGTTAAGGCTACCTATACTAGTCGCCGGGAGGGGGGGGGTGAAAGAATTCGTATTTGCCTACCTGACGACAATAGCTGGTTGCGGTGACATTGTTTTTACATTAATTCTAGCTCAGCGGTCTAGGTACTTCGAGGCGACAACGACGTAATTTGCTTTGTCCTATGACTCATGTACCGCTACACTTCTATTTCTATAGAAATATAATGCTAAATACTACAATATATATCCCAAGTATTTCATATTTGAAATAACAGTCAAATTAACGGAATTAATCTGTTTGACATCTATACGGTTCAAGTCTTGTACGAATATATGTACAGCCTGTAGTTTTAATATTCTGAGCGCGTATTGTATGCCGGACACTTATCTTTAATAAATTTTGCAAATCTGTTTATAGTAAGTGATGAATCATTAGGCCAATGACAAATAAGGCGACCTTTAAAAGATTTAACGAAACTTGCTTCTGCTGAACTTGGTCTATGAAGGTCGAATAGCTTCTCGTTTGTTTTTCAATTAAAGACATACTTTATGGAATGTGTTTTACTGACATACCGATTCCAAGGATTTCCAGTGCTTCTTAAAAATATTACACTCTGTTGTATGAAATATAATTTGTCCTTATTATAACCATTAACATCTAATGTCTTTTCTGGAAGTTCGTATACTAAGGCATCGGAATTATTTTTCATTTTACGCTGCGTTACTCGCAACTTTTCGCAGATATATGTACCAACTGGAAGTAGTTCTTTGGCACGTATTCGAGTACAGTTATTTCCTGCTGGTTTCCACAAAGCTTCACAGAACAACGTCGCTTCCTCGTTCCTTTAAACAACAGTCATACATTAGTATCACATGAACGTACTCCTTGAAAAAACATTTCATTACTGGAAATCTAAAAGTTTATTATTGATCTCAATAAGATTCACTTGCTTACCTGCTCCTCAAATATTTTTTGCTAATGTCCACTCCTCCTAAGTAGAATGCATCTATAATATGCAATGCAAGTACTTTTTGCTGATATATAAACTCCTTAGTCATTTCATATACAACCTCTGCGTTTACAAGTGTATTTGGTGGTAATTCTATGCCAATGTCATCGACACTAAGCCAAGAATTCTTTGTATATTTATATACGTTGCTCCTTCCCACGCCCATATAAAATGTAGCGTGCTTCCTATCATCATCAGACCTTGGCTTTGTACCACATGGCATACAAAACCAGTCATATAGTGATAAAAATGCATTTTCAATGTTAAATTCCACCAATTGTGCTGGATTAATAGCAAGAAATGAAGTATCTTTCAAGGAGTATTCAATTTGTTTTTGGTTTCATGTGTCTTGGGATTGTCCTAGTTTCATCTGGAAGTTTCCAATACTCTAGATATTGTTTGCGCATATCAGCTTGTTTTGTCTCAACAAGAGTATTATCCGCATAAGCTGCTGCAATTTTACACAGGTCGATCATTAGTTTTCCGGCCAAATCTTTGTTATAAGCACGTAGATATTGAACAAATTGTTTCTCTCTTTTTAATTCATTATATGATACTAGTTGTAAAACGTCGTCATTTACACCACCTTTTAAAAGCAGACGATTAACATGCTTCAGATATTCAACAACATCTTGTACCCCAGATCGTTTCTTCTTACATATTAAGTAACGTTCTGAATTTCCTGGTCTAGAAGAGTTTGGTTTAAAAATAAAAACTTCTTCAAAGCAGCGATACATTAAATAAACTAAACCAGCACTAAAGGGTGTAAAAAGGTTGAATAATTAAGTCACAAAATCCCCACCCTCTCTTTCAACCATCAATGCTATTAAACATCGACAAAGGTACAGTTGTTTTGAAAGAATTTCTTATACATTTTCTTGTCGTTCTACTGAGAATCCTCAATCAGACATCACAAAATGTACTCCTTTGCCATGGGTATGCTGCATTATAAGATTTGCAAATGCCTCTTCATTATCTGGGTCAAAGACATCATCAGTTTCCTTTGGTCCGTAATATGGATGAAATGTTTCACAAGGACCCGCATAAATGTCTTCTAAATTGAAATCATGTTCATTTTCTAAAGTAAGAGCAAATCCTTTAGCACGTCATTTCTTTCGCCATAGAATATGTTCACTAAAACCTCTTGCTCCGGCACATACATCTGCAGAGTATAGCAGCCCATTCTCCCTCAAACCTTTTGGGTTAGTAAACATAAAGTTACATGCTCTATCTGTATTCGCCATTTTAACAGTAGCACGATTTAAAAAACGTGCACCACGAATTGTTTCATGAGGATTACAACGTGTCCTTGCTCGACGCACTTCAACGTCATCCAAATGAGCGAATTCCGTTTTCGCATTGATAACAGTTTTCACTATATCTGCACAACAGAAATCAATTTCTTCATCTGTGGTCAACTTTTCATATCACCATATCATATCTTTTACACACTTTATAACTTCCTCTGCAGGATTCCATTTAAGACCTGAATCTTCATGTACAGGAACATGATGTCCAAAGCCTCTGCGACCATGCTGCCTAGGTGCTTCAACTGGCTCTAAACGACCTTGTTCATTATTTCCGAGGCCGTAACCTCCTTATATCCCATCATTCGCAACATCCTTTTGTCGTTATCGAGGAGATTGTTTGACTCTTGTGTTATTACTTGTATTCTTCTATTGTCAACTACCTTTTCATCAATATCCTCCTCGTCAGATTCACTTGAACATCTGCGAATTTTTTGTCGTTTACTATGATTATAAGTATCTCTTTCACAGTTCTTCCTTTTTGTCTTAGTTTCCAATTCTTCTTGCATGGTATGTTGATGCATCAGTCGCATAACAATTCTGCTAGGAACATGATACATTTACACTGTACATGTGAATGTGTGTGTAAGCGTCAGAGGACGTCCGGGTATTGGTTGAGACAAAAGACAAGAGCCAGTCGTTAGAAGTATCTGGAAGAGTCGGTTGACAACAGGCGTGCGTGCGAGTAGGATTTCGTGGTCTTTAGAGTTTAAGATATATGTATAACTGTTGTGTGCTAAATAAAGGGAATTATTGGTATTTCCGAATCCATTCTATATCTTTACATGGTAGCCGAGCGTGGTTCATAGTTTTGCCAATTACTTTAGTGCGTGGTTTTCAATATTGCGAGTTAGGTCGAGTGAGTCTTCAGTAAGGAAAGAAACGTTCAAAGGTTACAAAGAGGAAAAATACACTTGGAGCACGTAGGAACGCTTGAGTAAGAGATAAGGAATCATTTAAAATGGAGAGATTGGAAATCATGATACCTATTTTCGATGGATATTTACGGTATCTGGAATCAAAGAATAACGATGTTTCTCAAGTATAGAGAATGCGAGGTTTTCACAACTAGGGTGAAGACAGAAACAGACAGTGAAGACTGGGACAAAAAGGATCTGAAGGCAATAAATATTATTTATAGTGCCGTCGCAAATAGACAATTGGAATATATTAGAGAAGAAAAAACGGCGTATGAGATAGTGAAAAAGTTTGATGAAATGTACTTGACAGATTCGACGGCACTACAGATCGTATGCAGAAGGAGATTGGAAAAGATAAGACTTGAGAACTACATTGATTCAGCATCCTTTTTTAGTAATTTCGAAAAATTAATAAACGAATTAAAATGTGCGAGTGCACAAGTGAGTGAGAGGGAAAAACTAAATTTCACGCTGAATACGTTACCCGAAGAATACACCTACATAGCGGATATAGTAGATGCATTGAAAGCATAAAATCAAACGGTAGCATATGTAACAAATAAAATTGAAATAGCTGAGAAGAAGAATAAGTCCAACCGAGGAGAAATGCAAACCAACGCCTTTTCTGCAAAAAAGGAAGGATGCTTCAGATGTGGAAGAGTAGGACATTCTGCGAGAGAGTGTCAAAATGGCGTCGAAGCGGGGAGCAGTAACAGTTTTTGGCGTGGGTCAACACGTGGTCGCAGCAGAGGAAGAGGAAACAAAGGAAATACGAGCAGGGGACGTGGAAATTTCCATCGTCAATCAACAACCGGCACGAGCGAGCATGGTAACTCAAGATCAGGCACATGGGTAGTGTAACCACAAACTCTTTTGCCCTGACGTCACCTTAGGCGACCACTTCTAAACATTCTCCAGACAGCCGATACTTGAACATTACACATGGCGACCTTGACGACAATGTATATTGCCGGAGTACCTGAGGGTTCATCTATGTCCTAACGGTCCTTCCACCGAATGTTCTAGAAGCGTAGCAACAGTCACGTACGCCTACAGGGTAGTCGGGATAATGAAGGATGAAAAACAAAAGAAGAAACAGATGTCACCGAAAGTAAGAAAATATTGTAAGAGCCTCAGTCTCGAACGGCCACGGCTAGAGTTCAGAAGTGTATAAACGAGGAAAAAATAAAGTTTTCTTCTTTCCTTTAAATTTCTTTCTCATTTTACGTGACATTTTGGCGATCCTGCCAGGATACATCAACGTTGGATAAAACAAGATTACGGTTTTGGCCTACGGGACATCCGACCAAAGGTGTATCAAGCAACCTGGACTACGCAAAACGGTTTTATTAGTAAGTAGAACCATTTCCTCTAGAAGGATCGATCGATTGCATTCGATAACGTCAGACTCCGACGATCTATTACTCTGAAATGGACAAAAGGGACGATAAGAAAGTTACACCTGTGGCTTCGACTAGCGGTGATCCAAACCTGCGGGCAATTTTGGATATGATGCAGCGCCAGCACGAAGAACATAAGGCAGTTATAAATGATTTGTATAAACTAATCCGCGATGAAAGCACTCAACGGATCAAGGAAATGGAACTAATAGGGAAGACTGTGGCCGAACTCAAGCTAGGAGTACAATCCTCCGTAGATACGTCTGAGTTCAACTCAATTATGACAGACGATACTAGTTCTGCCAGCAGAAGCACTACTCGGGACACCCGCATAGTGAAATCTCCGGAAGAACGCGTTCGGATCAAAGAAACTCCAGAAACCTCCGACCCAGCGAACTCCGAGGATGAGGAAGAAGAATCAGCCCCGTACGAACGACATATGTTCGACGCGAAAACCAGCATCGAGTTCATCCTAGTCCTCAACGGTCAAGATGACATTGGAGTGGAGGGATTCATCAAGCGGGTAAGCGAAGCTAGATCGGAATGTAAGGAAAAGCGTGCTTTATTGAAATTAATTCTAACCAAACGCATTGTCGGCGAAGCCGAAAGAGGCATTAGACATTCGGTTATCGAGACGTACGGCGCCTTATTCGAAAATCTGAGGAAGTTCGTATCGATTAGCGTAACTTCAAACGGTGCACGCGATAAATTACAAAGAACTCGGCAAAGTTTTAACGAATCAGTACACGGATACGTCAAAAGATTTCGACAAGGTCTTAATGAACTTATATACGCATTGCAACAGGAAATTCGCGATCCTATTCGACGAGCAGTCGCGATAGACCTAGAGAACGAACGCGCAACCAAAACGTTCATAATAAATTTAAAACCCGAGATAGAAATCAGAACATCAGCATCAGAACATCAAGCATGAAACCGCGCACCTTACAAGAAGCACAAGATGCCGCGTTCGAAGCAGAACTATTAATCGGAGAAATTGAGCGAAACCGCGGAAATCAGTGCAGGCAACAAATAAGAGCTCACTCATTCGCCCGAGGGAATGTATCGTCACAACGCAAACCCCCACTTAGGAGCGGTCCGATGACTACGCTCAATCGCCTGCCGACAAGCACTCAAATAAACAACGGAGGAAGAATGAAGTGTTTTAAGTGCCACCAAATAGGACATACCGCAAATTACTGCCGAAATTTTCAACCGGCCAGCCAGCGAAATCTTCCGCCACCGCGCAGCTACATTATAAACATGGAGAATGCGGGACGAGAAGAGGAAACAGCGCTACCAGAACCTCGAGAGACGTCGTACGAGTACACGCAACAACAGGAAAACTTCTATCCATTGGAGTTCGATCGGGAACAGAAATCAAATTTACCAAATTACCGAACAAATCAGTCCCAGACACACCTGCAAACTCCGAAAATATTGTAGAACACTTTAACGCATGGTCAGAAGACGCGACACCCCCGAGACGACTTAAAATCACGCCAAACGATCACACCTTCTATCAATTGAATAGAGAAACATTAGGTCCATTCGACACAGATACTTGGATTCGAAAAATTTTTGAACTAACCAAGAAACACAAGGAAATTGGGATAGGAGACAATAGTTTTACCGAAACCGAAAAAGCTAGGATCAAAGTAACACTCATGTTTAATAATGACCAAATTGAAGAAATAACTTTTGCATACGAACCAATACAAACCATAACTGACGAACAAGCTCTAGACATTATACGCGAAAACCATAACGACATTAGTGGACACTTGGGTATTCAAAAGACAAATAGTAAAATCAAAGACCAATTCAAAATCCCACGCCTCATGGAGAGGATAGAAGATTTTATAAAAAATTGCGAAGCTTGTCAACGACAAAAGCTAGTTAGAATCAGACCCAAGGAACAACCCGTAATTCCTCAGACACCAGTAGAACCAAACGAAAAGATAGCCATGGATCTAATTGGTTCGATGCCTAAAACCACACGTGGAAATCAATACATTCTTTCGATTCACGATGACCTAACGAAATATCTCGTTTTAGTACCACTGAAAACACAACGAACCGAATCGATTATCGATGCAGTACTACATCACTACATTTACATCTTCTCAGCACCCAAAACGATACTAACAGACCAGGGACGAAACTTTATTAGCGAACTAATGGAAAAATTCGAGGAAGCATTTAAAATCAAACATATAAAGACCACTAGTTTTCATCCTCAATCTAACGGATCCTTAGAACGAACACACGCCACAGTAAAAGACATGATTCGCACGAGCCTACACGATTCTAATAAAGAATGGGATCAGGTATTAGACTTTATTTGCCTAGGGTATAATACCGCGATACACGATGCAACTGAATTTTCACCCTTCGAACTAACATTTGGAAGAAAAGCCAACCTCCCGTCTTCCGTATCCCGAACTTCCAATTACACCTACGAAGAAATGTTTGCACTATGGCAAAAACAATTGCAAAAATATGGAATGATAGCGAAGAACACTCTTGAACAAAGTAGAAAGAGGTACATGAGAGATCAGACAAGAAAAATCATTAGAACTCAAACCTTATTTAAGGAAGGAGATCGTATACTCCTTCACAACGATCATAAGTCGGATAAATTGGACGACGAATGGTTAGGACCCTACGTTATTAAATCAGTCAAGACACCGTATTATGAGATTCTCATTAGAGATCGAGTTAAGAAAATCCACGGTAACGGAATAAAACCTTATTTTTCAGGACGATCACCCTTGCCGTCGGCTTTACCACCCTTAACGGATTAAAAATAACCCCTATTGACAATAATGGAATATTTCATGAGAAAATATCCAAAGCATATCTTTATAGCGAACACATAAATGTTATTACAGGACTAGATATTTGTGCTGTATTGGAACAAGTAAGATATATTGAAAAGGGAGTAGCCGAAGTTAGGAATCATTGCGAGACACGAAAAGACTGTAACATATTACCAGAAATACGCTCTTTGCAAGCAAAACTAAATAACGTCAGAACACTTAGCATCGAATTACGATCCTTAGCTCACATTCATCTCAGAAGTAGATGAGGACTAGTAGACGCTATCGGATCTATTAGTAAAACTCTTTTTGGAACCCTAGCCGCGAACGATCTAGATATAATCAACAAAAATATAGACAAACTCTTTGAAGAAGGTAACAGCCTAAAAACCATAGTAGCTAACCAGACAGGTTTGATTAAACGAATTTTAAATAACGACGTCATCCAGCGACTGAAACAAGTAGACACAGGTGTAACAAACGAACTTAAAACGCTTAACAAAAACGAGATCACCTTAATAAAAGTCATAACTCTAGAAAGCTCACTCTCTGACTTACATTTCCAAATCGACGAAATATTCAATTTAATCATTTTTAGGAAAACAAGGAATAATAAGCCCACAGATTATTGATCCCGGAACTTTTATTAACAATTACGCTCAAGTACTAGGTAACAAAACAGTAGGAAACGCTTTTATACCAAAGGAAGAGAATTTCCAAAATATTTTAGATATCTCAGAACTCACATTGTTTACTCGACAAAACAAAGTTTCCTTTGTAATTTCTGTACCAACAGTTATGGACATGGAATGGGATATAGAGCAAATATATCCCATACCATCTCTCACGAACAAAGTGTTTTTAGCACCTTTAGTAGTTCATCCGATATTTTTAACGTCAGGACTAAATTACATCAATGTCGATCAAAACTACTTGGATAAGCAATGCCGTTCTATATCTGACTTTTACATTTGCAAACAAACTCAGCCGATTCACGACCGTCGAGTGAAGCACGATTGTAACTCTGAAATCTTAAGCGCAGAAAACACTGTCAAATTCTGTAAGGTAGTAGTTTATAACATTGAAGATATAACTTTTATCCCATTAAACGCTGAGAATCATTTTATAGCTATACCAGAAAAACCAATAGATCTGAGCATTTTCGAAGAAAAGACACATCGAATTGTTAGACTAGAGAAACCATCTTTGTTACAAACTAATAAAACCGTAGACATATTGTACAAGAATAACCATATGAGAATACGTGGTAGTAGCAAGGAAATTTCTTACGAGATTAAAATCAAAACAGTCAATGTAACTAATGATTCAGACTGGATTATTTTACTAAATAAACTAGAGAAAACATCAAAACTTATTAACGATAATTACGGATACAAAAACACTCTGGATGGAATCGAAGATCAAACGAATCAACTAACTTTTGCTCATAGAATCGATCAAGTTGAATCACGGGGAATATCTATATTACAAATTATAGGATATTTATCCATTGCTCTCATATGGTTATACTTTCTCAACAAAATAGGAATGCCGAAATTGTGTTTTCATTTATTCTGCTGTAAAATCAAGCGAAACACGACAAATAACAATCCACCAGCCAGCGCTCCGATGCCAATCAACCCGGCACCTATCAACGTATTCACCCCGATTCTACCTGTGCCCAGCACCAGCAACGATTCGCAAGTAACCTTCCACCTGGAAACACCCAAGGCAAAATTTCACCCATCTATCTTAAAGAGGAAAAGGAACTTCGAGGACTAAGTTCATTCTAAGGAGGGGGGAGTGTAACCACAAACACTTTTGCCCTGACGTCACCTTAGGCGACCACTTCTAAACATTCTCCAGACAGCCGATACTTGAACATTACACATGGCGACCTTGGCGACAATGTATATTGCCGGAGTACCTGAGGGTTTATCTATGTCCTAGCGGTCCTTCCACCGAATGTTCTAGAAGCGTAGCAACAGTCACGTACGCCTACAGGGTAGTGGGGATAATGAAGGATGAAAAACAAAAGAAGAAACAGATGTCACCGAAAGTAAGAAAATATTGTAAGAGCCTCAGTCTCGAACGGCCACGGCTAGAGTTCAGAAGTGTATAAACGAGGAAAAAATAAAGTTTTCTTCTTTCCTTTAAATTTCTTTCTCATTTTACGTGACAATAGCAACGGCGCACGCAGCACACAGCGGCGAGGCGAACGAGATAAGTAATAATGAAGTAACGTGGCTATTAGATAGCGGTTGCACAGATCACATAATTAATAACGTAAATTATTTCGATAAATCTATTGACCTTAAAGAACCGGAAAACATATATTTAGGCGATAATAGATCGATAAAGGCAACAAAAGTAGGGAATGTTATAAGTTATTTTGAAGCATTTGGAAAGCAAAATGAAATAAATATGAATAATGTTTTTTACGCGAAAGAAATGTCCGCAAACTTGATTAGTTTAGGCAAGTTAACAGATAATAAAAACACGGTTATTTCAAAAGGAAATATTGCAAAAGTAATAGATGAGGACAATAAGCTTACAGCGGTAGCGGTTAAAGAAAAGGGAACATATAGAATGAAAAGTATATTGAAAGGGAAGGAGCACTTAGCAAACAGCGCCGACCGTAGTGGTATGAGTAAAAAGGAAAGATGGCATAGGATGTTAGGACACGTAAATTTTAAATATTTAAATATCTTGGTTAAAGAGCAGCTAGTTACTGGTATACCGAAAGAATTTGAGAAGGAATTTTTGAAATATAGGTTGTGTATAGAAAGTAAAATGCACAATTTACCATTCAAAAATAATCGAACCAAGGCTAGGGAGATAATGGAAATTATTCATACGGTCGTGTGCGGTCTCCTTAAGACTACCGGATTCAATGAAGAGAAATATTTCATCTCATTTATCGATAATTATAGCAAAATAGCTCGAAGTTATTGTATAAAATCAAAAGATGAGGTGTTTGATTGTTTCGTACAGTTTGTAAATGAAGCCGAGAATTTAACGGGCAAGAGGTTTAAAATATTGAGATGTGATAATGGAAAAGAGAACTTGAATAATCGAATTTATAAATTTGCTAGGGATAAAGGTATCAGAATAAATAACTGCCCAACCTACGTACATGAATTAAACGGGACAACGGAAAGGTATAATAGAACAGTGATGGACATGGCGCGTTGCTTGTTAGCGGAAGCGAAAGTACATAAAATGGCTGGAAATAGATTGGACAGCGGTATACTTGAAAAATCGAATACTGGCAAATACTATAGAGAGAAAGACACCTTTTGAAATATTCTTCGGGAGAAAACCAAGTGTTGAAAATCTACATCTATATGGAAGTAAAGTTTTTGTAAGAACAAAAGAGAGTTTCTAAATGGGATAAGAAGGCAGATATGGGAATTTTGTTTGGATATAGTGAAGTAGGTTACAGAGTCTTATTAGGTGGGAAAATAACAATAGCGAGACATGTAGAGGTCATAGAAACAGACACAAAATGTATCGGTTTTGTGGAGAATTCATTCGATACAGATAACGATGACATTGAGGATAATGATTTATTGGTAAGCATGAATAAGGAAAAGTTAGAAAGTAGGGAAGATGAAAATGATAACAGTCTTGAAAGCTTAAACATCCCTGGAAGATCTACACGTAACAAGAGAACTCCAGTAAGATATCCAGAAAAAGAAAACATTAGTGAAATCCATGCAAATTATTGTAGTGTAGATATCCCTTGTACATTTGAGGAGGCGATTTGTTGTGAAGATAGTGAAGATTGGAAACAAGCTATGAATAAGGAGATAGAATGTCTTTATAAGAATAAAACTTGGAAATTGGTAGAAAGGGTAAAAGGTAAAGACGTATTAGATGTAAAATGGGTTTACACGAGAAAATCAGATGACAGGTATAAGGCTAGATTAGTGGTAAGAGGATTCCAACAAAGAAACGTAGCCGATGACATATACTCCCCAGTAGCGAGTAATGAGACCTTTAAGATATTGCTATCATATTGTTGTCAAAATGGATTAATTATTGAGCAAATGAATGTAGAAACTGCTTTTTTAAATGGTGAAGTAACCTCGGAGGTATATGGAAATCAACCAAAGGGATATGCGGACGGAACGAATAGAGTTTGTAAACTATCGAAAGCGCTTTATGGGTTAAAAGAAAGTCGAAGAGAGTGGTATGAGTGTCTTGATAAGTATGTGACGAGATTAGGTTTCAAGAAGAATAACATAGAGTTGTGCATATATATACATGGAGAGGGAGAAAATGTTGTTTATTTGCTAATGTATGTAGACGATTTGCTAATTTGTAGTAAAAATAAAAGGAAGATACAAAGGGTAAAGAAGTTATCAACTAATAGATTTGAAATGACAGATTTAGGTGAAGTCAAAGAATATCTTGGAATAAATATAGACTATGATTATTTCAAAAATGAAATAAGATTAAGCCAAAAGAAATACAGTGAATCATTAGCAAACAAATGTAAGTTACAAAATAGCAAATTGTACTGTGCACCTATGGAGACCAACTTAAAAATTGAAAAAGCTGTGATAAATAGAGAGGATATTGGATACAAAAATTTAATTGGCGCATTGTTGTATATTAGTGAAAATACCAGACCCGATATAAGTTATAGTGTGAATTATTTGAGTAGATTTCAAGATTGTTGTAATGAGACACATTTTAAATTTGCTTTGCGAATATTGAAATATTTGTACCGGACTAGAGACTTAAGATTAGATTATAAAAGGAATGAAAAATGTGAAACGATAGATTGTTATGTGGACGCTGATTAGGCAGGAGATCATTTAGAAAAGAAATCGACTTCTGAATATGTAATTAGATTGTGTGGAAATGTAATTGGTTGGAAGTCTAAAAAACAAAGGTGTGTGACAAAAGCCTCGACGTATGCAGAGTATGTAGCTCTATCGGAAGCGGTGAGTGAATTAATGTCCATTATGGAAATTATGAAAATCTTCAATGTAAATCTAGACGATAACCCTGTAAAAATTGATGAGGATAACTCTGGAGTGATGAGTATAGCAAAGCACGGAAATTTTACAAAAAATTCTAAACACATTGAAGTTCATTACCACTATGTTCACGAGTGCTTAAAGGAGAACAAGATAAACATACTTAAGGTAAGTACAGACGAAAATACTGCGGATATTTTTACGAAGGCACTGTGTACAGAGAGAGAAATTCGAAAGGTTTAGGTCATGGATGAATGTAAACTAAGAGAAATGTAGATAAAGCAATAAGTGTTAAAGTTTCTGTTACGTAATTCGTCAAAGCATGTAAATACGATTAAGTGTACAGTATAAATGTAAGGAGACGCGTTAGAAACATGATATATTTAAACTGTACATGTAAATGTGCATGTAAGCGTCAGAGGACGTCCAGGCCTTAGTTGGGACGAAAGACAAGAGTCAGGCGTTAGAAGTATCTGGAGGAGCCGGTTGACAACAAGCGTGCGTGCTAGTAGCATTTCGAGGTCTTTAGAGTATAAGATATATGTATAAATGTTGTGTGCTAAATAAAGGCAATTATTTGTATTTCCGAATCCATTCTATACCATTACAAATACACTAACGTACAACAATATTATAATATTCAGAAACAACGAAAGAATTAACCAGTTCGCAAGTATAAAAGAGACAGATTTTACACTGTGACGAAATAATATCCAAGAAATCTGATATAACATACATGGAAAATACACGAATCAGACTGAGAAACCACTGCGCACTTTCGTCACTCACTTCGACACAGCCGTTACCAACTAGTCGCGGAGTGAGATTGACCGAAGCAGTCCAGAGGCAACGCCCACGTACCCCAAGCGGCTACTGCCCCGCCACCAATAGTAACCCGACAGAACAGGATAATACTTGAATTCGTTGTTCCCTAAATTTTGAATTTATTTACCTCAACAATATATATAATGTACAAAAATTTATAGTATTTTATAATACTGTTTATAATAACATGTAAATTATATTAATTATTTGACGAACGCAATGAGAGAAAGGTAAAGACCAGCGTGGCCGATGCGGCACTAACTCTACATCCGGTTGACCTCAATTTACCTACCTACGTACCTACACAGTGACGCCTACGCTTTAAAACTTTTGTCGAAATTTTAAAGTTTTAATGGTAAAGTCTTCGTTCTTATAATATCTAGCTGACAGGCATGCACCATTTATTAAAGAATCAACATAAATTTCGTAGTTGAGTATTATTGAAAGTCTCTAATTTAATTCAGAAAGGCAATAATTTGTTTAACGAAATAAGCCACTTATTTATCATCCGGGTTTCTACCATGACATTTATGTTATAATAGCAATATGAAAATAAGGCAATCTGAGTAAAGAAATACTATTTCAAGTCATTTTCGCCCATACATCTTAAGTGGTTTATAAATGATTCGTGTATACCCTTCTTTTCTTCTGCCACTAATCACGTGAAACTATAACTAGCATTTAAACAAAATCAACTATGTTTCGCGTCAACGAGAGTCGTAAATTCCCGTTACCATCAGATAATCGACGCCACTGTAAGGATATAGAAGGGGTTCGGAAATACAAATAATTCCCTTTATTTAGCACACAACAGTTATACATGTCGGATGCACGTCAGGATTGTGGGTGGGGGTGTTCGGTGTATCTTCGTTGGAATTAGCCATAGGTGCGGTGTAACAATGGTTGAGTTTATTGACACAAATTAGAGAGATTTACAGCGTCGATAGATAATCGCAAGGTTTCGATATTCGCGGCACTATGACAATGGTCTCGGCTCCGGCAACGTTTCCGCGGTCAACGGATACTGGACTTTACCCTTCGTTTGCGTCTAAGTTACACTATATGTTAGAGCACGGGGACAATTATTTCGTATACGAAAGACAGGTCGATTACTGATGAGATCGCGCTAGAGAGTGTCTCTCCGTCGCGGTGATGCTGTCGAAGAAAACTATGATGGGTGTGCCTAAGGGCACGAGATCATCGGATTCGCGGAGAAAAGTCTTCGCTCGAAGGGTGAGGGAAATTGACGTTGCTGTTAATTGGTCAATTTCCATGTTGGTGGTTAGAGAAAGATATTAGCTGTCCTTGGGGAAAGTTGCTAGCGAGAAGCGTCGTTCGTGGAAGGATAGATTTCTCTTATCTTCCCGTAGTTGGGGCACAGGCCATTCGTCTATTTGAGAGACTTTGTGTAATTGAAATTTAATATTCGTAGCGGGTCCTCGCCCAGCTAAACATATACTGTGAAGATGCGTTGGCATCTGGCAATCGTCTTACCCGAAGGACAAAGTCTGCGTGTGGCGAGCCACGGGACAGAAATCGTTGAAATGTTTACCGTCGTGCCCCGTCCCAAGTATTTCTTTTAAGGAAAGCTATAGAGTTACTTCATGCCTCTGTTAGGTAAAACGTTCATCCCTTGACCGCGACTACGTTCGGCGACCGGTTGTCACCTCGAGCCCGAGCTCACTATCATAAATTTCGAATAAGTACAGTCGGATCAAATTACAACAGTTTCTTAGTGCGGCTATGATGAAATCTGGGTTACAGCGCTAAGGGGGTCCTCCCACCGCTCCAAAGGGGAGGCTCCGGTGTTCTTTCATCTCCGACACGGCCATTCTGACTATCACACGTCCTCGGGTGGATCTAAAATATTGAGTTTTCCTAATGTTAAACTTGATATGACTAGTATTTTGTTCCTTTATAGTTTAGCTAAATTATATTGTACTAGTTTCTTTATGGCTTAACTAACTGTCCAAATAGGTCAAGGGCCCAGGTTAACAACAAAAATTTCGATTGGATGTTTAATGATAAAGTAGGGAAGAAAAAAAAAACAAAAGTCAGTAGCATTATGATTGGTATTCAAAGCGCCAGTTGCATCTTGTGAGTTATCGGTCAGACCGTAATGACATGACAGATCACTTTCGATTTCGTACACGGACGAGTCTCAGTTTGTTGGATCATATTACCGCACTGGGCGTGTGTGGAGACACTGAGTGCGGGTGCATTGACGTAATAGGTGTGTATGAAGACACTGAATGCGAGTGCAGTGTATGGGGACACTGAACACGAGTGCATTGATGTAATAGGCGTGTATGGAGACACTGAATGCTAGTGTGTGGTATCACTAGGCTTATGTGGGAATGCCGAATGCTAGTGTGTATTCGCACTAGGCTTGTGTGGAAATATCGAATGCTAGTGTGTGGTCGCACTAGGCTTGTGTGTGGAAACATTGTGTTAAATGTCATAGTCATAGTGTTAATGATCCTCTGAGATCGGTGTAGTCATATCGTCATTGTCACTGCCATTGTCATCACTACAGACGTCCAACTCAGCAGGAACGCAACTATTCGGCATTTTTCTTAATCTGTCATGACTGTATTTATACGATCGTTTGCCATCTAATGTCTTTAAAGTATATCTATCCCCTTCCAAAATCTCTGCTATTACGAATGGGCCCCTAAACTTTGGATCTAACTTGGTTTGGTTTCTTTCCTCGATTTTGCGCAATACGAAATCACCGACATTAAACCTAACCACTTTAGCTTTGGTGTTATCGAATCTTTCTTTGTCGTGTTTGGCGCTACTTGCTATATTTTTTGTCGCCTGTTGTCTTACATCGGAGATATCTATTTCTCTTTCTTCAACGCTATCAGGTAGCAACAAGTCGTACGGTCTTGCTGTCCTACCGATTAGTAGTTCCAGTGGGCTCGCTTTAGTCACGCGGTTGGTGGTGCAATTCAGGGCCAATTGTATCTCCCCAATCGCGTCTTGCCATGATCGACCGGTCGTCTCTACTACCGTGAACATATTTTTCAACGTACTCACAACACGCTCTACCTGCCCATTGGCTCTACTAGCACCGGTCGCTATCAAGTGGACTTTAATTTGTTTGTTTTCACAGAACTCCTGAAATTCCTTGCCCGTAAAACATCTACCCTGATCTGCTATTATCCGGCAGGGACTGCCGAATAAAAATATAGCGGACTTGAGAGCTTCGATGGTGTTAAAGGAGTCTATCTTACGGGTATGATGTAAGTGTACAAACTTCGTGAAAGCATCGACCAAAACAATGACATATTCCTTGGAATCCTTTTTACCGCTTAGCTTGCCCGTTATGTCCATGTGGACCGTATGCCAAGGTATGCTGGTCTTAGGTATAGGATGTAGCTCGGCCTGGATCTTACCCGAGCTTGCCTTCGAAACTCTACAGGCATGACAGTTCTCTACGAATTTGCGAACGTACTTCGCCATTCCTTCGAACCAGTAATACTCGTACAGCTTCTCGAGCGTCTTATCCCAACCCAAGTGCATAATCGACTGATGCAAATGGTTGATAACGGACCATCTAAAGCCTCTCGGGACAATGGGCAAGCAGAGGGTTCTACCCCTCCGCTGCACTTTGCGATAGAGGATACCTGAGCGCTACTCATAGGTATTCGCGATATCTTCCGCGAGCTCGTCGTTTCGTAGTTTGCGGGTAGTTTCTATAATTTGCGGGTCGCGACGCTGTTCGGCCAGTAGCCAGTCTTCCGATATTTCGGCCAAGTTGATTTCTTTCTCCACAATTTTATCAATTTTACGGTGGCCTAAGTCTACGGGATTTCGCGAGAAGAAATCTACGTGGGACATCCTCTTCCCTTCTCGGTACATAATGTCGAAGGTGAAAGTCTGCAAGTAAGCCCACCACCTGTGGACTCTGTCGTTCAAATGCGCTTTGTTACTTGACGCTTTCAGCGAATTGCAATCCGTAACAACAAGAAATTCTCGTCCGTGTAGGTAGTGACGGAAATGCTTGATGGCGTTTACGACTGCTAACGTTTCTAGTTCGTAGGAATGATATCTAGATTCCGCGGGGGTAGTTCTTTTGCTGTAGTACTCGATTACTCTATTTTTACCTTCGACTTTATGCATCAAGATCGCTCCGTAGCCCTCCGAGCTGGCGTCGGTATGTAGCTCAATTGGGTAATTAGGGTCGAATATCATTAGTACCGGCGCGTCGGTCAGGACGGAAACTACCTGTTGTCTGATTTTCTCGTGCCTATCTGACCATGTTATGTTTTGCTACCTGAGGTGAGCGCATACAGGGGTTTCATCATCTGCGAGAATTTAGGGACGAACCTACGGAAATACGAAGCTAACCCAATGAATTGTCTGAGCTGAGTGACGGTCGTTGGCGCGGGTAAGGAACTTAAGGCGTGTATTTTACCCGGGTTGGGGCGAACTTCTCCGTTATGGATTATATATCCCAAGTAAAGTACCGTTGTTTTCAGAAAAGAACATTTCGCGAAGTTGAACGAAAATCCGGCTTTCACAAGAGTATCTAGTATGGTGTTCAACCTTTCTAGAGCTTGATCTATCGAGTCGGCAATAACTAAGACGTCATCTAAATAAACGACGACGTAAGAATACGCAAGGTCGCCTAAGGCGTTACAGATGGCCCTCTGAAAAACGGACGGTGCATTTTTCAATCCGAACGGCATCGTTACATACTCATATTGTCCGTCGGGTGTAACGAACGCGGTATACTCCGTTGAATTGGGATGTATGGGGATTTGGTGGAACCCGCTGGCCATATCCAGGCTAATGAAGTATTTCGCGTTCTGCAATCTCGCAATTTGGTCTGCGATAAGGGGTAGGGGATACCGATCCGCAACTGTATTTTTATTTAGCGCTCGGAAGTCTACGCACAGTCTATCCGAGCCGTCCTTCTTCTTCACGAGCAACATAGGACTTGCGAACGGTGACTTACTAGGTCTTATAATGTTTGCTTTAATTAGTTCGCTAATTCTCTCCCGCACGGTTTTCCGCTCTTCCTCGCTAAGTCTGTAAGGACTTCTTTGGACGGTGACGTTAGGGTCGATTAGTCGTATCTCTAGCTGGCCCGTAGTTACACGAGTACGTGGGAAACCCGTGATGAATAAGTTTTTAAACCTTTCGAGAATGGAAATTAACCGGCCCTTATCGTTACCAAGTACCTCGGTGTCTACTTCACCGAGATCGATCTCGTTTTCGACGGTCCTATTACAGGCGTTAACTATTTTCGTTTTGCAAATGTTGAGACTGTCGCGCGTAATATGTACATCGAAGCCTTGGCTCAAAATTTCGCGACCAATCATGATATCGTATTTTAAGTGGCTATCGGGGAGGACGTGAAAAGTTATCTCGAGCGCAAAACCGTTGATGCATACGGTGGACAAAATCTGCGACGTACTCTCAACGCATTTATTCCCTATCCCTCGCATTACTACTACGTCGGCCGTTCGTATGCCGGGAAATTTCGGGGCAACGGACTCCTTAATTAACGAGCATTCGGCCCCAGAATCGAAGCAAAATGGGAACGACTCACCCTGGAGGCTTAATTTACCGGTTGGGGCCTCCACCACGCAGAATTCGACTCGACGTTCCTGGCCGTTGCTGTCTCCTCTCTCTTTCCGCAGCGGGCAGTCAGAGGCGATGTGTCCTTCCGCTTGACACTTGAAGCAAACCGGCTTGGACGATGTAGCTTGTCGGCCTCATTCTGGACGTCGTATCTTCCGTTTCTCGGCCCGCATCTTCTTGCGGCACTCCGCCACTTCATGCCCAAAGGCACCGCAGTAGAGGCACTTGTTCCGGGGGTCGGACAGCTTGTGTCGTTTGGTTTCGGGGCTAGATGGTGTATTGCTTGTCGCCGGCCTCTTCTCGTGAGCGAAGACTCTTATTTCGTTTAAAAATTGGTCCTCGGTCCGGATATCCTTCTCGAGTGCCACTCGTTCGATATGCCGGTCGACTGACTTCACTCGATAAAAGGCGATAGCATTGAATAATTCCGGCAAGGTTATATGTTGCCTCTTCATCTTTATGAGGGAACGGACGCGAGCGGCGAAAGCCGCCGTGTTTTCGCCCTTCTGTGGTTGTTCGTTAAGTATCTTCATTAGTGTCGAGGTTGCTGTATCCTTGCCACCGAAACGCGTCGTAAAAAGTTCCGTAAACGCTGGACAAGTGAGGCCTTCGTCGAACACTCCCTGCGAAAACCAATTTGCTGCGGAACCCTTCAGAGCACTGCTCAAAGCGGTGGCTAGCGAACGGTCTTGTAGGGGGTGGTCCTTCATAATCAGACCAGCAGTGGTACACCATGCGACTGGATCGGCGCCCGGGATGTCGGGGTTAATGTCCGGTAGCGCAGTTTTGGTAGGTTCCGCACTCGGCTTCAAATTCAGCTCCTCCACTAGGCCACGCAAAATGGCCCTCATTCCGTTCACCGTCATAACCGATCCGAATCCCACTTCTGATGTCGGATGCACGTCAGGATTGTGGGTGGGGGTGTTCGGTGTATCTTCGTTGGAATTAGCCATAGGTGCGGTGTAACAAGGGTTGAGTTTATTGACACAAATTAGAGAGATTTACAGCGTCGATAGATAATCGCAGGGTTTCGATATTCGCGGCACTATGACAATGGTCTCGGCTCCGGCAACGTTTCCGCGGTCAACGGATACTGGACTTTACCCTTCGTTTGCGTCTAAGTTACACTATATGTTAGAGCACGGGGACAATTATTTCGTATACGAAAGACAGGTCGATTACTGATGAGATCGCGCTAGAGAGTGTCTCTCCGTCGCGGTGATGCTGTCGAAGAAAACTATGATGGGTGTGCCTAAGGGCACGAGATCATCGGATTCGCGGAGAAAAGTCTTCGCTCGAAGGGTGAGGGAAATTGACGTTGCTGTTAATTGGTCAATTTCCATGTTGGTGGTTAGAGAAAGATATTAGCTGTCCTTGGGGAAAGTTGCTAGCGAGAAGCGTCGTTCGTGGAAGGATAGATTTCTCTTATCTTCCCGTAGTTGGGGCACAGGCCATTTGTCTATTTGAGAGACTTCGTGTAATTGAAATTTAATATTCGTAGCGGGTCCTCGCCCAGCTAAACATATACTGTGAAGATGCGTTGGCATCTGGCAATCGTCTTACCCGAAGGACAAAGTCTGCGTGTGGCGAGCCACGGGACAGAAATCGTTGAAATGTTTACCGTCGTGCCCCGTCCCAAGTATTTCTTTTAAGGAAAGCTATAGAGTTACTTCATGCCTCTGTTAGGTAAAACGTTCATCCCTTGACCGCGACTACGTTCGGCGACCGGTTGTCACCTCGAGCCCGAGCTCACTATCATAAATTTCGAATAAGTACAGTCGGATCAAATTACAACAGTTTCTTAGTGCGGCTATGATGAAATCTGGGTTACAGCGCTAAGGGGGTCCTCCCACCGCTCCAAAGGGGAGGCTCCGGTGTTCTTTCATCTCCGACATACATATATCTTATACTCTAAGGACCTCGAAATCCTACTCGCACGCACGCTTGTTGCCAACCGACTCTTCCAGATACTTGTAACGACTGACTCTTGTCTTTTGTCCCAACTAAGGCCTGGACGTCCTCTGACGCTTACACACATATTCACATGTACAGTGTAAATGTATCATGTTCCTAACAGCCACGAACAGATCGATAACCTTATTTCTGCTAGGATAATCGGGGTGGTTCAATTAAGTATACACTGATTTAACAGGTATAAATTACAGTTCATTCAAACAACTTGATTAGAGAAATATAAACTGCTAGAGCATAATTAGGAACGTGACGCTGGGCAAATGCCTCAGCGATCAACAGCTAAAGGACGTCGAAGACCTCATGACAAACCCCCCCAGACACGGGACGCTAGGATACCGACACTGCCTGGCGAAAATCGATCGTTTTTCGCGTTAGACCGAAGCCGTTTCCATCGCCGACATGGAGGCGGCAACCGTTGCTTCAGCCCTCCTTTCCACGTGGATATTCCGTTTCGACGTACCTTTAAGGATAAGGACCGATCAAGGACGCCAGTTCGAATCAAACTTATTTAACGAATTATGCCTGTTCCTCGGCATTAGGCATTTACGAACGACAGCCTATCACCCCGCGACCAACGGGATGGTAGAGCGCCTGCCCCGACAACTAAAAGCAGCAATCAAATGCCACGATACGAGCAACTGTGTAGAAATCTTGCCAATAGTTTTATTAGGCATACGAACAGCTATTACGGACGTGAAAACGACGACAGCCGAAATAGTTTATGGCACCGGCATACGATTGCCGGCAGAATTCTGTGCACCAACGAAGCAACAGGCCAAGTCGAAATACAGAAGCCGTCTAAAACTACGAATAGAAAAGATCAGGCCTCACCCGATTACGCGACACGGCAAAAAAGAAACCTCCGTGTTCCACTCGAAACATCGTCTTTCGTATTTCTACGTCACGATGCCATCGGAAACCCCTTACAACCACCCTACGGCGGACCGCATCAATTTATATCGAGAGCAAAAAGGACCATTGCTATTGAAGTTAGCAACAAGAACGTAATCGTACCCGTAGACCGTCCGAAACGCGTGAATTTTTATTGCACGATAACACTGAACACCATTACAGCGAAAATCGCGAAGTAATAATACCACCTGATGTTTGAAACGAGCAAAACAAAGACGACTCAGGAAGTCATCACTCCAGGCGCTCGGGCAGAAAAGTTCGCTTCCCTGATCGTTCCCAGCCAGGCCGTCGATAAGCTAATGCGTGAGAACTACCAGCGACATAAATATAAATCGGAGATGAAAGAACACGGGAACCGTCCGTTTGGAATTTTAGGAAAATCCCGTAACATTGTAATCTAGATTCTACCATAACTGTAATTCAACAATTGTAGCCATCCAGTCCGATTGTAATTGTTCGAAACTTGTGATACTGCACTTGGCCTCGATGGCGACAACCAGTCACCGAACGTAGCGGCGGTCAAGGGATGAACGTTTTGTCTAATAAAGGCATGGAGTAATTCTATAGCTGTCCTTAAATGAAATAATCGTAGCGGCACGTGACAGTAAACATTCCAACGGTTTCTGTCCCGTGTCTCGCCACACGCAGACTCTATCCGTCGGATAAGATGATTGCCAGATGTCAACGCATCTCAACAGTATATGTTTAGCTAGCCTGAGGACCCATTATAAACCTTAAGATTTAGTTAATTAAAGTCCTTAACAGTCCTAAACAGGCAAACAGTCTTCGTTCCAACTACGGGATGATAGGTGAAATCTATTTTTCCACGGACGACGCTTCCCGCTAGCAACGTTCCCTCAAGGGCTACTAGCATCCTTCTCTAACCATCAACATGGAAATTGTCCAATTAACAGTAACGTCACTTTCAATCTCTTTCCGAGCGAAGTCTTTTCTCCACGAATCCGATGTTCCGGTGCCCTTAGACACACCCATCATTGTTTTCCACTGCAGCATCATCGTGCCGGAAAATCATTCTCTCGTGAGGTCACATTAGCCAGTTACAAAGAGCCTTAACACTCGGTGGATATTCTATGTTTTGACAAAGAGTTTGTTCAGTCTACCTATACCGTATATAAGGAAGTATGGTACAACTTGGAATCAGGATGAAAACGAATTCTGTTATCCCGTTCACCGAGGCTTTGTTATTGAACCCAGGATCATTGTCATTAGCTTCTCGAGTACCTAATTACCACGACTACTTGTCAAATTATATAACAATCAAATTTGCACTAGTAAATATCTGCTCTATTGCATAACTACAACGTCTAAACCAAATGAAGATTCGTTTCGCGCCTCTAACTCTCATCATAATGTGAACCCGATGAAAGTGAAAATACATGCACATACCATCGATTCTGCCTGACCAGGACTCTCACCCCTAACCGGAACTCGCAGTGCACCGTGACGAACAGCACATATATATGCCTCCACTCTTAGCCAGACCGTCAGTCGTGCTCGCGCAACAGTAGAAGCAACATGGAGTTTTTTAGATCTCTACTACGCGTCGTTGGTTTGTTCGTGCCAAGTAAGGTAGATATCATTTCCGAACTACCACTGGAGGTTTCGCACTTGATACTTCGAAAATTGGATCCCTCGTCCCTGCAGAGCGCCGCGCTTGTCTTGCGCAAATGGTTCAACGTATGTAGATCCGACAAGTGTCTACGGTGGAAAGTGAGACGTCACATGCGACATACGGGAAAGCGGGTCAAGATGCAATTTCTCGGACCTGCAGCCACTAAAGCTATCAACCAAGAATCAAGAAGTAGAGGACGTGGTGAGGGTAACCTAAGGCACGAAATAAGTTTATCCGCTGCTCGTACGGCGGTTGTAACGTAAATCACATCAGAGACCAGGACACACACACACACACCGCGGGCAGGATGGTGTCCCGGTCGGCATACTTCGAACCCGATGGACCGACGAGAGGAACACATGGCGACCTTGGCGACAATGTATATTGGCAGAGTACCTGAGGATTCATTTATGGCCTAACGGTCCTTCCATAAAATGTTCCAGAAGCGTAGCAACGGTCACGTACGCCTACAGGGTAGTGGGGATAATGAGAGAACACATGACCGAAAGTAAAAAGATTGTAGGGTTTCACTCTCGTACGGTCACGGCTAGAGCTCGGAAGTGTCTTATAAGTGTATAAACGAAGTAAAAATAAAGTCTTCCTCTTCCTTATAAAATTTCTCTTTATTTTCACGTGACATTTTGGCGATCCGTGCCAGGATCCATCAACTTCAAGAAAACGAAATTACGCATTTCGGGCTACGGTCAACTTTGAAGATTGAGGATCAGTGGACCACTGTAACAGAGCAGACACTTTCGACGTTTCGACAAAGGAACACCGCAACGGAACCTTTCCTACGGGATAAACGATCAAGGTGAGCAAGCCCTGGATTCTTTTGTCAAATACAGATCGAGAACAGACAGCACAATTAGTATAACAATGGCAACGCCACGAGAACACAAAACCGAAACTGTTAGCGCCGCTTTAACTAACAGCGGAATAGACCCAACAGTTAAAGCTTTGCTTGATGCAATGCAGAAGCAGAATGAGAGACTGACCCAACAAATGAGTATGCTTACACTGCGCATGGATGAAGTTGTAGCAAAAACAAAAACGGGAAATGTATCGGAGGCCAATTCCCTAATAACCGTAGACGAAGTAACCTACACCGCTAAAGATCAATCGGTCCTTCGAGAACCTCGCCCATTACTTCAAACACCACCTCAACCATCCTGGGAAAGGACTTTTTCTGAACAATATACGCAACCAGAGCTAAAAGCTGAGAGTGCATTAAAATGCATTCCGATATTAAACGGAGAGGATGATATAGGCGTGGAGGATTTTATTCATGAAATACAAGAAGTAAGAATGATGTGTAGCGAACCAACACTATTACTAAAAATGATTAAAATAGCGAAGATTGTAGGAAAAGCCGCAATGGCAATCCGCAATATTCGTATTACCGAATTCGAATCTCTGTACGAAGCATTGAGACGTAATGTAGCTGCGCAAGTATCAGTGAGAGAACAACAGGACGAATTAAGAGGAATGAGGCAAGGATTAACCGAAAGCGTGCAAAACTATAACATCAGATTTCGAAGTGTTTTTAACAAACTCCAACACAGCATTACCAACGAGTATAGAGACGAAATAACTCGACGGGTGATGAACGAGCAACTATACACGGACTCTGTGACCGACTATGTAGGAGGCCTTCGTCCAGAAATAGGGCAGGCGCTAATGGCTAATCTCCCCCCAAACCTCATCGAAGCAGAAAGGAAAGCAATGAATATGGAAAGATACTTTCGCGAGCACAGCTCTCGCAGACAGATGACGCGACAAACAACCGCCCCGCCATTTTATCGTAACCAGGCTTCTCATCCAGTAGACAATCGCCTCGCTATTACAAGTAACACAAAGAATAAAACTCCACTCACACAAAATATTCTACCAAGAACGAACAATTTTACGAAGTTTGGGAACAGACCATTAAGCGAAATGTCCCAAATGCAATCGATTGGGACACCTTCCCAATCAATGCCAAAATTTTCCGATACCGCCTCAAAGAAAAGCCCCTCCAGGAATAAACCACGTTCAAGAACAATCGGAATTAACAATGCTACCTCAGGAAGATTACCCACAATACTATTACAATTACCAGGACGACCAGGATTGCGATTTCTCGTTGACTCCGGGGCAGGAATCAACTTGCTTAAACAAAGATGCTACCCAGGAAAGACAACAATACCAGACACAAAGAAATTCTCCATGGGACATTCCGAATACGAATCTAATTCCAAAGTCAAATTGAATTTGTTCGACAAAAAGATAGACTTCTCTTTAATAGATGACGATTTCCCAATTATAGAAGATGGCGTATTAGGCTTACCCGGTTTGAATCAATATCGATTCGAACTCTCCAACGAAACATTGAAATTAGATAACCACACCCTTCTGCTGCAACAAGAACCAACCCTTGCACCAGGAGAAACCATTCAAAAAATTGTATACCTCGAAGGGAAGCCAACGCCAGTGTGCTTTATCAATGGTGGTAAGTCCTCAATTCAATTTTCTAACATTATCGAAAATACAAATACCATAGATCAAATCCAAAAATTCAAATCTTCGATTCGACTATCGCACATAGAAGAACCTCTCAGAGAACCTATAGAAAAGATTCTTCTCTATTACATGGATGTATTTAATTTAGACAGCGAAACATTACCGTGTACATCTCTTGCTAAACATTAAATTACATTGAAAGAAGATAAAATCATCAACGTAAAATCCTACCGTCCTCCCGAACACCATAAAATCGAAATAAACAAACAAATGACGGAGATGTTAGACAAAAAGATTATAGAACCCTCCGACTCTCCCTATAACTCTCCCGTCTGGGTCGTCCCAAAGAAAATCGACGCGTCGGGGAAACAAAAGTGGCGGATAGTGATTGACTTTCGGAAGTTAAACAAATTAACGGACCAAGACGCATATCCATTACCCGACATTGACGATATACTATCGCAACTAGGGAACGCAAAATATTTCTCCGCTTTAGACTTATCCTCGGGATTCCATCAAATACCCATGGATGAGAATTCGAGGAAGTACACTGCATTTAGCACACCACAAGGGCACTTCCACTATAACAGAATGCCATTCGGGCTCAAGAACGCACCCGCTACCTTTCAAAGAATGATGGACACCGCGTTAAGAGGTTTAATTAATAATCATTGTTTCGTCTATCTCGATGATATCATTATATTCGGGCAATCGATAGAGGAACATAATAAAAACTTAGCCATTATACGCCAAAGACTCAGGGAAGTAGGTCTAAAAGTACAACCGGATAAATGTGAATTCCTAAAACCCGAATTGGAATATTTAGGACACTTAGTGACAGCAAACGGAGTAAAACCTAACCCTGAAAAGATAGAAGCAGTAAAGAACTTCAAACTACCCAAAAATCCTACGGATGTAAAATCGTTCCTTGGGTTAGCCGGATACTATAGAAAACTTATTAGGAATTTCTCGAAAATTGCCAAACCGTTAACGGAACTAACTAAGAAAGACATACAATTCCACTGGACTGACAAAACACAACTTAGCTTCGATACATTAAAAGAAAGACTATGCCAAGCACCAGTACTAAAGTACCCCGACTATACGAAAACATTTACGTTAACAACGGACGCCAGTAATGAAGGTCTAGGAGCCATCCTTTCACAAGACGGACACCCTTGTTGCTTCATTTCAAGGACATTAAACCCCCCTGAACGAAATTATACTACGACGGAAAAAGAATTATTGGCCATCGTTTGGGCAGTTAGAAGATTTAGGCAATATTTATTAGGCCGCAAATTCAAAATTCATACAGACCACCAAGCCCTTAAATGGCTGCACAACTGCAAGAACCCCTCTAGTCGATTGATTCGATGGAGATTGAGATTAGAGGAATACGAATACGATATAGAGTACGTAAAAGGAAAGGAAAACGTAGCCGCTGACACCCTATCCAGAGTACACGCGATAACACAAACTGACGTTTTATTAAGACAATTCAGAGACTGGGAAAAATCAGAAGAAATACCAAAATTATTGAAACTAACATCTAACAAAGAAAACTTTTTCCAATTAACAAAACCATATCTGGGCCCATATGACGAAACCGTATGGTTACAGAAAATATCAGACATACTTAAAACAAATAGAAAGATAGGAATAGGAGACAATAACTTAAACGCACAAGACAAAGCACACATAAAAAGATTTCTTCTATTTTTCAATGACCAACGCGACGACATAGAATTTGCTTACGAACCAATACAGAGTTTAAGCGAAGAGGAAATAGAACAAGTACTAAAAGAAAATCATAACTTGGTAGGACATCCCGGAATACAAAAGACGTACGACAGAATCCGAGGCAAATATGATATCCCACACCTAATAGACAGAATAAAAGGCAGAATAGGAACTTGCGCGACATGTCAAACATCAAAGACTACTCGGATAAGAGGAAAGGAGGAACCACAGATAACCGACACCCCGTTAGAATCTAACGACAAAATCGCTATGGATGTGATAGGCCCGTTGAAGAAGACCAAGATAGGAAACCAATACATTCTCTCTATACACGATGAACTAACCAAATATTTAATACTTGTGCCCCTAAAAACACAACAGACCCAATCAATCTGGAATGCTTTACTGAATCATTACATTTATATATTCTCCGCGCCGAAACGTATGTTAACTGACAGAGGACAAAGTTTCATTAGCGAGCTAATGCAACGATACGAAGAAGCATTTAGGATCAAACACATAAAAACCACCTCATTCCATCCACAATCCAACGGAAGCCTAGAACGAACACATGCTGTAATGTCCGACATGTTAAAAGCTATACAAAACGATAATGAAACAGAATGGGATAAAAACCTAAATTTTGTGTGTCTAGCATATAACACTATGGTTCATGATGCCACTGGATATACCCCTTTCGAACTAACATTTGGACACAAGGCCAATCTCCCACCTACTATATCCCAAAATTCGCAAAGAACATACGCTGATGAGGTCAGCTTCAGGAAACGAGAATGGGATGCCAAGCTACTTAAAGCCAGGGAAACTCTAATGAAGAGTAAACAAAGATACCAAAGAGATCAAAGAAAAAAAATTATTAAACCTCAATCCATTTTTAGAGGAGGAGATTTAATATTAGTTCATAATGATCATAAAAAACACAAGTTAGATACTGAATGGCTAGGGCCATACACCATTGAAAACGTAAAAACCCCTTATTACGAAAAAATGGTGAATGACTCGATTAGGAAAATACATGGTAATCGTATTAAACCTTATCTTCCGGGACGGTGTACACCTTCTCCATAAGTAGCTGTCATGCACTTTGTTTTTGTTTTGTCTTGTTGATTAAGACAAAGAAGAAAACACACTTTTAGCCAATTAGCCTCCATAAAACAATCCTGAAGAAACACTGAGATGTTAGAGGACCAAAATCAATCTAAGGAGGGAGGTATGTAACGTAAATCACATCAGAGACCAGGACACACACACACACACCGCGGGCAGGATGGTGTCCCGGTCGGCATACTTCGAACCCGATGGACCGACGAGAGGAACACATGGCGACCTTGGCGACAATGTATATTGGCAGAGTACCTGAGGATTCATTTATGGCCTAACGGTCCTTCCATAAAATGTTCCAGAAGCGTAGCAACGGTCACGTACGCCTACAGGGTAGTGGGGATAATGAGAGAACAGATGACCGAAAGTAAAAAGATTGTAGGGTCTCACTCTCGTACGGTCACGGCTAGAGCTCGGAAGTGTCTTATAAGTGTATAAACGAAGTAAAAATAAAGTCTTCCTCTTCCTTATAAAATTTCTCTTTATTTTTACGTGACACGGTCGTCGTTGGAAGGTTACGCGGTCCTCCGAAAATTTCGATGCAAGATCGCTCCATCGATGTTGGACCAATAATATGTATTAGACTCTAACTCGTGTAAGTACCTTAATTTGACTGCTTGCTTTTGCGAGAACTTGAAACAGTCTTGTCCGGATTCAGAACTGTAGCGTGAAGCTTGAAATAAAATGGCTTTACTGAGACGGCAATGTGTTTCAGTCATGCTAATACTATCGGTATCGTAACTGGCCCATTATTGAATATCAAATAAAACGTATCACCGCTGCGATTGGAGATTTGCCGTCAATTAGATGGGAGATATACTCCTCATTGCCTGCCAAATACAGCTCACATCAGCTGGCTCGTGCTATTATATCATCTCTGGTCCTCGACATATCAAGCATTATTGCAGTTTTACAAATTAAGGTTAAAATATTCAAATGAATGTATCTCCGTTTCCATTGCACATATGGCGACAAAGCGATGCCCTTTACATTTCACATCCGATGTCATGTGCATCGCACATCTGCTGGTTTGTACCATGTCAACTCCGGTCTCTGTCAAACCTAGCGAAATTGCAGCTTTACATATTCATGATTAACTATTCAAATCACCGTATAGCCGTTTGCATTGCAAATAGGCCGACAGCACGAAGCGCGTTATACTCCATATTCGCTGCCAAATACAGCGCATATTATCTGGTTTGAGTTATGTAACGTGTGGACGCAGCCAACCTCAGCGCATTTGCAGTTTTGCATATTAAGACTTAAATATTCAAGTCAACATATTGTAGTATCGTGAGGAAAAGGCCTCATCAGAAATCGATCAAAACAATGTCGTCTGTCCTTCGGTTGTTACTTTACATCGGGGAGAAAGCCTATGTGACTAAAGTCAGCTTGTACTTGCTAAGCGTTAACGGAATGGGGTTAGAGAGTTAGAAAAACTAACGTTAATGGTAGGGGACGATTTAACTTTAAAGATTGGATGATCGAGAAGCGTTGAACGGTTGATCGAGAAATAAGAGTGAGTCGAGAGGTCAGAGTTAATCGAGGAGTCGAAGAGTATAGTTGTTAGCGTTGTTGAGAGTGGAGTTATTAGCGTTGTGGAGTTGTGAAAGGTCTTAGCGTTGTTTAGAGTAGAGTTGTTAGCGCTTTACATTTTCAGGATTAAATATTCAAATCAAGCTATTTCCGATTCCGTTGCAGATATGTCCACAATTCGAGTTAGCGTCGTACTGCCAAATATATTACTCATCAGCCGGTTTGCGCTATGTCGATTCTGACCATTGTTAAATCCAGCGCAATTGCAATTTTGGATACTGATGCACGAATAATCAAATCAACGTATCTCCGTTATTGTGGCAAATATGTCGAGAATTCGATGTGACTTGTACCCCACATTTCTTGCCAAATGCAGCGCACACCAGCCTGTTTCCGTTATGTCCTCTCTGGTTTCAGTCAAAGCCGGCATGATTGTAGTTTCGCATATTAATGCCTAAATGTTCAAATAAAGCTATACGGCGCATATCTGCCAGTTTGCGCAATGTTAATTCTGGACCGTGTCAAATCCAGCGTTTTTGCAGTTTTTCATACTCAGTCTAAAATATTGAAATCCACGTATCTCCGCCTCAAGAGCTCAAATGACGACCATTCGATGCGCATAATACTGCACATATGCTGCCAAATCAGCCGGTTTGTGCCACGTCAACTCTGGACCCGATCAAATTCTGTGTAATTGCAAATTTGCATATTCAGGCTTAAATATTCAAATGAAGGTATCTTCGTTCCTATTACAGATATGTCGACAATACTATGCAAGTTGTATTCCACATTTACTACCAAATACAGCGCGCATCATCCGGGATGCGACTTTTCAACTGTGAACGCTGTAAAAGCCAATGTAATTGCGGATTTGCATGTTAAGGCTGAATTACTCGTTAGAACGTAGCCGCACTGGTATTGGATATATGTCGAAAATGCTATGCGCGGTAGCTCCACATTTGCTGCCAAATATAGCTCACATCAGTGGGCTGGCGCTAAGTTAACTCTGGACCGTGTGAAATCCAGCGAAATTGCAGTTTTGCATATTCAGGCTTAAATATTCAAATCTACGTATCTCTGTTTCTAATGCAGATATGACGATGAATTCAAATTTAGCACACATCGGAGGGTTTGTGCTATGTCATCTGTGTATCCTGTGAAATCCAATGTAATTGCAGTTTTGCTTACATAGGCTGAATCCTCCATTAGAAAACATTGCGCTGTTATTAGCTGTATACATATTATATATGTCGGAAATACGGTGCACGCTACACTCCACATTTGCTGCCAGATACAGTGAACACAATGCGGTTTGAGCTATGCAATATCTAGACCTAGCCAGATCCAGCGTATTTTCAGTTTTGTATATTCAGAATTATGCATTCAAACCGACGTATCTCCGCATATGTTGCTGATATGCCGACAATTCGATACGCGTTATACTCCACATTTGCTGCCGAATACAGGGCGCATTAACTGGTTTGCGCTGTGTCAACTCTGGACCTTGTACATCCAGCTTAATTGCTGTTTTACATATTCGGTCTCAGATATTTGAATCAACTTTTCTGCTCTTTTATAGCACACATGCTGAGAACTCGATGCATCTTATACTCCACAGTTGCTGCCAAATACAGCCCACATCAGCTGCTTTGAGCTATGTCATCTCTGGTCTCCGATAAATCCAACGTAGTTTCAGCTTTGCATATTCAGGCTGAAATATTCTAATCAACGTATCTCCGCTTCCGTTGCAGATATGCCGACAACGTAAAGCGTGTTATACGCCAAAATTGTTGCCAAATACAGCAGGCATCAGCCGCTTTGGGCTATGTCGATTCTGGACCCTGTGAAGTGCAGCGTAATTGTAGTTTTGCATACTCAGGAATAAACGTTCAGATCAATGTGTCTCCGTCTCTATAGCATATGTGCCGACATCCACTCCATATTTGCTGCCAAATACAGCGCACATTAGTGGGCTGGCGCTATGTCAACTCTGGCCCGTGTCAAACCCGCGTAATTGCAGTATTGCAAATTCGTGCATAAATATTCAAATCAACGTATCTACGATTCTGTTACAGATATGCCGACAATTCGAATCAGGTTATACATTACATTTGCTGCCAATACAGTGCACATCATTGGATTTAAACTATGTCATCTCCGATCACCGACAAATCCAGCGTAATTGCAGTTTTTCATATATATTATTATATATTCAAATCCACGCATCTCCGTTACTGTTGGAAATGTGTCGACAATACGATTTGCCTTGTATTCCACATTTCTAGCAAATTAAACCAATATCATCCAATTAGCGCTATGTCCACTCTGGTCCGGTCAAACCCAACGCAACTGCAGTTTTGCATTATCAAACCTAAATAATCAAATCAACGAATCTCCGTTTCGATTGCAGATATGTGGAAAATTCGATGCGCTCTATACTCCGTAGTTGCTACTAAATACAGCTCACATCATCTGGTTCGCGCTATGTCAAATCCGGATCCTGAGAAATCAAGCGTAAATGCAGTAATGCATGATCAGGGTTCAATATTCAGATCGACGTGACTCAGCTCCTATTGCAGATATGTCGACAAAACGGTGCGCGTTATATTCCACATGGACTGCCATACACTGGGCGCTTCATCTGGTTTAAGCCATGTTAAATACGGCACGAGTCAAATCCAGCGTATTTGTAGTTTTGCATATTCAAGCCTAATTATTCAAGTGAAATTATCTCCGTATCCATTGTAGGTATGTCGACAATATGATGCACGTAATACTGCACATTTGCTGCCAAATACAGCATACTCCAGCCGGTTTGCTCTATGTCAACTCTGGGCCGTGTCAAATACGGCGACATTGCAGGTTTCCATATTCAGAATCAAATGGTCAAATCCCCGTACTTCCTTTGCTGTTGCAGACATGCCGAGTATTCGATGTGCCCGGTACTCCAGATTTCTTGCCCAATTCAGCGCACACTAGACAATTAGCGCTATGTCCGCACTGATCCCTGTCAAATCGAGCGTATCAGGTCTGTAAATATGAAACCGGAATTTGCCTATAGATGGCCCTAGCTCATAGTGTAGTTATCACTAAACTATGTCATTGATGCCAAAAGTCGTTGTTGACATCTCACGAACATTTCCGACTGAGAACAGTACAATGATTCTGGCAATGATTCTTTGGAAGAAATTGCACACTTCATCCTATAGGCATACCGGACGATACAAGGGCTGGTCGTCCCTTCTTCCGAAGCAATACCAGCCTCGCCGTGCGCCATATCCGAGGGTTGGCACCCTCCTTCGAACACGATGTAAATAGGTGTCGCAGTCTAGGTGCCATGACCCGCATCATCTCCCCTCATACTCGTCGCGGGACTCCTTCAGGGCCAGGCCCTACTTCGCGGGAGGCTATCATCCTCGCCTCGCCCATCACCTCCCCGTGTGCATATACGCCGACGCAGCGTCATACTAGCTTTTGCGATGGCGTGAACGATATTGAAATATGTAACCAAACCTAGTAGCACTGTAAATTACTTTCCTACAGTACTTCAGCTTATTATATTTTTTAGATAGTTCATAAGTACTTATTCATGAGCACAAACTATAATAATTTGTTGCGGCATATGAGCCAGAGGGAAATTCAAATCCTATTGTTACTTTGCCTCGGAGTATCAGGATCGTAAGGATACAAGTAAATACACTCGGAGCATAAAAATGATGCCGCTACTTCGAACAAAGACGATTTTGAATCTTCCGACTTCTGCCCCGACCAGTATAAATAAACCGAGGCAACCCAAAGAGTAAAGTATCTTCGAATACCTACGAGTATCAACGAGCGATCTGCTGAATTTCGTGACGAACATTTATGGAATATTTTTACACATTGTATCTACGACTCAGGGCCCATAGGCTGTACCTTACTTTATTATTTTAAGTAAATTCGACGATTACGACGACAATCGATAACCTCAAATAAGTCTGACGGTCAAACTTCCCATATACCGTGTCCTCTACATATTTCATTATAAAAGACCTGAGTCAAATATTGATGTTTTTGACCGTCAGATGTATTTGAGTTAAGGCTACCAATACTAGTCGCCGGTGGGGGGGGGGTAAAAGAATTCGCATTTGCCTACGTGACGACAATTTCTGGTTGCGGTGACATTGTTTTTACATTAATTGTAGCTCAGCGGTCTAGGTACTTCGAGGCGACAACGACGTAATTTGCTTTGTCCCATGACTCATGTACCGCTACACTTCTATTTCTATAGAAATATAATGCTAAATACTACAATATATCACAAGTATTTCATATTTGAAATAACAGTCAAATTAACGGAATTAATCTGTTTGACATCTATGCGGTTCAAGTCTTGTACGAATATATGTACAGCCTGTAGTTTTAATATTCTATGCGCGTATTGTATGCCGGACACTTATCTTTAATAAATTTTGCAAATCTGTTTATAGTAAGTGATGAATCATTAGGCCAATGACAAATAAGGCGACCATTAAAAGATTAAACGAAACTTGCTTCTGCTGAACTTGGTCTATGAAGGTCGAATAGCTTCTCGTTTGTTTTTCAATTAAAGACATACTTTATGGAATGTGTTTTACTGACATACCGATTCCAAGGATTTCCGGTGCTTCTTAAAAATATTACACTCTGTTGTATGAAATATAATTTGTCCTTATTATAACCATTAACATCTAATGTCTTTTCTGGAAGTTCGTATACTAAGGCATCGGAATTATTTTTCATTTTACGCTGTGTTACTCGCAACTTTTCACAGATATATGTACCAACTGGAAGTAGTTCTTTGGCACGTATTCGAGTATAGTTATTTCCAGCTGGTTTCCACAAAGCTTCACAGAACAACGTCGCTTCCTCGTTCGTTTAAACAACAGTCTTACATTAGTATCACATGAACGTACTCCTTGAAAAAACATTTCATTACTGGAAATCTAAAAGTTTATCATTGATCTCAATAAGATTCACTTGCTTACCAGCTCCTCAAATATTTTTTGCTAATGTCCACTCCTCCTAAGTAGAATGCATCTATAATATGCAATGCAAGTATTTTTTGCTGATATATAAACTCCTTAGTCATTTCATATACAACCTCTGCGTTTACAAGTGTATTTGGTGGTAATTCTATGCCAATGTCATCGACACTAACCCAAGAATTCTTTGTATATTAATATACGTTGCACCTTCCCACGCCCATATAAAATGTAGCGTGCTTCTTATCATCATCAGACCTTGGCTTTGTACCACATGGCATATAAAACCAGTCATATAGTGATAAAAATGCATTTTCAATGTTAAATTCCATCAATTGTGCTGGATTAATAGAAAGAAATGAAGTATCTTTCAAAAGGGTATTCCATTTGTCTTTGGTTTTATGTGTCTTGGGATTGTCCTAGTTTCATCTGGAAGTTTCCAATACTCTAGATATTGTTTGCGCATATCAGCTTGTTTTGTCTCAACAAGAGTATTATCCGCATAAACTGCTGCAATTTTGCACAGGTCGATTATTTGTTTTCCGGCCAAATCTTTGTTAGAAGCACGTAGATATTGAACAAATTGTTTCTCTCTTTTTAATTCATTATATGATACTAGTTGTAAAACGTCGTCATTTACACCACCATTTAAAAGCAGACGATTAACATGCTTCAGATATTCAACAACAAGTTGTACCCTAGATCGTTTCTTCTTACATATTAAGTAACGTTCTGAATTTCCTGGTCTAGAAGAGTTTGGTGTAAAAATACAAACTTCTTCAAAGCAGCGATACATTAAATAAACTAAACCAGCACTAAAGGGTGTAAAAAGGTTGAATAATTTTGTCACAAAATCACCACCCTCTCTTTCAACCATCAATGCTATTAAACATCGACAAAGATACAGTTGTTTTGAAAGAATTTCTTGTACATTTTCTTGTCGTTCTACTGAGAATCCTCAATCAGACATCACAAAATGTACTCCTTTGCCATGGGTATGCTGCATTATAAGATTTGTAAATGCCTCTTCATTATCTGGGTCAAAGACATCACCACTTTCCTTTGGTCCGTAGTATGGATGAAATGTTTCACAAGGACCCGCATAAAAGTCTTCTAATTTGAAATCATGTTCATTTTCTAATGTAAGAGCAAATCCTTTAGCACGTCATTTCTTTCGCCATAGAACATGTTCACTAAAACCTCCTGCTCCAGCACATACATCTGCAAAGTATAGCAGCCCATTCTCCCTCAAACCTTTTGGGTTAGTAAACATAAAGTTACATGCTCTATCTGTATTCGCCATTTTAACAGTAGCACGATTTAAAAAACGTGCACCACGAATTGTTTCATGAGGATTACAACGTGTCCTTGCTCGACGCACTTCAACGTCATCCAAATGAGCGAATACCGTTTTCGCATTGATAACAGTTTTCACTATATCTGCACAACAGAAATCAATTTCATCATCTGTGGTCAACTTTTCATATCACCATTTCATATCTTTTACACACTTTATAACTCCCTCTGCAGGATGCCATTTAAGACCTGAATCTTCATGTCCAAGAACATGATGTCCAAAGCCTCTGCGACCATGCTGTCTAGGTGCTTGAACTGGCTCTAAACGACCTTGTTCATTATTTCCGAGGCCGTAACCTCCTTATATCCCATCATTCGCACCATCCTTTTGTCGTTATCGAGGAGATTGTTTGACTCTTGTGTTATTACTTGTATTCTTCTATTGTCAACTACCTTTTCATCAATATCCTCCTCGTCAGATTCACTTGAACATCTGCGAATTTTTTGTCGTTTACTATGATTATAAGTATCTCTTTCACAGTTCTTCCTTTTTGTCCTAGTTTCCAATTCTTCTTGCATGGTATGTTGATGCATCAGTCGCATAACAATTCTGCTAGGAACATCATACATTTACACTGTACATGTGAATGTGTATATAAGCGTCAGAGGACGTCCAGGCCTTAGTTGGGACAAAAGACAAGAGTCAGTCGTTAGAAGTATCTGAAAGAGTCTGTTGACAACAAGCGTGCGTGCGAGTAGGGTTTCGTGGTCTTTAGAGTTTAAGATATATGTATAACTGTTGTGTGCTAAATAAAGGGAATTGTTGGTATTTCCGAATCCATTCTATATCTTTACATGGTAGCAGATCGTGGTTCATAATTTTGCCAATTATTTTAGTGCATGGTTTTTAATATTGCGAGTTAGGTCGAGTGAGTCTTCAGTAAGGAAAGAAACGTTCAAAGGTTTTTTTTTTTTTTTTTTTTTTTTTTTTTTTTTTTTTTTTTTTTGCGTGGGGAGGGGAAAATGCTATTACGCATGCCCAGTGACCCGCATCACTGGGTTATGTGGGAGTCGGTCGGATGCCGTTGCCATACCCACTAAAAACCCCTCTTCCTTCTTCCTCCGCTTAGGGGGCAGACAACCCCGGTAAAACCTGTCGGTAGTCATCAGAGTTGTCCATTCGTGCCCCGTTGTATCTACTTCTTCGGGCAGTTACTGCTCATGTCGTCCTCTCAGCCAGTTCAGAATACTGGGCTGGTCTCCTTCTACGGTTTGCCGTTGTTTCATGATCTTGCCCTCATTGCTCCGCGTAGTTGTTGTTTCGCTCGTTCTTCTCCTTGCCTCTTCCCAGGCCCTCGCTGTCACCCTCCTGTGACACATGACGGTCTTGCAGAATTGCCTGAATTTATTCCAGCTCTCGTCCTTGGCGGTCACCGTGGCGATCAGATTGCCCACGTCTATCTTCCCGCCCAGGGCGTTCTCCAGCTCGATCCTTCTGTCCGTCCACTTCGGGCACGCGAAGAGGGCGTGCTCTGCATCGTCGTTCGGGTCTCCGCAGTCGAGGCAGTTGCTGTCGCTGTCCCTGCCAATCCTTTTCCTGTAGACACCGAAGCTCCCATGCCCGGTTAGCAGCTGCATGGTGTGGTGATCGATGTCCATCTTGTTTTTGGTAAATAGCCACGCACTCGGTATTAGCTTCTTTGTGATATTTTCTTTTTTGTAGTTGTTCCACTCCTTCTGCCAGTCCTCTTGGGCCTTCTTGCGAATCGCCTCCAGTTCCTCCTTCAGCTTGGAGCCGTCATCCGTGCCAATCCTGGTCCCATGGTTCTTGTTCCTCTCGTAGGTCTCTCCGAGCATCTTTATCTTTATGTAGATCGGGAGATTCCCGGTCAACACGCAAAGTGCCGCGTGGGAGACGGTACGGTATGCCGTCGTTGTTATGCACAGGGCCGTTGGTTGTGCTCGTTTCAGCTTTTTCCTGTTCCTATCGGTATTCGCTGCTTTAGCCCACACCGGTGCTCCGTAGGTTACGATGGACTCCCACACATTGTAGTAGAGCCTGCGAGCCAGGCTGGGCGGCCCATTGATGTTGGGTAGGATTCCTTTAAGGGCTCCTATTAACTTGTCGGCTCTGTTACACACCATCTCGATATGCGCACCGAACCTCCGACTGGAGTCGATGACGACTCCGAGATACCTGATGCGATCGACCGTTTCGATGTCCGAGGAGCCCAACCTGAGTTTCACCACTCTCGGCACTCGCAAGCTTGTGATGAGCATAACCTCCGTCTTTTCCCTCGCCAGGGTGAGCCCGACACTCATGCACCAATCGTTGGCGATCCTTAGCATCGTGTTGACCTTGACGGAGGCATCTTCGCTCCTCCCGACGGAACATGTGATGGCCAGATCATCCACGAAGGCGGTTGCTCTGACCATCGGCATGTTGTCGAGTCTCTCGAGCAACCGGTCGTATACCAAGTTCCACAGGAATGTTCCGAGGATGGATCCCTGCGGGACTCCCGCCGCCACCTCGTGCTCCACCGTGCCGTGCTGGTTGCTCACGATGATCCTCCTTCCGGATAGGTAACTGCCGATTAGTCTTTTGACCCTCCATGGCAGCTTCCTCTTGTCAAATTCCTCGTATATGCTCTTCCAGCTGAGCGAATTGAAGGCATTGCTAATATCCAGGGTGATCATCACGCATATTACCTTCTTCTGTTTGCAGATGTTGGCAAACTTCATCACCTGCGTGATGGCATCTACTGTGCTCCTCTTCCTTCTGAAGCCATATTGCCTCCGATGGAACGGGTCCGTCCCGATGCATCTCTCGATGATCCTCTTAAAGCATTTTTCCCAGATCTTGCTCATGGTTGGGAGTATGCTTATCGGCCGGTACGCGTTGGGGAGACTGGGATCCTTTCCCGGTTTCCTTAGCAGTATTACTCTGGCCGTCTTCCAGCTGTCTGGGATCCTTCCTGATTCGGTGATGCCGTTGAACGCTCTTGTCACGAGCTCGCTCCTGCGACTCGCTACCAGCTTCGCGATCTCGCCCGGCACGCCATCGACTCCTGCAGCCTTCTTGGAGTTCATTCTTCCGGCGGCATCGACGACATCGCCTTCGCCGATGGCGACGCTGAGGCTAATATCTCCTTCTTCTTCGGGCTCTGCCTCTTCGCGGCCCTCATAATTGGGGGGTCCGTGTCCCAGGGTGAATAGCCTCTGTAGGACTGCCTTCACCATGTCGATCGGCATGTCGTTTGTTGGTCCCTTGCTTTTACATTTCTTCATGACCGTGCGATAGGGTTTGCCCCAAGGGTCGCTCTCCAGTATCTTGCAGTATTCTGCCCAAGCTGTTTTTTTGCTACAGGCGATCTCCTTTTTTAACTGCCTACGGATCTCCTTGAAGGCGTTGACGAGGGGCTCGGTGTTGCCGGCGTTCTTCTTTCTTTCTCTCGTCACCTTCCTGAGCGCTTTGTGCGCCTGCGCTCTCAGTTCCGCGATCCTCTGGTTCCACCAGTAGTTCGCGTACTTGTGGCTCGCTGCGCCGTTCGACTTCCTTAGCATCCCTTCGCACGCACCTTCTATGCTCTTTTGCAAGGGCTCAGCCCCATCCTCTCCGATAGCCGCGTTGAGGTCCTCCTTCTTCAGTGTGTCGTCGAATCTGCTCAGGAACTCCTCCGGCGACATGTTCTTGGTCACGTACCTGTAGAACTTCGATACGGTTCGGGTCTTCCTCGTCTTAAACCTGTGGAGCACGTACAGATGGTCCGAGGCCCAGTATTTGTCCAAGACCGCGCTTCCGGCGTGTGTCTCGCTGACCTTGTTGGATGCGCGTATTATGTCGGGGAAGCACGTCTTCCCGTTCATGAAGAAGGTGTACTTTTCCTTGAGCCTCAATGGAAACACCCGGTGGGCGCTTAGTGCCTCCATTAGGACTCCCCCTCTCTTGTCTGTGGTCGATCCTCCCCAACAGGTTGACTTTGCGTTGAAGTCTCCGGCCACGACGACCTTGTCGTGTCTTCTAGCAACGCTCTTCGTCTCATAGCCGACAGCGTGTCTATGTATTCGCAGTATGCTGGCTTATTTATGTTGGGCGAACAGTATCCGCTGAAGCAGAAGACGTCGCCAACGCGGACGCCCACTATCCCGTCGCTCTTGATCTCCGTTGTTTCATCATGCAGTTTGCCATTGAGGAGTGTGACCCATATCGAGGCGTCTCCTTTGGTGTCATTAAACCAGTGCGGTAGCTGCCTGTTCGGCTCGTAAATTATTATTATATCCGGCCTAAGTTCGATCGCGCATTGGTGCATCATGTCCTGCGCCAGCTTGCATCTGTTGAGGTTTATCTGCAGTATCCTCATTTACTCGCTTTCAACCGCCTTCTATATTCTGGACAAGCGAGGGATCCGGTTACGTGGTCAAATTTCACTCCTTTCTCTTTGCTGCAGATGGAGCAGCAAGGTGCGTTGACGCAGGCAGCTATCGTGTGGTCTTTGGCTCCGCACTTCCTGCAAATCTCCTTTCCAGGGCTTATCGCCGTGCACTTGTTCGCGATATGCCCAAACATGTGACATCTGAAGCACTTTACCACATTGGGTAGTGCCTTTATCGAGGCTATCGTCAAGCCGGTTCTGATCTTCCGGCTCGCCCCCTCTTTGGCCAGATAGGCTTTCGGCATCGTCACTATTGCCGATTGGGTGCCCCACGGCGCCATTTTTAGGGTCTTTACTTCGACCTCAGTGATGTCGCTTACGCCCAGTTGCACTACTATCTCCCTGGCTAGTTCTTCCTTGCCTACGAGCGGGTCTATATCCCTGATCTCTACGGAGGTCTTGTCGCGCATTGGTAGCGCTCTCACCTTGCCTCTTAGCGCCGTGTTTATATCCGCCGCGGTCTTTTTGGCGTTGCTACCTGCTTTCAGCTCGATCAGGATGTCACCTGTTCTGGTCCTCCTGATCCCGCAGCTCTCTTTGAGGGTTTCCCTTGCCCGCATCAAGTCTTTGTAGACCTGGATCCACTCCTTGTCCTGCCCTACTTTGACGAGGATGGCTTCGGGTCTGTTACGTGTCCTCTTCGGTCCCTCCGGCCTCTTTGGCTTGTCCAATGCCGCCCTTCCTGCGCTCGCCTTCCTGACCACCGTCGGGGTGTCCGTTCCTTTTCCTCTCCTTCCGCGGACAGGGATCCAGTCTTCCTTTACATCGCTGTCCGTGCCTTCCGTAGTCGCTTTTACTGAGCTGTTGCCGGCACAGGCTCCTGCGTAGGAGGTCTCCACGGTCGTTGGTCTCTTTCTCTTGGTGTCTCCCTTCCCCTCGACGGGCGATATCTCCTTCCTTTTTCCTTCCTTCTCCTCAGTCCTCCCCGGAGGGGTGGTCACCCTGGTGGCCGTGACTGTCCTCGCGTTCCTCATGAGCCTCATCTCGTCCAACATCGAGTGGAGCTTGATCGCTTTTTTACTGATGGCGTCCCTCCTTTTCTTGATGTCGGTATCCTTTTTGCTCATGAGGTAGAGTCTGCTACCTATGTGTTGGATTTCGCGGAAGACTTCTGTGATGATTTCCGTCATCGCCTTCCATTCGCTTATCTTAATGACGAAGCTGTCCTCGTCGTTGCCTTCGTTCTCGGCCGTTGCTCTGTTCGCCATGGCCTTCCTCCTGAGCCATTCCCTTGGTGCCGCCGCTTCGCTGCCGCTGTCCGACATTTCCGCCGGTGTGTCTGGCTCCGAGGTGCTGGCCGCTTCGTCCCTCGTTGCCCCCGGCTGGCTCCTGGCCAGGCTTCTCGTTGTCATGCACGCGCTCCCCTCCACTGGGGACTTTCTCATGTATCTGGTGATCTTGTCACCTCTGAAGATTTTTTCCTTGGCGATTCGGGTCACCTTTTCGGTGAGTGGTGTCTTGTCCTTGAGTGCATTGGCATCTCGACATCCTCGATGATTCCCGCGTTGTCTTCATCAAATTCGAGGCACCTCCTAGTGCTTTTCATGCACGTCATTTCCTCTGTGACAACTGCGGGTGTTTCTTGGTCCCCGGTCGTGTTTACCGAACGAGGGGAGGCCCTGGGATCGACCTTCCCCTCGCCGTTCGTCCAGTCGTTGGGTGACCGTCGGGTCGAGCCTGGGACGCTGCTCGAATCCCCGACGGGGCCTGGAAGCTCCGAAACCCTCTGAGCCGTAAGTTTACTTGACTTACAGTACTTGTCCATATTGTGCTTGTCTTATATCCATATATACATATATATATATATATATATATATATATATATATGTTGTTTGAGATGGATGTCCTTCAACGTAGCCGGTCGTCGTATAATCCCACTGTATCCTTCCGCGTGTATGCGATTCGTGTCTGTTCGCCGCGGGGAGTTTTGACTGGCCCACCACGGGGGCGCTCTCCACCACTCCTTGGTTACCCAGGTAGCCCGCACGGTGGCGCATCGGTCGCGCGACCCAAGATGGCCCCCGCTCTGCCCCTAACCACACTTTCCACACACAGCACTTTCAATCGTTTCTCTCGCTTTTATACCAGCGAGCTCACCTATCACTTGTGTTCCCACTCATTCCGGCGCACTAGAAACTTCACTTTCGTGCACTTTCCGCCCGAATTCTTTAATATACCCAGATATTTCGGTTATGTTTACGGAGCGACGTGCACGTGTCCGTTCAGCTTGCCGCCATCATTTGGACTAAGGAAAGAAACGTTCAAAGGTTACAAAGAGGAAAAATACACTTGGAGCACGTAGGAACGCTTGAGTAAGAGATAAGGAATCATTTAAAATGGAGAGATTGGAAATCATGATACCCATTTTCGATGGATATTTACGGAATGTGGAAGCAAAGAATAACGATGTTTCTCAAGTATAGAGAATGCGAGGTTGTCACAACTAGGGTGAAGACAGAAACAGACAGTGAAGACTGGGACAAAAAGGATCCGAAGGCAATAAATATAATTTATAGTGCCACACAAACAGACCATTGGAATATATTAGAGAAGAAAAAATGGCGTATGAGATAGTAAAAAAGATTGATGAAATGTACTTGAAAGAGTCGACGGCACTACAGGTCGTATGCAGAAGGAGATTGGAAAAGATAAAACTTGAGAACTACAGTGATTCAGCATCGTTCTTTAGCGATTTCGAAAAATTAATAAACGAATTAAAATGTGCGGGTGCACAAGTGAGTGAGAGGGAAAAACTAAATTACATGCTGAATACGTTACCCGAAGAATACAACTACATAGCGGATATAGTAGATGCACTGAAAGCCGAAAATCAAACGGTAGCGTATTTAAAAAATAAAATTGAAATAGCGGAGAGGAAAAATAAGTCCAATCGAGGAGAAATGCAAACCAACGCCTTTTCTCCAAAAAAGGAAGGATGCTTCAGATGTGGAAGAGTAGGACATTTTGGGAGAGAGTGTCAAAATGGCGTCGAAGCGGGAAACAGTATCAGTTTTTGGCTTGGGTCAACACGTGGTCGCAGCAGAGGAGGAGGAAACAAAGGAAATACGAGCAGGGGACATGGAAATTTCCATCGTCAGTCAACAACCGGCACGAGCGAGTGTCACGACCGGCATACTTCAAATCCGATGGACCGATGATGGAGATAGAGATATGGCGGCCTTGGCGACAATGTATATCGTCGAAGTGCCTAATGAGTCATCTGTATCCTAACGGTCCTTCCACCGAATGTCCTAGAAGTGTGATAACAGTCACGTACGCCTACAGGGTAGTGGGGATATTGAGGGATGACAAACAAAGAAGAAACAGATGTTACCGAAAGTCAAATTGTAAGAGCTTCAGTCTTGGAAAGTCACGGCTGGAGCTCAGAACAAAGTCGCAACCAGTGTAAATTCAGAATACAAGAAATAAATTCTCTTGTTTTTTTTGTTTTCTCTTGTTTTTTTTAGGACACGTAAATTTTAAATATTTAAATATTTTGGGTAAAGAACAGCTAGTTACTGGTATACCGAATGAATTTGAAAAGGAATTTTTGAAATGCAGGGTGTGCATGGAAAGGAAAATGCAAAATTTACCATTCAAAAATAATCGAACCAAGGCTAGGGAGACAATGGAAATTATTCATTCGGACGTGCGCGGTCCCTTCAAAACTACCGGATTCAATGAAGAGAAATATTTCATCTCATTTATCGATAATTATAGCAAAATAGCTAGAAGTTATTGTATAAAATCAAAAGATGAGGTGTTTGATTGTTTCGTACAGTTTGTAAATGAAGCCGAGAATTTAACGGGCAAGAGGTTTGAAATATTGAGATGTGATAATGGAAAAGAGTACTTGAATAATCGAATTTATAAATTTGCTAGGGATAAAGGTATCAGAATAAATAACTGCCCAACCTACGTACATGAATTAAACGGGACAACGGAAAGGTATAATAGAACAGTTATGGACATGGCGCGTTGCTTGTTAGCGGAAGCGAAAGTACATAAAATGGCTGGAAATAGATTGGACCGCGGTATACTTGAAAAATCGAATACTGGCAAATACTATAGAGAGAAAGACACCTTTTGAAATATTCTTCGGGAGAAAACCAAGTGTTGAAAATCTACATCTATATGGAAGTAAAGTTTTTGTATGAACAAAAGAGAGTTTCTAAATGGAATAAGAAGGCAGATATGGGAATTTAGTTTGGATATAGTGAAGTAGGTTACAGAGTCTTATTAGGTGGGAAAATAACAATAGCGAGACATGTAGAGGTGATAGAAACAGACACAAAATGTATCGGTTTTGTGGAGAATTCATTCGATAAAGATAACGATGACATTGAGGATAATGATTTATTGGTAAACATGAATAAGGAAGAGTTAGAAAGTAGGGAAGATGAAAATGATAACAGTCTTGAAAGCTTAAACATCCCTGGAAGATCTACACGTAACAAGAGAACTCCAGTAGGATATCCAGAAAAAGAAAACATTCGTGAAATCCATGCAAATTATTGCAGTGTAGATATCCCTTGTACATTTGAGGAGGCGATTTGTTGTGAAGATAGTGAAGATTGGAAACAAGCTATGAATAAGGAAATAGAATGTCTTTATAAGAATAAAACTTGGAAATTGGTAGAAAGGGTAAAAAGCAAAGACGTATTAGATGTAAAATGGGTTTACACGAGAAAATCAGGTGACAGGTATAAGGCTAGATTAGTGGTAAGAGGATTCCAACAAAGAAACGTAGCCGATGACATATACTCCCCAGTAGCGAGTAATGAGACCTTTAAGATATTGCTATCATATTGTTCTCAAAATGGATTAATTATTGAGCAAATGAATGTAGAAACTGCTTTTTTACATGGTGAAGTAACCTCGGAGGTATATGTAAATCAACCAAAGGGATATGCTGACGGAACGAATAAAGTTTGTAAACTATCGAAAGCGCTTTATGGGTTAAAAGAAAGTCGAAGGGAGTGGTATGAGTGTCTTGATAAGTATGTGACGAGATTAGGTTTTAAGAAGAATAACATAGAGTTGTGCATATATATACATGGAGAGGGAGAAAATGTTGTTTATTTGCTAATGTATGTAGACGATTTGCTAATTTGTAGTAAAAATAAAAGGAAGATACAAAGGGTAAAGAAGTTATTAACTAATAGATTTGAAATGAAAGATTTAGGTGAAGTCAAAGAATATCTTGGAATAAATATAGACTATGATTATTTCAAAAATGAAATAAGATTAAGCCAAAAGAAATACATTGAATCATTAGCAAACAAATGTAAGTTACAAAATAGCAAATTGTACTGTGCACCTATGGAGACCAACTTAAAAATTGAAAGAGCTGTGATAAATAGAGAGGATATTGGATACAAAAATTTAATTGGCGCACTGTTGTATATTAGTGAAAATACCAGACCCGATATAAGTTATAGTGTGAATTATTTGAGTAGATTTCAAGATTGTTGTAATGAGACACATTTTAAATTTGCTTTGCGAATATTGAAATATTTGTACCGGTCTAGAGACTTAAGACTAGATTATAAAAGGAATGAAAAATGTGAAACGATAGATTGTTATGTTGACGCTGATTAGGCAGGAGATCATGTAGAAAAGAAATCGACTTCTGAATATGTAGTTAGATTGTGTGGAAATGTAATTGGTTGGAAGTCTAAGAAACAAAGGTGTGTGACAAAAGCCTCGACGTATGCAGAGTATGTAGCTCTATCGGAAGCGGTGAGTGAATTAATGTCCATTATGGAAATTATGAAAATCTTCAATGTAAATCTAGACGATAACCCTGTAAAAATTGATGAGGATAACTCTGGAGTGATGAGTATAGCAAAGCACGGAAATTTTACAAAAAATTCTAAACACATTGAAGTTCATTACCACTATGTTCACGAGTGCTTAAAGGAGAACAAGATAAACATACTTAAGGTAAGTACAGACGAAAATACTGCGGATATTTTTACGAAGGCACTGTGTACAGAGAGAGAAATTCGAAAGGTTTAGGTCATGGATGAATGTAAACTAAGAGAAATGTAGATAAAGCAATAAGTGTTAAAGTTTCTGTTACGTAATTCGTCAAGGCATGTAAATACGATTAAGTGTACAGTATAAATGTAAGGAGGCGTGTTAGGAACATGATACATTTAACTGTACATGTAAATGTGCGTGTAAGCGTCAGAGGACGTCCAGGCTTTAGTTGGGACAAAAGACAAGAGTCAGGCGTTAGAAGTATCTGGAGGAGCCGGTTGACAACAAGCGTGCGTGCTAGTAGCATTTCGAGGTCTTTAGAGTATAAGATATTTGTATAAATGTTGTGTGCTAAATAAAGGGAATTATTTGCATTTCCGAATCCATTCTATACCATTACAAATACACTAACGTACCAGAATATTATAACATTCAGTAACAACGATAGAATTAACCAGTTCGCAAGTATAAAAGAGACACATTTTACACTGTGACGAAATAATATCCAAGAAATCTGATATAACATACATGGAAAATACACGAATCAGACTGAGAAACCACTGCGCACTTTCGTCACTAACTTCGACACAACCGTTACCAACTACTCGCGGAGTGAGATTGACCGAAGCGGCCCAGATGCAACGCCCACGTACACCAAGCGGCTGCTGCCCCGCCACCAATAGTAACCCGACAGCACAGGATAATACTTGAATTCGTTGTTCCCTAAATTTTGCATTTATTTACCTCAACAATATATATAATGTACAAAAATTTATAGTAATTTATAATACTGTTTATAATAACATGTAAATTATATTAATTATCTGACGAACGCAATGAGAGAAAGGTAAAGACCAGCGTGGCCGATGCGGCACTAACTCTACATCCGGTTGACCTCAATTTACCTACCTACGTACCTACACAGTGACGCCTACGCTTTAAAACTTTTGTCGAAATTTTAAAGTTTTAATGGTAAACTCCTCGTTCTTATAATATCTAACTGACAGGCATGTACCATTTATAAAAGAATCAACATAAATTTCGTAGTTGAGTATTATTGAAAGTCTCTAATTTAATTCAGAAAGGCAATAATTTGTTTAACGAAATAAGCCACTTATTTATCATCCGGGTTTCTACCATGACATTTATGTTATAATAGCAATATGAAAATAAGGCAATCTGAGTAAAGAAATACTATTTCAAGTCATTTTCGCCTATACATCTTAAGTGGTAATCATTCAAATCACCGTATCGCCGTTTGCATTGCAGATATGCCGACAATTCGATGCGCGATATACGCCACATTTGCTGCCAAACACAATGCATATTATCTGGTTTGAGTTATTTAACGTGTGGGCGCAGCCAAACTCAGCGTATTTGCAATTATGCATTTTCAGGCGAAATATTCAAATATTACATATTCAAATGAACGTATCTTGGTTTCTATGTCGCCTATTCGATGCGCAGAATACTCCACATATGCTGCCAAATCAGCTAGTTTGTGCCATGTTAACTCTGGATCCGACCAAATTCTGTGTAGTTGCAGATTTGCATATTCAGGCTTAAATATTCAAATCAATGTATCTCTGTTTCTAATGCAGATATGACGGTGAATTGATGCGTGTTAGACTCTACATTGGCTGCCAACTGGAGCACACATTAGCCCGTTTGTGCTATTTGTAAAGATATATGAGGGAGTCGGAAATACAAATAATTTCCTTTATTTAGCACACAACAGTTATAAATATATCGGAGATGAGAGAACACCGGAGCCTCCACTTTGGAGCGTTGGGAGGACCCCTTAGTGCTGTAATCCAGATTTCACCATAACCTAAGAAACTGTTGTCATTCGATTCGGCTGTACTTATTCGAGATTTATAATAGTGAGCTCGGGCTCGAGGCGACAACCAGTCGCCGAAAGTAGTCGCGGTCAAGGGATGAACGTATTGCCTAAGAAAGGCATGAAGTAACTTTATAGCTCTCATTAAAAGAAATACTTGGGACGGGGCACGACGGTAAAAATTTCAACGATTTCTGTCCCATGGCTCGCCACACGCAGACTTTGTCCTTCGGGTAAGATGATTGCCAGATGTCGACGGATCCTCAGAATATATGTTTAGCTGGCCGAGGGCCAGCTACGAATATTAAGTTTCAATTATACAAAGTATTTCATATAGACAAATAGCCTGTGCACCAACTACGGAAGATAAGAGAAATCTATCCTTCTACGAACGCTTCCCACTGGCAACTCTCCCCAAGGACAGCTAATATCTTTCTCTAACCACCAACATGGAAATTGACCAATTAACAGCAACGTCAATTTCCCTCACCCTTCGAGCGAAGACTTTTCTCCGCGAATCCGGTGATCTCGGGCCCTTAGGCACACCCATCATAGTTTTCTTCGACAGCATCACCGCGACGGAGAGACACTCTCTAGCGCGATCTCATCAGTAATCGACCTGTCTTTCGTATACGAAATAATTGTCCCCGTGCTCTAACATATAGTGTAACTTAGACGCAAACGAAGGGTAAAGTCCAGTATCCGTTGACCGCGGAAACGTTGCCGGAGCCGAGACCATTGTCATAGTGCCGCGAATATCGAAACCTTGCGATTATCTATCGACGCTGTAAATCTCTCTAATTTGTGTCAATAAACTCAACCATTGTTACACCGCACCTATGGCTAATTCCAACGAAGATACACCGAACACCCCCACCCACAATCCTGACGTGTATCCGACATGTATATATGTATATTAAGACAAACACAATATGGACAAGTACTGTAAGTCAAGTAAACTTACGGCTCAGGGGGTTTCGGAGCTTCCAGGCCCCGTCGGGGATTCGAGCAGCGTCCCAGGCTCGACCCGACGGTCACCCAACGACTGGACGAACGGCGAGGGGAAGGTCGATCCCAGGGCCTCCCCTCGTTCGGTAAACACGACCGGGGACCAAGAAACACCCGCAGTTGTCACAGAGGAAAAGACGTGCAAGAAAAGCACTAGAAGATACCTCGAATTTGATGAAGACATCGCGGGAATCATCGAGGATGTCGAGATGCCAATGCAGGCACTCAAGGATAAGACACCACCCACCGAAAAGGCGACCCCAATCGCCAAGGAAAAAATCTTCAAAGGTGACAAGATCACCAGATATATGAGAAAGTCCCCAGTGGAGGGGAGCGCGTGCAAGACAACGAGAAGCCTGGCCAGGAGCCAGCTGAGGGCAACGAGGGACGAAGCGGCCAGCACCTCGGAGCTAGACACACCGGCGGAAATGTCGGACAGCGGCAGCGAAGCGGCGGCAACAAGGGCATGTCTCAGGAGGAAGGCCATGGCGAACAGAGCAACGGCCGAGACCGAAGGCAACGACGAGGAGAGTATCGTCATTAAGATGAGCGAATGGAAGGCGATGACGGAAATCATCACAGAAGTCTTCCGCGAAATCCAATACATAGGTAGCAGACTCTACCTCATGAGCAAAAAGGATACCGACATCAAGAAAAGGAGGGACGCCATCAGTAAAAAAGCGATCAAGCTCCACTCGATGTTGGACGAGATGAGGCTCAAGAGGAACGCGAGGACAGTCGCGGCCACCAGGATGACCACCCCTCCGGGGAGGAGTGAGGAGAAGGAAGGAAAAAGGAAGGAGATATCGCCTGTCGAGGGGAAGGGCGACACCAAGAGAAAGAGACCAACGACCGTGGAGGCCTCATACGCAGGAGCCTGTGCCGGCAACAGCTCGGCAAAAGCGACTGCGGAATGCACGGACAGCGATGTAAAGGAAGACTGGATCCCTGTCCGCGGAAGGAGAGGAAAAGGAACGGACACCCCGACGGTGGTCAGGAAGGCGAACGCAGGAAGGGCGGCATTGGACAAGCCAAAGAGGCCGGAGGGACCGAAGAGGATACGTAACAGACCCGAAGCCATCCTCGTCAAAGTAGGGCAGGACAAGGAGTGGATCCAGGTCTACAAAGACTTGATGGGGGCAAGGGAGACCCTAAAAGAGAGCTGTGGGATTAGGAGGACCAGAACAGGTGACATCCTGATCGAGCTGAAAGCAGGTAGCAACGCCAAAAAGACCGCGGCGGATATGAACACGGCCCTAAGAGGCAAGGTGAGAGCGCTACCAATGCGCGACAAGACCTCCGTAGAGATCAGGGATATAGACCCGCTCGTAGGCAAGGAAGAACTAGCCAGGGAGATAGTAGTGCAACTGGGCGTAAGCGACATCACTGAGGTCGAAGTAAAGACCCTAAAAATGGCGCCGTGGGGCACCCAATCGGCAATAGTGACGATGCCGAAAGCCTATCTGGCCAAAGAGGGGGCGAGCCGGAAGATCAGAACCGGCTTGACGATAGCCTCGATAAAGGCACTACCCAATGTGGTAAAGTGCTTCAGATGTCACATGTTTGGGCATATCGCGAACAAGTGCACGGCGATAAGCCCTGGAAAGGAGACTTGCAGGAAGTGCGGAGCCAAAGACCACACGATAGCTGCCTGCGTCAACGCACCCTGCTGCTCCATCTGCAGCAAGGAGAAAGGAGTGAAATTTGACCACGTAACCGGATCCCTGGCTTGTCCAGAATATAGAAGGCGGTTGAAAGCGAGTAAATGAGGATACTGCAGATAAACCCCAACAGATGCCAGCTGGCGCAGGACATGATGCACCAATGCGCGATCGAACTTAGGCCGGATATAATAATAATTTACGAGCCGAACAGGCAGCTACCGCACTGGTTTAATGACACCAAAGGAGACGCCTCGATATGGGTCACACTCCTCAATGGCAAACTGCATGATGAAACAACGGAGATCAAGAGCGACGGGATAGTGGGCGTCCGCGTTGGCGACGTCTTCTGCTTCAGCGGATACTGTTCGCCCAAAATGAATAAGCCAGCATACTGCAAATACATAGACACGCTGTCTGCTATGACGAAGAGCGTTGCTAGAAGACACGACAAGGTCGTCGTGGCCGGAGACTTCAACGCAAAGTCAACCTGTTGGGGAGGATCGACCACAGACAAGAGAGGGGGAGTCTTAATGGAGGCACTAAGCGCCCACCGGGTGTTTCCATTGCGGCTCAAGGAAAAGTACACCTTCTTCATGAACGGGAAGACGAGCTTCCCCGACATAATAAGCGTAACCAACAAGGTCAGCGAGATACACGCCGGAAGCGCGGTCTTGGACAAATACTCGGCCTCGGACCATCTGTACGTGCTCCACAGGTTTAAGACGAGGAAGACCCGAACCGAATCGAAGTTCTACAGGTACGTGACCAAGGACATGTCGCCGGAGGAGTTCCTGAGCAGATTCGACGACACACTGAAGAAGGAGGACCTCAACGCGGCTATCGGAGAGGATGGCGCCGAGCCCTTGCAAAAGAGCATCGAAGGTACGTGCGAAGGGATGCTAAGGAAGTCGAACGGTGCGGCGAGCCGCAAGTACGCGAACTACTGGTGAAACCCGATGATCGCGGAACTGAGAGTGCAGGCGCACAAAGCGCTCAGGAAGGTGACGAGAGAAAGAAAGAAGAATGCCGGCAACACCGAGCCCCTCGTCAACGCCTACAAGGAGTTCCGTAGGCAGTTAAAAAAGGAGATCGCCTGTAGCAAAAAAACAGCTTGGGCAGAATACTGCAAGATACTGGAGAGCGACCCTTGGGGTAAACCCTATCACACGGTCATGAAGAAATGTAAAAGCAAGGGACCAACAAACGACATGCCGATCGACATGGTGAAGGCAGTCCTACAGAGGCTATTCACCTTGGGACACGGACCCCCCCCCCCCCATTATGAGGGCCGCGAAGAGGCAGAGACCGAAGAAGAAGGAGATATTAGCCTCAGCGTCGCCATCGGCGAAGGCGATGTCGTCGATGCCGCCGGAAGAATGAACACCAAGAAGGCTGCAGGTGTCGATGGCGTGCCGGGCGAGATCGCGAAGCTGGTAGCGAGTCGCAGGAGCGAGCTCGTGACAAGGGCGTTCAACGGCATCACCGAATCAATAAGGATCCCAGACTGCTGGAAGACGGCCAGAGTAATACTGCTAAGGAAACCGGGAAAGGATCCCAGTCTACCCAACGCGTACCGGCCGGTAAGCATACTCCCAACCATGAGCAAGATCTGGGAAAAATGCTTTAAGAGGATCATCGAGAGATGCATCGGGACGGACCCGTTCCATCGGAGGCAATATGGCTTCAGAAAGAAGAGGAGCACGGTAGATGCCATCACGCAGGTGATGAAGTTTGCCAACATCTGCAAACAGAAGAAGGTAATATGCGTGATAATCACCCTGGATATTAGCAATGCCTTCAATTCGCTCACCTGGAAGAGCATATACGAGTAATTTGACAAGAGGAAGCTGCCATGGAAGGTCAAAAGGCTAATCGGCAGTTATCTATCCGGAAGGAGGATCATCGTGAGCAACCAGCACGGCACGGTGGAGCACGAGGTGGCGGTGGGAGTTCCGCAGGGATCCATCCTCGGACCATTCCTGTGGAACTTGGTATACGACCGGTTGCTCGAGAGACTCGACAACATGCCAATGGTCAGAGCAACCGCCTTCGCGGATGATCTGGCCATTACATGTTCCGTCGGGAGGAACGAAGATGCCTCCGTCAAGGTCAACACGATGCTAAGGATCGCCAACGATTGGTGCACGAGTGTCGGTCTCACCCTGGCGAGGGAAAAGACGGAGGTCATGCTCATCACAAGCTTGCGTGTGCCGAGAGTGGTGAAACTCAGGTTGGGCTCCTCGGACATCGAAACGGTCGATCGCATCAGGTATCTCGGAGTCGTCATCGACTCCAGACGGAGGTTCGGTGCGCATATCGAGATGGTGTGTAACAGAGCCGACAAGTTAATAGGAGCCCTTAGGGGAATTCTACTCAACATCAACGGGCCGCCCAGCTTGGCTCGTAGGCTCTACTACAATGTGTGGGAGTCCATCGTAACTTACGGAGCACCGGTGTGGGCTAGAGCAGCGAATACCGATAAGAACAGGAAAAAGCTGAAACGAGCACAACGAACGGCCCTGTACATAACAACGACGGCATACCGTACCGTCTCCCACGCGGCACTTTGCGTGTTGACCGGGAATCTCCCGATTTACATAAAGATAAAGATGCTCGGAGAGACCTACGAGAGGAACAAGATCCATGGGTCCAGGATTGGCACGGATGACGGCTCCAAGCTGAAGGAGGAACTGGAGGCGATTCGCATGAAGGCCCAAGAGGACTGGCAGAAGGAGTGGAACAACTACAAAAAAGAAAATATCACAAAGAAGCTAATACCGAGTGCGCTGCTATTTACCAAAAAGAAGATGGACATCGATCACCACACCATGCAGCTGCTAACCGGGCATGGGAGCTTGGGTGTCTATAGGAAAAGGATTGGCAGGGACAGCGACAGCAACTGTCTCGACTGTGGAGACCCGAACGACGATGCAGAGCACGCCCTCTTCGCGTGCCCGAAGTGGACGGACAGAATGATCGAGCTGGAGAACGCTCTGGGAGGGAAGATAGACGTGGGCAATCTGATCGCCACGGTGACCGCCAAGGACGAGAGCTGGAATAAATTCAGGCAATTCTGCAAGACCGTCATGTGTCACAGGAGGGTGACAGCGAGGGCCTAGGAAGAGGCAAGGAGGAGAACGAGCGTAACAACAACTACGCGGAGCAATGAGGGCAAGAACATGGAACAACGAAAAACCGCAGAAGGAGACCAGCCCAGTATTCTGAACTGGCTGAGAGGACGACATGAGCAGTAACTGCCCGAAGAAGTAGATACAACGGGGCACGAAAGGACAACCCTGATGACTGCCGACAGGTTTTACCGGGGTTGTCTGCCCTCTAAGCGGAGGAAGAAGGAGGAGGGGTTATTAGTGGGTATGGCAACGACATCCGACCGACTCCCACATAACCCAGTCACTGGGCATGCGTAATAGCATTTTCCCAACCACACGTAAAAAAAGTTGTACCATACTTCCTTATCTACGGTATAGGTAGGACTGAACAAACTTTTTGTCAAAACATACAATATCCACCGAGTGTTAAGGCTCTTTGTTACTGGCTAATGTGACCTCACGAGAGAATGATTTTCCGGCACGATGATGCTGCAGTGGAAAACAATGATGGGTGTGTCTAAGGGCACCGGAACATCGGATTCGTGGAGAAAAGACTTCGCTTTGAAAGAGATTGATAGTGACGTTACTGTTAATTGGAGAATTTCCATGTTGATGGTTAGAGAAGGATGCTAGTAGCCCTTGAGGGAACGTTGCTAGCGGGAAGCGTCGTCCGTGGAAAAATAGATTTCACCTATCATCCCGTAGTTGGAACGAAGACTGTTTGTCTGTTTAGGGCTGTTAAGGACTTTAATTAACTAAATCTTAAGGTTTATAATGGGTCCTCAGGCAAGCTAAACATATACTGTTGAGATGCGTTGACATCTGGCAATCATCTTATCCGACGGATAGAGTCTGCGTGTGGCGAGACACGGGACATGAACCGTTGGAATGTTTACTGTCACCTGCCGCTACGATTATTTCATTTAAGGACAGCTATAGAATTACTCCATGCCTTTATTAGCCAAAACGTTCATCCCTTGACCGCGGCTACGTTCGGTGACTGGTTGTCGCCTCGAGGCCAATTGCAGTATCACAAGTTTCGAACAATTACAGTCGGACTGGATGGCTACAATTGTTGAATTACAGTTATGGTAGAATCTAGATTACAATGTTACGGGATTTTCCCAAAATTCCAAACGGAAGATTCCCGTGTTCTTTCATCTCCGATTTATATTTATGTCGCTGGTAGTTCTTACGCATTAGCTTATCGACGGCCTGGCTGGGAACGATCAGGGAAGCGAACCTTTCTGCCCGAGCGCCTGGAGTGATGAATTCCTGAGTCGTCTTTGTTTTGCTCGTTTCAAACATCAGGTGGCATCGTGACGTAGAAGTACGTAAGACGATGTTTCGAGTGGAACACGGGGGGTTCTTTTTCGCCGTGTCGCGTAATGGGGTGAGGCCTGATCTTTTCTATTCGTAGTTTTAGACGGCTTCCGAAATACGGAGTCGAAATACGACTTGGCCTGTTGCTTCGTTGGTACACAGAATTCTGCCGGCAATCGTATGCCGGTGCCATAAACTATTTCGGCTGTCGTCGTTTTCACGTCCATAATAGCTGTTCGTATGCCTAATAAAACTATTGGCAAGATTTCTACACAGTTGCTCGTATCGTGGCATTTGATTGCTGCTTTTAGTTGTCGGGGCAGGCGCTCTAGCATCCCGTTGGTCGCGGGGTGATAGTGTGTCGTTCGTAAATGCCTAATGCCGAGGAACAGGCATAATTCGTTAAATAAGTTTGATTCGAACTGACGTCCTTGATCGGTCCTTATCCTTAAAGGTACGTCGAAACGGAATATCCACGTGGAAAGGAGGGCTGAAGCAACGGTTGCCGCCTCCATGTCGGCGATGGAAACGGCTTCGGTCTAACGCGAAAAACGATCGATTTTCGCCAGGCAGTGTCGGTATCCTAGCGTCCCGTGTCTGGGGGGGTTTGTCATGAGGTCTTCGACGTCCTTTAGCTGTTGATCGCTGAGGCATTTGCCTAGCGTCACGTTCCTAATTATGCTCTAGCAGTTTATATTTCTCTAATCAAGTTGTTTGAATGAACTGTAATTTATACCTGTTAAATCAGTGTATACTTAATTGAACCACCCCGATTATCCTAGCAGAAATAAGGTTATCGATCTGTTCGTGGCTGTTAGGAACATGATACATTTACACTGTACACGTGAATATGTGTGTAAGCGTCAGAGGACGTCCAGGCCTTAGTTGGGACAAAAGACAAGAGTCAGTCGTTACAAGTATCTGGAAGAGTCGGTTGGCAACAAGCGTGCGTGCGAGTAGGATTTCGAGGTCCTTAGAGTATCAGATATATGTATAACTGTTGTGTGCTAAATAAAGGGAATTATTTGTATTTCCGAACCCCTTCTATATCCTTACAGTGGCGTCGATTATCTGATGGTAACGGGAATTTACGACTCTCGTTGGCGCGAAACATAGTTGATTTTGTTTAAATGCTAGTTATAGTTTCACGTGAGTAGTGGCAGAAGGAAAGAAGGGTATACACGAATCATTTATAAACCACTTAAGATGTATAGGCGAAAATGACTTGAAATAGTATTCCTTTACTCAGATTGCCTTATTTTCATATTGCTATTATAACATAAATGTCATGGTAGAAACCCGGATGATAAATAAATGGCTTATTTCGTTAAACAAATTATTGCCTTTCTGAATTAAATTAGAGACTTTCAATAATACTCAACTACGAAATTTATGTTGATTCTTTTATAAATGGTGCATGCCTGTCAGTTAGATATTATAAGAACGAAGAGTTTACCATTAAAACTTTAAAATTTCGACAAAAGTTTTAAAGCGTAGGCGTCACTGTGTAGGTACGTAGGTAGGTAAATTGAGGTCAACCGGATGTAGAGTTAGTGCCGCATCGGCCACGCTGGTCTTTACCTTTCTCTCATTGCGTTCGTCAGATAATTAATATAATTTACATGTTATTATAAACAGTATTATAAATTACTATAAATTTTTGTACATTATATATATTGTTGAGGTAAATAAATTCAAAATTTAGGGAACAACGAATTCAAGTATTATCCTGTTCTATCGGGTTACTATTGGTGGCGGGGCAGTAGCCGCTTGGGGTACGTGGGCGTTGTCTCTGGACCGCTTCGGTCAATCTCACTCCGCGAGTAGTGGGTAACGGTTGTGTCGAAGTTAGTGACGAAAGTGCGCAGTGGTTTCTCAGTCTGATTCGTGTATTTTCCATGTATGTTATATCAGATTTCTTGGATATTATTTCGTCACAGTGTAAAATGTGTCCCTTTTATACTTGCGAACTGGTTAATTCTATCGTTGTTACTGAATATTATAATATTCTTGTACGTTAGTGTATTTGTAATGGTATAGAATGGATTCGGAAATACAAATAATTCCCTTTATTTAGCACACAACATTTATACATATATCTTATACTCTAAAGAGCTCGAAATGCTACTAGCACGCACGCTTGTTGTCAACCGGCTCCTCCAGATACTTCTAACGCCTGACTCTTGTCTTTTGTCCCAACTAAGGCCTGGACGTCCTCTGACGCTTACACGCACATTTACATGTATAGTTTAAATGTATCATGTTCCTAACACGCCTCCTTACATTTATACTGTACACATAATCGTATTTACATGCTTTGACGAATTACGTAACAGAAACTTTAACACTTATTGCTTTATCTACATTTCTCTTAGTTTACATTCATCCATGACCTAAACCTTTCGAATTTCTCTCTCTGTACACAGTGCCTTCGTAAAAATATCCGCAGTATTTTCGTCTGTACTTACCTTAAGTATGTTTATCTTGTTCTCCTTTAAGCACTCGTGAACATAGTGGTAATGAACTTCAATGTGTTTAGAATTTTTTGTAAAATTTCCGTGCTTTGCTATACTCATCACTCCAGAGTTATCCTCATCCATTTTTACAGGGTTATCGTCTAGATTTACATTGAAGATTTTCATAATTTCCATAATGGACATTAATTCACTCACCGCTTCCGATACAGCTACATACTCTGCATACGTCGAGGCTTTTGTCACACACCTTTGTTTTTTAGACTTCCAACCAATTACATTTCCACACAATCTAATTACATATTCAGAAGTCGATTTCTTTTCTAAATGATCTCCTGCCTAATCAGCGTCCACATAACAATCTATCGTTTCACATTTTTCATTCCTTTTATAATCTAACCTTAAGTCTCTAGTCCGGTACAAATATTTCAATATTCGCAAAGCAAATTTAAAATGTGTCTCATTACAACAATCTTGAAATCTACTCAAATAATTCACACTATAACTTATATCGGGTCTGGTATTTTCACTAATATACAACAATGCGCCAATTAAATTTTTGTATCCAATATCCTCTCTATTTATCACAGCTTTTTCAATTTTTAAGTTGGTCTCCATAGGTGCACAGTACAATTTGCTATTTTGTAACTTACATTTGTTTGCTAATGTTTCAATCTATTTCTTTTGGCTTAATCTTATTTCATTTTTGAAATAATCATAGTCTATATTTATTCCAAGATATTCTTTGACTTCACCTAAATCTTTCATTACAAATCTATTAGTTAATAACTTCTTTACCCTTTGTATCTTCCTTTTATTTTTACTACAAATTAGCAAATCGTCTACATACATTAGCAAATAAACAACATTTTCTCCCTCTCCATGTATATATATGCACAACTCTATGTTATTCTTCTTAAAACCTAATCTCGTCACATACTTATCAAGACACTCATACCACTCTCTTCGACTTTCTTTTAACCCATAAAGCGCTTTCGATAGTTTACAAACTCTATTCGTTCCGTCCGCATATCCCTTTGGTTGATTTCCATATACCTCCGAGGTTACTTCACCATTTAAAAAAGCAGTTTCTACATTCATTTGCTCAATAATTAATCCATTTTGACAACAATCTGATAGCAATATCTTACAGGTCTCATTACTCGCTACTGGGGAGTATATGTCATCGGCTACGTTTCTTTGTTGGAATCCTCTTACCACTAATCTAGCCTTATACCTGTCATCTGATTTTCTCGTGTAAACCCATTTTACATCTAATACGTCTTTGCCTTTTACCCTTTCTACCAATTTCCAAGTTTTATACTTATAAAGACATTCTATCTCCTTATTCATAGCTTGTTTCCAATCTTCACTATCTTCACAACAAATCGCCTCCTCAAATGTACAAGAGATATCTACACTACAATAATTTGCATGGATTTCACTAATGTTTTCTTTTTCTGGATATCTTACTGGAGTTCTCTTATTACGTGTAGATCTTCTAGGGATGTTTAAGCTTTCAAAACTGTTATCGTTTTCATCTTCCCTACTTTCTAACTCTTCCTTATTCATGTTTACCAATAAATCATTATCCTCAATGTCATCGTTATCTTTATCGAATGAATTTTCCGCAACGCCGATACATTTTGTGTCTGTTCCTATGACCTCTACATGTCTCGCTATTGTTATTTTCCTAGCTAATAAGACTCTGTAACCTACTTCACTATATCCTAACAAAATTCCCATATCTGCCTTCTTATCCCATTTAGAAACTCTCTTTTGTTCTTACAAAAACTTTACTTCCATATAGATGTATATTTTCAACACTTGGTTTTCTCCCGAAGAATATTTCAAAAGGTGTCTTTCTCTCTATAGTATTTGCCAGTATTCGATTCTTCAAGTATACCGCTGTCCAATCTATTTCAAACCAGTACCTTTTATGTACTTTCGCTTCCGCTAACAAGCAACGCGCCATGTCCATCACTGTTCTATTATACCTTTCCGTTGTCCCGTTTAATTCATGTACGTAGGTTGGGCAGTTATTTATTCTGATACCTGTATCCCTAGCAAATTTATAAATTCGATTATTCAAGTACTCTTCTCCATTATCACATCTCAATATTTTAAACCTCTTGCCCGTTAAATTCTCGGCTTCATTTACAAACTGTACGAAACAATCAAAGACCTCACCCTTTGATTTTATACAATAAATTCTAGCTATTTTGCTATAATCATCGATAAATGAGATGAAATATTTCTCTTCATTGAATCCGGTAGTCTTAAAGGGACCGCACACGACCGTATGAATAATTTCCATTATCTCCCTAGCCTTGGTTCGATTATTTTTGAATGGTAAATTGTGCATTTTACTTTCTATACACAACCTATATTTCAAAAATTCCTTCTCAAATTCTTTCGGTATACCAGTAACTAGCTGCTCTTTAACCAAGATATTTAAATATTTAAAATTTACGTGTCCTAACATCCTATGCCATCTTTCCTTTTTACTCATACCACTACGTTCGGCGCTGTTTGCTAAGTGCTCCTTCCCATTCAATATACTTTTCATTCTATATGTTCCCTTTTCTTTAACCGCTACCGCTGTAAGCTTATTGTCCTCATCTATTACTTTTGCAATATTTCCTTTTGAAATAACCGTGTTTTTATTGTCTGTTAACTTGCCTAAACTAATCAAGTTTGCGGACATTTCTTTCGCGTAAAAAACATTATTCATATTTATTTCATTTTGCTTTCCAAATGCTTCAAAATAACTTATAACATTCGCTAATTTTGTTGCCTTTATCGATCTATTATCGCCTAAATATATATGTCGGAGATGAAAGAACACCGGAACTCCTCCTTGGATTCGCGGGAATACCGCAACTCTGTAACTTAGATTAAACAAATGCCGCACCGATTATTCGAGATTTATGATAGTGAGCTTGGGCTCGAGGCGACAATCAGTCGCCGAACGTAGCCGCGGTCAAAGGGATGAACGTTTTATCTGACAAAGGCACAGAGTAACTCTATACCTCTCCTTAAAAGAAATAATCGTAGCGATACGTGGCAGTAAATACTTCAATAGTTTCTATCCCGCGGCCCGCCACACGCAGATTTTGTCCTCCGGGTAAGATGATCGCCGGGTGTCGGCATGCCTTTGTGGTGTATGTTTAGCTAACGTGAGGACCCGCTATAGATCTTAAGATTTAGTCAAGCGAAGTCCGTCAAGTAGTCTTTGTTGCAACTACGGGAAGATAGGAGAAACCTATCTTCCACGAACGTTGCCCCCCGTCAACAACCTCCCCTCAAGGGCGGCCAGCATCTCTTTCAAAACGCCGATATGGAGATCGATCAATTTGCAACAGCGCTAATTTCCCTCGCCTTTGGATCGAAAGCTTTCGTTGACGAATTCGAGGATCTCATGTCCTTAGACACACCCATTATAGTTCTCCTCGACGGCATCGTCGAGACGGAGATTCATTCTTTCGTACGATCTCATCGACGAATGACAGTGCCACCTTACAACCAGTGAATACCTCACATCTAGTTAACAAAGAGTTAGACTTGAACTGTGCGAGAACATACGTTTACCATCCCGTGACCGCGGATTCGTTTCGAACCTAAGGTCATTATCACTAGTGCTACGAGTGCTTAATCTTGTTAATAAGCCCGTGCTAATAAACTCTCCATTGTATCACGACAATGGCTAATTCTAATGAAAATTCATTAAACGCCCATCTCCATAATCCTGACTTCAATCCGACATATATTTACCGGTACTTTAAGGTCAATAGATTTATCGAAATAATTTACGTTGTTAATTATGTGATCTGTGCAACCGCTATCTAATGGCCACATTACTTCATAATTAATTATCTCGTTCGCCTCGCCGCTGTGTGCTGCGTGCGCCGTTGCTATCCATGTGCTTGATCTTGAGTTACCATGCTCGTGTCACGTAAAATAAAAAGCAGGAGGCTCGAACGAAAAGAAAAAAATTAAGGTAACAAAAAAGCAAGAGAATTTATTTCTTGTATTCTGAATTGACACTGATTGCGATTTTGTTCTGAGCTCCAGCCGTGACTTTCCAAGACTGACGCTCTTACAATTTGACTTTCGGTAACATCTGTTTCTTCTTTGTTTGTCATCTCTCAATATCCCCACTACCCTGTAGGCGTACGTGACCGTTGTCACTCTTCTAGGACATTCGGTGGAAGGACCGTTAGGATACAGATGACTCAATAGGCACTTCGGCGATATACATTGTCGCCAAGGCCGTCACATCTCTATCTCCATCATCGGTCCATCGGATTTGAAGTATGCCGGTCGTGACATACCCACCAGTTTAGATTGATCTAGGTCCTCTAAGATCGTAGTAGAATTGGTTGGATTTGTATATAAATCGTAATTCCTATTCTGTGAATTTAAGACAACTAACCAAGGGTATTGTTACTAGTGCTAGGGTCAGCATTATCGTGGAAAAAGTACGTTTTTAATCGGTACCATATATCTTTTTCTTAATATTGTCGATAGATATAATGTAGTAGGGAGTTTTCACATCATTGATTCTATAGGGTCCTAACCATTCAATGTCCAACTTATCTCTTTTATGGTCATTGTGAATTAAAACAAAGTCTCCTTTCCTAAACACCGTCTGAGTTTTAACAATCTTTCTCTCTTGGTCTCGCTTGTAGCGTTGCTTATTTTGAATAAGTGTTTTGTGAGCCGTTTCCCAATATTTATTTAACTGTTTCTGCCAAAGTGAGTACATATCGTCATAGGTAAATATGGGGAATTTGGACATTGCGGAAGGTAAGTTCGCCTTTCGCCCAAAAGTCAATTCGAAGGGGGAGAATCCAGTTCCTTCATGTTTTGCAGTGTTGTATCCTAAACAAATGAAATTAAGTACTTCGTCCCATTCTTTGTCATTGTCGTGTAACGCAGTACGAATTAAATCTTTAACCGAGGCATGTGTTCTTTCGAGGGATCCGTTACTCTGTGGGTGAAATGAAGTTGTTTTGACGTTTTTGATTTTAAAGGCCTCTTCATATTTCGTCATTAAATCGCTAACAAAATTTTGTCCTTGGTCTGTCAGAATCGTCTTTGGTGCCGAAAATATGTAAATATAGTGCTCAATGAGCGCGTTAATTATAGATTCAGTTCGTTGCGTTTTGAGGGGAACAAGGATCAGATATTTCGTAAGTTCGTCGTGAATTGAAAGTATATATTGATTTCCGCGTTTGGTTTTCGTCATCGGTCCTATGATGTCCATAGCGATTTTGTCGTTAGGGTGAAGTGGTGTGTCTGAGATCTGTGGGGACTCTTTGGGTCTGATACGTGTTAGTTTCTCCTTTTTAAATGTGTCGCATGTCTTCACGAAGTTTTCTACTCTTTCAAAAAGGCCGGGGATTTTGAACTTATCCTTAATCCGTTGATACGTTTTCTGTATCCCTAAATGTCCTACGGTGTCGTTATGGTTTTCCTTTATTGCTTGTAGTATTTCGCTTTCGTCTAGTTTTAAAATGGGGTTGGGCGCATAAGTAATTTCCTTGTATGTGTCGTTAAAATATATTAGCATGAGTTTAATCTGTGTTTTCTCTAATTCAGTGAAATCGTTATTTCCTATGCCGATTTTTGTTGTATTTTTAAGAATTTTGTAAAGTTTTCTGATCCAAAGTGTCTCGTCGTATTCTCCTAAATCGTTTCGAGTTAATTGGTAAAATGTTTGATCGTTCGGTTTAACTTCTAAGAGTTTCGGGTTTTCGTTGTTGTTTTTCCATTCGTTGAATGAATTAGTGTGGTCAATTAATAGGTCGAGATTAACTATTTCGTTGCGAGTTACCGCGTGAACGCTAGATAAGGCGTCTGCAGCTGTATTATCTTTACCCTTTGTGTATTCGATTTCATAGCTGTATTCTTCGAGTCTAAGTTTCCAACGAATCAGTCGACTAGAGGGGTCTTTGCAATTGTGTAGCCTCTTAAGGGCTTTGTGGTCGGTTCGAATAATGAAGCGTCGTCCTAACAAGTATTACCTAAGTCTTTTCACGGCCCATACGATGGCCAAGAGTTCCTTTTCTGTCGTGGTATAGTTTCGTTCGGGTGGGTTTAGTGTCCTTGAAATGTAACAGCAAGGATGATCGTCTTGTGACAGTATTGCTCCTAGTCCTTCGTTACTTGCGTCGGTGGTTAGGGTAAAGGTTTTGTTAAAGTCCGGATAAGCTAGTATTGGGGAATTACAGAGTTTGTCCTTTAAAGTATCAAAGCTAGTCTGGTGTTTGTCAGTCCAATGGAATGGTGTGTCCTTTTTTGTTAAGTCTGTAAGGCTTTTCGCGATTTTAGAAAAATTCCGAATAAATTTGCGGTAATAACCTGCTAAACCTAAGAATGATTTAACGTCCGTGGCATTGCGGGGTAATCGAATGTTTTTTGCAGCGTCTAATTTCTTGGAGTTTGGTTTAACTTCTTTGGCTGAAACTACGTGGCCTAAGTATTCTAGTTCAGGTTTTACGAATTCGCACTTATCCGGTTGCAATTTAAGTCCTAATTCTCTGAGTCTCTGAAATACTATCGCGAGGTCTTCATTATGTTCTTGAATCGTTTTTCCGAATATCACTATGTCGTCCAAATAAACAAGGCAATATTTTCCTACAAGTCCAGTTAAGGCTCTGTCCATTAATCTTTGAAAAGTAACGGGTGCGTTTTTAAGACCGAATGGCATTCGATTGAACTGAAAGTGGCCTTGCGGTGTCGAAAAAGCGGTATATTTTTTGGATATCTCGTTCATTGGAATTTGATGAAATCCTGAGGATAAATCAAGCGCCGAAAAGAATTTCGCGTTTCCTAGTTGTGTCAAAATGTCGTCTATGTCAGGTAAAGGATAAGCGTCTTGTTCCGTGAGTTCATTTAGTTTCCTAAAATCAATGACTATCCTCCATTTCTGTTTTCCTGAGGCGTCTAATTTTTTCGGAACTACCCATACCGGAGAGTTATAAGGGGAATCGGATTCTTCTATGATATTTTTCTTTAACATGTCTCCTATTTGTCGCGAAATTTCGTCTCGATGACATTCCGGTGGTCTATACGATCGTGTGTTAATGATTTTATCTTTGGTTAAGGAAATTGTCTGCTGGGTTAAATTAGTACAGGGCAAAAGGTCGGTTTCTAAATTAAAGATGTCAACGTAGTGCAGAATAATCTTTTCTATGGATTCGCGGGTTGGCTTTTCAATGTGATCTGTTCTCACTAGGCTTTTTAGCTTTGATACGTTGCAAACATCATGAGAATTTTGGATATTATTAGAAATTTCAATGTTTTGCTCACCGGTGTTGATAAAACATACTTTAGTTGGTTTGCCTACCAGATAGATTGTTTGAACTGTGTTTTCTCCAGGAGTTAATTGTATTGGTTTCTGAAAAAAATGGTTTTGTCATTTAGTCGGATTCTGTCATTGGATATGGAATAGTTATACTTCTCTAAACATGGTAGCCCAATGATTCCGTCTTCGATGATTGGGAAGTTGTCCGGTACTATGTGAAAGATGTGGTCTTGTCCAAAAATTCGTTTTGTTACGTATTCGTTCGTTTCGTATTTGTCTCGTCCCATAGAAAATTTTTGTCTATGCCCTATTTGTATCGCGTTGACAGTTTTGTTACGTTTCACTAGGTTTATCCCTGCTCCTGTGTCGACCAGAAATACTCGCTCTGTGGTTCGGGTTGACAAAGGTATTGTGAGTAATCTTCCTGTGGTGATGTTGACTCGCGTCGTTTCGCGCGGTTCGTCTATACTCTGGTTCGATGTTACTTCTCGTGTTTCGTCCCTTTCCTGGACTGCTTGAATTCTTGCGGGTGGTCGGTCGTACTGGCTCGGTTGTAGAAAATTTTGGCATTTGCTGGCCATGTGTCCCAGCTTTCCGCATTTGAAACACTTCATTTGCGCGCGTTTAGCGGGTGGCCCATTCTCTACTCGGTCGAATGTGGTAGGTTTCTGAGCTACTGGTGCGTTAGGCGATCTAGATAGTGTATTAGATCGTCTTACCTGCATTGATTGATTGTTGAGGCGATTACTAGCGGAAGGCAAGCGACTACTTGACCAATTGGCTTGCCGTTCTTCTCGTGAGTAGCGTTCTAAGTCGGCTGCTTTCTTTTCAGCTTCTTCAAGATTCACGGGTTCAATGATTAATAATGTTCGGCATATGTCGCGCCTGAGTCCCTTTAGGTACACACGGACAATCTTCTTTGTAGTTTCTTCGATCATTAGCTTGCGTAGAAGTGGTTGTGGGTACTCGTTGGTTACTGCGTACAGTAAACGGTTGAGTATTCTTCTGAAACGAATATTAAAACTCTGCACTGATTCTTCCCGTCCCTGTCTCAACTCTTTTAATTGTTCCCGATATTCTTCCGAAGTCACTTGAGCTGCCACATTGTTCCTCAGTGCGTTGTACAGATTGCTGTAGCACTCAATGGGGATGTTGCGGATACTTTGAGCTGCTTTTCCTACGATTTTTTCTACCTTTATTGCTTTTAGCAATAAATCTTGCTCCATGCAACGGTCTTTCATACTGCTCACTTCTTTGATGAATTCTTCCACACCTACGTCATCGTCTCCGTTGAGCACTGGAATACAACGTATTGCATCCTTAACTCGTAGAGTGGAAAGAGCGGGTGGAAAATAGCCTCTTTCTTCAACTTCGGGTTGCTCGGTCTCGATGTGCGCAGGTGGGATGCCTGGAATCGTTAACCCGGTCGGTTCGCGTGCCCTAACCGTACTCCCGGTGCGATTAATCGCCGTCGATTCACTTTCGTTGCATTCAGTAATGATGGAACCAGAATCATCGGTCGCAAGGGATCCGAACCCAGTCCGTAGCTCTGCGACGGTTCTCCTAAGACTTCCGATTTCTGCTACCCAGCATCTATTTGTTTCGTCACTTTGCATAGACAAACGTAACATATCCTCTTGTAAACGGGCAATACTCTCTTGCTGTTTTTGAATGCTATCCAATATTGTTCGCAACGTTGGATCCGTTGAGGTAGAAGTTTGAGATTCGTTCGTATTAGACATCTTCCTGCTTTCGGACG